>NC_142180.1:62500-1400625 GCF_026936395.1 Plectropomus leopardus
TTACGACTGACAGTGGCAACACTTTCTATGAAGACCACATCTATAGGGCATTATGATGGCATTCATAGTGAATTATAATTCAGTTATAATGCTTTTTGAATACACTCATAAACACACATAATATTTACTGATGCACCACAATAGACCATAATAGATTTGACTTATAATTATTTATAAGTGGCAAGGGTCTTATGGATGCTCTGGACTTGTTGTTGAATGCTGGGGCTTATAGTGCATTATGAATATTCATACTCACTCATTCACACATTAACAATTAAGTGGACTCATAGTGTGATATAACAATCCATGCTGTATCATAAGTTATCATTGTATCTGTTACATAAAGTGAAGTAGATATTAATGCATTTATAATAATTTATTTAAGTGTAATCATTTTCATGCATTTATAAGAATATATGGTGCATTGTAGGTGATTAATGCATACCATTCACTAGAATACTTTGAAAACACATTTAGAAGACTGAATTCTGAAAGTATGTTGGAATGTTTTTTCCATACCAAACAGCACACGTCGCTATTTCAGCACCAGGTGCTGTCCACTACAGTTGCAGCCCACCATGTCTGTCTCTGTCATTCACTCTCACTCTCAACATGGATAAAAGTATAATTAACATTCTTCAGACAGGGGTAGATTCTCTATTTGGACAGCCTATTTGTGGGACTGTCAGTCCGATATTGTAAAAAATAAAATAAAAGATATTATTGCTGGAGGGTCAATGTTGGCTTGCGGGCCGGACGTTGCCGACCGTTGCTCTAGGGAATGTGTGCTTTTTGCATTTAGTGCAATTTGTCAGAGGGTGTAAAAATGGAAATATTTTAGAAAATTTTGTTTTGAGACATTAGATGAAAAGTCATAAAGACTAAAATAAAATAATCAAGACTTCAAGAAAATCAAGAAAGCAATGGCCTTTCTAGCACATTTGGTGCCCTAGGTGAGCCTCTCCTGGTTGTATGGTGGTTCACTTGGTGGTTTAGGACTCACTTTTTTCATGGCCCAATTTTGGCGCTCCCTTCAGGATGGCGTCCTGGGCAGCTGCATATTACCTTTGGCAAATGCCACCGTGAGGGCTCATCAAGGATGACTTAGTACACCATTATCTGTATTTGTGCTTGGAGTGTTTAGACCAGAAATGGGTGTGGTGTAAACGGGAAATGGGTGGGACTGAACTAAAAATTATTATTTTAACCCTTGTATTGATATGGTTTGATAAGAATCTACTATTTTTATTTTATTTTTATTTATGAGGAAACTATGTTTACAGAACAATCTTAGGATTGAGCAGCATGACAGTTTTGATCACAAGAGAAAGAGATTGAACACAGCTCCCAAATGTGTCAAGCATCACAAAGCAGACTCAGATGGATAAAAGGCACACAGGCAATATCAAAATTGACAGGTAAAAAGGCTGGACAAAAGGCAAAAACAATTTAACGTAAACTCAGGAAACACTCGGAAAATGCTAGAACTCTCACTCACAGGTAAACGCAATCTGGCAACAAAGGAGGGGAAGACAATGACTTAAATACTCAAATACAAGGGAGACAATGGGACACAGGTGAGATACATTCAGACACAGATGAGACACATTTGGGTGGGGCAAGTAATCACAAAGAAGGAAGCCTTGACAGGAAGTAAGATATGAAACAAGACGAGATGATCAAGACAGATCGTGACAAAATGAGGATTTCTCGTAAAAAGTATGTTATCTCTGTGGGATACTCTTTCATCTGTGTACTCTTTTCATCTGGGTGCTGTGATTATTCACAGCATGTTGCTCTATATCTTGCCTGTGCCTTTATCAACAGGTCCGCTAAATGAAACAACAAATTACATAGTTTGTATTTTCCCTTTAAAACAGGGGTATTGAACTAAAATTCAAAGGGGTCCCGTTGCTAAAATTTCCTCCCAGCAAAGGGTGAAAATAAGGTATTGTGCATGTGGCCCCAGGCCCTCAAAATATTACACCTGCCTCTGGTAATAATGACGAGAGCTCAACGCAAGTGGCTGGATGAGACACGGAGCGATGTGCCCTGATGTTTCTTAATAATTCCATCCAAAATCTGATTAAACCTGAAACTAACGCAAAGTAGTCTGTAGAAGTCTAAAGAAATCACTTTCCATGTCTGAAAATGTGGCTGTTTCAGACACTTTGGTGCTATGAAGAGAAGCTCCACTCTGTTTGTCTTTCTCACTGCACTGCTGTTTGATGATTCATTCAGCTTCATCAGACTAGTTCTGTTGGAACTGCAGACAAGAGACCAAGTATTCAACTAAATACAGTAAGTGTGTCTAAACTTTTTTCCAATTGTGGCAGGATGACGTCTCATCCCTGCGCCTAATGAGCATGTCGTATTGCCATCAGCTGTGCTCGTAAGCCTATGGCCGCCTGAGCGCGCTCTTTATAAAGGTGCGGTGTTCATCTTGGCGTCTCATGCTCTTTGGCTCCGTGCCGGTACAGGTAAC
Source organism: Plectropomus leopardus (assembly GCF_026936395.1). Taxonomy (NCBI): domain Eukaryota; kingdom Metazoa; phylum Chordata; class Actinopteri; order Perciformes; family Serranidae; genus Plectropomus; species Plectropomus leopardus. The sequence continues at coordinate 64,986 of NC_142180.1, forward strand.
ATAGCCTTAGCTGCTTTGGTGTCGGCATTTACTTCGCTGACGTTATCAGTCATTGTTCCGTGTTCTTCTGTTGTAGCCGCGTGTGTTTGTGGACCCCGTGTCAGTGTGATCGGCCCGCGGCTGGCGTGACATAGCATTCTTTGCTGCCGCTGCTATGCTAGCATGTGCTCTTCACCTCTCCCTCCCGTGACAACTGAATGAAAGGTAAGCCATACGCGATCTGTAGTCTTAGCCATCTTTTATCCTTCGCGTATTGATAGAAGTTTACTTAACAGAGGCTGTACTGGAGTGTGGCTCTGTAGTGGAACCTCTGCCTCTTTGCTGGCTTCGCTCTGCTGCCTTGCTCTGACTGACTTTGCTGCTCTGGCTGGCTTTGCTGCTCGGACTGGCTCTGTGCTGCTCCACTTCGCCCCGCTTTGCCTCGCATTGACTAACAGCAGCTTTCTGGGATTATTTCATTGCATGCATTTCTAGTTGCTGTGCTGCATGCGTTTAATTCTGTTATTCTGCATGCATTTGATCTTGCTGTGCTGCATGCATTTAATTTTGCCTGCTTTGCATTGCTTAGTTTGTTTTATGTTTTCTGTGTTTTTGTTTGATTTAGCCCTGCCTTATTTGGTTTTTGGTTTGCATTGATGTTTGCCTTGCTTTGACATGCTTTTCATTGAGTTTGTTTTCTTTATTTTGCATGTGTTTGGCAGAAGTTTGTTTGCTTTTTGAATTGTTTATTTGTTTCATTTGTTTCGCATGACTTCATTTATTTGCTGATTAGTTTGCATGTTTTGGCTCTGCTTGGGGGGGGATTTTTGTGAGTATATTTTAAACATATTGTCTTTTTAATTAAATTAAATAAATATCAATTTTAACTCTGTAAACCACGTCTCTATTCAGGTGTGTTGCGAACCTGTGTGTCCTTGCTATGAGTAACAGAGTGAACTCTTAATGTCCTGGGGGTGAAATTCCCCCAGGTGGCGTTGTCGGTAACCTTTATTACTCTTTTTCCAATTTGTTTAGGTATAACTCTACAAGCCCCTCGCCACACTGTGTTAGTCCACTTTATTGCACATAACATGTTTTAATGTATTGTAATGTTATGATTTCTTTATGGGTATAGTTTGATTGACTTAAGGTCAATGTCTTGTGTAAATTTCATGTAAATAGCTGCATTGGAAATATGTTAACTGAAAAAGTTGTTGACGCGTTGAATCCTTATTTCTGCCACTTTATAAAAACAGAACCAATGAGCCACTGGAAGGTAGGAAAAACTTGTAATAATTAGAGCTTCACTTACATGAATTGGTAGTTGTCAGTAATGTTCCTATATCTGTGAAGGAATAAGGTGTCTTTCTTCAGTGTGAAATGTAACACCCCCCCTTCTGTAAGTCCCTATGTCTTGGGGACAGACGGTGAGTGTCAGCAGCAATGCTAGTCCTCATATCTCACTTTGGATCTCGACCATGGAGAGAGATGTTTTTTGCATATTTTCTGGGGGTGTTTAATCCAACGAAGGAAGGAAAGAGACAGGAAGGGAGGAGAGAGATTGAATGGAGAGGTCAGATAGAAAGAGGAAGAGATGTTTAATGCAGTAAAAAGGAGAAATGCTTGGAGAGGGAAGTAAAATAGTCAGGGAGAGAGGATGAGAGGGAATGAGATAGGAGGAATAAAAGTCATGCAGGGAAGGATGAGACAAAGACAGTGTGAGATGTGTACCACAGTGAAGAGGTGACACGAAAGGGAGAAATAAAGAAATTAACTGCATGGAGAGAGTAAAAGGAGGAACGAGGATGAAATGGAGGGGAATAAATGAGAGTCTATGGAGGCAAGGAGAAGTAAAGGGATTTTCTTAGTCTTTTAAGTTGGACATATCTGGCATATTTGGTGAAGCTGATTGGTTCAATGTGATGTAGTGGGCTACGGAGAGAGAAACAGAAGGAGACTTTGAGTTTTGATATCCTTCAATAAAACAGGTCTCTGAAAAGAAACACCCCACGACACTACGCCACACATACATCATTAAGAAATGCATTTGCTGCACCATAAAACCCTCACATGCTGGAACACACACACACACGCACACACACACATACGACTGCAAAGAGATACAGTAACAACTGAGCTGTAGATCCCTGATGATTCCTGACAACATTTTTTTGTTTATAGATGAAATATAAACAAAGAATTGGTGTTTCAGTGGGTTCTTGTTTTTCCACCTGGTACTGCCAGTATATTGATGATATATTCTTAATTTTTGGTGGCACCAAGACTGAACTGTTGGATTTTCAACTCATTTCCCATTCCTCATCCTCCAATCTTTTGGAGACTTAAGGGAACCACAAGTAGCCCTGAAATTTCAGAGCGCAGTGATCTTGAGGCTTGGTAGGCAACTATGAGCTGCAACAGATAGGATGGAGCCCGACCATTCAGAGCTTTGTAATTAAGGAGGAGGATTTTAAATTCAATTCTGGACTTAACAGGGAGCCAGTGCAAGGAAGCTAAAACAGGAGAAATATGATCTCTTTTCTTGGTTCCCGTTAGAACACGCGCAGCAGCGTTCTGCACCAGTTGGAGAGACCTAAGAGATTTGTTGGGGCAACTGGATAATAGGGAGTTACAGTAATCCAGCCTAGAAGTAACAGATACGTGTACTAATTTTTCGATGCTGTTTGGGACAAGACATATCTAATTTTTTCAATGTTACACAAGTAAAAGATAGCAGTCCTAGAAGTTTGGTATGGGAGGCAAAAGATAGATCTTGATTGAATAAAACTCTGAGGTTCCTTACAGTTGTGCTAGAGGCCAGGGTTATGCCATCTAGAGAAATTTTTGGGGCCAAGAACAAAAACTTCAGTTTTGTCTGAATTTAACGTCAATAAATCACAGGCTTTTAAATCTTTAAGACATGTTTGAGGTCTAGATAGCTGATCAGTTTCATCTGGTTTCATAAATATTTACAGTTGTGTATCATTAGCATAGCATTGAAAATTTACAGAGTGATTTCTAACTATGCTGCCTAGGAGAAGCATATATAAAGTAAAAAGGATTGGTCCAAGCACAGAAACAAACTGGTAATGATCTGTTAAGTATAACCCAAACCAGCTTAGTGCCTTTCCTTTAAGGCCAAATAAGTGTTCCAGTCAGTGCAGTAAGATTCGATGGTCAATGGTGTCAAATATGGCACTGAGATCTAACAGACACTAGACCTTTATCAGAGGAAATCAATGAGTTATTTCAATGTCTTAGACATATTTGTGATACTGAGACGGATTTTGTTGAGCAGGCTGAGGCTATGTAAAATTGCTTTCTTAACAGAGCTTACAAACCCAGGGTTGCCAAGCAGGCTTTTGCACTGTCCCTTGATCGTCACTCACTCAGAAAAACATCAGACATTAGCCTTCACATTAGTCTCTTCAGTTTTTTGTCACTACATACAGCACACATGCTGAACAAATTAAACATATAATTAAAAACAACTGGGCCATTATTGAGACCAACTTGGTGTTTAGGAAAGTTTTTCCTGAACCTCCTGTTATTTCTTTCAGGCACGCCCACACTCTTAGGGACAAGCTTATGCACTCCCATCTTTCAGCAGATAAAAAGCATACTTGGCTGACCAAACCATCTGGTACTTTTAAGTGCATGCATTGCCCTCACTGTAGTAATGTTGTGCAGACAAAAGAGTTTACTGATGTTCATACAGACAGGACTTATAAACAGGTTGATTTCCTCAATTGTAACAGAACTTTGTCATATACTGCCTTACCTGCCCATGTTTAGAAGGTTTTTTCTATGTAGGCCGCACTTAAGGATTGCCTTGCTGAGCATAAATATGCTATCAGGACTAACAACTGTGATTACCCCATGGCTAGACATTATAAATTTCATAACTCAGAGGGGTCAACAGAATACAAAAATGTAATCAAAGGGAAGTTTTTTGGATCCATCAGGGGGATGCATGTAGTTATCCTGATTTTTCATGTTTCCTGTCATTTGTCTACAGAGAGCCAGTTGCTTTATGGATGTATGGTCTGAGTGATATATATATATATATATATATGATTTTATGTTCCTTTTTTGTCATTATATTTTGTCATTTATTCAGCTTTTACCTGTCTATGATGTGACCACGAGATCATTTGTTACTGGGTCCTGCCACTATATAGGCGAGGCTACATCCACAATGCATATGTTTTTGAAGCCCTGATGAAGGCCAGTGTTTGTTCAAAACATGTTGGCTTTTTTAATGATTTAGCCACTATAATAAAGGCTTTTTAATGTAATTCCTCCTTTGTTTTTCACATTCTCATACTCTTGGAGTGCCTGGATTTCCCTCTCATAGTCCCTGATTAGTTGCTCACGTTGTCACCTACAGTGCGGATCCCTAATTGGCCCAGATTAGACTGTAGAGAGGCCACACTGAAACAAAGAAAAAAAATGTTGAGCTCAATTCATCAGGATGTGGGCTGGATCCACCACTACAATCAGTTTTACTTCAAACAGAGAAGAGCCAGGGTGCACAGCATGGTAGAGCAGGACATAGCCAATGTACAGAGATCATGCCTTCACCGCAGAGGCCATGGATTCGATCCTGACCTGCGGCCCTTTGCTGCATGTCATCCCCTTTCTCTTCCCCTTTCACACATAAGTTGTCTTAAATAAATAAGAAAGAGAAAGCCAAAAAATAATCTTAAAAAAAAAAATAGAGAAGTGTATACTGGTGGAGCTGTGTGTAGCGAGAATAATATATGACACAGAGAATAGTATATTTTCTGTGAGCAGTACGAGTTGTGGGAGGAACTGTAGAAATTTGACGCATCTGAAGCAAGTTCTTCCCGAAGCTTCAGAAGTAATTTAAGCAGCACTCAGATGCTTCTGTCAGTAGTGTCTTGACTTTCCTGACTTTCCTGACACAATATGGTGCAGCATTGTCCACTGTGAAAAACTGCAAGGGCTATTACAATGGAGTTTCTTTAGCCAGGTGTGATTTTTTTCTTTGAAAAGGGTCTTTCATTCACCATGTTTGTGTTTTATCTGTTAGAGAAGATGCAAATTCCCCATAAATTTGTATACGCGCACACACACACACACACACACACACACAAGTGCAAAATGCACAAACATCCATCTGAATGTTGGGAAAAACAAGTCAGACAGCTCCATGCCTGCTCACATGCACACACCTGCTCAGGGGAGATAAGTGTTGGAGCTGAGAACAAAGCCAGAGTTTTCACAGCCTGTGAAGTAGAAAGCTGCAGTGTTGCCTCCCTCACAGCCTGACTGCTTACAGCTACACTGCTGCGAGCTTCATCTGTTCATACAACTCCACATTGGCCCCACATTTTGCACAACAGAATAATAAAAAAATCTTTGCAATTACAAAAAAATGACCATTGGCTGAAAAATTGCTAAACTCTTTGAAAGAAAGGACAATATGTTAACTTAATTAACTGTATTGTTTTAACAACAGAATGCATTGAATAGAAGGTAAAATGTAAAAAAAAAACCCAACACGTTCTAATCCCTAATTGTTGCATGTTCTCACTTTGCAGTGGAGTTCTGTATCTACATAGTACACTCTAGGTATGCTTCATCTGCTGTTGAAGTTCTGGAATGTAGCTACCAGTGGTGGACAGTAACAAAGTTTTTTACTTAAGTCCTGTTATTGAGTACAGTTTTTACTTTACTTGAGTATCTTTTTTTTTTTTTGAAAGGTATTACTTTAAGCATTGTACTTTTGGCTCCACTACATTTCTAAAGACTCTTGTTACTTATTACATTTGCTTTAAAGTCATAAAACACATTTGGGTCAGAGATGCACAGAACACACATGTGCCCCTCATTTAACGATGCAAGGTAAATTGCAGCCTGACTAGCTCAATCAAAATAACTCACAAATAATCAGGGGCCCAAAAGAAAGGCTGGAGTAAAAAGAATAGAGGAAAGTGAAAGGAGAAGAAAGACACACCAGAGTGCTTCCGTCATCCGAAGCCACAGATTGGATGATGCGGTCCTTTTCATGCTTCATCAGGCTCACTCTCACCTGGATGAGTCAGGTGTGAGGATCAAGTTCTTGGAATTTTTGAGTGAATACAACACGAACCCCCCATACTGAGAGACAAAGTTGAGCAGATGGGGTGGATACCTCCTTTGCTGCCTAGATTACAGACTATCTGACAAGATAATCACAATTCATCAGGCTGCTCCATACCAGTCTTAGTCCTGCCATGTCCAGGAAGATTCTGATGACACAGATATAGAGGTGTGTATCAGGGCTAGACAGGAAAGAGAGGATAGGGAGCTGGGATCGTGACCTTCTGACTAGAGGACGACCGGCCCTACCTCTGAGCCACAGCTGCCCCTTGAGCCAGTTAACATCCACAGTTAGGGCATTGAGGTGGTACTAAGATCGACACCTGGGTGTGTACTCGGACAGCAAGCTGGTCTTGTCGGTGAAAACAGATACACTCTACCGGTAGGGCCAGACCCGCTTCTTCTTCCTCTGGAAGCTGAGCTCTTTTAATGTGCGTACTGACATGCTGCATATGTTTTATCAATTGGTGGTGGCAAGTGCACTTCTGCTTCTAATGGGGAGGCAGCATGAAAGACAAGGACAGCAAGCAGCTGGACAAGCTGAGTAAAAAAAAAAAATGAGTTCAACTTGGCAGGAGCTTGGACTTGGTGGAGACAGTTATGGCGAGATGCACATGGAGCAAAGTGCAAGCCATCCTCGAGAACTGCAGCCACTCCACAACATCATGCACTGAAAAAAAGGCAATAGGCAGGTTTTTGAATTTACAAAAAGGAAATTAGTTAATGCAGTACAATAAATTGGCCGGCACAGTGGCTTTGTGGTTAGCACTGTTGGCTCACAGCAAGAGGGTACTTGGTTCAAATCCCGGTTGGAACGGGGTTTGGTCCGGGCAGGGGCCCTTCTGTGCAGAGTTTGCATGTTCTCCCCGTGTCTGCATGGGTTCTCTCCGGGGTCTGTGGCTTCCTCCCACAGTCCAAAGACATGCAGCTCAGGTTGATTGGTGACTCTAAATTGCCCTTAGGTGTGACTGTGAGCATGTATGGTTGTCTGTCTATTTGTGTCGGCCCTGCGATAGTCTGCCAGGGTGTACCCCACCCCACCAGGGTGTGCCCAATGACAGCTGGGATTGGCTCCAGCACCCCCCCCCCCGCGACCCTTACGAGGACAAGCGATTATAGAAAATGACTGACTGACTGACAGTACAATAAATTTGTATTCCTGCTGTGAACGTGGTTTAATCAAGTAGACTTAACATGTTAATGGAGAATGTTGAATGTACTTGTTTGTTTTGTGTTGACTGACAGTGATTTAACTGAAAAACAAAAACCCATGTAATTGAGTTTGATCACCACCACATATGGAATACACAGATTCACAGATTCCTAAGACATGCCATTGGTCACCCCGGAGTGAAGGGTGGTGGTAATGAACCAATGAGAGGCCACTTGCTTAAAACAACAACACAAAGGAGATTAACAGGTGACTGCGAAAGTTGTAGAATATTCTGTAGTCTGCTCTCCGGAGTCACAACCCTGTTCTATTTGTCTCGCAGAGAGAGAGAGAGAGGTGTTTGCTGGGCCTCCGTCTTTAAGAAAAAAAAACAAAACCTGAATACAATGTCATTTCCACCTTTGTTTGAATGCGCTGTCATTAACAACAGCCATTGCCATGTGCAGCTAAACTGCACTTGCAACAAACGGTCACACATACAGGGCAACAGAGAGAGAGGAGGGTTGAGCCACTCTGTGGATGCTAGTAGGTGTGTGTGGACTCACACACATACACATACACACACACAGTCATTCAGTGGCAAACATTGTAGGTACATCATTGCTTTGGCACACATGCACACAAAAAGGCTCAATAATGGTAAATTATGTTTCTAAAACTGTCACGGCTCCGGTCAGCTTCAGGTTTTCTTTGTCTTCCTTTTCCTGTCTCCCTCATGTGTTCACCTCCCCTGTGTGTCTGGGTCCGTTTCATTACGCTAATTTATGCTTCTTCCCTTCCTACCTCCTCTGGTGACCCGGAAATCATTTCACCTCCACCATCTTGAAGGATCTTCCAACTGCACAAATGCACTTGGAGTAGGCAAGGATGGAGAGAGGAGGCTTCTGTGGGAGCCCAGAGTGAGGATAGATTGGTGTATCCTACAAGGTAGTCTTTTATTGAGTGGCGAGACGACGGAGCTCCCCGAGGATCATGGCAAGGAATATTTTCTTTTCAAGTGTCTGATACATTCCTACCGCACAGGGTCAATCCACTGTCATCAACACATGTGAACAACATGCTGGTTTAGAACTGTGAGGAATCTGATACAGTTTCATTTAATGCAGGGACAGAAGAACAGATCCTCAATCTCATTAGAGGGCTGACAACAAACACTTGTTCACGGGGTGGCGACACACAGCCAAAACATGTCTGGGAGTGAGTAAACGCAAATATATATTAGAGCTGCCTATTTGTCATAGTTGCTGTTTAGTGTAATACTGTCGATGTGAACAAAATGCACCGTACAAGGTATCTATAAAAGAGGAACGACACCAGACAACCAGGTCCTCAATGAAAACCTTTCTTCAGCTGCCCTACTAATGTGATCCGATACAGCTTCACATGTTCACTGTCAGAACGCCCTGTAACTCCAAACCTGTTTCACATCCCCCAGACAAATACCGACGAAGCTGGGTCTGTCCAGTGTGGTCAGTCCCACCCAAATGGCAAAGAAGTGGGACAATCTGAAAAGGAAGTATAAGGTAAGCCAATGTTGATATCTATGTCAGTGTTGTGTTTGATCAGATTTCATATCATATCACCTATTCATAAGCTGCCCTTCCAATGATGCATACATGCAATGTGTTATGTACACACATGTTTAAAGGTTCATGCCATCACCTCACTATTATTTTCTCAGGAGCTTAGTTGTCCAGGCCACGGGAACAGGGATAGACCGGGGGGAGGCAACAGCAGCCACCTGGTCCTGGTTTACCCCCATGCAAGGCCATTGGGGGGAGGCCTTCCATTGTGCCTCCTGTCATAATGGACTTATGTAGTGGGGAAAAACAGACCCCCATGGAGGCTGTGGCCTTGGCATTCACCCACCCAGCTCCGTCTTCACCCATGGCCACCTGTGGACCTGCCACAGCATCATGTGAGGGGGAGGACAAGCAGGGGGGTGAAGAGGGGGGTGAGGCAGTGGAGGACGCGCCAAGGCCGGGGACAAGTGGGGCTGTCACGTCCTCCTGTTCCACCCTTCCCTCGGCCCCCGAAAAGGAAGAGAAGCCGGCTGCTGCAGGTGCTGGAGGAGGAGGCTGTAAAGAGGATGAATGGGCCAGGATAAACCAGAGGCAAACAGACTATTTTTTAGATTTGTTCAAGGAACTGGTTAGGAAGACTTAAGATTAAATGTTTCGTTAGAGCACGTTATTAGCCTACAGCTTTAAGTTATGTATGATGGCGGTGTTATTGTTTGCGGTAGGCATATTTATGTTAGGTAGCCCTTTTTTTTAATGCTGCACATAGGCTACATTTACATTCACAATGAATGTTATGTTGTAGCAGCAGAATTATAGTCACAGAAATAACTGTTGTAGCACAGACGTTTCAACTCACAATGAATTGAGCAGCACAGAATTGACATTCACACATACAATAACCAAGTGCCCAGATAAACTAATTTCTTTCAACAAATGAACATAATAAAAAGTGCATGGACAACAAACAAAATAAAACCTAGAATAAAGAACAGCTATCAGTAATCATGTTCATGTAAGGCCAGGAGTACCGGTGGGGCAAAGATCTGTCCCGCCAACCTGTCCCTCCAGGATGCCGCACTCCTCCTTCACTGGACGTGGTGGAGGCACAGGGGGGTCAACCACAATGAAATACCCTTGGGGAGGATACTGAGCATCTTTTAAGAACCCGCTGTTCTTCAGGACCCTGGTGTCATGGACCAACCCCGGATAGCTCACAACAGTGTTTACGAACCTTCCCCTCCCATCACAGATGGCCTGGAGGTGGATGGAGGGGAAGAGTTTGCAGTTAATGTAGTCCTGCCCGCCCGGGCCAGGTGGTGCTTTGATCCTCACATGGCACCCATTGATAGCACTCACAAATGTGCAGAATGCAGGGCTCAAACTGTTGGCCTGTTTACTGCACCTCCTGTGCCGTTTGGGGGAACCAAATCACTGTCTGGCGCAGGGCAGCGGTTTCGGTTCACCCCTTTGTGGACCATCCTGCACACTGGAGGACATGATACATGGATAAGTGTAAGAACCCTAGATCATACACTGGCAGAATAAGTGACTGTATTTGCTATTCACATTTGCATAGCCTACCTGTACATGGTGGTGAGGGGGACTTCAAAGGCCCGGGACACCACACCATATGACAACCCATGTGCCAGCCAGTGCATTGACACAAGGATCATCATGTGGTGTCCTCAGCCATGGCACCCCTCAGGCGGTACCAGCCTCATCCGCGCCTCTGTGGAGGTAATCTCCAGGATCTTAATCTCCGGGATGTTGCTCTCCCCATCTAGATACATCCTCAGGACGGGCACTGAGGGATTAAGATGCATGTACTTCGTGAGAGGATATTCGGCCTGAAACGTAGGCTAATTAGGAGTAATGTATGTTTCCATATTGGCATGAAGCTGGGAATATACATATTCACTGCATGTTTAGCTATTGTGACCACTCTTATTCGTGGAAGTATTTAATATGTTCTGTAGAATTCTGACCTATAACTGCAGACCTTGTATATCATATGTACTCCTTAACTACAGTGTCATGCTCCATTATTGTTTCGAAAGCTTTCCATCACATCCTCAAGTAGTGCAGCAATTTGAAATTTACCTGCTGCAGGAGCACAAATAGCAACGCAGTCTAGCTCTCCTGCACCTTGACCTATTGGCCTTCTGCTGGAGCTGATGCCATATGGTCACCACAGCGCACACTCCCACTCTCCCATGTTGTGTGACCTCAGTCCTTGTCGATCGTGGGAGTTATTCAAATGGACGATCAGACAATGAGGACCATCCACATTTATAGCCATCGGCTCATCGGTTCACTTGCATCAGCTGATTCATTAGCTGAACGTGTATGTAATGACCAGCTGGACGTGCGCAACTGATTATTACATCATTGCTATTGACGTGTGTGGTGCAGGTCTCTGGCAACTTTATTGACAGTAGGTTTTCCCGACCAAGATTCAATTACTTTTCATTCCCACGATCTATTCTCAGCGCTGTTGCATTTACAGTAACATGATGGGAGTCGATGTCAGGCGTGTGTGGGACATCTTACATTTTAGGATGAGTAAGGTGTTAATTGTTAAGGGATGTGACATCTGATGGGACAGTGATGTGGTTCCCTCTTCTTCATTTAACTATATAACCACTGTAGACACATTCCTCCGCTGCTAATGTGCAGATGGCATCACATCAGTGGGTAATGTTTATTATAAACAACTGCAATTATGACTTTGTGAGATATCTCAATGAATGAAAGTGTAGCGTATATGTGGGCAAAGGATATATACAAGCATATTATCTATCTCTATCTCACTATCTCTCTATCTATCTATCTACACACACACACGTGCATATACATATATATACATATATATATATATTGTAGTGGACTGCCTTGGCGTGGTCATTACATTTGTCCCTCTGAGGAACTCCAGAGCTCAATGTCCCCTGGGCAAGTGGGGGACACGTCAAGAGACACTGTTTTACGAACCCAAAACATCCAACAGAGGGTTGTTAATTAACTTAACTTATACTCCCTGGGGATGTCTGCAAACACGCTCTGGCTTCTTAAGCCACGGGAAAGTGTTAGTATCTGACACCCTCCATCCTGACATATGGTGGAAGGTAAGCACTCCGAAGGTCCCATCAGCATACCACAGGATGTAAGGCATCTGAACGACCTCCTGATCACCCAAGCAATACCAAACAACCATCGTATTGCCTCCCCTGCTGAGATGACCAACTGGTCGAACATTGGGTAAAGTCATTATATAACCCTGTGTTGTGATAAACATCTGACAGAATGACTTGGACCAAGGTTGTAAGTTAAAATTTCCCTTCTTCCCTAATCTTTGTGACTGGGGGTGAGGTTGTCTCCATGCTTCAGTAAGCAGATAGGAGCACCTCCCATTCTTTTCATCTCATGTAATTTGAATGAGTTAGGTAAAGTACGTTTTGTTCCCCTTTGTTATAATGGAGCTATACTGCCATCTAGTGGTCTTAGTTATTAGTAAGCTCGTAACCAACTTTGTAGTTATATCGTATTTTGAATTCATTGTATAATGTTAAAAGTAATCCAATATCTAAGTAATCACAAGTTTCTTAGGATCCATGGTACAATGTTATGTTATGTGTAGTCACATATTTCACAAAATTGAGCAAAGGATCTTCAGAATCATGTGTTACGTTATAAATTACTTTTAGGTCTCCTAACATGCATTTGAAGTTACTGTGATGAGACTATAGTGATGAGGAGATACGTGAATTTATACACCACGGGTTAGATCGCGTAATTCGTCATAAAGTTCAGAGACATAAATGTCTCCTAAATTACATTAGGTCTTTTAGAAACTTATACCAGATGCGCGATCGCTCGGTGCAAAAGTTCGCTAACTCCGCCTTCCATCCGCACCCCCAAATCGAAAGATAAAAACTGAGTGACTCTCTCTAAAGTCAGCTCTCTCTCTCTCTAAGTTTTCACTCTTCTCAAGGCTTCTCCTCTTCTCTCTTCTGAAGTTTTTCTTCGCTCCTTTTTACCGCGGTGCGTCTCGTGCATCCGCGCTCGCAACTTTTCTTTTCTTCAATTTTATAAGCGGAGCCGCAACAGCTCACCAGAGCTTTGCTGAACTTTAACTTTTGAAGCCATTTTCTTTTAAATCTTTTTTGACGCTTTTCTTTATACCAGTTTTTGGTCAGTAAAGACACTTTTGGTAATTCGTTTTTAAGTAAAATCAAATTAATAATTTAAAGTGACTCCCTCAGACCAGTGGGATTACTTTGATTATTTCTGCGAGTTTTAATTGAGAAGGACACTCCGCGATTCGCCATCAACTCTGCCACGGATCTAGAAGCAACACCTGCTGCCCAAACTATCAGCATCCGTTGCCTGCCCTTAAGGACTTTGTTTAAAGACTTTTACCGGTTCGCTGAGGCGAACACCGAGGCCAGTTAAAGACCGCTGCACACTGACTCCACCTGCCCGGCCGCCGCCGCCTTTCAGCGGGTCACCTCGTCTGGAAGGCAGCGCCGCAGCTCTCCCTGGAGTGGCGCGAGGACCTGGACCTCCCCGGAGAAGTCTAATCAAGTCGACAAAAGTAGGCAGAATAACATTTTCTAGTGATCAGAGTTGATGTCGTATAGCGAAGCTTTAATGCCAAATTTCTAAATTCTACGTCACCGTTCAGTGCGCATCCACGTTTTAGACGGTCACGTATTTCCTCCACTATCATCCATAATTAATTATTTACATCACCTGAACATACATCACGTAGGTTCCCTTTTATGTGTTCACTGTCCTTTTATATGTCATACTATTTCATCTATTTACTCTTCATTTTATTAGTCTAAATAAATTATCCTCATTTATCGCCAAGTCGTTGTCTGTGGATATTATTTCATGAGAGAAACAAGATCAATGTATACAGAATAAACGGTACAGACTATGAGATTGATTAAAGTAATGACATGTCTTAACACTGTCACAATTTAAGATTTAATTTTCTCCTGAATGGAGAATGGTGCCCCTTTTACTTTAACGAGTGCAAAATCCAAATTTTAACGTAGTTATTAATAACCGCTACAATATATATATATATATATATATTAGGGATCGACCGATATGGATTTTTCAGGGCCGATACCGATACCGATTATTAATAACCAAGCGAAACCGATAGCCGATATGTATAACCGATATTTATTTGCAGTAAAAATGAAAATTTTGGTGTCAAAATTTACAGAAACACACCTGGAATTAGAATGAATACAGTATACTGTTTGTTTACACTGAAAAAAATGGCCTTAACTTTTTGTAAAATAACATGAACACATAATTAACATAATAACATGAACACATAATCTTAATTAAAATGCCTATTAAAACAAAAAGTGCAGGGGCCTTCTAGTAGCTGGGGTTGGCTGTGTGAAATACTGCCATACTGTACTTTTCACCCGCTTCTTTTATCCATCTATCTGTAATGAGGATTTTGAGAAAGAGAGACAAAAAAAAGAGTGAGAATTAAAAAAGAGAAAATATATATTCATTTATTAGAGCAAAACTGTCTGTTAAACTTCCACTACACTACATAATATTCTTAATGATAGCCTACATTAATAACATTTAATTAATGATGTCTTATGTGCTCTCCCTCTCAGGTAGGATACATCTGATCCAGCCTGATTAGGACCAAACAATAAAGAGGGTGGCCAGAACCTTGGATCACTACATTCATTTTATAGATATAATAGTTACTTTTCAGATTAAAATTTTACATAAAACAGCATGAGTAAATAAAGACACAACTTTCAGTGCTCACCAGAGTTTTCCACTTATAGTTCCTTATTTATTATTATATTTATTTATTTAGAGAAATTAATTCATATTCAGAATCTCAGAACATTAAATGTACACTATTGTTCTTAGAAGTGTATGTCATATTACATAAGAATAAGGCACTTGGCAATTGTAAATGCAAACAATAAAGGCTACTTTACACACGTGGGTTCTAGACGCAACGGTAAATTTATTTATTGAAAAACTTCGGCGTGTGCTCTCTGCTTGACTCATTGAAATGGCCCATCATTTCCCTGGACTTTCTGAGTGACCCGGCAAAAGGCGAATATTTAACATCTATTCTGTGTGATCATTGTGTAGTGACAGCATGAGCGCTGAGGGAGAGGCGACTATAAACAAACAAGGACACGTTAGCGTGTGGTGTTAAACTTATAGGCTATAATCGCCTCGGGTGTTGTTTATTGACAAACCAGGAGCCGCCCCACGGGCTGAGACACGTTAGGAGATTAATTATTTCCATAAAGTAATGATAACCGTAAGTGTCTCCTATTATTATTGTGCGTCTGGCCTCAGCTCTAAAGCGGCTGGTCGTGTCAATTATAATGTAGCGGTGAGCCATCATTAAATAGCCTACCCCATGTTGAAGTTGTGAAAAGTTTAATCTCAACAGCCAAACTGCAGGTTTTCCTCCCTTATACTTGCTACAGCCTACCTATGTCATATTTTTATTTAATTAAGCAAGGGACTTCAGGTCATCATCACTCACATCTTTTTTTTTTCTTTTTTTTTTTGTCGTGAGTGATGCTAGTCCTATCTTGCAAAGTCGTATGCTTGATGTGACTAGACAAGTAGGTTGGTGAAATGTCGACTCTGGGCCTGCATGTTATCACTAATATTGATCAAGGTTGTGGTATTTTTAAAATCATCCTAAAGGGCTTTGAAACTTCGACTGACACTGCCTTACCTTTTCTGCTGGATCAGCCACCGAAGCAGTCCTCTGTTTCTCCTCTGTGTCTGTGGCACTGCATGTAGAGGCTTCAGTGTTGATTGATTGGCTGTCACTGGCTCACTTGTGCCAAGTAGCCAATCAGTGAGGGATGTGGGCGGGACATTGTTACACAACCAAGAGAGTGGTGACTTCAGGCAGAGACGGCTGCATCAGAGCCGAAGGAGCGCATTTTAAAATACATTAATTAATTTTATCGGTTATCGGTGAAAAAAACGGCCGATGCCGATGATCGCAAAAATGCCGAATATCGGATGATATTATCGGCCAAACCGATTATTGGTGGATCCCTAATATATATACGTATATATGTATATACGTATATATAGGCTATCCATCTGTCTACTGCCTGTATACACAATATAATGCATGACAGATATTGTTTGGCTTTGTATTGTTCTTACATATGGTTCTGTGGACATATGTAAGAACCTCAGTCAGTCTGACAGCTGATCAGCTGTGCAGCATCTCATCTGTTGCCGATGTCGGTTCAGACTAATGCTGTGGGACCGAGGACTTCCCAATTCACTTCTTCCCCTTCTCTCTTCTTGCGTCTCCTCCTTGACTCCTCCGCTCTCTCTGTGGGAGGGACTACAATGCGAGGAAAGGAGGCGAGTGAAGGAGCTTGGGGTTGGGCTACCGTAATGGAAAGCATCCTCTGTGTGTTGTGGGCGTGGCTTTTCCTCAACTGGCTCCTGATTCTACCGACACTCCTGCCTTCAATCATCTCATCAGCAGTATAAGAACTCTGTTATCTCCAGCTTCTGCCTCCACACCATCTCCACATCTCCATCTGGACCTCCACACCCTGCTTTCACAGCCCCAGCTGGTCCCAAATCCTCTTCCTTCCATCAGTCAATCTAACAAAAACTTAATTTTGTGTACTTTTCACAAAAATTATACAGTCTGAGTTATGGACTTGCTTTACAATAACAATCAATTCAATTCTATTTTATTTCTAAATTCCATTATTACAAAACACAGTCTGCCTCAGAGGGCTTTACAGCAAACGACACCCTTTGCCCTGTGACGCTCACATCATCAAAGGAAAAACTGCGGTCGAATACCTCTTTTTGCTTAGGAAGGTTCCCAACTGAATGAGATGAACCAGAAGTACCTGAGCGGCTGCCATGATAAGAGCTGTTCGAATTCTCCTAATATTAAGGAAAGGTGCGTCAGTGCTTCCTTTATAATCTCCTTTAGCATAGGATACACCAGACCATCCTTTATCAAAGGAAAGGAGAGAATCCGCCCCACAATTCTTTGCGGTTACAACTTTTAAAGTGATGTGCGGCATCGGCCGCTATTTGGGGAATCAGCTGTTTCATGACATCACAGATCCACAATCTGTATGAGCCGAAACAACTTCAAAACACGGTCACATGGGGCTGTTTACTGAGCTTTGTGCTGCTTCTTAAGCCTTTATATACACAGGCTTATAATCAGATCTTTGCCCTGAATTTAGGCTATAGGCCTATATTTAAAAAAAAAACAAAACATATTTGTTATTATGATATATTATTTGTTATTTATCCTTGTCCTATTTTATGTGTATTTAATATTTACTGTTGACTGTTCTCATCTTGGTAATGATGTAATATTTTTCGCGAAGTAGGCCTGATTAAGATAATAATGATAACAATAATAATATTAATATTAATAATGATAATAATTATAGTCATGATCATAATATTAATACTCAGAGTTTATGGTGCACTTTTTAAGATCCACATTACAAAGGGCTTGAAGAGGGGAGCAAATAAAGATTTTAAAAGAAAACCCAAATAAAACAATTATGAAAAAAAAACTGCATAAAAAACTGCAGCTTCCCTGCTTAGGCTGCTGCCCCTGCGACCCGACTCCGGATAAGCGAAAGAAAATGTATGAATTGAAAGATGGAAAAAACTGCTGCAAAAAAACAATCCAGTGAGGATGTGCTTTTTGTAGTCCATCATGTGAACATTGTAGTTTCATCACAGCAGACCCATGTCAATATCATACGCCGTCACATAGCCGAGGAGAAGTGCAGTCAGATTCTCTAAACACTGCAATCGTCTTTTCCTTATGAATTCTCCTTCACATCTTTTCTTGATCTTGTGATGTTTTCTCTGGAAGTGAAGGAAAATGGTGAGGAAAGGAGATTATTTAATCTTTTTGACTGCAGCCCCTGTAAGAGGGAGAAAAAAATGGCATAAACCACAAGAATGACTGAGGAAGGATCCCTCTTCCAGGACGGACAGACGTGCAATAGATGTCGTAAATAACAATTAAATTACAGCAATGACAAAAAGGAAAGAGAAAGAGAGAGAGAAAGTGAGAGGGGAAGAGAGAGGGAGATTATTGCACAGCAATAATGGTAACCATAGCATATCATATAACAATAGTGATATATGTATAATTACTAAATGCACCCTATGATAGCATGTGATGTTACGTGCAAATATCGTAGGTGTTGTTAAGAGTCCCATGCGTATATTAATAGTGGAGGCAGGACGTATAATAATGGCAGTAGAGGGTTGCGTTGAGCAGGATCACGGCATCTGCGCAACCAAGGTCCATGACACAGGCGCAGCCTCAGAAAGGACCTCAGCAACAGCACAACCAAGACCACGATCAAGGCGAGTCAGGGGTACATCATCAGTGCAGCCACAGCACGAGCACGGCCAGAGGCAGGGTCACAGCATCAGCAAAGCCATCACCACGTTCCAGGCGCAGCCAAGATTGCAGCCAGGATCCAGGAAAACTAGGAAACAAGGGTGCAGGAATGCTCTGGAGAGGCAACGGAGTTAGTGTAATGCAGTAAACAGACATGAGCTTTTGCAGATGGTGGAAGCAAGAAAAGTAAAAAGGAGCTCAGTGCATCATAGAAAGTCTCACGGTAGATTAAACCTATGTCAGCCTAACAAGGGGCTAGTCCAGGCAACCTGAGCCAGCCCTAATTATAAGCTTTATCAAAGAGGAAGGTCTTAAGTCTACCCTTAAAAGTGGAAACGGTGTCTGCCTCCCTGACCAAAACTGGAAGATGGTTCTACAAAAGAGGAGCTTGGTTCTTGAGGGTTGAAAGGGAACTATGAGCTGCAACAGATAGGATGGAGGCTATTCATCCAGAGCTTTGTAGGTAAGGAGGAGGATTTTGAATTCCATTCTGGATTTTACAGGGAGCCAGTGCAAAGAAGCTAAAACGGGAGAAATATGATCCCTTGGTCATATTTGGTTCCAGTTAGTATATGTGCAGCAGCATTCTTGACCAGTTAGAGAGACTTTAGAGACTTGTTGGGGCAACCTATTAATCGGGAGTTACAGTAATCCAGCCTAGAAGTAACAAATGCGTGCACTAATTTTTGGTATCTGTTTGAGACAGGATATGCTTAATTTTTGCAATACAATACACAAGTGAAAAAAAGCAGTCCTTGAAGTTTGTTTTATATGACAGGCAAAGGATAAATCTTGATCAATTATAACCCTGAGGCTCCTTACGACTGGAGGCAATGCCATCTAGAGAAATGATACCCTCAAAAAAAGAGTTTCTGAGGTGTTTGGGGCCAAGTACCATAACTTCAGTTTTGTCTGAATTTAACATCAGGAAATGGTGGCTCATCCAAGCTTTTATGCCCTCAAGACATGCTTGTAGTCTAGATAAATGATCGGCTTCATCTGGCTCCATAGATAGATACAGCTGCGTATCATCCACATAACAATATAAACTTTACAGAGTGATTTTTAATAATGTTGCCTATATATAAAGTGAAAGGGTTGGTCCAGAACCTTGTGGCACTCCGAAACAGACCTTACTATGCACGAAGGACTGATCAATAATAAGAACAAACTGAGAACCATCTGATAAGTATGATTTAAACCAGCTTAGTGCTGTTCCTTTAAGGCCAATTAAGTGTTCCAGTCTGTGTAGTAGGATTTGATGGTCAATAACGTCAAATGTGGCACTGAGATCTAATAAGATTACTACAGAGACCAGTCCTATATGCGAGGCAATCAATAAGTCATTAGTACTCTGTACTGTGATGCATTCTAAATCCTGACTGAAAATCCTCAAATAAACTATGGTCTTGGAGAAAGTCACAAAGCTGATTAACAACTACTTTCTCAAGGATTTTAGATATAAAGGGAAGATTAGATATTGGTCTATAGTCTGCTAAAACCTCTGGACCGAGAGTGGACTTCTTTCGAAGAGGTTTAATAACAGCTACTTTGAAGGATTGTGGTACATAGCCTGTTAATAAATTCACATTGATTATATTTAATTAAGAATTGTCAATTAAGGGTAAGACTTCCTAAAGTAGCCTAGTCAGGATGGGGTCTAACAGGCAAGTTAATGACTTAGATGCGTAAATCAATAAAGTGAATTGGCGAAGACCAATGCTGGGAAAAACACTAATAATAATAATAATAACAACTAATTAATAATGAGTAATAGTTTACTCTGGCATGGCGGAGGGGCTTTCTATATATTTTAAGACTGTCCTACCAGACTAACTGGGACTCCACCAGGTTGGTTGAATGCCAATTTCTTTCACATTTTTGCGATATATGTTTTAATTTGTGGG
Organism: Plectropomus leopardus; assembly: GCF_026936395.1. Lineage (NCBI taxonomy): Eukaryota > Metazoa > Chordata > Actinopteri > Perciformes > Serranidae > Plectropomus > Plectropomus leopardus. The sequence continues at coordinate 85,125 of NC_142180.1, forward strand.
TCTGGGGATTAAACCATGGAGCTAATTTTCTTTGTTTCATTATTTTCTTCTTAAAAGGTACAATGCAGTCGAGAGCTGATCGCAGTGAGCCAGTAACACTTTCAAAAAGATAATCAGTTTGAGAGTGACTTAAATTAGTAAAAGCATTCTCAGTCACATTGGGACATAGTCATGAGGTCAATGCAGAAGGAATCAATTAGGACAGACATCTACTATAGTAAATCTTGCTTAGTGGCGTGTAATCGAGTAACAAAAAATTTAAAGTTATTAAATAATGGTCTGTAAGAGCGGGATTCTCAGGGAAGACTGTCATGATTCCTGCATTTCCTCCTCCTCCCCCCGCTGCCAGTATTTTTCCATTCACCCTTCCTCTGCTCTGCTCCACCTGCAAGCCACACCCACAGCTGCAGCCTGCTCTCCCCACAGCTGCAGCTCATCACCAATCAACCCAGTATTTAACACACTTCAGCCCGCTCACTCATTGCCAGATCGTCCTCTGCTATTATGCACGTCTTTCCAGCGCTTACCTGCCAGATCTTCCGTTGCCGACTCTGCCCGTCCCCGACCTGCTCTCCTCGCCTGCCTGCCAGTGTACCTACCTGCCTTCTGTCCTCGACCACGTGCTCTGTTTCGGCGTTCCGGAAATCTGACGGCTTCTCCGGTAAAGACTCCTCTGCTCGGCTTCGACGTTCCTCCTGCCTGTTCCCTGTCGGTGCTGCTGCCCTCGCAGACGGATTTTCTGGTTACCGATCCCCTGCCTGCCCTCGACCATTCTTCTGCTCGACCCCTGATGACGCTTCCACACGTGTTGTCGGCTCGTTGTGCTACGGGGCTTCCTCCTCACCAGCCACAGTGGGTACAGGCTTCGTTTCTTCTCTTCGTGGGAAACCCAGAGACATTGCTTGGGCTTACCACCTGAAGAACGAACTGACTATCTGTAAGCTGAACTTTATTTGTGTTGGTATTAATAAAAGTTATTACCGACCGCCAGAGCGTTTTGTTGTACTGCATCTGGGTCCTAAGCACACCTGTTACAAAGACTATAAAATCTTCAATTTCGATGCTGTACACCAGGACAAGATCTGGTAGTCAGTAGTCACTGCTTCCTCTCGACTCCAGCACCCCACCTCTCTCTCTCCAGGAGCATGAGGTGAGGAAAAACCTGAGAGCAGTGAACCCTAGGAAAGCTGCTGGTCCTGATGGTATCCCAGGGGCGCCCACAGTCTGTGAGACTCAGTCCTCACCACTCCTCCACACTCACACTCAGCACCGGTCCCCCCCAAGGCTGCATTTTGAGCTCTCTACTGTACGCCCTGTACACCCACGACTGTTCTCTGACCCACCCAACCAACTGCATTATTAAATATGCAGATGACACTGTGGTTGGACTCATCAGTGATGAGGATGAGACTGCGTACAGGGCCGAGGTAGTGAAACTGTCACTCTGGTGCTCAGAGAACAACCTGACCCTGATTGTCCATAAGTCCAAGGAACTTATTATGGACTTCAGGAAAAACAGACAGGACCATACCCCCCTCCTCATAAATGGAGAACGGGTGGAAACTGTCATCACCTTCAGGTTTCTGGGCACCCACATCTCTGCTTATCTCTCCTGGACGTTCAACACCAAGTCCCTGGTGAAAAAGGCTCAGCAGAGGCTACACTTCTTGCGTGTCCTCAGGAAGAACAACCTGGACAGGAGCTGCTGCTGGCCTTCGATCTGTGGAGACCGTCCTGACGTACTGTCTGGGTGTGTGGTACAAAAGCTCCACAGACATGGACAAGTACGCAGTGCAGAGGGTCATAAAAACAGCAAAAAAGATCATCGGCTGCCCTCTGCCCAGCCTGAAACACATCTCCACATCCTGCTGCCTCAGTAAAACCAAGGCCATCACAGAAGACCCCTCACACCCTGCCCACCTGCTGTTTGAAGTAATGCCCACCGGAAGGCGCTACATGTCAGCCAAGTCTCACACCAGCAGACTGACTGATAGCTTCTTACCCTGGGCCATCAGGGGTCCGTTTCACAAAGCAGGTTCAACAAACTCTGAGTGTAACCCTGAACTCTGAGTTGATCTACTCTGAGATAGGAAACTCTGAGTTTCCGGTTCCAGAACAGCTGATTTGAGTTGGTTTAATCAACTTGGAGTAGTTTCACCTGGAGTTAAGCGCGTGCACCACAACTATAAAAAGCCAGCATCAATGGAGCCCCGATTCGACGAGTCACCATGGCAACGGTGAAGCGGAGGGCTGCGTTCTTCACCCCACTCGAATTGGAAATTTTAATGCGCTCATATGCGGAGTTTGAACACGTTTTTAGAAAGAAGTGCAACACCGCTGCAGCTGCAAAAGAGAGGGAGACGGCGTGGGAGAATATTGCTGCCCAGGTCAGTGCGTAAGTTTAAATGTAGTCCTTTGCAATCACAATACTATTACGGGGGAAAACAGTTTGAATGGTAGCGTATTAATTTATTTCATTTTATTTCATTTAGGTGCAATCCCGTGGGGGAGAAGCGCAAGTGGCAGCAGCTTAAGATGAAATATAAAAACATTGTTCAAACAGGTAAGACCTCGGCACAATCTCATAGAGGTACCTCATTTTGATCATGTTTTACATTGTAAAGTAGCCTAAATATTAAGTGGCTGTTATCCCACACATAGCCTAAATGTCTTCATCCATATAATGTTTTGTTAAATAATTAAGTCTATTTAAACTAACACAGACTTCTACTCAGCCAACAGAAAGAAAGCAGATGCCCGTAAAACGGGTGGTGGCCCAGCACCTCCACCTCTAACAGAGGCAGAGGAGCTGGCCCTAAGCCAGAATTTTGGAAGGCCAGTGGGTGAGTGAATCCCTGGAGGGAGCTCATCCTCTGAGGCCACCCCCCAAGACGCAAGTGCTTTTATATAATATAATATGCCTATAAATATATTTTTAAAGCATATTCATACATATATTTCTCTTTCATGTCTTTTTTTTTTCTTTTGGCCCAACAGATTCTGATGGTGCTATCTGCCTGGTGGAGCCCCTTCACGCCACAACAGGCCTTTTAACTGTAAGTAGGCAATACTCCAAAGATTTTGCCAAATGGTAGTTTAAGTATACTGAAACATATCACTCATCTAGGATGAAGAGGATGAAACTGTGTCTGCTGCCTTTACAGAGAGGGATTCAGAAAGGCATACAGAGGTATGTTACTAATAGTTCTCTTCCCATTCACATTTCTTAACATTCTGGTGGAATATAGAGTGTGACATTTAGCCTACACTGAAGTATTGCACATTCTCATCCTTTTTAACAGAGCATGGCTGGGCAACAGCAGGACGGTCTCTCAACTTCCACTGCACAGATGGACACAGTGAGATGGATGTTCAGTAAACACCAGAGGTTCATTCTGTGGAATTGGAACTGTGCAACTGTATAATTTAATGTTGTCTATGTGTTCCCAGTTACCAGTAAAAAAGAAAAAAATCCAGAAAACAGATAAAGAAATACAATACTTGGACTGCCAGATTAGGAGGGCCGATCTGGAAATTGAAATACTGGAGCACAAGTTAGAGGTGGGTGCATGGTCACAGATGAATTATGTTAACTATTGGAACATTGACTAAACTAGCTCTTTTATTAGCAAGAAATAAAGAAGACCAAATGAAATTTGTATCATGTCTTTATTTGACTGCTGTGGTGGTGATGATGGTGACTTAAACTCTGAAGTGATTATGGCATATGGTGTCTCTGACTGCTTCGCCGTCCTGGATAGCTGGCAGGTGGATGGGGTCATCATCTGGGTCTTCAATTTGTAGGGCAGGGTGTTGCTCTCCTCTAATAGTGGCAATATTATGAAGAACAACACATGCCACAATAATATCACAGGCCCTCTCAGGGGTCACCCTGAGGTGACGCAGGCACTGGAAACGGGCTTTCAGCAGGCCTATGGTCATCTCCACCTGGGCTCTTGTCCTGCAGTGAGCCCGGTTGAAGTTCTGTTGGGGGCCTGGTTCAGGGTCAGGGTATGGGGTCATCAGCCTAGGTTGGCATGGGTAAGCCCTGTCACCCAGCAGAAGGCCATCAAACTCTCCTGTAACATATAGTGGATACATTAGAGCAGGCATGTCAAACTGGTCCACAGGGGGGCCGGTGTGGCTGCAGGTTTTGTTTCCAACCAAGTAGCAGCACACCAGACTTGACTCATTTAATCAACTGATCTCCGTCTTCAGACAGTTGATTGGTCAAACTGTGTGCTCTTGGTTGGTTGGCACAAAAACCTGCAGCCACGCCGCCCCCCCTGTGGACCAGTTTGACATGCCTGCATTAGAGTATATTTAAGGAGGGAGACTAGTGAATTATATTTTGAAAATCTTTAGGCTGCTTACCACGTTGCAGTCTGTTGCTCAGGTTAGACTCACGATAAATCCTTGAGTCATGAACAGATCCAGGCCACTTGGCCTCCACATTGGAAATGATGTGTGCAGCATCACAGACGATCTTGGCAGTACAGAGAATAACAGATGTTGAACTATGATGCAGTCTTTAACATTTTGAAACAGTAGTCAATCTACCTGTAGCCTACCTGCACATTTATGCTGTGAATGGACTTCCTATTATCGGCATTGTTACATAATCGGCTTCATTATGTGAGGGAGCTGTGATGGGGATGTGTGTGCCATCTATGCAGCCAATCACACTGGGAAATCCCTAAACGAAATTAAAATTACTAATCCCAGTCTGAGATTGCAGCACAATGTCATTAACGGAATATGATTCAAAATTAATTTAACAGATCTCTACATCATTCACCTGCAATCCTGTGGAACTCCTCCTTGATGGTTCTGACAGGTTTATGTCCAGGGAAAACGACAAAGATGTGTAGAAGTCGTTTCAGGGCCAGGCACACTTTTCTGACCGCTCTGCATACAGTTGCCTTGCTTAAATGCTCTGCATCTCCGACATTATACAAGAAACTGCCATTTGCAAAGAACCGCAGCACAACACACAATATCTGATGGGATGTGAGAGCATGACTGCGGTTGGTAATGTTGCAAATGTAAGGACGGATTAGGTTGTGTATGTATAATATGGACTGTGATGTGAAACGGTACCGCTCAAAAAGATAACTGTCCGGAAATGCGAGAACATCTCTCCGCGGTCTGAAAACAATCTCCCGATGAATATTTAGGCCTAATTCTCTGCGCAGTAATGCTGCTCCTTCATCCACTGGATCATTAATGAAGGGGGCATACCATTTTGACAGACGGCAGAACTATACTCCGACACTCGCCTGCTGACTGAATGAATAAATGAATGAGGAAATCAAATAGCATATGTGGCTGAAAGAGGGCGGAGACAGAGAGAAACTCCAGGTTCATTGAGAAAAAGCTGGTCCCGACCAGGTTAGGTTCATAGAGTCTGTTACTATGGTAACTGACCGAGAGCTTAAGTTACCCCTCTCTGTGAAACAGGCTAGAGTTACACTTCTTTCTCAGAGTTTTCACCTGCTTTGTGAAACGGACCTCAGGACTGCCAACAAACATGGATATATACACACAAAATCACTCACAGATGGACTCACATAACACGGAAAACACCCCCAACCCCCAATATAATATATGTATATATATATATATATATATATATATATACTAGTGCTGGGCATAGATTAATTTTTTTAATCTAGATTAATCTCACTGCAATCCTGTAGTTAATCTAGATTAATCTAGATTAAAATTATAGATTTGAATTTTGCCAAAGACATTCAAAATAATGTCTATCTATCTAAATGATGAAAATGCATCACAAAATGCTTGAGAAAGCTATTCTACTATAATATTTGGTAAAGAAAAATAATGTTCCATAAGATTTACTTTGGTGTTTAACTTTTTTTTATTTTGTTAAACACAGACATTTAGGAACACAGGTTCTGTCTCCATGTGGAAAAAGCTTTTTCCTGCTAACTGGAATGAACAGCAGAGGGCGCAGCCTCTGATAACATGACCCTAACTGAACTGTGGGCCTACATTAGAGGTCATGAAGAAGACCATTAACAGTCAGCCGCTTTGTGACACGGCTTGAGCCAATCACTCCAGTCACTCAGGCAGACCAGCTTCCGCCTTGTTCACGCCCCCTCCGCGTAATTCGACCAGGTATACATCCGCGCTTAAACAACAAAGTGAAATTGGTGCCTTGCTCACTGTATAGACCCAACTTAGTGAATAGTTTATCGCGCGATAATTTCCTTATCGTGCGATAAGAATCCCGCGTTAACGCAGCACGTTAACGCCGTTAACGGCCCAGCACTAATATATACCTTTTATTAAACCTCACTTATGTTGTTTATTTGTCTTATGTCACTTTCAAATCTTCTGTGGTGTACGGTGGCTCTGTGGGAGCATCCTCAATTTCGTTGTACCAGTACAATGACAATAAAGACTATTCTATTCTATTCTCAAACATGTGATTCTGAGTCCCTTCTTACAGAGTCCTATTCTCATCTTTTTCTTTTCCTTGTTCACTTTCTTGTTCTTATTCTTATCATTATAAGTTACCCGTTTAGTTATTTTAATCTCCTTGTCTTCCCTACTCTCCTGTCACACCCCTTCGCTCCTCCCTTTATCTCATACATGTTAACAATAATCCAGAAAAAGAAGAAAAAAATGATGATAATACAAACTGAAAAGGAAGAATACAAAAAAGTGAATGAAAAAATGTAAAAGCTTCTGGGATAAATATTAATTACCCAGCAGTTTAGCAATTAGATGAATAAATAGGGCCTGGGGGCACCTGAGGAAGGCGTCACCCCTGCATTATGCTATAACACAAAAATGAGCATTACAATAACCTGGGATAGACAAACTAAAGGAGGGGAGAAGGCTGAGGGTGGAAGCTAGGAGTAAATGTTTTTTTGTTTTTTCCCCTCTTTCTCTCTCTCTCTTTCCTTTCTTTTTGTTCCAACCTCATTATTCATCCATTTATTTATTTATCTAAGTATTTATTTTTCTAATTCGCTTATTCCTTTCCTACATTTCCTCCTCAGACTTACATTTCCCCCACCCAGTTATTTTCCAAACCATTTACAACACACACACACACACACATACATGCGAACATAATAATAGGGGACTATCAGGGTGTACTATCAAAGAGGGAACCTTTATTAGCAGTCATTTTAAAAATACAAAACTAGAATTGAAAATTTACTTTTGAGGTCTTCTTTCACAATATTACTGCAAATGTGATTTTTATAATTTTTTAAAGAAATTGCCAAGAGGGGACCTGAAGCCTTGAGCGACGTCTGCCTATCAAAGAGGGGACATCCATATACTGCAGTCAAACTGGTTTATCCTGGTTCTCTCACCTATTGAGTGCTTCTTTTTCACTAAAACTTCATTTGAATCTTTAAAAATGGGTATGTAAACTTTATTGCTCGCAATATATCAACTTTTTTTGTGATAATAAATATTACAGAAATAATACTTGCCAAAGCAAAGTATACCTTTTAAAGAAGGCTCCCATAATCCTGTGAATTCAGTTTTATCTTACTTAGTATTTACTGTTAATGACTTTATTGTTTGTCTTTGTTATATATATATATATATATATATATATATATATATATATATATATATATATATATATATATATATAGACCAGACCAATTGTAACTACCAATTGTAACTACCAATGTATACTACTGTATACAACTTTAGTATCACCAAAATTCAGAAAATAAATCTATAAACGAGTAACATTATACATAAAATGATCAGCAATATAATTACTTATTTTAATAAATAATATATTTATTTTAATTAATTAATCACTATAAAATGATTTAACACAAGTCTGTGACTAGACCTTAAAAGCTGTTTGCTTCCGAAAGAAAGAAATCAAACTGTGACATGACAGATGAGTTCAGGTCCAAAGAAGTCGGTGGTGTTTCTGGATTTTGTTGAATCTGGCTTTCACTTTAGATAGTAGAGTCTTAACTTGCATTTATAGATGCAGTGATAAACTGTGTTCACTGTCAGTGGTTTTCGGTGGTTTTCAGTGCTCATTTTGTGATATCATGTTGGTATTTAATGCAGTGCAGCTTTATGGGTCAAAGGTCATGGCCATTCATTTTTGGTTTTTAGCCTTGTCCCTTTTATGCAGAGATTTCTCAAGGTTCTCTGAATCTTTTCATGTTATTATGGCAGATAGTTAATGGATTTGAACACCAAATATCCTGTTTTGTAATGTATTCCTTTGTGTTCACAATAGTTTTTCAGTGATGGATGAAACAACTGTGTTTGTAAGTGTATTTTAGCATTATCTAATCTAGACCCCATTCAAAGATGTTTGTTTTTTAATGACTACAGTCTGTAACACATACTACACACACTGGCATGCAGCATTGTCACAGTGCATGAGTGTGCATGAAGTGAAAGGCACATAATAAATGTTACGATAAGTTCACAATAACACTCAGCTTTACAGGACTTTAAATTCCAGTATTGTGAACTAAAACTTTTCTTAAGCATTTAAAGTTTAACTGGTATGTTAGTGTTTTTGATGGGCATTGAAATGGTGATGAGCCACCAACACCTCATCTCAAAACCATCACAGCAGGATACACATCTATGAATGGGCCTTCACAAGTTGTCTTCTGTTAACCCCATTCAAAGAGGTTTGTGCAACCCAGAACTAAGTTTTTATTATTGTTATATGTATTTTTTGGTTGTTTTTAACTATAGTTGGTAACACATAAAGTTGTAAATTAGTTGGCAAATACAGGGCTGATATGCAGCATTGTCACTGTGGCACAGAGTGTGCATGAAGGCACGTGAGATTGCTAAAAATAAGTTTACATTGACACTCAGCTTTACAGGTCTTTACATTCCAGTGTTGTCAACTGAAACAACTCTTTAGCACTTAAATTTTAACTAATGTTAATGTGTTTCTGATGGCCATTGCGTTAAAAATTCAGACAAACAGAGCCACTAAGAGCCAAGATGCCCTACTGCTTTAGAGGGCCACTTAAGAAATAATTACCTTTCAATTATTTCAGTGATATTACATACATGTGGTTATTATGTCACTTCCCAGCAGATGTTTCTTCATGTGAAAAACATGTTTAACTCCTTTTTTTGAATTGTAGTCAATTGTGCAATTGACGACAAATGTGGAATTCTGCTTGTATTTCTACTCTTTACAGTTTAACATTATCTTACCCAACATCCACTTGTCTAACACAGGGGAAAAAGCCATGTTTCAGTAAGTCTAAGTCAGATACGACATCTAGGATATGAGAAGTAAGCAACCCTAAAGCCCAATGTGTAATGTCCTCACGACCATAACGACCATCGTCAGCTAGAAGAAGCCATCCCCCGCGCTGCAGAGAATCAAGGCCTGACAGATTTTCACAGACTGACTTGCAGAGAATCAAACCCCTCACCCACTGCAGGTCACTCACTTCTGTTGTCATGTTTGTAGATGCTTTACAGAGTATCTAATTCTGTAGTATTGTTTTACCTCTTTAGTTAAAACAGAACCTTTTATTATAATTAGAATAATGAAATGTAAACTTGAGGCAATAACCTGTGCAACATCAAAATGGTATGTCATGAAATAACAGATGTAATTATTAGGTGACTGAATATGTTCAACTACTTAAATATCCACAATAGTACAAGTATTTAAAATGGGAATTAAAGTGGAGAATTGTATGCCTACTCCGTACAATTTCAGGGTGTTCTTCCCAATAATCCAGGGATGTTGTACTAACCAAGATAAGCAGTGTGTGCCACTTGTTAAACCCAGGACGGGGGAATAAGCCATGTTTCAGTCAGTCTAAATCAGATACAGCATCTTGGATATGAGAAGTTAGCAACCCCTTAGCTCAATGTGTCATGTCCTAACGACCATCGTCAGCTAGAAGAAACCATCCCCCGCACTGCAGAGAATCAAGGCCTGACAGATTTTCACAGACTGACTAGCACAGAGTCAAACCCCTCACCCACTGCAGGTCACTCACTTCTCAGTGGCAGCAGTCTCCACTGTTCAACATTCAAAGTTAGGATCTGAGAATCAAATGGTTGCTGGTCGCTCCACCTCTTCAGTGTAAAAGAAATTACATATTTTTGTCAGCTTCATCAACTGAAGGCTCATAAATCTAACAATATATCTATAACACCATGTGATTGCTTACTTAATAATGCAGAGCACCACTGAATCAAATGTTTAACATCTTAGAGAGATGAACAACATTTTTTTCACAAACAAATTAATATTTAACCTCTTTTAGGGATGCATTTCGCTCCATAAATGTGCTGGTAATTTTACATGTCAGTGTCATCTTTCCTAAGCTGGCTGTTAACAGACTGTTAATTTCACTTTTGTCAGTGCTCCTTGATAACTAATAAATGAATTGCAACTACTGATGGTACACTGATACACTGATACACTACTGATGGTATATTGTTAAACTGTTAATAAACACCATGTAGTGGATCTTGAAATATTATTTGGGAGGCCATTTTAAAGTTGCATTTGCTGTTTTAAATCTTACAGTCATTTAAAAAATGCTTTGCTTCTCAGCGCTGTGTTAAGCATGCATACACGTTTGCCCCCTATTAAATGTTTTATAGGTTAGAAAACTATTTATTTATTTTTATATATAAGTTCAAATTGATTTATGACCAAACCTTTTAAATTTATATCACTGCAGCTCAAATGAAAAGGGTTCAGGAGGTGAAAAATGGACTACATAAATTCAACATTACAGATCAATAACAAAACCTATGTTACAAAACTACAATAACCCACCATGTTTTTTCTTTGGCTCAATGTTGCATTCTGACATTTTATTTCTGTTTCCTGAATATGTTTAACATGATGATCAGACGATCACTCTTACTCTTTAGTTTTGTTTTACTCCTATAGTTGAAACCAAACCTTTTATTATGATTAGATTGCACTTTGACTATGATTGAACAATTAAATGTTAACTTGGCACAAACTATGTAACATCACAATGGTATGCCATGAAATTCATGTAATTATTAGGTGATTAAATATGTTCAAATATTTAACTATCCATAAAAGTACAACGTTTGTATCAGTATTCAAGCTAGTGGAAATTTGAGTGGAGAATTATATGCTCAATCTGTAAATATCCAGATATGTTGTACCAGCTAAGATAAGCACTGTGCTTATCTAAAGTACAGTCAAAAGTACAGCCAAAAACCTATGGAATTTGAAATAGTTCATCTCAGCAGTTGAACAGAGGGTTTCAGAGGTTAATCATTCCTCTAACTGACTTATCCCTGTAACTGAGACAAACTGATGACTCACAAAACCTCCCATATTATAAATACCATTAAAGATTGCTCTAGTCATTTATATCATGATGGGTTGTCAATGTGTTTTCAACACAAGGTAAAAAGGAGCACACTCTAAACAGCAACTGAAAAACTTTTTCAGGTCCACGATTCAAAAAGCAATGTACGAAAAAACTAAAATGATATTTCTATCTCCAATTTCCTAAAAAAAATAAATAATTTTATTATTACATTTTTGTAAGATTATTTTCTTTGAACAATAATGCATCTAACTTATTTTTTTCCTATTCTTTGTCGTTTATCCATGTTGAAATGGGAATGTCACTATACTATATATCTAAGATGGAACTTGTGTCATTATATACCAGCCAACAGTGGACTCATCACTCATCACTCACTTGTCACTTTGTGCAACTCAAGTGTGGACCTCTTTTCTGCAATGTGGAGCGACAAATAAAATGGATTCCTATAGATGGGCACACATACATTGGATTGCAACCATAACAATAAATGCCAAATTCAGCTGATTCCTGTGAATTATGGGAGACCCTGCAATTTTGTCAAATCACTGCACCTATACAGAATTCTTAACAATTTAAACCGGTTAAAATCTGATTTTCACTGTACATCTGCCCACAACTAATCCACTCAGTTCCTCAGTTGCCCTCTAAGTATTTCTGACTGGCTCTGATGTTTTACAAAGAAGACTTTGGACCAGCAAAGCTATTTTTAAATTATTTGCTTCATTTTATGCGAATATTGGCTCTAAAAAGGCATCATTCAATGATGACTGTCATATGAAATTTTTTTAATTCTTTTTTTAAAAAAAAATAATAACATTTTTGTTTTAATATTCTTTTCCCAATAGAAAGAAAAAAAACTTTAAATCCTCAAAAATAAAACCTAAAACTTGCATGGCATTTTTTTGCTTGTAAAAACTGTTAAATGGAAGTTTTGAGTATGTCCATCCATATTCTCAAGTGATGCTAGCCGCGCAAGATGTATGCAGATGTGCCTGGTGCTGTCTGGCTGTCTACTGACGCATAATAACAATGCCACTGGCTCTGTCCGGCTATGTTCTCATCTCGCATCATCCTGCCATGATCCAGATGGATGCACGTATACCAAAAGCACTGACAGAGGGAATGTATTTGAAAAGTTAACAATGATAATGGACTGGGGTAGCCCCCTTTTTAAACACAGTGTCAAGCTATAAAATGGTAAAGACATCCACAACGGCTGAGCCTTTATATTCAGTTACAAAAATACATGCTTACAGATCCTTTTAGAAGCAAAAAAATGCATGATTTAGTTTAGATATATTTACAAGTAACTTGTATCATTATGTACCAGCTAAATGTGGACCCCTGTTGCTTTATACTACACAAGTGTGGACCTCTTTTGCCTGCAGAGTAGATCAGCAAACAAAATGTATTCCTGTGATTATAGAGAAACAAAACATATGTACATTGTAAGATTGACGGAAATCTAGTGCTTCTAGTGCATCTAAAAACTCAAAGGGAGTTTTGGAGGATTGAGCTAATCTCAAGGTTAAGTTAAATTCTGATAATAAACTAATTTAAGCAATTCATTAAAATAAGTAAAGATCTTGCTGGTATTTTCTCTCCACATTTTCTTCCTACCATTATTATTATTATTATTATTATTATATGAAATATGAAATCACCTAAAGCCAAGCCTTGAATTTTAATACAAAGACTAATAACAAATCACGTTTCAGGAGACTGGTGTCTTTATTAACCCTATAATGCTATTTGTATCATATTTGATACATTACATTCTGTGGCCTTCATGTCATCCACATTAACATAACTAAAGCCTGTTTAACGGCCCATCTGCAGTCTGAAAGGCTGCTGGGGACTGCAAGCCATTCACCCTGGAGAGGAGTGTTAAAAGTGACGTGTGTGAATGGGTTGTTCAAATACCTGCTCCAACCTGCAGGGACGGCTCTGAATATGGATATAAACACTCACACACATTTAGGTCCCCTCTTGGCAAAATCTGAAAAATTTCACCAGAGGCCATAACACATGATTTTATGATGATTTAGAGCATGACCAGGGACCTAAAAAATGTCCCGTTGGTTTTGCAGTTCCCTGTTGGTGACTGTGTAACGATAAGTATGTCCACTGTTATATATATGCGCGAGTGCACACACACACAACACACACACACACACACACACACAAACACAGCCTTTCAACACCCTCAACATAGCATGTGACAACATCCCCTTAGTTCCTGCTTGTTTCTGTCTTGTCTTGTTTTTGCCATCCTAAGTGTATACACATAATGTCACGTCTCCCACAAAATGTTGCTTTCATCATGTCTTCACTTGTTGTGCAATGTACTGCATCACTAAATAAAATTTAAAAAACAAAACAATAATATGTTTGTAATACATATATATATATATATACTGCATATACAGTACTATGCAAAAGTCTTAGGCCACTTTAAAATTTTAGCAAGGTTATAATGACCATACATATTTATTTCTCAGTAGTCTCTTCACTAAAATAGAACCAGTATACAGTATTAAAAATGCAAATATTTCAGAATAATAGAATAGAACAACTTCATCAGGCTTAAGTTGCAAATATTTACTGTGACCTCCCTTTCCACTTAGCATATCTTGAACTCTCTTAGGCAGGCATTATGAGATTTACTAATCTGGTGTATTAACACCAGGTATCATTCAAGTCATGTCCAAAGCTCAATAATAATTGTCTGAGCTACCTTACGTTATGGTTGTATGATTCCATGTTTCAAACTAAATATTTACTTCAGTCAGAAGAAGCTATTTTGTTTGGAATTTGTTGCTCTTTTAAAACACTGCACATGTTCTCTGTATTCTTCGTAACTTCATAAAGAGACTAAGCAATAAATGTACGGATATATTATGTCCTCATTACTACTTGTCCTCATTACATCTATGGTGGCCTAAGCTTTTGTCACAGTACTGTATATATACAGCAGATGAACAATTATGATTTAAATTATTTTACAAAATGGATTAGGGGCTCCTAAAACGACCATAACAGTAACACTTCTATTCACATCAGCTATATTAATGGAAACCATGCCATTTAATAATTAGTGATTAATAATATTACGGGCGTTTTAGTCAGGCAGGACAAAAAGTGACGAAGCACTATTTATGCAAAATATTTCTTGCATAAATATTGAGTTAAGTAGTCCACCCTCATCTTCTCCTCCTCTCTGTCTGTTTCTCTCTCTCTCTCTATCTTACACAAACTTCTTGGAGAGCATCATCGCACCCACCTCTGTCCTCAGTTCCAGGGTGTGTCTAAAGAGTGGCCCCTGAAATCTCATTGGCCACCTCAGGTGCCACCCCACTTTGATTGGCTATCTGCTTAGTCAATTGGAACTTTTTGACCAGTTTTGACCAGGGTGGTGTCTGGTCTGACTAAATTTACAAATACATTGACACTCTATTCTTGCTATTATATAATTTAGTTTTGTAGAAACGATTTCTAAGTTTGTCACTCTGTTGTGTTTTGATTTGTTGGTCTATTTATCTCTTAAACTAAAGAGATAGGAATGTAAAACAGTGCAATGTCAGTAATTTTAAGTAGCTATGGGTCGTGCAGACAAAAATGGTAAATTAAAGCTATGCCGTCATGTGTGCATTTATGCCACTCCTGCATAAGTAAGTGCCCCACTTGGGCCAACCCTGTAAAAAATGTCTCAACACGCCATGCTTAGTTCTGACAGTTGAGCTGCTGTAATACATAAAGTTTGCGGTTTGCAGGTTGGGCGGTAAATTAACATATTTTTTGCATCTCTTTGTCTTATTATTATTTTTTTATATTTTTTTATTAAGTCCACTCCCACTAAATAGATCAATTGATGCACAGCTTATGAGGACAATGGGAGTCTGGATTTATGGGGACAATGGGAGATTTCCACAACATTATAGTTTCACAATGAATAATAACTGGCTGGACAGTTATCACTGTAATGTATCTGTGAGGCTTCACTACAAATATGAGTCAGATCAACCCCTCGCTCCTTCACAGCTCCACAGCCTCTCATCCAAATATGGTCACTTCTTGCTCCAAAAAACAAGAAGGCGACAGCTGAAATGCCAAATGGGTGACATCACATGAGCTACGTCCATTCATTTATACTGTCTATGGTGCATATGTTCATACTGTCCTGGAGATAAATAGTTGACCATTGTCACCTCTTGGCTCACCTCCAACAAACAGCAAAGAAAGAAAGAAAGAAAAGAAAGTCATTTAGCAGAAGATGAAAAGGATGCTTCATCTCATCACTGCTCTGACTGTTGCCTGTGAAATAGGAGGCTGATAACGGGACATGCAAAAGCTGCTGTTTGGATCTGAGTTTTACTCAGTGTTAGTATATTTGTCGTACTCTAATACTTGTGCCAACAACCAATTTTTTCTTGTGTTTCAGGTTGCTGCCCCTATATGGCTTGGAACTGTAAGTTGTGTACATCCTATTTCATTACCAGTACTCATTTGTAGACTGTAGACTCAACATTGTAGACTGCAGCACAGCCACTTGGTAAGCCCACTGCCATGTCTTCATGATGATTGCATGTGCACATTTAAGACGCTTAGTGCGCTGGGGACATATTACCAATACCATACTACAGAACGCAGGAGCAGTGCAGGTCAGAGTCAGGAACGTGCGACATTCAAGTGCCTATGCACATTTCAGCAACCTTTTTCTGAATCTGTGCTCCTCAGTCACATAAGAACACACTTAGAAAACATGAAACAGTGGTATGCCCATACAAAGATTGTAACTATAGCACAAATGTGTACTCTTCATTCAATTCCCATAAAAGCAGAGTACACCAAGCAAGTCCGGCATCAGACTTTTGTAATAACATCATCTGTGAGCATATTCAGAATCTTAAAGCCACTAGCTCTGATGTCACTAATGATTTGCATGAGTGTCCAGGTCAGAGCACAGAAATAGAGGATGATGAGCAGTGTGATATTTTCGAACTCAAAAATCAGCTCAAACTTAATGTGACTTCTCTTTTTCGAAAGATGCAGACTATCCCTCATGTATCAAACACAGCTACACAAGAAATAGTGGATCACTTGAATCAGATCTTCTCTTTATCTGAGCCTTTGATAAAGGAGACAGTTAAGGATACATTGCAAAGATACAGTCACAGTATTACAGATTCTACACTCAATGAAGTTGTCAGAGCTGCCATGGACTTTTATAGTGTATTTAGTGCTACCTACAAAGGTGCAGAGTTGTCCTCTTCCAAGCAAAGAAAGACATTTGTAGAGCACAACTATTCTCTGGTAATACCAGTAGAGTACCATCTGGAGCCACCTGGTCATACAATTATGTATTTTCTAATACGTCATATGATTCAAGAGTTATTTAAAAACACAGACAAGATCAGATAACCAAACACAGACACTGGTCATTATGTGTCATGTCGTGATGGTTCTCATTTCCATGAAAAGCAGTTACTCTCAACAAAGATCTAAACCTAGCAATCAAGCTATATATTGATGAGCTGGCAATTGCTAACCCTCTTGGCACATCATACAAAATTTTACAAACTTTGGGCAGTACATTGGTTCTTTGCCAATCTGCCACCCAATTATCGATCAGCAATTCACACTATACAGCTCGCTTTGCTAGCAAAGTGACAGATGTCCAGAAATATGGATATTACAGCTGTACTCGCTCCATTGCTGCGTGATGTTCACACTCTTTAAAAGAATGATGTGTTCATTGAATCTGTTGGTCAGAATCTCAAAGGCACTTTCTTTTGTGTCTCTGCTGACAATCTGGCAGCCAGTGGATTGGGTGGTTTTTTGGAGTCGTTCAGAGCAGAGTATGTTTGCAGATTCTGCATGGCCACAAATGAACAGTTTTAAACAACTGAAGTCAAAGAGGAAGAGTTTGTTCAGTTAACCAAGGCCAATCATGACCTTCATGTCCTGGAGAATGACAGCAGCCAGTTTGGTGTTCAAAGTAATTGTCTTGAGTGAGTCACTGCATTACTTCCATCCAATCACATGATTTCCTCCAGATATACTACATTATCTTCTGGAAGGTATCGTTCCTATTGAACTTGCTGTTTGCATTAAAGAAATGGTTCAGCTGAAGCACTATACTTTAGAGTATTTGAACCAAAAGATCACATCATTCCCATATCAGCATACTGATATAGTAAACAGACCTCAGCTACTTCCCAAAACATTCATGACTCGGGACTACTTCCATTACTTGTAGGCAGTAAAGAACCAGAGGGAAATGCTGCATGGGCAGTTTTGATGGAATTAAAAGAACTGGTGGAATAATCATTGTGCCCATCATTTACTTGGACTATTTTGTGTGCAAAATCAGTGATCACAGACAGATACTGAGAGAGGTATTCCCTGAGCTTAGGCTTCGTCCTAAACATCCCAATGTAAAGCATTATCCCACCCTTGTGAAGTGCTTTGGTCCCTTGGTGCATGTTTAGACCATGCGATTTGAGGCCAAACATAGCTTTTTCAAAAAAGTGGTACATGACGCTCAAAACTTCAAAAACATTTTGAAGACACTGGCAGTCAGACACCAACACATGATGGCATATCACCTTGGTGCACCATCATTTTTCAAGCCAAGAACACAAGCGTCCAGGGTTGACACAGTTTTGGTTTCAACTCTACCAGAAGTTGCTCAGACCTACATTAGAGGACAAACAACTAGTGACACCGTCTACCAGACATCAAAGGTGACCATTGATAGCACAGACTATAGCAGTGGACTGTTTGTGTCAGCTGGAGTCAGTGGGGGACTGCCTAAATTTTGCAAACTAGCACAGATCTACCTTGTTAATCACAATGTTTCTTTTCTCTGTTGTGATTATGACTCCTGGTATGTAGAACATCTACGGTCCTACGAGCGTCAGCCACACAGACAAGCCTGTCTCTCCACCTAAAATCTGAGTTCAATGACACAGTCCCACTCTCTGCATACAGGATAGATGTCTTGCTGCTGTTGACTCCAAAGTAGTTCATACAAGTGAGACAGTCCATTTGACCCCGGGGTCAAATGGACTGTGGACTCTTTTAACGGACTCTAAACAGTAACATTTTATCTTATTATGTTGTAATAAAATTATAAAATCTATTTTCTTTATACGAAAAATTTCCCTCTAGCTCGTGTTGTGAAGTCTTGGTTGCTCCCCCAACAGAATATCAGTGGTCTTGCACCCTGTCGTGTTCACTCCACTCGGTGACACATGTATACAGATTCTTTGCATCTGACTTCATACATCAGTGTGCTTTCAAGATGGAGGCCAGGCAGCTGGAGGCAGAATCTGAGACAATTCCAATTCTGCACAAACGTGTTTACAGCTGTTTCAATGAATCAAACTGGGGGAAAACAAGGGCTATTTTTGAGTCCCGAAATTTGTAGTTCATAAAGCGGAGAAGTAGACATTAAAAATTGCAGATCAGTAGTTGGTGCGACTAAAAACAAGCCTCACCTTGTCATGGCTCAAAAACTTACATCCATAGAAAAATTTGTCCTCTGCAAATTAATTCCTTACCCTATAAGTTCGGATCCACTAAGGGTAGGCACGATATGAATAAATCCCTTTTTTTTATCCTTGCTGCCAGCCATACTGCCTGCTGCCTACTCTGTATTATCTGATGCACTCTGCATGTGTATCATGGAATGTCTTCTTTTCATTTCAGCGCCCATGTTAGTGTTAGAGGAGCCACATAGCCCACATGATAGCAATGGCAGCTGAGGCCCTTGTGGCCAAACATCCCTGTTTAAAAGAAGTAGTATCTGACACTGGATGGAACGCCTGGAAGAACAACATCAAGTTTAAAATGGGCAATTACAGGACCAAGATGAGTAGGGATGGGTGTCAGGAGGACACTGTAAATGCTGGAGCACGAAGCCAAAAAAACCCTGAGAATGAACTGTCACACTCAAACATCAAAAGACCCAAGCACGCAGAAGTCAACACTCAAGTCAGAACTCAACACAGACCCAACTTTCCCCAAGAAGAGGAGCCCTCAAGTCTTGAAAGTATAAGGCAGACCATTGTTGAAGAACTGAAGAAGACTAAGAGAGACCTACCCCTCATTAGTAAGATGATGCAGACCACATTTTCCCTGTGGCGACAGACCATAGTGATGTCCTGCTCAACAGTGAACCAACTCTTGACCTTTGGCCTGCTCTTTATATGCAGTCTGAGGTAATGGATCAAATCTTTCACCTGTTTTCTTTTGCCAATCATATATGTACCGTTTTTTTTTATGTGTAGTTTTGTTTAATTCAACTCATCTTGAAATAGCTAATTGTTGTTACTGTACTGTGTGCAAAGTTCCAACAGATAACCAGCCAGAACCTGCCTAACACATTCTATGCTGGACTTGATCGTCACACTCCTCATTTGATGACCTTATTTCGGCAGAGGGCTTCCAAAACTGGAAAGGCTGCAGATGCTCTGGTTGACATTTTCAAAGTCCACGATGAACAGGTGATTATACATTTCACAGGTTAAATCTGTGTGAAACGTTGGGGTTAATTGTAATAATTTCAAATGAGCTTTTGAATTCCGCAATTTTTTGGAGTGCACCAAAAATGTCACTGTTATCTTGATTGATTGATGCTCTGATGTGGCCAATTGGTTGGGACTGTTTGGCATCAGGTGTGATTAGTAAACCTGTCACAGTATTTACACTATTTTAATTTTCTTAGGAAATGCATGATGTCCACACAATACAACAACACTATATCTCAGCTATCCCAAAGGACTGAACAAATCTTTTCAATTTATTCAGAAAGTGTTGCTCGGTCTAGATGACTGTAAACTGTCACTCAGGGTGCAGACTCTCAAGAATGACTTGATAAATGTGTAGAACTCAAGATCTGAAAAGGAACAGTGCATTCCGGTGGCTAACTCAGTTAGAGCATGATCCACAACATTAGTATGTGTCATTATCCATGTTAACAACTATTCATGTTCAAGTTACTGCTCTACTCACAGGCTTTCAGACTGTTGGCCCAAAGTACACACTCTGTACTTGTTAATGTTGACAATTTAACATTGTTATAATATATAGTGTAAGATGTATAAGGTATTCATGACATTTATAAATAGAGTTGGGTCGATATCAAGTTTTGCTGGTCCGGTCTGATCCCCGTGTCACGGTTCATGGCAGGACCCAAATGAAAGACAGCATCTCAGGTACAGTTGGTAACAGTTTATTTCACACACAAAGCAGATTACAGGTACCAGGACGAATAATGCATAAGGCTCAAGTTGGTAACCAGTGTCCCAAGTAGCAGTACTAAATCTTCAGGTAAAATTACCTAATGTCCAGGCGGGATGCGAACCCGAATTTCCTGAATGCCAGACGAGGGGGTTGCCACTGGACCAAAGGGGCAAGCTGGCATTGCACTTGTAAAACAGACTTTAAACACAGTCACAGGCAGACAAAGACCAGGAAGAACACACAGGCTGAACTCGCAGTCAGAGGCAGAATGCTGTTGGGTTTACCGAGGCAGAGATGAGGAGATATGGTCGAAGTCAAGCCAGAGAACAATGCTGGACAGTCGTGCATGCTTCGAAGACAATCTGACAATGAATGAGAGATCTGGTGCTGCATATATACTGGCTAGGTAATTAGACTCAGCTGGGAGCAACAGGTGGGAATGATTGCGGCTGATTAGGTGTGGCAAGGTGAAGGGAGGAGCAGCAGCCACAGCAGCAGGGCAGACTGAGACACCATAGGCTTACACCGGTTTAATTTTATGTAAATCGCCTGAACCAGCATTTACCGCAACCAAGGGGGCTGAAGGCGTTTAACTACGCTCTCATGGGCTCTCCCGTTGTACTCTACTCAGGAGTGGCTGCTGTGGTCAAGTTCGACATCTAGTGGTAAAATATGGTATTACAAGCCCCCCCCACTGGTAACTGTGTCAAACTGGTTTTAAAAATGTTTACAGTGGCCCAACCCTATTTACAAATATTGTTTTTAAATATGCATATTTTGGAGAATACATTTAACCAGAAGAAAAATCTTTATAAATTTTCATGACTATGAAAAAACTATCACGAAAATTAACATAGAGTCAGTGTGTGGGTACACAAAGACGATGTGGGACACCGCAATCTTTTTTGGACCCCTCCCCAGTGTGACCAGTGATAACATGCTTAGCTGCATGTCATTACTCATCGCTGGTTGTCGAGGTGGTGTCCAGCAAATGATGTGGGCTTCATTAATAATTGGCAATCCTTTTGGGTCAAACCTGGTCTTATCCGGAGGGACGGCATCCATCCAACTTTGGATGGAGCTGCTCTCCTCTCTGGAAATCTGCCCAAGTTTATTAGACGCCCAAAGCCATGACATCCCAGAGTTGGGACCAGGGTGCAGAGTCGCAGTCTTACACGCTTCTCTGAGCTTCCTCTAGCACAGTCACACAACCCTAATGTAAATGTTATAAAAACAGTGTCTGTTCCCCGACCACTTCATTTGTTTAAATCCAAAATAAATAAAAGGGGAGTTGTACAAAAAAATCTCATAAAAATTCATACATCTCCTGTCAAACAGCATCATAACAGGAGAATTAAATGCGGACTCTTAAACATTAGATCCCTGTCAACCGAAGCTCTTTTAGTCACTTATTTAATATTGGATAATCATATTTATTTATTATGCCTCACTGAGACCTGGCTTTCTCCTGATGAGTACGTTAGCCTGAATGAATCTACTCCTCCTGGTCATATAAATAGTCATGTTGCGCAAGACACTGGCCAAGGAGGGGGAGTCGCTGCTATTTTTGATTCAAGCTAAGCAATTCACCCTAAAGCTAAGCTAAACTATAGTTCATTTGAAAGCTTTTTCCTTAGTCTTTCTCACCCATCCTGGAAAACTCTACAGCCAATTCTATTTGTTGTAGTGTACCGCGCCCCTGGCCCATACTCTGAATTTCTATCTGAATTCTCTGAGCTTATATCAGGTTTAGTGCTGAAATCAGACAAAGTAATTATCGTAGGGGATTTTAACATTCACATGGATATTAATAGTGATAGCCTTAGTTCTGCTTTCTCCACGCTTTTGGATTCAATTGGTTTCAGTCAGTGTGTACATAAACCCACCCATCGCTACAACCACACCCTAGATCTTGTCCTAGCATACGGCATCGATATTGAAGATTTATTAGTCTTCCCCGAGAATCCCGATCTGTCAGACCATTATTTAATAACATTCAATTTTTTATTACTCAACAACAAGCCTCTCAGTAAGAGCTAGCACAGAGACGGCACTGGTAAAAATTAATAACAACTTATTTATCGCTTCTGACACAGGTCTG
This sequence comes from Plectropomus leopardus, assembly GCF_026936395.1. Taxonomy (NCBI): domain Eukaryota; kingdom Metazoa; phylum Chordata; class Actinopteri; order Perciformes; family Serranidae; genus Plectropomus; species Plectropomus leopardus. The sequence continues at coordinate 107,814 of NC_142180.1, forward strand.
ATCTCTGTTTTAATCCTATTAGATCTCAGTGCTGATTCAGCAGTGGCTAAATTTAAGAAATTGATTCCTTCTGCATTGACATCATTACCATGTCTTACAGTGACTGAGACAACTCTTATTAACTTAAGTAATTCTCAAATTGATTGTCTCGTTGATAGTGCTATTGGCTCACTGCGATCAGCTCTCTACTCTGTTGCACCTTTCAAGAAGAAAATAATGAAACAAAGAAAATTAGCCCCATGGTTTAACCCCCATATCTGCAAATTGAAACAAACATCACGAAAATTTGAAAGAAATTAGCGTTCACCAACCTCAGAGAGTCCCGTTTGGTCTGGCTGGATAGTCTTAAAATGTATAAGAAGGCCCTCCGCCATGCCAGAGCAAATTATTACTCATTATTAATTGAGGAAAATGAAAACAATCGTAGGTTTCTTTTTGACACTGCAGCCAGGCTGACTCAGAGTCACATTTTGGATTGTAATTATTTCCAGTGGCCACTAGAGTAGGAGGAAAAAAATAGAGAAAATCCTACTGGAGTAATATCAAGAACACGCCCACTAATGTTTCTTTCATTTCTGCCGCCATCTTTTATCCCCACAGTGGAAGGTCGAGGTGAAGCAGTGGATGGCGGTAAGCCAGGTAAGTCAGCAAAGTAGCTTACTAAAATCGGTTTTATTTAAGATAAAATGTCAGCAGAATTTTTGTTGGCTTGCTTGAAAGGTAATGCTTGTGAGTATCATTGCAGCTGGCGAGTTTGTGGGTCTCACACACTGCATAACTGCCAATGTCGATGCTAACGTTAGCTTGAGTACAAATTATAATGTTCATAATGTTATAATGTTCTCTTCATTCACTTAAGAAAGCATCTGAGGAATAACTAGCTTGATGTGTGGATCCATCCTAATCTTACGTGATCTTTACATTACTCTTATCACAGATTATCCCCTCTTGCTAGTGACATGTTATTATAATCACACCTGTTATGTCAACATGCTAGATTCAGTGAGCCCCTCTACAAGCCACTCCATTGCAGCAGTAGCTCCCTTCTCAGCTCTGGTGCAGAAAATAAAGGGGACTCAGATGACACCATCATTTTGCAGTCTAGTCCTGCCCAAAGAAACAGAGATGACCTGACTCGTCTCGCTCAGGTAAGTTTTGCAGATGGAGAGCTCAAGATGGTGATTCTGATAAAAGGGGTAAGGGGCGGGGGGGTGCCAAGTAAAGTTGCAGAGAAATACGGGGCATGGTTAACATTTTTATCACTGTAAATGTAATTGGCCACCAAATCCCTGTGTCCCTTCCCTCTTTTTCCCCCACACACTTAGATCATTGAAAACATTCTGAGGGAGAAACCTGGAGGAGAGAGAATCCTTACAGAGTATGCTCGGAAAAAAAGCCTAACAGATTCCAGAAGACGTGACATGGTGAAGATATTGGTTGCACACATGGCGAGTGAACATGGGTATGTTGTCATGTAATTAACATCCAACTCTAACATTTATGATTTTATTTGGTGCAGACCAAATGCAGACGGCATCGGCATAGCAGTACTTTTGTTTGGATCTCATACTTGTGTGTGTGTGTGTGTGTGTGTGTGTACGCGCACTGTAGGACGAGCCCTTCAAGGCGTATTAAAGAGGACTACGCAGAGGGCATCACTGCCTTGTTTCCATACCTGGCCGATCCCCAGGGCACTTTGGGCTATGTAAGTACATAAAACAAGTCTAACCTTTTTACTCATTACTTCTAGTATTGATCCAAAAACCGAGTGAGATTTCAACTAAATATTAAAGGGATAGTGTGGGTCCTTTGACATGAATCTATATGGCATCCTCATCAGCAGTGTAGTGCATCAACAGTGACTTACCCCGACTGCGTCCTGTGAGCGGAGTTCCGGCCTGGTTTTGGTGTTGACAGGTAGTCCGGCTAGTTGTCTGGGGTCATGAAAATAAAGCGTTTTGCTTCTCAAAACAATATGCGTTCAGAAGAGTGATATATTTGCATCACAAAACTGTTTGCCTGGCGCTATTTTCTCTCTGTTCATATCTCTGCACGCTGCCGCTTGTGGACAGCTGTGCAGGTTTCCGTCACCTGTTCACAGTGTTTACTGCTCGGATAGTTAACGGTAACATGTCTGACTATGACACAAGTAATGCCTTTATGAACCTGAATATACAGAAGCCTAACTTTGTCAGCTGGGGTTAGAACGGGCTGAGAGAGAGAGGAGGGACAGAGAAGCGACAAGCTGAAGCTAGACCCACAGCTGATGCACTGTAGTCCGTGATGAAAGATCAGATCAACTAACGTACAGACATCTGCGCCTGCATCACCTGCAAGGATTGTGAAACTTAAAAAAACAAAACAAAAAAGACAGAGAGAGAGAGAAAGAAAAAGAACGGCGCTGCGCTCACTTGTGTCATACAGCTACAGCTGTGGGTCTAACTTCAGCTTACCGCAATGTTAACTATCTAAGCAGTAAACACTGTAAACAGGTGACGGAAACCTGCACAGCTGTCCACAAGCGACAGCGTGCAGTGATATGAACGGAGAGAAAATAGCGCCAGGCGATTTTGAGGTCTGACTTTTTTGAGGACAACAGTTTTGTGATGCAAATATATCACTCTTTTGAACGCATATTGTTTTGAAAAGCAAAACGCTTTATTTATATGACCCCAGCCAACTAGCCGGACTACCTTCATCAACACTAAAACCAGGCCAGAACTCCGCTCACAGGACGCAGTCAGGGGTAAGTCACTGTTGATGCACTGCACTGCTGATGAGGATGCCATACAGACTCATGTCAAAAGACCTGAACTATCCCTTTAACATTTCTGTATGCTGACCCTTTTTCTTAACCTCAACAAGGTGAACACAGCAGATTTCAGGCTGGTTGACCTTGATTTTAGCAATTCTCCAGACAAGGACATGTGTTAGTTTTTTAAGGAGGAAAAATAAAACGCTTTCTTGGTTTTTAGGAGCAGTATTACAATCCAGTAGATGGGAGTGGATTTCTTGCATGAAGAGTGAAAACGCTTCAAAAAGAAGCCTCAGAGGGACAAAAGAAAAGAAACCCTCAGCCACTGACAGGTACATGATTTTGAGTGTAGTTAGATTTTTTTTTTTTTGAGAATTCACGTTAAATTCATTTTTAAAGGGCATTTTCAGTCACAATGAATGTTTACCTCAGATATCAGGTCACCTATGATCATTTAATTTCATACCATCCATACTCCCAACTGCAGCGTGCAGACGTTTTATTTTCTGTTTTTGTTGAAGAATTTACCGTTTTTTTAATGTTCATTAATGAGCTTAATTTTTTTAATTTCCTGGGGTCGTAAGTTATGTCTTGTTGCGGTATGTGGTTTCACTGTTACAGGTCACTGTTCACTGATCACTGTTACAGGTGGTCCAGATTCTGGTGACAGAACCCCTTTCAGTAAGGAAAACCAGCTAACCACAGAAACCCAGTGTCATGAGGCCATCGCACTCATGCAGCATACAACTGATGAAGCAATCATCAAGGAGAAGATGAAACAGACCTTCATCCATTGCCAAGCAATGGTTCATGACCCAGTGAAGTCCTCTGAAGTATTCACCACCTTTCCAAGATTTCTTGACATCACGGGAATGGTATGTCGCTCTTAAACTGCCTTGCATTAAAATCGAGCTGAAATGAAAAATGACTTTAAACAGATCACATCCCTGGTCATCCCTGGTGCACCTATTACCAATGTATGTCATGTTGTTTTCTGTATTCCATCTTGTCTGCAGATAGAGCAGGATTTCAGTCTGATGTTTGGTGATGACATCTCTGCTAAGTTCCTGGAGAAGTGGCCTACTCACTACAGGCAGAAAGTCCTTGAGCAAAGCTGTGGCCTCTCCCAGACAAGCGAACTTGAAGATCTCCTTCATAACACTGAATCCACAATAGAAGAACTGGAAGATGGTACACTTGAATTAAAGAAATAATAATAATGGATGAGGGAAATAGTTTTGAAACAAAAATATAAACATTTTAGTAAAAATGTCTTTCCGAATTTTCTTGTATTTTCAGGATGGGACAGTGAGATGTCCTCCATCTTGCTCCTTATCCACCTCATGCCACCATCACCTCATGGCCGCAACAAGAGACCAGGAAAGCTCTCCGCCAGACAAGCCATTGACCACCTTGTGAAATTTATCAAGGTTTTGTTACAGTTTAATTGAAGTTTAAGAAGGCTCACTGTTCTGTCTGTAATATTAAACCTTAAAACTATACTCTTGTGAAATAATGTGATGACCATACTCATCTATAATCAGTGAGGGCCCTGTGATATTTATCTGATTTGGCTCCCCACAGATCTATCATCAGCCTGAGATACGCTGATATGAATAAGTTTATTTCTTTTACATTTAGCAGAATAAAAAATATAAGGCTGAAAATGGTTATGGTTCATCTTGCGTTTTGTTTCAATAAGTGATTCTGGTGGTGATGATGGGGCCCTTAACTAAAACAGATTAATTTTAATAGCAAGACTAATTAAGTTTTCTTGTCACAGACTGGAACCAGTGTTAAGGGGCATCTGGACAGCATCACAGAGAGCCGTCAACCCTATCTACTGGCTGTGGGGACCAAGAGGAGCGCCATACACAAATATTTCATTGTGACTGACAAACATGCAATCCCGTGTCAGTCACCAGATTTTCTTACCTCTTTTGACGAGCTTTTTAAAGCTCATTGTGTCTTCGCTACCTCATACAACAGGGATCTGGCCAATGTCTACCACTTCTTGCAAACCGCTGTTTACCAGATTGATGCTGCTACCGCCAAGGTGAATCCCAGGGTCAAAGAGATGAGACCTCGGATGCTGCACTGATTTTGATGCTTTGGTTTGGAGGGTTCTGATGCTATACTGCAAAGATCTATTTTGAGGACTCTGATGCTGTACTGATTGTGATTGAGATGTTTTGTTTTATTTGCAAAGGCCCTCAGGCAAATGCCAATTCACTAATTAAGCACTTAAAGTTGATCCACTGATGATCCGGACTACTGGAACTTATGATCCAGCTGTTGTTACTGATAAATTTGTTTATATCCCAATTTTGAAAACATTAGACTTACTTTACAAACACCCGAAGATAAAAGAGATGATGCAGAGTCATTCCAGTTCAAGAGAAGATCTTCTTAATGACTTTTGTGATGGAGATCTTTTCAAGAGTCATCCTTTATTTTCAAAACAGAAACATGCAATTCAGTTGCAACTTTTCTATGATGACTTTGAATGCGCAAATCCATTGGACAGTAAAAAGGGAATACATAAATTAGGAGCAATCTATTTCACCTTACGTAATCTTTCTCCAAAGCACAACTCAGAGCTGCTTAATATTCATTTGGTTGCTTTATTCCATGCCCAAGACATTAAAACATATGGCTTTTCCAAAATACTTGATCCAATTGTGAAAGACATTAAAGAGCTGGAGACTAAAGGAATTCGGGTCCCACTGTATGAGGAAAATGTGTATGGAACTATTGTCCAAGTTACTGGTGATAACCTTGGCCTTCATGGTTTGTTTGGTTTCGTAGAATCATTCAGTGCCAGATATTGTTGCCGCTTTTGTCTTGCTGAGAAAGTGGACTTTCGGATAGAATTCACAGAAAATTCACCCAAGATAGTGATGCGAACTCAAGCACTTCACGCAAAACACTGCCAAATAATGGAGAAAACTGCTAGTCTTCCCTATGTGATGGGTGTTAAACGTTCTTGTGTTCTAAATTCCTTGCAGTATTTCAATATATGTGAAAACTTCTCTGTAGATATTATGCACAATATCTTGGAGGGCGTGGCACAATATGAAATTAAGCTGCTAATACTACACTTGATCAAAAACTACACAACATCAAAGGAAATAGACAGAAGAATTAAGAACTTTAACTATGGCTACATGGAACAAAACAACAAGCCACCTGCATTGAAGTTAATTGAGGACTCAAATGACTTGGGTTTATATGCGATCCAATCTTGGTGTTTACTTCACAATCTACCACTTATATTTGGAGACTTGGTTTGTCGAGATGATCAACACTGGTATTTGCTTCTGTTGTTGCTTCAAATAGCAGATATTGTATTTTCTCCTGTGTTATCAACTGGCATTACCATTTATTTGAAACATTTGATTTCAGCATTTGTTTCCCAAAAAGAAGCTACTACCAAAGCATCATTTTATGGTGCATTATCCTACATGTATTTGTAAAATTGGACCACTTTTGCATACCTGGTGCATGCGCTATGAAGCGAAGCACAATTTCTTTAAAAAGCAACTAAAAATCTTCAAAAATATAACTAAAACATTGGCAAAGAAACACCAAAGTCAAGTAGCATATATTTGGCAGATATTTGAGCCCGACAGACTGGTGCTTGGTCCAAGTAAAATGGTAGCTTTAAACGTGATGGACAGGGGCTGTGAGATAGCAGAGGCTCTTCAGGTAGCAATTGACACTAACGTGTTAGATGTTAGATGGGCCAAACACCATGGAAATATGTATCGTCCAGGTTTAGTTGTTTGTCTGAAAGTGCTTAATGAGATACCAGTTTTTCACAAAATCCACCGTGTTGTTCTTAAAGATGAGAGGTTACTGTTGTTTACATTTGCACTACAAACAATGTGTATGGATGAGCATTTTTATGCATTTAAAGTTGTGTGTACTGCAGATGGACCTCATGTTGTTGACGTCAAAGAGCTTTTGTGTTACAAAGCATTCGATATGCAGATGTCATACAGTAATGATGATTCAAGTTCATTTATTGTTCCATACCGTTTCCTGTGATAAAAGAATCGCTAAGCTCTAATTATTGCTCTAGGGATGAACAATGGATTTCAGAATTTCTTTGCCCATAACTCAAATATTTTTATTTTCTCCTCTTGAGTAAATTTTACTCAAATTGAGTAAAATTTACTCTTCAAAATTTTCTGTGTGGTTGCTCATCAACTCTGTGACTTTCTCCAAGATAATAGTGTATTCGAGGACTTTCAGTCAGGCTTTAGTACATCATAGAGATGGCATTACCTTGGCCTTAGATGGCATTACCTTGGCCTCTAGCACAACTGTAAGGAACCTCGGAGTTTTATTTGACCAGGATTTATCCTTTGCCTCCCATATAAAACAAACTTCAAGGACGGCTTTCTTTCACTTGCGTAACATCGCAAAAATTAGACATATCCTATCCCAAACAGATGCTGAAAAATTAGTACATGCATTTGTCACCTCTAGGCTGGATTACTGTAATTCCCTATTATTTGGTTGCCCAAACAAATCTCTTAGGTCTCTCCAACTGGTGCAGAACGCTGCTGCTCGTGTTTTAACGGGAAGCAAGAAAAGGGATCATATTTCTCCTGTTTTAGCTTCTCTGCACTGGCTCCCTGTGAAATCCAGGACTGAATTTAAAATCCTCCTCCTTACTTACAAAGCTCTAAATGGTCAGGCTCCATCCTATCTGTCACAGCTCATAGTTCCTTACCAACCCTCAAGATCACTGCGCTCTGAAAACGCAGGGTTACTTGTGGTTCCCAAAATTTCCAAAATTAGGTTAGGAACCAGAGCCTTCAGCTACCATGCTCCTCTCCTATGGAACCATCTTCCATTTTCGGTCAGGGAGGCAGACACCGTTTCAACTTTTAAGGGTAGACTTAAGACCTTCCTCTTTGATAAAGCTTATAATTAGGGCTGGCTCAGGCTGCCTGGACCAGCCCATAGTTAGGCTGACATAGGTTTAACCTGCCGGGGGACTTCCTCTGATACGCTGAGCTCCTTTCCTTCTCTCAATGCCGCCATCAGAAATCATGCATGTCTGTTTACTGCATTGCCATGTGCAAGCTTAGCTTAGCTCTGTGATAGCCATGTGGTACTCTCACTACCTGGGGCTCATGATTACAGAGCCTGGGTCTGTTGAACTGCACTCGCCCCCCCCTCCCTCTCTTTCTCTTTCCTTTTTGCCATGATTGTATTTCACTTGCTATTTACGACATCTATTGCTCATCTGTCCGTCCTGGAAGAGGATCCTCACTATCCTCTACCGCTCTTCCTGAGGTTTCTTCCTCTTTTTTCCCGTTACAGGGGTTCTTTTTGGGGAGTTTTTCCTTGGGTGATGTGAGGGTCTAAGGGCAGAGGGATGTTGTACACTGTAAAGCCCTCTGAGGCAAACCATGTTTTGTGATAATGGGCTATATAAATAAAACTGACTTGACTTGACTTGACATAGTACAGAGGTGGCACTAGTAAAAACGACTTATTGATTGCTTCTGATTCAGGTCTGGTCTCTGTTTTAATCTTTTTAGATCTCAGTGCCGCTTTTGATACTATTGACCATCAAATCTTGCTGCACAGAATGAAACAGTTAATTGGCCTGAAAGGAACAGCACTAACCTGTTTTAAATCTTATTTATGTTACGGGGGGTGTTTAGAGGCTCAAGTGCGAGACAACAAGACACGGCAACAAGCGGAGTTTTACGAGTGTTTATTACAGAATAGCGTTTACAAAACCAAAATCACACACGACCAGCACAAGGTAATACCTAGCTAGGAGGGTGGAAATGAAAACAAAAACTGAATTGTCGAATAAGTTTGACCAGAACACAAATACAAAATTAAAAGCCTAATACTGACTAATGAAAAACTGAATGAAGCTCAGACACGACAGCGTGTATGAATTAAGAGCCTCAACACAGACAGAATGGTCAAAGACCAGAAACCTGCCCTCTTAAAATGCAGGATAACTTGTGGTTCCCAAAGTTTCCAAATGTAGGATAGGAACCAGAGCTTTCAGCTGACATGCTCCTCTCTTATGGAACCATCTTCCAGTTTCGGTTAGGGAGGCGGACAACATTTCCACTTTTAAGGGTAGACTTAAGACCGTCCTCTTTGATAAAGTTTATATTAGGTCTGGCTAAGGTTGCCCTGACCTGCCCATAGTTAGGCTGATATAGGTTTAACCTGCCGAGGGACTTTCTGTAGGGGTCAGAGAGCAGTGGGGACTAACACTGCTCTCTGACCTTTATATTTAAGCCATAATAGCTGATTAGAGACTCTAGTTTCATTAGTGTGTATATTCCTGGAGCACAAGTTTTTTGTGCTCAGCTGAAATCCCCGTCCGTGTGACGGGGAGGAGGGAGAGGTGGCAGAGCTTTCGGCCCTATCCGGCGGGGGTGGTTTTGAGTCCGTTCAGACCTGCCACTCTAGCTCTGCTTCCTCTCTCATGTAAATGTACAATTTTAACAGTTGATGAGTGCTTAATAAATTGCTGCCCTACAGGTTTACATCCAGACTGCACTTAAAACACAATTTCCAAGTGCATTTAAATTTACTTTTAATTTTACTTTTAACTTTTTTATTTATTTTTCAGTCTGTTAAAACATAAGAGCCTGGACAAGTATCTTCTGCAATTACTTGCAACAAAGATTTTAAGTTTTGAGGTTAATCAGTTAAGTTTCATGGAGTCAGTGTTTTTGAGTTACTGCTAAGTAAAAGATTTGACAGAGAAACTAATAAATATTGAGTGTATGGAACGTTATATTATGGGTTCTCATAGTTAAATGATTCAATTCTGTTAATTTACTGCAATGAGTATGGGTGAATAATTATTCTGAGTTGTATTTACTTAAAATATTTGAGTATGCTTAATTTCTAGTAAACCTAACATTTTTAGTTTATAAACTGAAAAAAATTGTGGCAACTCGCATCAAATTTTTTGAGTACTGCTAACTTATTCTGGTTTACAGTGTGGATATAAGCTTTTTATCTTTACTGTTTTTTGTCAGATTTTTATTGCCTTGCTAGTGATGTCATGATTATCACTTTGTCTTTAAACAACCAGCTTCACCAACATTTACACTTGTACATGGGAAATACAAGCAAACATTTTCTTTTGTGACTGATCAGTCTCTGGTCAGGTTCCAATTAAATGTGAGGTTAATTTTCACCTCAAGTTAGTTGTGCAAAACTCTGGGCTGAATGGTTTTTACAGTCAATGGACTATGTTCACCTCAAACAGTTAATGTGCAGACTGTGTTGGATTGTTGCCGAAGCTAGCAAGCACTTTAAACAGTGATGAGTGTGGTGTTGATGGACTGGAATCATTCGTTCTCCTAACCCAGTGTTAAATCCAACAGCTTACTGGCTCCAACTGTAGTTGAGAATATAATGACTTATTTGCATAAATTTAGCTTGACTCGTTATTAGCTGGCAACTAGCCTGTAGGATAGCGAGTCTCTCACTATGCCAGTCAACAACAGTTGCATTATTCCACGCAGCTAAGTACAATATATACAGCCTTCTCATGAGGTATTGCTCTAGCCCTAAGCTTATCTGGATATTTTTATCCTGACTATCATCACTTGCCACCATATGCCGTCTACAAAAGGACAAGCAGCAGGGCCGTGCAGAGACCTTTGAAGGGGCAGGTGCTCAAAGTTTAAACGGGGCACATGGAGCACGTATTTGAAGCACCATAGAGAAACATACCTTACAGTATAGCTGGTTAAATGGTAGCAACCTATATTCGTAAAGAATGTAACGTGGACTCAACATACATCACTGTCCTCTCCTTGTGAGGCATCTCTGCAGAATGAAATATGACGAAGATGAACTACAATCTGATGCACATAAAACACACACACACACACACACACAGAGTGACATTTCATACCTTCTCAAGGCATATACTCTATAGCATGAAATTGCTCCATGGTGCTGATTCGCAGCACTAGTAATTAAGTAAAAATGAATCTAATGATATAAAAATCATGTATTTAGATGTATTTGGGCTTTCATTCAGTTTGACTGACAGCAAAGTTATAAAAGTTTATAAAACTACATTTTATACTAATGCATAATATATTTAGTTTGTGTGTATACAACTAGAAACAAGTAGTGTACTGATATGTTTAAACAAGAGGTTGAGAAAATCACAATTCAAATTCTTCTTATTATTACTATTGTTATTGTTGTATATGTAGGCTACATTGCATAGTTTTACTGAAATAACATACAGTATAGCCTATGCCTCATTGCCTCTACAAACACAGGAAAATCACTGCAACTGACAGTAAAATTATACATCTCTCTAATGCACTCGGCCAAAGACAAAAGAAACATATAGAAACAAAAAGAAGCCTGACTCAGCATGTGTCATTAACTCGCGTCTGGCCCAGACGTGCACGTCTGGGCGGTGAGTGATGAAGTGTGGGCACGTTTACGTGGATCATGTGACCGACCGAGGGCAACCACATACACACACACATACTCGACAAAAGGGCACTTTGGGCATCGAAAGGAAAAGGGGCAGGTGCTCCAGCACCCTCCGCCCCCCCCTCTGCACGTGCCAGACAAGCAGCTTCCCACAACTTACACACCAATGCACACAGTGCTGTGAAAAAGTATTTGCCCCCTTGTGGAGGGAACATAAAATGCAGCTTTTAAATGATCACTCCATTTATTGAAGGTAAAGAATGATTCAAACCTATATCACCCATGTGAAAAAGTAATTGCCCCCTAAACCTAATAACTGGTTGTGCGACCCTTGGCGGCAACAACTGCTATCAAGCATTATCAATAACTGGCGATGAGTCTTTCACATCGCTGTGGAGGAATTTTGGCCCACTCTTCTTTGCATAATTGTTTCAATTCAGCCACACAGGAGGGTTTTCAAGCATGAACAGCCCGTTTAAGGTCATGCCACAGCATCTCAATCAGATTTAAGTCTGGACTTTGACTAGGCCACTCCAAAACCTTAATTTTGTTTTTTTTTTAGCCATTCAGAGGTGGACTTGCTGGTGTGCTTTGAATCATTGTCCTGCTGCATAACCCGAGTGCGCTTGAACTTAAGGTCATGAACTGATGGCCTGACATTCTCCTTCAGGATTTTCTGGTAGAGAGCAGAATTCATGGTTCCATCAATTACCGCAAGTCGTCCAGGTCCTGAAGCAACAAAGCAGCCCCAGACCATCACACTACCACCACCATGGGGTGGCTGTGGCTCAGAGGTAGAGTGTATGGTATCCTCGGCCACCAGTGTGTGAATTTGTGTGTGAATGGGTGAATGTGACATGTAGTGTTAAAGTGCTTTGAGTGGTCAATAAGACTAGAAAAGCGCTGTACAAGTATAGTCCATTTACCATTCCATTTACCATGTTTGACTATTGGTATGATGTTCTTGTTCTGAAATGCTGTGTTAGTTTTATGCCAGATGTAACAGAACGCACACCTTCCATAAAGTTCCACTTTTGCCTCATCAGTCCACAGAATATTTTCCCAAAATCCTTAAGGATTTTTAAGATGATTTTTGGCAAATGTGAGATGAGCCTTTGTGTTCTTTTTGGTCAGCAGTGGTTTTCGCTGATGGGACGTGCCCTGAACATCTCACCAGGGAGGTGTCCGGGAGGCATCGTAATTAGATGCTCAAGCCACCTCATCTGGCTCTTTTCAACGCGGAGGAGCAGCGGCTCTACTCTGAGCTTTTCACCCTATCTTTAAGGGAGAGCCCAGCCACCCTACGGAGGAAGCTCATTTTGGCCGCTTGTACCCACAATCTTGTTCTTTCGGTCACTACCCAAAGCTCGTGACCATAGGTGAGGGTAGGAACAAGATCGACAAGTCAATCGAGAGCTTTGCCTTTTGGCTCAGCTCCCTCTTCACCACAACAGATTGGTGCAGAGTCCGCATTACTGCAGACGCTACACCAATCCGCCTGTAGATCTCCCGCTCCATCCTTCCCTCACTCGTGAACAAGACCCCGAGGTACTTAAACTCCTCCACTTTGGACAGGATCTCATCCCCAATCTGGAGGGGGCACTCCACCCTTTTCCGGCTGAGAACCAGGCCTCGGATTTGGAGGTGCTGATTCTCATCCTGGCCGCCTCACACTCAGCTGCGAACCAATCAAGTGAGAGCTGGAGGTCACAGCCTGCTGAAGCCAACAGGACCACATGATCCGCAAAAGCAGGGACCCAATCCTGAGGTCACCAACCCCCCTCAACACCCTGGCTGCACCTAGAAATTCTGTCCATAAAAGTTATGAACAGAATCGGTGACAAAGGGCAGCCCTGGCGGAGGCCAACCCTCACCAGAAACGAGTTTGACTTACTGCTGGCAATGCGGACCAAGCTCTGGCACCTGTCATACAGGGAACGGACAGCCCGTATCAGGGGGTCCGAAACCTCATATTCCCGGAGAACCCCCCACAGGACTCAGCGAGGGACACAGTCGAATGCCTTCTCCAAGTCCACAAAGCACATGTGGACTGGTTGGGCAAACTCCCATGCACCTTCAAGGACCCTGCTAAGGGTCCAGAGCTGGTCCACAGTTCAACGACCAGGGCGAAAACCGCATTGCTCCTCCTGACTCAGGGGTTGGACTGTCCGGCGGACCCTCCTGTCTCGTACCCCCGAATAGACTTTACCAGGGAGGCTGAGGAGTGTGATACCCCTGTAGTTGTAACACACCCTTCAGTCCCCCTTCTTAAAAAGAGGGACCACCAGCCTGGTCTGCCAGTCCAGAGGCGCTGCCCCCGATGTCCACGCAATGTTGCAGAGTCGTGTCAACCACAACAGCCCCACAACATCCAGGGCCTTAAGTAACTCCGGGCAGACCTCGTTCCACCCCCGGGGCCCTGCCACCGAGGAGTTTTTGGCACGGAACATGGCCCACTTGGACTCAAATTCCCCCACCTCTCCCGGGACATGGTCGAAGCTCTCCCGGAGGTGGGATCTGAAGCTCCTTCTGATGGGAGACTCTGCCAGACGTTCCCAGCAGACCCTCACAATGCATTTGGGTCTGCCACACAGCACCTCTTTGGGCTGTGTCCGGCTGGGCCCCATGGGTAAAGGCCCGGCCACCAGGCTCTCGACATCGAGCCCCACCCCCCAACCTGGGGGGTAAGGGGTAAGGGGTCCATTGAGCGACACTTTGTCTGGTCATTCCCCTAGGACCTGTTTGTCATGGGTCACACTTCCAGGAGTATAAAGCCCCCGACAACAGAGCTCCTCGGATCACTGGGACACGCAAACCCCTCCACCATGATAAGGTGGTAGCTCAATAAAATCATCATTTAAAAATTGCATTTTGTATTTACTCAGATTATCTGATATTAAAATTAGTTTGATGATCTGAAACATTTAAGTGTGACATTTGTGCAAAAATATAAGTAATCTGTCAGGGGACAACTACTTACACTGTATGAACAGTTTGAACATACACTGTATGTTCAAAGGTTAACCACAGGGCCAAGTTGGTAATACTACCCCCACTCAGGATAATGATTAAACCCTGACCACCAGCATATAACACTTAATTAAGGAAACATAAGAACATTGTTATAGTGAAATATTCCCTATAATAGCTCATTTAAGATGGCGCCGCAGATGGTCGCCTCGGTGTATTGATGCGCATTGTTTTGTTTTATTTTGTGTTAATGTAAGTTTTTGTCAACAATGGCTAGTGTAGTGATGTGACAGTGATACAAAACCATTGTTCCTCTAGTTTGGAAACTTTTCTCATTCACTGCAAACCTTTTTATTCTCCCTGTGAGGTCACTTCATTCATTCTGGTAGGTGTTTACATTCCACCGCAGGCCAACATGCACGAGGCTGATCAGGTACAGGGTGTGGAGCAGACATACCCAGACTCCTTAATTATTGTCCTTGGGGACTTTAACAAAGGGAATCAAAGTTATGAACTTCCAAAATATAGACAGTTTATTAAATGTCTGACCATAGAGGGGAGTGTTTTGGATCACTGTTACACCACTGTCAGCAACGCGTATCACGCTGTCCTCCCACGCTGCACTGGGTCACTCCGACCATGTTATCGTTCATTTGATTCCTGCCTACAGGCAAAAAATTAAAGCTCTGCACACCTTTTGTGAGGACATCAAAACAGTGGACCAGTGCAGCTGTGGAGCTGCAATCCCAGTCAGTGCTTGGACTGTACTGACTGGGAGACTTTCAGAACTGCCACAGAGAGTCTGTACTCACACAGAGGCTGTGATGTCATACATCAGCTTTTGCCAGGACTTGTGTGTAACATCAAGCACCAGCTAACTCCTCCCCCCTCACCTCAGCAACACCTCTGTCCCTCCTGAAGAGAGATGTTAATAAGATCTTTAGGAGACAGACCTCGCAAAGCAGCTGGACCGGACTCTGCCTCCCCCTCCACCCTGAAGCACTGCGCCGATCAGCTGTCTCCAGTGTTTACAGACATTTTTAACACCTCACTGGAGACATGCCATGTGCCAATCTTCTTTAAGGCCTCCACCATTATCCCTGTCCCCCCAAAAACAAAGACCACAGGAGGACAGAGGCAAGAAGCAGCAGCAGGGTCATATGTTAATGAGATGGGAGTATTGTTGACAAGTGAAGACACACATACAGCATGGGAATAACACAGGGAAAAGTTTTAAGATGGGTTATTGGTTATTTTGATCTCACTAGGTTGTGGGGAAATCAAAAGCTAGATATAATCATGGCTTGAATTGCGTAATGTATTAATTTAGGCTAATTTTTATATTATCCCTCCTTTCTCCGATCATTCATTCCTTCAAGTGAGCTGCTTTTTTTATACCAGCTTGTAATTATTACTATTACTTACTTGCTATTACTCACTTAGACTTAAATACATTTTTATTAACTATTAATTAATCAATGAATTATTGTTCATATTTAATACTTTGCAAATACTAGTTTTGCTTTTTGTAAATAAAAAAAGTTTTTATTTCCTTAAGGTCTAAAATTAGGCTTACTTACACTAAAGGAAACAACCTTCTGTGCTTTTCTTTGTGTCATGGATATTTTTTCTATTTTAAAGTTCAGGTCAGTATCAGATTTATACGATAATTTATATTTTATGTTTGGTTAGCTGCTTTCAGTCACAACATCTTAACTAATATGTTGCTAAATGATACAATTATTGACTGAGTTATGCTTATCTACATTAAAATTTTAAAAAACTACATTTCGTTTAGTTTGAGTTTGTTTAGTTTAACTAGATATGAATAGCTGTAAAAAAAAACCCCAAAAAAAACAGTTTGCCTATCATACATTTTTATTGGCTTGTGACTTATTCTGAATTATTCAACTCCTGGCTTCACAATAAAGTGTCAAAATTATTTATAAGGGCAGATATTGTTTATATTGTGCCCTTCGTTATATAAAAAAAATAGATATTGCTGTTGAGTGTAACTCACAATTTATGTATTTTTTTTCAAGGTTTAATAAACAGGGATGGTGCATATGACTTTGTTACCAAAATGCTACTTTCCATGTGTAGCCCCTGGAGAAATTTAGCTTCTTTAAAACCAGAAACAAAATAGAAGATAGAAATAACAAAGTTACTGAAATAATTTATAAGCATGCATTACCTCAACATTTCCAAAATGGATTTAAAATGAAACACCAGGTATATATCTATATATTAAATGTAATAATATTTTGCTCAATAATAATGTGTGTGTTTCCGGCTTCCTCCAACATTCCAAAGACATGCAGGTCAGGTTGATTGGTGACTCTAAATTGTCCTTAGGTGTGACTGTGAGCGTGAAAGGTTGTCTGTCTATATGTGTCGGCCCTGTGATAGTCTGGCAACCTGTCCAGGGTATACCCTGCCTTCCGCATGATGACAGCTGGGATTGGCTCCAGTGTTTTAAATCTATCAGCCACCTATGAATCATTGGTTTGTAACTTTAATGATTGAAACATTTAACTGAATTTCAAGTATGTGGGTTCATAAAACTGTAGTAAATCTGATTTATTCAATATGCTACACAGTGAATATTTTTTGATTCACTCACCATAGAAAAATGGATGGGCGCTCTGCATCTGGGATGGAGTGATATCCTGGTACCGATCCTCACCAATAGATCATTGAACTGCGTCCAGATCAGCCTGAAGTACTATTGGAAGCAGCTGTCATCCAGTCACAGCTCCTGGAGAAGCTGTGTGTGCCTCTGGAGGATACGGTGCAACCAGATGCATGTGGATCTCCGACGGTTTTTAGGGTTCTGCAATGTTATAGTCTGTAGAATTGTAGTTCCATAATGTTGGTGTTCTAGAAAGTGTCAGTTTTTGATTTTTAGGGCTTGAGAACATGAAGGTTCTAGAATGTTAATAATAATAAATTTGTCTGTTTATATGATTAATAAATAATTAACCACATTAATTTATTTTATATTTAATTTAGGGAGCTTATGCGCTGTACTAACAGCACCTTTTTTTCAGAAATAAATTTCACAAAGTGCTTCACAGAATAAAATAAAATAATAAAACAAACAATAAAATTTGCAATCAATAAAATCAAATATAATACCAGAATAAAAACAAAAGAAAAAAAAGTGAAGAGAAGACATAAAGTTGGAGCAAAACACAGGCTACTGAGGACCAAAAAGGAAACATACCAAGAGAGGCCATTTTAAACAAAAGGGTCTTCAGTTGTTTTTTAAAGGTTTCTCTGGAGGTCATAGCCTATACACCTGTTGGATACATAGGGCTCTATCTTACCCTTGGCGCAAGGCGCACAGTGAAGCTCAAGTTTCATTGCTAGTGTCATACCAGCACAGTTGTCATTTTCATGGCTGGCGCCCACGTCCTTTAAATAACAAATGTACTTATGCCAATCTGTGCGCCCATCTGTGTGCCCCTGCACGTGTCGGTCTTAAAATGAGGTGTGGTCAGGCGCATTGTTGGCGGATTGCTATTTTGATGCAGTGAATGCGCCATTTACCAAATAAAAGCTGGTCTGAAGTCAAAGGCGCAGTCTGTTTCCTGCTATTCAAAGGGCAGATTATTCAGATAGCAAGATGTGCCTGCATGCAGTTCAGATGTTTGGATAAGTCAAGTGGAACATCAGAATACAGCCCCCAAATTTGGAGCATTCTGTGTAGCATGTTGTGTGGTGCACAACATTGATATGCGTCACGGATGTCTCTTGGACATAAATGAGGGCACATTACAGGGCGCAAAAAGGTGTGAGGCTGAAATCTGTGTGCCGATGCCATTTAACCGAAATATGCCAGGAGCAGCACACGCACTGAGAGATCAGCTGGCTCCTCCCATTTCTACTTGATTTTTCTGCTGAGTGGTGAGCTTTGTTAAGCCGTTGTCCTCCTCACATTACTGTTCACTTTTCCGCATTGTAAGGCCATTCTGGAGGTTCCAAGAAATGATGGAACCTGCACCACCACGTCCTCTAATGTCTGCTTTACATCTGCTGCTGCTTTTGTTGATATCTGCTGCTTCCACAAATAATCTGCTTGTGCGCCTTCCCCTAGCCATAAAGTATCACTCCTGATGCAGGACGAGGCAGTGCCAGGCTTATATATGAAAACGGAAGAAAGGGATCCTTTAACTTAAACACCCATGACACAGCACACCAACACAAGAAAAGAGACCCTGAAGAAACACCACCACTAGGAAATGGGACCACTGCCACAAGCCTTCAGGGCCTGCCCAGAGAGAAGGGAAGGTTATTAAAACAAGCCATAGTGCTGTTATAAATCACTGGTGCTGATAAAAATTACGAAAAACAAACGAAACAACTAATCAAACAATTTAATCAATGCAACAAACAATCCATCCATTCATCCATTGTCTAATGCTTATCCAGGGTTGGGTCGCGAGGGCAGCACCCTAAACAGGGAAGCCCAGACTTCCCTCTCCCCAGTCACTTCGTCCATCTCTTCCCCTGGTATCGCAAGGTGTTCCCAGGCCAGCAGGAAAACATAGTCTCTCCATCTTAATTAGATGCCCAAGCCACCTCATCTGGCTCTTCTCAACGCAGAGGAGCAGCGGCTCTACTCAAAGCTCCTCCTAGATGACCAAGCATCTCACCCTGTCTCCTAGCCACCCTATCGAGGAAGCTCATTTTGGCGGCTTGTACCTGCATCTTGTTCTTTCAGTCACTACCCAAAGCTTGTGACCATAGGTGAGGGTAGGAACGAAGATAGTAAATTGAGAGCTTTGCCTTTCGGCTCAGCTCCTCTTTGCCATGACAGATCAGTGCAGAGTCTGTATTAGATCCGCCTGTCGATTCCCTGCTCCATCCTTCCCTCACTTGTGAACAAGACCCCTAGGTACTTAAACTCCTCCACTTGGGGCAGGATCTCCTCCCGGATCTTCCTAGCTGCGAACCGTGGCCTCGGATGTGGAGCCTACAAGTGACAGCTGAAGGTCATGGCCTGATGAAGTCAACAGGACCACATCATCTGCCAAAAGCAGCGACCCAATCCTGAGGTCACCGAACTGGCCAAAAATATGCCAAAATTGCACATTCAATTAAAAATGGCCGAATTCCTGTTGGGTTTAGGGTATGAGTCCAAGAGGCTTTTTTGTAGGTCTTGGGCTGTTACACATGCCTCCCAAGTTTTGTAGCTCTAGGTGAAATGTCCTGCAGGGGCTGCTTCGCTGAAATCTGTAGGAGGCGCTACAAAGCCATTTTGGCACATCAGTGCAAAAAAAATTGTATCAAATATCACGTTTTAGGACTTCTGATGTGTGTGCTAATTTTGGTGAGTTTTGGTGCATGCTTTGCCCCTCACAAGTGCTTCCAGTTTTATGACGATTAATGCATAACTTTGGTAATCGCATTTGATGAAAACTCAAAAGTTTAATTTCTGTGCATCATGAAGGTCTTTACAGTATTCTAATTGAATATGAGGTTAACTGAGTTAACCTGCTACAGGGGAAAAATCAGAGTAAAAAAAGTAACGTCCCGCTACCAATAGGTGGCGCTATGAGTAAGATTCAAAATTGCACTGCAGATGTCTTTGGGCATGGACTCTGATCAAATCTGTAAAATTTTTAAAGATCTGACCATCTGGGGCGATGTTACAAGAGTTTTTGATGTCATGTCAAAACATCGAAATTGTCCACCCGACTTCAGTAATGTCTTTCAACGAAAACGAAAACATCATCAACATCTCAAAGATTTTTTGAGACCATTTTGAGATCAATCGAGTCAACCTGCTGGAGCTGGACATCTTACTGTTTTTCTGCTTTTCTTTTGCCAGTAGGTGGCGCGCTCATTATCGCTTAAAATTGTCATATAGATGTGTTCAGGGCGGGAATCCCATCAAACATGTGAAAATTGGGTCATATTGGACCATTTAAAGCAGAGTTACATACCACTTCCTGTTTACTTCCTGGTTCATGGCAGAACCTGCAAATTAGATGCATCATACAGATCACACAGTGTGATGAAAACTCATGATTTGAATAACTTTTGCTGTCAAAGGTCTTATGAAGGTAGCCATAATATTTGAAGTCAATCTGATGAAAGCTCTAGGAGAACTTCTCAAGATTACGACCCCTGAAAACGACCAAAAATACACCAAAATTACAACTTCAAATCAAAATGGCTGACTTCCTGTTGGTTTTACGGTATGGCCCCAAGAGACTTTTTTGTAGGTACTCGAGTGTTGCACAGGCTTCCAAAGTTTCACTGCTATAGGTCAAACGTGCTGCAGGGGCTGCTTCATTGAAAACCAGTAGGGGGCGCAACTGATACATTTCCTCCCACCATGCACGAAACCATTAAAATATAATTTTTTTCACCAGACCTGATAATTCTGCAAAGTTTCATGACTTTTTGAATATGTTAAAGCCCTCAAAAAGGCAATTCATTTGAGAGAAAAATAATGACAATAATAATAATTAATGCTGCAAGCAGCAATGAACGGGCCCTCGCACCTCCACGCACGCTGGGGCTGCTTGCTGGACACCGACTGATGCGACCATATCTCTCTGGGAAGGGCAACGCTGCATGCAGTGGTGAATTAGTGTTTCCTTCATGCAGGCTGGAGCTGTGCTAAGTAACTTCAGCAAGTGTGGTTGCGTGTGTGTTGTGATCTACCACTTACAGAGCAGTATATTTCTCCTTTTTCCCCGATGATCACAATAAGCCCCTAAATGTTTCTTGTTGCTACTTAAATATAATGCCACTGAGAGATTCTGAAAAATTGAAAAGTACAATAAAGTCAGCATGTTCGTAGTCCTCTCCTCCTATACCCTGGAACCTTAGATCATCTTCTTCATTTGCAGGAAGATGAGGCCATTGTTTTTTAACATAACAGTATGTACTTCAATGATGCTTCTGCAAAGCTCTCTGTCACAATGTCCTTGAGTGTTTAGAGTAGTTTAACAACGAAGTAAGAGACCTTTGACTCTCTCTCTCTCTCTCTCTCTTTGTGTGTGTGTGTATTTGTGTGTGGTAGAGTCAAACAATGGGTGAACAATGGAGTAAGAGCTCTATCTAGTTGACAGCTATAGAAGGCAACTATTTCTAAAAACCCCCAGCATCATTTCCTGCATGATATGGTCTTTGAACAGCGGTTTCCTATCAGTAATTTTGGGAAAAATATGAGCCGAGGCTGATTTGCTCCACTTTTTCTGTGAAAGGCTTGTATCAGGTGAAAATATGGGTGTATTGAAAAACCAGTCGGGCTCTAGCAGAAATTGCTAAAATTGGCCAAAAAATTTAAATAAAATCCAAATTGGTGGACTTTCTGTTGTGTTTATATTATGACTCCAAGGGGCTTTTTTGTAGATCTTGGGCTTTAACATAAGTTGCTTAAGTTTTGTAGCTCTAGATTACAAGGTTCGCGGGGGCTGCTTCACTGAAAATTAGTAGGTGGTGGTCCAGAGCACATTTTGACATATCGATTGGCATACACTATTGATGTGTATGCCAGGTTTCGTGAGTTTTTAATCATCTTTAGCCCCTCAGATATAACTTCCTGTTTTATGGCGAAGAACGCCACAAAATGGCAACAGCATTTGATGAAATCAAATTTAACATCACCAACTTTAAGGAATACTGGTGTCCAGATTTGAAGTCGATCAGATGAAATCTGTAGGACAAGTGTTTAAATGAAGAGACACTAAAATAACGAAAAATGTGAATATTCAAATTAAAATGGCACACTTCCTGTTGGGTTTAGGATATGTCTCAAAGAGACATGCCCAAAAGAGAAGTCAATCCATTGAAATCTGTAGAACTATTGTTTCAAATTCCATCACCATGAGATCGCAAAAAATTACATTATAATTCAACATGGCAGTTGTATGTTCTATGTACCTCTACATGAAATGGTTTGCCGGGGCTGGCATTTAGGGGGAGCTACTGAGCTCATTTTTTGACATCTATACACGACACCTATAAAATACAAAAAATTTCACCAGTCCCCATAAGCGTGCCGAGTTTCATGAGTTTTCGAGTATGATAAAGCCCTCAGAAAAGTGATTCATTTGACGAAATAATAAGATTAGTAATAATAATAAATGGACCAATTACAATAGGGTCCTCGCACCGTTTGGTGCTTGGGCCCTAATTAAAGCTGCAAGCAGCGATGAACGGGCCCTTGCACCTCCGCGCACGTCGGCTGACTGATGTGGCCACGTCTCTCTGAGAAAGTGCAACACTGAGTGCAGCAGTGAATTAGCACTTCCTCCTCCTAAAATTGCACTCAAACCTGTATAAATGTGAATTTCAATGTAAATATCAATATATATCTTGCACTCCAACCATTCTTGTATATACTTTAATTCCATGGTTCTGTTTCTTGCACTGTTACACTGTTACTTGTGTTACTTGTTTTGTTTTGCACTGTAAGACTTGTACTTTTTATATTTTATATTTTATATTTTATATTTTATATTTGTATCTTCTATTTTATCTGTTTTCTTTTTCTATATTTATGTTGCACCAACCCACCAGAACAAATTCCTCGTATTGTGTTAACTATACCTGGCAATAAATCTTTTTCTGATTCTGATTCTGATTCTGATCCATGTAGTGCTGAGGCTGGAGATGACTGAAGTCACTTGAGCAGGTGCGTGTGTGTGTGTGTGTGTTGCGTGTGTATGCATTGTGCCACTGCCACCTACAGCACTGTGGACTAACTCACAGCAACAAACATGGGGAAAAAATGACAGTATATTTCTCCTATTTCCTGATGATCTAAATAAGTCCCTAAATGTGTCTTTCATTGCTTCTTAAAGAGCTGCAAAGAGGGTCTGGGAAATTGCTAAATACAATAAAGGCAGCTGGTTTATAATGCTCTCCTCCTGTACCCTGGAACCTTAGATCATCTTGTTTGATTGCAGAAAGAAGAGGCCATTGTTCTTAAACATAACAGTATGTATTTCAATGTTGCTTACCGTAAAAACACTCTGACTGACTGCACCGCCGTCCACTATTCTACAACGCTCTTTGTCACAATGTCCGAGTGCTGAGAGTTGTATAACAACGGAGTAGGAGCGCGCTCTGACTCTCTCTCTCTCTCTCTCTTTCTGTGTGTGTGTGGTAGAGTCAAACCTGTAGCATGGAGAGGTGTGAAAAAGGACTGTATTTGCTCTACTCTGCTCCTTTTACAGTGCTGAGAGTAGGGCCAACAATGGAGTAAGAGCTCTATCTGCTGGACAAAGAATGTAATACAACTATTTCTAAAAGACCCTGGTATCAGTTCCTGCATTATATGGTCTGTGAACAGTTTTCCTATTAGCACATATGGGAAAAAATATGAGCCGAGGCTCATATGCTCCATTTTGTCTGTATAAGGCTTATATCAGGTGATAATATAAGTACATTGAACAATTAATCTGGTTCTAGCAGAAATGACAAAAAAATGCCCATCCATCCATCCATTTTCTTCCGCTTATCCGGGGTCGGGTCGCGGGGGCAGCAGCCTAAGCAGGGAAACCCAGACTTCCCTCTCCCCAGCCACTTCATCCAGCTCTTCCCGGGGGACCCCGAGGCGTTCCCAGGCCAGCTGAGAGACGTAGTCTCTCCAGCGTGTCCTGGGTCTTCCCCGGGGCCTCCTACCGGTGGGACGTGCCCTGAACACCTCACCAGGGAGGCGTCCTGGAGGCATCCTAATTAGATGCCCGAGCCACCTCATCTGGCTCTTCTCAATGCGGAGGAGCAGCGGCTCTACTCCGAGCTCCTCCCGGATGACTGAGCTTCTCACCCTATCTCTAAGGGAGAGCCCAGCCACCCTACGGAGGAAACTCATTTCGGCCGCTTGTACCCGCGATCTTGTTCTTTCGGTCATTACCCAAAGCTCATGACCATAGGTGAGGGTAGGAACGAAGATCGACTGGTAAATCGAGAGCTTTGCCTTTCGGCTCAGCTCCCTCTTCACCACGACAGACCGGTGCAGCGTCCGCATTACTGCAGACGCCGCACCGATCCGCCTGTCGATCTCCCGTTCCATCCTTCCCTCACTCGTGAACAAGACCCCGAGGTACTTAAACTCCTCCACTTGGGGCAGGACTTCATCCCCGATCCGGAGGGGGCACGCCACCCTTTTCTGGCTGAGAACCATGGTCTCGGATTTGGAGGTGCTGATTTTCATTCCAGCCGCTTCACACTCGGCTGCGAACCGATCCAGTGAGAGCTGAAGGTCGCGGCCCGATGAAGCCAACAGGACCACATCATCTGCAAAGAGCAGAGACCTAATCCTGAGGTCACCAAACCGGACCCCCTCAACACCCTGGCTGCGCCTAGAAATTCTGTCCATAAAAGTTATGAACAGAATCGGTGACAAAGGGCAGCCCTGGCGGAGTCCAACCCTCACCGGAAACGAGTTCGACTTACTGCCGGCAATGCGGACCAAGCTCCGGCACCGGTCATACAGGGAACGGACAGCCCGTATCAGGGAGTCCGAAACCCCATATTCCCGGAGAACCCCCCACAGGACTCTCC
Source organism: Plectropomus leopardus (assembly GCF_026936395.1). Classification (NCBI taxonomy): domain Eukaryota; kingdom Metazoa; phylum Chordata; class Actinopteri; order Perciformes; family Serranidae; genus Plectropomus; species Plectropomus leopardus. Next base: position 132,535 of record NC_142180.1, read on the forward strand.
GAGGGACACGGTCGAATGCCTTCTCCAAGTCCACAAAGCACATGTGGACTGGTTGGGCAAACTCCCAAGCACCCTCAAGGATCCTGCCAAGGGTCCAGAGCTGGTCCACAGTTCCACGACCGGGGAAAACCGCATTGCTCCTCCTGAATCCGGGGTTCGACTGTCCGGCGGACCCTCCTCTCTAGTACCCCCGAATAGACCTTACCAGGGAGGCTGAGGAGTGTGATCCCCCTGTAGTTGGAACACACCCTCCGGTCCCCCTTCTTGAAAAGAGGGACCACCACCCCAGTCTGCCAGTCCAAGGGCACTGTCCCCAATGTCCATGCAATGTTGCAGAGTCGTGTCAGCCGCGACAGCCCAACAACATCCAGGGCCTTGAGGAACTCCGGGCGGACCTCGTCCACCCCCGGGGCCCTGCCACCGAGGAGCTTTTTGACCACCTCGGTAACCTCAGCCCCAGAGATACAGGAGCCCACCCCCGGGTCCCCAGGCCCTGCTTCCCCAACGGAAGGCGTGTCGGTGGGATTGAGGAGGTCTTCGAAGTAATCTTTCCACCGATCCACAACATCCCGAGTCGAGGTCAGCAGCGCCCCGTCGCCACCATACACAGTGTTGACAGAGTACTGTTTCCCCCTCCTGAGACGCCGGATGGTGGTCCAGAACCTCTTCGAAGCTGTCCGGAAGTCGTTTTCCATGGCCTCGCCGAACTCCTCCCATGCCCGGGTTTTCGCCTCGGCGACCGCCACCGCACTCCGCTTGGCCTGTCGGTACCTGTCTGCTGCCTCCGGAGTCCCACAGGCCAAGAAGGCCCGATAGGACTCCTTCTTCAGCTTGACGGCACCCCTTACCGCCGGTGTCCACCAGCGGGTTCGGGTGTTGCCGCCCCGACAGGCACCAACCACCTTACGGCCACAGCACCGGTCGGCCGCCTCAGCAATGGAGGCACGGAACACGGCCCACTCGGACTCAATGTCCCCAGCCTCCCCCGGGACATGGTCGAAGCACTTCCGGAGGTGGGAGTTGAAGCTCCTTCTGACAGGAGACTCTGCCAGCCGTTCCCAGCAGACCCTCACTATGCGTTTGGGTCTGCCAGGTCTGACCGGCGTCCTCCCCCACCATCGGATCACCACCAGGTGGTGATCGGTTGAAAGCTCCGCCCCTCTCTTCACCCGAGTGTCCAAGACATACGGCCGCAAGTCCAACAATACGACTACAAAGTCGATCATTGAACTGCAGCCTAGGGTGTCCTGATGCCAAGTGCGCATATGGACACCCTTATGCTTGAACATGGTGTTCATTATGGACAATCTGTGGCGAGCACAGAAGTCCAATAACAAAACACCACTCGGGTTCAGATCGGGGGGGCCATTCCTCCCGATCACGCCCCTCCAGGTCTCACTGTCGTTGCCAACGTGAGTCCCCCAGCAGAACGAGGGAGTCCCCAGAAGGAGCACTCTCCAGCACCCCCTCTAAGGACTTCAAAAAGGGTGGATACGCTGAACTGCTGTTTGGACCATAGGCACAAACAACAGTCAGGATCCGTCCCCCAACCCGAAGGTGGAGGGAGGCTACCCTCTCATTCACCAGCGTAAACTCCAACGTGCAGGCACCGAGCCGGGGGGCAATAAGTATTGCCATCCCTGCCCGGCGCCTCTCACCAGTGGCAACTCCAGAGTGGAAGAGAGTCCATCCCCTCTCAAGAAGACTGTATCCAGAGCCCAAGCCATGCGTCGAGGTGAGGCCGACTATATCTAGTCGGAACTTCTCAACCTCGCGCACCAGCTCAGGCTCCTTCCCCACCAGAGAGGTGACATTCCACGTCCCCAGAGCTAGCTTCTGCAGCCGAGGATCAGACCGCCAAGGTCCCCGACTTCGGCTGCCGCCCAGCTCACATTGCACCCGACCCCTACGGCCCCTCCTACGGGTGGTGAGCCCACAGGAAGGAGGTCCCATGTCACCTCTTCGGGCTGTGCCCGGCCGGGCCCCATGGGTAAAGGCCCGGCCACCAGGCGCTCGCCATCGAGCCCCACCCCCAGGCCTGGATCTAGGGGGGGGCCCCGGTGACCCGCGTCCGGGCGAGGGGAACTCCGAACCATTGATTGATGTCATCATAGGGGTCTTGTGAGCTACACTTTGTCTGGTCCCTCCCCTAGGACCTGTTTGCCATGGGTGACCCTACCAGGGGCATGAAGCCCCCGACAACTGAGCTCCTAGGATCACTGGGACACGCAAACCCCTCCACCACGATAAAAATTTTTAAATAAAATTAAAATTGGCGGACTTTCTGTTGGGTTTAGGGCATGGCTCCAACAGGCTTTTTTGTAGGTCTTGGGCTTTTACATATGTTTTCCAAGTGTCGTAGCGCTAGGTTAAATGGTTCGCGGGGGCTGCTTTGTTGAAAATTAGTAGATGACGCTACAGAGCACATTTTGGCACACCAAAGCAAACAAGATCATATCAAATATCACAATTTAGGACGTTTGATATGTATGCACCATTTTGGTGAGTTTTTAACCATCTTTAGCACCTCAAACACAACTTCCTGTTTTATGGTGAAGAATGGGGGAGAACGGCAACAGCATTTGATGAAATTAAAAACTGCTCGCAATATAACATCACCAAGTTTGGGGAAATACTATGGTCCGGATGTGAAGTTGATCAGATGAAATCTGTAGGACAAAATGGTTTTAGAACAGGGGCTAGAACTACAAAAAATATGAAAATTAAAATTAAAATGGTAAACTTCCTGTTAGGTTTAGGGCATGGCTACAAGAGGCTTTTTTGTAGGTCTTGGGTTATACACATGTTTACCAAGTTTTATTGCTCTAGGTTAAACAGTTAAACGGGCTGCTTCGTTGAAATTTTCTAGGGGGTGCTCAAAAGCCATTTTGGTACATGAATGCAAAAAAATCATATGAGGTATCACAATTTAGGATTTCTGATGTAAATAAAAACTTTTAGCGCATTTTCGTGCGTGACCTGCCCCTCAAAAAGTGCTATCTGTTTTATAGCAAATAGTGTGTTACCATGGCAACAGCATGTGATAAAATCACTAAAGTATTTTTTCACTGTGTTATGAAAGTCTTTGCAGTATTTTGACTGAATATGAGGTCGCTGGGGTTAACCTGCTCTCGGGGAAACATCAAAGTGCAAAAAAAGTAACTTCCTGTGATCACTAGGTGGCGCTATGACTGTGATTCAAAATTCCATTGCAGCTGTCTTCAGGCATATATTCTCATTAAATGTCTGAAATTTTGTTCAGATCTGACCATGTGGAGTCATGTTATGACAGTTTTTAATGTCATGTCATGGCATCACGGAAACGTCATTTAACGAAAACGCACAATATTCATTTTGCATCATCACCAACTTTTTTTACACAATTTCGAGATCAATTAAGTCAACCTGCTAGGAGCTGGACCTCTTGGTGTAAAACTTTTCCTTTCCTGCTCCAGTAGGTAGCGCTCTCACGATCACTTAAAATTGTCACATAGATGTGTTCAAGGTGGGACTGTTATCAAACATGTGACGTTTCATGCAGATTGGATCATATACAACTGAGATAAAAACTACTTCCTGCTTAGCCACAACACATGAAAATTTCTCGGCCCCATTATTTCCACATCTTTAAACGAAATCTCAAACATGTTGCAAACTAAACTTGCCCCCACCTGAAGATGGGACTTATAAATTTTTAAGTTAATCCAGCGAAAATTATAGAATAAGTTGGATCTGGAAAACATCAGAAAATTGCAGAGAAATTATTTTTTTATTTAAAATGGCTGACTTCCTGTTGGGTTTAGAGTATGGCTCCAGCTGACTTTTTTCTTTGTCTTGTGATGCTGCATTAACCTGTCAATTTTCATAACTCTTGGCAGAACACAGTTTAGGGGCTGCTCTGTTGAAATTTTGTAGGTGGCGCTACTGAGTCATTTTTTCACACCCAACCAGGAAACCAGTAAAATATAACATTTTTCACCAGTCCTGATAACTTTGCAAATTTTCATGAGTTTTCAAGTATGATAAAGCCCTTAAAAAAGCAATTCAAAAATAATAATAATAATAATAATAATAATAATAATAATAATTAAAGCTGCAAGCAGCGATGAACGGGCCTTTGCACCTCCGCACACATTGGGGCTACTCGCTGGACGACGACTGATGCGACCACGTCAGAAAGGGCAACACTGCACGCAGGAGTGAGTTAGTGTTTCCTCACTGTAGTGCTAAGGCTGGAGATGAGCTAAGTCACTTTCGCAGATGTGTGTGTGTGCGTTGTGATTTGTCACATACAGTACTGTGTTGGTTTACTCACAGCAAAAAGCATGGGAAACATGACAGTATATTTCTCCTTTTTCCCTGATGATCACAATAAGTCCATAAATGTGTTTCTTGTTGCTACTTAAATATAATGCCACTGAGAGATTCTAATAAATTGCTAAATACAACTGTAATGTTTTTAACTTCTTCTCAACATTAATGAACATACTCCGCCCGGACAATCATCACCATGCTCTTTATTCACTTCTCTTCCGCTCACACACCATCACGTACTCCTGACGTCATTACGCATACACAACGTGTGTTGCCAGACACTACATCCCTCCCCTTCTAGATACTGACTTACATTACGATAACGCAGTACAAAACAATTAACAGTAGTTAACTTGTTGACAATGTATCAACCTATAATAACATATGAAACCTTGTAATACTGTTTTCTTAACACATCACATTTGTAACAGAAGTATTACTCTACTCTGATGCATCTTTGTGTTCAACACACTTGCATAGAAAACATAACCTTCACTTACTTATACTGTAACCACAATGCTTTTTAAGGCTAGGGATGTATTCAAACTTATCAATTTAAACAACAGCCTTATTAAAACCATAAATTCATCAAAACTTCCTCAGTTTACTCAAAATGTATCTATCAAATAGATCAAGTAATCTTCAATATAGAAAACTTAAATTTCTTCCTTTTACACAAAACATCAAAACAATACTCTTTTGCGTATAGGTCTGACAATACTTCAAATAGTGCATTTTCATCCTCATTTCCTTTTGTTCCATGTTACGTCAACCTGAATGGCAAGAGGTGGACTACCTGCCATTAAGACATGCACCGGGGATTATTCTGCCCCTTTTTGGCACTGTCTGTCTAAGTGACAAAGTGTGAGAGATGAGTTGGCAGCCTCCTGGTTCTTTGAGGTCTACTGTCCTGCTGGGGAGCGTCATCAGGCACTATTTCAGCAGGTCTAGTTACACAGTCTGGCTCAACCCACAGCTTCACAAATGATACATGACGCATCATCCGTTTGCCATTCTTTTCGATAATGACTGATTGACCTTTCCGATTCACCACTGTGTAGGGGTCACGTTCATATGGTGTTGAAAGTTTGTTTTGCTTCTGCTGCTGTAACAGTACTTTGTCACCCTGTTTCACCATGCTTTCTTTTGCTCTTTTGACTCTGTTTGCATTTACACGTCCCTTCTCCTTCCTCACAGCATCAGCTGTACAAACAGCAGCATCCTCTCTTGTAAGTTGCAGCTGGGATACTGGCAGTTCAGGGAGTTTGGTTCTGATCTGGCGGTTGAATAGTAGCTCGGCCGGACTGCGACCTGTGACACAGTGCGGGGTGCTGCGGTAAGCCAGAAGAAAAACATCCAGCTCAGTGCGCCAGTCCTTCCCTTCGGCATGAGCTGCACATATGGCCTTACAAAGTGTTCTGTTCTGTCTTTCAACTTCGCCATTTGCCTGCGGCCAGTATGGCGTGACACGGCGATGTGTGATCCCATGTTCCTGTAGATATGTTTTAAAGTCTTTTGACACAAATGGAGTGCCGTTGTCTGTCACAATGCATTCTGGGAGTCTGTGTGTTGCAAATGAGTGACTCAGACGATTTATTATGTTCACAGAGGTGGGGTTCTGAAGGATATCAACACTCACCCACCTTGAGTAATAGTCAGTCAGTACCAGCAGATGGTGTCCTGATGGGAATGGTCCACACAGGTCGATTGCGAGCATCTGCCATGGTTTCGCTGGGAGTTCTGTCCTAGTGGTAGGAACCTCCTGTGAAGTTGGACTGTTGATTTGGCATGCATGACATGACCAATTCCAGGCCACCACACTTTTGTTCTTAGTCTCTGTTTTGTTTTAATTATTCCTTGATGACCTTCGTGTGCTAACATCAGTGTCTGTCGTCGTGCGGCCTGATGAATCACGATTCTGGAACCTCTCAACACTATTTTCCCCATGATGGAGAGCTCAGATTCAGTCTGATAAACAGGTTCACATTTACTCCAGTCACCAGTTTTGATGCAGTTCCGTAGGGTAACCAGAGTGGGGTCTGCTGCTGACAGTTCCTCCATTTGTCGTGGTGTGAAAGCATGCGGTACTGCATGTTGAGCCACCCAGTAAACGTGGTCCTCCATTGTTCCTTTCTGTACTGGCTGATTGACTGTTAGGCGTGACAGTGAATCAGCTGCGTTTTGTGAGCCTGGCTTATTCACGACCTTGAAGCAATAGGGCTGCAGCCGCAAAGCCCATCTTTCAATCCTGGCTGGTGGTTTGGATTTCAGTGAATAGATCGTTTCCAACAGTTTATGGTCTGTGACCAGCACAAAGTCTTTTCCATAGAGAAATACGTGAAATTTCTTGCATGCCCACACAATAGCAAGCGCTTCTCTTTCAGTTTGGGAATAGCAACGCTCTACGTCAGACAAGGCACGGCTAGCGTAGCAGACAGGTTTGTGCGTTCCATCACTTTGCTTCTGGCTCAGTATCGCTCCTAATCCCACTGGACTAGCATCCACAACCACATGTGTCTCTGCATCTTGTTTGAAGTATGCCATTACATGTGAACTGGCCAGCTGTCTCTTTAACTCCACAAATGCCGTTTCCTGCTCTGATCCCCTTGTCTATTTACAGGATTGTCTTGTGAGCCTTCTCAGTGGTTCAGATGTTGTGGCTAGATTAGGAATGAACCTGCCACAGTAGTTCACAAGGCCCAAAAAACTCCTCACCTCAGCAGCATTAGTTGGTCGACGTGTGTTTTCCACCACCTCAATCTTAGACTGAGCTGCTCCGATTCCATTCTTGGATAACACATGTCCCATGAATTCCAGTTGTGTCATCCGGAACTGACACTTCTTGCTGTTGACTGTCAGATGTCTCTCTTGCAATCGTTTCATGACTTGGTGTAGCCTCTCATCATGTTGCTGTACAGTCTCTCCTGATACAATGATGTCGTCTGATATGTTGTGTACTCGAGGAATGCCTTGCAGTACTTGTCCGATGATGTGTTGATATGTCTCAGGTGCATATGAGATACCGAACATCTGTCTCTTGTAACGCCATAGCCCTGTGTGTGTTACAAAAGTGGTGAGTGACCTGGATTCTGGCTCCAGCTCTATTTGATGGTACCCCCATTTCAGATCAAGTTTTGAGAATACTGTGGCTCCTGTCATGTCCTCCAGTATTTCATCAATGACAGGGATTGGGTGTCTTTCTCGCACTATGGCCTCATTTGCTCTGCGCATATCCACACACAGTCTAGGCTCTTTCCTACCATGCACCACGACAAGAGGCGACACCCATGGTGTTGGTCCATTTACTCTCTCAATGACATCAGCTTCCTCGACTTGTTTCAATTTCTCCTCCACTTTTTTCCTCACACTGAAAGGTATCCTGCGAACAGGCTGTGCAACTGGCTGAACGCTGTCGTCCACATGCAGCTTCAGCTGAAAGTCTTTTAATTTTCCTAAGCCTTGGAAACAGTCTTTGTATTTGTTCTCTAGCTCAGCTGTGAAAGCCGTCATGTCCTGTGGCTGGACTGTGTTCACATGTTCAATAGGTCCAATGTGTAGAAGTCCCAATTTCACAGCAGTGTGTCTGCCTAACACACAGATTTGTGCCTCTTCAATCACTTGGATTGTTGCTGAGATTGTTTCTGATGTTTCGTTAGCTTTGACTTCAGCAGTGAAAACACCTTTTACATGGAGTGGTATTTTAGAGCCAAATGGATAGACTCTCTTCTCTGGGGGCCGTAGCTTGATGTACCTATTTGACTTCAACTGCTCGAACTTGGATTCTGTCACAATGTTACATGAAGCCCCCGAATCTATCAACATGTCTACTGGTTGGTCATTTATCAATATGGGCAGTGTTCCCTCTGCGGCACAATTATTAACTGTGAACACATGGTCATCTTCACTGTCGCTGGGTCCTTGGTGCGTTACTGTGGTTGTGACTCTATTTACTTTATGTGTTCTCTTTGTCTTACACATTTTTTTTTGTCACTGTGCACTCATGGCTCATGTGTCCTGCACGCCCACATCTGTAACACTTGATGCTGTGCTCATCACGTGGTGACTGACTTTGAGCTTTGGAGAATCTGGATCTTTCAGATTTATCTCTACTTTTGTCACATTTCTTTTCCACAGCATTAATTGTTAATTTTATTTAGACACACAACAAAAGGAACAAAAGGAAAAACTGTGTGCTTTGTGTGCCACACAACAAAGCAGGCATTAAGAACAACTATGCGGTGAGGACCAGAGTTGTTAAAAAAAAAAACTGCAACTTTCCGACGTGTCCTCTGTAGAATTATTTCAGTAAAACGAACAACACTAGACACATGTATGGGGTAAGGTTACTGTCAAAAGTTTCATGCGTGTACACATAAAAATCGTGCACGTGTTAAAAATGTGTGCGTGTTAGTCTGTAGTTGTGCATAAATGAAAAATTTGTAAACTCTTAGATTATAGATAGAATATCTAAGATTATTTTAGATTATGCAGTGTATAAATTATCTGTGAGATGCAACTCATAAAGTTACAACTTTCCAAAATTACAAATACGGATTGCAGTTTACAGACGTACGCTTTCTTCAGAATGAATACAAATCTGCCAAGTGTGAAATAACTGTCAAAACTACGTCACAAGGTCACAGGCATTATGTATCGAGTGGAAGATAACATCGATTCTACAAACTGCACATGCGTGAAAGATGGCGGATGCGAGGGATTTGGAGCAAAGTCAGGTACGTAATTTACATCAAATTGTTTTAATATAATTTTCTTACTACACTGGTTTCGGTAACTGATTCAAAGTTCACTTCTGTCTTATATTGGTGAGGGTAAGAACCCAGATGGTGTGTTTTAGACTAACTGGGTCATGGTTAACCTAGTTTAGCAGTGTTTCCTCGATTTAGCCGTTTGAATCTCAATTGTAGATTTTTGTTAGCAAGCAGTCATTCGGGGCCGCTGAAAATCAGTCACAGTGGGGGTGCTGATAGGCCCGTCTGTATCAGGACCGCCCAAACATTGTCAAACGAGAGGCCTAAATTCTGAAACTTGATGGTGGAACAGCAAACACCAAACCTAAGAAATTTTAGTATCCATGGGTTTCAGTCACGTGACATTTTTGTTGTGGCGGCCATCTTTAGGACCACTGTGCTCTGCCTCCTAAGTACCTGTCAGCAGTGAACTGCTAACTCCTCTTACATCTGCGGGAGTTTTGCCAAAGTTGACGCTTTCATTTACATCTATCTAGTCCACAATCCTTCTCCGTACACCGAGGAGTCCCTCAAAGCATTCAAGAGCACCAAAGCCTACCGGTACTTCACCTCAGGATGGTTAATGATCTGAAAGTATTTCATCTCAATGACAAGAAACTTTCCTCCATCACAGGAAGGTTCAGCAGCAGTTTGTTAATTAAGCAATATTACATGAAAGTGTATTGTTTTGGCCCAGTCCCGTTAGCATGAAGTTACTGACTGAACTGCTAATAATGACTCCTAAAGTAAAATAATTTAGTGATTATACAACAGTTACCAACGAAATAGGAGATGAAATTCACATTGTGAGGCAATTTACTCAAAATAAAATCAAAATAAAGAGTAGTTTTGCTGCCATTGTCTCCCTTTTCCTGGAAAGAAGTGGGGTTCGAGTCTGACTAATACCTGCAGTCTGAATACCTGGGGTCTGATTAATAACTGCAATCAGTCATTTCAGTAATCATGTCAGTAATGTAAACATAATATCTTAAACCACATGTTGTGACCTAGTGAACCTATTACTATTACTATTTGTGTCATACCTTGCAGGTGAAGCATTCACAAAGCCTCATTGTCACACCAACACACCCCTGGATTACAGTGCATGAAGATGGGACTGCATATTGATACAACATATATACAGAATATTGACCACATGTTGACATTTGGTCCTACAGATGGCGCTGTGTCTGCTTTGTGACGTCACATGAAACCCATGGATTAAGAATATTTGACCAGAATAAGCAAATAAGATAATAATAATAATAAGCAATGAATTTGACATAAAAAGTTATAATTATGGTTTTCTTATTCAAAATTATGATAAAATGTGATTAATGTAAAGATTCGAAATTATGAGACAAACACAAAAATATACAATAAAAAGTCATTATTATTTGAAAAAGGCAATGAATGAGATAAAACATAAAAAATGCGTTTGACATCCCTGTGTGAACAGTACCCCAGTGGGTGATACTGGTTAATAAAAGATAAAATAAAAAGAAACTGACAGTTTATCAACTCTGCTGCCACAACTCCATGCTAGGGAAAAGACGGCTCAGCGGAAGTTTACATGGTGAAATTTAAACTTGAAGCAGTTACAGGAGCATGTTCTGAGAAAATGCATAAATTTCGTTATCTCCTGGGCTTTTTCTTACTTTCAGTGTGACTCTATGAATACCAGGTTAGATTTAGAAGTAAATTTCTATGCAAATTTGTTTTAGCAATAATCATATGATTGATTTGACATTTACAGGAATCACTGCTGACACAATTAATGAGACGCCTTTTGTCAAGGATCGGGGAGATTGTTGGTCAGCCACATCTGGATATGGACTATCTGCAGTATGTTGTAAATCAGGAGGTGTTTATTTGGACGTCTGCATCAACTGTCCTTCGCATACCAACAGATGTTGTGGAGTGTCTTCTGAGTCTTCAGACAAAAATTACCGCAGCCCTTTCTCTAGAGACACCCCTTGCTCTTATTACAGAAGTGAGCAGTGGAGGGGGGCGGCCCAGGTTAAAGGTTTCTGAAGACCTGCTCACCCAGCTGATTGACATGCCCCTTCCAGTGTCGTGTATTGCACACCTGTTGGGAGTCAGTAAATCTACAATCTTCAGACGCATGCGTGAACTTGGGTTGTCAACAAGAGCTTCTTACAGCACCATGTCTGACACAGAGCTTGACAATGCTGTGTTGTCAATAAAAAACAGACTACCAAATGTGGGATACAGAATAGTAAAAGGTTGCCTGCAAGCAGATGGACACAGAGTTCAGTGGGAACGCATCAAAGAGTCATTGCAGAGTTGACGCCGCTGGAGTTCTGGAAAGACTGATGCAGCTTGGGTGCATTGTCAGAAGGTCATACTGTGTACAGCATCCTCTGTCTTTAGTGCATGTGGACACAAATCACAAGCTAATAAGGTAACCTATTTTTTTAAAAAGTGAATATTACTGCAGCTTTAATTGAAAACAAATAGAGAAAGTTATGAAGAACATTTTTCTTTCCAGGTACAACATTGTCATATTTGGGGCAATAGACGGATTCTCCAGGAAGGTGTGTCAGTGTTTCCTGAGATAGTAGGTTATAAATTATGGTATTATTCTGGACATGAGGTGCTATTATTTGTTTGTGTATGATGCAGATCATGTACCTGGAGCCAGGAACAAATAACCAATCAAGCACAGCTCTTCAGTTTTTTCTGAAGGCAGTGGAAATCCATGGTTGGCCCTCAAGGTAGTTAGTGGTGCTGCTTGGTAATGTTTATCACACATACTTGTACCATGAGTGTTCTAATAGACCCCCTCCCCACTATGTAGGGTCAGGGGTGATCAAGGAGTCAAAAATGTGGCAATAGCTGAAACCATGTTCAGCGTGAAAGGGACTGGAAGAGGCAGCTTCATCGCTGGAAAAAGTGTACACAATCAAAGGTTATCAGAATTTGAATTTAAATCAATATCTGGAAACTGTTATTTGAGACATCCCTGACAGAAAAGAAAGAATACCGAATCGGGCATGAACTAACAAAATTGCAGAAATAGTAAATACATCCCAATTAGCCATAAGCTATTTGTGTGAAATAGAAAAGGGAGGAAATATAAATAAATATAAACAGGACCTACAGAGTTTTGCAATAAGTAGCAATCTGATAATATAGGATAGGAAAAATAAGTCTGTAATTAGAAATTTACTGTTCCCCTGTTAATTTGATATTCTATTGTTATGGGTACATTTTGTCTGTGTTTTAGAATTGAGCGTCTGTGGCGAGACGTGTGGACCAGTGTGACCCATCTTTACTACGACTTGCTTCACAGCCTTGAGGAAGATGGCCTCTTTGACTTGGCTGACACTGTACATATGTTTTGTGTACATCGTGTGTTCCTCCCTAGGCTGGCAGATGCTCTTCACACCTTTACTGAAGGGTTGGACAATCATCCTCTGAAGTCTGAAGGTGGACTCACACCTAACCAGCTCTAGGTTTTGGGACACATGCAGAATCCTGCTGCTGAAACTGAAGAGGACTTGCAGTTTTGTGACATCTACATGGATGTTAATTGAAGTCCTTTTTTAACATTTAAATTAAGTTGTGTTTTGTGTGTGTGTGTGTGTGTGTAAAATTAATGACAGAACCTGGAGTTGTATGGAACTGACTGGGAGACATTTGATCATGTCACATTACATTTCCAGTAATAAAGGGATTTTTGACATTATTGTTAACACAGGCAGTCTACAGGTCCTTTAAGTCTGATATACAATTTTACAAAAATTAGGCCTTAAAAATGGTCAAATCTATATTATGAGTTTAAATTAGAGATTAAATTGCAATATGAATTCATTGACAATAAAAAACGATATAAACTGTAAAAATCTTGGTTAAAATTACCTCTTTTTTAAATTTTAACTCTTTTTTAAAATTTATTAAACAGATTTGATATCAAAAGATAACAATCCATGTGTTAACAGAACCAGCTGCTTAAAACTAGGCTTCTTTGAAAAGCATTTTTTAAATGATAGAACCATATATTTACAACACATTCATTTTAAGACTAAATACAGTGAAACAAAGAACAGAAAAAAATATTTTGTATCAAAAGTTGACCATGGATGTGGTTTGGGTTCTAATAGCCAAATACTTCACACTCTATAAAAGGACTGCCCATGGGTTAGAGCAGTTTTCATGATGTTTGTGAATTCATTGAATGTTGTCAGGTGAGCAACTGGAAATGTTATTGTGCGACTACATGCACTTACAGTTGGAAAGCAAATGGTATGATTTTCATCACAATCATGGTAGAATTTCACAGATATGATGAAGTCCTTCTTCTCGCTTGGCAGAAGGGGCTTATGGGCTTGTCCTGTCATCCACTGCATGATTCTGCCAACAGTTAGATGCTGTGGAACCTCACTTTCCTCATCACTCCAGCCATCTTGTTCTTAAGTAAAAGATTAATGTTAGTGTGAACTAAAAAAAACAAACAAAAAAACAGATCAGTAACTGTATGAGCTTAAACATACCACAATCCTCAGTTTCTTGGAGGAAGTCTTGAAGGAAGTTCATGATGTTTACTTCTCTACTGTGTTTGACAGAGCCCCTCTCACTGAAATCAGGCTGGCACTTTTCCAGGATGATAGCTGCATCCACCTACAAAAACAAAGCACAAAAGATATAGATTTACAACTCTGAATTTCTTGCAGTAAACAAAAAAACAGGGATGACTTGACAAAGACCAAAGTATTTACCTTATCATCTTCCCCTGGTACAAACAGTGGCAAACAAAGGTCTGGGTGTGTCTTCAAAACCTCCAGTAGGTCATACAGCTGCAGGCCTTTTCTCAGCTGGTCAAGCATGGGGACCACTCTCATGGTTGAGTGCAGCACAATAGTCCTGAAACACAAAGGTTTCTGAGTAACACTCCAGACAGTTTTGTAAAATAGGAAAATTAGTGCAAATGCACACATTTCGTGTAGTTGAAGAAAATTCTTTAAAAAAAATCAGAATTGATCTTAAAAAGGTGTGCTTAAGTCAGTGTTTGTATAACTATCACTATACACCTGACAGTGTATATTATGAAAACTACCTGATTATCTGGTCTTTTTTTATCCACAGACACTCTTCCAGTGTATCCACAGCTTACTATGCCATCAGTAAGCTCATCAATGTTCTCATCAGTCGCTCTGTTTATCTGAAAGCACAAACAGCATAAAGCAGAATTTCATTAAGTCAATGAAAAAAACTGTTGACACACTGTTAACTGTTTAGAAACTGAATTAACATTACCTCCATTATAAGCTGTAACAATTCCAAATCTGTGACATCTCTGGTTGACACCTGCATGCTGTCTGAGTCACCCGAGCAGATGTATCTGTAGCACCACTCACGCATAAAGTTGGGGAGAGGTCCACCTTGTGCCATGCTAGCTGCCATAATTTCTCCTGAATTCCTAAATATCAAAATAAAGAAGAGAGCTGTATTTTAATTAAAGTAACTTTTCAATAAATAAAATTATTTACAGGACACAAAGACAACACTATGCACCTGGAGTAGTTGTTATCCAGGCTGTTGAGACAGTAAAGGGGAGTTTTCCCCTTGTTGTCAGCGCTGCCCATGAAAAGTTTCTTTTCAATCCCTGCAACCATATCTGATTAACATAAAAACAGGAAACTGAAAATCTATTACAAAAAAGTGACAACTTTCAAAATTGCAGTGATATTCAACGGTACCTGTCAGAAATTCTTTATTAAGAGCAACGGTGTCAATGCCTGATTCCCCAAAAAAAGTAACCTTCGGTCTGCATTTAGGGGAGGATTTTTTTTGACGTTGCCACTGTTGCATTCCTCTAATAAAGAGAACACTTCTCGACACACAAAGAGGAAATGTGCTGCCTTCATCCAACTGATCCAGTTCAGGACGTCCTCTGAACTTTAATTTGAAAACATACATAAAGAGAAATACAAAAGATAAGATCATGCTTTGTTGATCCCTTTGAGGAAAATCAGGTGTTATAAAAGTAGATTTTTTAAAAATTAAAAAAAGAAATGCATGGAAAATAAAGCTATATAAACATACACCATTCTAGAGATATTGAGTGAGTAACTTTTTTATAAAGAAGCAATAGAGATTATGCAGTTTTGAAACAGCTGAAAGACGAGGTTTTACCTTTGAAAAGGATGCATTGTTTCACTTGAGACATTGCCATTGCCATCATGGTCTGCAACTCTGCAGAAACAAAAAAAAGTTGTAATAAATTTGTAATTTACACAACCTGAATTAAAATGTAATTTAGAAATACTGAAATATTTTTGGTTCAAGTACCATAATCCACACTCAGATGCATGAATCTCAATGACATTGTTGCTGAATACACCTCTGCACACAGGACACTCAGCTGTCTAAAAAATAATAATTTACATTAAGTTAACATCAGACAGTTAGCTTATCAACATAAAAATAAAATACAGGAATCTTACCATCTCTGCCTGGTTTTCCGGGCACACTGGAGACATATTGTCCTGGGTGTAGTTTTCCTAGTGACAAAACATAAGACAGTATGAAATAACCCCACTGTATTAGTCACAGCAAAAAATACTTGAAGCCTGACAGAAGATTTGACATACATCCTCAGAAGAACTGCACAGATCTATATTCTCCTCCTTGCAGCTCTTGATGTGGTCTGGAAGAGCCTGAAGAGGAACAAGCTTTCTGCAAGTGTTGCATGGGGCTTTGGGCATTTTCTCAAATTCTTTCGCTTCTGGTGGTAATGGAGTAGTGTCAATTTCCTCTTGTAAAGGGGCAATGTACAGTGTACACTTTCCATTCCCACTCACTCCTTTTAGCTGTTGCCCACTGTATCCATCTGAGTCAGGAGAAATGACAGCTAATTTGCGTTGCCCACCCCCACCTAGAAATGAAACAGACATTAATTTTAGGAATCAAAGATTTTAAAATGCTACAAAAGCAATATATAAAGGTCCATGTATACCTGTGGCCTTGTGCAGATATGGATATGTATGTTGGATATGTATTCACCAGCAAATCTGTCAACTTTTAGAACATGATTAGTTGATAAATTTAATAAATATATGAATGAATGTGTTTATCATTTATGTGAACATGCAATTAGTTTTAAAGAAAGACTTCTTGTTATTACAAAAATCAGCACTTAATGTTGGTGTTGGTAATGGTGGTGCCTAAGATACTTCATCTCTTTTAAAAAGCATACCTCTGAATGTGTGATGTTTAAAGGCACTGTTAGAGAACGTTTCCCAAGACCAGCCAGTGTAAGTTGGAGTTCCTCGTGTCCTTTGGGGGTCATTGAACGCTGTTTATAAAGCAGAAAAAAGTTTACCAAAAAACTCTTTTCTGGTCGTGCATATGGTGCAAAACGTCGTTTGCCTTTTGCCGCTTTGCGTAAAAGTACAGTAAACGATCTGAAAATACAAACATTTTTGATCACTCACCAGAAACTATGAAAATAGTTTAAAAGAAGAAAGACAAATGCACTCACAGGCAGGGCTAATTTACATTTTTAGCAGAGATTTTCAATTACTTCTCCATGACCTCTCCCCAGACTTTCAATAAAATTGAAAGGCCAAAATAAATTAAACAGAAAAATTATTGAAGGCTATTCATATTAGCCATTCGATTAGTTACTTGCGACTGAGAAGGGGGACTGGGCAACAAACACATTCAAGGATTTTCTGTGTCATGACTCACCTATATAAAATTGTCAAGCCCAACAATAGACAACACGCTGTTTTGTAGACAATTTTGATAGTATTTTGGAGTTTGTTTGTGCAAACATGGGTTTACATCTTGCCGGATTAGCAGTTCACAGTCAGACATGCTAACAAACAGCACGTTTACAATGAATAACTCCAGACCGCAGCAACACACAGCCTTCAACAGCGATGGCAGAGATCATTACAGTACCGAAGTGATTCCTGGTGACTGACTGCAGCAGCTTCATTACTGAACTGAGAGCCAACTGCAGCTAAATGTAGCCGTCGTCGCTGACATTAGTTAGCGCCGACAGCTAAATGTAGCCGCTGTCGCTAATGTTAGTTAGCTCTGTGAGCACTCCTCTTTCCTGACTCAGCTCTGAGTTGTCCGGAGCCAAACTCGGCAAAAAAATCCTCCTCGGTTCTGTATTACCTTGTCATCAAGATCAGAGCCAGCGCTGCAGCTACATGACAAACGTACCTAGCCATTTCCTGGCGCATTGACACTCCGGAGCCATTGCGCTAGGGACACCTTGCTTGTGGACCTGGCAGCTGAGATGTCTGTGATTGACCTCTCTGTCCCTCAGCAGGCTGTGATGTATTTCCCTGTGTAACTGGCCTGACATTCCCTGCAGAACTTAACCTGCTGGTCAACATCGACACTAGACTGTGTGCCGTGTTGAGTATATCGGCTAACTGCACCTAGCACAAAGAAACCAATAAAGTTACGTAATTAGAAACAAAGACTACATCAACGAAAGTAAAGCCGCTTCATTGCCGACTCAGTAATTTTTTGCGGATATCATGTTAGAACAAAGTAAAAAGTGATTAACATTACCTGATTCCTTGCTGTGTCCACGTTTTCCGCCATCTTGGCGCCATGAACCCACGGTCGAATTTCTGACACCTGCGCAGTTTGTAGAATGGATGTTATCTTCCACTCGATACATAATGCCTGTGACCTTGTGACGTAGTTTTGACAGTTATTTCACACTTGTCAGATTCGTATTCATTCTGAAGAAAGCGTACGTCTGTAAACTGCAATCCGTATTTGTAATTTTGGAAAGTTGTAACTTTATGAGTTGCATTCTTACAGATAATTTATACACTGCATAATCTAAAATAATCTTAGATAATCTATCTATAATCTAAGAGTTTACAATTTTTTATTTATGCACAACTACAGACTGCACGCACACATTTTTAATACGTGTACGATTTTTATGTGTACACGCATGAAACTTTTGACAGTAACCTTACCCCATACACATGCAGTACAAGAAGAATCACATACAAAATGAGCAACTGCAAGAATATTTGCTCTATTGAGTGAAATGTATTTGTGCAACAATCCAGATACGGACATGGAGAATTGTGCCATGAGCATAAATGTGTTTTATACCACAGGTTTGAAAAAAAAACAACAGCAACAACAACAACACTGATCATGTAGCAACAGGTACTGCAAGTGCAACAGGAAAAACTGTATGCTTTGTTTGCCACACAACAAATCAGGCATTAAGAACAGTAGCATTAAGAACAACTATGCAGTGAGTTTGTGTTTATTTGTGCAACAATCCAGACATGGACATGGAGAATTGTGCCATGAGCATAAATGTGTCTTACACTGCAAGATCATTCTTCAGCTTTTGAACCTTGGGAGGTAGCTCACTTCGACCTAAATTTAGCATTACCTGCTGAATGAAGGTGAATGTGTTTTTTAAGAACTTCGGGTACTGCAGGTGGAGTGCGTAGGTAAAGCCAAACAAGAGGCACATTGCCTGAGGTAGGTTGGTGAGTGCTTCCATTACAAGGATGCCCTCTAGGATGATCCCCACTCTTGAGGAGTTTAGTTGTGGCGATGCTGGGCTTGCTGGGCTTGCAGCGCTGGTGTCCTCATAGCAGAGGATTCCCAAGGGAATGTCCACGGAGGCTCCCTCATTAAGATTCTATAATGCAAGAAATGAGACAAAAAGAGGATATTCAGGTTAACAGTAATTTGTCTACAATCAGTTGTGTGGTCTTCATAAATATTATGACACTCATAATTCACAGTGGTTTTATTTTAGGTAATGTTGTGTAAACAAGCTGTTAGAGGAATCTTTTGTGTGTTCATGTATAGGTGTCTGTTTTGGTGTAGATCCCATGTTTTGACAGTAGGTGGTGTTTTGGACAGTGTGATATGTGAAAGGTACAAATAGAGAAAGAGTTAATTACTCTTCAGGTGTGCTGCTGACCAGGGAGAAGCACACAGTTTTTTGACCGGAGTATTAGTTGCCCAATTTGCACCTTTTTGTTTATTCTCCATTCGTGTGTGTAGATCAATAAAGGCAATATTAGAAATACATTGGAGATGTTTGGATTCATTCAGTGGAGCCGCCACAAACTATGCGTTGACTGGAAGTTCCAGCAGCAGCCCCTCAGTGGATTAGGTTTTTTGTTTTTGCAGAAATCAAGTCACTATACAAGCCCTTTGAATTTTTGCATATTTTGTAGTACAAAATGCAGTAATTAATTTCCTCTGGCTAACAGGAAAGGCACATTATCAAGTTAAAATCAACTTAAGTTCAATGAAACATCTTCATAAATACTAATTATCACAACCCATCATCCCAAATAAATAAAACATAGCAAAATGGAAAAACTGAGTCAAACACCAATCAGAAAACTTTACTCACCAAACTGCTCTTAAAGAACATAGATGCATCATCCCCAAGAATGACTGGAAGTCCTCTCAGGGCAAGGCATCTAATGGCTGTTGGCTCAGTGCTCTGCAAAGAGATATAACACACACTTAAATGTAGAACAAAGACATATATCTTATATCAGTTTATTTGTTCATATAGAGAAGTACCACAAGGGAAGGTGGGAGAATTAGTTCTTGTAATATGTATGAACTAACCATCAATATCATTACAAGAAAAAACAGAAATATCAACCCGCCGTTGTCTGTTGTACCAGGTCAGCTAACTGCTTGCCTATCCGACCTGTCTTCCTCTTGAAGATTTCCATCAAGCTTGGAAGCAAACCATCGAGAACACCAAAGAACTCTTCTTTAAGATTTCTACCAGCAACCCTGTTAAACTCCAAGTACACCTGAAAAATATGAAATAAGCTCAATTTTGATATTCAGGCAGACTTACTTATAACACTAATAACACAAAAAAGAAAGAAACAAGAACAAGAAATTTAAAGGACACTTTCACAAACCTGGCTTTCAGTGAAAAGCGCTGGCCAGCGTTGGACCATCTGGCTGATGTCAGGCTCATGCTTTACAACCTCCTCCCTTCTAAGGGCAAATGTGATGTCCATGTTTTTTCTAATAAGAGAATCATTTGGGTTTTTCTTCTGCATTTCATTGATCACGGCCTCTCGAACAGCTTCAAGCCTAGCAACATCCATTCCCTCTGGAAATTCTGAAAGGTAATTGATCTCCCCTTTTCTTGGCTTCTTTATGTTTTTGCGAGAAGGCTCACCATCAGCATTGTTTTTTCCACGTTTAACTGTTACATCAGGCCGTCCCAGCTGGCGCATTTTCGTTCTGTAATTCCCCATTTTGAATTTAAGACTGTTTATCCATCCCTGACAGCCAGATGATGAGCCTTGTTCTTTAAGACAGGGGTGTTCTGCTATCAAGGCTTTTGCGACAACTTCAAACTCCTCTTTTGTTGGGTAAGCTTTGTAGCCATAGATTGTCTCCGCCAGCTTCTCAAGAATATCATGCTTCATTTCCTTTGTCACTTTCAGATAAGTGCCATCACGAAGATACATCAGATTTCCTTGGCGTAATCTGTATTCCACGTCTACAGGAAACTTTGGAATGTCAAATACCTCAGGCCACTCTTTTCAACCGTCCAGAGATGAGGTAGACAAGATCTCTGTGTCAGGCTGGCTGCTCAATTCACTGCTTATTTCACTTCGTGGCACTGGGATGATATCAAGGACAGGAATAATTCGGATGGTAGGTTTCTCAGGGAGGTCAGAAAAGTCTGTAAGGTTACAGAGTGCATTGTTGAATTCAGGGTCCTCGTACTGTAAAGCAAAGTTGTAATCAGGTTCAACTGATTTCTTGAACCAGTTTATTAAATCATCAACTGTATTTGGACCAGGAGTCATTGTCATTTTTCGTATGTCCCCCTCACAAAAAATAACTCTCATCATCAGCTTCTGTTGTGTAGCCATGTGAGGAAAAAAAGAAACATTGACAATTTTAGCAAATAACAAATCACTTGAGAGTTACCATAAGCTTCCGTTGTACTTTGTATGCTGACAATGGAAAGACATCATTTAAATCAGGCAGCTTAACCACACACATAGAAGCGCCATCAGTGTAGCATAGCTGGTAGGACCGAAAGTGCTCATGGTACCATGCTGTCATTTTTTTGCAGACAAACAAAATGACTGGGTTAGCTGCAACAATCTGTGTAATCTGACCAAATTCAGGGAGACCTGAACAGGAACCAATACAGAGCACCATATCTATGTTGTACTTGATTCCGTCAATGCAGACAGATGATGCAACAAGCACTGACCCAGGAGTGGTTATGTTTTGAGGGAGTACTCTCTGAACATTGCTGGGAAAAGATGTGACCAAGACCATTGTAACCTTTGCCATATCAACTGCTGGCCTGAAAAATGAGCTACAGTCCAAATAGTAGCTGAGTGCTTTCTGGTGTTTAGTAGCAAGAGTCAGGGCCACATTTTTAAAATTCTGGGACTCTCTGACTACTTTTTTGAAGAATTTATGCTTACCCTCAAAGCACATTGTCCAAACATCAGTCAAAGGACCAAATTTCTTTATCAGGTGAGGGTAATGTTCCACATAGTGATGTTTTGGTCACAACCTGAAATTTGGAAAGGTTGACTGCAGCAGCTCTCTGTGCTCTGCCAACTTGCATTCCAAAAAATGCAGTGTCATCAGTGTGCTTAGGTGCCACAACAAGCTCCACAATATCTTCGAGGAGCATGAGAATTTCCCAAGAGTTATTTCCCTCAGGGACACAGTGACCAATAAAAAGTGGAAGAAGCCTGATGATGGACCAGTTCTTGTGACCATTTCCACCTATGGTCCCTTTGGTTGAAAATCCTTTGCCAATTGTCTGAGGCTGATCAGTCTTGTCTGTAAACATGTAATTAAAGGATCTGATGGCCTCATTTAGCATATCTAAAGTAAAATACTTCTGGGCAATCAGGTCTGTCAGACACAGAGACACCTCAACGGGGACAATTCCTTCCAAGACATCATGTAAAATGTCCGGAGGGTAACCCTTGACCACATGGAAGTGTTTCAGACTTTTAGTAAGAGGACACTGTCCTTTCACCCCAGACTTTTGACTTAAGCTTGAGTCTTTCATCACCTCTTGCACATGCCTGTCATGACAGTTTTTATCTCGGAGATGAAACAAACCAGAACTTACCTCTTGTTGCTGAATGTCACCTCTGGATGCCATGCAGACTCTGCAATATTTGTTTACTGTGAAGCTCTCATGGAAACCTGCAATTGAATGGGCGGCAAGGTTATCAGCTGCTACAAACAAAACTGTTCCCTTCACACTTGTGCCTAGCTGCTCTACATAAACACCATGCTGTTCGAATGAGACAAGATCATGGATAAGAGGTTGCAGAACTTTCTCATAACCACACTGATTGTGGAGGTGTTGCAGAGTAGAGCAAGCTGAATAGAGTTTAGTGTTGATCTGTATTTGGCAGGTACATTAGCAATTACCCAATACACTGCACACATTTTGTGTTTCTGCTTTGATGTTCCCAAAGGATTGGTTACTTCAAAGTCATCAAGATATAGTATCAGTGCAACTGTGAACTCATCCACTGAAAGAAGGCAATTTTCCTTAAAGTGCTCTCCATCAGCATATGAACTATATTCATGTGGAACATGCGCCTTTTCTGACATTGCTTTTATCTAAAATGTCAGTTTTGTTTAATAGTTTCTGTAGCATGTGTTGCATGGGGACATATACAACTGTTTTTGTGCCTTTTTCAACAACATATTCTATAGGAATCACCAGGGGAAACTTATTCCTCACATAGGCTGCCCTCCTTTTTACAGTTCCAAGAGATCCATGTTTGCCACACAATGATGTCACCACATTACTTTCTGAAATAGCACAGATTATTTCTTTTACAACTAATTCATCCACATCTGGATAATGTTTCTTAAGTACTGCCTTGACATTACTGTACAGTAATGGTTGTGACACGTCATGTATTTGGCAAAGGTGTTGTATCACTTCTTGTACAGCACTCTCTCGGATATGCAGAATAGTTTGCATTTTCAATAACAGAGATGCTAGATTGTGTTCAAGCTGTTTTCCTAAACCACAAAGATCATCGCAGGCTTCTTCCATGACTTCTAGGTCTTCTGTGTCAGAAGTTGCCAGTTGCTCTTGCTCACCCTGACTTTCATGGGCTGCTTCATCACAAGCATCACTGGTTATACTGACAATAATTTCAGACTTGAAATTCTTCCAAGTATGCTCTCTATGTGTTTTACTTTTGTGTGCATTGAAAGTGGAGCATACACTGCTCTGAAATTTACAGTCTTTATAAGGACAATCAACTTTGTGATTTACTTTTAAGTGAGTACTCCGCAGATGAGCAAAGTATTCAGTTTCAGTGCAGGATTCAAGAAATTCGCATGACAAACAGCGAAACTTCATTTGAGAGTCTACAGTTTGCGGTTGATCCACACCTCTGGTGTGAAAGCGGGATAAATGGCTATGGAGTGCATTGAGAGACTTGAATGTACACATACATTCCTGATGCAAGCAAGGAAAGGGCTCAGTTCTTGCATAAGTCCCATGTTTTAGCCTATAATGTTTAAAAAGCTGTGCTCTCTTCTCACAGATGGCAGGGCAGTTCTTGCATTTCCAAGGCATTTTAATACGGCTTTAAACAAAAATAGTAGGGCAAATGAAGCTAATGTTAAAAGTGGGCATTGAAATATTTTCAAAACTACATTGAATAATTAGAATTTTACACTACTGTTGCAAAACTGTATGTAGAGAACACACAAGTAGAGAGAGCTACTCTAAAAACACAATGCTGCAATTGTCCAATGCTCAAAATTTACCTAAGTCAACCTCAAATTTGCACACATTCAAATGTACACATTTCAAACTAGAAATGTTCCAGCAGTTTCTAATACTTGAATAGAGAAAACAACTCACCTCATTCAGGCAGAAAATGGTATCCTCTTTGCGGCAGGCAAATGTCCTTTAAAAGCATCCAAACTTGCTAGAAACAGAAGAATGCAGGCAGAAAATGTATTGTCCAAGGAGCATGCAAAGTGCAATGACCTGAAATTGCTCTGTGAAAATTAGAAAATGGCGCAACTTTCTGTGTAACCTCCAACAGACAAGCACAGACAATCACAACAGGGCAGCACTGTGGCCTGAGTTAAAACTTGATAGTTTAAGTTTGTTAAACTTACAAAAATGAGTATTCCCCAATGACTGTCTCATACACTCTTCATATACTCATACTGTTTAAATAATGTGATAAAACTAATTTTTAAAAGTGGTATTTACTCAAACTGTTTGCATAGAATGAACTTTCGGGTTAACATTGTAGTTATTGCTGTTACCCTGTACTTACACAGTACTTACAGTGTTGCAGGCTTGATTATCAAGTATCCACTGTTCCCTTTTCTTACCCTGTACTTACACAGTGCTTACATGGGTGCAGGCTGGATTATGGCGTATCCACCCTTTTCTATTATTATTATTATTATTTCCTATTATTACACAGTATCTCAAGAATCTTAATGTGTTGTGTAACCCACCTAGGCATCATTAGCTCAGTTAATTGTTTTAACAGTGCTTCACAAGCTGAACACATAACATAAATCCTATTAAAATGGTTATTTGACAAAGCTAAATTGCAAGGAAAGAAAATTGTGTCTGAGTATCGTGGAGTTCAGGATTCCTGTTTCCCTTCTTTTAAGTTCAACTTTGGTCCTTTGTCAGTTCAGTTAGATTCAGTCAGAAAGCGTAGTGTCAAGTCACTTTCAGTTTTAATTGTTTAGTCAAAACGTCAAATGTGGGCTTCAACAGTCCTGCCAAGGGGAGGAATGGGTGGTTCCCTACTCCAGCAAAAGATGATCTCCAGCTCCTCTGGGTAAGGAATTGGTCAGGTTCAACGGCAGCTCTCCATCTCCTTTGTCAAGAAGAGTTCAAAGTCTAAAACCTAACGATGTTTCCAGGGTATCTCAAAACCTATCCTCTGTAAAAACAAGGCTATTTCTCCTTTGAGTCATACTGTAATCCTCTATGGTTATATTGAACATCACACCAAAATTCTCAAACATTATAATAACACAATAGTGATCAAATAAATGATTTTTTTTAACTACACAGCATCTCTTGTGTGGAGTATTTCATCCATTTTTATATCAATCATGAATTATTTTTACACTTTTAGCTATAAAATATGATTTTTTTTAACATTTTAACAATGAATTGTGATTATTTAACATTTTAACAAAATTTGAACCGTAAATTTTGATTATTTAACATTTTGATAATGAAATTGACGTGCACATCCTTCAAAATCATAGTTACAGCACCAACATCATGTATCTTGCATACATCACATCACATCCTTTATAATCAATGTTGTCTTAAGTGCACATATTCACTCTTTTCTTAAACACACTGCAAAATATTAGCACTGATGGTGCATAACAACGCAGCCACGCTGTGTGTGCACGTGGTACAACACTTACAAAAGCACAATATTGAATTCTGCATCAAAGTAAACAACTGAGATACAACCTGTATTTAATTATTTCAAACAGGTTATCAATACAGAAATGTGCAGCTTTAACTACAGCTTCAACACTTAATATCACAGCAGAAAAGATGTTAACTTCAGTGAGGAACACAGAAACAGAGGCTTTCTGCAGCACCTTGTGTCTACAGACAACACTCGCTAAGTAGTTACCCACCATGCTAGCTCAACTCAGGTAAACCCACCAAGATGCTGCCAAAAGTGATAAACTCCAGAAGCATAGGTCCTGGTTCACTTCTTCCACTTCACAAATCTCTGGTTCTGCTCAGTATTTCTAGCGAAGTTATCCACTACAACTTTTTCATCTAGTTTCTGATTCACATAGCACTCGTCCCAAGCCCCCAGGAAGTGCATCACCCTCTGAAGCAAAATTTACATAGTGGCCGAAAGTGGAACTACAGCGTCACGTGATGCACACTGGCCCAGAAAGACTTTTCCCCATTTGTTAACATTGGGAAAGAGACTTCCTTAAATCACTGGATAACTTTTTTTGAGACATGTCGACTTTTCAGAACGCATTTTTTTATAACCATTATTAAAGACATAAAGTCCTAAAGACGAAGATTTGAAATTCGGTCTTTCTCCAGACATAAAATGAACACACATCGGACCTGCAGGACTCTACCGCATGAACACGCATGTAACTCAAAGAGTTTCTCACACAGCACAGGCTTCGTACCGGCTGTAGTAATGGATATTTTTCCTGTAATTCATTATTTTTTATTCACAATTCATCATTTTACAACACATCCATACGCTTTTGGCTGTAAAGCCTGTAATATGGACGTCTTACCGTGTCTGTATCAGAGACCGTATATACAGTCTATGGTCTGTGTATTCAAACTACCAGTTATCAGTGAGCAGCGCGGAGCACTAGTGACAGTTACTAAAAGGTATTGAACGTAGTATTTTTTAAAATTGAGCTGTGTAATAAATCACGGGGCAATATGACAAGGCACCACCTTTTATTAGCTTTTTATGGGCACAACACGTTCCGATTCTGTTAATTTGATTTCTCCGGTCGTGATTACGATATGATTCCCTGATGAGTTGTATGTATATATGTGTGTATATATGTGTGTGTGTGTGTGTGTGTGTGTGTAGAGAGAGAGATAAATATAACATTATCTGATAATCACGAAAATATTAAAACCGACAACACTGTCGTTATACCGCCGATTAGCTGCTGTTGCTAATAAGCTAAGCTACGACAAGAGCAATGCTCGTGCACTGCCGCTGTTCGCTTCGAGCACTCGGGTCATCTGTGTGAGCAAGCCGGTTACAGTTGTTATTTCAAATAATATCCCCTTTGATGTCAAAGACAAATGAGATAAGGGGATAACACAAAAATTATTAAAATGTCCTAATAATTATCATAATAACAGAGAAATGCGTAATTAGCAGGAGTCCATTTTTGTCAACCATTTGGATCTATAAATCCATACCGTACTCTGTAGGTACTCAGTACTTAAAAAATATTTAGAGGATAACTTCTGCTCTACGTGCTGTAGGTAAGCGTGATACTGTCATTTCAAGGAAATTATGTTAAGTTGTTTTTTGTCTTGTGTCCATGTTGTCTTGTGATTTCTTGTTTTATTTTGAAATCCTAACTCTCCTCTCGTTTCAGGTCACCTTACTTCCTCCCTTTGTGTGTTTTCTGGCGTTGTGATTGTCGGCCCCGCCCTGATCGTTTCCACCTGTTTCCCCTTACCTTGTGTATATATAATCTGCATCTCCCTTTGTCCTGTGCCAGTTCGTCTTGTCTCGTCAGCCAGTGAACCAGCGCCGTATTCATGCCAAGTCTTGTTGTTGCTCAAGTTTTTGTATTCAGGTTTGAAACCTATTTTATTTTGATACTTTGTTGGACTCAAGTTTTCTGTTACCTCGTAAGAGTGAATTTTTGTTGATACTTTGTTGATCTCTAGTTTTCCTGCGACCTCATTTGAGCGAATTTATGTTAATACTTTGTTTCTTATCTCTGAGTATTTTTGTTGTTACTTTTCCTCTTCGGAGTGAGTTTGTGTTTCGCATTTGTTTTTGTAAGAGACGTTTTGCTGCCTTATTTAAAAAAGTGTTTTTGACTTTTGATTCTGGTGTCGTGCATTTGGGTTTATTCCAGTTCAGTCTTGTCAGATACCTCACTTCCGGTGCATCTTTGTCTGTGCCTCTGGTAGCGTCTCTGTGCTGCTCCTACGAGCAATTCCCAGCTAATCTTCTAACTTGCTCCTTACTTCAACAGCTTTTTATTTGTCTGTGACTGAAAACTCACATAAGTTTTATTTAATCACTCACAGCTGTCTTCTCCTCTCAGCGGTTTTTTTATTCTGTTTAATCACACAGCAGCCATTCACTGTTAGCCCATTAGCTACTTTAGCATTAGCTCTGGTTAGCGATGGCTTCTCCCTCTTCTGCTGCTCTCTCCTGCTCAGTGTGTCAGATGTTTAGTTAGTCCCCTGCCTCCTTTAGTGATAGTGGTACCTGTAACAAGTGTAGTTTATTTGCTGCGCTGGAGGCAAGGGTTAGCGATCTGGAAGCGTGGCTCCGTACCGTGGAAAATCTCTCTTTAGCTGCGATGGTAAGCAAGCCCCCTGCAGCCAGTGCAGACCGACATAGCATAGCCTCTGCCAGCCGTCCCCCGGCAACCCCCGTGCAGCCGGGAGGCTAAGCGACTGTCCGAGCGAACCATAGTAAGCCAAAGCCCACGGTACACCTTCCACACCCCCTTTATGTTTCAAATAAGTACTCCCCACTCAGCGACACACCAGCTGAGGACACAGTTCTGGTCATTGGTGCTCTATTTTGTGAAACGTGAAGTTAGTGACACCAGCAGCCATAGTCAAATGTATCCCTGGGGCCAGAGTGGGCGACGTCGAGTCAAATTTGAAGCTGCTGGTTAAGGCTAAATGTAAATACAGTAAGATTCTTATTCACGTAGGCGGCAATGACACCTGGTTACGCCAATTAGAGGACACTAAAATTAACATAGTCAGTGTGTGAATATGCAAAGACAATGCCAGACACCTTAATCTTCGCTGGACCCCTCCCCAATGTGACCAGTGATGACATGTTTAGCCGCATGTCATCACTGAACCGCTGGTTGTCGTGGTGGTGTCCAGCAAATAATGTGAGCTTCATTAATAATTGGCACTCCTTTGGGGAGAAACCTGGTCTTATCCGGAGGGATGGCATCCATCCCACTTTGGATGCAGATGCTCTCCTCTCAAGGAATCTGGCCGAGTTTATTACAGGCCCAAAGCCATGATATCCCAGAGTAAGGACCAGGGTGCAGAGTCACAGTCTTCCATGCTTCTCTGAGCTCCTAGCACAGTCACATATCCATAATGTAAATGTTATAAAAACGGTGTCTGTCCCCCGACCACTTCATTTGTTTAAAGCTAAAAGCTAACGGGGAGTGGTACAAGAAAATCTCATGAAAATTAATACATCTCCTGTCAAACAGCATCATAACAGGAGAATTAAATGCAGACTCTTGAACGTTAGATCCCTATCAACCAAGGCTCATTTAGACACTGATTTAATATTGGATAACCATATTGATGGAGCTTATATCAAGTTTAGTGCTTAAATCAAACAAACTTATTATCGTAGGGGATTTTAAAATTCACATGGATATTAATAGTGATAGCCTTAGTTTTGCTTTCTCCACGCTTTTGGATTCTATTGCCTTCAGGCAGTGTGTGCATAAACCCACCCACCACTACAATCACACCATCGATCTTGTCCTTGCATACAGCATCGATATTAAAGATTTATTAGTCTTTTCTGAGATTCCTGCTCTGTCAGACCATTATTTAATAATTTTCAATTTTTTATTCTAGATGTCTATCTGATTCAGCAGTGGCTAAATTTAAGAAACTGATTCCTTCGGCATTGACATCATTACCATGTCTTACAGTGACTGAGAATAGTCTTTCTAACTTAAGTCATTCTCAAATTGACTGTCTCGTCAATAATGCTACAGGCTCATTGCGATCAGCTCTCGACTCTGTTGCACCCTTCAAAAAGAAAATAATGAAACAAAGAAAATTAGCTCCTTTATTAGATATAATCTATGCATCTTTATTAACAGGCTATGTACCACAGTGCTTTGAAGTAGCTGTCATTAAACCTCTTATAAAGAAGCCCACTCTCGATCCTGAGATTTTAGCTAACTATAGACTGATATCTGATCTCCGCTTTATTTCTAAAATCCTTGAGAGAGTGGTTGCTCATCAACTCTGTGACTTTCTCCAAGATAATAGTTTATTTGAGGACTTTCAGAGTTCATCATAGCACAGAGACGGCACTTGCAAAAATTAATAACGACTTATTTATCCCTTCTGCTACAGGTCTGGTCTCTGTTTTAATCCTATTAGATCTCAGTGCCACATTTGACACCGTTGACCATCAAATCTTACTGCACAGATTGGAAAATTTAATGGGCCTTAAAGGAATGGCACTAGCCTGGTTTAAGACATACTTATCAGATCGTTCCCAATTTGTTCACATCAACAATCAACCCTCCGCACGTACTAAGGTCTGCTTCGGAGTGCCACAGGGTTCTGTGCTTGGACCAATCCTTTTTACTTTAAATATGCTTCCTCTAGGCAACATAATTAGAAAACACTAAAAATTTCCATAGTTATGCTGACGATACGCAATTATGTCTATTAATGAAACCAGATAAAACTGATCAGCTATCTAGACTTCAAACATGTCTTAAGGAATTAAAAGTCTGGATAAGTCGTAATTTCCTGATGTTGAATTCAGACAAAACTGAGGTTATTGTTCTTGGCCCCAAACACCTCAGAAGATCCTTTTCCAACAATGTAATTTCTCCAGATGGCATTACCTTGGCCTCTAGCACAACTGTAAGGAACCTCTGAGTTTTATTTGATCGATATTTATCTTTTGCTTCCCATATAAAACTGACTTCAAGGATGGCTTACTTTCACTTGCGTAACATCACAAAAATTAGACATATCCTGTCCCAAACAGATGCTGAAAAATTAGTACATGCATTTGTCACCTCTAGGCTGGATTACTGTATCTCCCTATTATCTGGTTGCCCCAACAAATTACTTAGGCCTCTCCAACTGGTGGAGAACACTGCTGCTCGTGTTCTAACGGGAAGCAAGAAAAGGGGTCATATTTCTCCTGTTTTAGCTTCTTTGTACTGGCTCCCTGTGAAATCCAGGATTGAATTTATAATCCTCCTCCTTACTTACAAAGCTCTAAATGGTCAGGCTCCGTCCTGTCGCAGCTCATAGTTCCTTACCAACCCTCAAGATCACTGCACTCTGAAAATGCAGGGTTACTTGTGGTTCCCAAAGTTTTCCAAAGTAGGATAGGAACCAGAGCCTTGAGCTACCACGCTCCTCTCCTAATGAACCATCTTCCATTTTCGGTCAGGGAGGCAGACACCATTTCAACTTTTAAGGGTAGACTTAAGACCTTCCTCTTTGATAAAGCTTATAATTAGGGCTGGCTCAGGTTGCCTGGACCAGCCCATGGTTAGGCTGACATAGGTTTAACCTGCCGGGGGACTTCCTATGATACGCTGAGCTCCTTTTCCTTCTCTCAATGCCGCCATTGGAAAATCATGCATGTCTGCTTAGTGCATTGCAGTTTGCAAGCTTAGCTTAGCCTCAGTAGTTAGCCTTACATCTGTGATAGCCATGTGGTACTGTCACTACCTGGGGCTCGCGATTACGGAGCCTGGGTCTGTTGAACTGCACTACGCTAATCCCGTTGCCTCTTGGGAGCATTCCTGCTCCCTTGTTTCCTAGTTTTCCTGGATCCTGGCCGTAACCTTGGCTGTGTCTGACCGTGGTGATCGCTGTGCTGATGCTGTGACCCTGCCTTTGGTTGTGCTTGTGCTGTGGCTGTACTGATACTGTACCCCGCCCTGATCGTGGTCTGGTCTTGGTTGTGCCGCTGTAATCTTGCCTTTGGACACCTCCCTATCAATATACCCATGAGACTCTTATCATCACACTCAACATCATCATAGAATGCAGTTAATAATTTTACACATCGTTATTGTAATATGACATGCATCTGTTTCTATTATTGCTGTGCCTCTCTCCCCCTCTCTCCCCCTCTCCTTCCCTCTCTCTTTCTCTTTCCTTCTTGCCATGATTGTATTTCATTTGTTATTTACGACATCTATTGCAAGTCTGTCCGTCCTGGAGGAGGGATCCCTCATTATCCTCTACTGCTCTTCCTGAGGTTTCTTCCTTTTTTCCCCATTACAGGGGTTCTTTTTTGGGAGTTTTTCCTTGGGTGATGTGAGGGTCTAAGGGCAGAGGGATGTCGTACACTGTAAAGCCCTCTGAGGCAAACCATGTAATGTGATAATGGGCTCTATAAATAAAATTGACTTAACTTGACTTTTGTTTTCCTCTTAAGTACCCTGAATACACAGTAATAACAAAATACTTGGAGGATAACTTCAAACATCTTTCCTCTAAATTGACCTTCTAAAGTTTCCCGTAGGTACCCAGTACTTACTAAACAATCATATGATAACTTCTTATGTATTTCCTATAAAGTACCCAGTAGGTACCCAGTACTTAAAAAACACTTAGGAGACAACTTTAAACATCTTTCCTCTAAAGTACCTTCTAAGGTCCACGTAACTACACAGTAAGTTGTGGGTTGTATTATATTGTGCAACCGATTTTTTTGCATTTCTGATATGATGCAAAAATCTCAAGCCTTGTTATTAATTATTACAAAGTAAAAAAAGAATACATTACAAAGCAAGGACAAAGTAAATGCTTTCTATCCTGAGGTTATTCACTCAAAGATGATATGACACCACAAAATGAGTTTTAACTAAGTCTCATCTTAATATATAACCACAATGTCTTTCTGAGAAATACAATCATTGAAATATGTAGCAAGAAAATTCAAAAGCCAATAAATGTCAATGCCAATGAACAAGACCCAGCAGTGCTACTGGCCATCAGCCCCCTGTGACCCAATGTGAGTAACCAGAGAAGGGCACATTAAAAGTCATCTGATCAGAAAGTGATAACAGCTCATGTTCAAGTTCTGATGCAGACATCCTCTCTCATGTGTGTGTAAGCCAGCATCAGAAGACCTGACCTGACATTTTCCCTTTGCCTGCTTTTCCTATGAAGTGGAGCATGTGTTTGAAGAGGGAAGTATCTCCTTTTAGAGATCTGGAAAGGTGCTGAAATTAAACAGGGCCCAAAAGTAAAACATCATGGAGACCGTGGCTGTAGTTAACCTTATGTAGTGGACTGCCTTGGCATGGTCATTACTCCCATTCTTTTCATCTCATGTAATTTGAATGAGTTAGGTAAAGTACGTTTTATTCCCCTTTGTTATAATGGAGCTATACTGCCATCTAGTGGTCTTAGTTATTAGTAAGCTTGTAACCAACTTTGTGGTTACATCGTATTTTGAATTCATTGTATAATGTTAAAAGTAATCCTATATCTAAGTAATCACCAAGTTTCTTAGGATCCATGGTACAATGTTATGTTATGTGTGGTCATTTCACAAATATTGAGCAAAGGATCTTCAGAATCATGTGTTACGTTATAAATTACCTTTAGGTCTCCTAACATGCATTTGAAGTTACTGTGATGAGACTATAGTGGTGAGGAGATACGTGAATTTATACACCACGGGTTAGATCGCGTAATTCGTCATAAAGTTCAGAGACATAAATGTCTCCTAAATTACATTAGGTCTTTTAGAAACTTATTCCAGATGTGCGATCGCTCGGTGCAAAAGTTCGCTAACTCCGCCTTCCATCCGCACCCCCAAATCGAAAGATAAAAACTGAGTGACTCTCTCTCTCTCACTCTCTCTAAGTTTTCACTCTCTTCTCAAGGCTTTTCCTCTTCTCTCTTCTGAAGTTTTTCTTCGCTCCTTTTTACCGCGGTGCGTCTCGTGCATCCGCGCTCGCAACTTTTCTTTTCTTCAATTTTATAAGCGTAGCCGCAACAGCTCACCAGAGCTTTGCTGAACTTTAACTTTTTAAGTCATTTTCTTTTAAATCTCTTTGACGCTTTTCTTCATACCAGTTTTTGGTCAGTAAAGACACTTTTGGTAATTCGTTTTAAAGTAAAATCAAATTAATAATTTAAAGTGACTCCCTCAGACCAGTGGGACTACTTTTGATTATTTCTGCGAGTTTTAATTGAGAAGGACACTCCGCGATTCGCCATCAACTCTGCCACGGATCTGGAAGCAACACCTGCTGCACAAACTATCAGCATCCGTTGCCTGCCCTTAATGACTTCGTTTAAAGACTTTTACCGGCTCGCTGAGGCGAACACCGAGGCCAGTTAACGACCACCGCACACCGACTCCACCTGCCCGGCCGCCACCGCCTTTCAGCGGGTCACCTCGTCTGGAAGACGCGCCGCAGCTCTCCCCTGGAGTGACGCGAGGACCTGGACCTCCCCGGAGAAGTCTAATCAAGTCGGCAAAAGTAGCCAGAATAACATTTTCTAGTGATCAGAGTTGATGTCGTATAGTGAAGCTTTAATGCCAAATTTCTAAATTCTACGTCACCGTTCAGTGCGCATCCAATCTTTAGACGGTCACGTATTTCCTCCATTATCATCCATAACTAATTATTTACATCACGTGAACATACATCATGTAGGTTCCCTTTCATGTGTTCACTGTCCTTTTATATGTCATATTATTTCATCTATTTACTCTTCATTTTATTAGTCTAAATAAATTATCCTCATTTATCGCCAAGTCGTTGCCTGTGGATATTATGTCATGAGAGAAACAAGATCAATGTATAGAGGATAAACGGCCAGTTGAGGTGGTTCGGGCATCTGATCAGGATGCCTCCTGGCCGCCTCTTGTTAGAAGTGTTGCGGGCACCTCCTACTAGTAGGCGGCCCCAGGGCAGACCCAGAATATGCTGGAGGTATTACATATCTCGTCTGGCCTGGGAACGCTTTGGGGTCCCCCAGGATGAGCTGGAAAGCACTGCTAGGGAGAACGACGTCTAGAATGTTCTGCTCCACCTGTTGCCCACGTGACCCGGCCCCCATATAAATGAAAAAAAATGGATGGATGGATGGATGGATGTCAGTGCAGGCAGAGGGAGCAGAAGCAATTTTAAAAAGAACAACCCCAATCCAACATTAAAATAGGCAGACAAGCTGAATTTTACTGCCTTCCAAACATTCCAAGAGGAGAAAACCAGACCGGGCTAGAACAAATGAGGCAACAGTTAAGAAGATTGAGAGAAATCTACTTCTGATAGAAAAGCTCATGCAAATGACTTATGCTCTTTTGCACCAGGAAATTGACCAGAAGAACCCATACGTCAAGGACTTCTTATAGAAATGGCCAGCCCTTCGTATCAAATCACAGGTAAACAGACTCTCTTCTCTGTTTTCTACTCCTCTTCACATAATTTCTCAGAGGCTCCCCTTCTCTATTCCAACCAGACTGCATCCCACTTTTTTTGTTTTTTTATTTTTGCATCACATTCAATTTTGCAGTTGCATAGTGATTGTTGATCTTTATATTCCTTTGTGTGTGTGTGTGTGTGTGTTTGTTTGTTTGTTGTTTTGTAGGTTTGTGCTGATCACACACACACACAGGTTGGTCCGAACCAAGTTCAGCCAAGGACAGCTTAGTATCAATTTATCAACATTCACTAAAACCTTCTTCACAGCCTTTATATGTTCTTTGCATATTAATTAGTCACTCATAAGAAATTGGCTTGCTTGAAGGATGTATTCTGTCATAGCTGTGACACAAAGAAGAGCAGTCCTTACTGGTCCACTGTGTAGAAAAACACAAAAACGTCAGATGGCCCTACCTAGAGCCAATATTTGATTTATCCGTTCGGGGCTACTGTAGAACAACATGGTGGACTTAGTGGATGAGAATCTGCTCAATATTAAGATATAAACAGCTCATTCTAAGGTAACGAAAACATGATTTGTATTTAAAGGTGATTATGAAATAATGACAACATACTTGTGAATATTTTATTCATATATTTAGCCCTTCAGGTTCCCCTATAGGTAAGCCCCACCATGTTAATATGGTAAGCTCCTCACTGCTCTGTTACGCCAAATGGTGATCTTCATGCAATGATCTCAGGTGGTTGAACATTGTATTTTTCTTTTTTTCTTTTTACTTAGATGCACAACTCAGCTGTCTAGTTGATATTCAGGAGTCTGCAGAATGGGCCACATTGACAGTCTTAAATCAGAAAGTGACACTAGCTCATGTGCAAGTTCTAATACAGACCTTCTCCCTCCCTCATTTGCCTGTAAGCCAGCATCAGATGACTTGTCCAGACATTTTTCCTGTGCCTACTTTTTGGTTTTCCCTGGATGTTAAGTCAAATGGTGTTTGAATTTGCAATGATTTCAGATGTTTGTTTTGTGAACTGCTTTGGCAATGAAATATTTCTGTTTATACTACACTGAAAAAAATGTTGTGTTTAAGTTACTATAATTAAGTTGAATTTAATTAAATTGTTTTAGCTATGATTAGTAGCCCAACCTCAAACATTTCATATGCACAAACATGAAGCAAACTTTTACACAGCACATTTACATCTATTACTTTATTGTCTTCATTCAAGACAATTTTCATTCTTCCAAACATGAGATCCAGTGTAACTCAGTCTCAGTGGTAACCATTTAGTTGCAAAACAGTACCATTAATTTGGGAAAAAGTATAATATATATATACATGTGTATGTGTGTATGTGTGTGTGTGTGTTTGTGTTTGTGTGTGTATAGGGCCAGTACCATGCACACCAAAATAGGACCAGAACAGACACCAGAACAATCCACAGGTGCACAATGAGGACCTGTTGCTTAGCTTACAATTAATGGCTGACACTTGCAGTAAAGAACACATTGAGAGAATACTGTACCAAGTCTCTCTCACAAAACCAAGTACTTATAGACACACAGCTATTCACCTGTTTTAATGCACATTTTAACCGGAAATAGAAACTTGAAAGTGTTGATCTTGATGTACATGAAACATATGACTTACATCTTAAAAGTCAACTAAAGCTTCAGCACCTCCAAAATAAAAATAGTGGCAAATAAAAACAAATTTGTGTGGAGCAATGAGGACATAAACATTTCTCACATGAATGTAAGAAACCAAAAGAAATGTCAAATTACCATCTTGTTTTCCACATGTTTTTTAATTGTTTGAGTTACTTCTGCAATGTGGCTCCATTGCTTAACTTCTTAGTGGATGCACAAATTTGTGCTGCTTGTGAATAGAAACCTGTTGTATTTCCAGGATTGCATTTTTTTTCTTATGGTGAAGATTCCAAATCCATTGTAAAGCAGTTTACACTAGTGGCTGAGCTATTAAAGTCCATCACTCACTTAAAACAAAACAGTACCATCTATTGACATATCATCAAAATCAGGACCATGAAAAATAAAAGTAACTAAATAAAATAAAATAATGGACTGGTACCTTGCATACCGAAAAAAACTAAAAATACCACAACAAACCATAGGTGATACACAGTGCATACTGAGGACCTGGTGCTGAACTTAGACTTAAGTACTAACACTAGTAGCAAAGAATATATTGAGCAAATAATACCCTGTTTCTCACAAAAACAAGTACCTATGAGTACATTAATATTCACCTGTTTTGTTGTGTCGTGTGAACAGCTGCAACAACTGGTTCAGAGATATCTTTAAGATCCAAAATGACCTGCCAGGCTGCCTCATCCGGGAGCACCAACTGTCTAACCAAAAATGGGAGCATTCACAAAAGACTCCAATTTTCGTGAGCATTTCCTCCAATACTTTTCTTCAGCATGAATGTGCTGGGAA
This sequence comes from Plectropomus leopardus, assembly GCF_026936395.1. Classification (NCBI taxonomy): domain Eukaryota; kingdom Metazoa; phylum Chordata; class Actinopteri; order Perciformes; family Serranidae; genus Plectropomus; species Plectropomus leopardus. The sequence goes on from NC_142180.1 coordinate 169,969, forward strand.
TAGCATCAGGGCCATTACCTTTGTCTGTCCACTTGTAAGGAAATATCTGAATGGACTCATTAAGGTTGTCAAGTATGAAATACTTTTTTGAAATTAACAAGTTGAGATACTGTGCCAACTCAACTGGTAATATGCCTTCAAAGAAATCATGTGCAACATCTGGAGGGTAGCCAGTGGTGACATTGATATAAGAAAGATATGCAGAGAAAACACACTTCCTCTTAACGCTGTAACAAGATTGTGCATTGTCCAGTGCTGACCTGACATGCTTTTCTTTTATTGCTCTGCTTCATAGAGTAAACATACCTGAGCTCACTTCCTTCTCCTAAAGTTCAGACTGTTTTGCCACACAAAACCGGCACATATATTCCCTGCAAAACTTTCAATAAATCCAGCAACTCCACATGCTCCCAAATTGTCTGCGATGACACATTGTACCCCTCCCTGAGCTACCACCTTATTGTGGTGGAGGGGTTTGCGTGTCTCAGTGATTCTAGGAGCTCAGTTGTCGGAGGCTTTATGCCCCTGGTAGGGTCACCCATGGCAAACAGGTCCTAGAGGAGGGACCAGACAAAGTGTAGCCCACCGGACCCTTATGGTAAAAAACAAGAATGGTTCAGTTTCCCTTGCCAGGACACGGGTCACCGGGGCCCCCCCCCGGAGCCAGGCCTGGGGGTGGGGCTTGATGGGGAGCGCCTGGTGGCCGGGCCTTTACCCATGGGGCCCGGGCGGGCACAGCCCGAAGAGGCGACGTGGGACCTCCTGCCCATGGGCTCACCACCCGTAGGAGGGGCCATAGGGGTCAGGTGCCATGTGAGTTGGGCAGCAGCTGAAGGCAGGGACCTTGGTGGTCTGATCCTCGGCTGCAGAAGCTAGCTCTGGGGACATGGAATGTCACCTCATTGGTGGAGAAGGAGCCTGAGCTGGTGCATGAGGTTGAGAAGTTCCGACCAGATATAGTTGGCCTCACCTCGACACGCAGCATGGACTCCGGAACCAGTCTTCTTGAGAGGGGATGGACTCTCTTCCACTCTTGAGTTGCCACTGGTAAGAGGCACCAGACAGGGGTTGCAATACTTATTGCCGCCCGGCTCAGTGCCTGTACGTTGGCGTTTACCCCAGTGAATGAGAGGGTAGCCTCCCTTCACCTTCGGGTGGGGGGACGGATCCTGACTGTTGTTTGTGCCGATGGTCCAAACAGCAGATCAGAGTATCCATCCTTTTTGGAGTCCTTAGAGGGAGTGCTGGAGAGTTCTCCTTCTGGGGACTCTCTCGTTCTGCTGGGGGACTTCATCACTCACGTTGGCAACAACAGTGAGACCTGGAGGGACACGATCGGGAGGAATGCCTCCCCCCCGACCTGAACCCGAGTGGTGTTTTGTTATTGGACTTCTGCCACAGACACGCCTTCCGGTAAGGAGCAGGGCCTGGGGACTTGGGGGTGGGCTCCTCCATCTCTGGGGCTGAGTTTGCCGAGGTGGTCAAAAAGCTCCTTGGTGGCATGTTGTGGGGCTGTCGTGGTTGACACGACTCTGCAACATTGTGTGGACATCGGGGGCAGTGCCCCTGGACTGGCAGACTGTAGTGGTGGTCCCTCTTTTTAAGAAGGGGGACCGGAGGGTGTGTTCCAACTACAGGAGGATCACACTCCTCAGCCTCCCTGGTGTAAGGTCTATTCGGGGGTACTTGAGAGGAGGGTCCACCAGATAGTCAAAGCCTGGATTCTGGAGGAGCAATGCGGGTTTTGCCCCGGTCGTGGAACTGTGGACCAGCTCTGGACGTGAGATCCTGCCCCAAGTGAAGAGTTTAAGTACTTCGGGGTCTTGTTCACGAGTGAGGGAAAGATGGAGCAGGAGATCGACAGGTGAATCGGTGCAGCGTCTGCAGTAATGCGGACTCTGCACCGATCTGTCGTGGTGAAGAGGGAGCTGAGCCGAAAGGCAAAGCTCTCGTTCCTACCCTCACCTATGGTCACGAGCTTTGGGTAGTAACCGAAAGAACAAGATCGCGGGTACAAGTGGCCGAAATAAGCTTCCTCCGTAGGGTGGCTGGGCTCTCCCTTAGAGATAGGGTGAGAAGCTTGGTCATCCAGGAGGGGCTCGGAGTAGAGCTGCTGCTCCTCCGCGTTGAGAAGAGCCAGATGAGGTGGCTTGGGCATCTAATTAGGATGCCTCCCAGATGCCTCCCTGGTGAGGTGTTCAGGGAACGTCCCACCGGTAGGAGACCCCATGGAAGACCCAGGACATGCTGGAGAGACTTTGTCTCACAGCTGGCCTGGGAACGCCTTGGGATCCCCTGGGAAGAGCTGGACGAAATGGCCAGGGAGAGGGAAATCTGGGCTTCCCCGCTTAGGCTGCTGCCCCCGTGACCTGACTCCAGATAAGCGGAAGAAAATGGATGGATGGATGGACACATTGTATTGTGCCTTTAACAAAATCTCCAAGCTGTGCAATAAAAATACATTGACTTTCCAAAGTAGTGAGATCCCTCAACAAGGGCTCTAAAACACGTTCATAGCCATATTTCCTTTACATCTTCAGACCTGCAGAGTAAGGCCAAATTAATTGAAGACAAAGTAGAATGGCAACCTGGTGGTGAATTGCTGAGATTCCAATAAACACTACAGATCTTGTGCTTTTTACGAGATGTGCCAAGTGGATTGCAAATCTCAAATCATCAACATACAAATTCAATAAAATTTGCAACTCACCTTCTAACAAAAAATGGTTACCTTTAAAAAAAAAAAACATCTCGAATAGCATTAGCTAACTACTTATCCTTTCTATCAAATGTTTTGAAGTGCAAACAGAACCATGTTTAAGTACAAAAATAACACATCAGTTGTTACAAATTATTTAAATTACTTACGGAAAATGCAGAGCTTCGGAGGTGCAGCCTTCCAGGAGCTTCTCTTAACCTATGAGAGTGGAAAAAATTCAAACCTCTGTGAACAAATGGGCGGCATGTATCTGCACATGTGCAGAATGGATGGTATACAAATTAAATTGTACATTTTTTTAATTTGATCTTACGTAGAATTGACTTGTTTTAAACAAAGGCAGTTTATTTCAAAATTAATGAAACATATATGTAGAATTTAATAACACAGTTAATTCAATAAAATGAAACAGATTAAAACATTTACAAGGGGTCAGATTCAGAAAAGTAAAAGACGCACCTCCATTGCCTCATCATATACCCTAGCTGCACTTGGTGGAAATGTGTTTTTTTCTACAACCAACATTACCTCAGGCTTCCAAAATGTCAGATTGCAAAAAAAGTAGTTCACAAGCAGGTTATGCTACCAGGATGACCTTATGGTTTATGCCCAACTGGTTGCATTTTAGCATCTGCAGCTGGTTTTCTGTTGCCTTGCTGCTAAGTGTTGTGATATATTTTTAATTCAATTCAATTCAATTCAATTCAATTCAATTGTATTTATAAAGGCTATTACCACAAATCACAATTTGCCTCAGAGGGCTTTTACACACAACATCCCTCTGTCCTTAGACCCTCACATCAACTTTCTAGGGTTTATTTACCCCAAGTGTTTTAAAATGCAATGTTGCAATATGACTGTCATTATAAAAATGAAATATTGTTTTTAAAAAAATCATTGTAAGAAATCTCTATCATTGTATTGGATTGTTGTTTTGTATCCTCTCTTGTATTCCCATTGTCCTCTGTGTAATTTAAGAGAGATATGTGTGTTCATCTTACTTTTATTGCAGCAAAATGTATCTAGTAGACTGAAAAGCATTGATGAAAATTGATTTTATTCTGGTGGTTGGCTAGTTAAATTGAGATCTGCAATATTAGATGTTCTAATAATGGAAAATAAAGATACTTGTCATCCATGTATAAGTATTTATTGCCAGGCAACTCACCATGATACTACGTTGTATCCATTATCCCCCCTCATCCATATAAGAAAGAAATTTTGCCTTAATAGAATTAGTGGTTTTACAAAATGGATGAATTCATGTTAAGCCTGTCAGTTGGCCAGCTCTAACCATAAACTGGTATCATTTTAGTGTTTTTACTGTGTCAGGTGATTGTATTAATGACAAAATCACACACACACATACACACACAATTTATTACATATGAATTTATTTATAAATAGGTAAATTCTAGGTCTTGTGATCTCTCTGTAACTTAAGACTGGCACAGATCCCAGCGTTAGTATTAAGTATGCTTGTCCCAGTGTAGTCTTTAGCAGCATCTTGTTTCTCTGTGGCAGCTTTAAATCCTCTTCTTCCTCCTCTGGCCTTTTATCTCCAATCCAACATGAAACACACAGGGTCTGTGGTTTCCAGGCCCAAGGGCCTTCAGTATCTTTGCCCAGCAGCCATCCACACGGGCACAACAACAGCAATGGAGGCTGAGAAAATATATTTATATATCGTTATGAATATTTAATATTATGGAGAAAGTCAAGTTTGCAGAAGCCTTAATTAAAAGTAAATGGTAAATATATTCATATAACATCTTTGTCGGGAACTCATCATTAAAAGTATTTAAATGAATATGGGAAATAGTTAATGATAGTTAAAAACAGATATTAGATATATTAAATAATATCATTTAAATTATATTAAACTACTTTGAGGGGCAACACACAGCAGTCTCATAAAATATAGTAAACTATCAATTTGGAACCGATTAATAATTAGAATAATAACTATACCAAAAGAATCATATTAATGGTAAATGTTGAAGGATATTTAGTCACAGTATAGTAAAAGCAAAAAGAAACACACAAATCTATAGTTTATATAAACCTGGTGGCCAAGTCAAAGATGGCCATTGAGAGAGGGGAAGGTTGTGCCTGAACATGTGGTCAGTAGAAGAACAAAAAAATAAATAAACGGTGTGAGGAGTTGCCTTTCTGCCTAGTTGTTTTTGAAAGCCTAATTACACTGTGTCTGTGACCTATGTTGTTTAAAGATTGCAGGTTAGCAAAAGGACGTTTGGTGAGCACTAAAGGAAAAAGTGCAGGCACGGGACGTGAAACAAGGAAGTGAGTGTGGTGACTACAAAGCCTCTGTAAAGCATAACATTTTAACAGTTACAGTAGTAACTGTTAAAATTAATCATTAATTAAATGCAATTATTAATGAACAAATCAATACCAAAATTTGTAACTATAATCCATAACTAAAAACGGATGACTCAGAAACATATAAACTGTTATAAAGATGAAGGAGACTCAACTTTTGAAACAACCAGAAACAATCAATTTGATATTGAAAAAGACAGAATTTAATAGCAAATTACTAATTAATCAATTTAGTTTCACAAACTGAAGGCTGCTACGATGTTCCCCTACCAGATGTACAGTGACCCAACATTTATACACACACAAAACATTAGATCAAGTGTCTTTACAAATGAAAGGTTTCTTAAACTACTAACTACACAGCAAAACTACACCTAAAAACACTACAAATAAATGGGATTAAGAATAAATATAAATAAATGATTAAACAGTGAATACAGCAAAAACAAAGAGTGACTAACTGAACAACTGAAACCATTATGCAGCATCAACACATCTGAGGGCATGAAAACCTGTGAGGAACTGAATTAGTTGTGATGTCTGAACTTAAATAGATGCACTAAAATGATGCAAGATGGACTTTGGCACACCCTAAATGCATTTGCGCCATGCACTTTAGACCATGCACAATAGATTGTCCAAATAGGGCCCAACATGCCACAAAGAATGCTGACTTTGAGGGCTGTATTGTGATGTTCCACCTGACTTATCCAAACATCTGAACCACAGGCAGGCGCATCTTGCTATCTGAATAATCCGCCCTTTAAAAAGCAGGAAACAGACTGCGCCTTTGACTTCAGACTAGCTTTTATTTGGTCATTGGCACATGCCCTTTTGTTGCCTTAAAATAGCAATCCGCCAACAGAGCGTCCATCCACACCTCACTTTAAGACTAACAAACTGAGGGGCGCACAGATTGGCACAGGTGATAGTGATGATTTTCTGTGATGAAATTGAGGAACGGAGACACAAGTTGAAGCTTCAGTCAGTTAATGTTTATTACGAGTACACAGGAAGGAAAGAAACATGCAAGTAGCCGTTAGACAAAGAACAGAGAAAAGACTGGTATTTATATAGTTGTCATGATGTAGATGGTTGGTATCAGGTACTAACATGTCAGGTACTAGATTCTCTTGAGAATTGAGGAATGTGTTTGTGTCATTGAATTTACTGGCACTGGTCCATCTCAGGTATCTATGGTCAACTTGCAGGCACTAAGACTTCACCATATATGGGTTAGTATTTACTCGAGGTAGACATAGAGTCTTGAACTAACTATGGAGGATGCATCCTAACAACACATAATAACAGCAGGTACATTTGTTATTTACAGTTCTTGGGCTCCAGGTGTGAAAATGACCACTGCGCTGGTCTGACACCAGCAATGATGACTGCGCTGAGCGCATGATTAATTCAGAGTCTAAATACAACCTCTCTGCGCCATGCGCCCCACTTGGCGCCCAGATTATCTGCCGTTTAACTAGTAAATGGATTTTGCTACGCCCTAAATGCATTTGCGCCATGCACTTTAGACTATGCGCTATAGATTGTCTAAATAGGGCCAATGGTTTTTGTCATGTTTCAGACTGTAACAATTAAAATGTGATGCATTATTATTTGTTAAAGTAAAGCAAAGTTAAAGTAAATTTTAGAAGGCCTACGTTGTGCTGATAATAAGCCTACCTCTCCTGACTGGAGGACTGACTATAAATTTTGCTGTGTGCTATTGTTAGTTTTACTCAAGAAAAAAGTTCTGAGTAGGCCTTATCCTTCTTCCGCCACCAGTAGCCTGCCAGCATTCCCAATTAGACAAAGGGTGAAAATGAAGCAAGGCACTTTGTAAGGGCCCCAGGCCTCAAAATCATTAAATCAGCCCCTGGTAAATATAATAATACGGCCTGAATGAAAGTGAGACACTGAACAATGTATTCTGGTATTTATAAATTATTCCATCCAAAGTCTGACAACCACTGAAACTGAAAGAAAGTAGTCTGTAGAAGTCTACAGAAGTCACCTTCCACCACTGACTGTTAATTCACTTTGGTGCTGTGTGGAAAACCACTGTTTGTCTGCCTCATACTGCACTGTGCTGTGAGACCCTCAGCTGTGTTATCCTTAATCACACTTTTTTTTTGAGAAAATGGACATGCAGTGAACAGTATCAATTACATGAGTCTCAGTGTGAGAGCTGGTAGCCCTGCACTTAAAAACAGGGACATGTATGGGGACAGCTTCAGCCGGCAACAGGCCACCGAAAACAAGGATTGTCCCTGGTAAATGGTGAGAATCTGATTTCCCCTAAGCCTTAATGAGCAGCGCAGCACTGAAGCTGTAGCCTACCTAAATGTTGTTATATTAAAGTTATAGAAGTGACACACAGCAGTCAGGGACAGCGCACACTCCCACCCACATCCCAGTCCACTGACACCTTTGTCCTTAAACACATGCCTCTTCTCCTCGTCATCTGCTCTGTCAGATCGGCATATTGAGAACAATAATGGCATATTAGTTATTCACAATTGGCCATTGTTTTGTTGGCATTTAGTTAGCATAACATAGCCTAAATTAATCTAATTGATTTTGTAGTTGTGCATTTGACTTGTAGATCTAAAGGTCCTGTACCCACCAAAAGGGCACACCGACCTTTTTTGTCAATTCTAAACTATCAGGTTTGTGCCATCTAGACTTAGTAACACTAAGATCTCTGAGCGAGAGCGTCTCTCCCTTTGAGCACTCAGTGCTCCCGGTGTCCGTTAGAGGGCGGCACTGAGGCCAAAGGAGCCCCTGGTGAGACGGTCCCTGGCAGGCTGTGTTGCTGCTGACTGAGCCAGTAGAGCAGTCAGTCAGAGGAGAGCTGCTGGAATACTGCTTCATGCCACCGGGGTTTATCGGGAATTAATAACCTGACGTTCAGCGGGCTCCGACGGTTCCGAAAGGAGGAATTATAACACAATATGCACTTTGTTGGTTTTTGGATGCTGATGGCGGCACTGCAGGTAAAGTATCTCTATTTAACGCGGTGTGAGCGGTTGGCGGAGGCTGCGGGAGGATCACACACTGATGCCCGTGCACAGCAGATAGAGAGAGGAGGGAGGGACACAATGCATCTGCTCGCTTTATTTTCATCCATGTTTAAGTCTTAGCTCTTTTAGATCAGACAACAGCGGCCGTAAAATCCCGCTGATCCCAGACCTGCTCTGGTCCCACCGAACACGGACTCCTTTATCAAACAAACAGGAAGGCATTTGGGATGAGATGCGGCCGTATGGAAGAGAGCCCAAATAACCATGAATAACATCCATCCTCTGATCACAGCGCCCCATCTCGTCTCATATGACACTGTTTATATGCTGAAATCAGAGGCTTGACTTGTGTTTGGCAGCAGTCCAGTTCAGCCTGAGTAAATCCAGCAGCGATGAGACGTACCGTCTCTTTTTCTTGCGATGAGCCGATCTCCTAAAATGGCAGTTCGTATGTCTTTTTGTAAGGCTACCAGGCTAAGGCTGTATGCTGGAGCAAGCGTTTCTGAGTCGTGTCTGCTAGATTTGGCATTCTATCTGTTCCATAGTACAAGCTGCATTTCATTCCATATAGGTTAAATATCACATTAAATGTAAAAATTTGGCCCCTCGGAGTGTAACGCTGCCAGTCATCATAGCGTTCTGCAGTAACGTTCTGTAGGCTAATGGTTCTTGGCCTGGTTATATGAACATATTGTGAGAATGGACATTGTATGAATGAGATACAGTGCGGCACCGCAATACTATTTTCATCTCAAATCATGTAATGTGGTGGTTTGATACTAGGCAGTCCAGATAGAACCTAATGCTCAGCCAATTCCCAGAAGTGACAATTCTTAAAGGATCATACCACATTAGAACTCACATGGAGCTTATATTACTTCTGCCCATGTTCCTGAGTGTGCTCTGTCAGTCAGAGATGTCAGTCATCTCAGCAGGAAGCCACACTAAAGCTGGAGACATGAGTGACTTTGTACAACCCCATTTCCACAATAGTTGGGATGGTGTGTAAAAGGAGATAAAAAAAAATAGTAATGCAATGATTTGCAAAGATTTTATTAGCTATAATCATTTGAATACAATATAAACTGAATCACTGTGATGTTGCACTAACAACAAAAGTCACTTCTGGGTAGAAAACTGGCTACTGTTTTGAATATATTTGGCAAACTTGTTTATTTATGATGTAATTTTCAATCATAACTAACATTTAAAGACATAAAGTTCAACACAGGGGTCTGACCTGACGTTTCTGTTGTGCCTATTTTATGAACTGTGATGCTTTGCTAACGTCTTTGATAAACCAAATCTTCGGTTGTTGTGTTGATATGTGTTTGCTCAGTAAATTATGCTTCCCATGTTCCCACAGGGAAAGGGTGGTGCAAAAGGACTGAGGCATTTTCCAAAAAAAAAAAAGTGTAGGGGGAGGACTTGTGTTTTTTGCTTTTTGTTGTTTTTTTTTTGCTCAGATGAGATGATTGATGAGGTAAAACATTTATAGCTTCAGGAAGGGGCAAGATTTAAAAAAAAAAGTCACACCTAGCCGCCCACTCCTCTGTCCATTTATTTGTTCCTTTTTGATATTAAAGCTAAAGTCTCCTTACAACAAGGTAAAGCTGTGAAAATATTCTATTCTATTCTATTCATTCATTCAAACAGATAATATCTTAGAGTTTGCTCAGCACTGTTTGGTTATATGTATGTTACTCATCAGTTCTCTACCTGGAAGTTATTGTAGATAAACATTGTGATTCAGTTATTTTGATGTTTGATGCATTCCATTGACAGTGAGCGTGGTTACATCATTGATTTCAGCGCATTGATTCGCCAGGGAATCACATGTTGTTCAGCCCTCTAAGCCAAACAGCAAGGGTTGCAAAGGCTTTGTCCCGCCTCCTGTGTCCCAATGGGATGAAAATTTCAGTGTCCATGTGTGACTGGTCATTTTCTCCAGCAATCAACATTAGTTTCGTCTTTTTTCCCCGGAAATTTGAACACACACAGAGGGAAACGAGACCCAGTTTACATGGAAACATACCAAAAATAACAGAGCAGCAAGACAGAGCTCAGCAAAAAGCAAGACCAAGATGGTAAAATGACGGTGAACAGTTGAAGAGACACTGGAATCATTTTTTTCGAACAACATTGCAGCTGATCATTGTCACAAACAGTTGGTGCAGCAGGAGGAGGACCGGCAGGACAATGACCAGTGAAGAGATATTAGGTGAGTGACTGTCTGAGTGAGTTTAATGCACTGTGCTGAACGGGATCAAAAATGTCTATCAGCTGTAATATCCATGTTGTGTTAATACCACAGAGCAGTACTAATAGTACTGTTTGTGTTTTCAGTTGCTGGAAGTGAGGAGAGCTGTCTTGACCAAAGAAGAAATTGATGTTTGGAGAGGAATCACAATACAGTGTTAAGGGATGACGTTTTTTTGTAGGCCAGCCAGGAATATGCATCGCACTGGTTCCCTCGTCAAAAACCTTATGGGATTTTTGGTTATCGCCAAAAATAAGCTCTGTGACGAACACAAGTTTATGAGACTTACACGTTTTGTTCAGCGTGATAATCTTCACAGATGAACGCTACTTTTGTGTGTTTTGAAGTGTAAATTAAATCACCAGTAATAAGTAAAAAGCTATTGTAAGGCTATACACAAACTACATCACAGTCACACATATTAAATGTCACCACTACAAACACTGTAAAAACACAATCGAAAAATATTATATACAGATAAATATACAAGTTCAAGTGCGAGTCTGTAAAGCTGTAACGACGGACAAGTGGGTTTAATGAGTTTCTGTGTCCATTGTGAAGACGTCTCCATGTCCCAAACACTGTAGTCCCATTTAGCCACTTTTTAGCAACTGCCTTTATTAAGGCAAAATTAAAAGTTCAAAAATCAGGTTTAAGCGGGCATATTTTATGTTGCAGAACAAAACGTCTTAATATATTTAGCGTGTGATAACCTTATTTAGGGCATTTTACCGAAAACCCATTCAAAAAATGCATAGACTTTTGGACGAGGGAACTGGGAGTGCTAAGAGGCTAACCGACTCTGTGTTTTAGAACTCATTACTTCACCGCTCTGTAGACATAATAGCAGATGAGGACGATGGCTCAGCTGACAGGGAAGCTGCGGATTGTGAGGCCACCATCCTTTAGAAGCCAGGAGCTCTCTGAACTATGTGCTGTTCTTCAGGGGAGACTGAAAGGGAACCCAAAATATGTATCAACACACCACAAAAGGCTTCATATTGGGTCACCCTCATTCAGACCTGCAGCGACTGCATACGACCCAAAAGCAGCAAAAACACATTTCAAGCATCACGTGTAATAAGACAGCTCTGCTGCTTCTTTTTGTTCTGTTGCTTTTTAAATAAAGCTTTACTATTTTCAATATGTTCCGGGCAAATGTCTTTTTTCTCATCTGATATTGTGACACGTGTCGTATTCAGTAACTGTCTAACAATAATAATAAAAAATTAAAGCTGCAAGCAGCGATGAACGGGCTCTCGCACCTCTGCGCATGTCGGGGCTACGTGCTGGACGCCGACTGATGCGACCGCGTCACTCTGAGAAAGAGCAACACTGCGCGCAGCAGTAAATTAGTGCTTCCTCCATGCAGTGGTGGAGCTGGATACTTGTGAAATGTCTTTAGAAGAGGTGTTGTGACTCTGACACTCTCTCTCTGTCTGTGTGTGTGTGTGAGACAGAGGCCCAGCTGCACCTGTGACAGGTGTGACAAAGGGAAACAGGCAGCCTTTGTTATTGTGCCTTGGCTGTATGTGCTCTATTCTGCTGCTCTGTAGTGTATATGATTGACAGTGCTGTGAGTAGTGTCAACAATGAGGTAAGAGCGCATTCTGCTGGACAAAGTATAGAATGCAGCCATTTTAAAACCACCCTGGTATCATTTACTGCTTTATATGGTCTGTGAACAGAGTTTTCGAGCACATTTGGGAAAATATATGTACAGAGGCTAATCTTGCTCTTTTATGTCTGTAAAAGGCTTAGATCAGGTGAAAATATAGGTATATTGAAAGTCAGGCTCTAGCAGAAATAGCAAACATTTAGCCAAAAATGTCATTAAAACTAGAAATGGTGGACTTTATCTTGGGTTTAGGGCATGGCTCCAAGGGGCTTTTTTGTAGGTCATGGGGTTTTAAATATGTTTCTCAAGTTTCTAATCTCTAGATGAATTAGTGTTTCCTCCATGTAATGGTGGAGTCTGGATACATTTGAAGTATTTTAGGAAGGGTGTTTGTGTGTCTCTCTCTGACTCCCAGGGTCAGCTAAAGATGCAGTTGTGATACATTTGTAAACAGATCCAGCCTGTGTGATAGTGGAAGAGCCCTTTGTGGTCTAATATGTAAACAATGGAGTAAGACCGCACTTTGCTGGACAAACCATAGAATGCAACCATTTCAAAACCAACCAGCATAATTTTTTAATTATTAATTATTTTTTTGTTGGTCTTGGGCTTTTACACAAGTTTTTAAAGTTTTTTAGCTCTATGTTAAATATTGAAAATTAGTTGGTGGCGCTACAGATCACATTTTGGCACATCAGAGCAAAAAAAATCATATCAAATAACACATCATAGGACTATTGGTGTGTATGCCACATTTTGTGAGTTTTTAAGAGTCTTTAGTCCATCGAACACAACTTCCTGTTTTATGGCAAAGAATGCAGCAGAACGCCAACAGTGTTTGATAAAATCAAACACTGGTCGCAATATAACATCTCCAACTTTAGGAAATACTGGTTTCTGGAGATGAAGTCAATCAGATAAAATCTATAGGACTAGATTGTTTTGAAACAGAGGCTGAAATTACAAAAAATATGAAAATTTAAATTAAAATGGCGTACTTCCTGTTGGGTTTAGGGCATGGCTTCAAGAAGCTTTTTTGTAGGTCTTGGTCTTTTACACGTTCCTAAAGTTTCATAGCCCTTTGTCAAATGGTCCGCGGGGGCTGCTTCGTTGAAATTTTCTAGAGGGCGCTCAAAAGCCATTTTTGCACATCAATATTATATCAGATATCACAATTAAGGATTTCTGATGGATCTAGCCACATTTGGTGCATTTTCGAGCTCTAGGTTAAACAACCTGTGGGGGCTGCTTCATTGAAGTTTTCTAGATGACAATCCAGAGTCATCTAGACACATCAAAGCAAAGAAAAGCATATCAAATATCACATTTCAGGACTTTTGATGTGTATGCCATGTTTTGTGAGCTTTTATACATCCTTAGCCCCTCAAACACAACTTCCTGTCTAATGGCAAAAGAACGCCAGCAGCGTTTGATGAAATCAAAATTGCCCCGCAATTTAACATTACCAACTTTAGGAAATACTGGTGTCCAGGTTTGAAGTTGATCAGATGAAATCTGTAGGACAAGTGTTGAACGAAAGAGACACTAAAATTACAAAATATTTTAAAATTTAAATTAGAATGGCACACTTCCTGTTGGGTTTAGGGCATGGCTCCAAGAAGCTTTTTTGTAGGTCTTGGAATTTTGAACATGATTCTCAAGTTTCGTAGCTCTAGGTTAAATTGTATGTGGGGGCTGCTTTGTTGAAGTTTTCTAGGGGGCACTCAAGAGCCATTTTTGCACATTAATGCAAAAAAATCATATCAGATATCACATTTTAGGACTTTTGATGTCTGTGCCACTTTTAGTGAGTATTGGTGCATGCCTTGACCCTTTAAAAAGGGCTTCTTGGCATCATGGGAACACCGTTCAACAAAAAAGGGCAATATTAATTTTCCATCATCACCAACATCTTAATGATTTTTTGACTTAAGTTTGAGATCAATCGAGTCAACCTGCTAGGAGCTGGACCTCTTAGTGTAAAACTTTGTCTCTCCTGTGTCAACAGGTGGCGCTCTCACTGTCGCGTGAAACTGTCATATAGATGTGATCAGGACAGGACTGTCATCAAGCATGTGAAGTTTGGGACAGATTCAATCATGTACAGAAAAGGGAAGTAGTTAAAAACTACTTCCTGTTTGGTGGCGGAACATGTAACTTCTTGGCCCCCAAACTTCCACACAATTGATCAAAAAACCAAAACTGGTCGCAATCTAGGGTCGCCCACATCTGAAGGTGGGATTTTCGAATTTTGAAGTCAGTCCGTTCAAATTCCAACACTATGAAATCGCAAAAAATTGCATTTCAATTTAAAATGGGCGACTTCCTGTTGGGTTCAGAGTATCGCTCCAAGAGGATTTTTTGCTTGTCTTAGGGTGTTGTTTGTACCTTCAAATTTTCATACCTCTACATGAAATGGTTTGCCGGGGCTGACATTTAGGGGGCGCTACTGAGCTCATTTTTTGACATGTAGTTTCATGAGTTTTCGAGCATGATAAAGCCCTCAAAAAAGCTCATTATTCAAATAATAATAATAATAAACAAATCAATTACAATCGGGTCCTCGCACCATTTGGTGCTCGGGCCCTAATAAGAAAAAACGGAACAATTTCCATAGGGTCCTCGCACCCTTCAGTGCTCTAGCCTTAATAAATAAATAAATACTAATGATAATATACTAATGATAAAATAATAACAGTAATAATAATATTAATAACAGTATCAAGAATAATAATAATTATTATTATTGTTATAGTAACATTAATGGGAGGGGTAAACCGCCATACATATGTCACAAAGGTGACCAATGAGTGAGGGATTTACTGTCCAATCACAGGTGATTTTCATTTTGAAATGTCTATGGTTTTATCCAAAGGTTGTCTGTGGGAGACCAGCCAGGTCAGAAGTTGGATTTGAACTTTTAGCTGGTAACAATCCGGATGGTCCTTTTCCTCTTAAGCCCGGAAAACACGTTGCCATAATTTCCAAAAACAATTTGAAATGTGGACTCATCAGACCACAGCGCACTTTTCCATTTTGTGTCAGACCATCTCAGATAAGCTTAACCTAAAGAAGTCAGCTGTGTTTCTGGATGTTTATGTCTGGCTTTCACTTTGCACAATAGAGTCTGATGCCTGGAATATATTGCATGCGTGAGTGTAGTGAAACCTATTAGGGTTTTTTTCGGCGCTCATGTTATCAGAATAGAGCAGATACATTGCCTGCGTGAGCAGTGCTGGTCTGGCACATCTCAGCTGCTTGTTAACTGCAGCACATCTAGGGAAATGGTGGCTTGCCAATTTTTTTCTGGATGACACACGTGGTTGTCAGCAAAATTGCTCCAGATGTCTTATCCCTTTATCGTACCATGTTGTGAAGTTTATTGTTTTTTTTATTTCGCAGGATATCAGGATTGTTCCAGATGGGCGTATGTCTGCATGGCATGGGTGAAGACCTATTTATTTTAAGAAATTCCCATCAGGCTGTCAGAGAAGTGCTAATATTAATGCTCTTAAAGCAGCTATGTCCTTTGATAATGGGACTGATAAATGGCAGGTCAGCGATTTGGGTTTCTTTACAAAATGTCTGTTCAATATCTAACCATGCTTGATCTAGTGGACTTTTTGTAGTCCATATTGTAGTCTATTGGCAAGGTAGTAATTATGAAAATCTAGTAGCTCCAAACCACCGTGGTCTTTTGCCTTTTGAAGAGTTTTTAAACTTATACATGGTGGTTTAGTTTTCCATAAAAATTTGGAAATACTCGAGTCTAATGATTTGAACCAAGTGAGGGGAGGTTGAGATGGAACCATTGATATTGAAGATATAATTTATTTTCGGCAGGACCATCATTTTAACTGTTGCCACTCTTCCCATAAGCGATACGGACAGATTCCTCCACCGAGTGAGATCATCCTCTATTGTTTTAAGTAGGGGAATGTGATTTAGCCGTGTCAGGTCAGACAGCCTGGCAGAAATGTTGATACCTAGGTATCTAATGTTTCCCGATTGTAGTGGGGCGGTTGACCAACTCTTGAAGTTAGAGTTTATAGGTAGGACTGTTGATTTGTTCCAATTAATAGAGTAGTCTGAAATAGAGGAAAATTTGTCTATAGTGCTGTTGTCTCAGAGAGAGAAGCTTGTGCATTTTGAAGGAAAAGTAGTACATCATCAGCATAAAGGCTTATCTTATGGTTCACATTTACTGTTCGAATCCCTTTGATATTATGATTTTGCCGAATTGCAGCTGCGAGTGGTTGATAAATATGGCAAAAAGGGATGGAGAGAGTGGCCAACCCTGCCTGGTGCCCCTTTGGAGATTGAAGCTTGGAGAAGTTTGATCATTTGTTCTGACACAAGCACTGGGTGAACTGTATAATATTTTGATCCAGAATAGAAAGTTGTCTCCGAACCCAAATTTTTGTAATGCAGCAAAGAGAAATTTCCAGTTCACCCGGTCAAAAGCCTTTTCAGCATCTAATGAGACTATTATGGCTTCCTTATTCTGAATATTACAGTAGTCTATCAAATTGATTAGTCTGCATGTGTTATTTGTAGAGTGTCTGCCCCTGATAAACCCTGATTGGTCAGGATGTATTATGTGAGGTGTTATTTTTTCAATTCTTCTAGCCAGCGCTTTGCAAATGATTTTTAAATCTACATTTATAAGTGATATTGGAGGATAGCTAGATGGGAGTAATGGGTCTTTATCTGGTTTAAGGAGGAGGCTAATGTTTGCACAGTTCATGTTAGGAGGGAGTATGGAAGTTTCCTTTATTTCGGCAACCATTCTGTTGAAAATTGGTGCGAGCACTGGCCAGAATTCTTTGTAGAATTTATAGGCTTTCTTGTTCGGCAGATGCTGAAGGGCTTCATGAAGTTCCTCTATTGAAATAGGTGACTCCAAAGCCATGATCTGTTCATTATTTGATTTTGGTAGTTCAGCTGCACTTAAAAAAGCATCTATGCTAGAGTTTGATGGATTCATTTGTGATGAATACAAGTTTTTGTAAAAATCCCTAAATATGTCATTTATTTCTTCTGGGACACGGGTTGTTTTCCCAGCAGAGTTCTTTATTGAGGAAATTGTTACTTTTTCTTTATTCTGTTTTTGTTGGTTTGCTAAGAGTCTACTGGATTTGTTGCTGTGTTCAGAGTTCTCCAGGTGTAATCTCTGTAGCTGAAATTGTGTTTTTCTGTCAAGTAATTCATTTAGTTTCAGTTTTAATTTTCTCAATTCACTTAACAATGTTTATCTTGAGAAGCGGCATGAGCTATCTCCAAAGCTTTAATTTGCTGTTCTAATTCTATTTCAAGCGCTTTCTCCTTTTTTTTCTTGTATGCAGAGTAAGAAATTATTTTACCTCGCATGACTGCTTTTGCCACCTCCCAAAGAACACATGAGGAGATGTCAGGCAGGTCATTTGTTTCAGAGAATATTGTCCACTCTTTTTTAAAGAATTTAATAAAGTCTGGGTCCTTAAGCAATGATGTATTAAATTTCCAATGTCTAGATGGTGGTGTGACTGTTTTCTTAGTGATTGTCAGAGTGACTGGAGCGTGGTCGCTGATGGTGATAGGGTGAATCTGTGTGTCAGAGATGTCCATCATAAATGATTTACTTGTTAAAAAGTAGTCTAAACGGGAATAAGAGTGGTGGACTGGTGAGAAGAAGGTGTATTCTTTGAGCGTGGGGTGACAAGAGCGCCAAGCATCGCAGAGACCACAATCACTCATGTATTGTTTTATTATATCGCTTGATTGCCAGTGGCGATAACTACCTGCTCTGCTAAGTCTGTCTAATTCTGGATTGAGTACCAAGTTAAAGTCCCCTCCCACTATAAGTGTTGTGTCTGAGTGTGCCGAAAGTGCAGCGAAAAAGCTGTGGAAGAAGGAGGGGTCATCAACATTTGGACCATATATATTGACAATGCATAACTCTGTATTATGTGTCGATATATTGATTCTGACTTCTGGGTCTGTGGTAGTGTTATTGCAAGTGAAAGTTATGTTTTTACTAATTAAAATAGCTAAGCCTCTTTGTTTGGTATTATAGCTAGCTAAGTATGTGTGAGGAAACTGTGATGAACTAAGTTTATGATGTCCTACTTTGGATGTGTGAGTCTCCTGCAATAGAACAATGTCTGCCTGAAGGTTATTAAGGTGTTCAAAAATTTTGAGTCTTTTTTCATGCGATCCAATTCCACGCACATTCCAAGTGACAAACCGTAACTTGTTCATATCTAAACTAACTTATTAAATGTAAATTGTAATTTAAATAAGTGGAGGTGTGTGTGTGTATGTGCTGTGTGTGCATGTGTGTGTGTTAGATGTGTGCAGCTGCCTTTCTGAGGAACCTGCATAAACAAGTTGTTGTATATTTGTTGTCTTGTATGTGTGCGTGTGTATGTGTGTGACAAGTATATCCTTGTAAAATATGTAGTCGGATTGAGCATCATTGAAACATGATGGATTTAAGCGTAAGTGGTGACACATTACAACAACTACAACAGGAAACAAAACAAACAGAACAGGTAACACAAATATACAGATTAACAGTCTGGAAGGAAAACAGTACATTATGAGACGTGCACAGTGATTCTAGTTAATAAAGGCCCAAAAGGAAATTAGTGGAGGAATTGTTCTGTGTTCTGTATTACCTTACTTGGAGATTACCTTTAAGTGCGGTAGAGGACGTGCATTCAGGAGAGCCAAGGAGTGACTTCTGGATCACGGAACAGCTGTCCATTAACGTAGAGTTTGTCCACAGTGATGATAGCCTGTGATCCTCCGTCGATAAATTTCTTTCTGATTGGGAACAGACATCTGCGGCGCTCCAGGATTTCCTTGGGGAATTGATCGTTCACGCTGAAGTCCGTTCCTCTCAGCTCCCTGCCTCGGCTCTTCACCAGCTCCTTTTGCTTGAAGTGTTCAAACTTCGCAACAATGGGTCTTGGGCGCCAGCCATCTAGTCTCTTCCCTCCAAGGCGGTGGATCCGATGGAAGGTGATGTTCTTCACAGTGTCCGTTGGGAGTTTCAGTTGTTTCTGGAGAAACTCCTTGATTGACGCTTCAGGATCTTCCTCTGCCCGCTCTGGGATCCCGGAGAAAACCAGGTTGTCTCGCATGCTGCGCGCTTGAATGTCGAGCATGGACTCTTTCATCCGTTTGTTATCCTCGGTGAGCTATTTGACTGAGCTCCTCAGGGTCTCATTTTCAGCCGCTAGCCAGGCCACCTGTTGTTGGCTAAATTTCAGAGACTCACGAAGCACCTGAAACTCTCTGTGGAGGACTTCCACCAGAGCCAGGCGGGTGTCAAAGCTGCTTAGCTTTCTATCTATTGAGTCTAGGATGTCTCCGTAGTCTCTTTCGGGCGACGAGGTGGCACTTGGAGACTTCTCCGAGCGGCTTCTCTTTGAGGAGGAAGTCGGCGTGTCGGTTGCCTTCCTCATGACGAGTCTGTAATAGCACTCGTCGACGTAATCCTGCAGGCTTTCCATGGTCTCTTCGTCCCAGATTTATTGCAGAACGGGGAGAATGTGTAACAGTAAGTTTAACTTAATTATTGGGTTTGTATAAGCTGGCGTTTGGGGTTGAGCTGAGCTGTTTACATTCAGAAGGGCGCCGCCATGTTGAATCAAACACAAATCTCGCGACGTCTCACGCTAGCATCCCGTCCTCTCTAGCATCCCCTCATCCCCCCAGTGTTGTTGACAATGCAGGGGTTTGCATGGCTTCATAAATGAGTGGAACATGTGCTTTTAATTGTGGAAATGCAGTACTTGTAGTAGCTGGTAGCCCTGCAGAAGCGTTGCAGCAACAATACTGTCAGTGTGAGTGCCACATGCATGAAGACGCAGCAGTTTAGTGAGGTTGCTGTCAAGTGCTGCTCATGCATGCAGTGAGCTCCAAACGTGAATTTGCATTTCACTAGCAAGGACCACACATCAATCGGAATTAATTTTAACAATTTATTGACGTGAATGTAGATTTGGTATAAACATTGATGTTGGATTATTGGAATGGATGGTTGAGTGCGGTGTGGGGAAGCTTCGGTGGGAATCCGCCGTGGCTCCCGGGCACGACAGATCCCCAAAAGCTTGCATTATATGAGAGAGGAAAAAGCCGATTGAGATCTCTCAGGTCGGAACGGACGTAACGGTGATAAGCTTGGGAGGACCATCTGCCCATGATCTGAATAAAGTGTTCCGGTATACCGCTGCGGGAAGCCGAGGTGGCAGCTCCGATTCTGAAAGAATGTCTGGAGTAATTCATGGGAGAGATGCCTGACAATGACGGGACCTGACGGAAGTGTTGGTGGAACCAGAAGCCGGTAACCACTTGGCCGGATTCAGATGCAAACGGAGGGTCATCTTGGGATTTGCTTTGTGATGTCCGGAAATGTAAATAAGTGGAGAGAATAAGGAAGGCGTTTAGAACTGATTGAATGTAGTAGAAGTAGAAGACGGGAGTGGGTTGGCTAGATTAGTTGGTTTTGGTTCTTTTTAAAAATAACTATGGTGTCGTTAGAGAAAAAAAAAGGTCCGAGAGGCAGGCGTGCCGACGTGGATCGTATCGAAGGGTCGAAGCAGTGAATTCTGAGCATCTGAGGAAACGGAAGAAGGCGAGAATGAACATTGCCTCTTGAGTTTGGTTGACGTGAGGTATGCTATATCTGGAGCGGATGGTGTGGATACAGCGTGACAGCAGATCCGTGGTTAATGGGAGTCTACGAGGATTTTGGGCTGGTTTTTAGCGTGAGAGGCCTCTGAGTAGTGAGGTGATCTGGGGATGACCATGAGCTGGCCATGACTACCGGTTAGGAGTTTAGAGATGAACGAAATGCCGCTGAGGTAGACTTTGATTGTCTGGGTTTTAATTTCCCAAGACAAAATGGCCGTGGGTGATGAAGCAGGTTAAGGTGATGAGATCAAATGAAGGAAAAGTGATATTATGCATGTCGTGAAAGTTGTGGAAACAATTCCAAGCCGACCGATATGGAGAGAGAGTTGCATGGGGACAGGCTATTGATGATGGTGTTCTGAGATTCCAGATCAGGGGCATGAAAGCTGGGTTTAGATGTTGAAAGTCAAGGTCGAATATGGAGGAACCAGAGTCGGGTGTGCGTCTACATGAGGAGCCAAGCTTCTGAACTTCTTTATTTATGATGTCAAACTACTGCGAGATTGTCTGAGTAGATGAGGACAGATAGGCGACTCCATTCACGGCCCCATAACGTGGTAGATCTCAAAGAGAGCAGATAAAGTGACCTGGCAGTCTCCTTCCAACTCTTGGGGCCATTTGCCTACGAACCAACTTTCATCGTAAAAAACCCCCAAAACCGGCAGACGGAGCCGCGTCATCGAAAAAGTTGACGTCCTGAGGATGAGACAGGTGATCGTCATAAGGAAGGAGAATAGTTCCAATCACCGAGCAGACGGAGCCAGAACCAGAGCTCGGCGCGGCTGGGCGCAACGAGAGAAACGGAGGCCATGAGCGACGGGACGGAAGAAGCGACAGGCAACGGATGAGAAAGGAAGCGCCCCCCGGGGAACAATGCGGATGCAGGCTTCGAGGGTAAGCAGTAGAGGGCACTGGCAGCCCGGTGCCAAAAGCCCCAAGGAGAGTGAACCGTTGCAGTAGCCGATGTTGTACGTCTGGGGGCCCCCGACATCTCGGCGCCAGATGCCCCAAGGAGAGCGAACTGTCGAAGACACTGGACGTAGAACTGGGGGCAGCAGCACCCTGGTGCCAGATGCCCCAGCGAGAGTTAAGCGGTACGGTTGCCGGGCATGCTCGGCCGGGGGCAATGGCATCCCAATGCCAGACTCCCCAGCAAAAGCGAACCGCTGCAGGCGTCGATGTTAAGCAGTAGATGCCTCAAGAAGAGTGAAACGGCGCAGTAGGAGAGGTCATACGGCCGGGGGCACAGCATCTCGGTGCCAGAACCTCCAACGAGAGCGAACTGTCGAAGTCACTGTGAACGTACGACTGGGGGCAGCGGCACCCCGGTGCCAGATGCCCCAGCGAGAGCGAAGTGGTTTGGTTGCCGAGCGTGCACAGCCGGGGGCAATAGTTTCCCAATGCCAGACTCCCCAGCAAAAGCGAACCGCTGCAGGCATCAATGTTAAGCAATGGAGGGCACTGGCAGCCTGGTGCCAGATGCCTCAAGAAGAGGGAAAGGGTGCAGTGAGCGAGGTCGTATGGCCGGGGGCGCGGCATCTCGGTGCCAGAAGCTCCAACGAGAGCGAACTGTCAAAGTCACTGTGAACGTACAACTGGGGGCAGCGGCACCCCGGTGCCAGATGCCCCAGCGAGAGCGAAGTGGTGCGGCTGCCGAGCATGTACGGCTGGGGGCAATGGCATCCCAATGCCGGAATCCCCAGCAAAGCGATCCGCTGCAGGCATCGATGTTAAGCAGTAGAGGGCACTGGCGGCCCGGTGCCAGTGCCCTCTACTACAGGGCCAGCATCTCGGTGCCAGATGAGCCAACACTAGTGGGCCACTCAAATGGAGGTGGGAGAGCGGTCGAGGGCACGGGCATCCTGGTGCCGAGGTTGCAGGGTGATGCGAGCTGGTGGGAGTGGGAGGGCGCCGCCAACATCGCTGGCAACCCCGGGCAAACCTGACCACCGTGGCCGACGGGACCTAGGAGAAATGGCCACCGGAGACGTGGTGCAGTCAAGAATCTGGGTACGAAGATCGGAGGGAACCGGAGACGGACAAGAGACGAAAGCGCCAGGAGGGCAGAAGGGAGGATCGGCCTTGGCCAGGGTGAAAGTAGGCAAAGGCCGCCGCAACGAAAAATGATCGGAAAGGAGACCAGAACCGTGGACGAAACGACATGGCGCACGGGATGAGAGGGAAAATTCGGTGGCAGCCCGGTGCCAACAACCCCGGCCCACATGGGTTGGGAGGCGTAGGCGGGAGTCTCAACCAAGGCCGGCTGCTGCGGGTCGTACGGATGCACGGTGAGGGGCACTGACAACCCGGTGCCAGATGCCCCAGCGAGAGCGAATTGGTGCAGTGGCTGGGATTGCACGGCTGGGGGCGCCGACAACCCAACAGAACAGGAAGCTGTGGGTGGACGACTGGCGACAACAGCATCCCGGTGCAGGGTGCCCCAGCGAGAGCGAAGTGGTGCGATTGTCGAGCATACACGGCCGAGGGCACCGATACCCTGGTGCCAGAAATTCCATCAAGAAACAAATGCTGCAATTGCTGAGATTGAGCAGTAGAGGGCACCGGCAGCCCGGTGCCAGGTGCCCCAAGGGGACAGATCTGCTGTGGATGGCCAGGAAGAGCAGGAAGTGGCGCTGGCATCCCGGTGCCAGGTGGTCCAACATAAGTGGGCTGCTCAAATTGAGGAAGGAGAACAGTCAAGGCAACACAGCGTCGAGAATCCCAGGTCAGGTGAGCTGGCGGGAGTGGGAGGGCGCCACGACACATCAGACGCCTCAGGCAAACCTGACCTCCGCGGCCAGTGGGACCGAGGCAAAGTGACTTTTTTATTTTATTTTTTTTATTTATTTATTTATTTATTTTATTTATTTTTTTTTGGGAGTTTTTCCTTGGGTGATGTGAGGGTCTAAGGGCCGAGGGACGTCGTAGACTGTACAGCCCACTGAGGCGAACCATGTTTTGAGATAATGGGCTCAACGAATAAAATTGACTTGACGAGACTTGACTCGAGACGCCCGTGGCAGCATGTCCCCGCTTCCTATTCAGCACGGCCGCCGGAAGTGGTTGAAGACGAACCGGCCCTTTAACAGAGGTGCTGACGTCATGGCGCACGACGGGAGCCGCTGCGATGACGTCACCCGGAAGAGTGCCGATGTTGACAGAGCAGCACTAGGATGTCAGGATGTCAATAAGCTTGTTGTCAGTTCTGCGAAACGGTATTCCCCGGTCTGCAAAGGCGGCCGGCAATCGGGAGACCTCGCTGGAGCGTGGTGACTCCACGGGCGCCCAGCGCCGTCGCCGACATCGGGACGCCGAGCCGGCAGAGTCGAGACAATGGCGGGAAGCCGCCACCATCCTCCGCTGCGATGGAGTAGGAGAACCGCAGCGGCGCAGGGCTGCACGGGGGCGACCGCGTCCTCGTCTTTCCGCTGAGGGTGGCGGACCAGGAGATGCAGAAGAACCATCGGCCGAGCCGTACGTCTGGATGGTGAGCAGAGAGGTGCCGGATGGAACATGGACCATGGAGGCAACCGAGGGGCCGGCGGCCGGTTGCGCTGCCGAAGTCGGCGTCTCCGGCACGGATGTGGCAGAGAAGTTGTCGGCGTCGGACCCTGAGGACGCCTGCACGGCCAGATGGAGACGGCGAGGGCCATCGTCACGGCTTCGACCGAAGGTTATCATCCGATGGGGACAGAGAGACAGAATCCATAATAGGGGCGAGTGAGCAAACCGCAGCCGACTGAGAGCGAAACGCTACGTGGCGTGTTGGTACGCGCTCGTGCAGAATAACGAGAACGAAAGGGGGAGATCGGGTTAGGAGGGTATTTAAGCCGGAAGAGGCGCGGTTGAGGTGCGGTAGAGGTGTGGTCCTGCTCCTGAAACTCTGCTATAAGCTTCACTTGTAGATGCAGTGATGAACTGTGTTTACTGACAATGGTTTTCCAAAGTGTTCCTAAGCCAATAAAGTACTATCCATTATACAATATTCATGTTGGTTCTGAGTGCAGCCTGAGGAGTCAAAGGTGGTAGGCATTCAATGTTAGTTTTCATCCTTGCCCCTGATGTGCAAAGATTTCTGTGATTTCTCTGAATCTTTTTTTTTAAATCCTTGGACCATTTGCCCATACAGTTTTTCACAAAATCACCATCTTTGCTTGTGAACAAAGCTGCCCTTTTTAAATTCAGTTCTATACCCAGTGACATGTTCCACAAAAGGTATATTTTAAGCATTCTCAAACTTTCCAAGTGTTTTGTTGCACCTGTCCCAATTTTTTTGCAATGTGTTGCAGGCATCAAATTCAGAACGAGTGTATGTTCACAGAAAAAACAAACAAACAAATATTTTGCCTTAGGACTGTATTCAACTAAATATAAGTCAAAATAGATTAGCAAATTATTGTATTCTGTTTTTATTCACGTTATTCACAGTGTCCCAACTTTTGTGGAATTGGAGATGTAAATTATTTAGTAAAATCTAAGAAATCTTACTAACAAAGTATGTATTATTTGATTTAACCCAAACACTATCACTGCTGTAGAGGTCAATCATAGTTACTGAATCTAATTATTCAAAGAAGCAGGATTTATAGCTTGTATGTGTGAAGTGGTCTACATTGGCGGATCCCACTGCACAACATGGAGGAAAGCTCACCTACTCATGGGAGATGCTGCTGGATATGCGGTGTGTTTCCGGCACCTAAGTGACATCATCTTTCCTCTGTGTCTGCTTGGGGCTTACAACACCAGGCGTATTCGTAAGAAAAGAGGATCCTGACGAGGAATGTGTAACAGAATGAGGAGAAGGGGTAGCAGGCTGCCACTACCTGCAATAACTCTGTCTAATGTCTGATCATTGCACAACAAAATGAACTGCACTTGTCAAACTCGACTCGGACTACCGTCACATGAGTCTCTTGTGTTTCGCTGAGACATCGCTGTCCGAGGAAATCACCAATGTTGATTTAAGAGGGATTTAATATCATACGCTTTGACAGAGACACTCTCGCAACACGGAAATCGACTGGGGGTGAGCTTTGCATGGCTGTAAATAAAAAGTGGACTACCAACTACACAGACTGTGTCATTTAAACACTTCTACCTGCCACGGGAGTTCACACAATGCATCGCTGACTGTTACAACAAATCTTTCAGTCAGAGCAGTGACCAGCCTGTGTTCTTGCTGGGGGACTTAAACAGATGTGACGTCACCACACTACTCCCAAACCTGGAACAGTATGTCTCATCACCCACTAGACTTGAGAAAATGTTAGATCTGTTTTGGCAACATACCGGGTGCCTATGTGTCAAAGCCCCCCCACCACTCGGCCGCTCTGATCATATCTCCATTCTGCTGCTTCCAAAATACAGGCAAAAATTGAAAACGGACAATATACAAACAAAAAACATTTAAGTCTGGAATAATGGCACTATTGAGACATTAAGGGACTGCATGGAAATCACAGATTGGGAAATATTTTTCCAAAGCTATGAGGGGGAACCTGTTGACAGACCCTATCTCCTGCTATTTGACTTTCTGTGTGGACACTGTGATACCATCAAAACAGGTAATGCTAAAGGACATGAAGCAATGTCTGAACAATAAAAAAACAGCATTCCTACAGGCAGATACACACAGTCAAAGAATTAAATAGTAGGTTGAGAAGGATTACCAGGCTGGCCAAACTTTACTATAGAAACAAAGTGAAGGAAAAATTCACCACTGGCAATGCAAGGGAGGCATGGCAGGGACTTAACACCATGATGGGCAGAGCCCAGAAAACATCCCAGATCCAATGCTCTGATCCTGCCTCCTTTGCAGAGCAGCTGAATGTATATTACAGCAGGTTGAATAAACCATCTCACCAAAATGACTGGACCCTAACCAGCACCCCCAGGCATCCAATCACGGTGGATAAAAGCAAGGTGACATCCATTCTAGGCCACATCAACAGCAACAAAGCCTCTGGTCCAGACAGGGTCAATGGCAAGGTGCTGAGATAATGTTCTGTACAGCTGGGTGATGTCATCACTCAGCTGTTCCAGTGGCTCCGTGACTCCAGCTGTGTTCCTCAGATGTGGAATAAATTTACACTTATACCTGTGCCAAAGAAGTCCAACACTAGGGAGATGAAAATGATTTTCCATTTACACAAACAATATAACCTGCAATAATAATGACATTTCTCTTTTTAAGTATCCAGATGACATAGCCTTGGTGGCTCACATTAAGGATGAGAGCTCTCTGTCTGCATACCACTAGCAGGTCAACAGCCTCTTTTCATGGACTGAAGAGAGCTCCTTGGAGCTCCACATCTCCATGACAAGGAGCTGTGTTGTGCATGGAGGCAAGCACCTGATTTCACCCACGCACTTTTTGAGCCCCTGAAGCTGCAGGGACAGGCAGTGGAGCAGGAAGAGGCCTTCAGATACCTGGACACAGAGATCAACAACCTGCTGTCCTTCTCACAAACACAGTGACTCGGTCTACAACAACGCCTGTTCCTGCTGAGGAATCTCAGAAGCTTTGATGTCAGGAGGGAGATTCTAACAGCTGTTTACAAGTCACTCATTGAATCAGTACTCACCCTCAACATCACATCCTGGTTAAACTACACCTCTGTTAAGAACAAATCAAAGCTCTCAAGGATCATTAATCAAGCAAGCAAAATAACCAGTCAAACCCAGACTCCACTATCAGTACTCCATACACAAGCAGTTGAAAGGAAAGCCAACCTCATCACACATGATCCCATTCCCCTGCACAAGTCCCTCCAGCTTTCACCATCAGGTCGCAGCTATAAAGTTTACATTCATTTACTGCAACTCTTTTATCCCCACTGCCATAAACATTTTAAACAAACAATAATTCAAAATTAACTCTAACCTATGCACTTTATCGCTTTGCACATTAAGATGTTATTTGCACAGTATTTTTATCTCACTTGGTTTTAGGAATTGTGTGTCTTTTAGTCTCTTTTATAGTGTTGTTTGTTGTATGAGCAAAGCCCGAGACAATTTTCTGTCATCACAGAAAATAAAGATTTTCTGATTCTTATTATGATCAATGGAAAAGACAGTGCTGTGCCAAAGGGTCAAAGGTCAGGTCCTAAAATAATTTCATTGCAGGTGCCTTACCTCCAAAACAGCAGGGTCAGAACTCTTAAGGGCCTTTATTCCCTGAAAGTCTTTCATGCATTTGTTTATGTTGCTTTTTTGTAAAGGATTTGATCATATGTTTTATATGTATACCTGAAGGAATGGCTGTGGGATGTATGAATATCAGGTGTGGTGATATGGTTAATATCTCTATGGTACTATTTACTGAAATGAATGGGCAATGGGCAGACATTGTTGAAGCTTTGTAGAGATAACAATCCCCAGTTTCCCAGAGCCTTTAGAGCCTTTGATTGGACAAGGATTGATATTGGAAGTTGATTAAGGTTTAATTTTTACTACCCACTCTTCTGATTGTGACACCTTGTTTGTCGACCATTTCCCCCACAGCTGGTTGGTGGTTGATGAAAACGAAATGGCAATTTTGGTTTTTTTTTCCTTTTAGCAAATTGTCAAGTGCCACTTGTCTCACATGAATCTTTAGAATTGGGGTAAACATTAGTTGTTGTTATTAAGTTATGTTAATGTGTGTATATTAGAAGAGATAAGACAAATAATCAAACAGATAAGGTGTAGAAAACACTGCAGAATGACTGAGAGCTTAAGAAGAGATCTACATAAGGAGTTGTTTTTGTATCAATTATCCCAAGAAGGAATCCACCCATTTAGCTCAGAGTGCAGATTTAGTTGTTAATACCAGAAGTCAGTTAAAACATTCGATTCTATGTGATGCAAAGTTCTGGAAGGTGGGGGATAGTTACAGAAACTGGTGAGGGAGCTTCTGTGGTGGCTTGCTCATTTTTGATGCATGCTGCTCCACATTTGTCAGCAGAAACAAACCGTGAAAATGGTGTTTTGATGATTATACTGACTCTAAACCATCTTTTATTGCAGTTTAAAAGTCTCTCTCTGTCACAGAGGTGACGAAATACAAAGATGTATGTTTTCCTCCAACTTTCCTGCTTGCCTTTCAAAATAAAAGCCCCCTGACAACCTTTCTTTGGACAGAATCCCATCAGTTGCTGATACAAGGCATTTTGTTTTAAAACATTTGCCGCACCACGTTGTCAGCAATGCAAGAGCTTGCACAGCTTCATAAATGGGTGGAATTTTACTTTTATACTGTCCTCGATCATTAAAGATGATGTGAATGGAGTTCAATTGATTTGAGTTTCTGTTTAACATCTGTTAATGTTCTGTTAAGTGTCTGAGAATCTGTCAGGCTGTGTAATATTTCACACTGTCAAAACAGTGTACTGGTGCTCGATTTGAGGACATGCTAAGGTTACAATAAATATTCCTTTGAAAAGTTTCAAATATTGTGTTTTATTGTTATTATCTTCAACAATCTGTCTGAAATTCTATAATGATGGTTGTGGTATCACCTTGAAGATGGTTTTCAGGTACATGTGATGCATTAATGGAATGGGTTCAATAGCCATCTCTGTGCATAATGGTCATAATGATAGCAGTTCTGTTGGAGAACCTCTCCTGTCTGTAAAACTGAACCTACCTGCCTACCTCTTTGCGGTCTCATCCATGGGTCTGATGAGCAGTAAGGTAGGCAAGCATGCAAACTGTTTTATGGGCGTTTCTACATTAATTTATGGCTCACTGTGGGCGTGGAAACAAGGCTTGTGCATGTGTGCCAGTGCTTCACAAACTGAGTCTGTGTAAAACAGAATCAGGTGTACGTGGGGCTGTCTATCTTCCCGGTTTTGTGCCCGGTTGTTAACTGGACCTTTGTATAACTTGAGCTGTCAGCGCTCCTGGTGCTACTGTTCAGTCAGATTAGTTTACCTTGTACTCTTTTCTTCCGACAGGACTGACCCGGGTGTGGTCAGTTTGCTGACATTTTAAAAAAACGGGCGTCTTAGTCTCTGTAACTGGCAACTATGCGGCTAGGTGACAAGCCTGTCATTCAGTGTCAGTCTCTTCTGATTTAATATTTCTCCACTAAGTTGCGTGAAACTCTTTTGGTCTTATCATCCTCATGACTTTCCAAGCATGTGAAAAGACAGTTTATGAGTTAGAGTAGGTTGTGTACAGAAATACGGGACAATTTGGGACAGCAAATTTAACGTTAAAATACGGGACAATTCTGTATTATACGGGACGGGTTGCAACCCTACTTTTGCCTGTCCTCTAAATGTCACCTCTGAAGCCTGTATAGCATTCTGCAGAAACACAGAATCTGACCAGTCTTACTTTGTGTTTTTCTTCCTTCTTCCTGTTTGCTAACAGGGTAAGCGATAAAAGCCAGCCGTGCTCATTTCCCCCCTCTCCCACCCCTTCCAAATATGTCAGTAGGACATGAGGGTTTAAAGTTTTGAGGTTAAGTGGAAGCAATTCACAGTTCCCCTCTTGGCTTCATTATTTTAATCACAGAGGAACACCCCCCCACACACACACACACCAACACGCACATAACAAACTGCAACAGATGCCTTGATGCTGCTCTGTGGAGCGGAGGAGTGAGGTTAGTGTGTGTGTGTGTGTGTGTGTGTTGGGGGGGGGCATGTCGGGGACTGGCTCAAGGAGAGACAAAAGTCTAGACACTAATTATCATCTAAATGAAGTGACCCAGTTGTACTCATGGTGATGGGGAACAATCTCCTGGTTTGGACTGGAGCAGAGCTGGATTTTATTTTCCCTTTGATGCTCTTTCTTCTGCTCTACTGTGGCTAGTTTGGAAAACAAAGCACATTTAAAAAAAAAGTGGAAAACAAAAAAAACTGGTCTGGCTAATTTTCTTCTCCCCCTGTTCAGTTAACCATGATCATATTCATCCAATCAGAATGTAGCTTCAATCAGATACCTCAGATTTATGAAAATTGAGAATTCAAGATAGTTATTATTGGCTTTATATCTTTCCAGCTTTCAAGTGAACTTTTGAATTAGGCCATGGATGCTGATGAAATATTCGCAATGCCTACAGAAGATAGAGTAACTTCAGTTTGAAGAAAAATCTTGAAAAAGTCACTAAAACAAGTTGCAACAAGATGTAATCTAAGATGCGTGCACATATGTGAATATTCGTTTTCTTACATTTCAACTTACTATTCTTTCCCTTTCCAGGTTGGTGTTCTGGGCAGAGAACATGAGCTCTTGTTGTCAAGCAAGCAGAACTCGTTGCCATGCAAGAGGGGCTTTACCCAGGAGGAATACATCATCGAAATGGACCAAGAGCTGGCAAAGGGACAGGCTGTCTTCAACGGTCAGTACCCAAACACACACACACACACACACACACACACACACACACACACACACACACACACACACACACACACACACACACACACACACACACAGGCTTGGAGCACGGTCAGCTCCAGTAATAATCCCCTGCTGTTAGGTGGGGGTTGTTTAAGAGTCCTGCTGATATTTGACCCATGATGGAGCTTTAAGAAGACTGAGTGTGGAGTAGGGTTAGACTGATCTACTCTCTCTGATAGGATGAATATGGTCTAGTTTGTTGAAGCTATCCTTGAAATTTCTCAGTGAAACATGTCTGTGATTCACCAATCTTATGTTGAGCTTCCTCTGAATGTTTCTGCCTTCTTGTTTTAGAGGGCATAGAGTAGATATCACAGTGAAGACCGGTGTAAATGTGTAAGCAAATGAAAGCATGAGTTGGCATCATTG
Source organism: Plectropomus leopardus (assembly GCF_026936395.1). NCBI lineage: Eukaryota > Metazoa > Chordata > Actinopteri > Perciformes > Serranidae > Plectropomus > Plectropomus leopardus. The sequence goes on from NC_142180.1 coordinate 201,375, forward strand.
CAGTGGAGGCCTCCACCTTTAAAAGCCTGTAGCTGAACCTTTTCCAGACTCATTTCCAGCCTTGTGTGTGTGTGTGTGTGTGTGTGTGTGTGTGTGTGTGTTTGTGTCAGAGTGGTTGCAGTGGTCAGCATCATTGACTGGACCTCGCTAATCAATGTAGAGTGTATATTTGTATGAGAGAGCAGAGTGTGTGAATGGTTGTGTGACAGGCTCCTTCTCATTGATGCCAATGCAGGTTTGCATTTGTTCTGGAGAATGACCCTGTGGTCTTTTTTCCTTTTGAATTCTCCCTGTATGTAGCCTCACGGTCTAAAAGGAATACCTCAGCCACAAAATGACCATTTTTAAATCAGTGAGTCATGCTGTGTTTCCTTGCATGCCTCCATGGAAAACAGCAAATATTGATTTCATGATTGACTGGGGATCATGCTTAACAACAACAATATTAAAGCAAAAGATCAGTTTTACACAACTTGTGCAGTATAATCCAATTCTCATTTATCCTGTCCTATTATCAGTACTTCCCATCATGCAGATTCACTGAAAAACTATACGGTGGAGTGTGGCTTTGAAGAGAGCAGAGACAAGTTTCACTTTTTGTTCATTTTTAAATAGGAAGGTTTTGAGTATACAATAGGATAAATAAGACTTGGATTTGGGATGCACAGTAGTCAAGCAGCATTAGTAGCCATTGTACATGCCCCCACCTGGTGGGGTGGGGGGGCATGTACAAAGGCTGCGTCCTTGCGGCAGCAGCCTTGGCCCTTTGCTGCATATCATCCCCTCTCTCTCCCCTTTTCACACTGTACTGTCCTATCCAATGAAGGCAAAAAGCTCCAAAAATTTTTTTTAAAAAAGAGACTTGGATTACACTACTAAAGTGAGAGAAAGAATACTTAACTTGCTTTGCCCGGGGGCCACTTTTGCAAAATGATAGGAGGACTGAGGGCCAATTACAACAGCCCCAAATAGGTATGGTGTATGCAGGGGTGTTTTTGAAATGTGAAGACATCTGGGTTCCTCCTCTGGATTCTTTTTTTGTTGTTAGTAAAAAAAGCTCTGTTGTGATGCTTTTTGTGCACTCTGACACTGTATTTACATTAAAAGTACAAAAAAAGGAGGCCAGATTTGGCTTATAAGTTGAATATCACTCGTTTGTAAATAGATATTTTGATGTACTTTTGCTGTTGTTAAACATGTTTCAGCCTAACATGTTCTCATGTTCTCTCAATCAAAAGTCAGATGAAAACTTGTTTGCCACTGGTATGTTTATGTCTCCATGTGTCTGTAGGTAGAGACGTGTGTTGATAATCAATACCTTCTCACACATGTCTGTACTGCCTTTGCTTATTCTCTCTATACAGGAATTGCTCACACCTCTGATATCTGTAAATGAGCATGTCACTGTGGAGAGCATTTTTTTGCCTTTTAATATTAGTCAGTACATTTCCATGCACAGTTTAGTGGAGCTACAATTACAGCTGAATTAGGCTATTTAACTGGACTACTGTCCTTTTCCCAATTAACAAGCCACAGTGGAGAATCCATTCATTGACAAGAGTATGTCTTACGGCAGGTGGAGGTATGCCCTCTTTCAGCTAGTTGCAATAAACCTACATTATTTATACAATCTATGATATAGCCCGCATCACAACTATTTATTTACAATAACTTGGGGGAAAAAACACTGCATCACATACATATTATCAAACAGCGCTGAGAAACTCTGCTGTCACTTATAAGTTTTAAGCCACCCCATCAATATCAGTTTAAGTATATGCTATATTTAGAATATTTTCACGATTTACCTTGCTGTAAAACGGCCCTTACCGACAGGGATTTGAAACCTTTATATCAAAAACATCCGACTCCATTAAGAAAAACAGTCATTTTATGCCACTGAATGGTGGAGCTGCTGCTCTGCCGCTGCCTCCATCAGCTGTTGTGGAAGGTAAAGAGAAGACAATATTCAAATGAAGTGTACCCTTAAACTGATATTGATTTTTTAGGTGTCTAACAGCAGGACATCACTAAGCCTCAGTGCCAGTGTTATAGGATTGTACATTATTTTTCAAAGGTGGGTATCTGCCTCACCTAAGCCAAAATTAAAAACACAAGTCCCTCTTCAGTGTTTACATGTTGTTTTTAACAGCTGACCCATTTTGTAGGGACTGTTCATCACTTATGAGGTGGGAAGAGCCATAAGTGACGAAATGTCCCTGTCCATAAACACTGAGGGAGGCTGTGACTGGAAGCACGCACAGATCACCTATTCCAGTCCAGTTAAAGTTCAACTGAGGTGTCTACATTACGGAATAGCTGGACTTCCAATGGCATCATCTGGGTGCGTGCTAGCCCAACTTCGAGGAATCTGATTCAGTATGATTTCAGTCAGACTAACATGTTTACATGTATTTCAAATGTCCAGTTTTAGTCTGACTAATACAACAATTTGACTTTTTCTAACATCATGTAAACGTACTGTGAGTGGGACCTGTGGGCATTGTGTTATGAGTTTTAGAAACAGAAAGAAAAAGAGAAAGCAAATGGCATGAGGGTTGTGTCAGGCAGTTTGCATTGAATGTTGTCAGTTTGAAGGCCTGCTGTAAAAATGTCCACAGCTGTGATGCTCAGTAGTTTAACACAAGAAGCCTGTGACTGTTCAGTACAGGGCAGCTCCCACTTTGAACCTGTGAAACTGTATGGATGCAACGCAGGCTTTTGCTGTTGGGAGAATTAAAGGCCAGAAAGTGACTCTCCACTGCTGAAATGAAATCAGCTTTTCTGTATTTTTGTGGCTTTATTCTGAAAGCAGCTAGGGAAACAAGAGGAGAGAGTCTTTCAGTGTGTTTGTCTATTCAGCATTGTGTTTGTGGTTATGTGTATGTTGCGAAATATATCAGCAACAATGTTTAACCATTGGCTGAAAGTGATGCCAGGCATTCAGTTGTCACAGCATAGCTTTCAGCATAGGTGCAATTTATGGGGGGGATGGGTGGGTTGCAACCCATCCAATAATTTAAACCAGCCACCACAACCCCCCAAATATCATATCATAATTATTTAAAATGAATGTTAGGTATTATAAACACGACAATGTGGTAGATTTTCTCAATGGCAGTAAAAAAAAAAAAAAGTGACTTTTAAATTGTTGGCTGGGCTAAAGAATGAAAATGTCTTCCCAACAGGAGGTACGATATTGCTAGAGCTTCAGCGCCACCACTTTCATTCATTCAACATTTGACTCGTGGTCAAATGTTGAATGAATGAAAGTTAGTCCTCCTCTCTGCTGTGCTGTGTCTCTGAGCTGTTATTTAACACAGCCTGCTGCTGCTGCTGCGGGGCAGATGCTGCTCGTGCAGGCGGTGTTTACTGGCTCGCTCAACCGTCAGTCGCTTTGACAAAAAAGTTTAAATGAAAAAGTCTCCAGAGAGTTTGGACAGTCGTCTGATTTTATCAGAAAGTTGGCAACACTCATATAGTGGTCTGGAAATCTCACGATCTAGTGTGTTTGAGGCGAGCCGACGGCGGCGTGTTCTTCATAATTCGTCTGGGTTCGGAGTGCGGGGTGCGGACCCAATGGGATGTTACACCTGCATAACACTCCAGGGTGTGTGTGTACGTGTGTGTGTGAGTGTAGCCTATACTACATGCTTGAAAGAGGGTCACAGGAAGAAAGATCAGAGTCCAAAGTGGCCATGATTCTGCTTAAAACCCGCCGGAGCGAACTGAAACCAGCCCAGTGTTTCTCCGCACACAAACACACACAAAGATCCACACATTATAGCCTAAACACACACGTACACACACACACACACACACACACACACACACACACACACACACAGGCACGCACACAGTAAAAAAAATGTAAACAAAAAAAGACAAAACAATGCTGGGTTGTTTGTGTCAGTAAATAGGGTTAGGCAGAGGCGTAAACAAACTTTTGGTGCTTTTACGTAAAGTAGGGCAGTGCCCACACAGAATGGGCTAATTCACAGAGACAATGAGATAAAACACACTAGTGTATTGATAATCATCAGTAAAGCAAAGAATGCAAAGAATATAAAATTTAGTTAGCAAGTTCAAAAAATGACATTTTGCTGTAATGTAAGCAAGGTTAAGTCCATTATACAATCCTGTTGGATTGTAAGGTGTGTTGTATCGTAAAATTGTCTTATTGCTTTGAGGTTTATGGTTAAAACCTTTGATAGTTTGTTACTCTGTGTGTTCTTTGGACAAATAAACCTAAACCTAAACCTAGTTGTAAATGTGATTTATGCTATATTTTCACTAGTGATCTGTCTCTCTGCCTGAGCGGCTCATGCAGCCTGTGTCACTCAACCCCCCCAATGTTCAACTCAAAGTTACGCCCTTGGCTTTCAGAATTATTTGCTTTATTATTATTATTTGTTTTTGATATTTTTGATCTCAGAAGGACCTTTCCTGGTTATACAGGGGTGAAACAAAAAAATAAATAAATACATGAAATAATATTGTTTTTCTTTCTCTCCAGAATGACAAAAGTCAGTAAAACTGGATAATGTTTGGATAATGTTGCCCTTTGTAGCAGAATGGAAGGGAGCTTGAGCAGTATGAGGAGAACTGGAGGAGCAGTGCAGGGTTTCTTTGCAGGGTTACAATCGGATGGCTCTGGGTGCTGTTAATTATTTAATTGGAGAAGCTAAGACTGATTCATTAATGAGAGGATGGAGGGCAGATGCATAACTCTAAACAGACATATAGACGGATAGAGTGTCTGGGGGATGGGCTGTCGAGGAAAGGAGGTTAGAGGTGGAGCTGAGCAGCAGAGACTCAGTCACACTGAGGGAAACAGACAGTAAGAGAAAACAGGAAGTAGCGTTGAAGGTCATATGATAGAGTCCATTGTTTTTAATGCTCTCTTCAGAGTTTATCCAAAACATTCCTCCTTTATCTATCTCAGACAAACAGTTAAACTGGAAACAAATCAGCTTATCAGGCTGTCAAGATCCGTTATAATGTACCTGCATCATCCATTCTGCGTGATTACCAATAACATACAGCAGTTGGGTTTGGAACCTCATGTCTTTTTGATACTGACTGACTTGTCTGTGGCATCTCCTGATTTAAATTAAATTATTACTATGGCAACGTGTGGCCATTGGAGGTAACTGCACTTTGTGTTCACTGCAGGTAGGAAAACAGAGCATCAGAACTAGCAGTGCTCGAGACAGTCAGGTTTCACTGCGCAGGTCAGTTTGTGTGTGTGTGTGTGAGTGTGTTTGTGTGTGTATGCATAAGACACATCACAGCACAGGAGCAGAGAGCAGCAGAGCAGTGCACCCTTAAATGACATCAAAACGCAGCAGAGACCCTCTGCAGAGTTTAATACATTACTATTTTGGCAAAACACGTACCTGCCAGTGTGGCGCAAAACCTCCAGAGATTTACTTGCCAAACAGAACCTCTACTTGCGTTTGTTGTTTTTAACATGATTTTAAAGCACGGCAATCACTCAAAGTTAACACGATAATTAAGATCTGAATGGTATTATTAGCCATCGTGGAAATTTATGTTTTACACAACAAGATAGAGCTATATTATATAAAATATATAATATTAAAAAGCATTCGTTTATCATTCCACATACATTGTTCTGTTTATTCTTCTTTAAGTAGTATTTCACATGACCCCCAGCCTATTGTTAAAGTGAGTTTCTTCTGGTTGTATTGAGTTATATCATATTAATATAAAAGCTAATGTTGTCTTGTGAACAGAAATTATTGACCGGTTGCTGGAAAGTGTGTCAGCTGTTATGTTTCTGTGTTTACAAGGCCTCTCTGCCTGTGGACAGAGACATGTGATACTCTTTGTGTGCTTCTGAAGCCATGATGAAAGGGGTTGTGTGGTTCCTCTTGTTTCACATTTTGGGTATGTGTGTGTGTGTGTGTGCAAGTGTGTGTTTGTCTTTGCATGTGTGTCTCCATGTCTTCATTGTTGCAGTGTGTTCTTTTTGTCTCCACATACAGTACTCCTATTTCTGTGTGTGTGTACATTTGAGCTCCAGTGCTTGTTAATGCTGTATCTGCATTGTACAGTTTCTCTCCGTGTGCATGTGAGTCAGGATGAAGTCAGTGGCTATCCTGTACTTCCTGTGGAGTGTTTTGACCTTCCCATTTTCCCTTCCTATTAAGGCAGTGAGTGTTGTTGAGCAGTACAGCCTCATCCAGCGAGCTGCTGGTCAGCCAGTCACACACAATCGTGGAAACCCCCTTCCCACGAGGCAACACACACTGAGCACATTCATCTGTTCACATTGTCCCTCGAAATCCCCCTCTCTTTCTGTTTTCCCTTCCCGTCTTCCCCACTTTCTTTCTGCTCTCTCATCATGCAGGGGATTGCCCTACTTCATTTGGGCCTCATATATCACTGTCTTTCTTCACAGCCCAATTTGTCTATAGAGTGGGAGCTCACGGAGGTATATGGTATGACATATGGCAGGTAACTTTTGCTGGCGAATTGACTGACTTCCAGTTTAGTTCTCCGCTAGCTTGAAGGACAATCAAATAATTTAATCTCTCTTTTTGACTTTCCAGATGTTAACAAGTGAATTAAATCTTGATAGTGAAATTAGTCATTTCATGGAGCTTTTGACACTTAAAAAAAGTATCTACTGATTTACAGACGTCTTTTTCCTAATGGAGTCAGTGGGAAAAAGTCTTCATGGACCCCATGGTATCACATGATGGACCTGAATGGTATGATTCCACTTTTGACCACCATGTAAAATTTGTCTCAATGCCTGGCACTCTTCCTTGGAGCTTGGTTGCGAGCACAACACAGGCTGTCTGTTTACATCCTGTAAGGTTCTCTTCACCGTTTGCAGTCAGCTCAGCTGCCTGTTGCACCATATTGACCTCTGGTAGCACCAGATGCGCACTGCATGCAAAACTTCCTCATTACAGCCTCTTCAGTAAGAAGATAATAGGAGGATGAAGCTCTTTATTTTTGACAGTATTTAAAATCAGGATATCTAAATACCTGGAATACTGGAAGTATTCTGCAGGCAACTTTACTGCTGGCAACTTAAGTCGTTTGACCAATCAAAGCGCTTTTTCCACTACATGTAATATTCACCTATTCACACACACATTCACACACTGGTCCGAGGCTACAGTACATGGTGCCACCTGCTACTCGGTAACGAATCTGACGCACTCACTGTTATGGAACAGTCAGGACCAATTTGGGGTCCAGTGTCTGCCCAAGTATACTTCAACATGTTTGCTTGGAGGAGCTGGGGATCGAACCAACGACCTTCAGAATTGTGGACAACCTACTCTACCTCTGAGCCACAGCCCTTGACAGGAGACTTTGGCCAATCACAGGTCATATCAGAGAAGAGATGTTCCCAAAGGCTGTTCTACAAATGCAGATAAGAGTGCACATTCCTTCAGATGGTGAAAGCTTCATTCATCAGAGAAACATTGCAGAGAAAGAAGTTTTTCCAGCATTGCCAACAACTGCTTACCCTGCAAAGCAACCCAGAAACGAAGATGGACTTAAAAAGAGAGGTTGTGGGGAGTTACACAGCTGTTACACAGCTTAGACCCGCTTATGAAGCTGGTTACCCACAAACTGTGACCCCCAGTGCTGAGGGGTGTGCGCTGGCTGAATTCAAGCGGCTATAGCTGCTGGCTGAAGGTCCATCTCCTGAGCTCCTGCCCACTCTCTCCCAGCACAGCAGTCCATAGCTGCGAGGACTGAGGTGGAGAGTGGCTGGCAGCTTATTCTTGTAGTCTCATTTGCAGTCTGATGAACAGAGAGAGAGAATGGGACATGAGGACAATCTCCTCAACAAATTACAAATTTTAGAATCAGTAATTAAAGACAACCACAACAGTTTAGACTATCAAATTTCTGAAGAGGAGCTACTGTCTAAAATCCATGCACTATAGCCAAAGAAGGCCAGTGGTCCTGATGGTATCTTAAATGAAATGCTGAAATTTAGCAACCACAAGCTCAAAACTGCAATATTAAAACTATTCAACCTTGTTTTGAGTATTAGACATTTCCCTGACATCTGGAGCAAAGGAATTATAACGCCGATCTTTAAAAATGGAAACAAATTTGACCCAAACAATTACCGAGGCATATGTGTGAGCAGCAACCTGGGGAAGTTATTCTGCAGCTGACTTCCTCAGAGAACATAATGTCCTAGCAAGAGTCAGATTAGATTTACACCACAACATAGAACTACAGACCATATCTATACCCTTCACACCCTTGTTAATAAACATGTCCACCAAAACAATAGAAAATCTCTTGTTTTGTCAATTTCAAAAAAGCATTTGACTCAATTTTGCATAATGGTCTGTTCCTGAAATTAATTGAAAAAGGTGTAGGGGGGGAATCTATGATACAATTAAAACAATGTATACAAATAATAAATGTGCTGTGAAAACAATAGTAATATTGAGACAGATTTCTTTCCCCAAGGTAGAGGGGGTGAAACAGGGCTACAGTCTCAGCCCCACCCTGTTTAATATTTATATTGATGATCTGGCAAAATCACTAGAACAATCAGATATCCCTGGTCTCACCCTTTCTGACTCAGAGATTAAATGCCTACTCTTTGCAGATGATCTCCATCTAAAGAGGCCCTACAACAGCAACTGGATCATCTGCAAAAGTTCTGTCAGTCCTGGGCCCTGACAGTAAGAAGACTAGGGTTATGGTCTTCCAGAAATGACCCAGATGTCAGGGAAACCCAAATAGGTTTTTGCTTAACCGACATCGAACACACACACAATTACACATATTTTTATTAAACATTACCTCTACAGGACATTTCAATCTGGCTCTGAATGACTCAGAGACAAGAGGAGAAGGGCCTTCTATGCATAAAAAAGTCTTCAAACATTGATATACTCATCAGAATCTGGCTCAAAATATTCCAATCCATAATCGAACCAATAATACTGTATGGTAGTGAAGTAGGTCTTCAGGTCTTTGAAAAATGGGACAAACTCCCAATTGAAACCCTACACACTTAGTTCAGTAAGAGCATCCCCAAAGTCCACAGGAACACGCCCAACAATGGCTGCAGGGCTAAACTACAATTTCCCCTTTTAATTAAGATTAAAAAAAAGAGCCATCAAATTCTACACCGAAAAAGCATGTGACCCCGACTCCTACCACTACAAAGCCCTTCATTACCAAGAGGAGAACATAGAGAAGTGTCATGGTGTATACCTGCCTGCCTGCCTCCTCCTCCTCCTCCTCCTCTGCTGCCAGTATTTTTCCATTCACCCTCCCTCTGCTCACTCCACCTGCAAACCACGCCCATCTCCACAGCCTGCTCACTTCACAGTTGCAACTGATCACCAATCAACTCTGCATATAAGCCACTCCAGCACACTCACTCTCTGCCAGATTGTTCTTCAGCACTATGCGAGACTCTCCAGCGATATTCTGCCAGATCTTCCGACGCCGACTCTGCCTGTCCCCGACATTCCCTCCTCGCCTGACTCCTCGTGTACCTACCTGCCTTCCGTCCCTGACCACGTGCTCTGCTTCGGCACTTCGGAATCCTGACTGCTCTCCTGGTTACGTCTCCTCCGCCTGGCTTCGACAATCCATCTGCTCTCTCCTCATCGGTGCTGCTGCCTTCACGGACTGCTTTCATGGTTACGGAACTTCTGCCTGCCCTCGACTATCCCTGTGCTCAACCGACGACGCTCATTCACCACGTGTTGTCGGCTCGACGGGCTACGGGGCTTCCTGCTCTCCATCTGCAGCAGCTGCAAGGTTCATGTCTTCTCTTCGTGGGACTGTGTTTGGGCTCTCAGCCTGAAGAATTAACTTTCCACACTGTTGACTCTGAGCAATATTGACTTTGATTGTGTTGGGTTAAATAAAGTTTATTACCAACCGTCCCTGAGCATCAGAGTACTGCATCTGGGTCCAACACTCACCCGTTACAGAGAAGAGTCTCTTCAGCCAGCTGGTGCTGAGGCTCACCTCCTCTAACAAGCACAAGGCCTCAGGATAGCCCTCACACAATCTGGCCCGACCAAATTATTGCTAAAGAAAAAGTTACATTACATTACATTAATTACATTAACATCTATTGACATCCATCACAAGCTTCAGAGCTAATGTGGCTCTAAACAGACAATACATGGTGGCCAACTATCTGACCAATGTGACTGATCAGAAACTGAGAAAGACATTAACTATGTACTCAGTGGTCACAGCTTGGCTATAGAGAGTAGCAGACACAGGCTGGCCTTTGCTGCTTAGTGAGGACACGTGTGGCTCTCTCTGTCCACAGAGAGAGGTGAAGACAGAGACACGTTTCCTGCTACACTGCAGCACATATGATTTTAGAACAGAGTTCTTTACACAAATTAAATGTAAATGCCAAGATTTTGATGCTCTCACTGCATGTCACTGGTGCATGTCACAGCCTATGGGACAACGTGACCTGACATGATGTTTATACTTCATTTCTCTTGCACATCTCACTTTTTGTTTTAAGTTGCTGTTTGTTTTTTTTGTTACATCTATATACAGTAGACATACCACACACACACACACACACACACACACACACACACAAACACGCACACACTTTTTTATTTATGAATCTGTTTTTTTTCTCCAGTGGATTGCTGTTGATTTGAATATCATTATTTGATTTTTTTTCTTGTATTTATTTATATCATCATTTAATTGTATCTGAGGTTTTGGCAATATTGTTTTACAAACATTCACGGCAATAAATCAAAATTAGTTGAATTGAACTGACATGGAGAGGCTGAAGAAATACAGTGCATCAAGCTCTATAATTTAACAAGATCAGTTGGACCAATTAGGACAGAGAGGAGGGAGCTGCAGAAGCATGTATTTTCAAATTCTGACATTTTTTGTTTGTTATTCCTTTTCCAGAGAACTGTATGCCCCAGCTTTGACAGATTTCCCCAATGACAAAACATTCACTCTGCTTTTCAAAATTCTATTAATATACAAATACTCAAAAGCCACCTTGACACAGCTGTGGACCACAGACTTACCATGCAGTGTAGACATAAAGAGGCCCACTTTCTCAAAAACTTGCAGAGCATTTCTTGAGCATTTCTGTTTGTGTGTGTGTGTGTGTGTGTGTGTGTGTGTGTGTGTGTGTGTGTGTGTGTGTGTGTGTGTGTGTGTGTGTGTGTGTTGTGGTTGTTCATGTTCCATTAAATCCTGTTCCCCATTTGTCTCTCTCTGCTCTCCTCCCATCTCCTTCTTCATCTCTGTCTCTCAGCTATTTTCTGTTAAATAAATGATGGCCACATGCCTGACCTCCCATCTGACTGATGAAAATATGTGTGTGTTTGAGTGGTTGAGTTCAGGATTATGGGGGTACCTCAGTGTTTGTATGAAGGGAAAATGCAGTTCATCTGCTTTTGCAGAAAAGACTGTCTTTTCCACAGGTTTGACATGAGTAGAATTAAAGGATTAAAGTAGAACTTCAGAACAGTGTCAAAGGACACTGTTCTGAAGTCATTACTGATTACCTGTGGTTTCTGAATTAATACTACAAACAGTACCGTTTATGCAGTATCACCAAATACATTATACTGTGTCGTGGGCCTTGGTTGGCACAGACTCCTTGATCCTGCTCGACGTGACCTTCTACTGCCATTATTATGAGTCATGCCTCCACTATTAATATACGCATGGGACTCTTATCAACACCTATGATATTTGCACAAAACATCACATGCTATCATAGAGTGCATTTAGTAATTTTGAGTCTATCACTACTGATATAATATATGCTAGTGTTACCATTATTGCTGTGCTCCACCTCTCCCCCTCTCTCTTCCCCTCTCTCTTTCTCTCACTCTTTCTTTCTCCTCGTTGTCATTACTGTAATTTAGTTGTTATGTATGACATCAATAGAGTGGTGAAGTAATGAGTTTTAAAACGCCGAAGTCCGTCAGCCTTTTAGAACCTCTTGTTTCCTTGTCCTAAAGTCTATGGGTTTTTTGAATGGGCTTTTGGTAAAATGCCTTAAATAAGGTCTGTGGTTAAGACAGGCTAATAATATTTAGACATTTTGTTCTGAAACAAAATACAGCAGCTTAAACCCAATTTTTGAACTTTTAAGGTTTTGCTCGTCTAAAAACGGCGGTTGCTAGCAAGTGGCTAAATGGGAGACCCCATGTTTGTCAGGGATGTTAGACGTCATCACACCGGACACAGAAACTCATTAAACCCACTAGTCCGCCTTAACAGCTTTACAGACTTGCATTGAACTTGAAGATTTATTTGTTTATAATATTTTTCGATCGTGTTTTAACATGTTTATACAGTGTTTGTAGTTGTGACGTTTAAGTTGTGCGACCGCGGTGTAGTTCATGTATAGCCTAACAATAGCTTCTTGCTTCTAGTAAATTCATTTACGCTTCAAAACACATAAAAGTGGTGTTCATCTGTGAAGATTATGCTAAACAAAATGTATAAGTCTCATAAACTGATGTTCGTCACAGAGCTTTTTTTGGGCGATAACTTAAAAATCCCATTCAAAAATCCCATTGGGTTTTTGACGAGGGAACCAGTGCGTTTCTTACTTCCTGGTTGGCTTACAAAAACACGTCATCCCTTCACTACTCTATTGCACATCTGTACATCCTGGAAGAAGGATCCCTCTTCAGTTGCTCTTCCTTGAAAATTGAAATAGAAACACTGTCACCAAGGGTAACTGGTTTTGAGTTTAAGCCACGGAGTTGCTCAATCCATCACTTATTAAATATCTTGACAAATAATGGATAGATTGTCATAAACTTTTGTGCAGAGAGTCATGGTCCTCAAATGATAAAACCCAAAGACTGATCTCCAGACAAAGGTATCAAAGTTGTTATCTAGTTATCTATAATCATCTACTTAATGAATTAGTACAATGTTTTGTTCAGACATTTATGTTTCACAGACTCAGACACCACCAACTGGTTTTCATCTAAGACATCCCAGTGACCTCCTGGAGTCACTCAGACATGTAAGAACAGTTGTTCATCACCCTTCGTTTATACAAGGACTGAAGTTTGGTCTAGAGGACTGGAGACACATTTCTACCAAGGATTTGAGAGGGACCATCTGAACTTCAACCCTGTCTACCCCTCTCTCTCTCTCTCTCTCTATCTATCTATCTATTGCCTTTCTCTCTTTGATGTGTCAGTCCACACACAAACAAATAGATCTCCTTCCCTCTCGTGTTCTTTAACCCCCTGCTGAGATGACAAAATGCAAGACATACTGTAAACTCATTCTACATTCTTTTTTTGTTAAGACCAGCATTTAACATGACCACTTAGACCAAAATTGTGAATTGTGAAATTTAATTGAAAAGGAATCTCCGCGATCCGCCATCAACTCTGCCACAGATCTAGAAGCAACACCTGCTGCACAAATTATTAGCATCTGTCACCTACCCTGAAAGACTTAGTTTAAAGACTTAAAGACTCTTTAGCTGGCCAGCTAAAGACCGCCACACCCCGACTCCACCTGCCTTGCTGCCGCCGCCGCCTTTCAGCAAGTCACTTCATTTGGAAGACGCGCTGCAGCCCTCCACTGGAGCAGAGCGATGACCTAGACCTCCCCGGAGAAGTTGATTCAAGTCAGCCAAAGTAGGCAAAAAGCTTTAATGCTAAATTTCTAAATTCCAATTTACCATTTAGCGCGCATCCATGTTCTAGACGGTCACATATTTCTACCTACTATCATCCATAATTAATCATTTACATCACCTGAATATATATTACCTTGATTCCCTTTCATTTGCGTAATGTCATTTATATGCCATATTCCTTCCTTTATTAACTCATCATTTCATCAGCCTAAATAAAAGGTTTCATTTATTGCCAAGTCATTGTCTGTAGACATTATTTCATGAGAGGAACAAGATCCATGTATACAGGATAAATGGTACAAATTGTGAGATTGATTAAAGTGATAACGTGTTTTGAAAGGGTTATAATTTGAAATTGATAGAGAATAGAGAAATAGAGAATAGTGCCCCTTTTACTTTAACGAGTGCAAAACCCTAATTCTAATATAGTTATAAATTACTGCTACATATTTGGTGCCCCTTTGTGACACAAACTCACTCACACAGTGTATACACACAAATCAATCAGTGGGTGCCTGTGTCAGACTGCGTCAGATACTGAGTAGAGGAAGTTTTAAGGAAGCTATGGTTACCATGCAGAGAGAGACAACAATGGGAGTGTGTTGTTTTTCACTTTGGTGACTGAATGGGATATGAATGCTATTATTATTATTATTATTATTATCATTATCTAACTATCTTGTTGAAGTTGAGAAACTGAAAACACGAAATGCAAGAAAAATGGTATGCTATGGTACACCCTAGGTTGTGTCAGCTTTAGTGCTGAACTGGGGCATAGCTCAGTTGTGTGCTGTAGTGGGCTGTCCTTATCTCATCATCCCAGGTTTGATCCCGAACAAAAAAAAAAAGAAAAAAATGTTTTTCATGGTCCAATCTAGGTTTTGTTGCCAATAATAGGGGAAAAGAAACTTGTTATTGGTTTAGGAGTCAACATGCTTAATGTTTCAAGGTCCCAGAGAGGATCTATGTTGAAACGGAAATAGCTACTTACAGTGGGCTGCAGCCTCACAGACACAGAGCAGTAGACCCTATTGTGACCAAATTTCAATAGTGTGCTGTTTAAACCAGGTAATTACCATAGTTAACCTGTTGTTAATAATATTAAAAATTTATTACAATTAATTCATCATGGCATTAGGAACTCTTGTTAATTTGAATTTAACTTAAAATCTTAAAAATAGCATCTTCAGTACTATAATCCTAAATTCCTGAATCCTTAACCAGTCAGTCGACCATTTTGTTTGAATTTGGCTGCATTCAACCAAATGGATCGATTTCTCTGGAGAGATTAATTTGTTGAGGGCTGGCATACACTACACATTGCATCACAATGAGGTAAGTAACACCGAGCCCACTGGAATAAGTGATTATTAGTTCAAGTGAATTTCAAGTCAATTTTTGGTGAATTTTAATTCCTAAGTTTGAATTATGCCTTTCATTAAGCTGAATTAATTGGCTTTTTAAAATCGTTTTTGATTGAAGAAACTGTTCATTTAACAATGCAGCTCCTCTTGGTAAATCCCAGCAGAGTCATCTGAATCCAGCAGCACCTACTGACACTTTTTGCTCTAATCTTGTCTAACTAGAAACCAGCTATTAAGGCTATTTCTTATTTCTTGTTTAGCGGTAGATTTTTCACCTTAAGGTTTGCACAGGCTAAAACACTCCTTTATGGTGTGACTGAATACACAAAGTGATTGAACAACTCTTATATACAATGTCTGAACATCTTTGTTTCAATTTGAAATGAATCCCTTTTGCTAAAATGTTAAACTTCCCTGTGAGGCTGTAAGCTAATAGCTAATAGTAACTTGAAATTCTGGCCAAAGTGCTGGGATCTAATCTAGGTTCCCTTAAATCTGAGGGCAAAATTAAAATCAAGTGAGAAAGATCATGTCCTGCATCTGTTTGCAGCTGAGAGCATCATGAGCACCCTGATAAGCCTTAACACCTCTGTGCCTTTGTTGCCATCAGGGGGGAAGAATCATCAGTAGAAGTTATATTCATATAGGAAAACTCTTGAATGTAGGAAATTACACTCGTAACTGTAAGATTATGACACGTTCTATTGTTCGATCATATTCTTTTGCTCAGGCAAGTAAAACAAATAGGATCCCACATAAGGGGTAAGCTGACTCCACTCTGAAGCCACCATCCAAAGGCACACATAGAGGATTAATAAGCTGCAGTTGTAATGTTTAGCAGTGAGTAAGGTTTTGGCACATGTGCCCCGGATTCAGGTGAGATTACCTGTCTCTGAGGTCCAAGGGCCCCCTGTATTAGCAAGCTTGAATGTAAACTATGAGTTTTTAGTTAGTTAGTTTTTAGGCCCACCACCTGCAGGACTGGAAATCAGTGTCGGGTGCTTTGCGTGCCGGGTAGTAGACATGGGCAGGGCCCCGGGCATGCTGACCCCTGGCTTTGTAGGCTAGCTCTGGTTACGTGGAACGTCACCTTTTTGGCAGGGGGAACCAGAACTTGTGTGGGAGGTGCAGCGGTACCAGATAGATATAGTTGGGCTCACCTCCATGCACAGCTTTGGCTCTGGAACCTTACCCCTGGAGAGGGTCCCCGGCTGAGCACTGCTATGTTGGAGTTCTCCCCATTGAACAAGGAAGTCGCCTCGATGCAGCTGCAAGTTGCTAAGAGGAGGTCTCTGACCATTGTTTGTGCTTATGCACCAAACAGCGGTTCGGAGTACCCGGCCTTCTTGGAGTCCCCTTAGTGGTATCCTGGAAAGGGTGCCAACTGGGGACTCCATTGTTCTCCTGGGGGACTTTCTTTGCAGAAACGACTGTTTCAGGTGACCAAATCTTCCCTTGCTTTGTACATTGAAGGATCAGGCAACCATCAGAGGTCTCCCTCTGAGCCTTCTTTTTTCCTACAGAGATGGTCAGTCGGATTGAAAAAACATTATCTAAAATAATCTCAGATATAAAACATACTGTAGAGCAACTTGTTACACTTTAGATGCACTTCAGCACTGTAGAGTGAAGCTTATAGCAAATACAGGAGCTCCCAGGAGTCAGTCTAATCAGTCTGCATTAGCATGCACAGGAATCAGTGTTGTTGGCCTCATCTAAATCAGGTGTTGTTTGTACAGTGCAAACAAGCAAGCATTTTGACTGACCACCACTTATGTCCAGAATGTAACATTTTATCTTCACAATGAAACCTTGTGAGGATGTTGTGACTAGAGCTCTCATGTGCACTGTGAAAATGTATGAACAAGAATGTACCCATTTTGCTGCCTTGTATACATGGATTGTCTTTTTGTAATTGACATAGTGGTTGTTCCTTGTAAAGCCCTCTGTGTAGAATACACTAGCACCCAGGGAACACACACTCCTCAGTGCTCACACACTCTCTATCACAACCCACTGTTGTGTACAGTTCTGCTACACTGCATCTCAAAGTGATGGCCAGCAGCAGTTAAGACGCTCCAAAAAGCTTTCTCTGTTGAGGATGTTAAATAAAAAATCCCTCCACAGACACACTAACATTATACACATACGCATATGAAATATGAATATGAATATGAATCAAGGACGCCTTGAGTGATTTTTTTCAGATTTGGCACACATTTTCACTTGGACTCAAAGATAAACCGATTACATTTCGGTGGTCAAAGGTCAAGGTCACTGTGAACTTGGTTCCAAATCATTCCCGTGAATGCAATATCTCAAGAAAACTGTGAGGGTATTTCTTAACATTTGGCACAAACCTCCACTTTGATTCTAGTAATAACTGACCAGACTTCGATTGTCGTAGGTCTAAGGTAAAGGGCACTGTGATCTTGTGTCTCATTCTTGTGAACTCATTATATCAAGAACACCTTAAGGGAATGTCCTCAAATTTCCTTTTTGTCTCAAGAATAAACTGATAAGAATTTTAATTTAAGGTCAAAAGTCAAGGTCATTGTGACCTCATGATACATGTTTTTGACCATAATGCATATGCTAATTATGACAATGTCATACAGATGTTTAAAATGATAAAATGATCGTTGATGACATTTTACATCCAAAAGAATCATGATGTTATGCAAAAACACTTTTCTCAGTAACAGAAGCACAGACAGTTGGATGGATTCAGAAACTGAATTGGTGATGCTAATCTTGGGTGTCCACCTTGAAACTGTGCTGATTGTGCTGCTGGGGGGAAGAGTTTGTAAAACATGAGACATGGAGACATGTGAAACATTTTCACAGACATGGATGTAACTGTTGCTTGACTTATTTGCGGAGGCATGCAACTGCCAGGCTGTAATTCTTGTTTGTCCTTAAACCATTCCCTGAGAGATTAGAGAGTTACAGTTAGAGCAGAGTGGAAAACCACAGTAGTATTTGTGTTTGCCATCTCCTCTTATTTTTAGTCAGTTTTGTGAAATCTGACTTAAACAGGGAACAAAGTATTCTACTGAGCCTTGATTTAATCTGTTAGGCCAGTACTGCTGATGCAAATATATACAACTGCCATCTTAAATAAGTGTTTCCCTGCTGGATGGACTTTTCATAAAACTGGCCTATCTATGCAGTAGAAAGACGCCAATTTCAAAGGAATATTTTTGAAATTAGTGCTACTTGACCAGAGAAAACAGAGGAAAAGATCTGAGGCATTCACTTTTGAACCTACAACTACCAGTCCGTAATGCATTGCTCCATGCCAGACCACTAGAGAAAGAGAGAGAGAGAGCGAGAGAGAGAAAGAGGGAGAGAGAGAGAGAAGCACCTACATATAGTCCAGGCTAACAGTTCAAGTAAAAATGTTGCTTTGATTTGAAAGGCTGCATTGCTCTGACATGTGATTCTTGCTGGTGGAGGTTTTAGTGGTGCACAAAGTATCAAACACCCAAATATTTTGTCACAGTGTCTAGAACAGCGAGGTGTGGTCTGAGCTCTGGAGGAAGGCCTTGCTCAGGGATGATTATGGAACATTGTGTGTGGAGGAGGGGTGGGTGGGGATGGGTTGGGGAGTTGTTGATTTTAAGATGATGTAGTTTCAAAGCCAGCATTTGTTACATCCATAATCCAAAGGTGCTATATGGCTGGAAACAGCCCTCACCCACATTGTTTGTGTCTGTGTGTGTGGGTGTGTCAGATCAATCAGGACAGGGCGACAGCTGTCCTGGGAGGATTAGCTGTGTATGTCTGCAGTGTACATGTCTGTCTCTCTGAGGTCAGTCTGCTCTTCATGTACAGACAAACACAGCTACACAATGACTCTCAAATCTTAGCCTCTAGATTTCACTCATAATTGCTACATGCACTCACTCAGATGTTTTGTTCAAACCTTCAGTCTTACAAATGAAGCTCTAAAGTGTGACTCATAATGTGCCAATAAAGCCAAACTTCAGCTCTAAACCAGAGCAGTGTAGTGCATATGCAGAGATCCTAAATGTAAGTTTTGGTTATGTTTTGGGACTCCAAAATGAGTTTGACTCTTTTCTTGTCTGAGGCTATATTCATAGAACAATTTTACTCCAGGTTTTTGGGCTGAGTCTTCCTGCTCTTAAAGAACATATTACAGCAACATTGCATACTTGTGTAAATATAATTTCTTTGGATTCCTAAAGTACTGGACAGATTTGAGGCATTGATGGACATGTGGTGTTCACTGTCACTGATGCACATTACAAGCACTTGGGGTGTTTTCTTATTTTGCACTTATGCAATGGTTTCAACCAGTGTTGGGCAAGTTACTGATAATTAGTAATTAAATACAATTACCAGGTACTTCTTTCAATTCAATTACTTTTAAATTACTGCATAATAAAAGTAATTAATTACTAAGAAAGCTATTTTTTTTGCGTTACTTTTTTGTTATTTCTACTGATGCTTCAATTATATATGCACACACATTATTTTAGTGTTGTTTTGGCACAATTGGGACAAGACTGTTAAATTTTATATACACTGGCTACTACACATCACTATGATGAAAGTAAGTAGTGGAACAACAAAACAAAATATTTTAAAACTTTTCATAGGAATATTTATTGTATCCTTAGCATGCCTTCAAACCGAGCACCAATTCACTGTTTTGACAGTATGAAATATTACACAGCCTGACAGATTCTCAGACACTCAACAGTCATTTCTTACTAAACAGTGTGGCTTATCCATTGTTACATTAACAGAAATTCAAATCAACTGAACTCTAATTACCTCATCTGCAGTGATGGAGGACAGTATAAAAGTAAAATTCCGCTCATTTGTGAGGTCGTGCAAACTCTGGCATTGCCGACAACACAGTCCAGCAAATGTTTCAAAATAAAATGCTTTGTGTCAGCAACTGATGGGATTCTGTCCACAGAAACGTTGTCAGGGGGCTGTTATTTCGAAAGGGGAGCAGGGAAGTTGGAGTAAAAGAAACATCTTCGTATTTCCTCATCTTTGTGACAGAAAGAGACTTTGAAACTGCAATAAAAGGTGGTCTAGAGTCAGCACAATCATCAAAACACCATTTTCACAGTTTGTTTCTGCGGACAAACGGGCGTGGCAAAAAATCGATGAGTCACCATTTTTGTAGATGTGCTGCATCTAAGACGCTCCTGACCACCACTGCTCAGATGGGCAGTGTGGATGCTCTAACTTGTTAACATGGGGGCCGGAATAAAAAACAACACGTTAGTGTTCGTGTGCTGTGTGAAACGGGTCTAGTTGTCTGTTCTTTTCATGGATTAGAACCCTTTTGTATTTAAGTAATTGTAATGTGGTTTTCTGGGTATCAGTAACAAACTTCATTACTCGTTACTGCCAAAAGTAACGGCATTAGTTATGGCATTCGTAACGGCATTACTTAGTAGTGTGTTACTCCCAACACTGGTTTCAACCTTTTGGGTTTATGACCTCTCAAAGGGAAGCAGGAAGTTTCCTTTTTGCTTCTCAATGTTGCAGTCATTCAAAACAAAGATGAAAGTCATTTTGTTCTATAATAATAGATTGTTTTGCTTTCCTTTTGTGTTTGTCATCTCCCAACCCCATAGCTTAGTCTTGATCATACTGCACGCTGGATTTTAATGTGTTCTCATTTGTATCTCATATTGTCTTTTATAAAAATCACCAACAATCTCTGAAGTACTCATTACTGCCAAAAGTACACATTGTTTCTGTGAAGAGGCCTCTGAAGTGAGTTGTGAGCTTTGTTTTGTGAGTATTGTGAGACAGTGCCTGAAAGCACACCAAAAACAGCTCACTTAAGGTTGGTTGAGGATGAGCTCACTGCTATTGAGCACCAGCTCAAAGTTTCTGAATAGATATTAGAATTTAAGACAGTGTGTTACACTAACCTACATTTGGAAATAAGTCTGCTTTTCCAGACTTGTCACATTGATTAAGGCCATGGCAACAGAAACTACACACCATCAATCAGATGGGATGAATTCTGTACAGCCCCACCTATTAGTTAATACCTGCTGTAATATTCTGGGATATGAGTTTACAATTTCCACAATCAATAGACTAATAAATGTGCATTGACACTTAGCAGTCTACTAACAATAAGATTTCATTTGTTAAAGTCAAAACTGAAGAAGCATGGGTTATGATGGATTATTCTTCTGAAGAGAATATAACTGTACCCTGCCTTGCAACCCTGTGTGACCAGCAGAGACTGCACAAGAGCTGTCAACATTCTGTGGTCCAGCCAAAAAGTTTGGATGCATCGTGTGTATGAGCATAGAACTACAACAGATAGAATGGGCACTGTAGCACAATACAACGAGCACTTTGTGATGGCGGATCATGGACACATGGTAATTCTTCATGATCTAATATCGTCATATCATCATACCTAGTTTGTGCCCAGCAGCTTCAGTGTCAGGCGAAGGAGAGAACTATGTGTTTGCGTCCCATAGCTTCTGCCTCAGGTAAGGGAGCGCCTAGTGTACACTGCATCTTCACAGACTTGTCAGGGAGAGCGTAGTGTGCCCCAAAGCCTCAGTGTCAGGTGAGGAAGAGCATGGTATGAGCAAACAGCTTTGGTACAGTGAACCCCACAGCTTCAGCCTCAGGTGTGGGAGAGAGCAGGGTGTGAGCCACACAGCATCAGTGTCAGGTTAGGGACAGCATGGTGCACCACGCAGCTTTGCTCTCCAGTCAGGGAGAATGGTTGCTGCCTCGCTCTTTCTGAACAGTCATGTGCAATTACCCACACAGCTATAGTATGTGAACTGAAAACGTAAGTGCATTCAATAGGTTCACAACGTGTCCCTGACCTCCTCTGGAGGTGGTGTGCTCAGATTGTTGTGGTTGTTGTAAGTGTCTGTCAACAAGAACCATACAGAAAAATGAAAAAAATCTAACCTTTTCCTAATCAGGTCTTTTTGTTAGTGTGTGTAACCAAGTCTCACTTCAGGACAACTCTTATTCAAAAATTGTCTCCAGTAGTCAGTTTGACACAATAAGTCTGTGACCGAGTAGTGCCAAACCAGGCCACTGACCCACAGGCTGTCTTTAACACACATGAAGGGGCTAAAGACAGCCTGCACTGCAATAAGTTTTAAGTTTGTTAAACTTAGAAATGAAAGTTCACCTGCTACCTAATTGGCTGTTTGTTTTAAGTTTGTTGCCTGTTGATTGTGTTTGAATTTTTAAGCTGTTTGTTTTATCTTTTGCTGTTGTGTTTTTAATCTACTTGTTCTTGTATATGAAATTCTTTGTGCCACTATCTTGGCCTGGACTTGCTTGGAAAAGGTTCTGCATCTCAATCAGACTATACCTGGTTAAATAAAATAAATAAAATAAAAACAACTAACTCTGTTACAAAGCTGCTTTATCTTGACAAACAAACATAGAATTCCACACTATTGCAACTCACCATTTCAAGTTAAGAGAACTTCAGTTTTACAAGTTGATTAAATTTATCAGGCTGGGGACAAGGAGCGTATCAGAGCTGCATCAACTGATGTAAGATATGCAATGTTATAAGAACTCAGGGCTAATATTGATGAAACACAGCTGACATTATGAAAAGTAAAAGCCAACTCACAGATGGTGTAAACAATAAACTGACATAAAGATGACATTAACTAACAATAAACCACCATGTTTTAAATAGACACACTATAAACACTGACAAAAAGTGACAAAGAAATTTCCCAAAAAAGAAGCCTTCAAAGAATGTATGATTGTAAGTATATCGAATCCCATGCAAAGTTTAAACAAATATCATGAAAACTCATCTCTGATACAATGTTCACAGAAATAATCAGCTCAAAATTCATCATAATTGCTAATGTAACACAAACTCCCTGTAGTTAAGCAATTTGGTTTTTTGTACAGTTTATCAGTTGTTCTCTACTGTTATGAATTTAACATAATATGAAATATCCTTAAAATATGTCTTCAGTTTACTCAATGATAGTAAGAAGTCCCTGAAGGAAAAAAGATGCCTAAACATCTCGGGTTTCTACCTTTAAGACTTCCCTGAAGCGTTTCTTCAGGGATATCTTTGTGTTTGCTGTGCTGTGCTTCTACTTAGAGTTAAATAAAATAAAAACAACTAACTCTGTTACATTATCCATTCAAGAAAACCTGCTTTATCTTGACAAACAAACATAGAATTCCACACTATTGCAACTCACCATTTCAAGATTGCTGCTGCAAAGACAGAATTCTCCATTTGTTAATGAGCGGTGACAAGATAATTCAAGAACTATCAGTGGAGCTTGGCTCTGGTAGCGGCAGAAGGCAACGCAGGCTCCACTGGTCATACAGCAACCGCAGACAGCGTAGCCTCCACAGGTCACACGGGGACTTTTATTCCCTGGTCCAACCAGAGCTGCATGGGGAGGATGTGTTTATGATCAGTGGGTAAAGCTCCAGAGAAAGCAGCTCCCCTCTGCTGTGTGACTGTATTTAACGCTGAGTGCGCTGTCATAGTCAGTGTCACGCTCTCACACTGCCTTGCCAATTCTCACACCAACACACGGGGACAGCAGAAGTGTTGGACAGTCATGTAATGCAGTGAACAACTTTGACTCTAATACAGATGAGTATTATCAGGGATCAAACAGCTGATGGTCCGACAGCAGCGCAGTGAGAAATCCAGACAAATAGAGCGGGGGTTCTCCTCAGAGCACCAAAGTGTGTGAATGCAGAAACAGACAAACATTTAGCAGTGGAAAGTCACTTTTTTAAACTTCTACATAATACTTTGTTTTAGTTTCAGGTTTAGTCAGACTTTGAATTATTTTGATACACCAGGACACATCACTCCATGTCTCATCCAGGCGCTTGCGCTGAGTTCTTGTTATTATTACCAGGGGCAGATGTAGTGATTTGGGGGCCTAGGGCCACAGGCACATTGCCTTATTTTCAACCTTTCTTTTACTGGCAATGTTGGCAGGCTGTTGGTAGCTATCAAAGAAGTCGGCCTGCAAAACTTTTTTTTCACAAGTACAACAAATAATAGCGCAAAGCAGAAGTTCAAGTCAGAGTCCTGCAGTCACGAGGGGTTGGCCTATTATCAACACAAACCGAATTTAATGATATATTGACCGCACTGTAAGGGCCGAAACATAAGCTGTATTCAGTCTTCACTCTCTACTGAACAGCCTCAACAGTCTCAGAAAAGAGAAAAAATAAATAAATAAAAGCAAAAGAAATTTCCCAAAAAAGAAGCCTTCAAAGAATGTATGATTGTAAGTATATCAAATCCCATGCAAAGTTTAAACAAATATCATGAAAACGCATCCCTTATACAATGTTCACAGAAATAATCAGCTCAAAATTCATTATAATTGCTAATGTAACTGTTTTTTTGTACAGTTTATCAGTTGTTCTCAACTGTTATGAATTTAACATAATATGAAATATCCTTAAAATATGTCTTCAGTTTACTCAATGATAGTAAGAAGTCCCTGAAGGAAAAAGGTTGGGAACCACTGTACACGGTCCAGCCAAATACTAAGTTTTAACCTAGTCTTGTTTACAGTGTAAAGGAGCTCAGGCTTCAGGTACTTTCACACTCAGTTCATCACTGTGAGGAATCCTATGGTCTCAGACCCTCCCCAGCATTTCCATCAGTTTTCACCAGAAACTAGACCTATGTCCTTACCTCCTCCAGGGTCAGACTCCGTGTATGAACACACAGACGGCACACCCATTGCCTCATATAACCTGATACCAGACTGCCTAAACATCTCGGGTTTCTACCTTTAAGACTTCCCTGAAGCGTTTCTTCAGGGATATCTTTGGTGTGTGCTGCGCTGTGCTTCTATTAGAGGAAAATTGAGTGAAGAAGCTGTGTGTGCTCGTTACAACTTTAAATGTCCCTTTCTGAACAGCATAAAAGGATTATTTCACATAGAACTCCTGTCAGTCCACAGATTAGTGCCTTTTATACAGGGCCATGTAGAATTTCTGGAGGTGGTTGTGAAGGAGTTTGAGGGGAGCAGAGGAGGATATGTGGGCAGACTTGTGAATGGCTTCATTAACACAGAGAAGATGGGTTCATTAACACCCAGCAGCCCTGCTGGAAAGGAAAGCCTCACTGGTAGACTGGGAAGGAACCCATGGGAGGAACCAGGCAGGCTGTCTGTCTGTGTGTGTGTGTGTGTGTGTGTGTGTGTGTGTGTGTGTGTGTGTGTGTGTGTGTGTGTGTGTGTGGCAGGTGGAGTAGGTGATAATTGGTTGCAGTCTCATGTTTGCTCATGCACAGATCTAAAAGTCAGATCTTCACTGTCTGACTTTGAGATCAATTTCCTCACGGCTGTTTGTGTTTGTTTCCCTCCTGTCTTTCTTTCCTTTTAATTTTTATTTGCTCTTTTCTCTCCTCTCTTTTACTCATCTGTGCCCAAACCTCCTTTTGTCATGAACAAGTAACCAAAAGAGAAACTCAAATGCAGGACACACCAGACCAGTCCTCAAAGGCAAAAATCAGGGTTTAATCAGTCCAAGGTTCGGTACACAGCAAGGCAATCAACACAGGCAGAGGTATCCAAAACATGAGGCAAAAAGCAGAGTCAAAAAACTATCAAGGTCGATATCAGAAGGCTATGAATACAAAAGAATGCTGGAACATGACTATGAGGTGCACCGAACTGGCGACAAGACTGTGAGAGACATGAGGTTAAATGCAAGAGGTAATGAGGGTGATAGGAAACAGGTGGGATCAGGAGGCAGGATTCAGTAATATTTAGTTACTTTTATAGCCAACTCAAAAAAGACTTCAAATATTTCCTTTAAATATGCTTCAAATTATACACATTCAAAGTGTGTATGGTTGGGGCTTTTATTGTGAAGGGTAAAACAGAAGGACTTAAGCTGTAATGTGCTGCTGCACACTGTGTTTCACATTGTGTTTTGCACAACTGCTTAACACTTCTTCTTCTTCTCACCTTTGTTGTGGGTTGGCCTTGCTGCAGAAGCTGGAGAAGTTCAGTCAAAAAACTTCTTCTCACCAGCTCCCATAAGTGTGTGACCCTTTTACAATGCTAGACTGCAGCAACAAATTTTCACAATAGCTCTATGATGATTAGTTGATTAATTCCATTGACAAAACAAAAATAATCCAACAATAATATTTTAGATTGATTGCTGACATCATTTATCAGTTAAAATTATCTAGTTACAGTTTGTATCATGCTAATTTTCTGCATTGTATACACTAAAAGACCCAAAGTATGTGGATCTGCACTAAAGGTAAAAAGCTTCAACTGAAGACTTTTGGGTTTTGGACTGTTGGTTGGGCATTTTAAGTTCGGATGGACATTTTCTAACCTTTTTATAGATAAGGATAAAAATGTAAGGATGAATGATGAAAAACATTAATAGATTAATTAAAAACAGAAATAACAGTTAGATGCACCCAGTTGCATTATCATGTTATTTAAAGTGCACTCATTTGAAAAGACAACAAGGTTTGGATAATTTTTCAAAACTACTGCCAGCACGAGTGGCACGGTGGTGTTGTGGTTAGCACTGTTGCCTCACAGCAAGAGGGTCCCTGGTTTGAAACCCGGTTGGAACGGGGTTGGGTCGGAGTTTGCATGATCTCCCCATGTCTGCGTGGGTTCTCTCTGGGGTCTCCGGCTTCCTCCCACAGTCCAAAGACATGCAGCTCAGGTTGATTGGTGACTCTAAATTGCCCTTATGTGTGACTGTGAGCGTGTATAGTTGTCTGTCTATATGTGTCGGCACTGTGATAGCCTGGCGACCTATCCAGGGTGTACCCTGCCTTCCGCCCGATGACAGCTGGGATTGGCTCCAGCCCTTCCGCGACCCTTACAAGGACAAGTGGTTACAGAAAATGACTGACTGACTACTGTCAGCACAACACTGGATTTTCAATACCAATTACAGCACAGTAATTTTACTTACTTACTTTGAAACTTGTCTCACATGTCTATTTACAGCCTAAAGTCTGTTTGTAGCACTCTGGTGGTGGGCTCCAGGCGTGCCAGCTGGTCAAAAAATAAATAAAAAGAAAAAAGAAAAACTGCAAAAGGTAAAACTCAACTCTCATCTCAACATCTCATCGGAGAAAAAGATAAGGAATCTGACCAGACATTTCATTACACAACAGTTTTTCATAGTTGGTGCTCACAGAAACATTTCTGTCAGTAATGAAATGCTACTGAGCTGTGATACCTAGCCCTGTTAACAGATTGACTCTTGTATTGTATTGTATTAAAGTCCGTGTAAAGCAAATAATGTGTGATGAATCTGTCACAACCCAGAAAAATGTTATAAACCACCTAGCCAAATTTAATTATTAAAAAAATGTCCAAGTAGGCCTATATAATATTAGATTTAAAAAATGGGAAAATCTGAGCAGTATTCTGCTGAGACATTAAAGAAAGTAAAACTGTACAACTGTACTCAGGTGTCATTATGTAGCCACTGCGTATAAGCAGCAAGTTAGCAACGTTAGCTCTTACAGTCTAATAATTACATAAAAAACTATCTGTAACATGCCACAACCATATAAACACAAGCAGAATATCTATCACTAACACCGCCTCCACCAAAATTAGTGCATACAGGCAGGTTTTTTAGACACAGCTAAACCTGCTAAATACTCTATTCCTATAACTCATGTGTCTGCCTTTCTGTCATCTTGTGTGTGTGTTTGTGTGAGTGTGTCTGTGTTTGTGTGAGTGTGTCTGTGTGTGTGTGCATGTGTGTGTCTGTGTGTGTGTGTTGTTTTGATGGTGTGTCCGTGTGATGTCACAGAGAGGCAGAAGAACAGGTAAAACAGTAGATAGCAGCAGGAACAGAGGTCTTTTCCGTGGTTTCTTGTTTTTATTTATTTCTTACTTATTCAGTATCTCTTTCAAACTCTGGTCAAATGTATCTGGATTGATGTTTTAGCTGCTCAGGTAGCAACGGACAGTAATTTGTAATGACGCATCACTGCACCTCGCAGGTTACAGAGCTGAAATTAGCATATTCACCTGGGTGTTGTGTTCCCATCAATGTCGATCAGAGCCAGAGGCAATAAAAACCTCTGTTTACTGCATTTGACCTGACTGTGAATGCCAATCATAAATGTTCTCATTGCATTAAAAAGCCAGATGTCAGTGGAAATAAGGTTTAACATACCTTTTAGTCTTTGAGTCAGAATCAGCCACCTACCCACCTCACTGCTGTGGGTTTGTGCTTTGTGCTAACAATTGCTGCTGTTAATGGCTAAATGAGAGTTTGTCGCTGCACAGCGGCTCTTGCTTGTTCTTTGTCTCTGGCTGTGTGTTACTGTGCTATTGGTTAACCTGCTAACCTGAGTCTGTCTCTGTGCTGTGGCTCGCTCTTCGGCTCAGACGATATGTGTGTTTTGTGCTTAAGAGTAAGCTGCTACAGAAAGTGTGTTTCTTTGCAGCAGCTCCTTCTTCATTTTTATAGATTAGGGGAGGGATTAGGTTTAGTATGGCTCCAATGCATCACTAAGCAGGCTTTTAGGCACACCCAAAACCTCCTGGACACAGGCACAGTTTATCCTTCCAACTCCACCCTGCAGAACTAAACAGTTCCTATTCTTTGCATGTGTTGCAACAAGTATTTGCAAACATTTGTAACATGTTTAGAGAGAAATCAGTTAATTTGCTAAACCCAGACTTTAAGCAAGTGTCACATCTATGCGTCTATTACCTGGACAGTAAGAAAAGTACACAGAAAAATAGAACACACTGTGGCATGCTTTGAAAAAGTAATGACACTCATGTAAAGTTTATGTGTTATTTATGTTTGTAGTAAAAACGGTGAAACGAACAAAGTGAAACAAAAACACTTATATCCCTGAAATACACACACTGTCTGTGTGATTACGTGTGTGTTCCATGTCCTTGCTGTCCACAGTGACTCTAGTTTTTTTTTAAAGCATCTCCTCAATAGCTGTGTCCCAATTCAGGGTCTGCATCCTTCGGAGGACCCAGCCTACACAGCCTTCGGAGGCGACTCCTTTGGAGGCACCTCCGAAGGCTACATTAACGGTTGTTAATTGGGACAGTCTAGCCTTCGGAGGATTTCCTGGTTGCGTCACCAGATGTTCCCGCCCTTACCCCCACATCAGCTGATTCCTGCTGTCAAGGCCAGGGAGGGGGGGGGACACTAAAGCAAAGAAATTATTGTATTTTTAAAATTTACTTTTTATTTAAATTTTGCTGGAGGAGGAGGACAAGCGCCTCTGTCCGCGTCGGAAGCTGATTTTTCACGCAGTAGAGCCTCCGTCAGGGGACGGAGCTCTCCGCGGCTGCGGACGGAGCTCTCCGCGGCTGCGGGCAGCTGTGAGGCTGCTAGGTGGCTACATGTTAGCATTACTAACGTCACGTATTATGAATGAAATTATGAGATTTTAATGTCCCTCTAAGTTTAACATATCTGGCGTTTGATTTTCAAATGAGTAAAAACCCACATTAAGTTAAATCAACGCTCCGATCTCCGCTCTGTGCCGCCATTATTTTTGAAGATCAGCGCAAGGAATCTTGGGAAATGGAAGGCGCGAAGGATAGTAGCGATGTGTCCTCCAAACAGAGGGAAAAGGAGGACGCATTTGTGGGCTGCGAAAGGAGGAGCCTTCGGCTTGTGACCAAATGGGACAGCCTTCGCGCAGCGCTGTGACGTAATTGGCCTTCGAATGCAGCCTCCGAAGGATGCAGACCCTGAATTGGGACACAGCTAATGTCACACCAGCTTATCAGCCACTCGGCTAATCTGTCAGCCCGTTTAAATTGCCATTGTTTAACAAACAGTTAACAGTTAACATTACATAACATTAAGAACTGATCGTGAGTGGATGTGAATGGTCTTCAGATTGCTTACAGTTACAAGGAGCCAGGCTGTGTTTATAGAGAAGGTCTTCGATTCTGTCACATCCACAGTGTGAGTGTCCCTCGGGTGCTCAGGCCCTCTTACTAAACTACTGTCTTTGATGAAGATGAAAAAACATCATCAGGCTTCCGGGGTCGCGTAGCTACAAGATGGCAACCTAGTTTTGGTGCTCCTCCACCGACACAGAAAACAGCCCTAAAAAAGTTGAAAATACCTTGAACAACGAGTTGAACCAAATATGACGGACAATAGGGCTAATAAGGGAACATATAGGAAGACCAGAAGCAGCGCAGCGGTAGGAGATGAGGAGGAATGGCCTCCGCTAACTCAGCCTAGCCGAAGTAGCTCCCCAACGCTACACGAGGAAAATGAAGCAGAAGACGTAACCCTGCACTCCATCCTAAGCGAGATAAAGGATTTCAGACAGGACAACAACTAACAACTCGCTGAGATTAAACAGGAATTGCACAGCACCAACAACAGACTGGAGGAGGCTGAGGGGAGGATCGAAGAAACCGAGACAGCACTGCAGGCCATGGCTACGTTAATGAAAAAGCTAATGAAACGCCAGGCTAGCATGGAGGCTAAGCTAACGGACCAGGAGGGGCGAGCCCGCCGGGATAATCTCCGGATACATGGCATACCTGAGAAGGAGGAGGGAGACAACATGTGCACCTTTCTGGAGAAACTACTGAGTGATACATTGGATATCCCCGGACTCAGGATCGAACGAGCACACCGGAGCCAAGCACCTGCACCAGAGGAACCACAGGCGAGACCCCGGTCCATAATAGCAAAGTTTACGAGTTACAGAGTCAAGGAAGAAGTTATCCGCAGAGCTTGGCAGACAAAGGCAGTGTATTACAAAAACACCCGCTCCTTCGTGGATCACGACTACCCGACCGCGGTGCTTAAGAAACGTTATGAGTACACTGAAGCGAAAAAGATCTTGAGGGAGAAAAAAATTAAATTTCAAACCCCCTATCCAGCCAAGCTAAGGGTCCACTACGACAACGGCACAGAGACATATCAGAATGCAGCAGACGCCACAGCAGACATGGCGAAACGAGGACTCCCCGTCACTGTCACCACGGCCCCAATCGACACGGATCATCGGGAGTTACAACTACTTTCATCATGGCAGATGGCCGGAGACCCGAGGGGAACATCAGACACGGATGCAGGAGCACAACGACAGGAGAAACTCTCCCACAGATCTTACAAAGAGAGGCTACAGCAGTTTAAACACATACACTTAACAAAGTGAGCTCCAACGGTGACCTGTACTCATATGATCCCAGATAAGTAACTTGTGTTTATTTAATTTCATACAGCAGATTATTTTATTTTGGTCTCAGAAAGAGTTAACCAGGAATTAAGATTCTTCAATCATAACTTAAGCTAAGAGGGGGAGAGATGGAGGGAGGAGACAGAGAAAGGGGAAGAAAGAGACGGCAAGAGACCAGTTAGTTTTAAGTGAAGGAGGACACATCTCATTTACTTTGATTTTGGACTCAGAGACCCAATCTAGAAGGAAAAGAGGGAAAAAGAAAACGTTAATTTTATATGACTTAGGTTATAAAGACTGCAAGGGTCCAACTCACCTTGAGTTTTATTTTTGAGTTATGTTTTTGTTCGTTTTTGCCTCCCCATACCTCCCCCCTTTCTTTTTAATTTCTTTTTAATTATTTTTTTGTTTATTTTTATTTTTCTTACTCTCCCTCCCCCTCTGTTATTTTGACTGGATCCTGATCTCCAAAGGACTCAACCTGGATCTGAGACACTTAAAAGAAAAAAAACTGATACATAATATGGGACTAAATGAGACCAGTCTCTTCTAAGTTTAGTTAATTATTTGGATTTTGAACTCTGAAGGATCATTCCTTGATGTAAGACTCAGATACTACATAAACTGAGAAATGGGGTCACGAGTGAAGCCTCTTTGATTTAAGGGATTTATCAGGAAAAAACAAACACTTACGGTTACTAATCAAGGTCTCCTATAGGTATTTATACAACAATGTCGGGACACTGAAACGCAAAGGGCATGTCAAAGACATGAGCCCATCTTCCAGGGCTCCTCTCTCGGGGAGGAGAGGACTTCACCTCAAGGAGTGCTTAAACACCAGAAGCACCCGAAAGGCTCGACTCGATCGAGCCTCATCGATGGAGGCAACAAACACTAAAGTAAATAAAGAAGACTCATTTAGATGTAAGTTATTTTTACATTTGTACAAAGTTCTGTTCACTAAGTTCATGAATGTTTACGGGATGTTTAAGATCTTAAAAAACACAGCACAACACAGGGAGAAAGACGACACAAATAACCTGCAAAATAAATTACAGACAATCAAAATATTAAGATTATTTCATATAATATAAATGGAATCCTGAATCCAGTGAAAAGAAGTAAGATTCTGAGTAAACTGAAAAAAGAAAAAGCACACATTGCATTGTTACAGGAAACGCACCTGAGCTCAACTGAACATGAGAAATTGAGGAGGCTGGGTTTTTCAAAAGTGTTCTACTCATCATACAAATCTGGTCATAGAAGAGGTGTAGCCACCCTAATATCTCAAAGACTCCCCTTTGAGAAAACCCTGGAGATTAAAGATAAAGAAGGGAGATACTCACTGATCTCAGGGAAAATAGAGGGTACTGAAGTTTTGATACTGAACGCTTATATCCCCCCCCCGGCAGTAATATAGCAATCTATAGAAAAATATTTGACTTAATGTCAGAAGCAACAGGCATTCTTATCTGTGGAAGGGATTGGAACATTCAAATTAACCCAAGGCTAGACTCTTCCAAAATGTATACACAAACCCCAACCCATAAAAAAATTAAGATTCTCATGTCAGAACTTGGGGTGATTGACCTATGGCGAGATCTTCACCCATCAGAACAAGATTACACTCATTATTCTAACCCACACGACGTGTACTCGAGAATTGATTACTTTTTCATTTATAAGAGGGACCGCCATAGAGCACAGCAGTGTGAGCATGGAAATATTGACTTATCAGATCATGCTCCTATCCTGTTAACAATCCAAATAAACAATAGCCCAAGAAATACATTATGGAAACTAAACTCCAGTATCCTTAATGATCAGCAATTTAAAACACAAATAAAAAGAGAAATAGAACAGTTTTTACAAGAAAACAACAATAACGAAGTTACCTCAGAAATAGTATGGGATACACTTAAAGCTGTCTTCAGGGGGAAAATAATCTCATATTGTGCAAAAAAAAAAGAAAGAAAGACAAGAAAGTTTAGCAAAATTAACTAGAGAACTGGAAGAGCTTGAAACAAAACACAAAAAGGATTCAAATCAGAATACTGAGTTACAACTAAAAGAAACCAGGAAGGCAATAAACACTTGGTACACCCAGGAAACACACAAAAAAATGTTCTTCACAAAACAAAAATACTATGAGACGGGCTCAAAGTTCGCAAAGCTGTTAGCAAGGAAACTACAAAAACAGAAAGCAGACAGCACTATTCACAAAATCAGGAACCCAATTACAAAGAATCTGGTATATAAAAGAGAAGAAATACAATCAGCCTTTCAAAAATATTACGAAGAACTATATTCCCAATCACAATTAGAGGAAGAACAAAATATTAGAACTTTTTTAAACTCTCTTAGCCTACCTATCCTAAACGAGGAGCAAAATAATGAATTAACGGCAGAAATAACAGAAGAAGAATTAGACATAGCCATATCAAGGCTAAAAACCAACAAGTCACCCGGACCAGACGGATTTTCATCCGAATGGTATAAAGTCCTCAGGACCGAACTAAAACCATATCTCCTTCATATATTCAATAAAGCTTTAAAAGAAGGAAAAATCCCACCAACATGGAAGGAGGCCACCATAACAGTCATACCCAAAGAGGGAAAAGATAAATTAGAATGCAGCTCGTTCAGACCAATCTCAATTCTTAATATTGATTACAAACTATACACATCGATTCTCGCAAGGCAAGTTGAAAGAGTTCTCCCCCAGCTCATCCATACAGATCAGACCGGATTTGTTCCACAGCGACAAACACACGATAATATAAGACGATCACTACATGTATTAAGCCATATTAAAGAACAAAAATTACAGGCTCTATTGGTCAGTTTGGACGCAGAGAAGGCCTTCGACTCAGTGAGCTGGGGGTTCCTATATCTGGTCCTTGAGAAATTCGGTTTTCACAAGAGTTTTGTTAACGCAATTAATTCGTTATATAACAACCCTACTGCCAGAGTTAAAATAAATGGGCATCTATCAAAAACCATTAAACTAGAAAGAGGTACAAGACAAGGTTGTGGGATGTCACCGCTTCTTTTTGCTCTCTTCATAGAGCCGCTAGCCCAATGGATCAGGCAGATAGATAACATCAAAGGAATTAACATAAATAATGACGACCACAAGGTGGCGCTGTACGCAGATGACATCTTGGTGTACCTAACTGAACCATCTAAATCTCTCCCCGAATTATTTAAATTACTAGAACAGTATGGTAAATTTGCAGGATATAAGCTAAATATCCAAAAGACACAAATTTTAAAACTCAATTATAACCCACCAATAGAGCTCCAAAAGAGATTCCACATGAAATGGAACCAAGAAGCAATAAAATATCTTGGAATATTATTACCAAAAGATATAACCACAACTAAAAAATGAACTATGACCCACTTATAAACAAAATAAAAGCAGATATTGCAAGATGGAACTCAAATCCATTTATGAGTTTAACACAAAGAATAGAATCAATTAAAATGAACATCCTTCCTAGGATTTTGTACCTGTTTCAGGCTCTCCCGGTCGAAATTAAATCCCAACAGTTTAATGAGTAGGACAAAATTCTCTCAAGATTCATCTGGCAAGGGAAAAAACCGAGAGTAAGATTTAAAACGTTGCAACTCCCCAAAAAAGAGGGCGGAATGGCAGTCCCACATTTAAGAAATTACTTTTACTCAACTCAGATCAAGCCATTATTACATTTATGTAATCAGGAATATAACGCAAGATGGAAGGATATAGAAAAGACCCTAATTAAGGATTCCCCAATTCAAGCAGTGTTAGGTAATAAGGAAATAAAACAAACAGTAAGTAAACTAAAAAACCCATGGCTGAATTTCCAACTTAAAATCTGGAACACAATCAAAACAGATTATAAATTACTGGATAAACTATGGTTCATTAGATGGATTGCATATGATCCTGACTTCAAACCAAACCAATTAGACCTCAGATTTAAAACCTGGACAAGCAAAGGGATCTCAACATTCTACTCACTTACAAATAAAGGAATACTAAAAGACTTCCAAACGCTAAGAAGAGAATTCTCCTTAGAACAGCAGGACTTTTATAGATTTTTGCAACTTCGTAATTATTTTGATAAATGCAACAAAACCCTTCCTGTAGACCTGGAAGATGCAATATTAAAAGAATTCTTGAGGTCATATTCAAATGAATCAATTAAAGGTGCCATCTCAAGGTTGTACAAAGGCCTCCTAACAAAAAAACCATACACCACAGAATATATCAAAAATAAATGGGAAAAAGAAGGACAACTTGACATAACCAAAGAAGAATGGCTTAACTACTGTGAAACTCTATGGAGATGCACAAGTGCACAAACATGGAGGGAATTTGCGTGGAAATGTTTGACAAGATTTTTCACTACTCCAAAGATGAAAATTCACTACACAGGGGAAGACCCCATATGCTGGAGAGGATGTGGAGGTTGAGATGCAAATCATTGGCATGTGTTCTGGAAATGCCCAGGGTTGCAGAATTTTTGGTCACGGGTTCACAAAACAATGGAGGTGATATTTCACATAAAGATATCCAACCAATTTGAAACCTTTATCTTAGGCAAATCAGATTTTATTACCGAAAACACCAATAGATATCTTTTGATAATTATGGTAACTGCAGCTAAGAAAAATATCACCAGACACTGGCTGCACCCCGAACCTCTTACAGTGAGTGAATGGATGGACACGATTGACGACATATATCGAATGGAAAAAATCACACACTCACTTAACCTACAGATGGACAGATTTAATAAAATATGGTCAAAGTGGATCTCCTTTGTTGAAAAAAGACAACCTAACTGAAGGGACACAACAGACTAATCCTTATTAAACAACAATCTCTGAATACAGTAAAAAGAATACAGGCCTACTACTGCTAGTTCAAACTCCAATATGTGTTGATACTCTCTAATTAACTTGTGTTTTTCTAATATACATCCCAGTTCTTATGTTTCTTCTGTTCTATTGAAGTTTATTATTAACCACCCCTTTCCCCTTCTGGAAGGGAGGGAGAGGAAGAGAGGAAAAAAAAAACCTATTACTAATTTTCCACTGCTGGTATTGTGCCATGTCTTAACTAAATATTTTATTTTTTAGGGGGTAAACTTAAAAAGAGGAAAAAGGGGAAAAGGAAACAGTGAGGCTGCGGTTTATGTGGAGCAGTAAAATACACTTTTGAAAGTGATAAATTGACGTGAGGTTCTGACAATACGCTGTACTCCACTGTTTGACTTTATTCTTTTGACAGACATTTACTTCCTTTTACAAGTGTACTGGATGTTTCAAATGTGTACTGTACCTTGTATGGAATAAAAACTGTAAATAAAAAAAAAAAAGAAAAAACATCATCAGTCTGAAACTCAGTTGAAGCAAATCACAATATTTTTAAAAAATATTATAACATAAGCTGCAGTATATTACAGATTCACCTTCAAAATATTTGGCCAGATCTTTCTTCTCTTATATTGTGTGACAGTGTCTGGAATTGTTCAATTAAAACTGGAATGGAAACATACTGGCTGCTCTCATTTCCTCAGAGTCTATTTTGTGGGTTTGTACTAGTGCTGCTAAAGTTAGATAAAGCATTATAATGAAGTAAATCTCTTTAAGCTGTGAGAGTCCACCAAGGCAATCAGCAGTTGTCGCAGATCTGCACTACTGATATTGATTGTCTGTGTAACACTGTAGGAAAAACAAATGGGAGCTGTGGTTAAGATGAGGCTCCTCAAACCACGTCACTGCGAAGGCCTCTCTGGCTGCCAGCTCACAAGCACTTCTGATCTCACAATGTGTATGCAGAGTTTTTCCTGGCAAAAAATAGGGTGGTGATGTCAGGTGCTGTGACTGAAATGTTATGCCATGGTGAAAAGTTTTTGTTCTGTCATTTTCATTTTAAATTCATGCCCATTGACCAAAATTTCAGATAATTATGACTAATCATTTAGATTTATAACAAGTCAAAAAGATGGCAAAATGCATCCTTTCAATAAGTATATTTTGTTAGATTATGTTTAAATAAAATATAACAAAAATAAAAATATATATTATACAATACTTATTAACAGTTAATATGCCAAATCTATTTAAAGTTGTTAAAATAAAAAGGAAAACAGTCAGGAAATTAGGCATTCAAGCATCAACAAAATGTGACCCCATTAAAGGGTAATTGCATTTCAGTTTATGTTTTTGTTGTTTGTTTTTTTTGTTGTTTTTTTTTTTTATCAACACAATGTAGCCAGAGGCTAAAACCTCCTCATGTACTCCTTATAGTCCAAGGCTTCGTGGTCTGGTTGCACAGTGGTGTCGTCACCTTTTCAAGAGACAATAAATACACACATTTCCCTAATTTAAAATCACATGTAAAGCATCTTTGAGCAATTAGAAAAGCACTGTATAAGTCCTGTCTAATATTATTAAAAATGTATTCAGATACAGGCATGAACAGTGCTTGTGGGAAATTAATAGTGCTACTGTCTTCTGCACTTAAGTCTGCTAACCTGCAGTTTGATTTGGGGGAGCTCAAAAAGCCTCTCCATTTTCTTAAGACTGCTTGTCCTGTTTGTGGAGGCCTGGTAGAACCAGAAGATTGTTTCCATAGTCCTTATGGAAACAATCTTCATATGTCATTAGGTAAGGCACTCCCCTCTTGCACTTAATGCAGTCTGACACAGCCAGATTGAGGCAATGTGGACCGTTTTCAGGCCAGGGAAGATATCCTGGAGCTTTTTTCCTACTCCATTTATTTTTCCTAAAAGAATACAAAAGACCAACATAAAATATTCAAAAACCCAAAGTAAACTAAGGGAAAAGCTTAAAAAACAACAACAGCAAAAAAAAACAAAACATCTCACCAATCATCACTGACGCTCCATCACTGGCAAAGCAGGCCAGCTTGTTTGTAGGCAGTCTCTTAATATGGTATCATATAATGTTGCAGCATCCCAAGCATAACCTCACCCAATGAAGGACTTTTTTTCACAATAGTGATTCCCACTGTGTGAGGTCCCAAAAAGCTATAATTAAAAAAAAAATCATATCAGGTCTGAGTAATCTAAATCAGCACAAATATGTAATTCATTTCACAAGATAAAGTAATCTCATGTCACAACAAAACCCAGTTGCTTGGTGACAGAAATGTCAGTGGTCTCATCAAACATTAACCCCCCCACTGGGGATTTTGACAGTTCTGCAACCAGCTGGTCATCCAAAATCTGCCCAATGATCACCATTTCATCAGTAATGTGGCTGCTGGTATAGTTGATGTTGGCGCTGACCTTGAAGGGACACAGAAGTAATTAGTTAGTGTATTCCACAGTGATTCTTTAGTACTTCCAATTATGTAAAATGTTCAATTTACAATCATGGAATTAAATGGTAGCAGAATCTATATTCAAGCCATCAAAATAAGAACAGCCCAGTCGCTTGCACAGCCGAATAATGGGCTCATAGCTGGTGTGGTGGGGCCACTTCTGCCTGAAAAATTTACCAAATCACATCAGTAACATGAACTATTACATTTTACCTGCCTAGAATGACTGTCTGTTTCACCTGTCCACATCACTGTTCTCCTCACGAACTCACTTCACAAGGGTGAGGTAGTGGCTGATTTTACTAGCCATACCTGCAAAACTAAGAACAATGACACTGATCGGATGTAACGTTAATTTAGGCAACCACTTTAATAAATGCAAAAGAAAAAAATTTTTCACCTGTTAAAACATCAGGAAAATGATGCTCTTCAAGCTGAAGGAAATGTCTTTGAGGAAAAATCTGAGATGAAAGGTAGGAAGTGGTGAAGTTCATTGTCTTCCTCTGCTTCCAGTCTGTACAGACATAGTCAGGCACCGTGACAATACCACGCTCGAACAACTGCTGTCATTGCATTTAAAAAAATAAAAACTGATGAAGATGTGGAATGTTTATATTGTTTTAGTTTTTGCTGACATTGACCATTTTAAGTGGTGGCGGCCTGGAAAATGGCGGTGGCGGCCGCCACTAAAATTGATATGCAGGAAAAACCCTGGTATGAGTGTGTGTGTGTGTGTGTGTGTATGTGTGTGTAAGCAATACATCACATTCATAAAGCAGATTTTTATTGTTGAGCAAGTCAGTGATGTGAGATTGTGTTCATTTATGCTGATGCACCACAACATGATGCAGTAAGATCCAAAATCATGTACAATTAATAATACTATGATGTGATGCCTCTTAGAGACCAAATCATAAGACTCCTCCATCCACTTCACTCTGTGCCTCTTACCTCCAGCTACCAATCAATAGAGTGTGCTGCACATGACAGGCTCAATATAGGAGGCCTACCTCTATCTTGTAATAGCAAAATACCAGTATCAACCAATCACAACACAATAACATATCAGAATCAACCAATCACAACACAGCAACATATCAGTATCAACCAATCACAACACAGCAACATATCAGGATCAACCAATCACATCACAGCAACATATTAGTATCAACCAATCACAACACAGCAACATACCAGCATCAACCAAACCAGATTGCGATCCAGTCCCTGTAGATAAGCAGTCTACCATGGTGATTTCTCCCTGTAAACGGTTAAGCAGTAGGGCTGTGATGGTAACTGCATTACTGCAATACCACGGTAATGAGATGCGGGATTAAGCTCATTACTGTCATCAGCATTTTGGGGTTTTTTTGCTGTTACAGAAATGCATATGGTGTGTGATATGAAATATTGTCTAAACATAGTAATCATTGTGTAGTTATTATCATTAACTCTCACATATGTTCAATGGCATCAGAAGAAACATAAATTTTCTCCTGCATGCTTTTCCATTTAGTGGTTGCCGGCGGTTGGCAGGGGTGCAGTAAACCGCAAAACCACAGTAGTATATTGCTCTATCACCACGCTGACAAAAATTCCACATTGTCACAGCCCTACGAAGCAGCTTCATATCACTACTGACTCAGGGGAAACCCTTCAGGTACCTCACTCACCTCAAATCCTGCTTTGAGGTCCAAGCCTCCTTGGAGGTGGATGAGCATCTCTTCAACCGCCTGCTCACCTGGGGCTCATGTACAAAGGGTGGGTACATACAAAATTGTGGCGTACGCCCTTTTCCACGTTCACGTTCAGATGTATCAAGAGTGAAATGAGCGGTGCTCCACGCCAACTTGACTGCCGTATGCATGTTTCTACTGCCTTTGATCTGTTGGCGACACTGGGAAACTGTTAATAATGTCAAAACAATTACTCCTCTGAGTGATGTGTACATCAGAGACACAATGATGAACTTTTAACACATCCACCTGTCAGCAATTAGATGAATGTATATAAAAGCATGCACATAATGGTGCAGACAATAATGTTAACAACAATGGCAGTTTTAGCAGTATTACAAGATATTGCAAATGGCACAGTGCAAAGAGAACGCGTATTTAGAGACCGAGAGGATTTTATGGGCACACAATGACAACTGACTCATCAGCTGCTTTAGGTTTCCGAGGGCAATCATCTTGGAACTGTGCACAGAGCTCTGGAGCATGACATGGCAAGGAGCCATGCGCTGCCTGTGCTTAGACAGGTGTTGACCACACTGGGCTTCCTAGTGACAGGGGCATTCCAGAGGGAGCTGGCCAACCGATCGGGACTGTGCCAGTCGACCCTGTGCTGAGCCATGCCAGCTGTGTAGGAAGGAATTAGCTGCATGTCAGCCAGGTATATCAAATTCCCATACAATGCAACAGGCCAACAGTAAAGTGCAATTTGCAGCGATGTAATCGGAGCTATCGACTGCACACGCTTAACTATAAAAGCACCATCACTGGGTGAATATATGTTAACAGGAAGCATTTTCATTCAATCAATGTACAGACCATATGTGATGTGCAAATGCAGTTTACAAACATTGTGGCAAGGTGGCCTGGATCAGCACACGATTCATTTATTCTAATGAACAGCATGGTTGGGAACAGGCTCAAAGCTGGCACAGTGCGCGATGAGTGGCTTCTTGGTGAGTAAATAATTTATTCATTTAATTGTCCTAATATGAATCCCCCAAACGTGCGTTGAGCATGTGCTCCCATGAATATCATCCTTCCTTCGCAGCATATTACTTGTCTGTAGTTCAAGTTAGTGACTTTCTGTTTTTGCTGCTTAAACTACAGATTATGAGCTTTTCAACAAGCCCCTGGTTATCTCTGTGTGTAAAGTAATTATGTCAATAAACACGTGCGTAAAATGTGAAATGACTTGATCAGCCTCACTTTTTCCCTGGTGCACTGCTGCGTTCATTTATAACAATAGTGTGTGATCCATGAAGTGGTGTGTAAAATTAACAAATGGAAACTGTAAATCCAGTTTGCACATAAAATATACCTTGAGGAGCGTCTCCAACTCACATCACAACTCATTCTAAAAATTTCTTCTTTTTCCCAGTTTTACTCATTGCTTTGTTTGTGTTATCTGATGGTACAGAGAATTCCACGTGCAGGGCCTATTTAAATCAATCTGCATATTTAAATGGGCTTGTGGAAAGGAAGGAGTCTGGTACTCCTAGACGTGTGCTCAATTCCACATTGATTGTTATGTACAAAGGAAATGTGCTTGGATTCATGTATGCGCACAGTTTCATACATCTGGATATTTTTGTGCGTATGACGTTTTCTGGATTTAAGCGTAAGCCATGTCTCAGTGGGAAATCCACGGAAGTCTTTGTACATGAGGCCCCTGTTCCCTCTACGCCATCAGTCTTTTACTTCATATACACATCCTGATATGTCCACTTCCTTTGTTCCTGCGCTGGATTGTCATTGTTGCTATGTGCTGGTCCTTGGATACCTGCTCCTTGTTACCTGCCCGCTGGACCTGCTGCCCCTTTGGACTCTTGCGATGTGTAAGCTCACAACAACTGTTGGCAAAGCTCCAACTTTTTGAAACTAACTCTAGTTTTCACCTCAAAAATCCTGCACCTGGCCTTTTGTGGAGCTAATGTGCAGCAGAGAGGGCATTACAACAACATGGTCAAGCTGAAGAACACATCCCCCCTCCGTTATTTCAATATTCCCATACAGGCAGGACACTGTGGGGTGCTTTCATGTTAAGTTAGCAATGCACTTAACTTTTTTAAAATAAAAAGGTTGCTGAACGTTCACTGTTCAATAGTACATTGGAATTGCACACTAGTCCCATTGATCAAATTGTCAGGTGCCTCAAGATTCTCACCCCTAACAGAAGGAGTGATTTTTACATCCCTTGGTCTGCTAGGAAGTCTATCCTGACTGCACTGATTTCAAATCGCAAATATTATTAATTATATTGAACATGTTTAGTACAGTATTTATGGTTCAATATCCTGTCGTTAGGGGGGAACTGCAGGATCGGTGGTGTTCCTGCTGGTCTCCGGGGGTTGTCTGCTGTCTTTGTTAACTGTAAAGTCATATTTGATAAGGTGATATTTGCGAGATTTGCGGATTTGAGATTTGGGAGTCTGGGTGTAAGTGAATGGAATCCGTGTGATGTGCTGTTTTGTCCAAAATATTGCACTCCACACACTATCGAAACAAAAGGTTTGATAGTGGGATAGGTTTTCAATGTAGTGAGTCCCAATGTGCCCATTTGAGTGAGACGACAATAAGATCTGTGTTTTCTGACAGATTGTAGTGTTAAACTTGGTTGATGGTTTGAATTATGGTTATGTTCCTGTTTCGACAATTATGGTTTTTTTTTTTGGTGTAGTGGTTAGCACTGTCACCTCACAGCAAGATGGTCCCAGGTCCGAACTTAGGTTGGGGTGGGGTTCAGACCTTGGGTGGGGGGCCCCTCTGTGCTGAGTTTTGCATGTACTCCCTGCATGGGTTTTCTCCAGGTTCTCCAGCTTCCTCCCACAGTTCAGAGACATGCCGGTAAATTGGTGAATTGGCAATAGGTGTAAATGTGAGTGTGAATGGTTGTCTGTCTCTATGCATTAGCTTTGTGACAGTTTGGCGACCTGTTCCACCTCTCGCCAAATGATAGCTGGGGCAGGCTCCAGCCCCCCACGACCCTTGAGAGGATAAGTGGTTACAGCTAATAAATGAATGAAAGATTTTTTTTTTCTTTCACTTATTGATACTATCAACAAAACAGAATGTTGTCCTGTGTGAGATTTATGATAGAAAAGTGCAACCCCTAGTGAAAATATTTTATCAACAAATCTACTGGACAGTAAGACATGATTGCATCACCATCCTCATAAGTCAGTACACAAGGC
Source organism: Plectropomus leopardus (assembly GCF_026936395.1). Lineage (NCBI taxonomy): Eukaryota > Metazoa > Chordata > Actinopteri > Perciformes > Serranidae > Plectropomus > Plectropomus leopardus. The sequence continues at coordinate 244,866 of NC_142180.1, forward strand.
CTATCAACCAGTGGCACAGTCACATGATTTCAATGTAGTATTCTCAGCGTAGACTGTATATAAAGATGGACAACATGCCCCCACTTCCCTGCGCTGTGCTTAATTGAGGTTAAAATATCCAGGGTAAGAGTGTTGCCATTTTGAAATGGTGATGTCACTGAGAGCTGATTCTGCGCAGTAGTGATATCCGCGGTAGGGGAGTTCCTGCCAAAACATCTGTCCAACCAATCATAAGCAGCTCCACTGAATGTGAGTGCATGTATGGGCTGTCCCAGCTGTCAATCATCGCGAAAAATCCCATTTTTCTGTAATTTAATAACTCATTAAAACTAAACTAATCATAAAAACAAACACTTGAACAAACATCAGGGTTATGAGAACTACCTTTAGTGACAGAAACCATCTTTAGGTTTGTCATGCTGTCCATCTTTATATACAGTTAATGAATTTCAGGTGGAAAATCATGGAAAAACATGTCAAGAATCATGGATGGTACGCACAGTCATTACATTCATTGTCATTGTCATTACATTTCAGGAGGATCTGCAGTAATAGCCTTTATATTTGCAAATTCAGGTACACTTTATCAACTTATAAATATAAGCTTATTGCCCATCAGCGGTCCTCAAGGACCTCTATTAACATTGCCAGAAAGCAGCAGCTCACTGAGCTTCAGAGAGTGGGGGGTGATGTGATGACAGTGGGTTGGCAGGCAGGTATCTGTGAAGAGCACCACAAACATTATCAACTTATCACTGACAGTATGATAATAACACTCATGAAAAATAATTCAAAATAAGTTTGATATGATGTTTAAAATAAGTCAAATTTTAAAGATCACATCCAAGATTTGAAAAAAATCTGACTGCAGCCACATGGAAATGCGTTTGAGGAGCGTTTTTTTTCCTTTCTGTACATAAGCAAGTGCATAAAGGCTGCCAGCTATGGAGCCTGGCGGGTCAGTAAATGGATGGACCTGTGAGCAGCAGGTGATGATGGTGGTTGAACCGTGGCCTCTCTCTCTTATTGCCTGTGATAAGTCTATACTCTCTTCACATGGTAATATCTTGACAGGTATACAACTGTAGAGCTCTGACTACAAGCTCAGCATGTACTCTGCCTGTGTGTGATTATTAGCAGCATATTGGCCTTTCATGTTTCCCAGTAGGGGTGGACAGTATAAACGGTATAGAAAGAGCACTAGTATGAATTTGCCTAATCCCAACCACGCGTGCATTTGTTGACATCGCGGTAACGGATTGCGTCATCCCGGCAAGATGTCATCCCATCATCGTCATCCCAGCACGTCATATTTTGATGTGGGAGGGCTACCTATAACATCATAAATTGATGTGGAAAGGGACTGACCAAACGTCAGTATGTGATGAGTTGGGAGTGAGAATGTGTTGGATAGGCAAACATAAACGAAGAAATGGCTGAAAGCAGAGCACACAACAAAGAGGAGGAATCGGTAAAGAAGACCATTGCAAATTCCATTATATGGACATGGTTTGGTTTTAAAATGTCAGACACTGAGCAGAAAAATGTAAACTGCAAATTATGTCGGAAGACAGTGGTTGCAAAAGGTTTTAATACCAGCAATCTTTTCTATCACCTAAAAATAAAACATGAGTTTGAATATGAAGAAAGCCAAAAAATGCATCCTCTGCAAACAGTGAGTGAATCATTGAGTAGCAATGGAAAGAAAAAATTGTCTCTGCATCTCAGACGTCACTTACTTTTCCAAAGGCACTCCTCCTTATGACAAAAAAACACCAGCGGTGGACCGACATAACAAACACTGTCACTGTTTATTTGTGACATGGTTCCTTTTCAAACTCTCAATAGAAAGGGCTTCAAAGACATGGTCAAAGCACTGGATCCAAGATACGTGTTACCTGAACGCAGACATTCAGCCAAATTGAAATGCCAGAACTATGCAGCAAGGTCCATGCGCAAACATTGTGACCACAACTTGCCCAGTTTTATGTTTTTGATGCGTATACAACCAGTCTTGAGTTTCCCATGTAACAGTAGGCATGTAAGTCAGGTTATTTTCCTACATTAAGGCTTCACACATAAGCTCAATTTTTTGCAATCTTCCAACGACTCCAATTTATTTAGTTAAAGGATAAAAATAAGAGGCACAAGAATGGTATATGACAAGACCGAACTAGAACCCAAAAGCAAAACTCGAGAGACAAAAGTATCAAACAAACAATTTATTAAACAAAGTGCAATAAAAATACTCTCACACAGAGGAATCTCTCAATACAGGAAGCAAAAACTTTAAATACTAAAAAACAGAAAATCATTTGAATGAGGCAATAACTACTACCACTAGAAAATAAAGAGTAACAAACAAAACACTACTGGACCTGACTTAGAAGCTGGAGCAAACAACAAACAAAACTTGACTAGGATACTTGGCATGGAAATGGCACTGCTTCACTGACTCAACGGACAAGATGAACTGGCACAGGACAAAGGGAGACGCCAACTATATATACACAAGGTAAGGGGGAATAAGTGGAGACAATCAGGGTGGGGCCGACAATCACACCGGTGGGAAAACACACAAAGGGAGGAAGCAAGTCACCTGAAATGAGAGAAGAGTTTGAATTTCAAAATAAAACAGGAACACAAGACAACATAGACACAAGACAAAAAACAAATTGACATAATTTCCTGGACATGACCCCCCTCTAGGGACGGCTCCCGATGGACCAGGCAACTGAAGGTGATGGTCGAAAAAGTCCGAGACTTTTCGTCCATCACCCTCAGTTGCCTGGTCCAGACCAGGGTCCACAATAAAGCTGACAGGAACCCAAGAACGTTCCTCTGGAACATAACCCTCCTACTCCACCAAGAATTGCCTGCTCCTGCCCCTGTTGCGCACAGCCAGAAGCCTCCTCACGGAGTGACAGGACCCCCATCGACCATCTGGGGGGACGGAGGGGGCACGGTGGCAGGAACTATGGGACTCTCTTTGACCGGCATCGAGAGCCAGACCTTCTGGCCAGGCTGGTACGCCGGAGCTGGTCGGCACCTCCGATCAGCAGCCCTCTTCATGCGATCCTTACTTCACAGGAGGACCTTGTGGGCGGCTGCCCAAGTGTAGCGGCAATGCCGGACCATGGCGTGAGCCGTGGTGATCTCCTTCTCAGTCTCTGAGAAGACAGGGGGCTGGTAATCAAATACACACTGGAACGATGACATGCCAGTGGCTGAGGTGGGGAGCGCGTTATGGGCGTAGTCGACCCACACTAGGTTCTTGCTCCAGGAAGCAGGATTCTGGGATACCAAACATCGAAGGCAGGTCTAAAGCTCCTGGTTGAGACACTCAGTCTGGCCATTTGAATCTAGGTGAAGTTTGCTGTCCTTTTCAGAGCGTTGAGAGAGAACTGCTCCCACTCCATTGTTGGAGGCATCCACCTCCACCACAAACTGCAGGTCAGGATCAGGAACAGTGAGGATGGGCGCCGTCCTGAAGTGTTCCTTGAGGTGCTGTAAAGCGTCCTCAGCTCGAGAGGACCACTGGAACGGAGTCTGTGGAGTCTGTCTTTCGGATGCGAATCAGGTGATATGGATTTCTCAGGTCTAGCATGGTGAAAATCTTGGCCTGCTGAAGTTGGTCGAAAGTTGAGGACATGAGTGGCAGGGGGTAACGATTCTTAATGGTAATGTCATTCAGGGGCTAGTAGTCAATGCGAGGCCTGAGGGACCCATCTTTCTTCCCCATAAAGAAAAATCCTGCCCCTGCAGGACTTGTGGAAGGGCGAATAAGTCCAGCTTTCAGAGAGGAGTCAATATAGTCAGTCATGGCCTTCTTTTAAGGAGCTAAGATAGAATATAGTCTTCCCTTGTGTATGGGGCCCCTGGAATCAAATCAGTCATACAGCCTGTCAGGGGGAAGAGACGTGGTCTTACTCTTACTGAAAACTTCTCCTAGATCATGGTAGCAGCTAGGGACAGAGGTCAAGTCAGGGGGTTCAAAGTCCGTATCCGGAGTGGTAGAAACAGTGTTACAAGCAATTTTCGCATTGGACTCACGGTTTGACATTAAACACCGGTTCTTACACTCTTCTGTCCAGCTCAATGCCCTCCCATTTCCCCAGTCAATGCATGGGTTGTGTTCACCATGGATATCAACCATCACTTCCACAGATTCAGTCTTGTGAATCTGACATAAGTCCCACATAAGTCCCACATTGAGAGTGCTGGCCGCTAACAGCTTAGTTAACACTTCAGTTTTAACATTGAGATTTTCGGCAAATTCCCAATCCATGAAGCTCTCATCAGCTCCTGAATCAATGAGTACCCCAAGAGAAGTGTCCAGATGCTTTACCATAATCTTGGTTAGCGGTCATGGAGGAAAATCCGCGGAGGAGAGATAACTCACAAGTGTCTTCCCGTTTACTGGTGAATCTGCCCTTTTGCTGGGCATGCTGCAAGGAGATGTCCTTGTTGTCCACAATAGAAACAACCTTCTTGCAATCGCAGATGACGCTCCTTTGGTTTGTCCCAGCTGCATGGGCTCCCCCTCTTCCTCTGTAGACACCTTCCTCCATGGAGCCGGTAACGGGATGTGTGGCAACTCGGCCAGCTGGGTGCGGAAGCCGCAACATGGCTCCAATGGATTACAAGAACTCTCAAAGAGTCTAGATCAGTTGGCAGGTAAAGAGGCACTAACAAATCTTGGAGCTGAGAAAGACTGTATGATGTCTTTCTCAGTCCTTTAAGAAAGACATCATACAGAGCCGTAGTATTCCATCTGCTATCCGTAGCTAGGGTGCGAAAACGGATAGAAAGAAATGATTGAGAGGGTGATTGAACAGGAGAAAGTCATATCTCAGGTCCATAAAGCTGATATGAAAACCTGGTACCATCATGGCAAGAGATGGATGTTTAGGAATCAGTGAGCAAGATTCTTGACCCCCTGACTGAGTTTACCAAATCACTGTCAGGTGAAGAATGCATCAGTGTGTTGTACCTCAAACCTGTGCTCCATCTTCTCAGTAACACTGTTCTGACTCCAGCTCAAGATGACACAGACCTGAAAAAAGATGTGAAGAGGTCCCTTCTCCAGTATTTAAATGAGAAATACTCTGACCCTGCAACAGATGGCCTGCTAGACATGGCCTCCCTCTTAGATTCATGTTTCAAAGCAGCCTACATTGTGGATGACGGGAAAGAATACATCAAAACCTAATCTGCAGCAGAGATTCAGTCACTACAAGAAAGGCAAGCAACATCTACAGAACAGCCTCTACAACAGACAAGAGAAGCTGCAGAGGGAGGAGCTGCAGTAGAAGATGCAGCAGAATCTGCAGAGACAGCGGCAGCACCGGAGAAAGCAAAGCATTGTCTGGGTAGCTTTTTCAAAAAGACAGTTCAATAAAGTGGCCCAGTTGCCCTCTCCAACAGGGATGCAATTGAAGTTGAGATCAGGAAATACCTGCAGGCGGTAGAGGTCAATTGTGAGACAGGTCCAGTGGAGTGGTGGAGGCTGCACCAAGCACATTTTCCAAGAGTGGCAGGCTTGGCCAGGAGGTCCTTTGTATCCCTGCCACTAGATCCCAGTCCTTGTGAAATCTAATTCTGTGGCTAAAAACTCTCTGACACATTGTCAGAATTCAGTCTTCTAAATGTGTTTTCACATTTAGAAAGTATTTTAGTGTATGGTATGCATTAATCACTTATGATGCACCATATATTCTTAAAAATGCATGTCTGACTTTGCTTCAACACCCAACTGTCACTATGACACACACACACACACACACACACACACACACACACACACGCATTAAGAATGGCAGAAGCCTCAAAGTTCAGCAGTGTTTGTGTTAAGCATTAAGCAGACAAAAAATTGTCTAGGAAGATTCACCGGTGAGAATTTAATCCTATTTAGTTTTCTTTGTTGTATTTCAATCATTGCTTGACTCTGTGTGTGTGCATGTTCACGTGTGCCTTCATTTGTTTATATTCCTTTAGGTATATGTCTTGATCCTCATATGTGCAAATTTGGTCAGCCTTTCACAGCCCTGCTCCATATCACAGGAATGTGAGTTTGACTGTTTGCCACCTGTCTGTTTAAGACTTTGGGCCCTATTTAGAAGATCTATAGTGCATGGTCTAAAGCGCATGGCGCATATTCGTTTAGGGTGTGCCAAAGTCCATATTACTAGTTCAATGGCGAATAATTTGGGTGCGGCGCATGGCTTAGAGGGGTTGCATGTAGACCCTAAATTAGTCTTTATTGGGCTGTACATGATACTGTGTGCCAGCTCCCATTCCCTTTAAAAGCCAGATGTGCCAGGAATTGGCGGATTGCAGTCTAAATGACAGATCTGATGATTACAGATGTGAGAGGTGTTCTGCTGAAGAAACCGATTTGCTTATGTACGAGGTAAAGGTGTGCGGTTAGACAATTTAGAAGCAGCAGATATCCACAAAAGCAGCAGATGTAAAGCAGGCATGAGAGGATCCAGCGATGCAGGTTTAATCATTTTTTGGCACCTCCGGAACAGCTTTACATTGCAGAAAAGTATACAGTGATGTGAGGAGGGGGAGGGGTACAGGAAGCTCAGCAGTCAGCTGAAAAATCAAGCAGAAACAGGAGGAACCAGCTGATCACTGGCATATTGGGGTTAACTTGCATCGGCATACAGCTCAGCCCCATGTCTTTCTGCATCCTGTAATGTGCCCTCATTTATGTCCAAGAGACATCTGTGACGCATATCAATGTTGAGCAACACACAACACGCCAGAAAGAATGCTCCACCTGACTTATCCAAACATCTGAACCGCATGCAGGCGCATCATGCTATCTGAATAATCCACCCTCTAAATAGCAGGAAACAGACTGCGCCAGACCAGCTTTTATTTGATCAATGGTGCATTTGCTTTCTGTTGCCTCAAAATAACAACAACAGTTCACCTGACCACACCTCACTCTACTCACCCTTTGTCTCTCATGCCTCATAAGCCTATTTAGTTTCATATATAGACTCATATTGACGTGCAGCAGATGTGATGATTCATGTGTTTTCACACTCAGTAGTCACAGCACTTACTTCAGTCCAATAACATTACAATATTTATCCAGATAATAGCTTTGTGAAAACATAGAGGTCAGCAGTCAGTTTGTACTTTTTAGCGAGGCTCCCGTAATAGTTATGTGTTTGGGTGTATCCATGTGGGTCTAGACTTAAAGAATAACTCATTATTTTTCAACCTAGACCCTCTTTTTCCATTAATATGTGTCGAAGAGACTGATGTGAACAAGCATTTTTGAAATTGGTCTAGCGTCTAGTGAGAAGGCAGCAGCGGCAGTGGTCAAGTGGCCACAATGTAAGCATATGGGGCATCGTTGCTATGACGACAGCAGTGCATGTAGATGCAGCAACCTGTAGCTTCTCAAATCCTTGCTACTTCATTGCTATATTTTGCTAAATTTTTCTGTTGTTTTCAACACCATGGCCTCTTCTGCTGAAGCACGACTTTAATACGATACAGAAGCACTTAATCAACATCGGGTAAAGTTGTGTGGGGTTTGGACTGAATGCAGCAGACTGCAAGAGGATCCCCACAAACCGCATACACTGAGTGGCCAGTCAGACCAGAAGAGAGAAACCAAACCGAAAGCGCTGGACGAAGACAGGGAGGAGAGCCAGCATCGGGACTCAAACGCCGTTCAGACAGGCAAACTTGGTGGACCAGCGGCGAAGATGAGAAAATATAACCAAAGTGAGGCAAAACGCCAAGCGGATAAGGGTAAACCTTGGATTGGCATTCACCCGCTTGCGAGCACTTAGGTGACAGCAGCCTTGCTGAGCAGCAGCGTGTTTCATGCTTGTGGTGTTCACATATGCAGTGGTTTTGCTACATCCCTTCACTGCCCACAGCTATTAGTACTGTATTACCACATTTATAAGCATGAATTCGATTCATTTATGAAGTTGTACTAGCTTCTGCACCGCCAGCAACACGGGCCTGTAAATGTTTCAAAATAAAATGCCTTGCATCAGCAACTTATGGGATTCTTTCCACAGAGATGCTATGAGAGGGCTTTTGTTTTGAAAGAGAAGCAGGCAAGTTGGAGTAAAACAGATGTCTCTGTTTTTCCTCTCCCTCTGTAACAGCGAGAGATTTTTGAAATGTTAATTTTTGAAATATTATCTAGTCTTTTTGACCACTCAAAGTGCTTTCACACTACATGTCACATTCACACACACATTCACACAATGGTGGCCTTAGCTACCAAATAAGGTACCACCTGCTACTCAGTAGCCATTCAAACACACACACACACTCTGATGATGTAGCATCTGGAGCAATGTGGGGTTCAGTACCTTGCCCTAGGATACTTTGATATGTTCAGTGGAGGAGCTCGGGATCAAACCGCTGACCTTCCGATTAGAGGACAACCTGCTCTGAGTCACAGCCACCCCAAGATGGGTGTCAGCTGTAGTTGTGTAAATTTGTGCATTTATTGTTGTAACTGTTGATCCAGTGCTGCATTTTGCATGCACACTTTCATGCTGTTTGATATCTGCAAGCAAACTGCCAGCTCTCGCATACAAACGTGATGCTGCAAGTGTTACTGGGCTGGGTGGGTATGTTTGGAGGCAGTGGGCGTGCATTTACAAACTGCCAAGGAATAATGCTACTGACTATACCTTTAAGGCTCACTTAGCAACGGGATATCAGACATTGCTCTGCTCGCATCTTTGTGGAGACAGGGTTGACCCATGGCATCCCGAATCAAGCTATTGCACTGGATGGGCAGACCTTGTTGGGAGCCATAGGAACACAAGGCTCTGATGCAATTTCAAAAAATGTATTGGAATGCACAGGAATTGAACGATGCCATCAGGAGCAACATCACCATAGTAGCTGCTGATTCTTATCAATTCAACTTTCAACTCAAAGATGTAGCAGGATCGTGGACCAATAATTTTAAAATTTGTTTAAAAAATGAAATGACAAATACATCTACTTAACCTTACTTTACCTTACCTTACCTTCCCTGCTCTTCAGCACTGCGTCGAATGGCAGAAAAAGCTGATTATCGCCCTCACCACCACCATCACAAGATTGTAATTCTATGAGAAACACTGCTCATTAAAAAACACTCTGAGTCTGTGATAGTATCATCACCATTGTTGTACTATTCACTTACACAGCAATTTTGTTGCAAAAAAACACACAACCAAACAAAACAAAAAAATGCCCAGAAACATGCAGTTGCAGTTATTTAGAAAAGCTGCTGTGAAGTCAGAGTTTCAGGCCACAACAATCCCAAAAGCAGCCTGCAAAATGCTGGAGGGACTGATTAATGGTTGTAAATGGTAAATGGACTGTACTTGTATAGCACTTTTCTAGTCTTATTGACCACTCAAAGTGCTTTCACACCACATTGTCACATTCACCCATTCACACACACATTCACTCACTGGTGGCCAAAGCAATTGTACAAGGTGTCACCTGTTACTCAGTAATCATTCACATGCACTCACACTCGACGTTGCATTGGGAGCAATTCAGGGTTTAGTATTTTGCCCAAGGATACTTCAACATGTTGCCCAGAGGCAGGCCTGGATCAAGAGGACAGGGGCCCCTGGGCACAAATTCTTGGAGCCCCCCCCCGCACACACAGAGACCTCTATCAGCTCTGTCTCACCTCCTCAGCTCTGTCTCTGTCCTCCTCAGCTCTGTCTCTCTCCTTCTCAGCTCTGTCTCTGTCCTCCTCAGCTCTGTCTCTCCTCCTCAGCTCCATCTCTCCTCCTCCCATCTTAGAAAGATTTGCTCCTTGCTTTCTTCTTTGCAAACTCCATTACAATCTCATCAAAGTCTAGTTTCCTGACAAGCTGAGACTCAATGGCCATTAGTGACAGTGCACAAAGGCGCTGTTGTGTTTGCGTTGTTCTAAGTTCATTTTTGATCCTTGCCATCTGTGAAAATGATCGTTCACCTTCACAGTTTGTGACTGGCAGTGTCAGGAAAATTCGTAGGGCTATAAACGCATTGGGGAATATTGACTGGAGACCATGTTTCAGGAGCACCTGCAGGAGTTTCGGGGGAGACTTATCTTGTTCACTCTGCACAAAGCATCTGAACTGGATAATTTCATCTGCCAGGTTCTCATCTAAATCGGAAGAGTATAAGGCACAGAGTGCATCAGCCTGTTTACGGATAGAGGGCAAATCCTCTGATTCTAAGTTAAGTAGAATCTCAAATCTGTTGGTAATGTTTCTGTATGCCTCTGTTCTGTGGGCTAAGCAGCTGCTTAGTTTGTCAATGATGACATTGAACGTCTCTATTCTATATCGGTCGCGGCCTTTCAGTGTCACCTCATGCTCTGTTGATTCATCAGGAAGTGATTTGCGCCTCTTGACCCTCTGTATTTCATCCTGATATCACTGGCACACACCAGGAACACTCATGGCAGCCCTTTCAAAATGATCAAACTAGTTTCGCAGTGACCCAACCCATGATCCAAAGATTCCAAGAGACAAATTGCTGTCATCAAATCCAGGTCATCTTTTTGCAGTCGTTCACTTGTTACTTTAAATCTGCTTAAGACACTGTCCCAAAACACTGCCATAAATGACATATCAAGACTGCCAAATTTTGAGCACAGTGCTGCTGCCTCATTGCGTGTGTCATGTTTTTCTCCCACATCTGATGAAATGCTCTGAAGGACATCCCTTATTTGTGCATAATTCCTACAAAGTGCCCTAGATGCATCTGTTGATGATTGGGATTTCAATGTCATGTCAACCTTGATGTCTGCATTATTAAAGAACCTGTTCCATCTTTGAGTAGAACCTGCACAAAAGGCATATAGGGACTTCATGAGGTCAAAAAAATCAGTTGCATTTTGACAACTGCCTTCAATACTGTTGGCACCCACCAAATTCAGAGAATGTGCTGCACAGGGTATATAATGGATTAAGGGATTCTTATTCTTTAAGTGAGCCTGCAGTCCATTATAACACCCAGACATGTTACTTGCATTATCATATGCCTGGCCTCTGCAATTTGCAAGGTCTAAGCCTAAGCTGTCAACCATAGCCATTACAGTATTGGCCAAGCTCTCTCCTGTGTGATTCTGAATTGGCACAAAGCCAACAAATCGCTCTATTATTTTTCCTTCTTCATTCACAAATCGAAAAATGAAGGTCAGTTGGTCAGTATGTGACAGATCGGGAGTGGAGTCCACAATCACAGAAAAATACTTGGCGTGCTGTATCTCTGCAGCTATGGTAGCTTTCACTTTGTCGCCCATTTGCTTTATCAACTCCTTATATATAGTGGATGAAAGATAGGATGTGTTTCCTCTTCATTTTTGACCATATTTATTCATGTGTTCAGCCAGGAAAGGATCAAACTGGGAAATTACCTCCAGAATGCCAAGAAAGTTGCCATTGTGTGGTGATCCAATAACTTCATCATCACCACGAAAAGGCAACCCCCTTTCACTTAAAAACTGAATGACAGCTACAACACGTTTCAACACCTCGCGCCAGTAGCGCTTCTCACCCTGCAGTTGCTGCACTAGTTGAGCGTTCACAGTCCCGCTCCCGCTGACAGATGACCGCCGAAGCAATGCTAGCATACAGCTACAGTGCTCTGTGCTTTTCTCATGCTTCCACACATGTTCAGGGTGCTTCCAGTCAGAGAAGCCACTAACAAACTGATGTTTCTTTGTTGAAAAGAGCATGCAGGCAAAACAGTAAATGGTACCTGTAGATGGTGAATATGTCATCCAGTCACGAGAAACCCTTTCCCCATTTGGTAGACGGCAGTAGACCAGATCATTAGTGAGGGAGCGCACTTTACCGCCCAATCCACCATCACGAGTTGAGGCCGGGTATTTGCTCATTCTATTATGAAATGCAGCAGGTCCACGATCGATTAGCACAGCGCGAGCATTTTTGTTTATTTCACGAAACAATGCCGGATCCGAAACCTGGTACATCCACTCATCCGAGCTGCCGCCGCCGGTGTGACTACTTGATGTACTTGGGATGTCAGGCTGGCTATCACCGGTGCTGTGACTGCAGCTAGCAACAGGCTCATCTTCCTCGACCTCCGCCTCAGCTTGCAGACTAACCTCCTCCTCCACAGTGTCATCTTCCTCTTGATGATGTTACTCGCTCCGTTTGAAGAAAGTTTGGATGGATGGTACACTTCTCAAAAGTGCTGCCTCCTTCTCCTCCCTTTCTCGTTTACGTTTTCGCTTACTGCAACTGCTTCTTTCACTCATCTTTTCCGCCGACTATTTTCCCACGACCAGGTGAGTTCAGCACTGTCATTCAAGGACAGCGGGGTGGGGGCGGAGGTGGAGCTGGCTGCTGCCATTGGTTTCCACACTTGCACTTGACCAATTAAATCATTGTCTTGAGTAATTAAAAAAACAAGGGTGTTTGTTATTGGTTATATATGGTGTCAATGTCAGTGATGCAGACGGATAAGGACCAAATAAGTTCAGTAGAAGAGAAACACATTTCACTACCGCTGCGCTGACTGCAGTGACCGCTTGTTTCAAATATAGCGGGTATGACCAGCGGTGCTGCTGTCTGGTTGGGCCCCAGATGCCCGTGGACCCCTGGGCCTGTGCCCATAAGGCCCATTGGCTAATCTGGCCGTGCCCAGAGGAGCTGAGGATTGAACCCTGACCTTCTGATTAGAGGACGACCACAGCCCCAATGTATCTTTCCAGTTCATGGACATGTGCCAGACTATTTGCGCACAACACCTGTATAATGTTAAGGGGGGCATTACTATGCTCATAGGTTACTTATGCTCTGTAAACATCTGGGTAAGAGCAGATTTGGATGGTTAAGAATGTTTGGTGCATCTGGAGTCGACTTCACTGATTTTCATGCCTCCACAAACGGATTATGTTTTTAAGTGTCCATCCATCTGTCTTCCTTGAATTTGGTACAAAGGTTCACTTGGACTCAAGGATGAACTAAATGGATTTTGGTGGTCAAAGGTCAAAGGCCAGTCACAGTGACCTTTCTTATATTTCATTTTTATGAAAGCAATATCTCAAGATTACCTTAACGGAATTTCTAGGTACACACGTCAACAGTGACATAATGTTCTGCAAAAACACCATTTTTGGCTATTAGGTAATGTCATAAGTCAAGAAGCAGAAGGGGAGACATTTGGTCAGATACTGAAGATGCGTATGAAGTATCCATGTAGTCACAGACATGGATGTAAACTGTGCAACTCGATTGGTGCACAGAGACTTCTAACTGCATGGTGTTTGTAATTTTCTTATAACAGAAAGTTATGAGAAAACATTAGACGTAAATCTCATCAAATTCTAAGTTTCCATCCTTCTTTGGTTTGGTACTCCAGCACAAGAAGCAGTTGGACAGAAACCAAGAGACAGCCTCTCCCTTGCTTTCCTCCAGCTGAGGTGGAAGCAGCCAATCTGGATGCACTCACTGACTGTGAGCTGACATTTGCTGCTGACTGCTTTATTCTGCATGAGTGTGCTGTGTCTGCTCAAATCACACCACAGACAGACTTGCAATGATTTCTGGTGAAATGCAGTCATAGTGCTGTGTACCTTCCTCCAGGCATCACAAAAGCCATTTCTCTCTGCAGGTAGGCTGTACTTGGCAAGCAAATAAGAGAAAATTGCAGGGAAAGAAAATCCTGCCATTCCTGCTGAAAGCTGGTCCCATTTCTGCCCATTTATGGATTTCACTTCTTTAAATCCCATCTCTAGCTTTGGAAATTACAAACAGGCTAAACTCTCTCTGACCAGGTCCATCGATCTTTCCTCTAATATTCATCTCAAAGCAAGTCAGGTTTTACACTATTTTTTTTTACTCCCTCTGTTACTCCAGCATCCACTTTTTTTTGCTTCCACCCCTGAAAAGTTGTCTATCCCTTAAACGTATCTTTAAGCAGCTCTAAAGAGAGAAAAAAAAAACCCTTTTTATTCCTGCATAGTATGACAGCTTCACATATATATGTGTATTCTTTATCTGTTGATTTCATGATAGATAAGGCATCTAGAATATTTTCATCAGACAGGATTGAGTTATTTGAGCATCATTTTGCAAACTTTCCTGCCCAAAATTCTGCATATGTGGTATTTTTAAAGAGTGATGTAAGTGACAGGTTAAAGAAAAAAGGGTAGCCTACATATTTTTATAGGCCTGTAGAATAATTTTATTGTTCTATACTTTCTATTTCAGCCAGTTTTAAAACAGAGCTTCTAATAAACAGATTTTTTAGGACACTAAACACATGATAATTAAAAACAAAGATTATATTTTATTAGAAAAATAATCTCCACACAGTTAATTTGTTCTTGTCATTAAAAAGGCAATATTTCAACTTCATCAGTTAGTAAGTCAGCTACTTTTCCTTGCCTTACCTCAGTAGCAAAAACAGCCTGGCATCACTTAAAGTGTTTAATGTGACATATTCTGACATATCCAACTAAAGCAAAAAAAAAAAACAAACAAAAAAGACTTCACCTTGCTTCACCTATCAAGGCTATTTTCATGGTCTGGATATGGCCCCTGAGTTCCAGTGAAAATCCCTATGTATCAAGAAAAGCTCAATCAAATGCAACTGAACTTGCATTAGATTCTTATACCTCTGAAGTATCATTTAGAAGACTTCATACCTCACTGGTGTAGACTCTCAAACATTTAAAAAAAAATATATTATTTTTTTTTTCAACTTTTTTAATGGACTGGGTTGTTTTGCTCTGTGCCCCTCAGTGCCCATTTTGAATTAATGACAGGGTAACTCATGCTGGGCTGAAGGCAGTCCAAAACACATCGGTTCAATGCCTAGGACTCCCCTCCATGCAGACTTTAAAAAGAAGTAAAACATCTTCAGTTGAGACGAACCCATTGTGAAATTCTGGGCCAGTACCACTACTCATGTTGATGCTTATGTTGTTGTTGTGTATGTTGTTTCTGTTTTTATTTATATGCCCTCAAAGAATTTTTTTCACTTGAAAAATGAAACTGTTTCAAACTGTCTTGTCATTCCATCCTCTATTCCACTATCTTTGAATGAGCACAAATGCAATTTTAAAGTCAGTCACCCATGGTTGTTTTATAAATATACATTTATGAACCTTTTCTTATATAAAATGTATCATAATTCCCTCTCGAATAATAACTTTTATATTGCTGTGAAAACATCAACACATTTCTCCTTCAAACTGCTGTATTTGGTCTTCTGCCAAAAACCACATTTTAGAGATTACCTTTGGACATATCATGATCACAATTTACCTTTGCCCTATACTAATTTTTATGGAAGACAGCTTGATAATGTAACTCAATGTAACCTCCATCAGCTGGTACTTCTGGCCCCTGGCTGCTAACAGCTAACAACCAATATTAACTAGCTCTCCTCCTGCTGATGTCAACAGGGATCTGATGTTCAGAAAGAATCATTATCAGAGGAACAACAGTGCACATCCCCTGGTGCATCAGTAATGACTTCACTGTGTCCTTTCCTCTTGGCAGTGTCTCAGTGAAGATCTCTGTCCATCCCAAACCCATTTTCTATTGTTACCAGGATTACATTATTTTGAGCCTTGCTATTAAGCCTGCACAAAATTGATATGACACAACAACAAAAAAATAGTAATCAGCCATCTGTAAATGTCATCTCATTTGCTGAGAGGCTGATGGCAGTCAACAAGGAGAATCAGCCAAACATTTTACCTGTTGTGCATACCACACCTTCAAAGATCTAAAGCAGACCAGTGTTAATCCAACAACATTTAATGTCATTTTTGGCATGATAGTGCCTTTGACTTTGCATAAACAGTTTGTGAAAGTCCCTGTAACAACATGACAATGCCCCTGTGCATATGTCCATACAGATATGGTTTTACCAGTTGCATGTAGTAGTTGAGTGGCCTGTACAGAGCCCTGACCTCAATCCTATTCAACACCGTGTGGCCCAATCTGCCTTTCATGTTTTGTTAAATAATTCAGACTAAATGCAGCATGTTCTATGGGAATATTCTTGATTTTCTTTTCATCCTTTAATATTCACGTTCCTGAAAATGACCTTAACGTGTTTTATATGTGTTACTTCCTGATGACATCTTTAGGAAAATAAATGACAATATTTAAACATGTACCCACAATACAGTCCACAGAGCTTTTTTTTACTCAGTCTAATGTCTGTCTCCATCTGTCTGTTAGTGAGCTTCGTGGACTGCGGTCGAGGGAAGGTGTCGTTCGACATTGGAGATTCGTCTGATTTCAGAGTGAATGAGGACGGTGTGGTCTACACCCTGCGCCACTTCAGCCTGATGGGCAAGGCAACAGCTGTGCAAAGGGTCTATGCCAGAGACTTACAGTCCAGACACACCTGGAAGACCAGAGTGCACCTTCAAACCCGCCCAAATGGCAACAGCAAAAGTCCTGAACAGGTAAAACAGCAGAAGTAGTGAGGGGCTTCCATGTAGACCCAACTGCAGTTTTCACATGGTACACAGGGTGCCATGTTTCTTTATTTGTGTGGACCAGGGGCGAGAAACAGTTTATACTGGGCGAGTTGATTAGCCGTGTGGGCCAGCAAAGGCCAACCATTTTTTTAATTGTGTCATCATTTTCAATCTGTGTATCATTTGTTCTTAGAATATTCAATTGAGAATGCAAATTGTATTATGAAAAAACAATTTGTTATTTTGTTATTCGTTTATTAGAAACAAAAAAAAAAAACAAATAACAGTTTGTTATTCGCAGTTTCGATTTTATGCTCAGATCCCAAACAGAAATGAAAAAAATGGGCCACGGGCCAAATTTGATTTTAATATTTAAGTTGTCCTATCTGTGTGACCCGGAAGTTAACTTTGTCGTTTGTTTGTTCTTTTTTGTATGTTTTTTGATGCAGTGGCCATGTATGTTAGGCGAAGAACAACTAAGAGATTTTGTTTAAACACCATGGCTGCACTGGGAGAGGGGGTTGTAACCAATTCAGTGCTCTGCTCACTGACCATGGACCAATAGCACAGACCACTGGTTATTACAACTAGGGGCGCTAACGCTTGTGGTCCTAATCCACTTAATCCCTTTTATGGGTGTGTTAGCCCAAGAAACGTCAGAGATTGCTTTCGTTAATAAATATACTCTACTATTGATTTTGCAGATACTGTAATTGAAACGGGGTGTGTATGAACCCAGATGCAGTACGCCAACACTTAGAGTCAGTTGGTAATAACCTTTATTAAAACCAACACAACTGAAGCTCAACTCACAGATAGTCAGTTCGTTCTTCGGGTGAATAACCCAAACAATGTCTCTGGGAATCCCACGAAGTGAAGACATGAAGCTGGAACCAACCGTGGCTGGAGAGCAGGAAACCCCGTAGCTCGACGAGCCGACAACACGTGTGGAAACGTTGTCGGGAATAGCGCTGGGTCGCGGTCGGGGACAGGCAGAGGATCCGTAGCCGAGAGAACAGTCCGAGAATGCAACGGTACCGTCGAGGAGCAGGCAGGAGGATCGTCGCGGTCGAGCGGGGAGGTCTTTGCCAGTGGAGCCGTCAGATTTCCTGAACGCCGAAGCAAAGCACGTGGTCGGGGACAGAAGGCAGGTAGGTACACCGTGTGGCAGGCACAGAGAGCTGGTCGGGAACAGGCTGGGTCAGCAACGGGAGGTCTGGCAATGGAACGCTGGAAAGTCATGCATAGCAGAGGAACAATCTGGCAGTGAGTGATCGTGTTGGAGTGTCTTAAATACTGGACTGATTGATGATGAGCTGCAGCTGTGGGAGAGAGCAGGCTGCAGCAGTGGGCGTGGCTGGCAGGTAGAGCAGGTCAGAGTGAGGTGTATGGAAAAATACTGGCAGTGAAGGAGAGGAGGAGAATGCAGGAACCATGACAGTAATTGTGGCACTGAGTGTTGCTGTTTTATTTAACTGTTTATAAACATGGACCAGTCAGTCTATATGGTCCCTGTGGTCCAGACCAGCTGTTTAATGGTCCTATTTTACCACACAGCTCTTCTGTCTTATCTCCTCTTCTCAGTTCTCTCTCCTTTGACACCGTGGTTTACTTTTTCAGGTGTCAGTCCATTAATTTTATTATTTACTGACTGAAACAAATCAACACCACAATAAAATGTAACGCCTTGTAGTACGAAGCAGTGGTCAGTGGTGTGGTCCTTCTGGTGCAGACCAGCTGTTCAGTGGTCATATATACATACAGTATGAATTTATATACAGTATGGAGATATATAGTGGTCTGGACCAGCTGCGCCTGTCCAGCAGATGACCGCTTTGTTAAATGGTCCCGCTATGACTCATGGTCCTAATCAGCCTGTGCTTTGCTCTTATAGGCGATATATACTTTGGCCCAACAGAAATTGCCCCGTGGGGACAATAAAATGTATATTATTTGAATGGTTGATATAGTGACCATATAGTGAGGACTGCAGATGGGTTTGCTATATGGTCTATAGGTAGATAGAAAGTAATAGACAATCCGGTTTGATAAAACAGAGGTGTGCGGTGGATTAGGACCATGTACAGACCACTGAACAGCTGGTCCGGACCACAGGGACCATGCCACTGACCACCCATTTGTATTTAGAAACATTATACTTAATATTCATATGCTCTCTCTCCCTATCTATCTATCTATCTATCTATCTATCTATCTGTAGACATATATATATATGTGTGTGTGTGTGTGTGTGTGTGTGTGTGTGTGTGCGTAGGTATGTATGTATATGTATACATAGGTTGCGTCAGATAGGACCATGTCCTGACCACAGGGACCTATAGATTTACTGGTTCATAAACAGTATTAAATAATAAGTATGTATTAATATAAGTATTAAGTAGTAAATACAACAGCAGCAACACACAGTGCAACAATTACAGTATCTGCAAAATCAATAATAGAGTATATTTATTGGGGAATGCGATCTCCGTAATTTCTTCGGTTTAAGGATTAAGACGGCACAGACCACTTACTGACTTGTCCGGACCAGAGGATTCAGAGGATGTCCCTCTCGCAATCAGGGATCCAACAACCCACCTCCTGCCCTCCACCACACTTACTGGGGAGCCAACATCGACCCTCCCTAACTTGTCCCCAACCTCCACCCCCCCACTTGAAGGTGACACCTGCATTCTAATCATGTTCTCATCATGAAATTGATGCACTCTTAAACAAAAGCTACAGCCGTCATCACTCAGGTGTCTGTCACCAGAGATGAGACAGACCCCATGCCACTTTATTGAACATATCAGTGATCTTAGCACATTGCAGCATTCAGAGACCATCTTGCACCAGTTTCATTAATCTTACATTTGTCAGTGTTGTGCCACAAGCAGTACTCTCTCCTGTCACTGAATCCCTACAATTGAAATCGGCTCTTGTTAATGTCAGATCATTGTCTAACGAATCATTTTTTTGTTAATGATCTCATCATCAAAGGGAATTAGCATTTTATGTTTTTAGTTGAAACCTGGCTAAACAGTGCTTTGGGTGTAGCAATGCTGATCGAGGCTTGTCCTCCAAATTGTAAGTGTTATCAGTCAGTCAGACAAAAACAGGACAGGAGGAGGGATTGCTGCCATTTTTCCTACAGAGTTTGTGTGTAATGAAATTGATCTAGGTGAATTTACATAATTTGAATATCTTCAAATCAGAATTGTCACTTCTTATCATTACATTGTATAGAGCACAACATTGTTGTTTGTACCAGAATTCTCAGAGCTGATCTCTCTTAGTGTCACTTGATATGATCCTGAATGGAGACCTGAATATTCATGTCAACGAAGACAATGACTCAAAAGCATTGGCGCTCATAAATTTGCTGGACAGCTTTGACTGACTTAACATGTAAAATATGCCTGTGTTACCATCAGCATGATCTCATCAGCATGGCAACGTTCTAGACTTAATAATAAAAACAGGGTTAAACATTAACAATGTTTCCGGATTAGAATTACCTGTTTCTGATCACCACCGTGTCTTCTTTGATGCTAACTTCATCTTAACAAATACTAATACTAGGGATTTTTTTGTTAAAAAGAGATTCGTAGATGGCCAGGCTGAAGTTAAGTTCTGTGATATTATGAAATCATTTGAATCAGACAGCTATGACTGCCCTTTAAATGACATGGTTCAGATTTTCAACAGTACCTTGTCATCTGCTCTCAATACTGTTGTTCCACTGAAGGTTAAAAAGAGGCCAACTGACAGAATATGCCCATGGTTAAACAGTAACTATAAATGAGGCTAAGACAATCTGTTGAGCAGTGGAAAGGAAATGGAGGAAAACTAGGTTCACAGTTCACTGTAATGTAGTCAAAAAAAGCATAACTGCCTACAATACACAATCCGTCTCTTGCAAAAAAGATTACTTTTCCCAGATTATTATAGAGAATTCTGGAAACTCTGGAATATTATTCTCCACTATTGACCAGTGTGGCGGTACAGGGTACCAGAAACGAGAGGAGGACCCAAGACCAAACACATACAGGGGATGAAATCTTACAACAATGATTTAATGTGATTTATGAATGAATGAAGGGAGTGGGAGTTGGGGGAAGCGATCCGTAAATTGAGATGGCGGAGGAGGCAGGGGTGGCTGGAGGGATGGTGAAGCGAGGTAGGTGGTGAGGACTGGTAAAGGGGGAGGAAATGGTGGAGCTGGTGGAGCGGTGCTGGTCTGTGAAGGTGAGTGATGAGGTTCCGAACACAAAGGCGGTGGGGGCTGGACGGCAACCTGCTGGAGCTCTGAGGTGGCAAAAAAAAAAAAAAAAACACGATAAGCAAGGGTAGCAGAGATTTCTAGAAGCACAGGAATCAATACTCATAAGAGTCGGCCGATATACCACCAGTGAGGTGGAAAGACAATCTGGCACCGAACAATGGAGATGCCAAGGTATATATGCAGTATAGTGTTGATTGGCCAATGAGAAGCAGGTGAGGAAGCATGCCGAAAGCCATGCCCAGCCCCTGAAACACAGCAGAAGAGGAAGAGACGCACCAAGCACACAGACACACAGCCACAAGCACTCTAAACAGCACAAAACCAACACAACCTGCTCCTCAACACGGCCGCAACTCCACCACAGTTCTCTGCATCAGACTGTCAAGAACTTGCATTGTTTTTCAATGCCAGCATTACAGCTGAACATTCTGAAGTTTATAAATATGTCTCTACAAACAGACATCTTTCAAGATGCCTTCAAGACAGCTGTCGTAAAACCCTTACTAAAGAAACCCAATTTCCAACCTCCCCTTCATTAGTAAGACACTAGAAAAGGTAGTTTTTCATCTGAAGATGCTTTCTATTTATTCTGTTCTGATTTTATTTTATTTTTACATGCAGGTATTTCTGTCTTTTATGTGTTTTAATGTGGTACACTTGGTGCATTTAATTTCTTTCTTGTTAAGAACATTGGGCTGCATTTCTTGTATTAAAGGTGCTAAACAAATGAAGTTTATTATTATTGTTATTATTATAAACACTGCATCAAAAAACACAAGGAAGTTAACTTCTGGGTCACACAGATAAGAAAAATTGATACATTTAAATTTAATGTCTGTGGCACATTTTTTTTCATTTCTTTTTTGTGATCTGTGCATAAAATAGAAAATACGAAGCACAATTTGTTTTGTTTTTTTTTTGTTTCTGATTAAAAAACCAATAACAAAATAACAAATCATTTTTCCATATTCTGATTTTGGATTCTCAACTGAATATGAAAAGAACAAATGATACATGCGACTGATGTATTTCATCCTTGATTAACTGAAATACACATGGGAAAGGCAAAATGCATTATGGGATGCACTATTAGCCCACTAGCCAGTTACTAGTTAAAGTGATGGAGCAAATGTGGTAACACTTTCTATGAAAACCACATCTATAATGCATTATGAAGGCATTTATAGTGAATTATAATGCATTCATAATGGTTATGAATACACGCAAAAATATACATAGAGATTTTGCAAAGACTGGGGATCTTGCAGTGTCAGAAAATGGACAGCAACTGTTGCAGCCTTGAAATCCTGAGTGAGTGTGCTGTAGCTATCAGTTTAGCACTCTGCTAGCTTGAAGCGTGACTAAATAATTCTATCTTGTGGCTTTTATAGACTTTCCAAATATTATAGAAGTAAATGCATTAAATCTTGAGAGTGACATGAATCATTTTGCAGTGGTTTTGATGATCACAAATATGTATCAACTGATTTACAGATGT
The DNA here is from genome assembly GCF_026936395.1 of Plectropomus leopardus. NCBI lineage: Eukaryota > Metazoa > Chordata > Actinopteri > Perciformes > Serranidae > Plectropomus > Plectropomus leopardus. The sequence goes on from NC_142180.1 coordinate 267,114, forward strand.
CTCTTTCCCAGTATCTGTAGGAAAAAGTATTTCTGGGCCCCACGGCATGGTATGGTAATTCCACTTTTGACCGCTATCTAAAAATTGCTACAAGGCTGCTCCTAGGGGTTTGGAGCTGACCCACTTGGTTCTAAAAGTGTCATCAGTCTTCATCTTGATAAATGTGTATTTGCTTGTTCAGCTCTACTGCGGGATACAGAAAGGGCTTCCTTTTGTCTGAGTTGTTGGTTATTAACATAAGAAAACTATATCATTATGATCCCTATCTTTACAGACATGACTCAGACATGGATTTTATTGAATACCTTAAATTGTTGGTCAGACTTAAAATCCATTGGGTGTGGCACATAAGCTATGTGATGGACATTTTTCCCTTTTTGATATTTTATGAAATAATTAATAGCCTATTTATTATATATATTGCAAAGTTTAAGGGATTATTTTACTCATTAAAGTTCTCTTAATTCCAAAGTACTCAACTCTGACTGTCCCTGCTGTCTCTGAGTCATGATTTATTTGAATAATCACAAGTTCATTAACAAATGAAAAACCTGACACTGTTAACACATACCTGGACACGAGTCTGAGGAAGCCTTGTATGTATGAAACCTTTGTGAGAGAGAACTGTAATTTTTGACATTTTTGTTATAAAACAATGTGAGCATGATGGGCTGTTACTTGCCTCTAGGCTTCAGTAATGCTGAATGAACTATGTACAGATATAAAATCAGCTTTTCCAGCCCAGCAGGCATCTGAGGTTGGCCAAGTGCTGATTGCAAAGACAAAGCAAATCAAACAGCCATCTGTTAGTTTGTTTTATGTACAAAAGCGATAATAAGGCCCTCTGCATGCATTTAGACAAGACACTGACCTTGATTAGCTATTCCTTTAAACACAGCCCAGAAACAGCTGGCTGCTATCAGCATTGCTGACTGCTGTCAGCGAGGAGGAGAATCACCAAGAGTGAAAGAAGCTGTCAACAATCCTTCATAAGGAAAACTCATGAGGAGCAGCCAGTCATGTCAGTACAGTCAGTCTTTGCTTGACAAATCAGACATGCTCACCCTATAGCAACACCTTAGATAAAGTGTTTATTCTCTAGTTGACTTCCCATTTTTGTCAGTCAGTCAGCCGCTTGTCCTCATAAGGGTCGCGGGTGGGCTGTCATCGGGCGGAAGGCGGGGTACACCCTGGATAAGTCGCCAGACTATCGCAGGGCCGATACATATAGACGAACAACCATACATACTCACAGTCACACCTAAGGGTAATTTAAAGTCACCAACCAATTAACCTGAGCATGTCTTTGGACTGTGGGAGGAAGCCGGAGACCCCGGAGAGAACGGGGAGAGACACGGGGAGAACATGCAAACTCCACACAGAAGGGCCCCCGCCCGGACCGAACCCCGATACAACCGGGATTCGAACCAGGGACCCTCTCGCTGTGAGGCAACAGTGCTAACCACAAAGCCCTCCCATTTTTGTAAAGTGCTAAATATACCATAGTTCTCAATTTTTTCTCAGATATAAAATTCCCCTGATGATGTAATCTATATTTCATATCACATCACATTACATCGTATCATATCATATTTTAGTGCAATGACCAAACATTTTATCACACCAATTTTTTTTTTGCTCCCATTTTTCACCAGAGATACATTTCTCTTGAATTTTGGTTGCAAATTTGTTATTATCTGTGTAAATGAACACTTTTCTTTTTCCAGGATAAACCATCCACCTGACAGGTGTGGCATATCAAGATGCTAGTAAAACAGCATCATTACAACACAGCTATGCCTTGGGGTGGTCACAATATAAGGACTCTAATCTGAAATGTGCAATTTGATCACACAACACACTGCCCCAGGTTTTGTGGGAGCATGCTGTTGCCTGTTAACTGAATGTTCATTTCACTACTATTAGTCCTCTACAATGCTGTTTCTGTAAATTTGGCAGCACATCCAACCAGCCTCACAGCCACAGACCACATTACCTGTTCTTCACCTGTACGATGGTCTGAGAACCGACATCTGATGAGCTAATGTAACAATTAGTTTGTACAGCCGAATAATTTCTGCACACACCAACAGAAACTCAGTGAAGTCTCAGTGAAGCTCAACTGCGTGCTGTCTTGACCATGACAGGTCATCGTTACTGACTTGCAGTGGCGTGCACAGACTTTTTGAAGGGCAGGGGCGAAAAGGAAAAAAAGGGCACATATAGCGTGTCCTCGCCACTGAAGAGGGCACTTTAGACATGTTTTGGCTCCCAAGAGGGCACTTTAATGCGCGTTTTGGCTCCCAGGGGGCACTTTAGCACGCATTTTGGCTTCCAAGAGGGCACTTTAGCACACGTTTTGGTTCCCAAGAGGGCAGTTGAGTGTTTTTTCCATCCAAGAGGGCAATTTCATGTATTTTGCCAACCAGGAGGGCACTTTAGCGTGTGCTTTTGCCACCCAATAGGACACTTTAGTGAGTTTTGGCTCCCAAGAGGGCACTTGAGCACGCGTTTTGGCTCCCAAGAGGGCACTTGAGCACGCGTTTTGGCGTCCAAGAGGGCACTTTAGTGCGCGTTTTGGCTCCTAAGAGGGCACTTTAGCGCGCGTTTTGGCTCCCAGGGGGCACTTCAGCACGCGTTTTGGCGTCCAAGAGGGCACTTTAGCGCGCGTTTTGGCTCCCAAGAGGGCACTTTAGCACGCGTTTTGGCTCCCAAGAGGGCACTTGCGCACGCGTTTTGGCGTCCAAGAGGGCACTTTAGTGCGCGTTTTGGCTCCTAAGAGGGCACTTTAGCGCACGTTTTGGCTCCCAGGGGGCACTTCAGCATGCGTTTTGGCGTCCAAGAGGGCACTTTAATGCGCGTTTTGGCTCCCAGGGGGCACTTTAGCACGAGTTTTTCAACAATTGGGCCACGATGAGGGGGTGGTTCCCCCCCCCGTGCATGCCACTGCTGACTTGAGTGGGCAACTGCTCACTGTGGATGGTGTCTGAGAAGTGTTCTCTTAACAGGCTGAATCCTGGATTACTCTGTACTGTGCAGATGGCAGAAAGCATGTAAAACAATGTGCAGTTTGCTAATGCAAGTGTTTTGAACAGAGGGACCCATGGTGGCAGTGGGGTTATGATATACATAAGCTAATTATGCTGTTAAATCTGTATCTTGATATGCCACACCTTTCAGCAAGATGGATTATCCTGAAAAGGGTAGAGCTCACAAATTTGCGACCAAAATTTGCGTTAAAGATCTGAAATGTTTATGCACACAGTGGATTTCAAACTTAAACTCATGAAAAAGGGGGGTGTGCTGCCCTTGCGGCACGTAATTGTGTGTGAAGCTAGACAGTCCCTTAACATCCCAAAAGTCCTCCAATAAACAAAGCTTGCCTTTTATAAAAATAGGTAACACAAGACCACATCTATAATGCATTATGAAGGCATTCATAGATAATTATAATGCATCCATAATGCTTTATGAATAAACTTATAAACAGATATAATGCTTACTGATGCACTGTATCAATAGTCATAAAACATTATAGATGTGACTTATAATGATTTATAAGTGGCAAGGGTCTTATGGATGCTCTTGACTTGTTGTACATTAGTGGTTGAATGCTGAGGCTTGCAATGCATTATGAATATCTATACTCACTTATTCACACATCAACAATTAACTGTTGTAAGGGCTCATAGTGTGCTATAACAGTCTGAGCTGTATCATATAGATCAGGCCCACCACAGCTGTGTAGTCCTTCTCCATGTAGATCTATGGTTGCACAGGATACACACACACACGCACGCATGCACACACATACACACACACACACACACACACACACACACACACACACACACACACACACACACACAGAGATGGTGGTCATTTATCAACTAGACTATTATGAGAACAATAATCCAAGCCAGTGAAATGAGGTCAGAAATAGCCTGAGTCACCAAGCATTCCCAACAGGCTGGCCCTGCAGCTCAGCCATGCTGTGTCTATGTATCTAGCCCATACACAACACTTGTTTACTGTCTCTGCAGGTAAAGCCCAGTGATGTGACAATTACTCAGTGGGTACCAGAGATCTTGTTTCCATGGCGCAGCGTGGTTGTCAGAGGTGATGGCACTCTGAGGCGAGTGAAGAGAGACTGGGTCATTCCGCCTATCAACGTCCCTGAGAACTCACGAGGACAGTTCCCTGAGGACCTAGTCAGAGTAAGACACACACATACACAAATGCAAGCCTGTCTTACAGTGGCTGTGAGAACTCTTTACTGTCTAGTACTAAAGGGAGGAAACAAGCAAAATAACATTTGTATCAATTCCAAGGAAAATACCGAGAAGCAAAATAACGTTTGTATCAATTCCAAGAAAAAAAAAACATTTATGTCAATCCCAAGGAAAATACGATGTGCTTTAGAAACAAAGAACATTAAAAGCCCATACACAAATGTTGCTGCTCAAATTAAAAATCCTGAAGCTGACCAAATGAAAACTGACAGAAGTTTTCAGCAGCTTGCAGCATAATAAACAAAAGTAGCTTCACCAACTTTCCATAAAACACTTGCAACAACCAAAAGGCGGGTACCACTGATGCATTGTTCTGTACTATGCAGCTGTGATAAACAGTTTTGCATTGAAGAACAGTTCAGCACTGTAGAGGACTGAAGAACACTTCAGTACCATACTTTACAGCAGTGAGGAGCAGTTCAGTACTGTATAGTTCTGACAAACAGTTCAGCGCTGTAAAGTACAATTCAGTGCTGATGAACAGTTCAGTATAAATACTAATGATTGGTTCACTACTGTATGGTAGAGCACTGAACTGTTCAACAGTACTGTGCCATTCAGAATGGTTTAACGGTTCAGTCCTGTACAGTATTTTTTTAAGATTACAATTTTGGGGCTTTTATACCTTTAATGTATAGGATAGACTTAGTGTGAAATGGTGAGAGAGAAAGGGGGTAACATGCAGCAAAAGGCCAAGGCTGGAATCGAAACCAAAAGTTCAGTCACTTATAATACTGACGAATAGTTCAGTACTGTACAGTCCTTACAAACAGTTTGGTAGTGTGCTGCACTGATGAATAGTTAAGTACTGGCGAATGTTTCAGTACTGCACAATATTGTGTGATATTGCTTTTATACAGCAGTTTTGCAAGCCCCATTTATAAGTTAACAGTAATAAGGGACAATAGATTCTGAGATTCTGATTTGTTTATTTAATGTTTTTTTTTTGGCTCCGTTGACACTAACATTTCTGCAACTGCTGGAACTGACAGCTGTTGCTTAGCAACACATAAACATTTTCCTGCACACTACCTTTGCTACTTTGTTAAAACTTGGTCTACGTGTTATACGCAGACCAGCTGCTTAGTATCATGTGTGTTGTCAGTGAATTAAGAGTCTGTTAACAGTTGCTTTGGCCACCTGTGTCATTCAGATAAGTACACTGATCAGACAGTACATCGCCTCAGTGTGTGCCCACTCACTGGTATTATCTTCATCACCTCCAGTCGCACATCAGACAGTTTGTGTGTGTGTCGGTGGCTCTCAGGCTGTGGTTGGTGTAGGACGAGTGTGTCCCTACCTTACTGCACATCCTTGTAACATTTGTGACAGCTGGTTTACTCCAAGTGAACTGTGATTTACCAAAAGCTGTCCGTCACTGCTGCTACCTTCGGGGTGGGGGGGGCTTCAGGTAGAGGGCTTTTGCATCAGGTGAAAATAAACAATGAAATGTATAATGTATAAAAACATTTAACACTGAGGTTTGTTAACACTGTTCAGAGTAATATGATTACACTTTATAGAGCTAATTTCACTCCAAATTTAGCTTTTAAAATTACACTCTAATGTGCAATATTATTTAATTTTTGTCTCTCTTTAGTGTTATTTTTACATCTAGGTGATATGATGCTATTTTACTATGCTATATATATTACTGAATTGCTATGATCTAACCTATCAAATTAAATAAACACAAACAAACAAGGTTACAGCAACAATGCTTTAATGTCTGTCTGTATGCATGTATGTATGTATGTCAAAAGGCCTGGAATAATGTAGATTGTCGACATGAAAGACAACAACATCTTGCTTTGTCCTGGTCACTTCATATGCATGGAAATGTTCTTGAAAAGTTACTGTAAATAGAGGCACAGTGAGCAGCAACAATTTCTCATGTATCATCAGAACTGACTCAATCTGGTAAAAGAGAGGCATTTCAGATTCAACTTTGCCACAAATAACCAGATGTGGGAGGTAAACAAAACCATTGTGTTTAACCCAATTCACTTTCATAACTTTAACACTGGAGGACACTTGCATTGCCTTGACAATTTCAGAACCTCCTTTTACCATTTCTAAAGACACCATTTTTCCAGGACCAATGTCTAACCGACTAAAAGTTGTTGAAGTCAAATATGTGCGATATGGTACTGGTGGTTTTTGGCCAGGGCTTTGGTGATATTTTTAAATGACTTGAGCTGTTTCTTGAAAAGATTGTGCTTGCCTTTATAGCGCATGCACCAGCTATGAAGTACAGGTCCTATTTTCTGGATGCAGCAGGGATAATGGATAAGAAAATGGTGCTTTGGTAAAAGTTTTTTTTCTGAAGATACAACATGTTTGTGGTGTTCCACAATCAAATGTTTTAAATATACACACAGACCCTGAGTTAACATGGGAGAAAATACAATGTCCATTATTTGTAGTAATAACAGAAGTAGGCCCCAATGTTGGTCAGTAGAGGTTACCAAATCGCCAAAGAGGAGCATTCCTCAATAAGCACCATGACTGAGCTGCATTCAGTCCCAGATCATTAGACTCTCCACCGAAATTCACAGCCACTGGCCTATTGTTTCTCTCCATGAATCTATAATCAAAACTTTGTATTCTCAAATTCAGCTACCCCAGTGTAACAAGTTGTTCTTTAAAATACAAAAACAATAGCTTCAACTCGTACTGGGCCACCCCTTCCAAAATGTCATGCATCAAATCAACTGAGAAGTTCTCAGTTGTGTGAAAATATGTCAAAGAGTTCAATAAGCTTGACCTCTTCACACCAAAAACATATGGAAGAGATGGCTTATGAGCCATTACTTGACAGTGAGCAATGTGGGTGTCTTTGGTGCGCAGCACTATTTTGGAAGAAATAGTGAATAGAATAGACTAGAAGAATAGACTCCACCAGACCAAACAAGCTATGTAATCCTAAATTATCGCCAGTAACCTGTACCACACTGCCACGAACAACACCTCCATATAGTGGAATATCAATACCATCATTCTCTAAAACTTTTATGTCTTGAACAACAGGAGCAAGAATTTCACTAAAACCGTTCCGTTTAAGATCTTGTGCATGAAATAAGGCACACAGGTGTATGTTGGCCAACATACAATTCTATTTTGGAGAGATGTTTCTTAAGGTAAAATATATTTCACCCAATTTATGAATACCTTGCTTGGAACCAAGAGGATTTGCAACCTCGAAGTCATCATAGAACATTTGGATCTGCACAGTGTGTGCTTTTCAGTTGAAAACAGAGGGTGAGTCTTAAATAAAGATCCATCATAAATATCTGAGCCTCAAGTCATCAGTGTCTGAGCTTTTCAATATTTCAGCAATACCTGACCTTTAAATATCAACTCCAGTGTAGATAAAATTGGAACATACATGAATTTATCTTGAACAACAATCTGATCATATGGTCCAGTCTTTTTATTTCGCCTTGTGTCAAATCTTGAGTTAATTACACATTCAACTGGTTCTACAGTTTCCCACTTGCCTGATAAAAAATTTCGATCACTTGTATTCTGAATTAGGAATTGTGAAAGGATTCTCTCACTCCTCAAAACATGCTGCAACTTTCTTGCACGTTTCAGCTTCTCTATCATCACTAAATACATGCTTAATGACAGTTTCTTTAGCATACTGCTGGATATCTTGAAAAATCTCTTCCATGGAAATCACAACAGAGTTCAGAACACTTTGGCCTACACCTGCTGCCTTTAAATCTGAAATTACAGATGCACAACTACTTACAAGGTGTGTAGAAGACACTGTGGACTCTGCCTCCAAATGTTCAGATGACACGTTAACATCAGTGGCATTACACTCAACACTTTGGTATGGTGAAAAATCACCTTCTTCAACAGAATCAACATTTAAGATGAAGGGTCCGGTCAGTACAAAGACCATGAATTACTTTAAGTTGCTTTATAAGGCTGTTTGGTCTCCCATGGTCACTTCTGCAAAGAAAACACGTAATTGTTTGATCTTGACACTAACGCACCATTCTTGCTCGCAACTCTGCAACTCTGGGAGTTTCCTTTGTTTCCCCAATGTCAATATTGTGAATGGTTGTTTGCAGAAACGTGAAAAAGTTGGCCAGGGAAGAGCTGTATGAGGTGCCAAAAACGTAATGGGCCCTAAAGAGTTCATCAAGGGCTCCCACTGAACCTGTTGCCTTACATGGAAGTGCATACTTATCAATCACAATAAAGAAGTTGTGAATGCTGCTTCTTGCAGCCCCCTGAGTGAGGAGGTAGGGCTGGCTGCTTTGACTTATGTTATCCAGGTGCTGTTGTACACTGGTTCCAGCCTACAACCAAACATTTGACAAAAATATTTAGTGACCAACTTCTGAAAATAGAACACTGGGCATGAAACTGAGGTGATGAAAATTAGATTTCAAACAACTGTTCAGCATACTTTTATGAATCTGATGAGTCGTTCCACAGCCTGACCTGCTGACATCTTCCCTGGCCTCTTCCTTCCCTGTGTGGATGGTGGCAGGAGATGGAGGAGCAGCAAGATGGCAGACATGTCACTGTCCCAGCCTACAGACCAACAAATGGCAAGTTAGCATAAAGATAAGATGAGATAAGACTTATTTGTCACATACACAATGCGCAGTGAAATGTGATATTGTACCTGTTACAAGAAATAATAAAATAAAAAGACTCAGTGTAAGATATAATAATATAATATAATATAAAATATGAAATATTTATGTCACGTGTACAGTAAACTGGCACAATTACAAACAACAGAAATTAAAACACCCCCTGTCATACCATTCTCAACCACAGCAGTTGACTCAGCATTACGCATTAAATCCAGCAGCTCTGTGGTGGGTACCAGTCCTTGGCTCTCTGTAATCACTTTTGTCTTGAGATTGGTGGGCCACTTATCTAAGAATTTGTTGGCCGTGGCTTCCCCAAACAGCAGTAGGAAATCTTGTTCTATCTGTAAAGCAAAAATACAATGCATAGAAAGGAGAGATGAGAGACACTGCATTTGTGATGCCCACTGATGTGTGCCCACATTTGTGAACTTAAATTATTTTGTTTCTGTGTTTTAGCCCTTTGGGACAATATCTGACAGTACAGCTATACACATACACACACAGGACTTTGCCACCTTGGTCTCAAAAAAAAAACAACAAGGAAAATCCTGACTGTATGTAAAATGTGATGGTGGCGATGCATTTAATTACTGTGTAATACAGGTAAAGTTAACATGATTTCAGTGGCTCAAATGTCTCTGTTTTATGTTGTCTCATGGCTTGAATAATAAAATGTGCATGAGAACTCGACCGAAGCAGCCATGTTCTGCAAATGGTGACTAGTTTTCTCAGTTCACAGACACAGATACAACTGTTTATGGGCATCTGCAGCCGGTACCCGTAACACATGCTGTATGGGATATATCAGTGATTCAACTAATGAAGATGCTTTACCAGTCCTGGTGTGTCTAGAAATCTCCGAAAGACTGAGAACACATCTGCTGTTCTCTTTTCATTGTTAACCACTGAATGACGATAACTGAAGGTAGCTTTCATGTGTTTCAAAACAGCAATAGCTGCTTCATCCCCCTCATCAGTTAACACTTTGTCAGCAGTGACAGGTCTAGATTGACCATGGCCTGGCCCACCACCTTAAGTCAAAACACAATTTTATTGACTCCTGCCTACACAATTCATCAATATCATATGTAACTGATAAGTAAACTTACTTTTGGGAGATTTGCTGACAGAGGGACCTCTTTCCTCTGCAGCTTTCCTTTGAATGGTCTTCAACCGCCATGCAAGGTATCCTGAACCACTCTCTGGGTCATAGTAATGTTCCTATGTAATTAAATAAACACAGAGTGACTACACTATCAACATTTCTAAGGGCAATTATGTGTTAAATGTTGTAATAACCCTTTTACTTACATATCCATGTTGTGATTATGGGTCTTCCAGATATGGAAACAAGGCAACTATCCCCTGTACATACATCACTCTGACACTTTTCGGGGGGGATGTCCTTATGTATGACTTCAATGATGACATCACTCAATTGGACACAATTAAAAACAATCCAAGTAGTAACAATGTTTCTTTATAGCCTACATGTATGATTCTTACCCATGTGTTTGTGTCATCATTGTTGTAAGGATTTTTTCAATCAACTTAAATGGAAAAAAACATGCAGTCAGAAATGTTTAAACCATATGTACGACTGGAAAATGATAACATAAAAACACTCCCCATTAAATGGAACAAAATCCAGATTAGACTTAACAACGTCCACTACCCACCGCTTTTGCCTCATTGTTTATGTGGCATTGCCTTTTAGGTTTACTTCCTTCGGCAGTGGCTGCTTCTTCAGGACGTTCAGAATGATAGTATCTTCAGATGTTACTGAGCATGATGATGATGATGATACAGAAGTATCTGTGCATTATGGAAAACGAACAAAACAGAAGCATATTAAATGTAACTGTTATTACTCCCATCCCAGCCTTTAAGTTTAACATGAACACATATGTGAATGGTCAGTGATTACCAAGTTCTTCGTTGATCAACATGACTCGGAGGATTCCAGGTGACTCCTTCACTATTTCTTCAAAGACCTCTCTGTCAACTTCTGTGTCAGATTGGTCCAGCTCCTTCATATCTGGCTGCCTGCCTTCTGGTATGTTAAATTTTAGGCACACTGAAGTAAAGGAAGGAAAAGGAAAAGGGTATTACAGAAATTGTAACAAAGCTTAAAAGACCATTTCCCTTTGAGAATGAAAATGTCAATTAAAGAAGGTTAGTGAGTACATTAGGATAAAACAATGTAACAACTTTTTACTTGGCTGATACACCAAATTCATCATAAAACCATTCCTTCTGAATTATCTGAGCTGATAATTGTTTCTGCTATGCCTTAAAATGGATGGGAACGACCTATTGACTTCATTTTCAACACAACATTTTGTGAAAACATGAGGCTTACTTTCAAGAGAGACAGAGAGAGAGAGAGAGAGAGCGTGCAGATTGCAGTATACACAGAGCCCAATGAGGAATGATTTGGATAGATGGCTGCCGTGCAAGCTTTTATATGTTTGCTCCTCCCTTATTTTGCATGAACTACCAATGTCCTTGCGGGAATCATGGATATATTATAAGGAAGTCTGGATACAGCCGTGGGGGCGGGGCCTCATTCATTCCTATGAGAGCTGCTCAGTGGTGCATGAAGCAGAGAAAACTCTTTTTCCAGGTTTAGAAAAGTGTAAAATACCCAGATCTACTGGCCCATGGAGCATGCGTGGAAGTGATTAACGACAGCCGAATGCGGCCGAGTGTACCCGAGCATTGACTCCAACTCACTGGCTCACTCACACAGATGACCCAAGTGCTTGAAGCGAACAGCGCCGGTGCACGAGCATTCCTCTCGCAGTAGCTTAGCTTATTAGCAACAACAGCTAATCGGCAGTATAACGACAGCGCTGTCGGTTTTAATATTTACGTGATAATCAGATAATGGTATATTTATCTCTCTCTCTCTCTTCACACACACACACACAAATATACATACAGCTCACCAGGGAATCATATCATAATCACGACCGGAGAAATCAAATTAACAGAATCGGAATGTGTCGTGCCCATAAAAAGGTAATAAAAGGTGGTGCTTGTAATAATGCCCCATGTTTTATCACACAGCTCAACTTTTAAAAATACTACATTCAGTACCTTTAAGTAAGTGTCACTAGTGCTCAGCGCTGCTCACTGATAACCGATAGTTTGAATACTGACCGTAGACTGTATATACTATCTCTGACACAGACACGGTAAGACGTCCATATTACAGGCTTTACAGCTAGCAGTGTATGGATGTGTTGTAAAATGGTAAAAATGATGAATTGTGATTAAAAAATGATGAATTACAGCAAAAATATCCATTACTACAGCCGGTTCGAAGCCTGTGCTGTGCTGTGTGTGAGTTACATGCGCGCTCTCACGGTAGAATCCCATGGGTCCAATGCGCATTCACTTTATGTCTGGAGAAAGACCGAATTCCAAATCTTGATTCGGAAAATAACGCATTTTACGTCTTTAGGACTTAATGTATTTAATAATGGCTATAAAAAAGTGCGTTCTGAAAAGTCAACATGTCTCAAAAAAAATTAAAGGAAAAAATAACAACCAAGAAAAACAACTGAACAAAAAGTAACCTATTAATGTACTTATATTGTTCCATAACCTGAGCCTACTTACCAACTATTGATCCACTCTGATTGCAATTCACTTGATTACTGTGAACAACAAGGCAAAGTTTATACAGTTAAGTTGTGATTAACAAATCCATCACGCTATCAGTTAACTAAATTACCGATTTGGAGGGACTATGGTGGGTGGTCTCTGGGCATGCTCCCCTAGCAGAAAATGTGTACTTTTAAGTCAAATGGATCATTGTGGCAAAATTTAATAGTCTATGGCAAAGACAAAATAGTTCCATTCGGTCGTAGAACAGAAAGACTTAAAACATGCCTATTTTAGTGGGAGTCCAAGTCCTTCAGTTATATTTGACTGGAAAATTACATGCACAAAGTTGTCCAGTTCCTCTCCAAGCAGTCCCTCTTCATCTTAAGTTTTCCACAAAGTTAACAGGGGGGTATCAGATAAACCTCTGATTTGAGAGTTTACTGCCACAGTTAGCTGTGCAGGTTGCTGTTTATTGCTTATATATGAACATGTGTATTTCATTTATCTTTGTCTTTCTACTGGCTTACTAACTGCAATTAATTAATTTCATTAATATCTATTAAACTCAGAAATAGCACATCAAACAGTTGGTATATGCCCTTTTCTTTTGTGGTGTTCTCTCATATAGTCTCCACCATGCTTTGCTGTGCTGCATGGGGACGATCCAGGTGTGTAGAGAGAGGGGGTACACATGCACATTTTCTCCAGTGACACTCAGATGAGGAAAATATTGTTGAGTAATGCCAGCAGAAGTAGTCTTACACTCACCACAGATTACAACAACAAAAAATATGTGAGGTTATCATTTTCAAAAACTGCATTAGAACATTTTACCCAAACAAAGAGCGCACCACTGGAAAGCCTTTCATATGGTTTAATAAAAATAAGGAAAAGGGAAAGGCTTGCAGAAGACAGGGAGCTGACACTCAGGATGAGGGTGCAGACTTAGTGCAGGGAGTCTCCAGGCTCTATTGAATCCTGTGTAGCTCTTTTGCTGAAAGAGAGAGGGAGAAAAGGACAGGAGAGAGGGTTACACATGCCTTTATAGGCCTGGGTGTGAAACCACATTGGGAGATTAGGCCTGTTTGTTCCCCAAGTTCAGTGATGGAACTTTGTTAGTTGTGTTAAGTTTGTTGTTATCATAGTGAATTAGTCGCTTGGTAATTAGCTTTTGCTGTGCTCAGCATGTATCTATAGAGTTTCATATGATAGGCCTACAAATATTGATCCCTTTTTAATAATTTATTAGACTTTGTTCCTTTGTCAGCCTGCCCCTCCCTGTGTCCAAGCTTTTTCCTTTGTTTAAAAAGGTCTAGGCTACTTCATTGTTCTATGTGATCACACTACTGTAAATATAAGAGAGTGATTTTAACACAAAGTGTAAACCACTGCATGTGAATGCATGAATTAATCAGATCTGTGCTCCAGAGGAGAGCCTTCATTAGGATGTGTAATATTGCCCTCTACTGGATTTATATGTTAATGAACTGCATTATACTAGAGCCTTCCAAACTGGGTTATGACCTTCTTACATTTTATAATGCCTAGTCATTCTTCTAAGGTCATTTTGTCGAAAGTAATGCAATTTGTGCAATGCATTACTCTCTACAAAGAGTAATATTGTACAGTAACTTATTTCATTCAAATAAAACCTAACTACTTATATACTATGTATAACATTTTAAAGTAACTTGTGTAAAAGTGTATATTATATATCCAGTAGAAGAATTTCTATCATTAATATAAAATGAAGTATAACAGGCTAACATGTAAGTAGGATTCCTTAGTGCTTAGTCCATCACATAGCAGTCCATCCATAGCCGTTCCTCCAGCACCGAGTGCTCCTGTAGTAAGTTACCAATATAAGATAACAAGATTATAACACCATAATAAAATATATGTTCAGTATGACTAATAATATAAGACAGTAAGTGTAACAATTTCAGTGTTTAGAATAATTCCACATTAAGCCTAGTATATATATATTTTTTTTAATGACTTACCCTGTGATCTCATTCAGGTGTTTCAGCTTCCCTCCCTTTGCCATCAATGGAAAATCAGCTGAGCTGTAACAATATATAGACCAATGTCATCAACAGAATCAAAGCATTCACCCTTAAATTATATTTGTTTACAGTAATTTTTTTTTTTTTTACGTTCTGTTTAGATGTCTCAGATATGCACTCTTAATCAATATCAACACTTTTGTACCACAAAATAGCACTCTGCTATCAAGCACCATGTTATCTTTCACAAAGCTGACATGTAATTCACACTGACCTGTAAAATAAATTACACAAGCCATTTCTTCCCTTTAACTTCCTAATGTTGGATGAAATTATTCAAGAGCAGGACATTTAAAATTAACAGGCTACTAGTGGCTAACGATATGTGTACAGTAATACAGTACAGTGTACTAATGTTAGCCTACTCTGTTAGCATATATGTTGCTTTGTAAATCTACTAATTCAGCGGCAGATAATCCAATATCATGCTTTAATGCACATGTTTATTTAGCTAAAATGTGCTGATAATATAAAAAACAATTCTTTAGATGTCTTACCCTGTTGAAGCCCATCACAAATGGTTTTCTCTGCTCCAACTCCACTGTGCCGCTAGCAATTAATGCTGCTTCCGGGAATTATTGAGATGCTCTACATTCCGCCATTGTGGGAAAAAAAACAGTCCATAGGAGTGAATGAAGATGATGCGACTCTCTCTTAAAGGGCTCTGGTCGGAACTAATTGCTGTAGAATATAGAATAACTGCATAATTCATTGACACTGTGTTTTTGCATCATGATGAAACAATTTACTAAAGTAGCAGACCAAGAATTGGCCCCTGGGGGAATCCATTTAAACTGTCCAACTCTTTCGACATAAAGTTGGAATATAACCCAAGGAAGTACTGACCAAGACAAGTCAAGCCATTCTCAAGTTTTATCCACTGAGAAGCTCTGTGAAAGCTACAGAGCCTCCACACATAACACAAATCATGGCCTTTTGTTTCTGCTTGTTTCTGCCAGCTATGTGGCTGTGACCACTATATCACTGATTTAATGACTATGTACTACTTGAGAATAAAATTTACTACTGGATTTTTGCGAGCAGTATATGTAACCAGAAAAAAAAAATGTTAAAAATTTAACCAACTAGCTGTCAGAGGAGCTTTCAACTGCATCTCAGTCTTAATACTGCATTTAGAGCTTGCCTAGGTGTCATCACCTGACCAACATATGGGACCTTAAGGTGCTTCTGAAAGCTCTTAAAGCTAGTAAGAAGACTTTTGAGAGCATTTCTGAGCATTTTAAGCCTTTATTGCAGACAGAGAGAGAGAGAGCTGAAAGGGAAAAACGGTTAAAACTGCGAGGTCTGTGGTCAGACTCCAGTTAGGAATGTTGATTCATGGTTGGCGTCTTAACCTTGAAGTTACAGGGGTGCCCCTAATAAGTGAACTCATAAGCCTAGATTATATTGTTAGATAAACTGCTCCCAAAGCTCCAAAGTGAACTTCTCTACTTAAGTAAGTCAGCTACATACACTTTATTAGGCAGAAAGCAGCTACAAGCTAGCTAAAAAGCTATGGGTAATGCTTTGTTTAGATTTTGTGTCAGATTGCTTTGTGAAGCAAAAAGCAACTTTTTTGAATTAATCAACTTAATTTCATTGTTGCACTTTCAATAGCCATTGCTCCTATAGCATCAGATAGATGGTGATCTATAGATCATTTGTTATTGTTTAGAGCTTCTATTTGTATGAGCACATAAATATTATTACTTCGAAAGTTTACTTCAGGGATGCTGGAAAGGAGGCTTTGACCGATTGTCAAACAGTGGATTCATGAGCAACAATGTGGATTCAGTCCTGGTCGAGGAACATTGGATCAGCTCTTTACCTTTGCAAGGCTGCTGGAGGGGTCGTCCATTCAGTCTACATGTGTTTTTGGTGACTTGGAGAAGGCTTAAGACCGTGTGTCTTGGGGAGTCCTGTGGGGGCCACTAAAGGAAAGGGGTACCGGGGTCATTCCTATGAGTCACACAGTCCCCGTATGACCAAAGACAGAGCTGAGTCCACATATCTGGCGTAAAGTCAAACCCATTACCGGTTGGTGTCAGCCTCCGCCAGGGTTGTCCCTTGTCAACCTTGTCTGTTTTTGATATTTATGGATGGGATCTCAAGACGCAGCCTGGGCAATAAAGGGGTCTGGTTTGGGGACCTCAGAGTTGCAATTCTGCTTTTTGCAAATGATGTGTTTCTGTTGGCTTCATCACACTGTGACCTTCAGCATGCACTGGGGTGGTTTGCAGCTGAGTATGAAGCGGTCGGGATGAGAGTCAGCACTTCCAAATCTGAGGTCATGTTTCTCTGCTGGAAAATGGTGTATTGCCCCCTCTGGGTGGGGAGGGAGTTGTATCTCGGGGTCTTGTTCACAAGTGAGGGTAAAGTGAAACATGAGATGCACAGGTAGTTTAGTGTGGCATCTGCAGTGATGCAGGAGACTGTCTTGGTGAAGAAGAAGCTGAGCTGGAGGGCCAAGCTCTTGATTTACCAGTCCATCTATGTCCCAACCCTCACCTATAGTCGTGAGCTTTGGTTAGTGACCAAAAGAATGAGATCAAGGATACAAGTGGCTGGAATGAGTTTCCTCTGGGCTCAGCCTCAGAGATAGGGTAAGGAGCTCAAATATCCACGCGGAGCTCAGAGTAGAGCCGCTGCTCCTTTGCGTCGAAAGAGGCCAGCTGAGGGGGTTCGGGCATCTAATCACGATACCTCCTCGGCACCTCCCGGGAGGGTGTTCCAGGCTCATCCAACTGGTAATAAATAATGAAATAAAAACTCAAATTTATTGTTGTGATTAACAGGTGCTTAGTCCATATTCAATGTCTTTCTTTTTTGGGTTTGTAAACACAGTTGTGTTCATGTTAAGCCCTGTCTTTACAGTGCAGCTTGTCTCTCCTTTTTTTTCGATCATATGGACGGTGCACCAGGCAACAAAGTTTATTTTGACTTCAGTTAAATCTGTTTCTAAAGTTATGTAGCAGCAGCCTCAAGCACTTGCTGAGTGTTGACTGTGCAAGCCTAAAGTCAGACTGACATAAAAGACATATCCAGGTCAAACTCAGAAAGTTTAACTTCACTTGTAGGCCTATATTATTATATGTTTACCTGTAAACAGGCAGCCATGCTTACTTAGACAAATATATCTCCCAAAATACACTGACGGCAATAGATACAGCAGTAGATCGCACAAAGAGGTGAACATATCATGTTTATTTTGTGTAGAGACTTTTCGTTTTCTGTCCTGCTTATTATGTACTGCAGTTTTTTGTTCTAGGGCTGCCCTTTGTATTTTATAATAATTACAGATACTTACCCATTATGCCCTGGCCTTCTCCTCCTCTGTCTGTCTGTCTGTGCTTCAGATCCGCTCAGACCGGGATAAGAACCGAATGCTGCGTTACAGCGTGACAGGCCCCGGGGCCGACCAGCCTCCGACTGGCATCTTCATCATCAATCCAATCTCTGGCCAGCTGTCTGTCACCAAGCCTTTAGACAGAGAGCACATCTCTAACTTCCATGTAAGACTCTTCACATGGTGACAGCTAGGGTCAAGCAGACATTTAATATCTTGTCCAGGTCACTGTACATGTGGATTTTTACTACACTATGTTACAGGGACCTTTAAACTCTTATAGAAAAGAGGACAAGACAGTATGCAAGATAAAATTTCAGTTGTGATGAGCACATCAGGGGAAAGTGGTAAAAAGAAAAAGTCATATTTGAAGGTTACAGACTGAGTCAAAAAAAGAGCTGAACAGCCATAACAAAAGTACCCTGGTTAGAAAACAACAGGGGCCTTGGAGTGATGTAAGGGAACAACACACTACACAACCACTAGGTCAGCTACACAAGACTGCAATGGACTGAAAAGATCAATACCAGCCATATTAGCTTAAACCAGGAGGTGATTAGACTGAAAATGTGAAAAAAAAACACAGCCACTGTAGCAACACCTTTCGGGGTAATGCATGTGTTGTGTCTTGTTTATTTCATCTATAGTGTGTAAAAGAAAGTAGGTTACACTTGTTCTATGTGCTGCCTCTCTTCTCATGTTAATAATTAGCCTAGCAGTCAAAGCTTTAGTGTGTTCGCCATATTAGCCACAAAAAGTTATGACAGAGCTCAAGTGAATCTTAACATTAGTAATTTTCAACTTCCGTTCTTAAAAGTGTTAAAAGCTGAACCTAGATACATTTGACAGGGAATTCAAACCTGAATTCAGATCACATAAAATGCAATTTAACACCCACAGTATACAGTTGGTTTTACATATACCTGCTGTATACAGTCTATTAACAGAAAAAAACAGAAACTGCATTTCATATGATTTCATCTAATGTACCTCATATGAATCTGCTGTCTCAACACATTGGTGGTATGTCAACTGTCTGGTTTTTTATTGTCACTCTCTGCTGGATATATTCTCTGTATTTGCAGTGATGAGGAGGAAAGATTCATGGTGTTTGCTCACTATATCAAATATAGTCATATCCACCTTTGAGAGCACAGTCTAACCTTTTGATCTGTAGCAATGCACACACACAACCCACACACAGGGGCGTGGAAATCTGGAGTCGCAGCAGGGAGATTTGCATTTAAGATGGCTGATGAATATTCATGTGATTGGGTGTAGTTGTCAGAGCTGAGAGCTGGGATTGGCCAACATGTTTATTCATGAGGGAGACTTTGGCTATTTGAGAGCCTAGTACAGATGCTACATATGCTGTGAGGGGATGACTTATCCAGGGTCCAAGTCCAATCAATAGCTTTACTGAGCATCTTTGACCATTTAGATAGTTATAAAATAGATTACATGTGACATTATATTGACTGAAGTTTTTTTTTTTCAAAAATGATGTTCTTTTGTTCTTACACAAGTTGTATTGATTTTTTCGAGATTGCACTTTTACAGTAGCTTCCATGTGTGATCAAACCTCCAAGTGCAGTTGCACAACACTTGGTGGAACAATTGGCTGCAAACAAGCAGGCCTATCACTTAAAAAAAATCAGGAGCACTTAATTGATGCACATGCAGCTAGACAGTGATCATAGTATTTTTACCCCAAATCCAGAGATATTTGTTGGTTTACTGTAAGAAAAAAAATAGAAATAGTCTAGATCTCCAGAGGATCAGTCCTACTGGATGTTTCTACACTCATGATCCCATGAATGAATAATAGTGACACCAGCAGGTAAATGGACTTGCACTTGTATAGTGCCTTTCTAGTCTTCAGACCACTCTATACTACTTGTCACATACACTCATTCACACACATTCATATACTGGTGGTCGTGGATAATGTACAAGGTGCCACCTGCTAATCAGGTAAACATTTCCACATATTCACAAAGCTATCTGGGGTTCAGTATCTTGCCCAAGGATATTATGATATGTGGACTGAAGGGGCTGGGGATCTAGTGAACGACCTGCTCTACCTCTAACTCTACATCCTGAGCCACAGCCGTAAAGGTCTAAATACCTTGTTTATAACCAAATACCTGCAGAACCAGTGACATTCCGATTAGCTTCAGCTGGACTTAATGCTAAATAGGAAATACTAGCAAGTTTAAACTAAACATTACCTGTGAAACATTCGCACATTAGCATTGTCAGATATGGTCAAGTGTGTGTGTGTGTGTGTGCGTGTGTGTGTGTGTGTGTGTGTGTGTGTGCGCGCGCGTGCGTGCATGTGTGCGTGTGTATACAGCTGAGAGCCCATGCAGTGGACCTAAATGGGAATCAGGTGGAGAACCCCATAGACATTGTCATTAATGTCATCGACCAGAACGACAACAGACCAGAGTTCACGCACACGATCTTCAATGGCTCTGTACCAGAGGGATCCAAGCCTGGTATACGCATGTCCGCATGCACACACACACACACACACACACATACACACACACACACAGACATGTTTGTAACGTGGATTTCATTCTTCTTCACTGATCTGTGTTGACTTGTTGTGTGTGTCTCTGCAGGATCCTTTGTGATGACAGTGACAGCAGTGGACAAGGATGATCCAAAAACTGCTAATGGGATGTTACGATATAAGATCCTTTCCCAGAATCCCCAGAGCCCCTCCTCCAACATGTTCACCATTAATAACAAGACTGGTGACATCATCACTGTGGCAGCGGGCCTAGATCGGGAGGTGTGTATGTGTGTGTGTGTGTGTGTGTGTGTGTGTGTGTGTAAATCTCATCCCTAAACCCTCACTGAGCAGCTGCTTCTCAGCCTGTGAATGTGTGTCCTGCCTGCGATATCTCCTGCAGGAGAGAGATTGCTTATGGCTCTACTTTCTTGTCATATTCCTGCATCAGTAGATCCTACTGAACGCTGTTTGGCTCTTTGCACATTTTTGCAATTTCTTAATAAGCTCAAATCCATCAAGTCTACCTGTTACTTTGGAAATTTACCCAAAGAAATTCAATATATCTACATACATCTTTACAATTATAACACACAAGTAGGAACATGTCAGTTGTGTGTTTATATTCATCAAACTGGCTTAATACATAGTTCTATAGTCCACTCACATGGTGTTTAAGTTTTTCAACCACATCTCAAGGTCTTTGTCTGCAGATGGACTTGGCTTAGTTGTCATGAAAATGGATCATGTAACGTCATCATGTGACCTAATATAGGACTTAGGTTACGTGACAGCAGATGATCGTACATGGATTGTATACTTGCTATTACAGAAACACAGCTAGTGAATATACTGTAGCTTTAGTTAAGATAATTTTGTCAAACTACTATTTCCAAGGTTAGAAATGAAATTTGTTGCTTAACTTTTTCTCAAAATTTCAATCAGTTATGATAACATCGCCCTCAAACTAATTGTAGAGATCTGAAAACATATTTTAAACCAACCAACGGATTATCCAAATGATCTACAGTGCTGTCTTAAGCTTAAATTGAATATGTGCACACCTGAAATGTCATTAAAAACAGTTAGTTCGTGAATACAATGGTACTAAACTTTGAAATACTAGAAGGTGACAAAACTTTCTTCGCTCAGTGTTCAGTCACTCACCTATTGTAGAGCCCTGGATCATAAGCAATAATGTTTTCTTACTTGTCACTGGACTGATGAATCTGTGTATCATTCATTCTTTTAATATTCAATTGGAATATGAAAAAACAATGTTAAAATGTTTGTTATTCATGTAATAATCAGAAACAAAAAAACTAATAATGGTTTGTTTTTCATATTTTTGAGAGCCAGTCCTAAAAAGGAAATGAAAAAAACAGGCTAAGGGTCAAACTAATTTTTTAATATTTATTTTGTCTTATCTGTGTGACCTGAAAGTTAATGTCTTTGTGTTTTTTGATGCAGTGTTTCCTGGCCATGTATTTTAGGTGAAGATACTTGTTTTCTAAGCAACTGAGTGATTTTGTTTAAACACCATGGCTGCACTGGGAGAGGTTGCAACCAATTCAGTGCTCTGCTCACTGACCATGGACCACTAGCACAGACCACTGGATATTACTACTAGGGGCGCTAATGCCTGTGATCCTAATCCACTTAATCCCTTTTATGGATGTGTTAGCCCAAGAAACGTTGGAGATCGCTTTCGCTAATAAATATACTCTACTATTGATTTTGCAGATACTGTAATTGTGGCACTGTGTGTTGCCATTTTACTTAACTGTTTATAAACAGTGAATCCATATGGTCCCTGGGGTCCAGACCAGCTGTTTATTGGTCTGTATGTGGTCCTATTTTACTGCACAGCTCCTCTGTCTTATCTCCCCTTCTCCAGTCTCTCTTCTTTGACACCTTGGTTTCAGGTGTCGGGTCATTATTTTATTATTTATTGACAGAGACGTATAACCACCACAAATGCTAAAATGTAATGCCTTGTAGCCTACTGTTAGTTTTGTGGGAAAACATATATATATGATAGATAAATAGATAGATAGATAGATAGATAGATAGATAGATAGATAGAGAGAGAGAGAGAGAATATGAGCAACTATTTTATTTCAGTTTATAAATACGAATCAGTGGTCAGTGTTTTTTGTTTTGTTTTGTTTTGTTTTGTTTTGTTTTACTTTTTGGCAGTTGATCCCAATTAAATCATGGAGTTTAAATCATATAGTTTAAGTAGTCTTTTAGTCATTATATTTTGGTGTAGCTGTTGCTTCATATCTATTAGAACGTAGACATGAAGCAAGTATATGCCCTTAGTTAGGGCTAAATTTCTGTCCTAAGACAAACTAGGATGTTTTCCCCAAATATGCATTTAGGAAAGATGTTTCTCTCATACCAAAAATCCTAAATGTCACTCAAGATTTCAGACTTAGGACATTTCTGTAATGAGGTCCCTGTAGACCATCTGTCCAGCTGTTGACCCCCATTGTACTCCATTTCCAGAAAGTCACCCAGTACACCCTGATCATCCAGGGTACAGACATGGAGGGAAACCCCACCTATGGCCTGTCAAACACTGCCACCACTGTCATCAGAATCACTGATGTCAACGACAATCCCCCTGAATTCACCACAGATGCAGTAGGTCCACACACACACACACAAACACACACACACACACACACACACACACACACACACACACACACACACACACAAGGGAATTGTAATGGCTCTAAAACAGCAAACGACACTGGAGCTCTCTAAGCGTTTATTGGCAGTAGCACATGGTGGAGGAGTGAAAAGCTAAAGAAACGTCCAATATGTTTATCTTCCTCAGGCTTCCTCTACCTGCTAGTCAAAGCTCCCAGAGAAAATAAACTGTGCTATAACTATTAACTGATATTTACTATTGGCTTTCAAGTCATATGTGCAGTCACTTTGTCAACTGCTTGTTTACTATTGAGAATTTCTATACATGCTAAACATACACATCATACATGCGCATAATACACTGTACAATAGTGGATGGTGACACAGCCTTTTCAACAGCAGATTGTGGGTATGAACCACTGGGCAAATAAGGGTCCACAGACCCAAGGCTCTGAGACTAGGCAGACCAACCTGAACACCACCTTGATTGTCAACTCAATACCAAACACGTGGATACTGGAGGGCCTGGCACAATACAAGAATAACAGTACAGCGATAAAATTCATTAGGAACTTATTGTTGCCGTAGAAAACTGGAACCCAATTCCTAGGCCATCGTACATGTCACCATCAAGTGCGGCCAAGGTGATGAACTGTCCCCGCTGCTGTTCTCCATCAGCCTGAATCCCCTCAATCAAATCATCTCAAAGAGTGGCTATGGGTACAGATTCAGACGTGGAGCAACCATCACATCCTGTACATGGATGACTTCAAGCTGTATGTCAGGAGTGAGTGAGACAACAACTCACTGATCCACCTTACCAGGGTCCACAGCAGGACATCGGGATATCATTCAGACTGGGTAAGTTTGGCTGTATGGTGACAAATAAAGGATAGGTGATCAGAACTGAGGGGGTACAGCTACTAGAGGCAGGATAGCAGACATACAGGACAGCTACAAGTGCCTGGGAATCTCACAGGCCAATGGGAGCCATGATGAGGACGCAAGGAGGTCAGCCACAGACAAAATACTTTCAAAGGGTAAGACAAGAGCTAAGAAGCCAGGTCAAGTGGAGGAAAAAGACCCAAGTCATCAACATGTACACCCTACCAGTCATCAGATACCCAGCTGAGATAGTCACATGGATGCCTCTGATCAAGACACACAAACTCAGAGCAATACATCAAGGGTTCCATCCAAAGCTCAGCCTTTTAGACTCTACAAGCAGCGAAAAAAAGGAGGGCAAGGACTAGAGAGTGTCAGAGTCCCAATTCAGGATGAAACAAGAAGCATCAAGAAGATGGCTCTGTGGGACGACCTGCTCGGAGAGGGCCTCAGGCAACAGAAGAAAGAGGGGAATGAGAAGGAAGAGAAAATATCACGGAAGACCAACTCCTCCATGGGATATATCAGTGGCAGATAGAGGAAGTGACTGGCTACCAGTTGCAAGGAAAAGGCCGGCTAAAAGGACTGCACAGATGCATGGCAGCTCAAGAACAGGCCCTGAGCACCAGATCCATAGAGGCAGGAGTCTACCACAGCAGACAGGACCCTCAGTGCAGGCTGTACAAACAGGCCTTTAAGACAAGCCAGTAGTAGCAGGGGGTAAGATGTGAGCTGTGACAGCAGAGCCAAGTGGTTGGGATAATGCAGAGGAACATCTATACAGACTATGAACTAGAGGTCCCCAAATCCTAATGGGACATGTTTTGCTTTTGCTCATTTGTATGGCTGCAGTGGTGCTAAAAAATGATCACAGAGGAAATTTAATGGCTGTAAAACAGCAAACAGCGATGGGACAATGTTCCTCTAAATGACACTAAAGCCCTTCAAGCTTTAATTGTCAGTGACAGAGGTCAGAGGGGTGAAAAGCCAAAGAAATGTCCAAAATGTTATCTTCCTCAGTAAAGCAGAGCAGGTTGGGTAAGAAGATGCTTTGTTTTATTTTTATTCTGGGACAAAGAGGCATTTAGTTTCAGTGTGACATAGATGCAATCATCTTCAATTTGGTTTAATTGTTAACAGTCATTTTCCCCAAGATGTCAATGTATTGCTATTAAATTCTAAAGGGACACATTGGTGTTTAAAATGCTGCAGAGCATTTACAACTCTGGCTCTTTTTCTTTCTTTTTCAGTTCTTTGGGGAGGTTCATGAGAACAGGGTGAATGTGATCGTTGCCAACCTGACTGTGACAGATAAGGACCAGCCTCACACTTCAGCCTGGAGTGCTGTGTACCGCATCATTGCTGGAGACCCCACTGGACGCTTCTCCATTCCCACTGACCCCACCACCAATGAAGGTCTGCTCACTGTGGTCAAGGTGGGATTTGGTCTCTGCAACATTGCTCTAACCATATCTCAAGTGATCCATTCAAAGCTTTAAGTAATGTGACCTTTGAAGGTTTGTTACTCTTATGTAGTCCAGTACTATACGATATAAACTAAGTGTGAGCTGTGAAAACAGAACACTGTTCAGACATGCTTGCAACATTCAGAACACAGAGGTATGCACTGTTTTGATGTGAGACTGATAGTCTCTAACAGCCATCTAGTACAGTCTAAATGTAATTTATAGTATAGAAAATTCTTATAAGATTAAAAAATAACTTAATACACCTTAAATATACATTAACATAAAAAATACTAGTAACTCTTGTAAACTGCATCCAGGAGATCAAGAAGGGGAAAGTTAGGAAGCAAAGTGGCAGCATATACAGTGTTCAGGTGTTTTACGTTATTTTGAAATTAAAGAATAAGCTCTCTGGATTACTTCAATTTGGTCAATGGTTGGCACACAGAAGGGTCTTAATCCTCACTACTCTGCCCAACTTTGCTTGTAATGGCATGGAATGAAGTGTCAAAGTCACTTATGATGTACATAGCAGTGTTCCAAATAACCTCTGCTGCGCTGTCCTCTTTGGGGATCTGATAATGGAATGTTTACCTTTTCCACCCTCTCCTCTGCTGTTCAGTAGCGCTTCTCTTTGCTCCTCTGATCTCCTTTGTCAGTGTGTTTCTGGGTTGTTAGCACAGGAGTCAGTCCCCACTCCTGTAGCCTCCTTCTCGGCCTGACAAAGCTGTTTTGCATAAGCCAGGGTTTATTGTTGTTGTGTGTCAGCAAACACGTGTCCTGACTGAAATATGATATCACTGTGTTAATAGGTTCATCCAGGTCTGTAATAGAATATTCAAAACCACTCTAATCAGTGCAGTCAAAGCAGGCCTGAAACTCCAACTTTGCCTTGTCAGTTCATCTCCTCACAGTCGTTCCCATATGTTCATTAAAAAAACTACTTGTATTCTGCCAATAGATCCATTTACCAGAAAAGATCTCCCCTCAAAATCTTTGCGGACTATACATGGTGATAGTTAATTAACTAAAACTGACTATCAGAATATAAACTCCTCACTTTCTACCTGATTAGTATGATGAGTCAAATACATTATCTTGCCAAAGGTTTTTCTGCAATGTCTGACAGGTGGGTCTCTAGCAGCCGTGCTATCTGACCCTTGCGGCTCTTATCAAACAATTGATTGTGGATTTTCTTCCTCTTTAGGACTACTGAGACCTTTGATATTGTAAATTATGACCTTAAGTGGCTCCATGACTCAAAATTCAGATTAGGAAGAATATTTATTTTGCCCTTGAGTAAGATAATAAAAGGGAAAGGCAGTTGCAGAAAATAATGGCAGATACAGTATCAATGTGTGTGATTGTATGAGTGTGGTTGAGTCGCTGTATAAAGGTAGGGCATCTGCCGTACCGAAATAAAAACAAAATTATATATATATGTGTATATATATATATATATATGTGTGTGTCTTTGCATGGGTGTAATCCTCAAATAGAACAATACAGGCCCTGCAGAACCTCAAAATAAGACGCAGAAAAGATGACAGCTCCCTAACTGTAAAATCTCAGTCTCAAAACAAAAAATTATTTATACTAAAATCAAAATTAGAAAAAGATTTAATAATAAAAATGTGATCCATTATATAGCTACGTGACTTGTTGATTTCAGCATGTTTGCCTCCACAAATCTAGATCAAATTCAACCCCTGCACACACACACACACACACACACACACACACACACACACACACACACACACACACACACAAAGATCCCACAACTCTGAAGCACAAAGACAAAACTACATTTAGAAACACAGGCAACCACAGCCGATTTTCATATTTTGCTTAGCATACGTTTCTGGTGATATACATATCTTAGATGACAATGACAAAATAAGATACTCAGTTTGCTTACATGCACAGATACCCTTTGGAAAGTTATCTGTTATTTTTATATAAACTTATCTATGTGCAATGTATCCTCATCCAACAGTTCATATGATAGAGAGTTAACACCTCTAAATGACGTTAAGTCCTTAACATAGAAGTTACTTTACTAATGTGAAGTTATGGAGGTAAGTTTTCGGCTAGTGATGTTACTGTTCACAGTTGGGTTTAGAAATATGGTGGAGATGCACCTTAAAATAACTCAAACGTCACTCAAAGTTCACACAGTTCTGAACAGTGGTCTTGGAGGAGAGTCCTGTGTTTTGTGACAAATCCACCATACCTACCTTGCCTCCTACCCTTACTGCTCACTACCACCTTTACAATGGTCTGCACATTGGTCATATCAGCACAGCCTTTGAAAATAAGTGGGATATGTTTTGGTGTATTGCTTTTTGTAGAAACAAAATCATTCAAAATATGTAAAACAATTAAAATATCATTGTAACTAAAATCCTGTACCGGGTGAGTGTTGGACCCAGATGCAGTACTCGGATGCTCAGGGACGGTTGGTAATAAACTTTATTTAACCCAACACAATCAAAGTCAATAATGCTCAGAGTCAATGGTGTGGAAAGTTCGTTCTTCGGGCTGGGAGCCCAAACACAGTCTTTGGGAATCCCACGAAGAGATGACACGAACCTTGCAGTTGCTGCAGCTGGAGAGCAGGAGACCCGTAGCCCGAGCCGACAACACGTGGTGACTGAGTGTCGTCGATTGAGCACAGGGATAGTCGAGGGCAGGCAGGAGTTCCGTAACCGTGAAGCAGTCCGAGAAGGCAGCAGCACCGATGAGGAGAGAGCAAATGGATCGTCGAAGCCAGGTGGAGGAGACGTAACCAGGAGAGCAGTCAGGATTCCGAAGCGCCGAAACAGAGCACGTGGTCAGGGACGGAAGGCAGGTAGGTACACGAGGAGTCAGGCGAGGAGGGAATGTCGGGGACAGGCAGAGTCGGCGTCGGAAGATCTGGCAGAATATCGCTGGAGAGTCTCGCATAGTGCTGAAGAACAATCTGGCAGAGAGTGAGTGTGCTGGAGTGGCTTATATGCATGGTTGATTGGTGATCAGTTGCAGCTGTGTGGTGAGCAGGCTGAGGAGGTGGGCGTGGTTTGCAGGTGGAGTGAGCAGAGGGAGGGTGAGTGGAAAAATACTGGCAGCAGAGGAGGAGGAGAGGGCAGGCAGGTATACACCATGACAAATCCCATGATATGATAACATTTTTGACTTGCAGAAAACACAATAACTCATTATTCTGCACAGAGTGCTGTTTTTTGCGTTTAGATTTTTGTAGTTGATGAAAAATGGAAGAAGTTACCGCTAACATCAGCGTGTCGTTAGAGTGTTGTGACTCAGTCAGACTCAGACCACTCAGTCATCGTCTGAGTGGTCGAGATGTTTTCTCCTATTCTGTACAGTTTGAAGCTAATAGTTTGCCTGAGAGCATGTGAGCAGTGCCTTGATTCCAAATGAGGAATCAGAGCCCTTCCATTGTGTTTTAATCTGCTAATTTTTGTTTGTTTCTTTCTTTCTTTCTTTCAATTCTCCCAAAAATTGAAGCAAATGGTGACCTGAACTCAAACCTTAAAAAAATATATAATAAATCCACAAAATGTCTCCATACTGCTCTTCCGAAGTTATCAGTGTCCTGAAGCCCCAATATACCAAGTTATTTTAAAAAAATGTCACTAGTGTCATGTTTTTAACCTTGTTGTTGCCTGTAACCTTTAGCTGGGAGCTGCATTCACATATATAATCACATAGTCCACAAATAGCAAGTCCTACAGAGCCACTCCCACAGACCTAGGCCCACAGATCCCCTCACACAGAGCAAGTCCCAAAAGCCACTCCCACAGAGCCACCCCCAAAGATCCTGTCCCTCAGAGCCATTCCCACAGACAGTCACACATAGCCAGCTCCACAGATCCAGTCATAGAGTCAGTCCCACAGAGCCAGTACACACCATCATTCACACAGAGCCAGTTTCACAGAGCCAGCTCAACAGATCCCGTCATACAGAGCCAGTCACAAAAGCCACTGCCACAGAGCCAACCCCAAAGACACAGTCCCTCAAAGCCATCCCCACAGAGACAGTCCCACTGAGCCAGTCCCAAAGAAGTAGTCCCACAGAAGCAGTCCACAGAGCTAGTCCACACAGATCTAATCCACAGACCCAGTCCACACAGAGTCAGTCCGAGAGAGCCAGCCCCAAAGTGCCAGTGCCACAGAGCAAAACCAACAGAACCACTCCCACAGAGTCAGTCCACACAGAGCCAGTCCTCACTGCCAGTCCCACAGAGACAGTCCCACAGAGCTAGTGCACACACAGCCAGCTCTACAGATCTTGTCTCACAGAGCCACTCCCACAAAGCCAGCTCCACAGATCCAGTCCCACAGAGCCAGTCCCACACAGCCAGTCTCACAGAGCCAGTCCACACTGAGCCAGTCCAGACAGAGGCACTCCCAAAGAACCAGTCCCACAGAGGCGGTCCACAGAGCCAGTCCACACAGAGCCAGTCCAGACAGAGGCACTCCCAAACAACCAGTCCCACAGGGGCAGTCCACAGAGCCAGTACACACAGATCCAGTGTCACAGAGCCAGTCCATAGAGGCACTCCCAAACAACCAGTCCCACAGGGGCAGTCCACAGAGCCAGTACACACAGATCCAGAGTCACAGAGCCAGTCCATAGAGGCACTCCCAAACAACCAGTCCCACAGGGGCAGTCCACAGAGCCAGTACACACAGATCCAGTGTCACAGATCCAGTGTCACAGAGCCAGTCCATAGAGCCATTCCCACAGACTCAGTCCCACAGAGCGAGTCCACACAGACAGTCCACACAGAGCCAATCCCAAAGATCCAGTCACGCACAGCCAGCTCGACAGATCCTGTCTCACAGAGCAATTCCTACAGAAACAGTCACACAGAGCCAGCTCCACAGAGCCATTCAACACTGTCAGTGCCACAGAGCCAGTCCCACAGAGGCAGTCCACAGAGCCAGTCCACACCACCAGTCAGCAGAACCAATCCCACAGAGCCTGTCAAAACAGCCAGTCCACACAGCCAGACTACACAGAGCCAGTCCCACAGAGCCAATCCACAGAGCCAGTCAAACAGAGCCACTCCCATAGAGCCAGTCCACAGAGCCAGCCCCAGAGAGCCAGTCCTACAGAGCCAGTGTTTGGAGATCTATGCTTTTACAATAATAATAAATAATGTTTTCTTATAGGCTATACATTTTTGGTGATTAATATGTGACAATACTTGTGTGGTCCTCATGTGGTCCCATAACAATTCCCAAACCCAGATTTGTACTTAAAATCAACTAACCTTGCATACACTTTGGTTGCGACATGAGATTTGATCATAGTCTCAGCTCATGTCCAAATTTATAAATGCTGATCTTTGCAAGGTAATGACTGTGCACCCAGTTTTTGGTCGTATGTTGGTTTCATAAATGGGGGCCAGTGAGCCTGAATTATGTTTTGGGCATGTTATGGAGATCTGGTGTGTCATGTCTCTATCATTTTCTCCCTCTCTTTTCCTGTCCAGCCCATAGATTTTGAGCTGACTCGGTCCTTCATGCTGACGGTGGAGGCAGAGAACGAGGTCACGCTGGCCCGTGGCATCCACCTGCCTCGTCAGTCCACAGCAACTGTCTCCGTACGAATCTTGGACATCAATGAGAGTCCAGAGTTCAGCCCCAATCCCAAGTCCATCAAGTTAGAGGAGGGTCTGCCTGCAGGGTCTCTGCTTACCACCTTTACTGCCCAAGACCCGGACCGCTTCTTGAGACAAACCGTCCGGTAAGACACCTGGTGGAAGACATGACTGTAGAGGTTTCATTGTTTATAGATAGGTTATGGAAAATTAATGAATGAATGAGTTATTGGGGCTAAAAACAAGCCTATTACATTTCTGGAGTACCATTTGTACCATTTGTCAACTTCATCTGGCATAACCCTCTTTCTCTTTTGATCACACACACGCACACACACACACACACACACACACACACACACACATATATATATATATATATATATATATATATATAATGAACTGATGAAGTGTGTGCTGAAAGGACACATTGTGCAACCTCAGCCCTAGTTCAGACCAAAGATTTGCAATAAGACAGAACCATTTTAGAACGTTACAAAGAAAGGTTGCAGAAGTGTGAAATGGCCCATCTTAGCTTGACTCAAGCTGGCCGATGGTGTCACCTGCAACTCAGCTTGTCAGATGGCCAGTTGCTGGTTTTAGAATGTAGAGCAGATCACCTGTTTCAACAGCAAATCTACTTGTAGCCAATTCAGTTGGCCAAGACAAAACAACTGCAGATGGCATATATGCTTGCCTCCATCCTAAAGGTGTGTTGGTGTCAGAGGGTGGGTCGTTGTCGCTGTATGTGCTTATGTCACACACACATAGCCTTTGATGGTTATTTAAATTATTATTTTGTATTAATCATAAGTATCAACCATCTGAAGCTCAGGCTGTTTTGTTCATGTTTTTGTTGTTTCATCATCCGCCTACAAGAGAGGCAATTGTAGCAAGTATCTTGCTATCACAATCTAAGCTAAATCATATTTATCCACAAAATATGTTTGTAAAGCTGGAAATCAGAACAGAAGTACAGCGAGTTGCTGCAATGAAGATGATACACTGTCTCTAGTCATTGCACTGGTGTAAACTGGCAGGTTTTCAGAATGTATTAGACCGGCAATTTAAAATTAGTGGCATGTTTCAACTTTTTTGTTGTCGTCTTTGATCTGAACTGGGTTTATGTTGGTGGGTGGGTTGGATAAAGGATAAAATAGGGTTGGTCAGACCATGCTGGAAAAAAACAAGTTTTTTATGTTTTCAGGTTGTCTGTCTGTCTGGTCCGTTCCTGTGTACGCAATATCTCAACAACATCATGAGGGAATTCAAATTTTGCACAAACCTTCTCTTGGACTCAAAAGATGAACTTATTAGATTTTGGTGGTCAAAGATCAAAGTCATGTTGGCCTTACATTTGTCTTATTCTTGTGAAGGCGATATCTCATGAACACCTTGAGGGAATTTCTTCAAGTTTGGCACTCAAGGACTCAAGGATGAACTGATGAGATTTTGGTGGTTGAAGGTCAAGGTCACGGTGATGTTGCATTCATCTCATTTTTGAGAACCATTCATAAACCAGATTCAAGGTGCACCCACCTTGAAACTGCTAATTGTAGACATCTTCTGTACTGCCAGGGTGAAAATGTGTGTGAAGCATCCATGTTTTCACAGACATGAATGTAAACTGTAAATGCAACTTCACTGTTGTGCGGAAGCATACTAGTTTGAAATGTGGTTCTACAGGTCAGAATGGAAAAGGCCAGCCATTGCTGACCCTGTTTACACTGAGTCACTTCATGCATCTTGTGCAGATCATACAAATCTAAGCTAAGTGTAAATCCAATTCAAATTTGATTGTTAAGCCCACCTCAAGAGTAGGTTGGAGAATCCTACTAGCCAGATGTTTGAAAGGAGTAAATCGGATCCACTAAAATGCACACCTAATGTCTTCTCCTCCTAGCTGTAAGTATGTTACACAGGAAATATCCTCTACAGGGTGAGCCTCGCCTGTCCTGTGATCAAAGTAGCTGAACCAACCCTGCTGTTGGTCGTCACTCTGTCTCATTATGCAACAGAGAAAAGCTGCTCGAGCCATTTCTACAGAAGTGCTTACACAGAAGGCTCAGTGAGCTGCTGTCTAATTAATCTGACCCCTGATCAGTTCAACTACTGAGTAATCTATGTGTATGAGAGAGAGCATTGATTTGTATGAGTGAGGAAGGGGCACGTTAAAGCTATGAAGACAATACAGTTCACCAGTTGCTGTGTGGGGTATGATGTTGGATTGGTCAGACACTAATCAATTAAAGTCAGTTTTATTTTTAAAGGCCATTATCACAAATCATAATTTGCCTCAGAGGGCTTTGCAGCATACGATATCTCTCTGTCCTTCAATCCTTACAGCAGATAAGGAAAACTCCTCAAAGAAAAGAAATTTGGTAGAAACTTCAGGAAGAGCAACTTAGGAGGGATCCTTCCTCCAGGATGGGCAGACGAGCAATAGATGTCATGTTTAAAGAACAGATCAACATAATAAAATTACAGTAATCAATATGACAGAATGATACAAAGACAGAGGGAGAGAGGGATGAGTGACAGCCAGGTGACAACAGAGCTGCAGCAGTAAGAGGTGTAAAATAAGGGAAGGAGCTGCTTATGAGCTGTGGGAGATGTGACAGCAGGTACTAAAGAAGGAATGTGACATTTTCTTTAGTACATATTATATAACAGATTTTTGTGGCTGACCTTAAATAAAGAATTTTGGGACACTCTTGTGCAAGTTGCACTTTAAGTATTAGTAATTCTAGTCATGTAGATGTGTTCAGGGCTGGACTGTCATCCAACGCGTGAAATTTGGGGTCGATTGGACCATGTACCTCAGAGTTATAAACCACTTCCTATTTCATAGCAAAACATGGAAATTTGATGCCTTGCCACGTCTACACGATGTGATGGAAACTGAAGTTTTTGAAAACTTTTGATGTCAAAGGTGAAACTCAAGGAGAAGTTTGAAAAAGTATGACCCCTGAAAATGGCTAAAAATTGACCAAAATTTCACATTAAATTCAAAATGGTTGACTATCTGTGGGGTTTAGGGCAGGGCTCCAAGAGGCTTTTTCGTTGGTCTTGTTTGTAGGGATGTTACACATGCATTTTACATTTTGCAGTTGTAGGTTTAACGTGCCAGGGGGGCTGCTTTGTTGAAAATTTCCAGGGGGCGCTACAGAGCCCCCCATACCTCAAAAACCATACCGCAAAAACATCATATCAGATATCACATTTTAGCACATCTAATGTGTGTGTCAAGTTACATGAGAATTCAAGCATTCTTAGCCCCTCACACACAGCTTCCTGTTTTGTGGTGAAGAATGCGTCACCATGGCAACATTGTTTGATGAAAATTCGTAAACCTTCATATCCTAGCATCATCAAAGTCTTAAGACTATTTTAAGCTTGATCAAGTAAATCTTCTAAAAGGAGAACAAAAAAAAAAGTGTAACTTCCTGTTACCAGTAGGTGGCGCTATGACTATGATTCCAAATTGCACTGGAGATGTCTTCAGGCCTGGACTCTCATCAAATGTGTGAAATTATGTAAAGATCTGACCATCTTGTGTCAAGTTCCATCAGTTTTGATGTCATGGCACAACACCAAAATTTGCCACACCACCATGGGGACACTGTTCAACAAAAAATCACAATATTTCCTATAAACCATTATCAGTGTCTTAAGGCTTTTTTGCCCAATTTTGAGATCAATCAGGTTGACTTTCTAGAAGTTGAACATCACAGTGTGAAATATGTCATTTCCTATTGTGAGTAGGTGGTGCTCTGACTAATATTTTAAATTCCAAATTGTCACGTAGATATTCTCATGGCAGGAACATGCAAAGTGTGGGGCTGATTGGACCGTGTACCTTGGTTTAATGAACCACTTCCTGTTTCATGGTGAACATGGAAGTTTGATGCATTACTACATTACTGATGCATTGTCACATGGTGTAACAAAAACTAAAGCTTTTGATAACTTTTGATGTCATAGGGCTTTAGATGGTAAAGGCCAAATTTGAATTCAATCATATGGAACGTCTCGGGGGAGTTTTAAAAAAAAATATGACCCCTGAATGGACCAAAATTTCACATTAAATGGCTGACTTTCTGTTGGGTTTAGGGCAAGTACACATGCATTTTAAGATCCATAGCTGTTGATTTAACGTGACTTAGATTTAAAGAGCATCATTCAAATGTCTTTGACATTAAACGCTATCAAAAGCTTGAGTTTTGGTCATGTCGTTTGGGCGTGGCAAGCGTCAAACTTCCGTGTTTCGCCATGAAACAGGAAGTGCTTGTAACTCTAATGTACATTGTCCAATCTGTCCCAAACTTCACATGTGGGATGATAGTCCTGTCCTGAACAAATATACATGACAATAATTATTTATTCTTACAGCAACCCCTACTGGTACATCTTCTGGTACATCAATTGGGTTAAATCTGTAGGAAGAGTACATCAAAGATGTACTCTTCCTACAGATTTAACCCAGTTGACTTCAAATTTTTGTCTGGACCATGTAGACACTTTTGCCATTAAAAGTTATTAAAAGCCTGAGTTTTCGTTACACCGTGCGGGCGTGGCAAGATCTCAAACTTTGTTGTCTCACCATGAAACAGGAAGTTGTTGTAACTTGGTCATACATTGTCCAATCTGCCCCAAACTTCTCATACTTGATGAGAGCCCCAGCCTGAAGAGATCTGCATGGCTAAACTGAGTAATAGTCTTAGTCATAATGCCATCTACTGGGAAAAGGAAATGACATGTTTTAGACTTTGACATGCACCTCCTTAAGGTTGACCACATTCAGCTCAAAGTTGGTAAGAAAAGCCTTAAGACCTTGATACAATTTCAATTCAATTCAATTTTATATATAACCCATTATCACAAATCACAGTTTATCTGGGAGAAAAAATGTTAGAAACCTCAGGAAATGCGACTGAGGAGGGATCCCTCTTCCAGGACGGACAGACGTGGGATTCATGTCATGAAAAACAATTCAGTTACAGTAATGACATAATGACCTTCTTTGACTCTGTAGTGGCATCAGCCATCTACTATGGAGTGGTCTGCTGGAGCAGCAGCATCACGACTGCTGAGAGGAAGAGACTTGACAAACTTATCAAGAAGGCCAGCTCTGTCCTGGGGTGCCCCCTAGACTCAGTGCAGGTGGTGGGAGAAAGGAGGATGATGGCTAAGCTGTCATCCATGCTGGAGAACGACTCCCACCCCATGCATGACACCCTGACTGCACTGGAAAGCTCCTTCAGTGACAGACTGCTTCACCCCAAGTGTGTGAAGGAGCGTTACCGCAGGTCCTTCCTCCCTGCTACAGTCAGACTGTACAACCAGCACTGCTCCCAGTAGACCACACACAACAATAACTGACTCCACTTGTACAGCTTAATACCACAAGTGCAATTTCACTTTCACCCATGCAACTGTGAACATTCTTTATTTAACTGTTGAGTTTCTTGGCGTTGTAAATACTGTATATATTGTTTGTTTATGTCGTCCTCTGTGCTTATTTCCTTCATCTTCATCCTGCACGTTTTTGTACTTATTTATTTATTAATATAGTTTATTTTGCACAGTTATCTTTTGCTATCCCTTTGCTGCTGCAATGTTGGAAATTTCCCCACTGTGGGACTAATAAAGGATTATCTTATCTTATCTTATCTTATCTTATAAAGGAAAGAGAGAGAGAGAAAGAGAGCGAGGAATAGAGAGGCAGAGGGAGAGAGGGAGAGAGGGGGAGAGATGTTCCACAATAATGGTAAAAACAACATATCATATAGTAATAGTGATAGACATAAAATAAATAAATGCATCATTACAGTTGATAACCGTCCCATGTGTTTATTAATGGTGGAGGCATGACTCATAATAATGGAGAAGGAGCTCACAACACAGGCGCAGCTGCAGACGGGACCACAGCAACAGCACATCCAAGACCACGATTCCGGCTTTTTGAAGATTATAGATTTTCCTTGAACACCGTTGCCATGGCGATGCAGACTTCACCGCCAAACAGGAAGTTGTTGTAACTTTGCATTGAGCGATTGGCCCAAAATTTTACAGGTGTGATCAGGTTCCAGCCCTGAATGTCAATTAACTGTCATATTCACGTAGCCAATTATCATTGGCTTTTTCATGGTTTGGTCGACAAATTATGAAGAACAAGATGACGTGGAATTTCTTGGCACTGGTTATATGGAAAAAGGTTGACAACAGTTCATCTACACATCCTACCCACATTGTTTTCGTACAAAGCTAGTTGAAAACTGGCAAAATATCCATTTAAAGCTTTAAGAACATTAAAATCATTATATTTTGTACAAGGCAGATTTATTTCTAATTTTTTAAAACTACTTTAAAAAAAGGGTAACACTTTCTATGAAGCCCATGTCTATAATGCATTATAATGCAGCATGAGCATACATATAATGTAAATAGCCTCTGTAGTGCTATATAATCATAGTTATAAGCACTCATAGGTATTTATGATGCTTTGTAAAAAAAAACTCATCATGATGCCAATGTCAGTAATGAATTGTGAACATCCGTATACTGTCTTATAGTGTGCATATACTTTTAAGAATTTATAAATATTCAGAATACTTTATAACAATAGTCATCACACACCATCACCATCGTCATTTTATAATCACTTATGCACACTATAACACATTATAGGTATGTTCATAATTCATGATAGACACTGGCATCATAACGAGTTATGATTTTTTTTTAAAGCATTACAAATAAGAGTGCTTATAACTATGCACTATAGGTACAAGGTAATTTCATTGTCATTTTTCTAAAACGTAGTTTAAGAAGAAATCTTTTGGTGTCGCAGAAGGAGTTTATGAGTCTCACAGTCTGAGGAAAAAAGTTACTCTGTAGTCTGGTGGTTCAGCAGCAGATACCTCTGTATCTTTTTCCAAATGTGCTGTTGGTAGGTGTTGTTTTTCAGTACCCTTTGAGCTCTGTGCAGGCACCTCACTTCACCTAGGTCACTGATACTCTGTAGATGAAAACCATGTCCTTTAATCACCCGCTGTGGAGCCTTCCTGTCCTGGGCCGTGAACTATGGCGGTTCATGATGTTTCCAGTCAGTATGCTTTCTATTTCTCCTCTGTAGAGTTTAACCAGGATCTTGTTCTGAAATTTAGCTTTCCTTGGTTTCCTTGGTGGTGATGTGTAATGATCAAGATAGGTTCTCAGTGATGGTAATTCCAAGGAACTTATAGTTGTTCACCTGCTCCACTGATGTAGACAGGGGTGTGTGTCTTTCCCTCCTTCCTTTCAAAATCAACAATCAGCTTGTTGGTTTGGCTGATGTTGAGAAGTAGGTTGTTCTCTGTGCACCACTGTGCAAGATTGTTGATTTCTTCTCAGTATGAACTCTCGCTGTTTGAAATATGGCCGATGATGGTGGTGTCATCCACATACTTCACAATAGCGTTCTCCTGATGTCTGGAAGTGCAGTCATGGGTGCACAGTGTGAACAGGAGGGGGGTGAGCACACAGACCTGGGGGGCTCTGTTGTGCACTAATGCAGAGGAGGTGTGAGTTCCAATCTGAACTCTCTGGGGTCTGCATGTGAGAAAGTCCAGTATCCAGTTGCACTGTTGTACCGAAGCCCAGAGTGTTAAGTTTTCCAATCTGCTTTATGGGTGACATTGTGTTGAATGCTGAGCTGAAGTCAACAAACAGCGTCCTGATGTAGCTGTTCTTATTATCCAGGTGAGTGACAACTGAGTGAAGAGCAGTAGATATGGAGTTCTCTGTGAATCTGTTGGTCCTGAAAACATACTGGTGAGGGTCCAGGCTGGCAGGGATATTGTCTTTGATGTGCTGGAGAACCAGTTTCCTGAAGCACTTCATCTGGATGGGGGTAAGAGCCACAGGGTGGTAGTCATTAAGACTAGACACAGCAGACTTTTTAGGTGCAGAAGTGATGATGGCTGTCTTGAAGCAGGAGGGAACAGTCTCTTGTGAGAGTGAGATGTTTAAAATGTCAGTTATAACATTAACAAGCTGATCAGCATGAGTTTTTAGTATGTGTCCTGGAATGCAATCTGGACCGGCAGCCTTGTTTTTATCAACTTTCAGCAGAAATTTGCTCACATCCTCCGTGGTCACTGAGAGTGGTTGGTCCTCTGGAGGCAGAGTAGACTTCACAGCCTTATTGAGGAGGTCAAAGCGAGTGTAAAATGTGTTCAGCTCGCCCGGCAGCGAGGCCTCACACATAATGGGGGCAGTCCTGCTTTTGTAGCCTGTGATATTTTGAATTGCCTGCCGCATAACTTTAGTGCTGTTGTTGTTGTTGAGGCCTCTCTCCAGTCTCTGCTGGTGTCTCCTCTTAGCCTCCTTGATGCCATCTCTTAATCATGCTCTGGCGGTTATGTATGCCCCCTTGTCACCTGACTTTTCAGAGCTGGTTCGGCTTCATCTGTTCATACTTTTAACAGTTTTAACTATTGGTTTGACTTTTTCATCAGCTGGAAATATGTTGGCAGAAGGAGCAGAGAAATATGATCTGACAGGCCAAAGTGAGGGCGTGGAAGGGTTTGTAGCTGCCAGGAATATTCGTATACACATAGTCCAGGATATTTCTTCCTCTGGTGGAATTTAGATAAGACAAATTTGAGGTCTTTTTGATTAAAATAAGCTGATGGCATCATACAATTCCTGCAGTGCATTTTTTCATTTGCATCTGGGTGAATGTATACAGCAACAATAAAAACACTGGTGAATTCTCTGGGCAGATAATATGGATGACATCTTAGCACCAGGAACTCAGCATCTGGTAAGCACTGTCCATCCACTTTAACTGCGTTTGAGCACCAAGCATTATTTATATAGACACAAAGCCCTCCTCCTCTCCTCTTACTGGAGTCTTGTGACCTGTCTGCTCTCAACAATCTTCTGTTGCTGAATGAGCCTTAATCGCATCTCATTCATTTTGTTCCCCTGCAACCAGACATTAGCCAGAAGGTTTGGTAGAGGAATTGCTCTCGGTCTGAGTTGGGTCATCCTCACCCTAATGCCAGCTCTCCTCCCTCTCTTTGTCCGGTGCTTTGGGTTTCGTTTCTCTACTCTGGTCTAACTGGCTACTTGGCGCATGCCGTTGCTGGAGATCCACGCATCATCTGCTGCATTCAGTCCAAGACCCACACAGGCCATGGAGTTGAAAAAAATAAAGAAAAATATAACAAAAAGTAGCAAAGATTTGAGGAGCTACTGGCCGCTGCATCTGCATGTGCCCCCGTCATCAGATGTCTCAACTTTCTTAACATGCTGGAGTGCAGAGGCAACACAGAGACAAACGTGACTGCCCTAATAATTCTGTATCTGAGTAAACATATTTCATGAGGATGTAACAAAGTTCTATATGATTAAAGTGCATCACATGACATGAGGATCTTGTATTTCCTAGAAATATTAGTATGTAAATATGTTATTGTGTTGAAATTTCCTGCTCTCCTGATGAGCAGGTTTAATGTGAACACATTCAGCAATACGTCATTGGATGAGGAGGATGATTGTTTGTGGGGGCAGCATTCTGTTCTCTGTTGCAGCCCCATTCAAAGATAAAAGCTGGATTTTTCTTTCTCTAAACATCTTGTCTGGAGGACATGTATATCTTCCCAGAGGCTGCAGCACTGAGCCAACAGCTCAATAACAACAAAGCAGAGCACACGCAGCTTTCTGTACCTATCCTTCTTTCTTTTACATCCCACTATTTGTTTCTAAATGTAGTGCTGAAGACTTTGTAGCCTAGCAACAGCCAATGGTGTATGCAAATGCGCACATACACACGCACGCACACACACACACACACACACACACACACACACACACACACACACACGTGTAAAGCGAGTGTATTTTGCACTGTAGAGCAGGCCAGGGAGAGCATTCTGTTTTCTGATTCTGCTTTTTGTTGCTTTGTATTCTGTCATTAGTGCTGCTCCAACATTTATTCATAACTGTGGCTTTCAACTTTTTGTGTCACCAATGAAAATCATGCCAAATGGACAACATTCCCTATTCATGTGTATTTTATGGTGGCTTTTGGTGGCTGTGCTCACCTTTGTCGAAAGTGTTATTTTCCTGTTTATTCACAGTGTTTCTTAACTAGGTGTTGTTTAAATCATGGCTGGAACAATCTGTAAGATAAAAACATAATATCAGCAAGTCACAGATTTGCCAAGCTTCATTCTGCTCATGGGTTGTTTACTAGATAAGAGCACATAACATCACTGACAAACATATTTTTGATTTAAATCAGTTAAAGATTAAAGATTAATTTCAAGTGAGAAAAAAAAAAAGGAATCAGCTTCCCAGTAGCTGCTTGGCCTCCAGCCAGTGCGGCACAGAAAGAAGCCTCTCTGTGCTGCTTTCTCATGCTGTCCCTCTCTCACTGAATCCAGGTACTCCAAGATGTACGACCCTGCTAACTGGCTGGAGATTGACCCGCTTAATGGTCGGATTTCCACCATTGCCATCCTTGACCGAGAGTCTCCGTATATCAAGAATAACTTCTACAACGTTACCTTCATGGCTTCTGATAACGGTGAGATAGGAGGGCTTGCTGGTGTCCTGCAGTAACCCCCCCCCCCACACACACACACACACAGAGGTGGATTGTGTTCACTTTGCCTCAGTGGTGCTGTTTTTACTCTTGAACTCCTGCAGAGTGTCTTGGAAACAGTAGCTCGTAGGGCAACAAGTTTGGAGATATTTTTTATTTCTTTCAATATTATTTGTGTGAACAGATAAACAAACTATGTGTTAATATGAAATCTGTAAATATCACACCACAAATATATATATAAAAAAAGATGTATAAAGTCACACAAACATTTGACTAATATAAAACATCTGCAAATATACAAATAGTTCCACAAAAAAGCACATCTGTGAATACATTAAATTAATGTACAAATAAATTAAAAGCAGTTGTGAATATCTTTCTAACAACTTTCAAACAGGTTTTTGTGAATCCAGTTTCTATTAGTGATTCAAATAGACATTTGGAGTTTTGAGACAAACCATTTGTAATTCTGAGGGAAAATTTAAACTTGTACCAGGCGGCTATTTTCAGATAGCATGAAATCTCTTGCT
This sequence comes from Plectropomus leopardus, assembly GCF_026936395.1. Classification (NCBI taxonomy): domain Eukaryota; kingdom Metazoa; phylum Chordata; class Actinopteri; order Perciformes; family Serranidae; genus Plectropomus; species Plectropomus leopardus. The sequence goes on from NC_142180.1 coordinate 309,330, forward strand.
GATGACATAATTCCCATTGCATTTCAGAGCACACAGTCTTTCTATGAGCAAAAGCGTAACATGCTTTTATTATTTTGCTATAAATATGGTGCGGTGTGTTTATTTGTTCAATGCAACATTAGATTATCTAGCACATACTTTTGCATACATTTCTGTTTAAGTATGAAAGTCATGAGGATACTTGTGAGCAGCTTCCAGCACAGCTCTGGGCTTCACAGCTCCCCCATCTCAGGGCCAGCCACCCCCTCCCTTTGATTTTTCATTCCTTCTTTCAGGTGGGCAAAAGTAACAAAGCATTTCAAATGTCATTAATGAACAATTATTAATGTATCTTTACTAATGTAGATCATTACTAATGTAGATAAATATCTGTGTTACTGTGCACAGAAGGTTTGTCTTAGAACTCTGTGTGTCTGAAATGCATATTCACAAATGATTCCCAAATAAAAAACTGGATTCACAAATACATGTTTGAAAGTTGTAAATGTTATAAAGATATTCAGAAATGTGTTTTATTATTCCTCCATGCCGGTGATAGCCCAGGCTAGAGGAATTATGTTTGATGGTCGTCTGCCCATCTGTCAGTCCATCTGTCCAGCACAGTGAGTTTAAATCTAGTTTATTTTTAATTGAATTTAATGTACTCACAGATATACTTTTTATTTGTGGAATTTGTTCATGTATTTGCGCACAGATATTATTGAAACACATATATCTCCATATATAAGTCTATCCTCACAGCACAGGTGCACACACACACACACACACACACACATACACACACACACCCACACACACACACACAATACACTTTATTGACACCAAAAAGCTACATTTTTAGAGGAGGCATTTAGAGGCAGAGAGGCATATCAAGAAACAAATATTAATAATAAATATAATATATAAACACAGTCATTAATTTGAAGTGTCATTATTATGTCACAGTCATAAAATAAATTAATTTTAAACCCTTTGGTCTCAGAACCTGCTGATATAGTTCACAACTGGAAACATTAGATGATTTTGAAAAAAGCTGCTCTACCTGAATGCTGCTGGGAAATGTAGGTAAACTAGTAATGTCTCTACATGTAGCAACAGTACCTCCCTGTGTGGGGTATCCTGAAAAGTCTAGAAACATGTAAAGTATTCTTATGAGACCCTATAAAGTGTTCCGATCCATCAGATATTAAATTGCATGGGAGGTGCCCAGTAGCTCAGTTGGTAGAGCTGGTGCCCCATGTACAGAGGCTGAGTCCTTGCTGCAATGGCCACAGGTTCAATTCTGGCCTTGGCCCTTAGGTTCATGTCATCCCCTCTCTCTCCCCCTTTCACACTTAAGCTGTCCTATCAGAATAAAGGCAAAAGCCAAAAAAACAAAACAAAACAAATAAATAAATAAATTGCATGGAAGGTTTTTTTTCTGCTACAGTATACAGATGTACTTTCTCAATGACTGCTGTAATCTAATTTTCTTCCTTTTTTGAGAAAAAAATCAGGGTTAAACTATAGAGAAATTTATATTTGATATTTTCATGAAAGCATCACTGATCTGTGCATAAGCTCGCTGGAATGCTGCTGGTTCTCTTACTACAGTAGGAAGTAGACATTCAGTAATCATCTGAGCAGACTGCCAAACAACCAGACTGCAGTCTAATGCTGGGTTCACACTGGGCGGCAAGCACCCTGACATGTCAGTTGTCATGTAGCCGCCCCTCAGCAGTCCCCTGGCTTTTCCCTCCCTCTACTCTGTTGTCGTCATGTAGAGCTCTATCCCTGTGTGTCTGCTCCTTTGTCTTGCTCTCTATTTAGACATAACTGACAAAGATATGGAAACATCTGATGCAGATTTTATTTATTAGAATCAGATCATATTTAATATACACTTTATTAAGTTTTCAGTGTGTTTTCCTGCCAGAATCATTCACAGCTTGTGGAAAATATTAACAAGACATCGAAACTATTGATACAGATCCCAAGACAACCAGAGCATTGCCTGCATTGCACCACGTCCAGTTTCGAACAGCCCAATAAGTTAACATCGGCATCAAAAGGAAGCTGGCAGTGCTCTATAGAGAATCGCATTGCTTTGCGTCCCAGTGTGAAAGTGGCATAACTCACAACTCAGTAAGAGCTTAAACTTTCTAGTAAGTATGTCTTTTTCTATTCTGCACCTTGTCTTAGAGTAAAGGGTCCAAACAAACATTCAGGAAAGAAAGTTATTGTTTCATTGGGCTACATTCACCAATATCCAATAAGTTTTTCTTAAATTTCTTATCAAGAAAGGGACTAAGAAAATTCTACATAAGATAACATGACATTTAAAGGTGCTTCTACAGAAAGTGAATGCAAAAAAAGTTGTAATATTTAGTAATGTCAGGAGATGTACATAAAAGATGCATGAGATGCTGAAAACATGTGTTCATCAACTCCTGGACCTGCAAACTTTAAGGGAGTGTGTGTAGCGTGTGTGTGTGTGTGTTTGAGTGAGACAGAGAGGGTGTGTCACAGCCCCTGTCTCTCATTCCCCTCGTCACACTGCTGCAGTGTTTTTCCACTCTCCCTCCCTCTGCTCCACTCTACCTGCCAGCCACGCCCACCTCATCAGCCCAACTCTGCTCACCTGCCTCACAGCTGCAGCTCATTACAATCAGCCCTGCATATAAGCCTCTCCAGCACTTTAACTCATTGCCAGATTGTTCTTCAGCGTCATGTGGGACTTTCCAGCATTCATCTCCTGTCTGATCTCCCGGTGCTGACTCTGCCTGTTCCTGACCTGCTCTCCTCGTCTGCCTCCCGGTAAACTCACCTGCCTTCTGTCCCTGACCTCGTGCTCTGTCTCAGCGTTTCTGGTATCTGACTGCTCTGCTGGTAACGACTCCTCTGCCTGGCCTTGTCTATCCTCCTGCCTGCTCCCCATTGGTGCCTCTGCCTTCGCGGACTGATCATCTGGCTACGACCCCCCCCCGCCTGCCTCCAACCACTCTTTGCTCTCTCCCCGTCAGCACCTCTGCACGAACAACTGGCTCTTCGGGCCACGGAGCTTCCTCCTCGTCGTCTTCGGCTGAAGTAAGCTACGTCTCTTCCCTTCGTCTGAGCCCCAGAGAGAACAAACTTTATTCTGTGTTTATTCTATCTGCTCCGTACCTTGTTTACTGTGGAGAAAATAAAGGTCATTACCAACTGTTCCTGAGTGCCAGTGTACTGCATTTGGGTCCAAACCACACCCGTTTCAGGGTGAGAGAAGATGAAGTACGACTATCTTAAGCTTAACTTATGTGAACTTATGTGAGTTGTGGGGGGGGGACACACCAAACAAATCCTGGACTTTCATGCGTGAGTTCAGTGTTGCCTGTCTGACTGTGATGTTTTTTTTCTACACCTAACCATGTGCATAAGTCCACTGAGAAAGCAGCAATATGTGTAAACTTAGGGTAAGAATGTGTTGGAATTAAAGCGTTAGTGACCTGTTATTGAAAACACAACAATGCTTTTTGTAAAGTGATCAAAATAATTATTAAATAGGTGTGCTAAACATAATTTTAGCATGACAGTGATGCGGTCTGCAAGCATCGCTAAGTGCCTTAGCCATCAATATTTGCTCATCTTCTTACTCACTTTACCATATGAAATAGGATTAGCTTGTGCCAGTGTGAAGATGCTCAGTTGCGTGACTCTCATGGCAAATGCATGAGGCAACTCTGCAAACAATATGACTTCACATCAACACTGGAGTTACACAACTCTATAGCCTATAACATAGCTAACAGCCAGCGCCACTAATGTCAGCGAACCGTTCATTTTCTTGGCCGGGATGTGATATATAGGTCGGAAAGTGATACAAATGCACATTATATAACATAAACAAAGAATGTGTTAACTTGGGGTGTCCTTTCTAAGATGATCAGTGGTTAAAGTTGTTTCAAAACCCTGTTATGAACAATAGTGGGGCAGCCCAGCTAACCTATCGTTTAACATGACATTGCAGACTGGCATTTTCATGACGGCCATGGTCATGAAAATGTCGCTTCACCTGTTACATTTTCTCTAGTATCCACCTTCTGACAAAACAATAGAACATCCTGTTCGCAACCTTCTACTGCCATTATCATGCGCCATGCCTCATGTACGCATGGTACTCTTATCAACACCTACAATATTTGCAGGTAACATCACATGCTATCATAGAGTGCATTTAGTGATTTTACTTCTATAACTATTGTTATGTGATATGATATTGTTACCATTATTAATGTGCTTCTCTCCCCCTTTCTCTTTCTCTCTCTCTTTCTTTCTCTCTTTCTCTTTCCTCTTTGTCATTACTGTAATTTGTTATTTACAACATCTATTGCATGTCTGTCTGTCCTGGATAAGGGATCCCTCCTCAGTTGCTCTTCCTGAGGTTTTTACCATTTTTTTCCCCTGTTACAAGGGTTTTTGGGGGGAGTTTTTCCTTAGACGATGTGAGGGTCTAAGGACAGGGGGATGTCATATGCTGTAAAGCCCTCTGAGGCAAACTGTGTTTTGTGATAATGGGCTTTATGAATAAAATGAAATTGAATTGAAATAAACATGTTTCACTGATTCACAGCACAATATGATAACAATTCAAGATAATGAAATGACCAATTACTTTGTGAAAGTCCATAGAATTGTTAATGAATATTTTATTGGTTCTCAGAGATACAAGGATCTACATTATGTCCATTATTGCATGTGGATCATATGGGATAGGAGAGTTTTGAAAAATGGCTACCATGGCAACCAGGATCTGAGTTTCTGAGTATCTGGCCCAGTATCTAGTTTTGTCTCTGATATATCCATAAACGTCTCCCAAATTTGATGCTTTTATCACAAAAGGAATGAATGAATGTGGCTATGCCACCCCACTACAGGGAGTTAATGAAGAGATAGCCTGGCATTGGCTAGCTAGCTTGCTAACAAGTTCATAAGATGTAATTTTACATTAAATTATATTATAAAAACAAGCCAAGATTTTCTTTTAAAAACCAAATCATTGCAATCAGTTGAGAATTATAAAGACTATTGTGCTTTTTTTCCAGGAAAACATCAATGTTTAAATCAAGTCATAGCTCCACCTGTTGTTGTGGAGGTAGAATTACTCAGGACATTTGTGAGAAAATCCCACCATCATTTACAGCCAAAAAAAATGCTGCCAAAAGTCATCAGCATGATTTTTTTTTTTTTGTCTCTGTAGAATTCTGTGCTTCTACGGCATGTTGTGTTTGTTTTGGAAGCATGATGTAGTAGAATTATGTTTTGTATTTGTTAATTATGTTTTTCATTTGCAAACTAATTTTTGTTTGTTAGTAAATTGTAGGACATTTGTAAAGCATGTTTTGTCTGTTTCCTAAGTATTGGCAAGATAGTAGCTCCATATGCAATTGTCTAACAATGTAAGTGCCATAGATTGGAAGAAAAGATTTTGTTTATTTTTGTCTCAGGGTTAAGGCAAGTTCCAGTGGAATATAATGAATTTGGTTGCCTACATGTCATGACTCCAACTTAAACCCTTAAATCACAGAATATGAAGTGTAGGACTTCATCCTGTAGACAACAGATTACACTGTCCACCTTCAATTGCATTCCAGTTCTTTATTCCACTAATCAAAAGTCCTGATCAGAAAAAAGAAACCGCCCATTTCAAAGCCATTCAAGCAGCAACTGCATGCAAAGATTTGCTCTTTTTTTAGCACATTTTATTATTACTAAATATATATTTAACCTCTGTTGGATCTATTTAATGGGAAAGGAATATGTGTAAAAAGTACATGTTACAGGACTTGTGGTAAGATTAGCTCTATCTGCTAAGCTAAGCTAAACATTAGTGCTACCTGCTCAGCTAAGCTAAGCGGTCTTAAATGTAGCTTCATTTAGGCTACAGACTGTTTTGGGGTTAGGAATTTATTATTTGTATAAAACCTTTGTGGAATGTATTTAATGGGAAATACATATGTCTGAAAAACAGATGTTACAGGACTTGTTAACTATACCTGCTAAATTAAGCTAAACAACGCTAAGCAGGCTAATAGGCAGCTAACATGGCCCATTTCAGAATTATATATATATATATATATATATATATATATATAATTCTGAAATGTCAGCCCTGTAATAGTCTGGCGACCTGTCCAGGGTGTAGTCCGCCTTCTGCCCGATGACAGCTGGGATTGGCTCCAGACCCCCCGTGACCCTTGCGAGGACAAGTGGTTATGGACAATGAATGAATGAATGAATAATTCAGAAATGGGCCATTCTGCATGATGAAGGACTTTGACTTGCAACAGAGTATTTCTACACTGTTTAATTTTACCTTAGCAAAAGATCTAAGTACTTCCTCCACAACTGTATGTTAGTTTGTTGGAATATTAAATGGGTATCTTACGCACTATTTTCAGACACATTCAATACAGCGAAGTGTGTGCATTATTGACCTCTCCCTCATCTGCAGCTACCTGTCTGTCTCTTTCTCTTTTTGCTGTTACTTTGACACGTTTTATTGGAGTAAAATGAATGTGCCATGTACCATTTTAGTTTGTTTTGGTTCCACATTGTAACGTTATGTGATGTGACTTCTGAAAGAGAACAAAAGATGGTTCAACATGTTTGGGCCACAATTTAAAGATTAGGGATAAACTACCAGGCGTCCTTGAAAAATTGCAGTTTTGTGAGTTGTTGAGGGAAAACCTTATAAATATTTCAAAAAGCTGTCAGTGACGTCAGTGAATTCTTAACTAATTATCTCCTCTTGAATATTTTTGGTAAACGTAATACATGATGATATCAAAAATAAGTAGCAGCAGTTAGAGTAACTTTAATTTAATTTCTTCTTAAACCAAACAATACATTTACCTTGTACCTTATATATTTCATTCTTTGTATACACAAACACGTTTTGTCAGTTTGTCCCTTTGAGTTATAGTACCTGACTGGGAAACAGTCTTCAATACATGGCCCTGTATGCTCAGGAATTGACAGACCTGTTGGCAAATAAGACAGAAGTATCTCTACATAGTTTCCTGTATACCCTCTCTGACTGGTCTGATCTTGCCTGCTTTGCATATGCTTAAGATGCAGAATTACAACAGTGCCATTTTCTTTAGCGATAATAACTGCTCAAAATAAGAAGCATTCGGGGCTAAAGATGCCTATGTTTGGTGATAGTGGGCAGGCGGAGCATTTCCCATGCCGATTCCTGGAACCATCCTCGCTGTGCATGTGGATCCTTGACTTCCTGACAGACAGACCTCAGGCGGAGAGAGTGTGCAGACACACCTTTGTGACCCTCATCCTGAACACAGGAGCACCCCAGGTCTGCGTTCTGAGTCCCTTGCTGTACTCTATGCACTTTGTACAACTGTGTAGCCACTTCAGACTCCACCACCACATTGCAATCATTGATTTTAGTTTTTTAATACTTTCAGAAAGGGCCGCCCCTTGAAAGTCGGGGGCTCAAATCATCAGTCGAAGATCCTCAGTCAACTGAGACTGCTTCAATGGAGCAGTCGTTTTTTTTCTGCATAGTGTACGTCTGGGGATTTTTTGTTCCACAAATATTGCTGCTGAATGAGTGCTCTTGACTGACACACTACTATTTGCAGCTGCAGACATGCAGCGACACAGAGGGAGAAAGAGAGAGAGACCTCACTGTAAGGTGAAGAAGTTGATAACAGCAAGTTTATACGATTCAGTTTCTGGCTTTTTCTCTGCTTAGACCTAAAACTTTGTATGGAAAAGAAAATGAATCATTGAATATTCGAATTGAACTGCCAAATCTGAATTGGTTTTATTCTGAGTCAGGGGACCAAACTCTGATTTATTTTTTCTCCAGTTTACTCCTTTTCAATTTAGATATATAGGTTTGTATGAGATGGACCAAATTATGATCTGAGTGGAATTGATGGTCTTATCCTTGACACATATGCTCCCTCCACATTTACATTTAAGTATTTATTCAGTGAAGGCCTATTATTCCTCCTTGTTTTGTCTCTTGACATAAAATGAACCCTGGCATAGTTACGTCCAATTTGCAATAGCTTGAGTGTCCTGACTGGGAGGTGCATGAACAACAAACACCAGCATGCATCCAAATTTCCTTGGCAAGTAGAATGCTCTCAGTGTCAAGTACAAAATCTCAATGTCTTTTTCATTATTTCTACCATTTGCTGATATCTGTCTGCTTGCACCAGCAAAAAAAACCCCATTGATTTCACAGGCAGAGTCTGGTACTGTTGAATGTAATCAAGTTTCTCTGACACATAAAAGTGATGACTAATGGAAATTTGTGGAAACAATACATCAAATAGGCTCAGATCTCATCCAGTTTGCTGTTTTTTCACCTCAAGTTTGTAAGGATCATAGGTGGAAGCAGTGGTATTTTCTAGCTCTGTCACAGGCATCTCCAGGCACCACCCCTACTTTCTTGTTCATTTCTCTAGCCTGGTCTCGTCAGCTGTGTGGGAACTCGAATGAAGCTAAAAAATGAAGCTAAAACATCTCGATCGCCCCCTGGTAGCTGGCTGCAATATAGGTCATGAACCCTACCCCCCTCCATGGTGGGGAGTGGGACGTGGGCCAAACTAAACATTCAAAGCACAGGTGAAATAATTTTTTTCCATAGATGATTTCTGTTCTTTTAGTTAATTCTTTTCACACTGATAGATGTTCAAGTATTGTGTTTAAGTGTAATCTTGAACCTGTGAGCATTAAACATTAAACAGAAAGAGACAAGCGCATATAGCTGCAAAAACACAAGTAATAACGACAAACACAGAAATGCAAAAACATTGAGAAAACAGCGAAAAGAGAAGTGCCAATGAGAGTCCAGTGCTGATCAGTGCACATACTGTGAAGTGTGAGACATGGGTGCAATTCTTTCTACTGGTGGAATTGTGAATGATAGTCCTTTATAAGTATGGTAATTGTTGTATCCTCAAATGATGGATGGGAAGGAGAGGGGATGGAGAGATAGGGAGAAGTGTGTGTGTCAGAGGGGTAGAGAGAGATCAGAAGAGCATTTGGCAGAGGGGGTGTTGGGGGATGTTTAGAAGAAGCAGGGGGTTTTGTTCATGTCACGGAATAACTGTCCATCAATGTAAAGTTTTTCCACTGTGAGTACTGCTTTCTCTCCTTCTGTCTTGGATGGGGGCAGTTGTTGGTGGAGTTTTTCTGACCCATATAGTGAACGTGGTGGAATGTGATGGTTTTGACGGTATCGTTGGTTGTTCTACCTCATTATACACACACACACACACACACACACACACACACACACATGTTCTCTCTCACACTCACACACACATGCATACACACACACACACACATACACATCAACATTAATATCAGACACAAGACATCCATTCTAAAATGTCACTGTTAAAGTTTGTATCATGGGACATTTTGGTTGGTAAATTGGTTCTTGGGCAAAAAAACCTAACAAATATTCAATCACTAATCTAAATTACAAGCCAACATTTGTTTACTACAAGAAACACATCTTTCTGAATCAGACCATAACAGATTTAAATCATCACATTTCAGTCAAGCATTTTCAGCTTATTACAACACAAATCAAAGAGGGGTTTATATTCTTAACTTACACCAACACCCACTTACCCAAGATCAGGTTGCTACAGGTTGGTCCACTGTAGCCTCACTCTTCCCTTCCAAAAAGTAGCAACTGAAAAAAAAAAAACAAAATTCAAAATTACCAGCCACTTTTTTACTCATAAAACTCAACAAAGATCCATCACTACCTGCCAGTTAACATCCTATATCGCTTCTCAGCATATATTTTAAAATCATCACAAAAGCACAGAATTGATGAAATCATCTCATCTATAATCCATCCGGATCAAACTGGCTTTTTCAAAGCTAGACATTCATCCAGCAACACATGCAGACTTTTCAATATAATGGACCCTTCATCATAACAACAAACAAAAAGCATCATAATCACTTTAGACATAGAAGAAGCTTTTGATAAGGTCAATTGGTCATTTCTCATATCAACAATGCAAAAATTTGGCTTTGGCGAATTATTTATTTACTGGGTTAAATTTATTTGGAAATAATATGATATAAATATTACTTGGATAGAAAGACCAGATATTCATTACAATTTGTTAATGATTATTAGTTGGCTTATAAACTGTCTATAAACATTGTTTAGATGGTTTCCAAGTTGCAACTGCTGGTGGTAATAAATTGTTGAACTGGTAATAAATACCATGAAGTAGATCTTGAAATAGTATTTGGGAGATCATTAAAAAGTTGCAGTTGCTGTTTTAAATCTTCAGTCACTTAATAAATGCCCTGTTTGTAAGCACTTTGTAAAGCAAGCATACACGTTTGCCCTCCATTAAATGTTGAATAGGTTACAAAAGTATTTATTAATTTTTATATCTAAGTTCAAACTCATTTATGAACAAACCTTTAAATGTTGAGCTACATCACTGCAACACAAATGTAAAGGGTGGGGCATATGAGAAATGGACTACATGAATTCATTACAGATCAGAAACAAAAACAATGTTACAAAACTATTAACCCCAATTCCAATGAAGTTGGGGCATTATGTAAAATGTAAATAAAAACAGAATACAATGACTTGCAAATCCTTTTCAACCTATATTCATTTGAATACACACAAAGACAAGATATTTAATGTTCAAACTGCTAACTATTGTTTTTTTGCAAATATTCACTCATTTTGAATTTGATGTCTGCAACACGTTCCAAAAAAGCTGGGACAGGGGCAACAAAAGACTGGGAAAGTGGAGGTTCACAACTTTGTGAACTGCCTGAGCAAATAATACAGCAGTTTAAGAACAACATTTCTCCACATACAATTGCAAGGAATTTAGGGATTTCATCGTCTACAGTCCATAATATCATCAAAAAATTCACAGAATCTGGAGAAATCTCTGCACATAAGCAGCAAGGCCTAAAACCAACATTGAAGGTCGGGACCTTCGATCCCTCAGGCGGCCTTGCATTAAAAACCGGCATCATTCTGTAAAGGATGTTACCATGTGGGCTCAGGAACACTTCGGAAAACCATTGTCAGTGAACACAGTTCATCGCAACATCTACAAGTGCAAGTTAAAACTCTACCAATCAAAGCGAAAGCCATATATCAACAAAAGCCAGAAACGCTGCCGGCTTCTCTGAGCCCGAGCTCATTTGAGATGGACTGATGCAAAGTGGAAAAGTGTGCTGTGGGTTGACGAGTCCACATTTCAAATTGTCTTTGGAAATCACGCATGTCGTGTCTTCTGGGCCAAAGAGGAAGAGGAAAAGGACCATCCAGACTGTTATCAGCACAAAGTTCAAAGCCAGCATCTGTGATGGTATGGGAGTGTGTTAGTGCTCATGGCATGGGTAACTTACACATCTGTGAAGACACCATTAATGCTGAAAGGTACATAGAAGTTTTGGAGCAAGATATGCTCCCATCCAAGCAACATCTTTTTCAGCGACGTCCCTGCTTATATCAGCAAGACAATGCCAAGCCAGATTCTGCACGTACAACAGCGTGGCTTCATAGTAAAAGAGTGTGGGTACTAGACTGGCTTGCCTGCAGTCCAGACCTGTCTCCCATTGAAAATGTGTGGCGCATTGTTGCAAAATACGACAACAGAGACCCCAGACTGTTGAGCAACTGAAGTCATACATCGAGCAAGAATGGAAAAGAATTCCACCTGCAAAGCTTCAACAATTAGTGTCCTGAGTTTCCAAGTGAGTGTTGTTAAAAGGAAGGGTGATGAAACACAGTGGTAAACATGCCCCTGTCCCAGCTTTTTTGGAACGTGTTGCAGGCATCAAATTGAGAAATTGGTTCTCCAGCACATCAAAGAAAACATCCCTGTAGCGGTTATTAATAACTACGTTAAAATTTGGATTTTGCACTCGTTGAAGTAAAAGGGGCACCATTCTCCATTCAGGAGAAAATTAAATCTTAAATTGTGACAGTGTTAAGACATGTCATTACTTTAATCAATCTCATAATCTGTATCGTTTATTCTGTATACATTGATCTTGTTTCTCTCATGAAATAATATCCACAGACAACGACTTGGCGATAAATGAGGATAATTTATTTAGACTAATAAAATGAAGAGTAAATAGATGAAATAATATGACATATAAAAGGACAGAGAATACATAAAAGGGAACCTACGTGATGTATGTTCAGGTGATGTAAATAATTAATTATGGATGATAGTGGAGGAAATACGTGACCGTCTAAAGCGTGGATGCGCACTGAACGGTGACGTAGAATTTAGAAGTTTGGCATTCAAGCTTCGCTATGCGACATCAACTCTGATCACAAGAAAATGTTATTCTGCCTACTTTTGTCGACTTGATTAGACTTCTCCGGGGAGGTCCAGGTCCTCGCGTCACTCCAGGGGAGAGCTGTGGCGCGTCTTCCAGACGAGGTGACCCGCTGAAAGGCGGCGGCGGCCGGGCAGGTGGAGTCGGTGTGCGGCGGTCTTTAACTGGCCTCGGTGTTCGCCTCAGCGAACCGGTAAAAGTCTTTAAACAAAGTCCTTAAGGGCAGGCAACGGATGCTGATAGTTTGTGCAGCAGGTGTTGCTTCTATATCCGTGGCAGAGTTGATGGCGAATCGCGGAGTGTCCTTCTCAATTAAAACTCGCAGAAATAATCAAAGCAATCCTACTGGTCTGAGGGAGTCACTTTAAATTATTAATTTGATTTTACTTAAAAACGAATTACCAAAAGTGTCTTTACTGACCAAAAACTGGTATAAAGAAAAGCGTCAAAGAGATTTAAAAGAAAATGGCTTCGAAAGTTAAAGTTCAGCAAAGCTCTGGTGAGCTGTTGCGGCTCCGCTTATAAAATTGAAGAAGAGAAAAGTTGCGAGCGCGGATGCACGAGACGCACCGCGGTAAAAAGGAGCGAAGAAAAACTTCAGAAGAGAGAAGAGGAGAAGCCTTGAGAAGAGTGAGCTTAGAGAGAGAGAGAGAGAGAGCTCTGAGCTGGCTTTAGAGAGAGTCCCTCAGTTTTTATCTTTCGATTTGGGGGTGCGGATGGAAGGCGGAGTTAGCGAACTTTTGCACCGAGCGATCGCACATCTGGTATAAGTTTCTAAAAGATTTAATGTAATTTAGGAGACATTTATGTCTCTGAACTTTAAGACGAATTACGCGATCTAACCCGTGGTGTATAAATTCACGTATCTCCTCACCACTATAGTCTCATCACAGTAACTTCAAATGCATGTTAGGAGACCCAAAAGTAATTTGTAACGTAACACATGATTCTGAAGATCCTTTGCTCAATTGTGTGAAATATGTGACCACACATAACATAACATTGTACCATGGATCCTAAGAAACTTGTGATTACTTAGATATAGGATTACTTTTAACATTATACAATGAATTCAAAATACGATATAACTACAGAGTTGGTTACGAGCTTACTAATAACCAAGACCACTAGATGGCAGTATAGCTCCATAACAAAAGGGAATAAAACGTACTTTACCTAACTCATTCAAATTACATGAGATGAAAAGAATGGGAGGTGCTCCTATCTGTTTACTGAAGCATGGAGACAACCTCACCCCCAGTCACAAAGACTAGGGAAAAAGGGAAATTTTAACTTACAACCTTGGTCCAAGTCATTCTGTCAGATGTTTATCACAACACAGGGTTATATAATGGCTTTACCCAATGTTAGACCAGTTGGTTATCTCAGGAGGGGAGGCAATACAATGGTTGTTTGGTATTGCTTGGGTGATCCCAGGAGGTCGTTCAGATGCCTTACATCCTGTGGTATGCTGATGGGACCTTCGGAGTGCTTACCTTCCACCATATGTCAGGATGGAGAGTGTCAGATACTAACACTTTCCCGTGGCTCAAAAAGGCAGAGCGTGTTTGCAGACATCCCCAGGGAGTATAAGTTAAGTTAATTAACAACCCCCTGTTGGATGTTTTGGGTTCGTAAAACAGTGTCTCTTGACGTGTCCCCCACTTGCCCAGGGGACATTGAGCTCTGGAGTTCCTCAGAGGGACAAATGTAATGACCACGCCAAGGCAGTCCACTACATCCCTGCCAGCCTGGACCCTTGCCAGTATGCTTTCAGAACCAACCGGTTGACAGAGGGTGCTATATCTACTGCTCTTCACTCAGTCTTCACTTACCTGGAGAATAAGAACAGCTACATCATGATGCTGTTTATTGACTTCAACTAAACATTCAACACAATCTCTCCAAAGAAGCTGATTGGAAAACTTAAAACTCTGGGCTTCAATACAACGCTCTGCAACTGGATAATGGGCTTCCTCACATGCAGACCCCAGGGAGTTCAGACTGGCAGTCACACCTCCTCTACATTAGTGCTCAACACCTGTGTGCTCAGCCCCCTTCTGTTCACACTGTACACCCATGACTGGACTCCAAGACATCAGGAGAACTCTATTGTGAAGTATGCAGATGCCATCACCGCCATTGGCCATTGTACAAACAACGAGAGTTCATACTGAGAAGAAATCAACAATCTTGCAGAGTGGTGCACAGAGAACAACTTACTGCTCAACGTCAGTAAAACCAAGGAGCTGATTGTTGATTTTAGAAAGAAGGAGGCAAAGACACACACCCCTGTCTACATCAGCGTAGCCGAGGTGAGGCATGTGAACAGTTATAGGTTCCTTGGAATCAACATCACTGAGAACCTATCTTGGTTATCACACATCACCACCCAGGTTAAAAAAGCACAGAAAAGGCTCTTGTTTCTACGGAAACTTAGGGACGCTAAATTCCAGAACAAGATCCTTGCTAATTTCTATAGAGGAGCAATAAAAAGCATACTGACTGGAAACATCATGAACTGGCATGGTTCATGCACGGCCCGGGACAGGAAGGCTCTACAACGGGTGATTAAAACTGCCCAGAACATTACTGGTTCCCATCTACAGAGCATCAGTGACCTCGGTGAAGTGAGGTGTCTGCACAGAGCCTAAAGGATACTGAAAGACAGCAGCCACCCCAGCCACCGCCTGTTCACCCTGTGCACATTTCAAAAAGCTAAAATGACAACATTTCTAATGCCAGTTTCATAAAAAAAATTAACATCATTTAATTAACAGCATTTTCGTATTTCTTTGTAATTTCTCCATACTGTAGGGTGAATGTCGCTCTATTCCTAGAGGGAACTTGTGTCATCATATACCAGCCAACAGTGGACTCATAGCGCTTTATACTACTCAGGTGTGGACCTCTTTTCTGTAATGTGGAGCAACAAATTCAATGGATTCCTATGAATATAGATGGAGGACACACATACATTGGATTTTATAATGCTGCGATCATAACAATTTCCGCAAATTCAGCCAATCCCTGTGAATTCTGGGAGAACTTGCAATTTTGTCCAATCACTGTAACTTTACGGAATACTTGACTATTTAAACTGGGTAAAATATGACTTTTCATTGTACATCTGCCCACAACTAATCTGCTCCGTTCCTCTCTCCTTCTGTTTATTATGAGGCTGCTGCTATGCCTTGGACAGTGACACACACATACAGTTACAGGGAGAACTGTTGGCATCAAATAGCTTGGGACACTCACCATTTCAAAAGCAGATCAAAACATCAAACACAGAATATTGTTTGGAGAAATTGTTTAGGCTCTTAACTTTACAAAAAGTGTCACTTTAAAAAAGTGTTCTTATCATGATAGAAAAAAAACCCTATACAGAAAACCTAAAACTTGCATGGCATTTTTTTGCCTGTTAAAGGAATTTTGGAGTCCGTCCGACCACATTCTCAAGTGATGCTGGCCTTGCACGGTGCATGTGAATGAGCCTGGTGCCGTGTGGATATTTGCCGGCGTATAATAACAATGCCACTGGCTCTGTCCGGCTTTGTTCTCATCTTACATCATCCTCCCATGTTACCGTTGGATGCTTGTATGCCAAAAGCACTGACAGAGGGAATGTATTTGACAAGTTCACAATGAGAACGGACAGGGGTAGCCCTCTTTTTAAATACAGTGTCAAGCTATAAAATGGTGAAGCCTGAGCCTTAATATTCAGTTACAAAAAATATTACATGATTTAGTTTAAATGTTTTCATAAGTAATAGCAAATGTGCTTATTTATGTTTTACATGTTGGAGTTTGAACGTCACCCCATGCTATCCAAGAGGAAACTGCTGTGGACCCCTGTCACTTTATACTATACAAGTGTGGACCTTTTTTTTCCTATAGTGTAAATCAACAAATAAAATGCATTCCTTGGAATATAGATTAACACAACATATGTAGATTGTAAGTTTGATTGAAATCCAGTGCTTCTAGTGCATCTAAAAACTTAAAGGGAGTTTTTGGGGACTGAGTAAATGTCAAGGTCAAGTAAAATTCTGATAATAAACTGATTTTAGCTATTCATTAATATAAGTAAAGATCTTGCTGGTAATTCTTTCACAAAGTATCTTCTGTTCATTATTATTATTATTATTATTATTATTATTATTATTATCATTATTATTATTAAAAGTATTCCCTTGCCCCCTGGGGAAGCCTTCCATTATAAAACAGTGTCAATCTATAAAATGGTCAAGCCATTCACTAAAGCTGAGCCTTTACAGTTTGTTACAAAATCATAATGACAAAACATATTTGAGGTATAGTTATTAAATTATTTAGGTGGGATTCCTTTTACATAAGTCTTAGCAACCGTGCTTAGTCATTCTTTACACGGTGGCTTGTGAATGTAACTCCATGCTATCCAAGAGGGAAATTATGTACCAGCCAACTGTGAACTCGCGTTGTTCCATCCAAACAAGTTACAAACAAATTACATTTCTATAAGTGCAGATTGAGAACACAAGTATACTGAAAAACTGATTGACATTCAGTGCTTGTGAAAAGTGGTAAGGTAAGTATGGTCAGGGACTGAACAACTTTAAAGGTCTAGTCGAAGTCTTATGTTATAATAGTTTATTTAATTAAACCTAAAAAGAAATGATTTTACTGCTGACCATTTCGTGCAGGATTTTTATTCTGCTTGGTTTATAGTTTTCTTTCCTTGTTTTTTTAGACTCTAAAATACAAATGTATCTCCTGCCCTCTCAATAACCCTTTATTTTATTACAGTATGGCGCTTAAAATGTAAGATATCCCCTAAAGCTAAGCCTTTGCATTTGAATACAAAAACATGAAAACAAATCATGTTTCGAGAGATTGGTTTCTTCATTAACCCTATAATGCCATTTGTATCATATTTGATACAATCCTTTTTGTGACCTCAGTGTCATCCACATTAACATTACTTAAGCCTGTTTAACAACCCATCTGCAGTCTGAAAGGCTGCTGGGGACTGCAAGCCAGTCACCAAAGAGTGGAGTGTTAAAAACGACGTGTGTGAATGGGTCGTTCAAATACCAGTTCCAGCCAGAAGGGACAGCTCTGAGTATGGATATCAACACTAACACACATTCAGGTCCCCTCTTGGCAAAAACTGAAAAATTTCACCAGAGGCTTAAAACATGATTTTAGATTGATTATATCATGACCATGTGGGGACCTAAAAATGTCCCCTGTTGGATTTTTAGTCCACTGTTGGTGAACTTGCAACGAAATGGAGGTCCACTGTTATCTAGATTCGTGTGTGCACACATGCACCGCACACGCGCACACACACACACACACACACACACACACAACCTTTCGAAAGCCTAAACAAAGCATGTGACAGTATGCCCTCAATTCCTGCTTGTTTCTGTCTTGTCTTGTTTTTGCCATCCTACGTGTATACACATAATGTCATATCTCCCACACAACATTCCTTTTGTCTTGTCTTCACTTGTTTTATAATGTACTGCATCACTAAATTATAATGATCAAAAAGTGTAAATTTGGGGTTAATTAGTTCTTTGATACTGTATAAAGTGGATTTGATATCATGATTGACCACAGAAATGATTAATAATTATTAGGTATATTTATTAATTATGTTAAATAATGTGAGTTAATGTAATTTATTTTGGATCACCTAGTGGAGCATCATTCCCGAAATTGAAAAAAATGATATCTAGTCAATAAAGTCAGTCTCATACAATTGCCAGTTTGAAACTCTGAATAGTAATAAAATCATGACTATTACCAAAATTCTAATACTGAAAATAGAAGTATTTTGCTTTCCAGAGGGGATGACAGTGCATGTAGATACAGCAGCCAGTAGCTCTTCAAATCCTTGCTACTTTATCTATTTATTTTTCAATTTTTTTTCGACTCCATGGCTCTATTTGCTGAAGCATGACTTTTCTACGATAAAGAAGCACTTATCAACATCGGGAAAAGTTGTGTGGGATTTGGACTGAATCCAACAGACTGTGAAAGGGTCCACACCAACAGCATATGCGGACCAGCCACTCAGATTAGAGGGGAGATTCTATACTGACCAATCAACAGACTGCAGGGTTTCTAGCTTCACCTATTAGTGCCAGAAATGTGTGCTAGGTACCCCAAGCAGAGGAGGTTTTTTTTTTTGTAGGTTTTTGTGTCTGCTGTTTCAAGCAGTCCACACATGAGATGAGAAAAGGGTGGGTGGAGGGCAGCTGTAGTTTGCCTCTACCTTGCTAAAGGGGAAAAGGGCAAGAGTAAAAAGAAGAGCTTCTTCCTATGTTGGCTTGGTGACATAACAGGTCACATATCACAGCAGTACCCAATTATATTTGAAGCTAGGTCCATGGACAGGACATCAAGCTGAAGTGTGATACCCTGGGAAGTTGATTGAAAATGGCTGTCCTTTGTCTGATGAACAAAAGAGGCCACAAAAGCCATTTTGACTAGGGCTGAACTTACAGGAAAAGTCTTCACATGTCCAGTTACCATACAAATTAACAAATCATCTGTGGCGTCCCTAATCCCAACAGTGCCAAATGGTGTGCTAACTACTGAGTTTTAAGTATATAAGCAGGACCCTATCACTACTGTCCAGAATCTTGCTTCAAATCCTATCCAGAATATTTTGGCTACATTTTATATAGTGGGAGGAGGAGACACATCATATCTTTATATATGCTACAGTCATTGGCAGATAAATTCACTGTGGTTTAGCTGTTTTCTGTTGGAAAAATACAATAGGAAAAATACAGTTTTTAATGATTTTGCAGACCAACACACCCCCAGCATCATGTTTAATGGACAGATTGTCATTCAATTTGCTGAGGACATTATCTTCCTCATTAGCTCACTGCATTATTTTGGCCTGTCTTTCAGGGCAAAAATAAATTGTACACATGGTTTTGAATAGTTGCTTGTTACATTGCCTTAATTAACCTGGGGGAATAAACCTCTTTGGTTGTAATGACCCTTGGACACTTTTTTCTGCTATAGTTTTCAGGACCAATTTCAGTATGAGCTGTATTAACCAGCTTTTCCATGGATTTTAAATTTCTCTTGAGGCTTTAGGTGTAAAGAGCCCCTACATATTAAACATCTTTTCATTCTATGTGTCCAGGTATTCCACCTGCCAGTGGGACAGGCACCCTTCAGATGTACCTGCTGGACATAAATGACAATGCACCTCACGTGTTCCCCCCTGAGGTGGAAATGTGTGAGAGGCCAGATCCAAATGCCATCAACATCACAGCCAGTGACCCCGACCTGACTCCTAACGCTGGACCCTTCGCCTTTGAGCTGGCTAATCGTCCATTAGACGTACGCCGCAACTGGACACTCAGTCGCCTCAGTGGTCAGTATAAGATAATGTCCCTGGTCTGTTATATTCATTCATTCATTCATTCATTCATTCATCACTCTCTTACGTTCTGTACCTGTTTAAAGAAAGAATACACTCTCAAATAAAAAAAAATCTACTAATTTATACTGTCACTCCATTTCATTCAAAGTTTATAAAATGACAGTCTCAGCCTTCCAATAAGCTACAGAACCAAATCATGTCTTGCAGTTATTTACCCCTGTAAGTAACATCTTAGGCATTTGCAGTTGTTTAATGGGCTTTATAAATAAAATTGACTTGACTTGACTTTACATATGTTCAACTGGCCTCTTACCGAAGGACGTGCTACAGTCCTGGGGACAGAAGAAATGACCAGGAAAAATGAAAAATACATTTTGGTATGGTTTGCAGCATGGAAGTAATACCTTGACAATAAAATATTCAACTGCGATTAAATCATGACATTAATTTCTAAACAAGATGTCAATGTAGAACTGTAAAGAGAATACAACTGCAAAATTACGCTGTGACACACACGCACACAGCGTGAAGATGTAGTGCAACAGTAGAATTTGAAAACAGTGAACCTATTGGTGCTGTCAGGCAGTCATCACAGAATTTTTGTTTTGTTTTGTTTTCTAAGTTACCTTTAAGAAATTGCTAATGTGTGTGAGAACTGACGAAAAAGCAAAGCAAACAGAGGTGCCCGCATCAGCGTTTCCAAAGCTTTCAGTTTCTGCCAGTCTACAGCAAAACGCTGTGCTGGAGTTTTCAAAATAAAGCAGGGACAGCAGCATTTCCTAACCACTCTGTTTGATTGTATTTCATTTGTTATTTACAACATCTATTGCACGTCTGTCCGTCCTGGAAGAGGGATCCCTCATCATCCTCTACAGCTCTTCCTGAGGTTTCTTCCTTTTTTTACCCCTGTTACAAGGGTTCTTTTTCGGGAGTTTTTCCTTGGGTGATGTGAGAATCTAAGTGCAGAGGGATGTCGTACACTGTAAAGCCCTCTGAGGCAAAGCACGTTTTGTGATAATGGGCTCCATAAATAAAACTGACTTGACTTGACTTGACTTGACTTGACTTGACTTGACTTGACATTTAGGGCTGCCAAAACGATGGATGAAACATAGCAATATTGATGCGTCTTCAATTTATAACAGAGAGCCTGAAAATAAAGCTTCGTCACGAGGTACATCTGAAGTTTCTCTTTCAAAATGTGTTTCTATTTTAGTCAGTATCTTTGGAAATGTGTTTGGGGTAAAATAAATGCAGAACCCCTTTATCCATAAGCATCTACCTTTAAAAAGCATTTCTCAATGCAAATAATCTCTAGCTGCTCCAGTGGTGACCATTAGTAGCTCCCAGTGGAGATGGGTAGAAAGATCAAGAAGGTGAGGAATGATCATGTTTACTTATCAATATCGCTATCTGTCCACCCATACCATCATACTCTAGGTGAGTACGCCCAGCTTCAACTGAAGATTGGCTCCCTGGCCAGTGGGATATACGAGGTTCCCATCATAATCACAGACTCTGGAAACCTGCCCATGTCCAACACGTCCCAACTGAGAGTGAAGGTCTGCCAGTGTGATCATCATGGAGACTGTGTGGACATGGAGCGAATCATTGCTGCTGGACTTGGCACCGGAGCCATCATCGCTATCCTTATATGTATCATCATACTGTTAGGTGAGCCTCCCTTGCAAATTCACTTGCACACACACACACACACACGCACACGTGCGCACGCACACACACACACACACACACACACACACACACAGGTTGTTGCTGTAGCACCTTGCAGACCTAACAGAATATATAACTTAAGACTTTTCTGCTTACACAACGTAATGGAAAATGTAAATCAAAATTGTAAATACCATGACATCTGATATCTGACGCTTTCAAAACTTAGTGGGTCGTCCTCTAATTGGAAGGTCAGGGGTTCGGTCCCCAGCTGCTCCAGTCAACATGTCGAAGTATCCTTGGGCAAGCTGCTGAACCCCAAATTGCTCCTGGTGCTGCATCATTGGAGTGTGCATGCTTATGAATGGTTACTGAGTTACACTTTGTACAGTATCCTCAGCCACCAGTGTGTGTGTGTGTGAATGTGATATGTAGTGTGAAAGTGCTTTGAGTGGTCAGAAGATTAGAAAAGTGCTATACAAGTACAGTCCATTTACCATTTACCAAGACATTTGGAACACACTCAACCTAGCAGAGAGTGAATCTACAGGGCTAAAGCCTGGTGAAAGTGTAAATTGGGTTGGCCGAAACAATAGAAACACCTCTAACACTACTAACCTAAGCCTCAAAAGTGAGCCCACAGTTGAATCTATTTGAGCCAACAAACATTGATACTGAGTTATGTCAAAACCCAAACCCAGCTGTTAGGCTAACCTGCCCTGAAGCCTCATATGATCATCCAGTCATGCCCACTTCTTGTACCGAGGGAAAGGTATAATTTTACTCTGTCTATTGTTGGCATTTAAAAGTAATGAAATCACACCTTTTATTCCATTTGTAGCTAGCATCAGTCATTGTAAAGGGAGCTTGTTTAGAAAAACATAGGTTTGCCATGACAGAGACCCCAGATTCTAAACCCAGGTGTGAAAATCAAGCTGGTTGCAGTTTTACATGAATTGTGTGCTTGTTAACAAACTGTTTGGGCACTGTGGACAGCTCTGTGGAGCTGCTTCTTCACTTTAGTGCTACAAGGGAGCAAAAGAATGAACAAACTCCACTGTAACTGAGGGCTCTGCTGCAGTGCTAATAAAATGATTAAAGTGATGTCACTGGAATTTGTTGTATGAGACAAGTACATCAGAAATGAGCAAGACTTTTTTTTTTATAATTCAAAGTTTTTATTGTATTTTCATTAATATAACAGACATACGAAAATCAAACACAACAGACAAAATGGAGGTCAAAATAGTATTAAAGAAAAAAAAATTAATAAATAAATAAATAAAAAATAATAATATAATAAATAAATAAACTAAAAAATAAGACATGCAGGTAAGTACATAGATAGGGCAGGCAAATTAACACATTTGTCTTTCAAAATCATCCCATTTTTCTTTTATCATATCATTTTCACAGTTTAATCTCCCCAACATCTTTTCGCATGCCACGGTCCCCATCATCTGTGTCTTCCATATATTCAGTGTGGGAGCTTGAGGTTTCTTCCAAAACCTCAGAATAATCCGTGCACATGTCGTTAGGCCAGTTTTTAATATTCTAAAACTGTATTTATTCAACTGGGGTACCACAGTTCTGTCTCCAAGGAGACATAGTCTTGGTGACCTGGGAAGTTCACAATTTAATGATTTGCTCATATAATCTATAACTTTTTCCCACAGGGGGAGGATCTTAGAACATTCCCACAATGCATGGATAAATGTGCCACTTTCTGCCTCACACTTCCAACATAGATCATTATTAAGTCCCATTCTGTTAAGTCTTGATGGTGTAAAATAATACCTATGAATTATTTTATATTGAATAAATTTACCTCTGGCTTCTCTTATGTATTCTTCAGTGTTGGAAAGAATCCCCTCCCATATTTTTTCATCCAGTGTACAAGACAGATCTTTCTCCCATATCACCCTGAGACTGTTAGAACCATTATTGTTTGTCCAAGGACACATCTCATACCATCTTGAAGCTTTATGATGTATTTTGGGTAGTTGTAAGTAGCATTCGATCGGACTTCTATCCTGAACAACAGGAACCACCTCTTTAATACAATGTCTAATTTGTAAATAATTCCATAAGTGGCCTCTACCCTCTAGATTAAATTTTTCTTTGAATCTGATATATGAAAGAAAATTGCCGTTTTCAAATAAATCATCTAATATTCTAATGTCTTTTCTTATCCACTGAGCCCAATAGATAGGCAGTCTTCCTATCTTAATTTTCGGGTTGTGCCATATGGATGCATATTTTTGAGTATACTGAGAGATTTTACATCTCTTATGTACCTCTTGCCAGACCGTTTTTGAATGCTCTAGAATAGGGTTGTTAACCTTATTCTTCTTATTTTTAATTGTTTGTGCTAGAGCCTCCATAGGTTTAAAAGGGGAGGTGAGCTCCCGCTCAATCAGGACCCAGTCCAGATCAGCATCAGCTTCAACCCAATGTCCTGTAAGCTTGGACATCTCAAAGGCAACACTATAATATTTTATGTTCGGCAATGATAGACCCCCTCTTTTCTTGGATTCACATAATTTATCCAAACGGATTCGCGTTTTTTTTCCATCCCAAAGAAATTGTTTTATCATTTTGTCATATCTAATTAATAACTGTTTTGGAATGCATATGGGTATCATTCCAATTAGGTAATTTATTTGTGGTACCACAACCATTTTTATTGCATTTACTTTACCCCATAACGTCAGGTGTAATTTACTCCAATTATCCAAATTAGCTTTAATTTTGCTTAATACTTTTTCCATATTAGTTGTCATAATTTCCTTTATATCTGGATCTAATTCTATACCCAAATATTTCATCCCTTTTGGTAGCCACTTGAAATTAAAGGTTGATAGCTGATTATATGAACAGGTTTGAGACACTGGCATAGTTTCTGATTTGTGCCAATTAATGCAATAACCAGACACTTTAGAATATGCTTCAATAGTTTCTAACAAAACTGACACAGAATTGGCTGGGTCCCGACTCAGTACCAAAATATCATCAGCATAAAGAAATAATTTATGCTCCCTACCACCTCCGATGACACCCTTGATTTTTGGCTCTGCTCTAATCAACGTGGCCAAAGGCTCCAAAAAAATTGTGAACAATAGTGGACTTAGACTGCACCCCTGTCTAGTTGACCTGGTAAACTGAGATATTATCCCATTAGTAAAGACTGCAGCTTTAGGGCTGGAATATAGGACTTTTATCCACCTGCAGAAACTATCACCAAACCCAAATTTTGACAGAGTTGTGAATAAAAAAGCCCATTCCACCCTATCGAATGCTTTTTGAGCATCAAGTGATATGGCTGAAACAGGGTGAGAGTTAGTTCTGTTTATCCAAATTAAATGCAACAGTCTCCTCATGTTATCGGATGAAGATCTATGTTTTATAAACCCAACTTGGTCTTTGTGAATTATTTTAGGTAGAGCCTGGTCTAATCTTAGTGTTAGTGTCTTGGAGAGTATTTTACAATCAACATTTATTAGGCTTATAGGCCTATAATTGGCTGGGTCTGTTGAATCTTTATCTTTCTTTGGTATCAGGGATATAATAGCCTGGTTAAGACTTTCTGGGAGTGAGCCATATTGAAACGCTTCATGGAAAACCTCTGTGAGAAATGGACAAAGAATATCAACATACTTCTTATAGTACTCCGCTGGGAAACCATCTATACCAGGTGATTTCCCATTTTTCATACACATAATTGCACTTCTAACTTCAGCTTCCGTTATGGGAGCATCCAATCTATCCTTTTCCTCTGCAGATAGTTGTGGTAGCTCAACCTTCTGGAAGAAAGAATTCAAATTTTCATCATTAGCCGAACATGTAGTCGTATACAAATCTTCGTAAAAGTTTTTTAAAACTTCATTAATTTTTTTAGCTGAAGTAAACAGTTTATCATCTTTTCTAATCGCTGTAATAATGTTACTTGAATCTAGGCATTTTAATTGTCTTGCCAATAATCGTCCAGTTTTTTCCTCACTTTCATAAAAATTTGTTCTAAGTCTAAATAGTGAATATTCTGCCTTTTTATTGTATAATTCATGTAATTCAAATTTTAGTTTACAGATTTTTCTGAAGTATTCTTCATCATATTGTTCAGCAAGTTGCTTCTCTAATTTACCTATTTCTTTTTCCAATTGTTGTACTTTTTCTTTATTATCTTTTTTCTTCCATGAAGTATAGGCTATACATTTCCTCTGATGAACGCCTTGAGTGCATCCCAAACAGTAGCTAGTCTTTCTGTTGTTCCTCTATTAATATCCAAAAACACCCTAATATCCTCACCAAGTTTTGTAGCAAACCGTTCATCCTGCAATAAACTTGTATTTAGTCTCCACCTCCCACCATTACCATTAGTAGAGTGTAAATTTACATGTAATTCGACCAAAGCATGGTCTGTTATTGCTATAATTCCTATCTTGCAGTCGATTACCAGGTTAACAAGTGAGCTTGCAACCAAAAAAAAGTCTATTCGTGAGTAAGATCTATGTGAGTGAGAATAAAATGTGTATTCACGTTTTTTCGGATTTACAAGTCTCCAAATATCTGAAATGAGCAAGACTTAGTTTAGCATAGGCTGAGTGTTGAAACCCCAGTCTGCTGCATGCAATGAAACACAATAGCGCGATCAACATAGTGCTCTGACTCATACAGATTTTCCCCCAGTGGAAGTTTTTTTTTGTTTTTTTTTTTTTTGATCAAATCATTTTTGTTGATTCGACATTATAGTGAAAGTACCTTGACCAACTGGACCTTTTTTTTTAAACAGACACAGTGTCAGAGCTCTGCAGGCTGCAGTGAGCTGTGTCAGAAAAATGATCAGTGCAGCAGGCACTGGAATCTTCCCCACTTATGTAATGACTGCTCATTCATTGGAAATTGTAATGGCACCTCAAGTTGTACTAGAAATGTACAAAAAGCATTAAAATCATTTTGATGGCTATTCTGAGCACAAAATGTAACATTATGATGAAGTTCAGCTGTGCCCACAGAATGTAAAGGGAATGGAAAGAAGATGAATTACAGCTACAATAAGCAAAGCAGGGCAAGTAACATCTGCAGTCTTTTTCACTCAGTCAAAGTGCACTGACAGACGTTGGTGTGGCAGTTGAAAAACAATTCAAAGGTCCGAGGTCAATGATATTAAGGACCCCTCCAGTGAAGTGTTTAACCTTGGTCACATGTCCATACGGTGTTTTTATATACTTCAAGCATTTCAAAAGTGAAATAAGCAGTCAGCACCATGGCTAATAACAGTCTCAAAAAGACAGATTCTGACTTTCAGGGTTTGTTACATCACAGAGCCAATCTTGTAAGTCTGCAGGGGGGAGCTTTCCATAATGCAGGCAAAACGAGGGGTATCATAGCAAAAGCTAACAGAAGTTAACTTTAACTGCAACTTGTCAAAGCTGACAGCCAAGAACAAGAATAAAAGCAACAAGCAAAAGGCTTATGTTATTTACATGTTTCCAGGTCCATGTAAAATCCATGCATTCAATTATTCAATTCCTTCTGGAAAACGAAAAAAAATAATAATAAAATAAAAAATGAGTGATGAAATACAACTATTTCCAAACTGAGGTTTGTGTGTTGGATGAGCAGAGAAAAGGTGAACAGCTGAGGGGCAGGAATCATTTTGATTTAAACCGATCTGCACATACTTAATGTGTTATATCTATACCATTGTATTGCATGAAGAAATGTTTTCCATGAAAGAAAAGTTGTTAATTTGTCATTTTAATGAGCAGAAATGAGTTGAGGGCTTTAATCAATGCCAGGAGAATGACCCTGTACCTGAAGCAGAATCACATGCCTATATACACGCACCGGAGCCTATACATGTGGCAGTAAAAAGTATTTATACATAATTAAAAGAAAAAAAAGGTAATGAAATGGAAGAAAAACATTAGCACTCATATGTATAAGAACAGTAAACGAAACAAAAAACAAAAAAAGATATAACCAACCCATGACCCCACTCATACCAGCGCCATCAGCTTCAACACAAATCGGTGAAGTGAAAAAACGCCAATGAAAACCAGGCATCATTAATGCAGCTTCATCACTCATTTACATAAAACCATCCTGGTCCTCCACATAACTAGCTTTGCAGATCCATACAAGAAATTAATTACAACCAGTGGTTGTCTTCTCCTTGCTGCATATGTAGACCCCAAAACAAAAAAGGGGACAGAGAATTTCTCCACTAGTGCTTCCACCCATTTCTGCAGCACCTCAAATAAACCCACCAACCGAGGACAAGAAACCACTAACTGCTGCACAGAGAAGATCCCTCCCCAGTGTTTGGGTCCAGGTGAGCTCTGTATCTGTTTAAGGCTATTGCTCAATGATTAATCATCCACTGGAGGTCAGTCAACAGTTGTCTTTTACAGGACCCTCCACCTGCCTTTAGAAGCAAAAACCTCCCTGATTTCAGACAGAAAGTGAATGTTCAGCACCATCCCATGGCTGATGGTATTAAGAATTCCCAGAGACACTTGTGTGAGATGACCCAGTTCTCAGTTTAATGATGCCATTCTCAACAAACTTTCTCTCTCACCTATATCAGAGGAAAGTGTTGCGTTTATGAGGAAGTGATTTTAAACAGCTGTTTATCCAGCCCAAGCTATCCAACTCTTCTGATGAGCAGCCATTCAGAAGGCTCTATGCAGTCTGCAGTCTGATGGCCACAGATATTCTAGACAGAATATCCATGAGTGCTCATCCTCCCTCTGCAATAGCGAGATACAGGGCTGATGCCCAGAGCCACCGCTGACCAGAAAAAGGCCTGAAAAAGTTCACCAGGAGACACTGTACCTCCTTCACCAGGCCTGTTGGTGGCACAATGACAGTGACAGCTTTTTCATATATAACCAGACTCCATTTTAATTCTAGATACATCTCTCTGATTGTGGCTAACACATGACATCATTGGCATATGGTTACTAAAAAACATGAGGGCTCTGAGCCAATGCTGACAGAAAAAGGCCCCTCAACCTTCTCCTCAACTACAGACGAGGTTGAATTCTGATGCTGTAACACTGGCCTGAGATAGGGCAGCTCTGCCTGATCCCTTCCCTAACTGGCACAGGGCAGCTCAGCCCTCCCCCCACCTTCACAAAAGCCTTCTCCTGGTCAAAAGATACAATACCAATTGTAGTGATTTAAATAGGAAATTCATTAATTAATCAACAATTAAATTAAATTATGAATTACTTCAAGGGCGGCACGGTGGCATCGTGGTTAGCACTGTTGACTCACAGCTAGAGGGTCCTTGGTTCGAGGTCCGGGCGGGGGCCCTTCTGTGCGGAGTTTGCATGTTCTCCCCGTGTCTGCGTGGGTTCTGTCCAGGGTCTCCGGCTTCCTCCCACAGTCCAAACACATGCAGCTTAGGTTGATTGGTGACTAAATTTCCCTTAGGTGTGACTGTGAGCGTGTGGTTGTTTGTCTATATGTGTCAGCCCTGCGATAGTCTGGCGACCTGTCCAGGGTGTACCCCGCCTTTCGCCCGATGACAGCTGGGAAGCTGTCCATAAAATGAAGAAAGAATTGTATTAATGGGAGATCCTAACCTAGGTCTAACACTTACTATGTGTCCCTATCATTTAAAAAAAAGGAAAAAGCAAAAAGGTTTGCTCTGGAAAGGTTGCATTGTCGTCTTTTTGATTGCACTGAATGGGCAGCGTGGTTATGCTTGTACCGTTCCGGTGGCTGGCCTCAGTCAGTTGAAACTTTGCAAACTCGGCTTGAGTTTGAGTCCTCCATCTCTCTCTTCTGACACCTCATGTGACTGAGATGAGATCACGATAACAGCTTGTCAGGCTTCGTTTCATTCAAAGTCCCTTTGTCCCACAGTCTCTCTCATGCAAAATCCTTTGGTTCTAAATCAAAAAAGGAACATATCAGATAAATCAAGAAAGACAGAAAAAACGTATAACTCTTGTGATAAAGGGGTGTGGTGCTTGGCTGTTTGAGCAGCAAAAATATACTCCTTCCTCCCTATCACTTCTACTGTTTTAACTGTCTAGATCTAATTTCTTTCAAAATTGTTGATTAAGTTCACTACAGGCCTTCAAATCTTCAATATTTGAAACCGTGACACTCTTCTCTGCTGACTAATACCAAACATACCAAAAATTATACAAAAAAAAAAATTGGTTTGTTAACTGAGTAAAACAATATTAACCACTTTTAACAAACATGATGAACATGTGCAAAAATAAGCAGGCAAAACACTAAAGATTCAAAACACTATATAACATATAGGTTATTTAATATCCTATTTGAGTAAAAGTATACAAGTACTAGCATCAAAATATACCAAAGTGTGAAGGTACTTACTATGACCAAATCTCTATCAAACAAAACCTACAATTAGAAAATCCCAATTAACATGATTACAAAACGATATAGCGTCTGCAACAACGGTGTATATAGGAGGGATAATTAAGATACAGATAAAGGAGATGCATATCAAAATGCAAGTCGGTATTAAGGGTCTTCCCATTCAGTGTGTAGCAAACTGCTGGCAGAGGGTTATGAAAGGTCACACCCCTACAAACACACACACACACACACACACACACACACACAGGCACAGCTTGTGTTTGTGAGTGTAGCCTCAAAATAGGCATGTGAGCAGAGTTCCAGTTCTGTAGGTATGAGATCTCCACACAACATTTCAATCAAAGTACATTTTACTTTTTTTAAATATGAAAATCAGCTAATGTGGCTTTCTCCCAGTCTAGAGATGTGCAGGTGTGTGTCACGTGTTGGTTGCACAACTAAAGCATAAATTGAATTGTTTCTTCAATGTAGGGATCTCCTGATGTCTCCTTGAGTCTTTGTAGGAGCACAGGTGACAGCTCCTCACCCCAAATGAGACGTAAGTTAACTCAAACTGTCCGGTTGGGCAATAAAACCTTTCATGATTCAGTTCTGCCATAGTCATAAGTTCAACAGGGCACTTAGGTCCATTTAGCTGACAATTAGATCCATTTAGCTGACCCCGAAGCTCCAAAAGAAGTTTCTGTTTTGGTTAGGCATTTGAGTATTTTCTTATCAGGAGTTGGCCTCATCATCTACTCTACAATGTTGATTTGATATATAGTTTACAAATGTCAAATGTGTCTCTCAGTAGAAACAAATTCTCCGGCATAGATCTGTGTGGAACACAATAGGACAGATCTGCACCAAAGGGAATGAAAAATTAAAGTCTGTTTTGTAAAACCTTAGAGAGAATTTTATAGTCCGTGCAACCTGGAAACTGGTCTCCGGTTGTTGTTTTTTTAAAGAACTAAGTCTCCCTTCACCACAAGAGAGAAATACAGGCCTTCAGGAAGCTGAAAGATAGCTTTTACAACACACTCCTTGACAATGTCCTAAAGTTCTTATCTCCGCAACACTTCAGAAGTGTTTTAGAAAGTCTGATGGTAAGCCGCCTAATACGTGGAGCCTTGCCAGACACAACGTGAGACTCCGCAGCAGTCAGTTCATCCATAGTTCTGTCTGGATTCAGCTGAGGATGCCCCTGCAGAAGCTCAACAGAGTCCACATCACAGCTATCCACCCTGACCAAGTCTGTCTAAAAGTCTTCTATATGCCTTCTGTTTCAGCGCGCTCGGTGGTCAACCTTTGATCAAGGAGACAAAGACACAACATTTTCTAACTCTAAATGACTGATTTCTCGAAATTATAAAAGGACGTAGTTGGTGAGTCTGGTAAAACACGTCTCTTGCATGAGAGAGTTCAGCTCCTCTCTGTTAAAGTGTGGCTGTTTTGCTGATCAGCTGTGAGACAGAAACATTTTCCAGGACTTTTAATATTAATTCTAGATTTACATGTATACTTCCAACAGAACACCCTAATTTGGGCCTTTCCTCCCTCCCACCACTGGGTAAGGGAAGGACAATCATCTTTCCTAGATCTCGAATAAACTCAAAAATGGTTTAAATCTTTCATAAAAAATAAGATCATGCAGTAACTTTATATTAAATGGACATAATGATATGGGTTTACCAGTGGAAGATAGGATCAGCTCCATCACAACTTCATGATGATGTGTAAAAGCAACAGACAGGATCTGACAATTGACAAAGATCTACTCACTCAAAAACTCCACATTTTATTATCTCTGTGATGGATATTTTGTTTCCGTTTACAGTGGAAGAAATCATAAAAGCTACTCCTGCACTCAAGTTTGTGCCATAGCTAAGGACATGTTGTCATGATCCCTGCCTCTCATCCTCCTCCTGTCACTCTGCCAGTACTTTTCCACTCACCCTCCCTCTGCTCCACTCTACCTGCAAGCCACGCCCACCTCGTCTGCCAGCTCAGCTCACTCACCTCACAGCTGCAGCTCATCACCAATCAGTCCTGCATATAAGCCTCTCCAGCACTCTCACTCTCTGCCAGATTGTTCTACCGCATCATGCAAGGCTTTCCAGCGTTCTTCTGCCTGAACTCACGAAGCCGACTCTGCCTGTCTCCGACCTGCTCTCCTCGTCTGATCCCCGGTAAACCTACCTGCCTTCTGTCCCCGACCACGAGTTCTGCTTCAGCGTTTCTGGAAGTGATCTGCTCTGCTGGTAACGACTCCTCTGCCTGGCCCCGACGATTCTCGTGCCTGTTTCCCGTCGGTACTGCTGCATTCACGGACTGCTCAGCTGGCTATGAAATCCCCGCCTGTCTCCAACCATTCCTCCGCTCTCTCCTCGACGGTACCTCCACACGTGCCGCCGGCTCGTTGGACTACGGGGTTTCCTCCTCGCTGACATCATGCGCAGTAAGCTTCGTCTCTTCACACCGTCTGATCATCAGAGACTGTGTTTGGGTGCTCCGCTCGAAGAATGAACTTTACTCAGTACTGTTTCACTTTGCTTCGTTCCTTGCCTGTGTTGGTTTTAATAAAAGTTATTACCAACTGTTCCTGTTTGCCGGTGTACTGCATCTGGGTCCACACCACACCCGTTACAGTACAATCTGGCCAGACATGGACCCAGCAGAGAACACCACTCTTCTGTCTCGCCTAGCCCACGTGGAGGGAATGCTGCAGCAACACAAGGCCCAGCTCACCTCCAATGTGGCTGAAGCTCGTCAATCGGCTTCGGCGCTGGAACGAGCGCTAACCCTGTTAGCCACCCAGGTACAACAGATGGCTACAACGCTGACGCATCAAGCTTCTCCTGCTTCAGTTCCTGCCTCGCCTGCTCCACTCCCGACGCTATCTCCTAGCACCGCATCCGAACCCCGGGTAGAGGCTCCAGAACGATATGCCGGGGATCCCGAGGGCTGCAGTCCATTTCTAACAAACTGCTCAATCCTGTTTGCCCTGCAGCCGCATACCTTCGCCACAGAGGGAGCCAGAGTAGCCTTCGCCATTAACCACCTCACCGGCAGGGCACACCTGTGGGGAACGGCAGAGTGGGAGAGAGGCACGCCAGCCTGCGCCTTCTTCCAGGCTTTCGCGGAGGAGCTACGGAAGGTTTTCGGACCAGTTCCAGCGGGACCTGACTCCACTGGGGGTCTCCTGAGTCAGAGACAGGGGAATCGGACAGTCACAGATTTCGCCATAGACTTCAGGACCTGAGCTCGGCTGAGCGACTGGAACATGGCGGCTCAGTGTGACGCTTTTCTCAACGGGCTGGCTCTGTACATTAAAGACGAGCTGGTCTCGTTTGACCTCCCCAGTTCTTTGGATGGACTCATCGAGCTAACCACAAGATTGGACAGACGGATCCAGGCGAGGAGGAGAGAGCAGCGCCTGGAAGGAGCTGATCGTCGGGTTTCCGCCCGCCAGCATGGTTCTCCTGCTGCCCCCGGTCATCCTTCAGAACTCACTCAGGGAGGGGCGGAGCCCATGCAGGTGAGGCGCACCGGCCTTACGCCAGAGGAACGTGAGAGACGACGTCGCGGAAACCTCTGTCTCTACTGTGGCCAGGCCGGCCATTTTGTCTCCCGATGCCCAGCAAAAGGGGAGGGCTCAGCAGTAGAGAGAGGCATCCTGCTGAGCCGATCTCAGAACTCTGCCCCTGACCAACGACCCCTGTTTCACGTCCAGCTCTTGTTGGCGGAGGGATCTCACACCCTCGCCACTTTCATTGACTCTGGGGCCGACGTTAATCTCATTGACGAGGAACTCGCCCGGCAGCTAGAGATCGAGCTGGTCCCTCTTCCTCGTTCGATACCAGCCAGCGCCCTGGATGGTCATCTTCTGGGGACTGTCACTCACCAAACCACACCCATCTCGATGCTCCTGTCTGGCACACACCTCGAGACCTGAGGTCTCCCAGGCTACCCCTGGCTTCGCCGTCACAATCCACATATAGACTGGTCTACGGGGTCCATCCTGAGTTGGAGCCCCTCCTGTCATCAGATCTGTCTTCGACAGACAGTCACACCCACGCTGCCTGCAAGTTCCTGCGCCACTCCAGACCTCTCCAAGGTGCCCTCGGAGTACCACGATTTCCGGGAGGTGTTTAACAAGACGAGGGCCACTTCTCTGCCCCCTCACCGGTCATATGACTGCGCCATCGACCTTCTCCCCGGTTCTGTTCCTTCCAAGGGTCGTCTATACTCCTTGTCAGCACCTGAAAGAGAGGCGATGGAGACGTACACCGGCGATGCTTTGGCCTCCGGTATCATCCGGCCCTCCTCATCCCCCGCTGGGGCAGGCTTCTTCTTTGTTGGCAAGAAGGATGGCTCCCTGAGGCCCTGCATTGACTACAGGGGTCTGAACGACATCACCATTGAGAACCGCTATCCTCTCCCCCTCATCGCCTCCGCCTTCGAGCTGCTTCAGGGGTCCACCATCTACACGAAGCTGGACCTCCGCAACGCTTATCATCTGGTTCAGATCCTAGAGGGGGATGAGTGGAAGACGGCGTTTAACACACCCACTGGACATTATGAATACTTGGTGATGCCCTTCGGACTCACCAATGCCCTGGCTGTTTTCCAGGCCCTCATTAATGACGTGCTCAGGAACCTGCTTAACAAGTATGTGTTCATTTACCTGGACGACATTCTGATCTTCTCTCGCTCCAAGCAAGAGCACGTACATCATGTTCAGATGGTTCTGCAACGCTTGTTGGAGAACTCCCTGTTTGTCAAGGCTGAGAAATGCGAGTTCCACGCCTCCTCTGTCTCCTTCCTGGGGTACATCATCGGCCACAATCGTATGGAGATGGACCCTGCTAAGGTCTCTGCTGTCGCCTCTTGGCCGGTTCCTGATTCTCGCAAGCAGTTGCAACGTTTCCTGGGGTTCGCCAATTTCTACAGGAGGTTCATCCGGGGTTACAGTACGGTGGCTGCACCTCTCACTGCCCTAACCTCCTGCAAGGTCTCTTTCCAGTGGTCCTCGGCCGCCGAGGAGGCTTTCCAGCTCCTCAAGAGGCGCTTCAGCTCGGCTCCCATTCTCCTGATCCCCGACCCTGAGAGACAGTTTGTGGTGGAGGTGGACGCTTCTGATGTGGGGGTAGGGGCCGTACTCTCCCAACGTTCCGCTGTGGACCAGAAACTCCATCCCTGCGCCTTCTTCTCCCGACGATTGTCCCCGGCAGAAAGAAATTACGACATTGGCAACCGGGAATTGTTGGCGGTGAAGTTGGCATTGGAGGAGTGGAGTCATTGGCTGGAAGGGACCAAGGTTCCCTTCCTTGTCTGGACAGACCACAAGAACCTTGAGTACATCCGCTCAGCCAAGAGACTGAACTCTCGCCAAGCCCGGTGGGCATTGTTCTTCGGCAGGTTCGCCTTCACCCTCTCATATCGACCTGGTTCCCGCAACGTCAAACCCAACACCCTGTCTCGACAGTTTCTGGTTGGGGAGGAGGATTCCCCCAGCTCGCACAGCATACTCCCCGCTTCTCATCTCCTGGCCGCCCTCACCTGGGAGATTGAGGAACGTATCAAGGCGGCATTGGAAGACCAGCCAGGTCCCAGCTCTTGCCCCCAGGACCGCCTATTCGTTCCTCAGGAACTGAGATCTGAGGTTCTGCAATGGGCCCACAATTCCCGACTCACCTGTCATCCAGGTATTGCACGGACCAAGGAGGTCCTGCAGCAGCGGTTCTGGTGGGCTACCCTGGAAGAGGACACCAAAGACTTTGTCAACGCATGCCCTGTATGCAATCAAAATAAAGTCCCACGACAGGCCCCTGCTGGCCTCCTACGACCTTTACCGGTGCCTCATCGTCCCTGGTCCCACATTTCGCTGGACTTTGTCACTGGTCTGCCACTGTCAGGAGGCAACACCACTATCCTGACATTGGTGGACCGGTTCAGTAAAATGGCTCACTTCGTGCCTCTGCCCAAGCTCCCTTCAGCCAAGGAGACCGCTCGGCTGCTCCTGGAGCACGTGTTCCGGCTCCACGGCCTCCCTTCTGATGTGGTCTCCAATCAAGGTCCCCAGTTCACCTCTGCATTTTGGAGGGAGTTCTGTCGCCTCCTGGGTGCCTCCACCAGCCTGTCCTCCGGTTACCATCCGCAGTCCAACGGCCAGTCGGAAAGGATGAACCAACAGATGGAGACGGCGCTCCGTTGCATGGCCTCCAAACACCCCGCCTCCTGGGCTTCGCAGCTGTTGTGGGTGGAGTATGCACACAATACCCTCATCAGCTCCGCCACTGGTCTTTCCCCGTTCCAGTGTGCGTACGGCTTCCAGCCCCCCCTGTTTTCAGCCCAGGAGAAGGACACTGCTTATCCCTCGGTGGAGGCTTTCATCCGTCGCTGTTGCCATACCTGGACACAGGCCAGATCCGCGCTTCTGGGGGCTGCTGATCGATATGCCACAGCAGCTAACCGTCACCGCTCCCAAGCTCCCTCCTACCAAGTGGGACAAAGGGTGTGGTTGTCGACCCGGGATCTTCCTCTGAGGGTGGACTCTAAGAAGTTGGCTCCTAAATTTGTCGGACTGTTCCCCATCGAGAAGGTGGTCAACCCGGTGGCGGTCCGGCTCAAGCTGCCCCGCACTATGAGGATTCATCCCACCTTTCACGTCTCCAGGATCAAGCCGTTCAAGGAGAGTCCCATGCAGCCTGTCTCCCGACCGCCTCCGCCCCCTTGCATCATCGACGGGGCTCCGGCTTACACGGTGCACCGCCTGCTCCGCTCTCGCTGTCATGGGAGGGGGCTACAGTACCTGGTGGACTGGGAGGGGTACGGGCCGGAGGAGCGGTCTTGGGTTCCGGCTCGCCAGATCCTGGATGCGCGACTTGTGGAGGAGTTTCATCGCCTGCATGCTGACAGCCCTCCAACTTCGCCTCGGCGCGTGGTGATTCCGGCTCTGTCCCCCGCTCTCCTCCTGTTTCTGAGTCGTCTGGGGGTGACGATGTGGACTCTGCCTCGGAGATGGACGTTTCCCTCTCTGGGGACGAGGGTGGTGAAACTGGGGCCTCCAAGGAATTCTAGCCCTCCTCCTGGCCCCTCCGCCCACCCTGCTCCTGTGGCCTCGTTTTGGGACGTCATGGGCCGTCCCTTGAGGGGGGGGTTCTGTCATGATCCCTGCCTCTCATCCTCCTCCTGTCACTCTGCCAGTACTTTTCCACTCACCCTCCCTCTGCTCCACTCTACCTGCAAGCCACGCCCACCTCTTCTGCCAGCTCAGCTCACTCACCTCACAGCTGCAGCTCATCACCAATCAGTCCTGCATATAAGCCTCTCCAGCACATTCACTCTCTGCCAGATTGTTCTACCGCATCATGCAAGACTTTCCAGCGTTCTTCTGCCTGAACTCACGAAGCTGACTCTGCCTGTCCCCAGCCTGCTCTCCTCGTCTGATCCCCGGTAAACCTACCTGCCTTCTGTCCCCGACCACGAGTTCTGCTTCAGCGTTTCTGGAAGTGATCTGCTCTGCTGGTAACGACTCCTCTGCCTGGCCCCGACGATTCTCGTGCCTGTTCCCCGTCGGTACTGCTGCATTCACGGACTGCCCAGCTGGCTACGAAATCCCCGCCTGTCTCCAACCATTCCTCCGCTCTCTCCTCGACGGTACCTCCACACGTGCCGCCGGCTCGTTGGACTATGGGGTTTCCTCCTCGCTGACATCGTGCGCAGTAAGCTTCGTCTCTTCACACCGTCTGATCATCAGAGACTGTGTTTGGGTTCTCCGCTCAAAGAACGAATTTTACTCAGTACTGTTTCACGTTGCTTCGTTCCTTGCCTGTGTTGGTTTTAATAAAAGTTATTACCAACTGTTCCTGTTTGCCGGTGTACTGCATCTGGGTCCACACCACACCTGTTACAATAAGTCACACACAGTTACTGTGTTACTACTTTGGAATTTTTTTCCCTCTGAAATACACGACCGCATTGAGTTGTGGTATAGAGTTGAATGTAGGGTACATCATATGTACACTCAAATTTGCTGGGCATTGTGGGTATTTCATATCACACTATATAGTGGATTAAATTAACAGCTAGAAATTCAAACACCACTACAAAATGGCTAACACATGTCTCAGCCTCATTATCGCCACGGCAACCAGCATGCTCCATCACCTCTGCCTAACTGTCCTGTGTGCCCTGCAGTGAGTCAGCGTCCTGTACATAAACCTCCACATCCTGCTCTGACCCCCCCACATTATTATCACTCTGCCCTGCCCAGTTCAGCCTGCAACTCACGTGCTAAAATCTGTTGAGACACAGAGCCCCTAACACCGGCAGAGCCACTGACACTGACACCAGCAGCGTCCACAGGGCTACTGAGATCATGTTAAATGTATATATTAATATATAATAGTATATATGTAACATCAATAATCATATGTGTGTAAGTATGACTATTAATATTAGCAGTGGCAGTAGGCATCAGGCAGGACAACCACAGCCACGATTCAGGCACAACTGTGATTCAGGGGAATGCAATGGTTTGCAAATTCTTTTGCACCTATATTCATTTGAATATAGTACAGATACAACAAATTTAATGTAATGTAATGTAATGTTTTGTAATCTCATTCTGAATTTGATGCTTGCAACACATTTCAAAAAAGTTGGGACAGAGGCATGTTTACCACTGTTACATCAAGTTCTCTTTAAAAAACAGGACACTAATTGTTGAAGGTTTGAGAGTGAAATTAGTTCCCCTCCTTGTTTGATATATGACATCAGTTGCTTAACAGTCTTGGATCTCTGTTGCCGTAATTTTCACTAGTACACATATTGTTGTAACAGCTGTAGATTTTAGGACCCAAGAAGATAAACTTGATGTGAACTGTGTGCCACGGTAAAGGACTATGTCCTGGGGAATGCCATGTTGGTAGAAAACGTAGGTGGTAAGGAGATCTGCTGATTCGTTGGCTGAGTTGAACAGGTTTGGAGAACCAGTCTACGATGGTGAGGACTGCAGAATTGTCTTGAGAGTGGGTTACGAGTCTGGTTACAGAGTCGATGGCAATGTGGGACAAGGAGCGCATTACCCTGAGCACATTCAGAACAGGCTTGAACAAGAGACCTGGTATTTTTGTCCATAGTGGACCACCAGAAGTGGTGTTTGACCAGGGTCAAAAAGAAATAGGCCGAGTGGGTCCACAGGAAAACCTGTGAGCAGCTGAATTTGGGACAAATAGACCACCAGGGGGACCTCCTCCTGGGTCAGTCTATTGCATCTCCTTGATGAGCGACTTGATTTCTGGGTGTGATGGGACCTCCTCAGCACTGAACTGGTGGGAGAGAGCATCTAGCTACATGTCATAAGACCCTGGGTGATAGGTCAGGGTGAAGTCAAAGTGACTAAAAACAAGGACCAGTCGGACTGGTGGGAGTCACTTGACAGCTAATAGCTCATGGTTGCCGACATCATTGTTCTTCTTGGTGGGAACTACAACCCATGATACAGACACAAACAAGGAGGCAAAGTTAAGTTGAAAACAGAGAGTGAGTTTATTGAGGACAACAGACAGAGATTGGTTGGTTTTTAGCTTTATTTGCAGAGATTTCTCTGAATTCTCTGAATATTTTGATGATATAATGGATTTTATTTGGTGAAATCCCTAAATTACTTGCAATTGTGCATTGATAAACTGTTGGACTATTTGCCCAAACATTTGTTCACAGAGTGGTAAGCCTTGCTTGTGAACAACCGAGTGAAGATGCCCTCTTTTATACCCAACCATGATCATTCAGTTACCAATTAACCTGTTAACCTGTGGAATGTTACAAACAGGTATTTTCCAAGAATTCCACAACTTTTCCAGTCTTTTCACTGTCCCAACTTTTGTGTGCAGGTGTTGCAGGCAACAAATTAAGAATTAGTGTATATTTACAAAAACAATCAAGTTTATCATTTCAACATTAAATATCTTGTCTCTGTTCTGCATTTAGTTTAATTTAAAAAAAAAAGTTGTTTTTATTTACATTTGAGACAGTGTCACAACTTTTTTAGAATTGGGGATGTATACAAAAGAGAAAATACGACAGGTCTTTTAAATGAACGACAAATTTCCTTTTTTGTCTTTTCTAGAGACATCAACATCTTATGCATTGCTGAAAGAATAGAGTGCTGTAGTCTGAACCCTGGGTCTACCATAAAGATTAAATGAATCTTTCAATCAAGACTAATACGTTTGGCTTCTGGGATGTGAATGGGAAGAACTTGTTCAAACGTGTGTTCTGGGCAACAATAAGTAACCAATATCTAATAAGGTTGAGTGCGGTGACCCATTTATTTTCATTCACTTATTTCTCACCTTAGCACAGGTATAACTTTGCGTCCATAGATCATCAATATCATCACAGGTACGTTTCCATTCATCTGTTCTCTTTATCACAGGGTTTCATTCACCACAAAGAAAAGCGACCTCACGCTGTCACACTGACAAGGTCAAAAACTGTATGCCCTCCCCTTCACACCCACTGCTTATTACTTGGGGATTACCCATATGCCTTTTCTGGTGCTAAGCACCACCCACTGGTTAAACACAAAAAAGGCATATACACAAATATTGACACCATGGTGAGGGTTGTTTGTGCAGATGAGCATACTTAGCAATAATTAACCGACATCATATAAGAGCCTTCTTCTCTACAATAATATCACTTTACTTTAAATGCTAATGCTACTGTTAATGTTACCTTATGTTGGGTCTGTCTGTGGACTGGATGCGTCGACTGGATGCTTTCTGCTGAGATGTTGAAGCACTGATGACAAGACATGATCCCAAACTTTTGACACTTTCTGTTGTTTCTCAGCAAAATTTCCACTCTAGATGTTTTCTCTTTTTCACCATTTTGCAATCCGTGTCAAGTCACATCTTCTATTTTGAGGTGTCTGCTTCATGTCACATGTCCACAACTTAAGCTCATTGTGTAAATATCACTTTCTGGATAGTGGCCACATTGCCATGAAATTTGCTGTTCATAGTGATCAATCGTGGATCCAGATACATATTCTGACTTTACGTGGTGAAGCCCTGACCTTTCTTCTATCCATATACTTATCCAAAATTTCCACTTTTATGTTATCTTAAAAACTAATCATCAAATCACTTTACATTTGGCCTCTGTATGATGTTTCTTTTAGTACAGCTGTTTTCAGCTTTGTGTAGTGTCTACAAGATTACTCGAGGCTACACTGAAGTTAGCTCTATTTATTGGTGTCATTTACACAAACCCTCACACAGGTATTACATATGGTGAATGGTAAATGGACCTGCACTTGTATAGATCCTTTCTGGTATTCCTACCACTCAAAGCACTTTTACACTACATGTCACATTCACCCATTCACACACACATTAACACACTGGTGGGTGAGACTACCATATAAAATGCCATCTGTTGCACAGTTTAACATTTACATGGACTCAGATGCTGATGGTTCATATCAGGAGCAATTAGAGTTCAGTGTCTTGAACAAGAATACTTTGAAATGAGGACTGTAGCAGCCAGGGATCAATTTGATTGATCTTCCAATGGGTGAATGACCCACTTTATCTCCTGAGCCACAGCTGCCCCATCATTAAAAAGACTGAATTACACACTTAATTACAAACAAGTATTCTTTTTTTCCTATGGCAAGGTGCACAAAACATTTAAGGCTTTTTTGTGTTGCTAGTGGAGTTGGAGAATGTTGGTTCTGTTCTTCAGGCCTATAGAGAATACATTCAAGAAAACTTACATTATATTGTGTCCTTATCTCCTTTTGTTCCACTTCTCCTGCAGTGCTGGTGCTGCTGTTTGTGATGTGGATGAAGAGGAGGGATAAGGAGCGTCAGGCCAAGCAGCTCCTCATTGACCCAGAGGATGACGTCCGAGACAACATCCTTAAATATGATGAGGAGGGAGGAGGAGAGGAGGACCAGGTACACACACACACACACACACACACACACACACACACACACACACACACACACACACACACACACACACACACACACACAATACAAACTTTAAAAAATGAAAGACAGGGAGTATTGCCAAGAAGTCATCCACACGATTAGTCACTGTAGCTTGGCTCTCTGTCTCTCTCTGTTGTCTTTGTGTTATTTCTGATTGGCTGAGCGGACAGGTCAGGCTGCGAGCTGATAGGTTAGTGTTACATTACCTCTGATTGGTAGTTTGGACCCTGGGTTTACCTTAGGGTCACTGATGGTTGTGACATAAATTGCTCAAGCTCCTCTTACATCTGTCAGCACTAAATAGACACACATTTTTTTAACAAGTCACGCAGTCACAAGCACACACACACACACACACACACACACACACACACACACACACACACACGTATTCTCAAAAACGGACCATAAAGTGACACATAATGTTACTGTACAGCCACACACTATGCTTCTCTACAGTTTCTAATCATCTGTTCTCCAGCCAAGATTTCTCTTCCTACAAAAGAGGACCTAGAAATAGAATTCATTGCTTTCTGTTGGAGAACAATTTCTTATGTCCCTCCACTCAACTCCTGCACTGGTGCCAAGCACATAAGCTGCTCCACACTTCTGTGGAGAAAGTTTAACACACATTTACTCAGCTGACTAGCCTGACTACCTGTTTTACTTTTTGAGCAGCAGCTCATCACTGTGACTGTAAAAGGAAGGGAATCAGACTATAAATGCACAAACATACACACAATGATAGCACAGGTGTGTGTTTCACTTGCCATAATGCAATTCACTATCTTACTGGTTGCTCACTTGTTGTTTCCAACTCATGCTGGGCAAAAGAACTGAACAAACAAATCAGATGACACAGGCTCACACATTTTCCTGTCCACTTGGCTTTTTCATTTTTTAACATTTTTTTTTCTAACTGCCAGTGATCAAAATGGAGGCACTACAACTTAAGCAGTATTGCAAACCTGCTCAGTGCTGTATAGCTAAGTTATGCCTGCTTTAAGCAACACAGTTTTTTTCTCAGCAGCAGACCAAATGGCAAAGAATACAGGAGAGACGTTGGAGGCTCCAAAATGTCATTTCAGACCGAAACACCTCAGCAACCATTGTGCTACATTTTAGTACAAATATTTATGGTCCACAGAGGGTTGATCCTAATTTGTTGATCCTTTGACTTTTCATCTGGCGTCCTTAGTGCGGACGCTAGATAAAAATAAGAAAATACCTCAATAGGGATTGTCATGAAATTTTATTTAAAAATTCATGGCACCTGTAAAAAACAGTGCTGACTGACTTTTGAAAGCTATCACCAAGTCAAAATTTCAGTTTAACCAGTAGTTATACTGATGACATTCCCATCAGCCTCAGCTGCACCGTGAATGTCAGTATGCTAACATTATACACTAAGCGAGTGAACATTTTACCTGCTTAGTATCAGCGTGTTAGCATTGTCATTGTGAACATGTTAACGTACTGATATTAGCATTCAGCTCAAAACAACAATGGGTCTCATTTATGAAACATTAGCAGGACAAATTTATGTATAAACTGTTGGCATTAATCGCTATGTTATGCTATGCTCGATTACAAATCCACATTTGAACTGTAAAAAAAAAGGGGCCTCCATTACATTGCATCCTATGTATTATAAAATAAATATTTTTTAAGACTAAAACATGCATTACCAGCTAAGGGCTGGCATGTTTCCTCACATCACTTCGCCTTCTTTTCTTTCCTCTGCTAGTCTGTCATCTCATGTAGCACTCCTTCTAGTAGTAGTAGTCCTGCGTCTAGTACACATGGCGATGCAGCATGTAGATGATGATCATTGCTCTCTGCTGCATGTTACAGACATCTCTCCCAATGTTTGCAGCATATTGACAGGTGGACAGAATGCACTCATAATTATCAACACCTTATATGGTGCTCACTGGCTCTTCATGGGAAGGGATGTGTGCTTATTGCTGACTACCTGGAGGGCACCGCCAATTTGAGATTGATTGGCATTCATGAACATAAACACATGCCTACAATTAAATCCAAGTTTCCCGTGGTATTCTTGAATCTGGTGCAGATTTTTAGTACCATGCTGAGTTATGTGCAAATCTACTCTAAGATTTAATAACATTTCATTAATGAAACCCAGTGTATTTAATTACAGCCTCTCAGAGCTGCTAGCATGTCTTTTTTTACTTCATGTGACTCAAACAGTCACACTTAGTTGGACATTTTTAACTATGGTTGGATAGACTTTTAAAAATGCTCTTTAATCTGATATATCTCTTACATCAGAATTCACGGAAGACTATTATCGCATAACAGGATAGTCCATGGAACACAGTGCTGGTAGTGCTTGTGAGGAAATATTGACAACAGCTGTGATCGGGCTTGGCGATAAGGTGTGGTGTGAGAAGGGTTTGGAATTCCAGTTTACGACAAGTAAAATTTAAAGTTCAGTGAGAACCCTCTAATTTTAGTTGTTTTCCTTAACATGAGCATATTAGTTATGTTCATGCAGGTCACGAGCAGTGTATCATATACTGTTCCCAAACCTATTGTAGCGGTTATTAATAACTACGTTAAAATTTGGATTTTGCACTCGTTAAAGTAAAAGGGGCACCATTCTCCATTCAGGAGAAAATTAAATCTTAAATTGTGACAGTGTTAAGACATGTCATTACTTTAAT
Source organism: Plectropomus leopardus (assembly GCF_026936395.1). Lineage (NCBI taxonomy): Eukaryota > Metazoa > Chordata > Actinopteri > Perciformes > Serranidae > Plectropomus > Plectropomus leopardus. Next base: position 353,807 of record NC_142180.1, read on the forward strand.
CAATCTCATAGTCTGTACCGTTTATTCTGTATACATTGATCTTGTTTCTCTCATGAAATAATATCCACAGACAATGACTTGGCGATAAATGAGGATAATTTATTTAGACTAATAAAATGAAGAGTAAATAGATGAAATAATATGACATATAAAAGGACAGTGAACACATAAAAGGGAACCTATGTGATGTATGTTCAGGTGATGTAAATAATTAATTATGGATGATAGTGGAGGAAATACGTGACCGTCTAAAACGTGGATGCGCACTGAACGGTGACGTAGAATTTAGAAATTTGGCATTAAAGCTTCGCTATACGACATCAACTCTGATCACAAGAAAATGTTATTCTGCCTACTTTTGTCGACTTGATTAGACTTCTCCGGGGAGGTCCAGGTCCTCGCGTCACTCCAGGGGAGAGCTGCGGCGTGTCTTCCAGACGAGGTGACCCGCTAAAAGGCGGCGGCGGCCGGGCAGGTGGAGTCGGTGTGCGGCGGTCTTTAACTGGCCTCGGTGTTCGCCTCAGCGAACCGGTAAAAGTCTTTAAACAAAGTCCTTAAGGGCAGGCAACGGATCCTGATAGTTTGGGCAGCAGGTGTTGCTCCTAGATCCGTGGCAGAGTTGATGGTGAATCGCGGAGTGTCCTTCTCAATTAAAACTGGCAGAAATAATCAAAGTAATCCCACTGGTCTGAGGGAGTCACTTTAAATTATTAATTTGATTTTACTTAAAAACGAATTACCAAAAGTGTCTTTACTGACCAAAAACTGGTATAAAGAAAAGCGTCAAAGAGATTTAAAAGAAAATGGCTTCAAAAGTTAAAGTTCAGCAAAGCTCTGGTGAGCTGTTGTATTTCCGATAGGGCTGAATGATACAGTTAAAAAAAAGATTAATCATAAAAATGTTCAACTTTCAGTCGATATAGATTATCATCATGAATAACATCAAATTATTATTTCTTTCTTTCAAGACTGATTTTTGCTCCTGATTGAAAGTTGAAGAAACCAGACAGTTAGCTGTCATTTAAACTATTCTTTTTTTGTCAGAACATGACAAACATCTTTTGAATAGCAGACCATTCAACAAATTTGTGATAGATTCAATAATGTATATATATATATCGATAATTAGACAAAGGAATCTTCCTTCCTTTAAGCAGCATGCCAAACTCTTTGGGCAGATGGTTTAAAACATTTTGTTTGTTAGTTTTTTTTGGGTTTTTTTTATGTATACAATGTAAACTAAAGAAATAGGCAAAAAAAAATTCAACTGTGAGCAGGACATGAGCAGGAAGAGGCTGGGTCATCCCCACCAAAGGCCTCTGTGCACCATGTGGTAACACACCTCTGCAGGATTATGCCAAGTCACACTGATGGGTTTATTAAGTGTCTGGTCACAGTTAGGTGGGCTGTGGCAGTGGTCACATTGTAAGAATTAGGTCCTAAATTTCTGACACTCTGATAAGCTAAAGAAAATGGATGGATGGACGGACGGTTTTTGACACAAGCTGAATTGGGCGGCCAAACCAGCTTTTTTGGTTTGATGACCAAACATTGCATCACATTTCACTTGGTTCAGCGAAGATGGGTAGCTGTCTGTGGCCATGGAGTATTTCCTTTGAAAATACTCAGTAATTCATTCACTTTGTTAGCTAATTAGGCTTCTAGCTGATCAAAAATCAGAAATTCAATGCTTTCAATAATGTTGTCGTGTTAAGGTTCCTAAATGTAGGTGTACATAAGTCTTAAGTCACCTCATTTTTCTATTTTTATGTTTAGTCTATCCAGATGCTTCTCCGTCAGCTCAGCAAAATTTCCACGAACCTTTGATATTTAAGTTATGACAAATAAGAGCTAACTACCTTATATATATATCGGACACAGCGATAACAAATTACTCTGAGACACTTATCAATACAAGGAAACCAACTCACCGCTTCAACTCTCCTTCCACTGGCTTGTCAGTGGAATTTTGTGGAAAAAAAATGTAAAAAGCACAGAAAAAAATCAAGAAAAAAAAGAAAAGATAAGCTCCAGTAACAATCTGACTGCATGAACATGCAAGACCATCTCTACATCCATTTCTACATGCAGACAAATGTGGGGGGATCAAAAATGAGTTAAGGTCTCAGCGACATAAATGTTTTCTGCTGAGCATGCTCCTAGCCACCATGCAGCCGTTGGATAATAACATTAGGAACTGTAACGTGCTTTGTTCCACAAGAAACTTGGCCAAATCCTGAAATACCAACCAGTGCCATTTAACCAGGTGACTCTTTCTTCATATGTCAATGTGACAGAACAGAGGAGAAAAGAGAGGAGGTGTGTGCTTTATAAGCGCTGGTGTGACAGTGAAAATGTTAAGCTGTTATCCTGTTCCTGCTCACCTGATCTGGAGCTACAGTCAATCATATGCCTTCTGTACTTACTACTGAGGGAACTGGCATAGGTCATTATCACAGCAGTCTACATTTCACCACAAGCAAATACAGGACTGCCCTGTGGGATTTCTGCAAAGATCTGAACTCCTCACAGACCGGGAATCCTGATGCTACGCTCATGGTTGCTGGAGAATCAATCACTCACGCAAGTCTTAGGAAGGTTATGCCTTACTTCCATCAACATAATGACATAAAGGAAAGAGGGACACTGGATCACTGTTATACAGTATTCAGAAATGGTTACAGAGAAGAATCTCTACCCCCACTCCACAACCATGCAGCCTTTCTTTTGAGATAAAAGTATGTAAACAAACTTTAGTGCTTGTCACCATTAACATCACTGATGATATCTATGAACTCACTGAGTCTGTGCTGGATTTAATCTGTAAAACTACAGAAGCAACTAAACCAAAAAACTACAGTTAAATCATTCGTCAGTCAGAACCCATGGATTTCCAGAACCATCCAGGATAACATAAACATAGGCCATAAGGTGAACGTCATATAGTTTCATCCTGTTCTGACATATGGAGCACTAAAAATGTTTCACTCAGTTATAAAAGATCTATTTGTGTTGAATTAGAAAATAGAAGTTATCCATTTATAATCCTGCAGTTGTTTTTTTTAATTAGTGTTTAAAGTTGGTACAATTGACCAGATCTACTGCAACAGTTACTGGGACCACAGAAAAAGAAGAGTGAGTTATTATTTATGGACAAGATCAGAAGACTCCAACACAATGGAAAAAGTTTTTGTCAGATGGAACAGACAAAGCGGCACTGGCAAAATTCCTCAATGTTGCATGGCAAGATGCTGATCATACCATTGTGGGTAAGAACTTGAGCTTGTACATAGCACAAGGAGAACTGTGTCACTGTGTGACTGTAAGAGAGGGTTTACAGACTGTCAGTGCTGTTAAAGATCTGACATGTGATCATGAGGAATGTGACACCAGGGTGTTTTTACATGTACAGCATGCTGCACAGGAATATCAAACTGTGGTCATCAAGAGTCCTGACACTGATGTGGCAGTGATTGCTTTAAAATTGGAGAAAGATTTACGATGTAGGTTTTACTTTTACACAGGAGCTGGCAACAGAAAGAGGATCATTGACTTGGCTAAGGTGTCCTTATCTCTTGGCACCAGTGTGTGTTCAGCACTTATTGGCATTCATACCTTCTCAAGTTGTAACTCTACAAGCACTTTTCATGGCAAGGGCAAAAAGAGGACATTTTCTGTTGCTTTTGAGAAAAAGGAGTACCTGACTGCGTTTGAAGTACTTTGCAAATATGTGTGCCAAATGAGTGAATGCCAGACACAAAGCATTCTGCATGGCATCGTTGCCTTTGCCAGAACTATCCATGCTTCCAGCATGTGGTGCTCTGTACCAACACAGCAAAAGAGCAAACTACCAAGCAGCAATAATGAGACATTCTCTGAAATGTATAATGTGTGCCCCTTCACCCGTTCACGCAGTGGATGGCACATCGAGGTGGAGAGTTATGTTAATTCCCCACCTGGATTAAATTCACATCCACATGAGTGACACATCAAATTCAAATTCAAATTCAAATTCAAATTCAAATTCAAATTCAAAAAAAGTTTATTTGTCCCCAGGGGGCAATTCAAGGCACACAGAGCAGCATGACAAGCAATAAGGTAAAGATGAAAGTAAGAAGGAGAGAAAAAATAGAAATCAAAATAAAGATAATTAAAATTTTTGTGTATAAGGCATCAATAGTAGTCTCAGATGTGTAGGTACATATATAAATGTCAGTTTGTTGTTTTTTATTCACATTTATATACATTTATGGCTCATGACAAAAACTGCAAGATATTTTGCGGAGAACTTTTAACCCAAACTCCATGACCGTATTGTCTATGCAAAAATGCATTTAAATAGTAGTGCCCAGACGTGGCAAAGAAAATAATTTTCTAGACACTTTTGCTTGGTCCACCTTGTGGCCTAACAGCCGCACTCCAGTTTACAAATTAGGACTGCAATCTGGAAACATGGACACATTGACTACAGTTCAGTGTTTAACATGGTCACAAAGCTCAAGGAACTGCTATTAAACACCCCACTGTGCTTCCTGACAGGCAGAGCCCAGATGGTGAGAGTAGGTGGACACACTTCTTTCGCCCTCATCCTGACCACTGGAGCAGCCCTGGGCTGTGTTCTGAGCCCCATGTTGTCCTCCCTACACAACTGTGTAGCTGAGGAAACAATTGTGGTTGGCCTGATTACAGATAACAATGACAAAGCCTACCTGAAAGTTGTAGAGGACCTGACCCTCTGGTGTCACAACAATGACTTTCTTCTGAATGTCAGCAAGACTAAGGAGATGATAATGGACTGTGGGAAGAAGCAGCAAAGGAACTACACCCCCCTTAATATAAACGGGTCCTCAATGGAGAGGGTGGACAGCTTGAAGTACTTTCACTGTCCACATCACCGAGAGCTTGACCTGGGCTCTGCATAGTGACTCAGTGGCAAGAAAAGGGTGTTGGAATTTCTACCCCTGCAATGTCAAGAGCGTCATGACAAGACATATCACTGCCTAACATGTAAACAGCACAGAACATGACAACAAAGACCTGCAAAGAGTGTTTTGTTCAGCTGAATACACCATAAGTGCTGCTCTACCTGCATAAAATATGTTTACATCACACACTGCAAAACTAAGTATTGTTAGTATCATGAAGACCCTGCCTATGACACTCCTATCCATAGACCTATATTTATTATTATTACACTGTTTTAAATACATAAATTGAAGGAACATACAAATAACATTTCACTGGAACTGCATTTATATGATTTCATGTGACAAATACATTGAATTGAAGTCCAGGATGAAAGTTGTGAGCAGCAGAGATTCAAAGATTCAAAGGATGCCCTGTGGCCTGAAGTGGATGAGTTAACAGGTTTAAACTTGATGCAAATGTACTGTTATATGGGGCAGGTATTATAATATTTTCTTCTTCCTGCTGCTGTTTATTGGAATGGAATGTCTAAATGTGTTATGAGAAAAAAATGTGTATAATGGGTTTTTGTTATTGTTTTGGAAAGTATACACTGACATGAGCAAATAAACCAAATATGAATGAATGAATGAATAAATGAATGAATGAATATGTGGGAGAAGCAGTCAGCAGTGCTATAGCACACATAACACACATTACAAAGTAAATAAAGCCTACTGCAAACGCATGAACTATTCTGTATATTAAAGTAAATAAATTAATTGTATTCTAGTATGAAGGGAATGTCAAAAATGAGTACGTTCATGACATGCTCAATGCTATCATGTCTGACAGCTTGTCTTTTTAAAGTCTGTACATCTGTGTAGTTAAAAACCCACATCCCGCTTCTCGTATTATTTCCATTATTGAGTCAAATGGCCACCAGTTGTGTCAGCATTATGGGAATGTTGCAGAAGTCCAGTAGGTGTATGCTAACCCTAACCCCTAACCCACTTATGTAGAGCTATTATTACTATGGGCACTTACATCACAGTGCTATGTATTTTGGAAAGCCTTTTCGTACCTTCCAGAATGTCTTTTTTCTGAGTCTGTTGTGTAACAATTATAAACGGTTAACAAAGATGTATTTAATTGAAATAATTGCAACATGTTTACATGATTTGCAAGAATAGGTTAAACATGCATTAATTCTGGTGCCGTTCTTTAAATGGAGTCCTTAAAACATGAAAATGTCTCTCAGTCCGTCTGCTTCTCATAAGTAAAGAAATACAAGAAGAAGCACACAGCACGTCTTGTCTCCCTGCCAGGTTATTGAAGGACTCTCGGCCACTCTTCATTGAAAAATATTCTGTTGGTCAGCCATTATTGTGAGCAAAGCTCAAGGTCAGTCTACAGCATGCTGTTATTGTCCTGAAAAGGCTGCTTTAGTCAATTTTCCTGGAGACCAGATAGCACAGAATGATTTCTGGATGGTTGCTGCAGTGACTCAGACACTACCATGAAACATGAGGAGATCAGAAGCCGTGACACACACTTCCCCTCTGCCCGCTGACTCTGCTGATTTTTTGTTCAGGGGAAAGTGACATCGGGGCTGCGTCTCTTTAAGTGGATGCCAATTTGACTATATTGAAGTCAGGTTTACTCCTCCCCTCTGAAGGTAGTGAGAGGTGGATTTATTGTATGTGTTCTCTTGGTCACTCCCAATGAAGACTGCTACTTTTTATGGTTCATTATGAGTAGGTTTTTTACTGTAAGGACTGACAATAAAGTTCAAACCAAGAGCTCATTTTTGTCATGTAGCTTGAAGTGTGAATTACAGCAGAAAGTGTTTGAAGTTACAGTTATATTTCAGGACAGTCTGGACTATCTCTCCATACATAATAATGTGAAATTTGGAAGTGCAATGAACCACAAAATAACCATATTTCTTCAGTTATAAAACGTACTGTAGTCTAATGATAGTAAGTAAGAAAGTAATGTGGTCCAGTGCTCTTTTAAATGACGATTAAAGGTGTATTCAGGTAGATTTGGCTCTAAATGCAGCAGTTAAGTCAGTTTTTCCAACCTGTGAATTAAAATCCAATACATTCTCATCCAAAGTCATCACATATTGCAGCTTTGTTTGTGAATTTACATGTCTACATATTACAATCTAGGTATCCCTCTGTGTCAGCTCTTTACTGTGTGTCCGCTGTGAAATGCAGCTCCAGTCACACCATTGTGTCTTGTCTTGATGCAAGCGTCAGAAATTGCGCTGCATTATGTTACATCACACGCTATCTGTTCACACTGCATCCATAAAAATGGACCTCTGTTACGTCAAGTAGCCTGAACATTTTCTTATGGATCAACAGTGCACCCAGAGTTCACTGACAAGATGTCTGAGTGCTTTCTTCCCGATTATTCATATTCACAACAGTAGGCTAGAGGTAAGGATAGAGGACATGCCGTACAGATTGCACGGCTTCTTGAGCCAAATTTGTTATTTGTGATATTAGGCTGTTTAGCTTGACTTGCTTACTGTAATACCAACATGTGAATGTGTGTGTTTGTGTGTGTGTGTGTGTGTGTGTGTGTGTGTGAGTAGGACTACGATCTGAGTCAGCTGCAGCAGCCTGATGCCCTGGAGCCAGACTGTGTCAAGGTGGGGATCAGACGTCTTGATGAGAGGCCTCTCCATCATGACCACCAGTACCCCCTCCGCTCTGCGGCCCCCCACCCAGGAGACATAGGAGACTTTATCCACGAGGTACGGCAGCACAAAGGGTTTGCTTGAGTTGGGCAAATTTCACAGTGTGCGTTATTAATTGAAACCATATGTTACAGGTTTGCGTAAAATGTCAGTGTTGATGTCAGTCTAAACCATCAAGAGGACAGTATCCCACCCTCACTAACTCAGTCAGTCTGTTCACCCAAATTAAATTCTGGTGTTGGGCACATGCACTTCTCAGTGCACAGGAAGTGATGAATCACAACTTGAGAGAAATACAAACTGTCTATTGGACAGCAGTAAGCAAACACTGTATCCGGAAAAAGCTGGATTTGCCAATGTGAGATCTTTTGCATCTCTCATCCCTTTTCTATCCTTTGGTATAAACCATCAAAGAGTGGCAGGGATGTGTGCAGTTCACCTCATCACCTTACAGGATTTAGGGGCTCATTAAGTTCAAACTGTTTTTTCAAGCAGCTGCTCCTCATAGCTTTATGGGAATTAACCCTCTGTCACATTCAAAGACTCTGATTACTGCTAATGAAAACAGAATGCAAAGCCAGTATCCAAACAGGAAAACACACATAGAAATCAGTAAACAATGATGCAGATTTGAAATGCATCTGTTTCCCCTCAGTGATGTATCAGTGATATGTGATGGTGTGTGTGGTTTGTAGTGGAATGCACACTAACAGCAGACATGAGGGAGTGAGAGGCAGAGAAACAGAGTACAGTGCCTGTGTAGTACTTAATTAGCTTTTCTAATGGTCAGGATTAGTTGGCCTGAGACCTGGCCACAGCCGGTTCTTAGTTGGAGGTAAAGCCATTGAGATGACTTAATCCTACAGACTGGCTGCAGGCCATCCACAGCTACTTAAAGGGACAGTTTAATGCCCTCTGTCACTGTGTTCCACTTTCTCACTATTTACAATATAATATACTATTTCCTATTCTTGTTGGTGTGCTTGAAACAGCAAACAAACAGCATGTCCAGTGTATTTTGTACCAAATAAAAATGAAAAGTGTGCGCCAACAGATAAGAATTAATGTGAAAATTTATAGGGCAATCAAAGTAATATTTCGTCACTTTTGGGCAGCAGGGCAAGTTATAAACAGAACAGACATATAATGACTGAAATCGATTGATGAATGTGTCAGCAGTCATCATATATCATATGTATATCAGCAACATCATTATATTCACCAGCTGTTTACTAAGTTTGTCTGTGTGTTGTTTGTTGCTGGACTGCTGCATATTGTGTAAAGTAGGTTTATCACTGAACAGCTGTTGCTGCTGGAAGTAAGGTTGATGAGAGACAGAACAGAAGTAACTGTAAGGCTGAAAAAAACTTTAAAGTTGGTGATAATATGTCGAGTCAATAAAAGTCGAAGTTTATTTGTAGAGTGCATTTTAAAAAAAAAAAAACGCAGTTGACCAATGTGCTGAACAGGCACAAAATATCAAAACAGATAAATACAGAAACAAACAACAATAAGAATAATAGAAAACAATAAACTTAAACGAACAAATTGCAGCACAACAGAGGATGATGCACAACAGAAGATTAAGTTTAGATATCAAGCTTGAATCACTTATATACCAATGGGCAGCCACTGTAAAGGCTCAGTCACCACTCTTTTTATGCCTCTATAGCAGAGGCTGGAAGCAATATGTTTTCATGTTGTCAGTCTGTCTGTCTGCCCATCCATCTTTTCATCTGTCTGTCCGTCCAACTGTTCAACCATCCTATTTTCGTGATTTTTAAGAACACCATGAGGGAATTTCTTCAAATTTACCATAAACGTCCACTTGGAATCAAGGATGAGCTGATCAGATTTTGGTGGTCAAAGATCAAGGTCACTATGAACTCATCTGTCTCATTATTGTGAACACAATATCTCAAGAACAAATTGTGGGAATTTCCTCAAATTTGGAGCAAATGTCCGCTTGGACTCAAGAATGAACTGACTAGAATTGGGTGATCGAAGGTCTAAGGTTGAGGTCAAGGTCACTGTGACTTCAACAAACATGTTTTGGCCATAACTCAAGAATCCATACATTATCATGTCAGAATCTAACACAAATGTCTAATAAAACATAACAAAGTTCTGACATTTTATATCAAAAAGGTCAAAGGTCAGTTTTACTGTGACATCATAATGTTCTGAAAAAACACTTTTCTGGCCATTACTTAACATCATATCTCAGGAGCCGAAGGGGAGACATTTGGTCAGATACTGAATTTGTGACGCTTATCATGGTTGTCCACCTTGAAACTGTGCTGATTATAGAGATATTCTGAGCTGCCGGGGAATGATGTGTGTCAAACATCCATGTTGTCACAGACATGGATGTTTGACTGGTGTGCAAAGGCATACAACCACATGTCGATAATTGTAGTTGTGTCTACTTTAAGGGAATGACCAGGAGTATCTGATCATTAGACATCAGTGCACTAACAATAGTATGAAGATATGATAGTTCTGCTACTTAAGATGGGGCCAGACCATTTAAAACTTTTAAAAAATAAGCAATAACATCTTAAAGTCAATCCTAAAATGGACAGGAAGCCGGTGGAAGGAGGCCAAGATGAGTGATTACATTTTTTACTCACTCCAGATGACAAAGTGACAACTGATCTAAACTTACATACAACAGTCTAGCCCAGAGTGAAGAAAAGCATGAATAACTCTCAAGATCTTTGGGAGAGAGATCAGCCTTTACTTTAACTGAAGCCTCAGCAGTTAAGTCAGTTTTGCCAACCTGTGAATTAAACCCAAATTTAAAGCTGCAAGCAGCGATGAACAGGCCCTCGCACCCCAATGCATGTCAGGGTTACTGGAATGACTCCCACTGTCCCGATCTTTAATTTTAGTCAAAGTCCGAAATTGCACGCACATCAAGCATGTTTGGGGCAGACTGGACAATGTCTGACTTAGTTACTACAACTTCCTGTTTAATGGCGAAACATCGAAGTTTAAAACCTAGCCACACCCACATGGTATGACTTTCATTTCAGTGAAAATCGGAATAAGCCAGCAGAGAGTTTTGATCCTTAGATACTTCATGCGGGGTGATACTTCCTGTGGCCACTAGGTGGCGCTAGAGAGCACACAAATGTACATCATCTTGGTCTACATCATTTGTAGACCGAACCATGTAAATGTCATGAAAATCAGGGTATAAGAAGCTTGCTTTCTTTTTCCAGTTGGTGGCACTGTGATTGTCATACTTAAAAAAAAAAAAAAACACTTGGTTGGACACTTGGTTGATGCAAAGTGAAGTTACAACAACTTACACAACTATGAAGAACCTATGAAATCACAAGCAGGCATCGTCAAGGTCTCAAAGCCTTTCTTACCAAGTTGAGCTGAATATGGTCAATCTGTAAGGAGTTGCACATCAAATATAAAACATATAACTCTCTGTATCAAGTAGGTGGCTCTTTGATGATAAATTGATTTAGCCATGCAGATGTGTTCAGACCAGGACTCTTATGAAGCATGAGAAGTTTTGGGCAGATTGGAGGATATTTGGGTGAGATACAACAACTTTCTGTTTCATGGCGAAACATAAAAGTTGGAAACAAAGCCTCACCCACATAATCTGACAAAAACAAAATTTTTTAAATCAGTTTTTATGTCACATGTTTTAAGGTGTCATGGGCCACATTTGAAGTCAATTGGACAAAATCTGTAGGAAATATACATTAAAGAACAGCACATGTGATTTTCATGACATTTCCTGTTGCCAGTATGTGGCGCTATAAGAAATGGTAAGGGTTATCATGTAGATGTGTTCGGGATGGGACTGTCATCAAATGTGAAGTTTGGTAAAGATTTGACAATGTCCCTCAGAGTTATAAACTACTTCTTGTTTACTTCCGGGTTCATGGCAAGACATGGAAATGTTTGGCCCATTAACACCCACATGGTGTGAGGAAAAGTCACAAATTTAATAACTCTTGATGTCCCAGGCCTTCTGAGAGGATGTTTAGATTTTGAAGTCAATCGGATGAAATCTGTAGAACTAGTTCGAAAAATTGTGACCCCCTTAAATGCCAAAAATGTGCCAAAATTGCACTTTCAATTCAAAACGGCCAACTTCCTGTTGGGTTTACAGTATGGCTCTTTCTTTTCCATTTGTCTTGGGGTGTTGCATGTGCCTGCCAAATTTTGTAGTTTTAGGTAAAACAACCTTTGGGGGCTCCTCCATAGAAAGTATCTAGGGGGCACTCATGAGCCATTTTTATAGGTCCAAGCCCAATCCAAGCGGTCCAAACCCACCTATAAAATATCGACAAGTTTATCAGTTTTGACAAGGCAGGAAAGTTTTTGCGCATATTAAAGTCCTCTAAAAGCAACTGAACTGAAAAGCAAGTGAAAGTTGGAAAATGCACACAGAGTTTGGCCCCTTGTGTGAGACATTTCAGATGGTGTAGTTCTTCCTGGAGGCCACACAAAATCTACTAATCTAATCTCATCTTGGTCTACATCATTTGTAAGCCAACCCAGGTAAACTAAATGTTAATGAAAGGTAATTGTGTGAAAGCCATACTTCCTGCGGGCAGTAGGTCGCGCAATGAGTATCATCGTCCAATGACCAAAGTTGTTGTGCTCAGGGCTGCAGCCTGATCACAACTGTGAAATTTGGGGCCAATTGTTTGATGCAAAGTGAAGTCAAAACAACTTCCTTTATGGTGGCGACCACTGGGTCTCCATGGCAACAGCATTCATGGAAAACTTATACTTCTTAATCATTTGTAGACCAAACCATGTAAATTTCATGTAAATCAAAGGATAGTTGTGTTACAAGGCTTACTTCCTGTTGCCAGCAGGGGGGCAGGGAGTATCATAGTTAAATGACATGTTGATGTGTTAAGGGCTGCAGTCTGATCACAACTGTGAAATTTGGGGCCAATTGGTTGATGCAAAGTGAAGTTACAACAACTTCCTCTTTGGCAGCAACCACTGGGTCTCCATGGCAACAGTGTTCATGGTAAACCTATACTTCAGAGGGAGGCATCATTAAGGTCTTAAAGGTTTTGTCACCAGATTTGAAGTCAATTGGATAACATCTGTAGGGGCAGTCCATCAAAAAAGAAAGCATGTAATTCCCATGACATTTCAAGTTGCCAGTAGGCGGCACTATAAGTAATGAAAACAGTTGTCATGTAGATGTGTTCAGGGCAAGATTGTCATCAAACATGTGAGGTTTGGTGCAGATTGGACCATGTCCCTCTGAGTTATAAACTACTTCCCAGTTAATGGCGAGACATGGGAATGTGTGGCCCAGTAATGGCCACACGGTGTGAAAAATTTCACAAATGTAATAACTTTTGATGTCCAGGGCCTTCTGAGAGGATGTTTAAGTTTTGAAGTCAATCAGATGAAATCTGTAGGAGAAGATCTAAAAATTGTGACCCCTGAAAATGGCCAAAATTACGCCAAAATTGCACATTCAATTCAAAATGGCCAACTTCCAATTGGGTTTAGGGTATGGGTCCAAGAGGCTTTTTTGTAGGTCTTGGACAGTTACACATGGATCCCAAGTTTTGTAGCTTTAGGTGATATGTACCACAGGGGCTGCTTCATTGAAATCTGTAGGGGATGCTACAGAACCATTTTGGCACATCAGTGCAAAAAAAATCATATCAGATATCACATTTTTGGACTTCTCTGTGTGTGTGCCACATTTGGTGAGTTTTGGTGCATGCTTTGCCCCTCAAAAAGTGTTTCCAGTGTTATGGCAATTAATGCGTAACTTTGGCAACAGTGTTTGATGAAAACTCAAAAGTTTAATTTCTGTGCATCATGAAGGTCTTTACAGTATTCAAATTGAATATGAGGTTAATTGAGTTAACCTGTTACTGGAGGAAAATCAAAGAGTAAAAAAAAACAAAATAACTTCCTGCTACCAACAGGTGGTGCTATGACTATGATTCAAAATTGCAGTGCAGATGTCTTCAGGCGTGGACGCTTATCAAATCTGTGAAATCTTGTAAAGATCTGACCATCTGGGGCGAAGTTACAACAGGTTTTGATGCCATGTCAAAACATCGAAATTGTCCACCCGACTAAGGCAACGCCTTTTCATGAAAACTCACAATATTCATTTTTGAGCATCATCAACATCTGAGGGATTTTTAAAAACCATTTTGAGATCTATCGAGTCAACCTGCAAGGAGCTGGACGTCTTAGTGTAAAACTTTGCTTTTTCTGTACCAATGGGTGGCGCTCTCATTATCACTTAAAACTGTCATATAGATGTGTTCAGGGCAGGTTAGAGTTACATACCACTTCCTGTTTACTTCAGAACATGCAAATTAGATGTCTCATACAGATCACAGGATGTGATGAAAACTCATGATTTGAATAACTTTTGCTGTCAAAGGTCTTATGAAGGTAGGAAGTTATTTCCTGTGGCCACTAGGTGGCGCTAACATTACTGGTGAATACATATCATACAGATGTATTCAGGGTGGGACCATTATCAAACCTATGAAGTTTCAGGCAGATCAGACAATGTGCACCAAAGTCTCTGTCTCTCTCTGAGAAATTTCCTTCAGTCCGAGGATTGGGGCGTTGCCCTGTTAAATAAAAGTACGAAATTTATCAGATATGACAACATTGCTGCTCAACCTCAAGAGAAGGGAGGGGCCGTTGGCGGGGAGGAGCAGCAGAGTGCAGGAGAGATGAAGAGGAGTCTGGGCAAGGAATAGATGAATGATATTTATACAAATTTACAAACGGTAAAGAAAATGTGAACATTTTTATCTGCCATCTTTTTGAGCTGTTATAAACTGATTAGCTGATTAGCCATTAGTATCTGAAACTGTGGTAGGCATGAATTTAATATGTTATGAAAATGGTCAATCAAAAAATTTATTTATTTTAAATTTAAATTTCCCCATTTGGAGGCAGGAAAAACCCTGGTACTGGCACCAGTCTACATTCCATACTTGGTCCAGGTAAGGACTTGAACTGGCTACCCTCCAGTTCCAAAGCCAAGTTCCTATGGATTGAGCTACTGCCACCCTGAGAGGGGTTGGTAACGGAGGGGTTGATATCAAAATGTGTTGTAGCCATTTTAAAAAACACCTACCTAAAAACACAATTTCAGTCTAAGTGGACACTGTATTGAGAGTGTTTTCAACATGATGTTTCATTTCATTCAGATAGTATAACCCCTAATTTCCACCATATCTGTGTACGGTCCAACTCCAATCTGTCACGGCAGATGGAGCTGCGTTGCAGATTGACTCCGTCCCAGTCCAAATGCTTGCGGATCAGATATGCAAGGCTCCTATTTTTGCCAGATGCTGGAGCGCTTCACATCAATTCAGCCAAATTAAGCACAGAGAAAACAGGAAATCTAACAGTGACATAACAATAAAACCACTCACATGAGCAGATCCAGGCCTGGAGTCAACAGGTCAGAGGTTTTCAGAGGTCACTATCGACAACACGGACAAGGAGAAGCTAATTATGGAGGTAGAAAAACACAAAATTATTTATGACACCACACATCCTTTTTATAAGCACAACCATAGAAAGGAAATGGCACAGAACAACTTATTTGGAGTTATGGGAGTGAATAGAGTTATTATTTCTTCTTCTGTACTGATATAATGCGCGTGATTCTGTAATTACCGCAGGAACTCCTCAGTCTCACCACTACAGGTCATCTGGCCATGCTGCGCTGTGCTGGACTCAAACTGAAACCGGTGAGGGTTGACGGATGAGGGAGCACGGAGCAAAACTGCAGCGGAGCCGTACTGCCACACACATGCAAGCGGTGGAAATCCTGGGTAACGGCCGCTAACTGCACTTTTTGAGAGATGAGACATGTAGTGCCAAAGGAAAACACTGTGTGACAGCGAGGTAAAGCAATTAAAATAATCTAAATACAGCATCCTCTTGGACTGATATTGATTTTTGGTAGGCCAAATGGTAGTGGCTAAAATACATTTTGATATCAACCCCTGTGGGGTATTTTGAGTTATTTACAGATTTTGAAATTGTAGTTTCTAAGCTTTCCAACAATGTCTAACACATGGCAATCTACTATGTAGGCACTCCCAAAACTAGTTTTGTGAGAAATCCAGCCTCAAAGTTTCTGAAAGATGGGGAGCCAGGTAACAGTGGCTGCTCATTTGCATGACATTTACATAAATCCAACCCCCTACTGGTCTAGCTATCAGTGACATCTGTTAGCCCACAGGACAGTCAGTACTTTATTCATGTACCCATGGGTGTGTTATTTACACATTATTCAAGCACATTATCAGGTTGGTGTGTTATTCACATTAATGACAGATACTCACAGTTTCGATGCACGTATCATTGCATTTTAAAACAACAATACTGAGCTAGCTAGGTAGATCACTTCGACATTAATTAAACTCACAGTGGATTATTAAAAGATAGTTTCTAGCATGAAAAACAGTTTGTAATCCCTGTATGTGACTTTGAATGACCACTAATGTAACATAGATAACTTGGACGTTAATGAAAACTCACCCCATAAGAAACTGAAAAGTATTCCTGCAGACCTTCCTTGCGTCCGATCAGATAACAAGTTCGGGGGTGCTTTCTTTACATCGCAGGCTTCTTGGTGGATGTAGTCGTCTCAGAAGTAACTACTGTACGCCTGTTCACCTCGAGGTGTCCATTTATTCTCATGTCCTGCCACTCTCTTTAATCCGCTTAAGAATCCATCCGCATGTTGTACATGAGCTCTGGAGAAAGTTTGCGGCTACGTGACTGTGCCTCGAGATGAGAATTCTAATTTCTTCTTCCGTAGCATTTTGCTCTCATTGATTTCTTCAGTTTCATCTTCTAGTTCAGGTTCAGAATCAGAAGTGTGATCAGCGTCAGCATATCCAGAAGCATCTGGCTTGTAGTTTACCGACACTTATGGACTGCTCCTTTGTAAATTATAAGGTGAAACTAGAGGTCTAAAATCATTTCTGGCAAGAAAAGGGCCTGGACTGGCTTGTCAAGATTGATGAAGGAGGAATAATGGAGTCATGTGAGGGTTTTTCTGTACAACAGTCTCACTTTGGGGCTGGGTGATAATGACTTAAAATAATATCACAATATTTTTATGCTATATTATGGTGCACAAAATAAAAAATAAAAAATAAATGAACCACAGATACAAATAAATTAGCTACTGCCATAATAAAGTCTATTGTTATAATAATGTCAAATAAAATACTGTTATAATTTTAATATAAGATTAAAAAAAACAAACATTATATCGTATTCTATCTAAAGTTACCATATTTTTTATTCTGATTAAGTGATGTAAAGGACCCGGCTCATCTACGTCAGTGTTTTTGCTGTGGACTTGAAGCTTCCAGGTAACAGTTGGAACTCAACACCAGTGACAGCGTTTTATGCTGAATCCCCATGTTCAGCATTGCTTTCCAGCTTCTCCATGGGTAAATGAACGGGGCTATATCAATCCATGTGTTTGTAACACCTGAATTGATATAGCCCCGTTCATTGTGTAACTTATTATTGATGCCCCCATTGGCCACACAGACGGATGCAAAGCGTTATTAGATGACATAAACAAAATAAACCATATAGCATAATATGAAACATCAGACGTTTTATTGATCGTCAGACGATATATTTTGTCATATCAAACAGCCCTAATTGGAAGTACATGTCACTGTAAACAGAACCTAATAAAAATAATTAAATAAAAAAAATTAATTTAGAAAGTATTTACGGACTACAGGTATGGGAATAATTTGAAATTTACGGCTGTCTAGATATTTAAGGATAGTTTGAATTGATCCTTTTCCATTTTCTCTCAGCTCATCCACATGCTTGCCTGAAAGCCTCTGACGACTTCTGGAAAACACTGAACTCTTCCTATAACGGGGCTGATAACTGTCATCACATGTTGGGTGCATGGCACCCCGACAGTGGAACATCTCAGGTGGAAGAATACTGTTTTTTGTTGCAGCCAATGCAGATCATTTTCTGGGTACTAGCTGCTTCTGTATTGTTTCTGTATTGTTTCTGTGTGTGTGTGTGTGTGTGTGTGTGTGTGTGTGTGTGTGTCTGTCTGTCTGTCTGTCTTTTGGCTGAGTGGCTAAAACACATCTGCCAAGTGGAGCTCTGAATAATGAGTGGGAGTTGTCAGACATTACAAACTGATCTAGAAAGCTTGATCTGTCAAACATGGCAAGCTGACGCAAAAGCGTCTGCTAAATGAAATTGTAGAATTGTAGAATCTTGCCCCGCCTCTCCCTCTCTTGGTTTATCCTCTCCTCCCATTAAGTGTCAGAGTGACAGGAGTGTCTTCAGCCGGATGACAGACATGGCCCACAAAACATTCTTCTTGCTGACCAGATTTACAGTTCAGAGCAAAAAACATCCATTTTCTGGACTGTTAATTTGAGCAAATTTCTAGATGTTAATTTTAGATGCTATCAGTCTGAAGTTTTTTGAGTGAGTTATTAATCTGTGTGTGTGTGTGTGCGTGTGTGCGTGTGTGCGTGCGTGCGTGCGTGCGTGTGCGTACATGCGTACGTGCATGCTTGTGTGTGTGGTTAAAGTCAGGCTACGCTGGATAATCTGCTGAATCTCCTCCTGAAGATGGAGGCAGCATCTGTCCAGCGTGACCCAAATCCTCCTCTATTCTATGCTCCTCCATAATCTCTCCCTCTCTCTCAGCTCATCTCAGCCCCTCACACCCAGACACACACACAAATAAACACAACATTTTTTTGTAACACTCCCTCCATCTTGCTCACCCTTTCTCTGATCTCCATATCCCACATTTGTGACTGCTCTGAAGTAATGGGGCAGCATGATGTTGGAGAGGTTGGTTTGTGATCAGAAGGCTGACATTTGGAATTCCAGGCCTTGAGAAAATTAAATCTTTCAGAGGTTCTGAATGGGCCAATAGTGGACATCAGATGAGGTCTGACTGCTCTGCTGTGGTTTGACAGCATGAACACAGGTCATGAACACAGGAAAACTCACAGCTTTACTATACAGTAACTATAGAAATATTATAGGATTACTATAATCCTGTGCTAGATACTGTCAAAGTCTTGTTGCTCTCTCAACCATGAATTCTGCTTCTCTCAGTATCAGAGATAGTATGCTGAAATGTGTGACTTCTTGCGTTGTCATGTGGAAAATCTCTGGTGCAAACGGAGCAGTGTCCATTTTTTCCAACTGAAAGTCGACAGCTCGACAGCTCTGCTTAGTTTTTCACACAATCTCCTCAGGTTTAGAAGGGATGATTATTTCAAGGATCAACATGTGACATGAGTTTGGTATGGAAGTGCATGTTGTATATCTCACATTATACAACAATTAGTTCCAACCAAGCAATTTGATTGGTTGAGAGGCATTCCAAGTGCTGATATACAGTTACAACATCACTGGGACTTTTAACTCTGCATGTAATCACTCCTCTTTTCAGCTGTCCTAAATTGTTAATGAGGAAAACATCAATGTTCGGTAGTTATCTAACATAACTATAGATTGTATCAGTGTTTGAAGATTGAGGAAATCCTTTCTGACTGGTATCATTGCTCATAAAATACCTCAGCAAAATTCTGCCTGATGCAAAAGCCCTCTGTTCTTAATCTGTGGTCATTTCTTATTGTTAACTAATAAGTGATGCTCGTAAAACTGTTGTATAAAAGCAATATCACACCGAAGCCCTGATGTTATACTGTATATCATCACGACTGTGATTATCTTCGGCACTTGGCCTGTGGCCTCGTGCCTACGACCAAAACATAGCTGTGATGGTTTACAGTACAACATCACTCCCTCTCATGCAAAATTGCTTAATCAAAACAGGCTGTGTTGTGGAGGTCTCCTCAGTTTGATTATTCCCTTCCCACAGCAGCCACTGCTGAGGGGCAATTGAGCAACAATTTGAACTTCCAGCTGTTCCACTGGTGATGTGTAGTTACCAGCAGTACTCAGCAGCAGACTGGAGCACTGGGCATCAATAGTGTATGGATGGGCTGCACAAAAGTCCCTCTCTGATCAGTTTTTAGCCTTATTTTCCAAACTTTTCTTTGCTTATCCTCCTGTCTCTGTTTTTTCTGCCAGGGCCTGAAGGCAGCAGACAACGACCCCACTGCTCCCCCCTATGACTCCTTGCTGGTATTTGACTATGAGGGCAGTGGCTCCACCGCCGGCTCCCTCAGCTCCCTGCACTCCTCCTCAAGCTGCGGAGACCAGGACTATGACTACCTCGGTGACTGGGGTCCACGCTTCCGCAAGCTGGCCGACCTGTATGGTGGGGGGGATGATTAGCACCCTCGACCCTCACCCACAACATCCACCTTTCCAATCCCACTCTATCTCCAATGTCATGTGGGGTGGGTGGGGTTAAGGAAAGAGATTATTGGGTAAACATGGGGTATGGATCTGCACTTCTGAACAGGACAGCTTATAAAGAGACTTGCTGCTCCTTGACGACGGTTGAAGACACTAGGGACCATTGTGACTCTTTGCCGAGCAAGGCCTGGCACTGGCTAGCATTCAGGCTAATGGACATTGAGCGTTAGCCCCTACGCTAACAAATATGAGCAGCCAGAGCAGTGCACTCTTTGGAGTGATGTTGTCTTTATGATGGTTAAGAGCTACAACAGCCATGCTACAGACGCTCATTTACACTTGAATTTTCACAGTACAGGAGCACTGGGGTCAAATGTGCCTTTTTGTACATTCTTTTGATTGTGTTCAGTCTCAATTCTATATGTTGCTTAAAGCTTCCGGTGTTTTACAATAGCAGCTGGGAGAGCACTTAACCATGTTAACGCCTGTGTGTGTGTGTGTGTGCGTGTGTGTTTGAGTTTGACCTCATTACCTGTATGTGTGCAAAGTGTGTATGAAACATTTCCACAGAAACACACTGGAGGGACAGTCTAAAGGGCCAAGCCTGTTCTGAGATACCTTGGATTATCTGACCAGCAAAAACATGGCTTTACTGTACAGCTCATGGGTCTCAAGGTTTTCTTTTTCCATCTGATTTAGTCAGAAAATGCCAACTACACCTCCAATTTGTGGCAGTGTGTAGATCGTTGTCAATCACAGAGGTTAGTAAAATCAAATCTCCACACACTCACAGTATTTCACTGATTCCTGAAGTCTCCTCAGACCAAAAGCTTCATTACAGCAGCCGTCACTTCACAAAGGAGGCAATGAAACATAATTGTGTGTACTACCACTGATATATTTGTTACATGGTAGCTTTTTGAAGTGCATGTCTATGTGCACAAACAGCAGGCTCATTTCACCACAATGCTGTGGTATGAATGTGACTAACTGCCCAAAGCCAGTTTTAATATCCTCTCCACTCTTACAGTGATTTTTCTCTGCTAAGTCTCATTGTTCAACATCATGTCAAAGCTTTGATTGAATCACCATTAAGAATGGCAGCCCAACATGAATGTGTCTGTTTGATGAAGAGACTTTGAATACACATATAAATTGACAGAGCAATGACATACATTCAGGTCTGTTGCTTAACATGGCCAATCCAAAGCTTTCCTCTGTAATGTGTGAATGTGCAGCAGAATGTTAAAGAGCAGCATGTTAAATGTATGCAGAAAACCCGATTTTTTATCTCTACTTCTGCTAATACATCCTTCTAAAACTTAGGGTGGAAAATGTGAATTTTAGGAATCATGTTAATGTAACTTCACTAATTTTGCTCACTGCAGTGGAGCCATTGTATATGTTGCAGCTTACTCTGTTAATATTTTTTAATAATTTTTAACCATCCAGAAATATTTTTGCCATGGTAGCAAAAAATCTATCCAACAGTTCCAGTTCAGGTCAAGAGCAGGTTATTGAGACATTTTTGGACAGATTTTATTGACATTGTACATGGAGATAGTCATTGTCCCTGGGAGACAAACTCAGATGAGAAGTCCTGTACCAAAGATGAAAACAATGTCAACTATCAGCTAAGAATATGTTACTATATCTGTTATTTGTTATCTGTATTTGCCCAGACTTCCTCGCCATTCCAGACAATAGCATGGCATGGCTGTCGCTATTAAATGCAAATGAAATTAAGAAAGCAAATCAATGTTGCTATGGCAATGCACAAACATGGCACACAGTGTAAAGTTAAAGGAATTTCACAGCAGGTAAATGTCAATAAGCCAGATGAGTTTTGAACAAAAATACTTGGAATTGAAAATATTATACAGCAGCTGCACCCAACAATAGAACCAGTTTGTTTGCGTAGAACGATGATTGAGTCAGTACACCTGAGGAATGAACCTGTTAATGCTTCATCACTGAACACGGCCAACATGTCATTTAGCATGACATGTCTGCCAAAGGCTACAGCTGTGATGCTGAAATATGTGTAGGTGACACAATTCATTACTTTTATTGTGGCCCTGATTATAAGACGGCACCTGCTTTTGAAAAGACTCTTTAAAGTCTGAGAAACACTATGAGTTAAAGATAACATTTTTTCATTAATGTTTGTAATGTAAGCATATGTAGATATGTGTTCATGTGCCGTTAGTTCTGCACTCTGTTGATTTCTGTGACACAGGTCATTCTCAGCCAATTGAATGATAGATCAGTCCCGGGTCCATTTCCGCATCGAGAGATTTGAGCTGGTTTCAGGATACATTAAGAGGACTTGTAAAAACTTGCTAGCCCAGCATAATCAAGGCTACAAAGCCAGAGCTGTACACTGGAGCTGCATATTTTTGCTAGTTTGGTGTTCCAAAGCTAATAAGAAGACATGTACAGTACTGCTAGATTTAGATAGATACCTTCTGTTTTTTTGCTTTAATCACATTGTAACTTATGCAGCTGATTGCTCAAAAGGGAGACATCAGTCCTTGTTGTGTAGCAAAGATACTTCCTGATACTCTGCTGTGGTGGATTAAATACAAAAAGGCAATGTTTCTTTTATCTGCTGATGATTTGCCTTAGTGTTCTCTGGTACTCTTCAACTGGCTACTCACTGTACTCTGGTACTCTTCAACTGGCTACTCACTGTAAACTGAAATATGTACAGATTGTATTTTTTTCTCTTGTTGTTCTTTTGGCTGTGGTCTCTGAAAATGACATGCTAATATCCTGAATCCTTGTATATGTGTAATTTGGATTACAAATTAAAATCTTTTTGCATGTTTTTATCTTTTCATTATGGAATTACACTGTTTTACACTGCTTTCCTTTCTGAATTAGGGCGTGTAAGCAGGTTTTTCAAGCACGGGTAAGCCCACTAAGTATATATTATACAACTAATATCCCACAGCCAGTGAACACCACTTGAGTCTGCCTTTCTGTCAGCTGTTGTGTGTGCGGTGTGTGATTGATGTGTCCATATGATGTCACAGACAGGCATTAAAATAAGTAAGACAACTACAGCAGTCTTTAAAAACTTTTCAGCAGTTTCCTCTATTTGTAAAGTGGGGGGCAGCAATAGTCGAAACAAAACAGATGCATGTCATATTACAATAACAATAGGTGTGAAATTATCCAATGCATTCTGTGATGATATTGTGGGTGTTGATAAGAGTCTCATGGATATATTGATAGAGAGGTGTCCAAAGGCATGATCACAGAATCGGCGCAACCAGGACCAAGAGCACGATCAGGGCGGGCGAGCGGGGGGTACAGTATCAGTGCAGCCACAGCACGACTACAACCAAAGGCATGGTCAAAGCACCAGCACAGATATCACAACGATCAGACACAGCCAGGGTTAAGGCCAGGATCTGGGAAAGCTAGGAAACTAGGGAGCAGGAATGCTCCGGAGAGGCAACGGAATTAGCGTAGTGCAGTTCAACAGACCCAAGGTGGTGAACAGTAAAAAGGATAAGCACTCAATGAGGATCCTAGAGTCACTGATCTGCAATTACAACTTAAATATGAATGCCAGAGAACACTTATAGAAAAGAAAGAAAGAGAGAGGAAGCAGAGCCAGAGTGGCAGGTGTAGTGGACTGCCTTGGACTGGTCTCTGTAATCCCTTTTTCTGAAGGGTCAGTTCTAAGTCTCGAGTTCCCCTATACAAGTGGGGGACACGTCAAGAGACACTGTTTTACGAACCTAAAACATCCAACAGGGGGTTGTTAATTAACTTAACTTATACTCCCTGGGGATGTCTGCAAACACGCTCTGCCTTTGAAACCACAGCAAAGGGCCAGTGTCTGACACCCTCCACCCTGACATATGGTGGGAAGAAAAACACTCCGAAGGCCCCATCAGCATACCACAGGAGGTAAGGCGTCTGAATGACCTCCTGGGATCACCCAAGCAATACTAAACAACCATCATATTGCCTCCCCTGCTGAGATAACCAACTGGTCGAACATTGGGTAAAGCCATTATGTAACCCTGTGTTGTGATTAACATCTGACAGAATGACTTGGACCAAGGTTGTAAGTTAAAAATGTCCCCTTTTCTTCAACCTTTGTGACTGGGGGTGAGGGAGGTCTCCATGCTTCAGTGAACAGATAGGAGCACCTCCCATTCTTTTCATCTCAGGCAATTTGAATGAGTTAGGTAAAGTACGTTTTATTCTTCTTTTATAATGGAGCTATACTGCCATCTAGTGGCCTTAGTTATTAGTGAGCTCGTAACCAACTTTGTAGTTACATCTTGTTTTGTATTCATTGTATAATGATAGATGAAATGGTAATTATATATCCAAGTAATCCCCAAGTTGTTAGAACCCATGGTATAAATGTGATGTTATGTATGGTCATTTAACTAATTGAACAAGAAGGCTTTCAGAGTCATGTGTTATGTCACAAATTGTCCTCTCAGATCTCCTAACAGGTATTTGAATTTACTGTGATGAGATCATAGTTGTGATGAGATGCGTGAATTTACACACGAAGGATTAGGTTGCGTAATTCATCATAAAGTACCGAGAAATAGATGTCTCCTAAATTACATTAAGTATTTTATAAAAAGAGAAATGCCAGATGCGCGATCGCTCGGCGCGAAGACTCGCTAATTCCCGCCTCCTATTCGCACATCCCAAAGTTCAGAGATAAAAACTAAGCGAGACCTCAGCCCTCTCTCACTTCTTTTACTTTCTTTTCCTTTTTCGGATCCGCTCTTCAGCTCTTCACTTCTCTTGATTCTCGCTTGTTGCTGGTAGGCAACTCTCCAGTAAACTGGTAGGCAACTCTCCAGTAATCTCCGTCGCCTTTTCAACGTGTTGTATACTGCCGAAGATAACATTGAACCTGAGATTGTGATATCCCTAGATGCTCACAAAGCTTTTGATAGAATAGAGTATTTCTATCTCTTCACAGTTCTTGAGAAATTCGGATTCGGTCCTAAATTTCGTTCGTGGATCGAAATAATATATGCAAATCCCCAGGCTATGGTGAGAACAAACAATATAATATCTGAACCTTTTCCTCTGTTTCGGGGAACAAGGCAGGGGTGCCCCTTGTCACCTCTGCTCTTTGATATGGCAATTGAGCCCCTTGCAATAATGCTGAGGAATGCTGCTGGACTTGGGGGTATACACAGGGGGATGCAAAACCATAAACTCTCGCTATACGCTGATGACCTCCTTCTTTTCCTGTCAAACCCTGCCACAAGCATCCCAGTGGCTCTGAATATTATTGAAGACTTTGGGAAGGTCTCGGGTTATAAAGTTAATCTAGCGAAAAGTGTTCTTTTCCCAATTAATAAGCAGGCGAGGAGACTGTCATTTCAGTCCTTTCCTTTCACAACGCACAAAGATAAATTCACTTACTTAGGTGTCAATGTAACAAGTAAATACAAAGACTTATTTAATCATAACTTTAAAGTAACATTGGATAAGGCAAAATTAGATATGGAGAGGTGGTCATCTCTCCCCCTATCATTAGCAGGGAAGATTAATTCTGTTAAAATGACTGTAATGCCACGGTTCCTCTATTTGTTCCAGACAATTCCAATTTTCATCCCTAAATCATTTTTTAAAGAATTAAATAAATGTACATCCACCTTTATCTGGAATAAAACAGTCCCCGGATAAGAAGAGAGTTCCTTGAGAGACAGAGAGAAGAGGGAGGCCTGGCTCTACCAAATTATATGCACTATTATTGGGCTGCCAATATACATAAGCTGTTGTTTTGGGTCTCACAGGTAGATGACGATGAAACCCCAGTTTGGGTACATATGGAAAGATATGCATCTAGCCCAGTGTTACTACGCTCCCTGGTCTGCGCCTCTCTGCCCTTAAGCAAACACCTGTACACAAACAACCCTGTTGTACATGACTCTATCAAAATTTGGGTCCAGTTCAGAACACATTTTAAAAACAGAAATGCCCTCCTCTCTGCTCCTGTCTATGGCAATCATTTGTTTCCCCCGGCCCTTGGGGAGACAGCATTTAGGGAATGGTATAGAGCTGGGGTGGAATGTGTCAAAAACCTTTTAAAGATGGGGTATTCATGTCCTGCGGCTCAACTGGAGAAAAGAGTATGGAATCCCCTCAAAGACTAACTACCTCAGATATTTTCAGGTTAGAATTTGTGAAAAACATTCTCTTCATCCTTATGCTATCAGTAAAGCGGATGGATAGATGAACTATTGGATATGAATCCGACTTGTAAAGGGATGATTTCCAGGATCTATGTGAATATCCAGAATGTGGCTTCCCACCCTCGATTACATAAAAAACGGAAATGGGGAGGAAGAGTTAGAATTGGACATATCGAAGTTGACTGGAGATGGGCAGTAGAACAATACCTCTTCCTCTGTATGTGTTAGAACACGGATTGATACAATTTAAGGTGTTACACAGACTTCATTTTTCAAGGGACAAACTAGCAAGAATTTATCAGGGGGCTGATCCGACTTGTCCTAGATGTAAACAGGTGCCAGCCAACATATGTCACATGTTCTGGTCTTGTCACAGGCTGAAAGAGTTTTGGGCCAAAATTTTCAAAACCTTCTCATCCGTTTATAACAGAAATATAGAGCCCACCCTCTGGCAGCCATCTTTGGTGTGGCACCAGGGGAAGCACAATAACGACTGCTCAAAGGAAAGCAATAGCATTTTCTTCGTTGTTGGCCAGGAGATTAATTTTATTTAACTGGATAAAGGCAACACCGCCATCTCACGAACGATGGATGGAGGAGGTGATGGCACACCTGAAATTAGAACACCTTAGATTTACATTGCAGGGCAACACCAAGAGATTTTCTAAGGTCTGGCAGCCTTTTATTTCTCCACTTTGAACAGGAGGTTTCAGCTGCTCCAACATAATTGGCAGCTTCAGCCCCCTCCCCCTTTCCCCTCCCCATCTCTCTCTCTTTTTTTTTTTTTTTTTTAATTTAATTTTATTTATTCATTTTTTAATTAATTAATTTATTTTGTCATCTATTTTCTTCTTATTATCATGGGTGGTGGGTGTGTCTGATGTTTAGTATTAGTATGATTTGTCTTGTCACTGTTTTGTCTGTAGTTTAGTTCTACATTTGTGATGAATAAGTTCAGTCCTATTATCTTGGTTTGAATGGAGGTTTGATGTCTGAATGTGAAAATCAATAAAAACACTTTGATTATTGATTCTCGCTCACCCAAAGTTTACTTTTGTTCCAAAAGTTTTACAAGAGGAGCCGCGACTGCACGTTAAAACGTGCCTGAATCGTAACTTTCTAAGCTTTTCTTTCTATTTTCTTAACGTTTGTTTTAAACGCCGTTTCTGGTCAGCAAAGACGTCTTGTTTATTTCACCTCAAATAGGCTTGAGATAATAGTCCAAAGTAACTCCGTCAGGCCAACTGGACTACTTTTTGATTACTACTGCGAGTTTAATTGAAGAAGGACATTCCTCGATCCGCCGTCAACTCTGCCACGGATCTGAAGGCAACTCCTGCTGTACAAAATTGTCAGCATCCGCAGCCTGCCCTTAAAGACTTTGTTCAAAGGCTTTTACCGGTTTGCT
Organism: Plectropomus leopardus; assembly: GCF_026936395.1. Classification (NCBI taxonomy): domain Eukaryota; kingdom Metazoa; phylum Chordata; class Actinopteri; order Perciformes; family Serranidae; genus Plectropomus; species Plectropomus leopardus. Next base: position 381,378 of record NC_142180.1, read on the forward strand.
GAGGCGAACACTGAGGCCAGTTAAAGTCCGCCGTACACCGACTCCATCATCCCTGCCCCCGCCGCCTTTCAGTGGGTCACCTCGTCTGGAAGACGCGCAGCAGCCCTCTACCGGAGCAAGGCGACGATCTGGACCTCCAAGGAGAAGTCTGTTCAAGTCGGCAAAAGTAGGCAAAGTAACATCTTCTAACGATCAGAGTTGATGTCGTATAGCGATGTTCTAATTAAATTACGGAATATTAAATTACTGTTCAGCGAGCGTCCCCGCTCCATAAGATCACACGTCTCTCCCCACTATCATCTATAATTAATCGTTTACATCACCTGAATACAAGTTACATTACCTTGTTCCCTTTTCTTGGTTTAACCTCATTTATATGCCATATTTCTTATTCTGTTTTATCATCACTTCATATAATATAAATAAAAAGGCTTCACTTATCGCCAAGTCGTTGTCTGTGAATATTATTTCATGAGAGAAACAAGATCAATGTATACAGGATAAACTGTAGGGATTGTGATACTGATTAGAATGATGACATGTTGTAACACTGTCATAATCTAAGATAAAATTTTTCCTGAATGGAGAATGGTGCCCCTTTTACTTTAACGAGTGCAAAGTCCAAATTTTTACGTAGTTATTAATATCCGCTACACAGCTCTGAACAGACTCAAAACCATCTCCGCGGGATCGGGCTGAAAGCTCTGCCACCTCCCTGTCACACAGATGGGGATTTCAACTGAGCACAAGAAACTTGTGCTTCAGGAACATACACAATAATGAAACTAGGGTCACTAATTAGCTATTATGGCTTAAATATAAAGGTCAGAGAGCAGTGTTAGTCTCCACTGCTCTCTGACCCCTATAGAAAGTCCCCCAGCAGATTAAACCTATGTCAGCCTAACTACGGACAGGTCCAGGCAACCTGAGCCAGCTCTAATTATAAACTTTATCAAAAAGGAAGGTCTTAAGTCTACCTAGTCTTAAGACTAGGAGCTCGGTTGTCGGGGGCTTTATGCCCCTGGTAGGGTCACTCATGGCAAACAGGTCCTAGGGGAGGGACCAGACTCTGGTCTAGCTCACCGGACCCTCATGATGAAAAAGAAGAATGGTTCAGAGTTTCCCTCGCCCGGATGCAGGTCACCAGGGCCCCCCCCTGGAGCCAGGCCTGGGGGTGGGGCTCGATGGCAAGCGCCTGGTGGCTGGGCCTTCACCCATGGGGCCTGGCCAGGCACAGGCTGGGCATGGCGATGTGGGTCCTCCTGCCCATGGGCTCACCACCCGTAGGAGGGGCCATAGGGGTCAGGTGCTGTGTGAGTTGGGCGGCAGCGGAAGGCGGGGACCTTGGCGGTCCGATCCTCGGCTGCAGAAGCTAGCTCTGGGGACGTGGAATGTCAGCTCTCCGGTGGGGAAGGAACCTGAGCTTGTGCGCGAGGTTGAGAAGTTCCGACTAGATATAGTCGGCCTTACCTCGACACGCAGCATGGGCTCCGGAACCAGTCTTCTTGAGAGGGGATGGACTCTCTTCCACTCTGGAGTTGCCATTGGTGAGAGGCGCCAGGCAGGGGTGGCAATAATTATTGCCCCCCAGCTTGGTGCATGTTTGTTGAGGTTTACCCCAGTGATTGAGAGGGTAGCCTCCCTCCACCTTCGGGTGGGGGGACGGATCCTGACTGTCGTTTGTGCCTATGGTCCAAACAGCAGTTCAGAGTATCCACCCTATCCCTTTTGGAGTCCTGAGAGGGGGTGCTGGAGAGTGCTCCTTCTGGGGACTCCCTCGTTCTGCTGGGGGACTTCAACGCTCATGTTGGCAACAACATTGAGACCTAGAGGGGTGTGATTGGGAGGAATGCCCCCCCCCCGATCTGTTTTGTTATTGAACTGCTCACCACAGATTGTCCATAACAAACACCATGTTCAAGCATAAGGGTGTCCATACGCGCTGGACTGGCAGACTGGGGTGGTGGTCCCTCTTTTTAAGAAGGGGGACCGGAGGGTGTGTTCCAACAACAGGGGGATCACACTCCTCAGCCTCCCTGGTAAGGTCTATTCGGGGGCACTAGAGAGGAGGGTCCGCCGGATAGTTGAACCCCGGATTCAGGAGGAGCAATGCAGTTTTCGCTCCGGTCGTGGAACTGTGGTCCAACTCTGGAATTTCTAGGCACAGCCAGGGTGTTGAGGGGGTCCGGTTTGGTGACATCAGGATTGGGTCTCTGCTTTTTGCAGATGATGTGGTCCTGTTGGCTTCATCAGGCCGTGACCTCCAGCTCTCACTGGATCGGTTCGCAGCTGAGTGTGAAGTGGCCAGGATGAGAATCATCACCTTCATATCTGAGGCCATGGTTCTCAGCCGGAAAACGGTGGAGTGCCCCCTCCAGATTGGGGACGAGATCCTGCCCCAAGTGGAGGAGTTTAAGTACCTCGGGGTCTTGTTCATGAGCGAGGGAAGGATGGAGCGGGAGACTGACAGGCAGATCGGTGCAGCGTCTGCAGTAATGCGGACTCTTCACCGATCTGTCGTAGTGAAGAGGGAGCTGAGCCGAAAGGCAAGCGATTTACCGGTCGATCTTCGTTCCTACCCTCACCTATGGTCACAAGCTTTGGGTAGTGACCGAAAGAACAAGATCGTGGTTACAAGCGGCCGAAATGAGTTTCCTCCGTAGGGTGGCTGGGCTCTCCCTTAGAGATAGGGTGAGAAGCTCGGTCATCCGGGAGGGGCTTGGAGTAGAGCCGCTGCTCCTCCGTGTTGAGAAGAGCCAGATGAGGTGGCTTGGGCATCTAATTAGAATGCCTTCTGGACACCTTCCTGGGGAGGTGTTCAGGGCATGTCCCACCGGTAGGAGACCCCGGGGAAGACCCAGGACATGCTGGAGAGACTATGTCTCACAGCTGGCCTGGGAACGCCTCGGGATCCCCTGGGAAGAGCTGGACGAAGTAGCCAGAGAGAGGGAAGTCTGGGCTTCACTGCTTAGGCTGCTGCCCCCACGACCCGACTCCAGATAAGCGGAAGAAAATGGATGGATGGATGGAATGGATGGAAGGGAGGCAAAAGATAAATCTTGATCAAATAAAACTCTGAGGTTCCTTACAGATGTGCTAGAGGCCAAGGTAATACCATCTGGAGAAATTACATTGTTGGAAAGGGAGTTTCTGATGTGTTTTGGGCCAAGAACAATAACTTCAGTTTTGTCTGAATTCAACATCAAGAAATTACGGCTCATCCAGGCTTTTACGTCCTTAAGACATGTTTGAAGTGAAGATAGCTGATCAATTTCATCTGGTTTCATAGATAGATACATTTGCGTATCGTCAGCATTATAATTAAAATTTATAGAGTGTTTTCTAATAATGTTGCCTAGAGGAAGCATATATAAAGTAAAAAGGATTGGTCCAAGTACAGAACCTTGTGGCACTCTGAAGACGAAAGCAGACCTTAGTATGTGCAGACAATTGATCATTGATGTGAACAGATTGGGAACAATCTGATAAGTAAGATTTAAACCAGGTTAGTGCTGTTCTTTTAAGGCTGATTAACTGTTCCATTCTGTGCAGCAAGATATGATGGTCAATGGTGTCAAAGCGGCACTGAGATCTAAAAGCATTAAAATAGAGACCAGACCTGAATCAGGAGCAATCAATAAGTCATAAGTAATTTTTTACTAGTGCGGTCTCTGTGTTATGATGAAGTCTAAAGCCTGACTGAAAGTTCTCGAATAAACTATTATCTTGGAGAAAGTCACAGAGTTGATGAGCAACCACTTTCTCAAGAATTTTAGAAATAACAGGGAGATTAGATATCGGTGTATAGTTAGTTAAAATCTCAGGCTCGAGGGTGGGCTTCTTTAGAAGAGGTTTAATGACAGCTACTTTATAGGACTGTGGTACATATCCCGGTAATAAAGACGCATTGATTTTATCTAATAAAGAATTGTCTAATAAGCTGCCTTTAGTAGCCGAGTTGGGATTGGGTCTAGCAGGCATGTTGATGGCTTAGGGGGAAATGGGGGAAAAACGGTCCAAATAAATTCCAGGCCTTGCTGCCATAGTCAAGCTACCTGAGTACGGGGTCAGGTCAGTTAAGGGCAAGAGGTGATGGATTCTATCTCGAATTGTTTTTATTGTTTTATCATTAAAAAAAACTCATAAAGTCACCACTCCTTAGGGCCAAAGGAATACAAGGCTCTATGGAGCTGTGACTCTGAGTCAGTCTGGCTACAGTGTTGAAAAGAAACCTGGAATTGTTTTTAATTTCAATTTATGACGAGTAATAGTTTGCTCTGGCATGGCAGAGGGCCTTCTTATACATTTTAAGACGATCCAGCCAGACTAAACAGGACTCTCCGATCTTGGTTGAACACCAATTTCTTTCAAATTTTTCGCAATGTTTGTTTCAATTTGCGGATCTGGGTAAAACATGGGGTTAATTTTCTCTGTTTCATTATTTTCTTCTTGAAAGGTGCAACAGAGTCGAGAGCTGATCGCAGTGAGCCAGTAGCACTATAAACAAGACAATCAATTTGAGAATGACTTAGTTAGTAAGAGTATTCTCAGTCACTGTAAGACATGGTAACGATGTCAATGCAGAAGGAATCAATTTCTTAAATTTAGCCACTGCTGAATCAGATAGACATCTAGAGTAGTAACTCTTGCTGAGAGACTTGTAGTTGAGTAATAAAAAATTGAAAGTTATTAAATAATGGTCTGACAGAGTGGGATTCTCTGGGAAGACTAATAAATCTTCAATATCAATGTCGTATGCTAGGACAAGATCTAGGGTGTGGTTGTAGCAGTGATTGGGTTTATGTACACACTGACTGAAGCCAATTGAATCCAAAAACGTGGAAAAAGCAGAGCTAAGGCTATCACAATTGATATCCATGTGAATGTTAAAATCCCCTACAATAATTACTTTGTCTGATTTAAGCACTAAACTTGATATAAGCTCAGAGAATTCAGATAGAAATTCACAGTATGGGCAGGGGACGCAGTACACTATAACAAATAGAATTGGCTGTAGAGTTTTCCAGGATGGGTGAGAAAGATTAAGGAAAAGGCTTTCAAATGAACTGTAGTTTAGCTTAGCTTCAGGGTAAATTGCTAAGCTTGAATCAAAAATAGCAGCAACTCCCCCTGGAAGTGGTCGGGGGACAGATGCCGTTTTTATAACATTTACATTATGGGTGTGTGATTGTGCTAGAAGCTCAGATAAGCGTGTAAGACTGGGACTCTGCACCCTGGTCCTAACTATGGGATGTCATGACTTTGGGCTTCTAATAAACTCGGCCTAGATTCCTAGATAGGAGAGCAGCCCCATCCAAAGTGGGATGGGGGCCATCCCTCCAGATAAGACCAGGTTTACCCCCCAAAAGAGTGCCAATTATTATGTACACATCCAGCTTCAGTGTTTTCACTTTCCTCCATTCACAATGATTCCCAGCCAGTGTTCTTCTTGTGCCCTGATTTTCACGTGTCATCAGGATCACATGACTGAAAACAAGCTAGTCAAAAAGAAACTTCACAGTAAAGTATGTAATTTAATACAACAATAGAAAAAGAAACTTCACTGTAAAGTATGTCATTTAATACAACAATTAAAAAAAAAAAACACCATGGTAAAGTTGTAAAAAAAATTTAAGCCATAGCCATTCAGCCATTTAAGTCAAATGTCATGAGTGTCAGACAAAAAGTCAGTATGGTATGTCATCAATAAAACGGTAAAAGGGTAATAGTGTAGCATGTTTTAAAAATCTGGAAGTCATAGTATAGTGTCATGTTATCATATGTCATCAAAATGCAAAAAAATAGTCATCAAATCAGAAAAATGTATGAATAAAAATAAAAAGTCTGAGTAACGTCATAAAAATAGAAATAGAAATTAAAGAATAATATGTAAAAAAAAAAATCTGACAAAAGTCATGCTGCCAATTTTAAATCTCCTGGCCCCGATGGGTTCCCAACAGATTTTTTCAACAAGTTCTCTCCTGATCTTGCTCCCTTTTGTTGTTTAGTATTTTCTGACTCTTTTGACTCAGGTGCACTTCCTCCTTCATTCAGCCAGGCCTGTATCTACCTGTTGCTAAAAAAGATAAGGACCCATTAGACTGTGCCTTTTATAAGCCTATATCATTATTAAATGCAGATGTGAAGATCCTGGCAAAGGTTTTGGATCACAGATTGGAGGGTATTTCTGTCATATCACCTGATCAAACTGGATTTGAAAAACACTGTCACTCATTCTATGATATTTGAAGGTTATTTATCATTTTATACTCCTGTTCCTAGGTTAAATTACTTTATACATACCCTCTTGCTTCTGTGCTCACAAATAGTCATTACTCTGAATATTTTAAACTACATTGTGGTACTAGACAGGCCTTTTAAGTCCATTCCTTTTCTCCATTGCCATCGAGCCAATCGCATTTGCCATGCGTGGCAACAGAGGGATACAGGGGATTTGGAGGGGAGGTGTCGAGCATAAGGTCTTTCTATATGCAGACGATTTGTTTCTGTTTGTCTCAAAACCAGCCACTTCCTTATCAGAAGCACAGCATTAGTAAGGAGGCCCCTTAACTCAAGTATACAAATTTTATATAAAAGGTCGTGACTGACTGTTTCAACTATCTTGGAGTATGTGTCACCAGAGAATTTAAACATTTATTTAAATCAAACTTTCTTAGTCTATTTGATCAGTCATACAAAGAAATGTCTGTCATGTTCATAAAAATAGAAAAAAGTTAAAGTATGCCATAAAAAATTAAAAATTATACAGTAATTAATCATTCAAGACAAAAGGTCTCATAAAAAAGGAAAAGAAAAATGAAATGTCATATTATAGTATGTCTCAATAATGCAAAAACAAACCAAAAAAAATCACCATAGTATGGTATGTCAAACATACATACTTACAAAAAGTCCTAGTGAATGAAAACATCATACAATAGTATATCACAAAAATGGAAAAAAGTCAATGTAGAATATGTCTTCAAAAATAAAAATATAGTAGGTCATCACACTGCAAAAAGTCTTTGTATAGTATGCCTTTAAAAAAATCAGTGTAGTATGGTAGAGAAAATGTATACTACAGTATAACATAAAGTGTAAAAAGTCATCGTAAATAATATCTTAAAAATGCAAAAATAATAAGAATAATAACAATAATAAACTTATAATAATTATGCCACAGCAACAAAATTATAAAAAAAAAATTTAAAAACAGTCAAGTGTAGAATGTTCCAAAATCCACAAGCTGTGTGTGTGTGTGTGTGCGCGTGTATGTGTGTGTGTATGTGTATGTGTATGTGTATGTGTATGTGTATGTGTTTGAACTCGCCCCCAACAAGTGTGCAGACAGCTGTGTGACAGAACTCAAGGTGCTGAAGGACCACTAGGAACTGCAGCTAAACAAGAATGACAGGATCACTGTGGAGAGAGCACAACACACTTTATCTCTCATGCAGATAAAACCACATCGTAGGTAGATCAATTATTTACCTATACCTATTTACCTATTTACCTATTTACCTATAAGACGCACCTGATTCTGAGGAAGCTAAACCATTTTAAATAGTTTTGGCAAGTGCATCATAACCTTCTTATAAAAAACTATATTATAAACATCCCATTTTTTTCATGATTTAAATTTATCTGGCATTGTTTCTGCTAATTGTATTTGTTTATAACTACAATACTACATTTAATGGTTTATAAGGAGCTGTTTTTGTTTTATATACTACAAAGCTTGTTACAGCTCCATCATTATTTAAAGTTATATGTATATGTATATATATATGTATATATATATATATATATATATATGTATATATATTATTATGCTGTTAGTTTTTTGCATCACCACTTCCCCCTCATAAATAACGAACAGTCCCTACAAACTAACCTTTGTACCCTAACCCTAACCCTAACCCTAAAATACATATAGCTTCCACATCTGCTACACCTCAATGTCAAATTATGCTTATTGTATGTCAAAGTAGCTCACCTTGTCGTCCTCAATAACAGGAGATGGAAAAGCCTCTGGCCCTGCGGCAATGCCTATCTCGTTGCTATAACAACGGCAGCGCATGTGGATGCAGCAGCCAGTACCTCTTCAAATCCTTGCTACTTTTTTGATGTATTTTATTCCTTTTTTTCAACACCATGACCCCTTCTGCTGAAGCACGACTTATCTATGACAGAAAAGCACTTATAAACAGCAGGAATAGTTGTGTTGGTTTTGGACTGAACTCAGCAGACTGCGAGAGGATCCCCACCGGTGGCATGTGCCCAGGAGCAAGTAAGACCAGAGGGGAGAAACAAAACTGAAAGCTGAATGTAGCAGGATCAAGGACAAAAATAATTCATTTTTTTTTAAACTTGGTTTAAAAAATGACCAATAAATCTACCTTCTACCTTCTTCTACCTTCTCTGTGGCCAAAGACCGGCGCAAATTCTGCCGGCACATTTGCTTTGCTTTCTTCTAGTGCTGTTACAGAGGAGCTGCAGGTTTTTTTTTTTATAATCTCCTGTTATTAAAGATGACAAGGTGAGCAACTAACATTACTAGAAGCATTCACTTCACACTAAGGCATTGCAGATCTCACCATAAAAAACTTTCACCCTCTAACTATTATATATGTCCATGCTAAATTTAGCCCTTGAGCTAGCAGCACAAGGTGACTTGGCTCAACATGGCTAATGTTAGCAAAGATGTTGTTACCATGTATTAGCATTGTCTTTGCACTAGCTTAAAAACAGAGGCTTCAAAAGGCAACATTGTGAATGCCAGATGCTCACAACTAGGGTAGCAAAATTCCATTTTTCAAATGGATCAGTTTTCAAAGTTGGTAACTTTCCATGGGATTTAACAGGAATTTATGGGAATTAACAGGAATTTATGGGAATAAATGGGAATAAATCTGGAATTTAGTAAATTGAAGGTTGGCCTTTAACAGGGATTTAAATATAGTTGGGGAGAAAGCAGGTGCTAACAAGTGGCTAAATGGGACTACAGTGTTTGTCCGGACATTAGATGTCCTTACACTGGACACAGAAACTCATTAGACCCACTTGTATGCCTTCACAGCTTTACAGAGTCACACTCGAACTTGTTGATTTATCTGCTTATAATATTTCTCAATCACGTTTTAACGTTGTGATGTTTAAGTCATGCGACCGTGATGTAGTTCGTGTATAGCCTAACAACAGCTTTTTGCTTCTGGCGATTTCATTTGCTTCAAAACTCACAAAAGTGGTATTCATCTGTGAAGATTATCAAGCTGAACAAAACGTGTAAATCTCATAAACTAAACCAGTGCGATGCTTACTGCCTGGTTGGCCTACAAAAATATATCATCCCTTCACCACTCTATATCTTTGCTATTCCTCAATCACATGCACATAGTGCACTGCCCACTGCAGCTGTATTGAGGCCATGCCCCCTGCGTGTACTCCTCCATGCATTCCTCATGCATTCCTCCATCACATGGACAGATGATTGGACTATTGAGGCCACATTTTTGAGCCCCGAGCACAAGACAATTGAAGCCACACGTTTGAGCCTGTGGACTACATAAAGTGAAGAAAGTATTGATGATATTATGGGATAAATATATTTGATTTATGGTATTAATGTTTCATTTGCAAATATCACATGAAAATGTATTCATACAGTAGACTAAATGTAAGCTATAGCTAGCACCATTTCATTGACCAATTAAGAGGCTATCTTAAGAGGCATGATCTTATTATGATGCTAGCTACCTCATGTGATACTGCTTTTTCTACCTCCTGCAAGATTTTTTTCTGTACATCAATTGTAAAGTATTTTGAAGACCATTCCAGGTGTTTGGCTAGGCTAACTAGCCAATAATTTATAATTTATATATCTGTTCATGCCATTGCATTAGTATTTTTACAAGCTGTTCGTTATTTTCATTAAAAATTTTGAATGGGGCTTTTTTAAATATATATATATATTCCCGAAATTCCCCAGTTTAACTTCCAATGGAAAGTTTCTGAACTTTGCAACCCTACTCGCCATTACTCTCAGAGGGTTTTAGAATAGAATATAATAGAATATGTTTAAGTGTTATGAGGCCAAATTGTAAACTAAAAGAGATGAGAATATTTTAATTTAAGATCATAGCGATCAGAGTAAGAGAGAGTAATTCAAATACAACTTATGGTTCTTTTTTTCACTTTTTCTTTTATCAACACTCAACTCTAGCAAAGCTACACAGCATATTGAGAAGAGTTATATTTCTGGTGTTGGTAAAATCTAAGCAAAATCAGAGTTAATTCTACTCTGAATAGAGTCAAATCCCCTACATTTCAGCCCACCCCCACCATGCTACACAGCTACAGGCGCGACACACCAACTGAGGAGCCTCTGGTGAAGCTGCTGGCTGTGCGTTTCACCGTGGTTTTTAGTCGACGTTATTCGGTAAGTACGAGCTACTCTCTGTTCACGTCAGGTTTTAATATTTGTATTACCCTTCTGGCACCTGGTCTGTCTAATGCCACCACATTAGCCACGCTAGGCAGTGAGGATTTTAGTTCATTCGGTTCGCTAAAACTTTAAATTTGATGGTAAAGACTGTATCTGTTGTGATAAATGTTTTAGACTCAAGATTAACAAAAGTGAGCAAGTTAACTCTAATTAAGCACCGTATCGGTTGTGGGCTGTTAGCATTAAGTTAGTGTTAACATTTGTATTTATGTTGGTGTTGATATGTTTCCAGTTTTCTTAAGTTTTCTCAAGTTCGTGACTTTTACAGTCAGTCAGTCAGTCAGTCAGTCAGTCATTTTCTGAAACCGCTTGTCCCCGTAAGGGTCGCGGGGGGCTGGAGTCAATCCCAGCTGTCATCGGGCGGAAGGTGGGCTACACCCTGGACAGCTCGCCAGACTATCGCAGGGCCGACACATATAGACAGACAACCATCCATTCTCACAGTCACACCTAAGGGCAATTTAGAGTTACCAATCAACCTAAATTGCATGTCTTTGGACTGTGGGAGGAAGCTGGAGACCTCGGAGAGAACGCACGCAGACACGAGGAGAACATGCAAAATCCGCACAGAAGGGCCCCCGCCGACTTTTACAGTCATCACATAATTACAGTTCATAGTGAGTTTCATTGTGGTATCTAAAATTTTAGATACCAGATCTCTATGACATAAAAATGAAAGCTTTTCTGTACCTCATTTAGTCACTGATTTAATATTGGATAATCATATTGATTTATTATGCCTCACTGAGACCTGGCTTTGTCCTGAAGAGTACGTTAGCCTGAATGAATCGACACTGGCCGAGGAGGGGGAGTCGCTGCTATTTTTGATTCAAGCTTAGCAATTCACACTAAGGCTAAGCTAAACTATAATTCATTTAAAAGCCTTTTTCTTAGTCTTTCTCACCCATCCTGGAAAACTCTACAGTCAATTCTATTTGTCATAGTGTACCGCGCCCCCAGCCCATACTCTGAATTTCTATCTGAATTCTCTGAGCTTATATCAACTTTAGTGCTCAAATCAGACAAAATTATTATCGTAGGGGATTTTAACATTCACATGGATGTTAATAGTGATAGCCTTAGTTCTGCTTTCTCCACACTTTTGGATTCAATAGGCTTCAGTCAGTGTGTACATAAACCCACCCACCGCTACAATCACACCCTCGATCTAGTCCTTGCATACGGCATCAATATTGCAGATTTATTAGTCTTTCCTGAGATTCCTGCTCTGTCAGACCATTATTTAATAACTTTCAAATTTTTATTACTCGACTACAAGCCTCTCAGTAAGAGTTACTATTCTAGATGTCTATCTGATTCAGCAGTGGCTCAATTTAGGAAACTGATTCCTTCTGCATTGACATCATTACCATGTCTTACAGCGACTGAGCACACTACTACTAACTTAAGTCATTCTCAAATTGACTGTCTCATCAATAATTCTACTGGCTCACTGCTATCAGCTCTTGATACTGTTGCACCCTTCAAGAAGAAAATAATGAAACAAAGAAAATTAGCTCCATGGTTTAACCTCCAGATTCACAAATTGAAACAAACATCGCGAAAATTTGAAAGACATTGGCGTTCAACCAAACTGGAAGAGTCCCGTTTAGTCTGGCTGGATCGTCTTAAAGTGTATAAGAAGGCCCTCCGCCATGCCAGGGCAAACTATTATTCATCATTAATTGAGGAAAACAAAAACAATCCCAGGTTTCTTTTCAGCACTGTAGCCAGGTTGACTCAGAGTCACAGCTCCATAGAGCCTTGTATTCCTTCGGCCCTAAGCAGTGACGACTTTATGAATTTCTTTAATTGTAACATCGCAAAAATTAGACATATCCTTTCCCAAACAGATGCTGAAAAATTAGTACAATCATTTGTCACCTCTAGGCTGGATTACTGTAATTCCCTATTATTTGGTTGCCCCAACAAATCTCTTAGGTCTCTCCAACTGGTGCAGAACGCTGCTGCTCGTGTTGTAACGGGAAGCAAGAAAAGGGATCATATTTCTCCTGTTTTAGCTTCTCTGCACTGGCTCCCTGTGAAATCCAGGATTGAATTTAAAATCCTCCTCCTTACTTACAAAGCTCTAAATGGTCAGGCTCCGTCCTATCTGTCACAGCTCATAGTTCCTTACCAACCCTCAAGATCACTGCGCTCTGAAAATGCAGGGTTACTTGTGGTTCCCAAAATTTCCAAAAGTAGGATAGGAACCAGAGCCTTCAGCTACCACGCTCCTCTGCTATGGAACCATCTTCCATTTTCGGTCAGGGAGGCAGACACTGTTTCAACTTTTAAGGGTAGACTTAAGACTTTCCTCTTTGATAAAGCTTATAATTAGGGCTGGCTCAGGCTGCCTGGACCAGCCCATAGTTAGGCTGACATAGGTTTAACCTGCCGGGAGACTTCCTCTGATAAGCTGAGCTCCTTTCCTTCTCTCAATGCCGCCATCGGAAATCACGCATGTCTGTTAACTGCATTGCCATTTGCAAGCTTAGCTTAGCTCTGTGTTAGCCATGTGGTACTCTCACTACCTGGGGCTCGCGATTTCAGAGCCTGGGTCTGTTAAATTGCACTACGCTAATCCTGCTGCCTCTCGGGAGCATTCCTGCTCCCTTGTTTCCTAGTTTTCCTGGATCCTGGCTGTAACCTTGACTGTGCCTGACCGTGGTGATAGCTGTGCTGATGCTGCGACCCTGCCTTTGGTTGTGCTCGTGCTGTGGCTGTACTGATACTGTGCCCCCAGCTCGCCCTGATTGTGGTCTGGTCCTGGTTACACCGATGCTGTGATCTTGCCTTTGGACAGCTCCCTTTCAACATATGCATGAGACTTTTATCATCTCCCTCAACATCATCATAGAGTGCAATTGCTAATTTCACACCTACCATTATTGTAATATGACATGCATCTGTTTCTATTATTGCTGTGCCTCTCTCCCCCTCTCTCCCCCTCTCTCTTTCTCTTTCCTTTTTTGCCATGATTGTATTTCATTTGCTATTTACGACATCTATTGCTCGTCTGTCCGTCCTGTCCTCTACCGCTCTTCCTGAGGTTTCTTCCTTTTTTTCCCCATTACAGGGGTTCTTTCTCGGGAGTTTTTCCTTGGGTGATGTGAGGGTCTAAGGGCAGAGGGATGTCGTACACTGTAAAGCCCTCTGAGGCAAACCATGTTTTGTGATAATGGGCTCTATAAATAAAACTGACTTGACTTGACCTTAGACTGTCTTTAGAAACAGAAGATGGATTAGTATCTTCTCCTGACGTTTTCTCTGGTAAGCCATTTACATTGTAAAAGTCACAAGATATTGGCTCAAACTGACAAAAATTACTTTTTTTTAACTACATTTGGCCTGAAAAAATGTGGAGAAATCTAACTTTTCATTAATGTTTAAATTGCATTTAGAAAATGCTGACAAAGGTGGAACATGGAGGAGTCCAAAAACACATAAAAGGTCCACAAACTGATGAAAACTTTGATTTCTTCCAGTTTATTCGAGAAGGTTTGTATAGCGTATTTTACTATAATCTAAAAAAACAAAACAAAACAAAAAAAAAACGCTAAAATAACTAAATTTACAAATGAGATGGTTAATTTGATCGCTTAATTTTTCAATTATATCAGATACCGAGGTTGACACAAACATATTTGATGAGCTGATAAAGTTAGGGGTCCGAAACTTCAAGGTTGGATACCACCAGTGTCCAGTAACAGGTAAGGCTATTGAATATATATGTATGTATGTATTTACTCAGCCTTAGTCTGATATGCATTCATCAGTATTGCTCCTAATTTTCAACTAATACTTTGTCATAGATAGATAGATGTCATAGTTTTAGGGAGTAGTTTGTATAAGTTACTACACCAGTTTAATGCATGTTCTATGATGTTGATGACTTAAACTCTGATTCATTTAACATGGTAATTAACTTAAATTACAAATAATAATTTAAAAAAAGTGTTGGTTCCACTAATCAGTATATGTGTGTATGTATGCTTTTTTCATTCCTCTTTTGACCAGTCCTTAGATATTGACATTCATTTGGTGGAAGATGAATCACAGTCATCAGTATTGCCAGAACCCCCACCATCACCAGTTCCATTGCTAGACCCCTCAGCATCACCAGCTTCTTCTATTTCATCTGATTCGACTATAATCCTCCCATCCACATATAACAGGAAGAGAGGAAAGAAAGAGCTGGATTGCAATGAAGCAAGACAGGTAAACCTAGAAACTGTCTACAAATGCATTAAATTATAAGTATTAGTAACTCATACCAGGTTCTTGTAGTACGGCAAACTAACATAAATCAGACAAAACTTACTTTACCAATTCAATGTAATTTGCATAAACGTGAGGTGAATAGTTTGAAAAAAAAAACTATATTTTGCAGAAAGTTGATACTGTACTGAGGTCCAATCCAAAGGGTGAAGAAATCTTCTAAGAGTATGACAAAACTAAGACGCTGTCAGATGCAAAACGTAGACAGATGATCAACATTGTAGTTGGAGAAATAACAGAATTATATGGGAAAGAAATCACTTCAAATGACTAAGGAAAACACATGAATTAGACAAAAATATAATAAATATTTTGTTTCAAAAGGAGGATTCCACTCAAAAGTGTGCAGACCAGTTACGTGCTGGGAATTGTGACCCTTTTTCCATATCTTCAAGATCCATACTCAAAGAATGGATATGGGAGTTTTAATGTGTCTTTGGAATCCAAAAACTGCTATTGTACTTATGTCATTAATCTATGTCTGCCTTATATTTGTGATGGCTGTGATTGTGTTTTGGTGTGTGTGTGTGTGTGTGTGTGTGTGTGTGTGTGTAATTGTATGTGCATGCATATGTGAACAGGAACATTACTATGATGCTGAGGCAAATACTGGCTATCTTACTTGGCGACTCAAGACAGTCCAACGCAACACCCATGATGGCTGCCGCGGGCGTTCAAAGTCTAATCTCCATGACAGCCCAACAGCCCGCTCTTGATTGGTGAACAGCTCCTTGGTGAGGATAGCAGAGTGGCCCTCTCGATAATCAGATACTCAACAGATAACTCTATGGTCAAAGAGAAGATGAGAGCCACCTTCGAATACAGACAGTAACTGGTTCATGACCAGGATGCAACTTCCTAAGTCTTGGATGTGTTCTCTCGTTTCCTTGACATACCTGGATTGGTAAGGATATCCATAGATTATTTGACAGCATAATAAGTATTTGAAAGCTAAATCCTTCTATATTCAAGTAACCTGTGTATGGATATTTTGTCTTGGTTTTAAGATTGACCAGGATTTTTCCATGATGTTTGGGGACGAGGTATCTGGAAAGTTCCTTGCAAAATGGCCTTCATATTTCAAGCCCAAAGTCATTGCAGAAAGCCAGAGTCTTTCCTCCATGTTGAGGAGCTGCGGGCATCTTTTGACCCTGAGATGGACAATGACTACGGTAAATAGAGACCTGTATTTAACTGTTTACCTGTATCCAATATATACCCAGTTGCTTGTTTTGATAATTCCAGTGTGCAACAGTAAAATAAATGTAAATTAGCAGTCCTCAAATATGATCATTTAAATATTGACTGCAAAATTACTAAGAAGTTTAACTGACAGCCATTTAAAACAGTTTGAACTCTTATTTCATACACCTCTCATCAAAAGAAATTAAGAGACGGTCATAGGAAAAATCTTGAAAAAGAAGTTGCTAAGCTGGAACAGGTACATAAACAAACACCTACAGCTCCCAATTTAAAGGCATTAGTATCTGCTAGGACTGAACTTAATATGGATCACACCCGTCATATTCAGAAGCTCCTACTCTTTACTAAACAGAAATACTATGAATTTAATAATAAATCCAGTCGTTTACTTGCACACCAACTGAAAAATCAGAACAGTGACCGCGTCATTAATATGATAAGATCACCGTCTGGTAATGTTTCATGCGATCCACTGATAATTAATAATACATTCAGGGATTTTTATAAATCTCTTTACAGTTCAGCGGGCACTAATCCAAATATTGCTTCGTATTTAAGCACTATTTCACTACCTACAATTGCGGAGGAGGATCGTTCCATTTTAAATGCTGCATTCACCCCTGAGGAGGTTTGGGCCGCAATTCAGGCTATGCCAAATGGTAAATGCCCAGGACCTGATGGGTTTCCACTAGAATTTTTTAAAAAGTTTTGGCCAGAGATCCATCCAATACTTATGCCTGCTATTAAAAATATTTTAAAAGATGGTATCCCTCCTTCTTGGAAGCAGGCCTCTATCAGCTTGCTCTTAAAAAAGGATAAAAACCCTCAGGACTGCTCTTCATATAGGCCTATTAGCTTACTTAATGTGGATTATAAAATAATTGCAAAAATATTGGCCCGCAGGCTTGAAAACATACTCCCCAAGATTATAAACCCAGACCAGGCCGGATTTGTTAAATCCAGACATGGCACAGATAATGTTCGCCGTGCACTTAACATTATACATTATTTGAATACTTATAAAAATCCAGCATTTATTATATCTTTAGACGCCGAAAAGGCCTTTGATCGCGTAGAATGGCCTTTTCTTTTCGCGGTATTAGAAAAATTTGGCCTGGGCCCTAAATTCATTAATTTGGTTAAAGTTCTCTATTCTGACCCAATAGCTGCTGTTAATACAAATGGTCTGATGTCTGAAGGTTTCCCAGTGTGCAGAGGTTGCAGGCAAGGGTGCCCTCTGTCACCCTTATTGTTTACTTTATTTATTGAGCCTCTGGCTGAAGCCATCAGGATTAATCCTGATATACATGGAATCTCAGTTGGGGAGGAAAGTCATGTCATTTCCTTATTTGCAGATGATGTCCTTCTGTATTTAAAGGATCCTGAAAAATCAGTTCCTGCTGTTCTGAGTTCCATAACCTTTTTCAGCGCCCTGTCAGGCTATAAAGTAAATTTAGGAAAATCTGTTGCTTTACCCTTTAATATTCCCCAGAATGTAGGTATACAGTCTCCCTTTCAATTGTCAGAGTCAGGTCTTAGATATCTAGGAATTTTTATTTCGGCCGATTTAAATAAGCTGTTTGACTTTAATTATTCCCCTTTGATTTACAAAATTAAAAATGACCTGAAAAACTGGTCTTCTCTGCCTACTTCCCTCCTTGGGAGAGTCAATGTAATAAAAATGAATATCCTCCCCCGTTTAAATTATTTATTTCAAAATCTCCCCTGTTATTTAACTCCATCATTTTTTAAGTCTTTGAATTCTCACATTTCTTGTTATATCTGGAACAATAAACATCAGAGGGTCAGGTTTTCTAAACTTACCAAGCCAAGGTGGTCTGTCGTTACCCAATCTACAACTATATTATTGGTCAGCTCAACTTAAAATAATTGCAAATTGGTTTATGAATAGTCAGAACTCTTTATGGATCAGTCTGGAGTCCTCAGCTTGTCATCCCAGGAAACTTACATTCCTTCCTTTCATCAACAATATAGATCAGATTAAATCCCTCCATGATAACATGATTATTTACAATACATTGCTGGCATGGAGGGACGTAAAAAAACATTTAAATATTCCTTTTGATATATCTGTTCGATCCCCTCTGGTGCTGAACCCTGATCTCCCAGTACAGCTTAGGAGTATCGGTTTGATCGAGTGGTCTTCTAAGGGTCTGTCAGATTTTGCAGGCATGCTGGTTTCAGACGCTTTAAAATCATTTGAACAAATAAGATCTGATTACGATGTCTCTCACAAAGATTTTTTTAAATATCTTCGAATTCGTCATTTTATAGATAGTCTTTTAAAAACTAACAAAATCCGTCTGAAACTATCAGAGCTGGAAGATGCTATGATAATGGGCAAATTTTGTAAAGGTATGATTTCAAAGTTTTATGACCTATTGCAGTATTCAGATACCTCTGCTTATGACCCTTTAAAGCCACTGTGGGAACGCGATCTGGGGGTATCATTTAATCAGGTGGAGTGGACAAAGATGTGCAATGGGATTTTTCCTAAATGCACCTCAATTTCTATACATGAGCAAAACTTTAAATTTTTCCACAGGATTTATTTCACACCTGTCCGCCTCCAGAAGATTTTCCCCAACAGCTCAGATCTCTGTTATAAATGTAAAACTCATAAAGGTACATTTATTCACCTGTTCTGGTCATGTGACCGTATCCAAGTGTTCTGGAAAGGGGTTCATTCTGTGATTCAAGAGGTTATTGGCAAACAGTTTACACAGTCTCCCTCATTTTATCTGTTAAATTACTCTCCAGACAAACAATTTGATACTGATACCAGAGCTCTCTTAGTAATACTTTTATATCTAGCAAAAAAGTGTATTTTGCTACGCTGGTCTGCACTGCAGATTCCTACTGTTGATATGTGGATTTCTCAGATATCAGCTTTGCTTCCACTGGAGAAACTGACTTACGAACTTAACCATAAATTGGACAAATTTTGGAAACTCTGGAAACCCTTGCATACTTTTCTACAGAGACTCTGACCTGTCCACTAACAAATATTAATATCTGACCTTACCCTGTCATGACATTTATTCCCTGTACCACGTCTCTTCGTCTACGCCTTTCACTTGTTATTTTCGTTTTTGTTTTTGTTTCTGTGCTTTTTGTTGTGCCCCCCCCCCCCCTTTTTTTTTTTTTTTTTTTTTCTGTTCTGTTCTGTTGCAGCACCTGTTGTTGGGGAGGGTATTTCTGTTTTGTATGTTTATTTGTTGTACTTGAATGCAAAAATCCAATAAAAAGAAAATAAAAAAAAAAAAAAAAAAGTTTGAACTTATTAATTTCAGTGTTATTAATGTAATGTCACAGGGCTATTGTTTTAAGTTAAATGGCAGCTGTATTAAAAAATAAGTAATAATTGTTTTCCAATTCTTTTCCACTTCCGTCTAAATATAATTTTTGTCTCCAAGGCTGGGATAGTGATGTGCTCTCTTGTTGCTGTTGCACCTCCTGCCCCCTACATCAAGAGGCCATAAGAAAAAAGCCAAGATTAGCTCAGCACAGGCAGCCAACGATCTTCTAAGATTTGTTAGGTGTGTACCATCAAGTTGCAGTTGTATGTAAAGAAGTATGAGATATAGGTTGACGTAGGACTAAGGAGGAATCTGCTCATCTGCTATGTTAAGTATATTACAGTACATCAGTGGCTGCCTTTGATGGGCTATGTAAAGAAGTATGAGATATAGGTTGACGTAGGACTAAGGAGGAATCTGCTCATCTGCTATGTTAAGTATATTACAGTACATCAGTGGCTGCCTTTGATGGGCTATTCAAAGCTCACTATGTTTTCAGCCTCTCTTATGATGAAGCTCTTTCCAGTTTTTACACTAAACTGACCAAATATTGGAACCACAATCTTCAACATCGATGTTGGAAATGCAAAGGAAAGCCCACGAGTCAAGGACCTGAGAGCATGACTGCTGCAAGAGCATTAAAATGCCACCATTGCACAAAGGTCAGAGCATGGACAAAAAAACAGTTCACTTAGTATGTTAATATGTTTTGTTTGAAAAATGCACCACAAAAATTATTCACTTCTTTGCCAACATTTAAAGTTTCAACATGGTTTATATCCAGCCAAAAACTAAAGTTTAAAGTGTGGAGAGCAAGGATGTCCTTCAACATTTTGTACATATAATGGTTTCAGAAAGCACCTTAACACTGTACATAGTTATTCCCGTGAAGAACAGATTGATACTAACCAGGAAGCAGACATGCAAAGACCTTTTGAGGTTGAATTTCCAAGTGATTAGCCATCAACTTCTGCATGTATGTTGCAGGTTCCCCCTGTTATAACACAGAACTCCCTTGATAGAATGTGCAGTTCTGTTGTTGCACACCTACAAACTTCTGGTCTTTCTGAAAGCATCGTCCAAACAATGGTTTGTTCAATGGAAGAAGTTGTCAATGATGTTCAAAGTCAAGCACGAGAAGCAGTTCTCCAAATGTTTTCCCCTGAATCTAGTCAGAACTTTAGAAACAAATTGAGCACAGTTTGAATCAATTAGATAATCCCTTTTCAACATTAAACACAGACAAAGAGACAAAAATATTATGATGAAAAATGGGAGAGACAGAACTACCGGTGTCTATAGTCAGATTCATGATGGGTCATATTTTCAAAACCACCCTCTGTTCTCACAACACAGGTATGCTCTACAAATGTTGCTCTGCTACAATGATTTTGAATCAGCCAACCCATTAAGTTCTAAAAAAGAGATCCACAAACTTGGATGTGTTTATTTTACTTTAAAAAAAAAACTCCCATTGAAATTGAACTCGTGTTTGAACTCATGTTAATGAATGTACATCTTGTAGCTTTTTTCTACACAAAAGATTTAAAGACATATGGTTTTAATGAAACGCTAAAGCCTCTGATGATTTGAAAATTTTACAAACAAAAGGAATTCAGCTTCTGTTTATTGATGAACCATTTTTTGGCTCTGTGATTCAAGTCACAAGAGATAATCTTGCCTTAAATAGCTAGTTAGGTTTTGTTGAAAGTTTCAGTGCAACATACTTTTGTAGGTTCTGTCTAACAAATAAAGAAGAAATCCAGTCTGTCTCTTTATACTGAGCACTACAATACAATAAGTGAAGATCCTACTCTGCATTCCATTTATGATGTTAAAAAATCTTGTGTGCTCAGTTCATTACAATATTTTCATAGTACTAACAATTATGCAGTTGATATAATGCATGATTTGTTAGAGGGTATCTTACAGTATGAGTTGAAGCTGTGTTTTCGGTAACTGATTCACAATGGTTACACATACTGTTAGAAAGGATACAGAGTTTTAATTATGGTTACTTAGGACGTAAAAACAAACCAAGTGGGTTAAAAATAGATAACAGTAAGTAGGTTAAATGCTATTCAGTCATTGTGCATTCTCTGCAATACTCCACTGATCTTTGGTGATATGGTTGAAAGGAACAGTAATCACTGAAACTTTGTGCTTCTTCTGTTACAGATTGTTAATATAATCCTCTCCCCTATTTTTACTGATGGCATGGTATCTTACCTGAAACATTTGATCTCTGACCACCATAACATTCAAGTTCAAACTTTGTTCCCTGATAAAAAATTGATTCCCAAACACCACCTAATGATCCACTATCCAATATGTATTAAACAGATTGACCCTCTTATCCATGTGTGGTGTATGCGATTTGAAGCAAAACACAATTTTTTCTTTCAGTTTTTTTTTTTTTTTTTATGAAAATTATTATTTTAAGAGATTTGAGTTTGGTACTTTAATGATAAAAACAATTGATAACTTGAGAGGTGGAGAATTACTCTGTCAGACATTGCATTTAGACACATTTTCAGATGTTTCAACTACATATTGGGTCAGAAATCATGGTACTGAGTACCACATTGATCTATTTGTATGCACTGGAACATCCCATGACCTACCTGTGTTCAAGAAAATCTGCAATATCATAATACATGAACAGCGTGATTTCACAATAGGTTGCACTGTTGAAACCCTGTACTTTAACGAACATTTTCATGCAAACTGCATAAAGGAGCAAAACAATGAATATACTCTGATTTGCATTAACCAACTCACCTATTTTAAACCCTTTCACAAGCAGTATTATAATGACAGTGAGAGAGCATACATTGTTCCCCATTGTCACATGTTTTAGAGTGTTTTTAATTTTAATTTGTGGTGGATGTTTTAAATAAATGAGTTTCAACTAAATGTGATGTCATTATTTTTAGCAAACCATATTTCCCAGGTATTTTTTTAGTAATTCAGAAGAGCTGATTTTACACCTTACAGTGTTAAAATTAGTGTAACACTTGTGTAGTTAATCAACGATTCCGAGAGAGTTAATGTCTAACGCTACATAAATGTGTTGAAATAAAGTAACACTGGTTAGTCTTAAGAAGTGTTACATTTTAACTCCAAAAGAGTCAATAATTACACTAAATTAGTGTTAAGGTACTAACTCTCCAAAAAGAGTTGAATTAACTCTTTTTGGTGTGGACCCATATAGACACTTCAAAAGTGTTGAAATCAAATCTGAGAGTGTTAATTTGGGTATGCTGATTTTGCTGTGCAGTTTAAGGTTGCCAGTTTGACTGAGCGCTGCTGCTGGCAACCAACACACTGAGACACCCAGTGCTTGAGGTCTAACACAATAATGCAATATATGTGCAATATTGTGTTAGGTGTAACTGTGATTATGTGCAGTGGTACATCCAATGTTTTTGTTTAGACGTGTTTTTAATGTAATGGTGTGAAAATTCTTTTTATTGTAATCATTAACTGTGCGGCACAGCAATAATAGAAACAGATGCATGTCATATTACAATAATGGTAGGTGTGAAATTAGTAATTGCTCTCTATGATGATGTTGAGAGAGATGGTAACAGTCTCATGCATATGTTGAAAGGGAGTTGTCCAAAGCATCGGCGCAACCTGGACCGGACCACAATCAGGGCGGGCAAGGGGCACAGTATCAGTACAGCCACAGCACGAGCACAACCAAAGGCAGGGTCGCAGCATCAGCACAGCTATCACCACGGTCAGGCACAGTCAAGGTTACGGCCAGGATCCAGGGAAACTAGGAAACAAGGGAGCAGGAACGCTCCCGAGAGGCAACAGGATTAGCGTAGTGCAGTTCAACAGACCCAGGCTCTGTAATCGCGAGCCCCAGGTAGTGAGAGTACCACATGGCTATCACATAGCTAAGCTAAGCTTGCAAATGGCAATGCAGTTAACAGACATGCATGATTTTTGATGGCGGCATTGAGAGAAGGAAAAGGAGCTCAGTGTATCAGAGGAAGTCCCCCGGCAGGTTAACCTATGTCAGCCTAACTATGGGCTGGTCCAGGCAGCTTGAGCCAGCCCTAATTATAAGCTTTATCAAAGAGGAAAGTCTTAAGTCTACCCTTAAAAGTTGAAACGGTGTCTGCCTCCCTGACCGAAACTGGAAGATGGTTCCATAGGAGAGGAGCATGGTAGCTGAAGGCTCTGGTTCCTAACCTACTTTTGGAAATTTTGGGAACCACAAGTAACCCTGCATTTTCAGAGCGCAGTGATCTTGCCAGTGCAGAGAAGCTAAAACAGGAGAAGTATGATCCCTTTTCTTGCTTCCCGTTAAAACACGATCAGCAGCATTCTGCACCAGTTGGAGAGACCTAAGAGATTTGTTGGGGCAACCAAATAATAGGGAGTTACAGTAATCCAGCCTAGAGGTGACAAATGCATGTACTAATTTTTCAGCATCTGTTTGGGAGAGGATATGTCTAAATTTTGCGATGTTACGCAAGTGAAAGAAAGCCGTCCTTGAAGTTTGTTTTATATGGGAGGCAAAGGATAAATCCTGGTCAAATAAAACTCCGAGGTTCCTTACAGTTGTGCTAGAGGCCAGGGTAATGCCATCTAGAGAAATTACATTGTTGGAAAAGGAGCTTCTGAGGTGTTTTGGGCCAAGAACAGTAACTTCAGTTTTGTCTGAATTCAAATTACGGCTCATCCAGGCTTTTACATCCTTAAGACATGTTTGAAGTCTAGATAGCTGATCAGTTTCATCTGGTGTCATAGATATATATAATTGCGTATCATCAGCATAACAATGGAAATTTAAGGAATGTTTTCTAATTATGTTGCCTAGAGGAAGCATATATAAAGTGAAAAGGATTGGTCCAAGCACCGAACCTTGTGGCACTCCAAAGCAGACCTTTGTATGTGCGGAGGGTTGATCATTGATGTGGGAACAAATTGGGAACGATCTGATAAGTATGACTTAAACCAGGCTAGTGACGTTCCTTTAAGGCCAATTGAGGTTTCAAGTCTGTGCAGTAAGATTTGATGGTCAATGGTGTCAAATGCGGCACTGAGATCTAATAGGATTAAAACAGAGACCAGACCCATGTCAGAAGCGATAAATAAGTCGTTATTAATTTTTACTAGTGCCGTCTCTGTACTATGATGAAGTCTGAAGCCTGACTGAAAGTCCTCGAATAAACTGTTGTCTTGGAGAAAGTCACAGAGCTGATGAGCAACCACTCTGTCAAGGATTTTAGAAATAAAGGGGAGATTAGATATCGGTCTATAGTTAGCTAAAATCTCAGGATCGAGAGTGGGCTTCTTTAGAAGAGGTTTAATGACAGCTACTTTAAAAGACTGGGGTACATAACCTGTTAACAAAGACGCGTTGATTATATCTAATAAAAAGTTGTCTAATAAAGGCAAAACTTCCTTAAGGAGCTTAGTTGGGATGGGGTCTAGCAGGCATGTTGATGGCTTAGATGCAGAAACCAAAGTATAGAGTTGATGAAGGTCAATGGGGGAGAAATGGTCTAGATAAATTTCGGGCCTTGCTGCCATATCCAGGCTATCTGAGTTCGGGGTCAGGTCAGTTGAGGGTAAGAGGGAATGGATTTTATCTCGAATAGTTATAATTTTATTATTAAAGAAATTCATAAAGTCGTCACTGCTTAGGGCTGAAGGAATACAGGGCTCTATGGAGCTGTGACTCTGAGTCAACCTGGCTACAGAGTTAAAAAGAAACCTGGGATTGTTTTTGTTTTCCTCAATTAATGATGAATAATTGTTTGCCCTGGCATGGCGGAGGGCCTTCTTATAGACTTTAAGACTGTCCAGCCAGACTAAACGGGACTCTTCCAGTTTGGTCGAACGCCAATGTCTTTCAAATTTTCGCGACGTTTGTTTCAATTTGCGAATCTGGAGGTCAAACCATGGGGCTAATTTTCTTTGTTTCATTATTTTCTTCTTGAAGGGTGCAACAGTGTTGAGAGCTGATCGCAGTGAGCCAGTAGCATTATCGATGAGACAGTCAATTTGAGAATGACTTAAGATAGTAGTAGTGTGCTCAGTCGTTGTAAGACATGGTAATGACGTCAAAGCAGAAGGAATTAGTTTCTTAAATTTAGCCACTGCTGAATCAGATAGACATCTAGAAGAGTAGTTCTTACTGAGAGGCTTGTAGTCAAGTAATAAAAAATTAAAAGTTATCAAATAATGGTCTGATAGAGCAGGAATCTCAGGAAAGACTAATAAATCTGCAATATCAATGCCGTATGCAAGGACTAGATCGAGGGTGTGATTGTAGCGGTGGGTGGGTTTATGTACACACTGACTGAAGCCTATTGAATCCAAAAGTGTGGAGAAAGCAGAGCTAAGGCTATCACTATTAACATCCATGTGAATGTTAAAATCCCCTACAATAATAATTTTGTCTGATTTGAGCACTAAACTTGATATAAGCTCAGAGAATTCAGATAGAAATTCAGAGTATGGGCCGGGGGCGCGGTACACTATGACAAATAGAATTGACTGTAGAGTTTTCCAGGATGGGTGAGAAAGACTAAGAAAAAGGCTTTCAAATGAATTATAGTTTAGCTTGGCCTTAGTGTGAATTGCTAAGCTTGAATCAAAAATAGCAGCGACTCCCCCTCCTTGGCCAGTGTCCCGTGCAACGTGACTATTTATATGACCAGGAGGAGTGGATTCATTCAGGATAACGTACTCATCAGGACAAAGCCAGGTCTCAGTGAGGCAAAATAAATCAATATGATTATCCAATATCAAATCAGTGACTAAATGAGCCTTGGTTGATAAGGATCTAACGTTCAAGAGTCCGCATTTAATTCTCCTGTTATGATGCTGTATGACAGGAGATGAGTTAATTTTTATGAGATTTTCATGTACAACTCCCCTTTTGTTTATTTTAGCATTAAACAAATGAAGTGGTCGGGGGACAGACACTGTTTTTATAACATTTAGATTATGGGTGTGTGACTGTGCTAGAGGAAGCTCAGAGAAGCGTGTAAGACTGCGACTCTGAAACCTGGTCCCAACTCTGGTTTGTCATGGCTTTGGACCTCTAATAAAATCGGCCAGATTCTTAGAGAGGAGAGCGGCTCCATCCAAAGTGGGATGGATGCCGTCCCTCCGGATAAGACCAGGTTTACCCCAAAAGGAGTGCCAATTATTAACGAAGCCCACATCATTTGCTGGACACCACCACGACAACCAGCGGTTAAGTGCTGACATGCGGCTAAACATGTCACCACTGGTCACATTGGGGAGGGGTCCAGAGAAGATCACGGTGTCCGACATCATCTTGGCGTACTCACACACCGACTCTATGTTAATTTTAGTGACCTCCGATTGACGTAACTGGGTGTCATTGCCGCCAACGTGAATAACAATCTTACTGTATTTACGTTTAGCCTTAGCCAGCAGCTTCAAATTTGACTCGACGTCGCCCGCTCTGGCCCCAGGGATACATTTGACTATGGCCGCTGGTGTCACTAACTTCACGTTTCGCAAAATAGAGCTACCAATGACCAGGGTTGTGTCCTCGGTCGGTGTGTGGTTGAGAGGGGAGTACTTATTTGAAACGTGAAGGGGGGGTGGGTGGTGTACCGTGGGCTTCGGCTTACTATGCTTCGCTCGGACAGTCACCCAACCTCCCGGCTGCACGGGGGTTGCCGGGGGACAGCTAGCAGAGGCTATGCTATGTCGGTCCGCACCGGCTACAGGGGGCTTGCTAACTATCGCACCTAAAGAGGGATTATCCAAGGTGCGGAGCAGCGCTTCCAGATCGCTAAGCCTCGCCTCCAGCGCAGCAAATAAACTACACTTGTTACAGGTACCACTATCACTGAAGGAGGCAGAGGAGTAACTAAACATCTGACACACTGAGCAGGAGAGAGCAGAAGAGGGAGAGGAGCAGAAAGAAGCCATCGCTAACCAAAGCTAATGCTAACTAAGCTAACCGGCTAACAGTGAGAGCGGTTGTGAATACACAGGAAAAACCGCTGAGAGGAGGAGACAGCTGTGAGTGATTAAGTAAAACTTATGTGAGTTTTGAGTCACAGACAGATAAAAGCAGCCAAAGTCAGGAACAAGTTCGAAGATTAGCTGAGAATCGCTCGTAGGAGCAGCTCAGAGACGCTACCAGAGACACAGACAAGATACACCGGAAGTGATGTAACACGCTTACCCGCAGTATGTCAGCACGTCAGGATTCACGTCAGGTGAGTTTAAACACACACACATACACACACACACGCGCACACACACACACACACACACACAGCACACACAGCTTGTGGATTTTAGGACATTCTATACTTTGACTATATATCTACATCATAATAATAATAATATAATATAATATATAATATTTTGTTGCCATGGCATAGTTCAATCAGTCAGTCAGTCATTTTCTGTAACCGCTTGTCCTCGTAAGGGTCGCGGGGGGGCTGGAGCCAATCCCAGCTGTCATCGGGCGGAAGGCGGGGTACACCCTGGACAGTTCGCCAGACTATTGCAGGGCCGACACATAGACGAACAACCATACACACTCACAGTCACACCTAAGGGCAATTTAGAGTCATCAATTAACCTGAGCTGCATGTCTTTGGACTGTGGGAGGAAGCCGGAGACCCCGGAGAGAACCCATGCAGACACGGGGAGAACATGCAAACTCCACACAGAAGGGCCCCCGCCCGGACCGAACCCTGTACCAACCGGGATTCGAACCAGGGACCCTCTTGCTGTGAGGCAACAGTGCTAACCACAAAGCCACTGTGCCGCCCTCATGGCATAGTTATTATTATTTTATTATTTTGCATTTTTAAGGCATCATTTTTAAGGCATCATTTATTATGAATTTATGTTATGTAGTATCGCTATACTACATAACATAAATTCAAAGTAATACTACCATACTACACTGAGATATTCTATACTTATTTTTATTTACTTTTATATTGTTTTTTTATATTTTTAAATTTTGTTGACATATTTTGACAGCAAAGGGCCGAGGCCGGACTCGATTGCTGCTGCGGGGACAAAGCCTCTGTACATGTTGTTCCGCTCTATCTACTGAGCCACCAGGCACCCCATAATATGGCATTTTTAATACATAGTACTCATATAAGTTTTCTTACATCTTTATTTCATACCATAGTATGACGTCTTTATTACTATGAGGGTTTTTTCCTTTGCAAGACTTACTTTATTATTATTATTATTATTATTTTGCATTTTAAAGACATATTATAATTGGATTTTTGTTTCCATTTTGTGTTATGTTTTAATTATACTATGACTTTTTTGTATTTTTTAATACAATCTTTATGTAATTTTTGCATTTGCATGACATACTATACTATGATTTTTTTCTGATTTTTATGACAAATGTTACTCTGATTTTTTTGTATTTTTATAACATACTATACAATGATGTCTTTTTCAGATTTTTATTAGATACTTTACTATGACTTTTTGGATTTTGATGAAATACTGTGCTATTTTTTTCTTTATTGTATTTTCACCATGACTTTTTACAGTTGCAGTTTTTTTTCAAATTTTTATGACATGCTCTGTTTCTCTTTTTTTCTTGTTTTGTGACACACTATGCAATTATATTTTTTTCTTACTTTTATGTGATACTATACAATGAAGTATTGTGACAACATGCAATACTATGACTTTTTCTTCATTTCATTTTGATGACATTTTTCTTCATTTTTACTTTTGGTGGCATGTAAAAATAGGGGGGGATGTCATAGTAATGACATTTTAATGAGTATTTTCCCCCCATTTTTAAGACATACTACACTGTGACTTTTTCATTTTTATATGATACAATGATACGTCTTAAATGCAGTAAAAGCAACGTGTTAGAGTCCTACATCATGTTTAAGCAGTAATTGAGTAATTTAACTGTATAATAGATTTGTGGTAATATCACTGCTGTTACTACGTGCAGTTACTCTGTGCAGTAACATGTTATCACGTGATATAAAGTGTTGATATTTTCTCAGTATTTTTCGACCCCTTGACATTTTTAACGCCTTGTTGGACTTCTGCAGTTTTTTGGGACAAAGTAATGCAACAGTAGTGTTATACATTACTCTGCATAGGAAGTAATATTAAAGAAACTTCCCTTTAAAATGATAGTTACTATTAATCTGTACAGATTAATATAATAATATAATATAATATAATATAATATAATATAATATAATATAATGTACATTATACATTATATTTTGGAAGTTACACTGCCTGGCCAAAAAAAAAGTCGCCACCTGGATTTAACTAAGCAAATAGGTACGAGCCTCCTATTGGATAATCACTGCATGGGCGATTATCTTTCAGCTGGCAACAAGTTATTTAACCCCAACTGGTGCAATGAGTTGCTTCTCAATTCCTAAACAACCATGTCGAAAGACACATCCCGTGGTCGTGGAAAAGATGTTAGTCTGTTTGAGAAGGGTCAAATCATTGGCATTCATCAAGCAGAGAAAACATCTAAGGAGATTGCAGAAACTACTAAAATTGGGTTAAGAACTGTCCAACGCATTATTAAAAACTGGAAGGATAGTGGGGACCCATCGTCTTCGAGGAAGAAATGTGGCCGGAAAAAAATCCTGAATGATTGTGATCGGCGATCACTTAAACGTTTGGTGAGATCAAATTGAAGAAAAACAACAGTAGAACTCAGGGCTATGTTTAATAGTGAAAGTAAGAGCATTTCCACACGCACAATGCGAAGGGAACTCATTGGATTGGGACTGAACAGCTGTGTAGCCTTAAGAAAACCACTAATCAGTGAGGCTAACCGGAAAAAAAAGCTTCAGTTTGCTAGGGAGCATAAAGATTGGACTCTGGAGCAATGGAAGAAGGTCATGTGGTCTGATGAGTCCAGATTTACCCTGTTCCAGAGTGATGGGCGCATCAGGGTAAGAAGAGAGGCAGATGAAATGATGCACCCATCATGCCTAGTGCCTACTGTACAAGCCTGTGGGGGCAGTGTTATGATCTGGTGTTGCTGCAGTTGGTCAGGTCTAGGTTCAGCAACAGTATGTGCTCAAAGAATGAGGTCAGCTGACTACCTGAATATACTGAATGACCAGGTTATTCCATCAATGGATTTTTTCTTCCCTGATGGCACGGGCATATTCCAAGATGACAATGCCAGGATTCATCGGGCTCAAATTGTGAAAGACTGGTTCAGGGAGCATGAGACATCATTTTCACACATGGATTGGCCACCACAGAGTCCAGACCTTAACCCCATTGAGAATCTTTGGGATGTGCTGGAGAAGGCTTTGCGCAGCGGTCAGACTCTACCATCATCAATGCAAGATTTTGGTAAAAAAATTAATGCAACACTGGATGGAAATAAATCTTGTGACATTGCAGAAGCTTATCGAAACAATGCCACAGCGAATGCGTGCCGTAATCAAAGCTAAAGGCGGTCCAACGAAATATTAAAGTGTATGACCTTTTTTTTTTTTGGTGGTGACTTTTATTTTGGTGATGACTTTTTTTCTCTAGTGAAAGTTCAAAAGAACAAAACTATTAATTATATCTGTATTTTTTTTTTCTTTTCTGTTGTTCTTATGGATGCAGTGCACATTATATTGTCAATAAAAGTCTTTATTTTCCTGATTGAGGTGATTTTCTTGACTTGACATTAGGGATCATGTGTTTGTACAGATGGAGGTAAAATAAAATTATTCCATGTAGTAACACACAACTTTTATGACAGGAAGAAAAAAGTCCTTTTCCTGTGTCCTTCTCACACGTCCACAGTCTGCTCTGTGTGCATTTCCAAGTAAAAAGTAATCTACTGCTGTATATATAATATTAATATTATATAACACACACTATCTGTCCTATAATATTAATATTCCAAACCAGGAGTGTGTATAATGACACTTTTCTCTGTAAATGTAGCTTACACATTATACAAATCAGTCTGCTTGAGCAGGCATTCAGTGCGCTCCTGCATGAACAGCAAACTTCATTAGTTTGTCTGTTTACTGTTTGCAAACTTCTGCATCGATAGAAGCGGGGGAGGGAGTGCTCGCCTTTTCCCGCTTCCTCCTGGGTGGCTTCGGCAAACCGACCAATCAGCGGGCACGTAGCAGCACAGGGCTCTGATAGAGGATTGCAGATACAGTTTTCTGAAGATCTGGAGAGTTCTTTGGATAGTGAATGGTACAAAGCTGCTGCTGGAGTTTGAGATCAATATTCAAGACACTGAAAATGTCCATAATATATTCCCCTTAATGAAACTGAAGAGCTTCCAGCAGAAAATATGTATTGAAACAAGATTTGAAGTGAAGGGGACCTCTTAAAATAGCAACTATACCTAAATAACCCCACATAACATGAACAACAACAAATTCCTGAAGGAGGCAAAGACAGTCTGCTCGCAGGCTTCCATTTCCCCCTGCAGAACCCAGGAAAAGCTCGGCTACCGTTGTTTCAGTTGAGTAGTTTGTGTAATTCTCTGCAGCTTCTGTAAACTGAAGGCAGTAACCATCATGCACTGGGGGAATAAACTGACTATAGACAGTCACTCATATAATGGTCTCTTGCCACGCAAGAAGTAGCTTTTTTAAAAAAAATTAACACTGTAAGCTGGTTTTCAATGTTTGCAGTCCCCATGGATGTAAAACGTTAATGGTCTCCCCCAATGTCAATCAACACAGCATCGAGCTTCTTGTTTAAACTCTCATCTCCAAAATTTCTGATTGAATATTCCGTGTTAATATGTTTGTTTTGGGGTAAACTGACCAAATATTGGAAATTCATGGTTACCATCTGGCCTGTAAAATATGATTTATTTATTTAACCCTCATGCACTGTTTCAGTTTTCTGACTAATTACACAGTTGGTACAAAAGAAATTTACCCTGTCAAAAAGTGCTATAAAAATAGTATATATGTGGCCCGGTCAATGAATGATGGGACCGAACACAGAATAAAATTTTATGTGGGTCTTTATTTCCCGACTGAACTCATAAAAATATAAGAACAGCGTTAATACTGTATATTGAGGATTGTAGATAATAACAGTGGAAATTGTAAAGGATGGCTACCGTGTTTTTCTGTACACAAAACTGGTACTCCAACTGTTAACTCTTGTACTCTGACAGCATTGATGCCAGAAAAACACCCATTACTACACCTGCACCTTTAAGGTACAATCTCTGGTTACTCTCTCTAAAAGACCAGGTTCACTGACAACAAAACAATTAACAGGTTACTCCAGAACATAGACAACAGTAGTGGCTCTTCCCTGGCAAGAAAACAAAAATACAATGCAAATAAATAAATTTTCTTAAGCCACAGGATTATTCAAGTACTTCAGTAACTTTGGTAGTGTATTAAATTAGTAGAAATGTACTGTGCATTTATGAACAAAAATGAAACATTTTCACAGGAGTCAAAAAATAAAGTTCACAAAAAAAAAGAAATAAAAAACTCACTTTCACTCCTGCGTGTAACCTGCACACAAGGACACACACCAGGAACTCAACACGGCATATCTCCCCTCTAAAATTAGGCGAAAGCATACAAAACTCAGATATCTCAGTAAACAACTAGCATTAAGCACCAAAACTTTGTTTCCACCCATAAGTGTAACAAATCACCACTTACGCTGCCCCGCTGTTCAG
The DNA here is from genome assembly GCF_026936395.1 of Plectropomus leopardus. Lineage (NCBI taxonomy): Eukaryota > Metazoa > Chordata > Actinopteri > Perciformes > Serranidae > Plectropomus > Plectropomus leopardus. The sequence continues at coordinate 414,364 of NC_142180.1, forward strand.
TCTTTCCCTCAGCGTGGTGGAGAGATGACGCAGTGAACACGTTTTAACAGTCTACAAAAATCATCAAGAACACAGAATCATCACTCATCAGCCTTGCTCGGCAAACTTAATCATCACCTCATCTGCTGGCGGTGTTGATTATTTTTGTGTTAGATTATCGTTTACAGGGATATTTTCCTCTATACAGCTAAAGATACACACCTCAGTTGTCCCACGTTTCGCGGTTGTTTCATTTACTTTCAGTTTCGTTTGTCTAACGTCTCCTCAGAACTCTGTGCTCTCACGGGTCTAGCGCTGTGCTGCTCATAAAGAGACAGTGCTACCTCAGTCGGAAGAAACAACTTTTGCAGTATTTGGGCCTCAGCATGTATCATATCAGGCTATCAAAACACCCTATAAAAAGTCTCTAATTCACCCGGTTACATATATAAATATTATTTTCAGCTTTTACTGCATTACATTTTTCAACCAACATCAGTCCTGATAATAACTCCTACATTCATTCATTTTCAGGATTTTAACCCTTTCAGTACCAGTTTCTTCTAACGATGCCAATGTTTTGTTGTTGTTGCTGTTGTTGTTGTTTGTTTGTTTGTTTGTTTGTTTAATGAAAAAACAAAACAATGATAGAGGTTATTTTCCATATTCTTACTTTTTTTGTTGTTGGTTTTAATTATTACAGTCTCGGATATGTCTATGATTAGTAGCAATATTGACTTGCATTCATATTTTTGTGATATGCCAGTTTTTTGTTTTGTTTTGTTTTGTTTTGTTTTTCAAAAAAAGCTTCACTCTTAACACGTTTGGAACAAAAAATGTTCCCTGTCAAACATTACAATAAAAATAGTACATTATAAATATTATTTTCTACTTTTACTGGGTTCCTTTTTTTCCACCAACATAAGTCCTGATAACTACCAAATATTCAGTCATTTCCAGGATTTTAACCCTTTAAACCTTAGTTTATGTCCATGATTTCAGTAACAAAATACACATAAAATTGACTTCTTTTAAACATATAATAATGATAATGATTATTTTTTCCCATTATCACCATCTGTGATATTGCAGTAATTAACAACAACATTGATTTTTATACAATATTATTTTTTGTGCAGCATTTGATTGAAGAAAAATATGTATTTATATGACATTTATATGCTTTTATTTTAGTGTCATGCCACCTAGTGGCCCATCCCCCATGTGATTATATGACACCTTTGCAACAAGATGCACATTAGTCCAAAGTACATGTTTCATTACATGAAGATAGTTTCCATTATTGCTGGCAAAAAAAACAAAAAACAGAAATAAAAACAATAATAATGGTAATAATAATAATGGCAATAATAACAATAATAAAAGAAAAAAATAAATAATTAAATAAATAAATACAAAATTAAAGTAATGATTATAATAATGATATATATATTGGCTAATACTAATACTACTAATAATAATAATAATAAATGGATAAATATAATAAAGAATAAATACCTAAATACACATCGTACTCCTACTGAAACAATACTTCCTCCCTCATGTCCCAGGCTTTCTCCAAATAAGTTTTTAACTTATATATCTCTTTCTCAAACAACACTAGGCCCTGGGGCTGAGAGGTTTTGCAGGCCCTGTCCCATCCCCCAAATTTACAGTCTCATTATAAAAAACTGTAATATCTAGGTATCTAGATATATATATATATATCTTGGATAGGTAATCTCCATGATGTAGATTACCTAGATATTCCAGGGTTTTTTAAATATTTTATATGTTTTATATTTGCTGCAAAATACTTTGCAAGTTTCACTCTGCTGATGATTTCATCAAGCACCTTCTATCCCATCAGCTGTATGAATTCCTCATACCCATTCAGAGAGAGGTAGGATGGAGTTCCGCTGCCAGTGTTTCCATATTTTTCAATATGAGCCTTTAAAAAAAGGATCAAACTGGCTGATCATGTCCATGCTGCCCAAGAGGTGCCATTGTTGGTGTCTCCAAACCTGTGGCTGTCACTCCTGAAAGGTAGTCCCCGTTCAGCCAAATACTTCACAACAGTAACAACCCTCTGTAGAACCTGTGTCCAATATTCACATTCCTCATCGAACTGTTTTTTGAGTTCTGAGTCCACTGTCCCACAGTCAGCTGCTTGATTGATGTAAGCAATTATGGCTGTTATGTGAATGTCACTGCTTTCATGTTCTGCTATGTGATCACCTGCATGTTTCCAGTCAGAGTAACCTGTGGTGGTTTAGGAACCGATGGTGGGGGAGGGACCCAGGAGCAAACTCACAGAAAACTTGGTGATGAATGAAAAAAATGTTTTTTTAATTCCACTCTTCATCCCTCACTGATTCGATGCGGAGAGAGAGGGGCGAGTGGACTGGGCCGGTGAGGCTGGTTAGGCTGATGAGGCGGGTGTTGGTTGAATCCAGAGGGGATAGCAGAGGTGGTGGTTCACGGAGGTGAGAGGCTGGGTCGAGAGGCGCTGAAGCTCGCAGGAGAAGGCAGAAGGCACTGGAGAAAGCACACGAAAAAGTCAATAAGCACACGAAACAATCTTCTGAGTCAGAAAAAAAAACACTGATTGCAAAAAGTTCACAATGAGTGAGGCGGCTGATCTAACCACTGGCAGCACTGGCACCCAGGTCAAGAGAGGTGAAGAGCTTCATGCCGGAGTTGATTGCAGAGGGGTTGCAGGTGAGGAAGTGTACCACCACAGCAAACCGAAAAACTCAGTTCCAGGAATTCCACCCAAAAACCCAAAACCACCACATAACCCCCACTAACAAATGCTGACAAAACAAAACACACTGCCCGCTGATGGCAAGTAACACAGCCATTCTCTGCTTACACACTCCCTGTTACTCAGTTTGCTATTGAAATGTGTTTTTGAGAAAAAGCTCCTCTGGTGTTTATACCAATTGCTCCGATGCAGACAGGTCAGCGCTTTTATTTTTACATGGCTCAGGTCCCATTTTCGTCCAGTATGCACACGCTTGCTGCCGGTCAAATTCGTCTCCCCAGTGGCCCGGGTCACTGCTGTGGGACTAACACTGCTCTCTGACCTTTATATTTAAGCCACAATAGCTGATAAGTGACCCTCGTTTCGTTAGTGTGTAAATTCCTGGAACACAAGTTTCTTGTGGTCAATTGAAATCCCCTTCCGTGTGACAGGGAGGAGGGGGAGGTGGCAGAGCTTTCAGCCCAATCCGGTGGGGGTGGTTTTGAGTCCGGTCAGACCTGCCACTCTGGCTCTGCTTCCTCTCTCTTTCTTTCATTTCTATTACTGCTCTCTGGCATTCATATTTAAGTCGTAAATGCTGATCAGTGACTCTAGGATCCTCATTGAGCACTTATCCTTTTCACTGCTCACCACCTTGGGTCTGTTGAACTGCACTACGCTAATCCCGTTGCCTCTCCGGAGCATTCCTGCTCCCTTGTTTCCTAGCTTTCCCAAATCCTGGCCACAACCCTGGCTGTGCCTGATCGAGGTGATATCTGTGCTGGCGCTGTGACCTGCCTTTGGGTTGTGCTTGTGCTGTGGCTGCACTGATAATGTGCCCGCTCGCCCTGATCATGGTCTTGGTCCTGGTTGTGCCGAAGCTGTTATCATGCCTTTGGACAGCTCCCTATCAATATATGCATGAGACTTGTCAAGAGCTGCGAAGAGGGTCCAAAAGCCAGGACAAAAGACGGATACAGGTACAAAGATGCAGCAGAATGGACATTAGGAAAGGAGGATGAAGACAGTGAGCACAAGAAAAGGAGCATGCAGAGCATGAGGAGCATAGCATAAAGAGAGACATGGGCGAGACACGAGGACACAGGAGGAGCATGAGGAGAGACAGTACGCTGGAGGCATTAGAAGAACTAACGGGATTGGAAGCCATGGTGAGCGTCAGCCACCAACAGGGTGGAGACAGACCTGAACTCTAGCCATCAATAGAGGAACCCCAGAGTATTATGACACAAAGTACATGAGTGAGGAGCTCTGCCCGGCAGTTTGAGTACCCTTTGGAGGAAGTAGTAACACTCTGGTACATGTGTACAGTTGTTCAGTAGTTCTGTGTGTTGCATACACCTTACTGGCGGCGTGTTTTTATTACTTTGGCAGGTGGTCTGCCCTGCGAGAGAGTCAGCGTGCCCTTGGCTGTACCCCAGCATGTACAGCCAATGGCAGCAGAACAACAGCAGCAGAACAACACATTCTGGTCATTGTGCCTCGTCTTGCCGTGACTTCTTTACCTCCTGTTTTTTCATTTGTGGGCTTGTAGCTCTCCTCGTCCCCCTTTTTTTGGGTCTTTAATTCATTTTTAGCCTCCTGCATTTTAAGTGATGTACTTTCAGCTCCTCGCCCCTTTTTTCTGGACTTTTACTTTTCATTAGCCAACTTTAACTTAGAGACATGTTAGGACTATTTAATCATTTATTTGTTGTGGGCTTCATTTGGTGCACTGCATAGATAGCAGTCTTGGTAAAAAAAACAAAAAAAAAAAACAATAGTAATTTCCTCCTTGGTAATTGCCACAATTACGCGATCTCAGGTCTTTTTGGAATGGAATTTTTGTCCCATGGCTGGGCACATCAGCAATTTCGGAGCTGAAGGAAGAGCACTTTTTTAAAACTTAAAAACTTTTTTTAAAACTTCCCCTTTTTTTTTTTTTTTTTTTAACCTGTCCTGTTCAGCAGCTTAGGCATGCAGTATGAGAGGCCTGGATGCCTTGAGGTGCCATAACAGATTTGCTCTGCAAAGGAGGAGTCTGCTATACTTCTTCCTATTGCAGTCTGAACTGAGATTTATTGGCAAGGCTACCGGACAGCACAACGTTTGAGTGGATAGGGAGAGAAAAAAGAGAGAGGTTGGGGGACACAGAGGGGAGGGAAAGACACAAGAGACAACAAAAACAACAACAACAACGACAATGAAAACAATGACAACAATGCTAACTACAATAATGACAGCTGCAAGTATTTACAACAGTATTAACGGTGGAAGCAGGAAGAAAATGAGTAAGTAAAAAAGAGGGGAAAAAAACAGATAAATAAATAAGTAATTGTAATTAGATAAAAAATAAAAAATAAAATAAAATAAAATAAATAATACATTTATTAAAAAATTTTAAAAAAACAAAAAAACAGATTGCATAAATACTTACCCAAAATAACCTTGACATGGATAACATCAACATTTGTAACTGCTGTACGTGTGTGATTGTATAACAGTTGTGTGCTGTGTGTGTGTGTGTGTGTGTGTGTGCACTCGCGCATATTTATAACAGTGGACATACTCATCGTTACACAGTCACCAACAGGGAACGGCAAAACAAACAGAGGACATTTTTTAGGTCCCCACTTGGTCATGCTCTAAATTATCATAAAATCATGTGTTATGGCCTCTGGTGAAATTTTTCAGATTTTGCCAAGAGTGTTTATATCCATATTCAGAGCTCTCCCTCCTGGTTGGAGCAGGTATTTGAACGACCCATTCACACACGTCGCTTTTAACACTCCTCTCCCCAGCAGCCTTTCAGACTGCAGATGGGCCGTTAAACAGGCTTTAGTAATGTTAATGTGGGTGACATGAAGGCCACAGAATGTAATGTATCAAATATGATACAAATAGCATGATAGGGTTAATAAAGACACCAGTCTCCTGAAACGTGATTTGTTATTAGTCTTTGCATTAAAATTCAAGGCTTGGCTTTAGGTGATTTCATAAGTTTTAAGCTCTATACTGTATTAAAATAAAGGCTACCCAGAAGGCAGGAGAGAAATCAGTATTTTAGAGCCTTAAAAAAAGCAAGAAAACTATAATCCAAGCAGAATAAACCTTTACATAAAATGATCAGCAGTAAGATTCTTTCTTTTTAGGTTTAATTATGTAAAATGATGTAACATCAGACCTTGACTAGACCTTTAAAGTTGTTCAGTCCCTGACGATACTGACCTGACCAGTTTTCACGAGCACTGAATGTCAATCAGTTTTTCAATATACTTCAATATACATTCTCAGTCTGTACTCATAGAAATGTAATTTGTTTGTGGGTGCACATTATAGAAAACATGTCCAAACATAGGATAATACAACATGAGTCCACTGTTGGCTGGTACATAATGACAATTAGTTCCCTCTTGGATAGCATGGAGTGGCGTTCACACTCCACCATGTAAAGAATAAATAAAATGAGATAGATAAGACTTACACAAAAAGAATCTCACCTAAATAATTCAAAAATTATTCCTCAATTATGATTACAATGACTGTGATTATTATAATTATAACTAATATTTTATAACAAACTATAAAGGCTCAGTTTTAGTGGATGGGTTAACCATCTAGCTTGACACTGTTTTACGGCTTCCCCAGAGGGCAAGGAAATATTTTAAAATCTAAAGAAAGGAGAAATAACAATAACAATAATAATAATAATAATAATGGTAGGAAGAAAATGTTGAGAGAAAATACCAGCAAGATCTTTACTAATTTTAATGAATTGCTTAAATTAGTTTATTGTCAGAATTTAACTTAACCTTGAGATTAGCTCAATCCTCCAAAACTCCCTTTGAGTTTTTAGATGCACTAGAAGCACTAGATTTCCGTCAATCTTACAATATACATATGTTTTGTTTCTCTATAATCACAGGAATGCATTTTATTTGCTGATCTACTCTACAGGCAAAAGAGTCCACACTTGTGTAGTTTAAAGCAACAGGGGTCCACAGTTGGCTGGTACATAATAACACAAGTTACTTGTTAATATATCTAAACTAAATCATGTAATTTTTTTTTTGCTTCTAAAAGGATCTGTAAGTATGTATTTTTGTAACTGAATATAAAGGCTCAGCCGTTGTGGATGTCTTTACCATTTTATAGCTTGACACTGTGTTTAAAAAGGGGGCTACCCCAGTCCATTCTCATTGTTAACTTTTCAAATACATTCCCTCTGTCAGTGCTTTTGGCATACGTGCATCCATCTGGATCATGACAGGATGATGTGAGATGAGAACATAGCCGGACAGAGCCAGTGGCATTGTTATTATACGTCAGTAGACAGCCAGACAGCACCAGGCACATCTGCATACATCTTGCGCGGCTAGCATCACTTGAGAATATGGATGGACGTACTCAAAACTTCCATTTAACAGTTTTTACAAGCAAAAAAATGCCATGCAAGTTTTAGGTTTTATTTTTGAGGATTTAAAGTTTTTTTTTCCTATTGGGAAAAGAATATTAAAACAAAAATGTTATTATTTTTTTAAAAAAAGGAATAAAATTTCATCATCATTGAATGATGCCTTTTCAGAGCCAATATTCGCATAAAATGAAGCAAATAATTTAAAAATAGCTTTGCTGGTCCAAAGTCTTCTTTGTAAAACATCAGAGCCACTCAGAAATACTTAGAGGGCAACTGAGGAACTGAGTGGATTAGTTGTGGGCAGACGTACAGTGAAAATCAGATTTTAACCGGTTTAAATAGTTAAGAATTCTGTATAGTTGCAGTGAATTGACAAAATTGCAGGGTCTCCCAGAATTCACAGGAATCAGCTGCTGTATGTGTGCCCATCTATAGGAATCCATTTTATTTGTCGCTCCACATTACAGAAAAGAGGTCCACACTTGAGTTGTATAAAGTGACATGAGTCCACTGTTGGCTGGTATATAATGACACAAGTTCCATCTTAGATATATAGTATAGTGACATTCCCATTTCAACATGGATAAATGACAAAGAATAGGAAAAAAAGAAGTTAGATGCATTATTGTTCAAAAAAAATAATCTTACAAAACTGTAATAATAAATTAATAAATAATTAATAAATATAATAATATATAATAAATAATTTTTAATTTTTTTTCGGAAATTGGAGATAGAAATATCATTTTAGTTTTTTCGTACATTGCTTTTTGAATCGTGCACCTGAATAAGTTTTTGAGTTGCTGTTTAAGAGTGTGCTCCTTTTTACCTTGTGTTGAAAACACATTGACAACCCATCATGATATAAATGACTAGAGCAATCTTTAATGGTATTTATAATATGGGAGGTTTTGTGAGCAATCAGTTTGTCTCAGTTACAGGGATAAGTCAGTTAGAGGAATGATTAACCTCTGAAACCCTCTGTTCAACTGCTGAGATGAACTATTTCAAATTCTATAGGTTTTTGGCTGTACTTTTAGCTGTACTTTAACTTTAAATTCTAAAAAAGGAAAGTCAGTCCACACTTTGTCCCCTCTTGGCCTGTACAAAATGACACTTCTTGTTTTGTTTTGTTTTGTTTTGTTTTATATTTTCTCCAATGTTTTAAATTAATCTTAAATCTGCATTAGACAGACAAAAATGTATATACACATTACTAGATCTCAAGAAAACCAAAACAACTACAACTACTAAAACAACTAAAGAAATATAAAACAGCCAACAATACAAAAACTGCAGAACTAGGATCAAAATAGGATTCACTTTCAAGTAAAATAAAAAAATAACGCTGAGAGATTTGGATTGGATTGTCTACTGTGTACGACCTTTAAAGTCTTCTATTGTAGGAGAGGGAACTGAGAGTTTTTAAATGGGTGTACTGGCATGCAAAATTACCAGCACATTTATGGATTGTGTCTTTAATGGAGGCTGACTACTCATTTTGTGTTGGATTAAATAATTTGCCATCTCTCTGTGTGCATGCTGCAGTGACCAGAGGGACTTATTATTATTCAACACAGTTTTGGTTTTAATTGAAGAATTTCAAATTCCTGAAAGGGTTTTTAGTTTATGATGTAAGCAAACAATCCTCCACATTGACTGAGTGGAGTGTGCAGCACCCATGTGCCTTTAAGGTTGCCTCTGAGAAGTGAGTGACTTGGAGAGGGTGAGGGGTCAGCGTGTGCAGCTCTGTGCCAGGCCTTGATTCTCTGCAGTGTGGGGGTTGGTTTCTTTGTTGTTGACGATGGACAATAGGCCTTTCAACATTAAGCTTCAGAGTTGCTAATTTATATTAGCTAGAATGTTACATCCAACTCTGACTGCCTGAGACATGGGTCTGTCCCCTGTCCTGGGTTAAGCAAGTGGCACACTGCTTATTTTAGCTGATACAACATCTCTGGATTATTGGGAAGAACATCCTAAAAGTTTACAGATTGGGCATATAATTCTCCACTCAAATTCCCACTAGCTTGAATACTGATACAAAAGTTGTACTTTTTTTACTGGATAGTTAAATATTTGAACATATTTAATCACCTAATAATTACATGAATTTCATGGCAAACCATTGTGATGTTACATAGTTTATTGTGCCAAGTTAACATTTAATTGTTCTAATCATAATAAAAGGTTTGGTTTCAACTATAGGAGTAAAACAAAACTGAAGAGTAAGAGTGATTGTCTGATCATCATGTTAAACATATTCAGGAAACAGAAATAAAATGTCAGAATGCAACATTGAGCCAAAGAAAAAACATGGTGGATTATTGTAGTTTTGTAACATAGGTTTTGTTATTGATCTGTAATGTTGAATTTATGTAGTCCATTTTTCACCTCCTGAACCCTTTTCATTTGAGCTGCAGTGATATAAATTCAAAAGGTTTGGTCATAAATCAGTTTGAACTTATATATAAAAATAAATAAATAGTTTTCTAACCTATAAAACATTTAATGGGGGCAAACGTGTATGCATGCTTAACACAGCGCTGAGAAACAAAGCATTTTTTAAGTGACTGTAAGATTTAAAACAGCAAATGCAACTTTAAAATGGCCTCCCAAATAATATGTCAAGATCCACTACATGGTATTTTTTAACAGTTTAACAATATACCATCAGTAGTGTATCAGTGTATCAGCGTACCATCAGTAGTTGCAATTTATTTATTAGTTATCAAGTAGTATTGACAAAAGTGAAATTAACAGTCTGTTAACAGCCAGCTTAGGAAAGATGACACTGACATGTAAAATTACCAGCACATTTATGGAGCGAAATGCATCCCTAAAGGAGGTTAAATATTCATTTGTTTGTGAAAAAATTGTTGTTCATCTCTCTAAGATGTTAAACATTTGATTCAGTGGTGCTCTGCATTATTAAGTAAGCAATCACATGGTGTTATAGACATATTGTTAGATTTATGAGCCTTTAGTTGATGAAGCTGACAAAAATATGTAATTTCCTCTACACTGAAGAGGTGGAGTGACCAGCACCCATATGATTCTCAGATCCTAACTTTGAATGTTGAACAGTGGAGACTGCTGCCACTGAGAAGTGAGTGACCTGCAGTGAGTGAGGGGTTTGACTCTGTGCAAGTCAGTCTGTGAAAATCTGTCAGGCCTTGATTCTCTGCAGTGCGGGGGATGGTTTCTTCTAGCTGACGATGGTCGTTAGCACATGACACATTGAGCTAAAGGGGTTGCTAACTTCTCATATCCAAGATGCTGTATCTGATTTAGACTGACTGAAACGTGGCTTATTCCCCCATCCTGGGTTTAACAAGTAGCACACACTGCTTATCTTGGTTAGTACAACATCCCTGGATTATTGGGAAGAACACCCTGAAATTGTACGGAGTAGGCATACAATTCTCCACTTTAATTCCCATTTTAAATACTATTTTTTTTTTTTCAAAACTTGTACTATTATGGATATTTAAGTAGTTGAACATATTCAGTCACCTAATAATTACATCTGTTATTTCATGACATACCATTTTGATGTTGCACAGGTTATTGCCTCAAGTTTACATTTCATTATTCTAATTATAATAAAAGGTTCTGTTTTAACTAAAGAGGTAAAACAATACTACAGAATTAGATACTCTGTAAAGCATCTACAAACATTATTTAGATAGTTAAAATGTTGTCAATGGTTATTGATTGTATGGAGTAAAACTAATTTGGCCCTTTTAAATGTTTTATAGGTGAGCTATATAAAGAGTACATATTTGTGTCCTGATTGTGTGATTATCATTTTAAACACATATATGAACAGAAAGTCAATGTTGACATGCAACTTTGAGCCAAAGATAAATGTAGTGGGTTATTGTTGTTTTGCAACTTTTGTAACCTATTAAAAATTTAATGAAGGGCAAACGTGTATGTATACTTTACAAAGTGCTTAGAAAGAAATTATTTATTAAGTGACTCAAAAGATTTAAATATCAACTGCAACTTTATAATGGTCTTCCAAATAGTATTTCAAGATCTGCTACATGGTATTTGTTAACAGTTTAACAGTGTATTACCATTAGCAGTTGCAACTTTATAGAAACCATCCAAACAATGTTTATAAACAGTTTTCAAGCCAACTATTAATAGTTAACAAAGTGTTATAAATATTTGGTCTATCTATCCAAGAGATATTTATATTGTATAATTTACTTTTTTTGTTTTTACAAAGGTTTACAAATTAGTTGGAAACCATTAATACTTAGTTTATGTATTTATACAAGACTGTATAAGTCTTGTGGTATTTAACTAATAAAATAACAATCTATAACATTACTTATAATGGGTAAAGTTAATTAGTTATCATTTCTTCATTGGTTATCAAGGAGTATTGACAAAAGTATAATTAACAGTCAGTTAACAAATTATTAATGATGCCTATAATACAGTATTGCCAGCTTCAGAAAGATGATACCGACATGTAAAATTACCACATTTATGGAGTAAAATGCATCCCTAAAAGAGGCTGAGTATTCATATGTGTGAAAAAAAATGTTATTCATCTCTGTATGATCTATGTACATTTGATTCAGTGGCTTTGTGCATTCTTCAGAAAGCAATCTGTCTTTATTACATTCACACACGGTTTTATAGATATATTTTTATATTTACTTGGTCTTCAGTTGATGAAGTGGACAAAAATATGCAATTTCTTCTACACTGAAGAGGTGGAGTGACCAGCACCGATATGATTCTCAGATCCTAACTTTGAGTGTTGAACAGTGGAGACTGCTGCCACTGAGAAGTGAGTGACCTGCACTGAGTGAGGGGTTTGACTCTGTGCAAGTCAGTCTGTGAAAATCTGTCAGGCCTTGATTCTCTGCAGTGCGGGGGATGGTTTCTTCTAGCTGACGATGGTCGTTAGCACATGACACATTGAGCTAAGGGGTTGCTAACTTCTCATATCCAAGATGCTGTATCTGATTTAGACTGACTGAAACGTGGCTTATTCCCCCATCCTGGGTTTAACAAGTGGCACACACTGCTTATCTTGGTTAGTACAACATCCCTGGATTATTGGGAAGAACACCCTGAAATTGTACGGAGTAGGCATACAATTCTCCACTTTAATTCCCATTTTAAATACTGTTTTTTTTTTTCAAAACTTGTACTATTATGGATATTTAAGTAGTTGAACATATTCAGTCACCTAATAATTACATCTGTTATTTCATGACATACCATTTTGATGTTGCACAGGTTATTGCCTCAAGTTTACATTTCATTATTCTAATTATAATAAAAGGTTTTGTTTTAACTAAAGAGGTAAAACAATACTACAGAATTAGATACTCTGTAAAGCATCTACAAACATTATTTAGATAGTTAAAATGTTGTCAATGGTTATTGATTGTATGGAGTAAAACTAATTTGGCCCTTTTAAATGTTTTATAGGTGAGCTATATAAAGAGTACATATTTGTGTCCTGATTGTGTGATTATCATTTTAAACACATATATGAACAGAAAGTCAATGTTGACATGCAACTTTGAGCCAAAGATAAATGTAGTGGGTTATTGTTGTTTTGCAACTTTTGTAACCTATTAAAAATTTAATGAAGGGCAAACATGTATGTATACTTTACAAAGTGCTTAGAAAGAAATTATTTATTAAGTGGCTCAAAAGATTTAAATAGCAACTGCAACTTTATAATGGTCTTCCAAATAGTATTTCAAGATCTGCTACATGGTATTTGTTAACAGTTTAACAGTGTATTACCATTAGCAGTTGCAACTTTATAGAAACCATCCAAACAATGTTTATAAACAGTTTTCAAGCCAACTATTATTTGTTAACAAAGTGTTATAAATATTTGGTCTATCTATCCAAGAGATATTTATATTGTATAATTTATTTTTTTTGTTCTTACAAAGGTTTACAAATTAGTTGGAAACCATTAATACTTAGTTTATGTATTTATACAAGACTGTATAAGTCTTGTGGTATTAGACTAATAAAATAACAATCTATAACATTACTTATAATGGGTAAAGTTAATTAGTTATCATTTCTTCATTGGTTATCAAGGAGTATTGACAAAAGTATAATTAACAGTCAGTTAACAAATTATTAATGATGCCTATAATACAGTATTGCCAGCTTCAGAAAGATGATACCGACATGTAAAATTACCACATTTATGGAGTAAGATGCATCCCTAAAAGAGGCTGAGTATTCATATGTGTGAAAAAAAATGTTATTCATCTCTGTATGATCTATGTACATTTGATTCAGTGGCTTTGTGCATTCTTTAGAAAGCAATCTGTCTTTATTACATTCACACAGTTTTATAGATATATTTTTATATTTACTTGGCCTTCAGTTGATGAAGTGGACAAAAATATGTAATTTCTTCTACACTGAAGAGGTGGAGTGACCAGCACCCATATGATTCTCAGATCCTAACTTTGAGTGTTGAACAGTGGAGACTGCTGCCACTGAGAAGTGAGTGACCTGCAGTGGGTGAGGGGTTTGATTCTCTGCAAGTCAGTCTGTGAAAATCTGTCAGGCGTTGATTCTTTGCAGTGCGGAGGATGGCTTCTTCTAGCTGACGATGGTCGTTATGGTCGTGACGACATTACACATTGGGCTTCAGGGTTGCTTACTTCTCATATACTAGATGTTGTATCTGATTTAGACTGACTGAAACATGGCTTTTTCCTCTGTCCTGTGTTAGACAAGTGGATGTTGGGTAAGATAATGTTAAACTGTAAAGAGTAGAAATACAAGCAGAATTCCACATTTGTCGTCAATTGCACAATTGACTACAAGCTATTCAAAAAAAGGAGTTAAACATGTTTTTCACATGAAGAAACATCTGCTGGGAAGTGACATAATAACCACATGTATGTAATATCACTGAAATAATTGAAAGGTAATTATTTATTAAGTGGCCCTCTAAAGCAGTAGGGCATCTTGGCTCTTAGTGGCTCTGTTTGTCTGAATTTTTAACGCAATGGCCATCAGAAACACATTAACATTAGTTAAAATTTAAGTGCTAAAGAGTTGTTTCAGTTGACAACACTGGAATGTAAAGACCTGTAAAGTTGAGTGTCAATGTAAACTTATTTTAGCAATCTCACGAGCCTTCATGCACACTCTCTGTGCCACAGTGACAATGCTTCATACCAGCCCTGTATTTGCCCACTAATTTACAACTCTATGTGTTACCAGCTATAGTTATAAAAAACAACCAAAAAATAGATATAACAATAATAAAAACTTAGTTCTGGGTTGCACAAACCTCTTTGAATGGGGTCAACAGAAGACAACTAGTGAAGGCCCATTCATAGATGTGTATCCTGCTGTGATGGTTTTCAGATGAGGTGTTGGTGGCTCATTACCATTTCAATGCCCATCAAAAACACTAACATACCAGTTAAACTTTAAGTGCTAAAGACAGGTTTTAGTTCACAATACTGGAATTTAAAGTCCTGTAAAGCTGAGTGTCATTGTGAACTTATCGTATTATTATATTATTTATTATGTGCCTTTCACTTCATGCACACTCTCTGTGCACTGTGACAATGCTGCATGCCAGTGTGTGTAGTATGTGTTATAGACTGTAGTCATTAAAAAACAAACATCTTTGAATGGGGTCTAGATTAGATAATGCTAAAATACACTTACAAACACAGGTGTTTCATCCATCACTAAAAAACTATTCATTTTGAACACAATGGAATACATTACAAAACAAGATATTTGGTGTTCAAATCCATTAACTATAATAATAGCATGAAAAGATTCAGAGAACCTTGAGAAATCTCTACATAAAAGGGACAAGGCTAAAAACCAAAAATGAATGGCCATGACCTTTGACCCATAAAGCTGCACTGCATTAAATACTAACATGACTGAAGGATATCACAAAATAAGCTCGGGGACACTAAAAACCACTGACAGTGGACACAGTTTATCACTGTATCTATAAATGCAAATTAAGACTTAACTATGCAAAGTGAAAGCCAGATATCAACAAAATCCAGAAACACTGCCGACTTCCCCGGACCTGAGCTCATCTGTCATGTCACAGTGAATATTAAGACAAGTTATAATTGTGTTCACAGTATAGCCTTTATTTTAAAAAGCTACAATGACAACATTTCTGGTGCCAATTTACTAAACAATGAGCAGCTTTACTGAATAGATACATTTTTGTATTAGATATTTTTCTCTTTACAAAATGCACCTTTCTGTTTCTTTTTCATTAATCTATGGTGGAGTGTGAATATCACTCTGTCCTATCCAAAAGGGAACTTGTGTCATTATGTACCAGCCAACTTGGGACCACCGTCGCTTTATTCTATATGTGTGGCCCTTTTTTCTGTAATGTTGATCAACAAAGAAAATGCATTCTTATGCATATAAATTGAAAGCACGCACATACATTGTAAAAGAGATCCTGTGCTTGTAATAATTCTTAATGGGAATTTCCAGTAAAAGTCTGATAATAAATCTATTTTTATGATTAATCAGCAAATACTGTTGCTGACCTTTATATCGTTTTGGTCCTTTCTGGGAAACCCTTCATTGTAAAGGTGAACATCTAAAGTAGGAATTCCAGTATATTTTTTCCATGGCCAAGGGATCAGCCAGTATGTGTGATATCTCTGATCTAGACACTAGAGAAAGAAGTCTCAGACTTGTAATGTCATGAAGTATAAAGTCTGGAGCTGCTCCTTCTGCTCATCGAGAGCCTAATTTTGGGGACCAACAGAATGTTTGTTATCCCTTAAACCCAAATGAACTTTATTATATTGGTGTTCTCAGTTCTGTAACAGAAAATGTTCCCATATACTTATAACATTGTTCTGGCTGCTCTCAGTGTCATCTAGAAAATCTTTCACAATTTCATATCAATGGAGCAACCCTACACTTTATATCACATGACATCACAAGCACTCCAGTTTTTGGATATGGGAGAGTTGCCCATGTTTACTAATGTTTTTAGACTGCCTTAGATCATAGAAATAATATGTATGTATTTTAGAAATGGGCATAATTTCCCATTAATACAGTATCAAGCCATAAAAAGGTTAAGCCATCCACTAAAGTTGAGCCTTTATATTCTGTTACACAAACATACTAATAAATCATATTTGAAGAAGAAATGTAACATTATTCAGATGAGATTTTTTTCACAAGTATTATTAAATATGTTTGTATGTGCTTTACATGGTTGAGTGTGAACGTCACTCCGTGCTATCTAAGAAGGAACTTGTGTCATTATGTACCAGCCAACAGTGGACTCATGTCATTATATCCTACTCAAGGGTGGACCTTCTTCTGTAATGTGCACCAACAAACAAGTTGCATTTCTTTAAGTACAGACTGAGAACACAAGTATATTGAAAACTTGATTGACATTCACTACTTGTGAAAACTGGTCAGGTAAGTATTTTGGAAATTGAACAATTTTAAAGGTCAAGTCAAAGTTTGATGTTACATAATTTAAATTTAAAACTCCTTTTTTAGTTTTCTTACAAAAGGAAATGGGGTGTGGACATTTTTTTTCTTTTTAGAGTGCAAAGTTCAAAGAGTACAAACAGAAGTCGACTTATGAAGGCCCAATCATAGATGTGTATCCTGTTGTGATGGTTTTGAGATGAGTTGTTGGTGGCTCATCACCATTTCAATGCCCATCAAAAACACTAACATACCAGTTAAACTTTAAGTGCTAAAGAAAAGTTTCAGTTTACAATACTGGAATGTAAAGTCCTGTAAAGCTGAGTGTCATTGTGAACTTATCGTAACATTTATTATGTGCCTTTCACTTCATGCACACTCTCTGTGCACTGTGACAATGCTGCATGCCAGTGTGTGTAGTATGTGTTACAGACTGTAGTCATTAAAAAACAAACATCTTTGAATGGGGTCTAGATTAGATAATGCTAAAATACACTTACAAACACAGGTGTGTCATCCATCACTGAAAAACTATTGTGAACACAAAGGAATACATTACAAAACCAGATATTTGGTATAATAGCCATAATAGCATGAAAAGATTTAGAGAACCTTGAGAAATCTCTGCATAAAAGGGACAAGGCTAAAAACCAAAAATGAATGGCCATGACCTTTGACCCATAAAGCTGCACTGCATTAAATACCAACATGATATCACAAAATGAGCTTGGGGACACTGAAAACCACTGACAGTGAACACAGTTCATCACTGCATCTATAAATGCAAGTTAAGACTCTACTATGCTAAGTGAAAGCCAGATTCAACAAAATCCAGAAACGCCACTGACTTCTCTGGACCTGAGCTCATCTGTCATGTCACAGTTTGATTTCTTTCTTTTGGAAGCAAACAGCTTTTAAGGTCTAGTCACAGACTTGTGTTAAATCATTTTATAGTGATTAATTAATTAAAATAAATATATTATTTATTAAAATAAGTAATTATATTGCTGATCATTTTATGTATAATGTTACTCGTTTATAGATTTATTTTTCTGAATTTTTGGTGATACATTGGTAGTTACAATTGGTCTGGTCTAAATATACATATATATATATATATATATATATATATATATATATATATATATATATATATATATACAACAACGACAACAATAAAGTTATTAACAGTAAATACTAAGTAAGATAAAACTGAATTCACAGGATTATGGGAGCCTTCTTTAAAAGATATACTTTGCTTTGGCAAGTATTATTTCTGTAATATTTATTATCACAAAAAATGTTGATATATTGCGAGCAATAAAGTTTACATACCCATTTTTAAAGATACAAATGAAGTTTTAGTGAAAAAGAAGCACTCAATAGGTGAGAGAACCAGGATAAACCAGTTTGACTGCAGTATATGGATGTCCCCCCTTTGATAGGCAGACGTCGCTCAAGGCTTCAGGTCCCCTCTTGGCAATTTCTTTAAAAAATTAATATTGTGAAAGAAGACCTCAAAAGTAAATTTTCAATTCTAGTTTTGTATTTTTAAAATGACTGCTAATAAAGGTTCCCTCTTTGATAGTACACCCTGATAGTCCCCTATTATTCATGTTCGCATGTATGTGTGTGTGTGTGTGTGTGTGTGTGTGTGTGTGAGGGTTTGTCATTGGATGTGGTTTGTAGTTGACGGGGGGGGGCGTAACAAAACCCCCCAAACTCCTAGGGGCAAGCAGGCCAAGACCCAAGCCACCAGAGCACCCAACAGCCCCCCAGAACACGACAGACCCAACACCACGCGCCCCACCCAAGGGAGAACAAGCAAGGGAACACAGAGGCAACACCCCCCCGGCCGGTGGAAGCCCACAGAGGGACAAGGGACAGGAGGCCCCCCGGCCTAGCCCAAGGCCACCAACCCCGGCACGATCTGAGCCCACAGCTACAGGGCTCCACCAACCAGAGACCCGCCCCGACCCCCGAAGGGGAGCCCGCTACCCACCAGAGAGGCCAGAGCCCCCAACCCCGGCCCCAACGGGGCGGGCCACAGCCCACCATGACGACCCAGCCCACCGCCCCCGGGCCAACCCATATACCCCGTGGGGAAGACGGCAGGGGGCCACAGTGGACAGAGGGTTAGGGTAGTGGGAGACCCGTAATGGGCAGTGTAATGACCAAAGCAGGGAAGGGAGCTAGGCCGCCGCAATGCAGCCCTACCCCCCACCCACTGGCCCCACTGGTCCCGCCCCTCAAGGCCCTAGTGTCTTATGAGGTGGGCTGTAATGGGATAGGGGGTAAAGGAGACAAGGAGGTAAAGTGGGGACTGTCCCCATGTGGCCAGCTTCCTGACTAGCCCTGAAACTTACCCCCATCACTGTCCCCACCTGGCCAACAGGGAGTCAGGCCTACCCAGCCCAGGGGTTGCACCCGAACACCCAAGGGAGCCACCAGAGGACCCGAGAAGGAGGCCCACCACCCATGCGGGAGCAGGCCAGGAGGACATCGACCCCCCGTGCATGGCAAGCCCCCAGCCAGGGGCCCGGTGCCAGGACATCATAGACCCACCCACGCCCGGGCAGCCAGCTCGACCAAGCAGGGGGCCCACTACCCCCATCCCCCGGAGCACCCGGGGGCACACCTGTCCAGCGATGCCCCCCCCACACACACACGTGCATGCCCCCCCACCAAGATTCCTCCACCGAGTGAGATCATCCTCTATTGTTTTAAGTAGGGGAATGTGATTTAGCCATGTCAGGTCAGACAGCCTGGCGGAAATGTTGATACCTAGGTATCTAATGTTTCCCGATTGTAGTGGGGGCGGTTGACCCACTCTTGAAGTCAGAGTTTATAGGTAGGACTGTTGATTTGTTACAATTAATAGAGTAGTCTGAAATAGAGGAGAATTTGTCTATAAGTGCTGTTGTCTCAGAGAGAGAAGCTTGTGCATTTTGAAGGAAAAGTAGTACATCATCAGCATAAAGGCTTATCTTATGGTTCACATTTGCTGTTTGAATCCCTTTGATATTATTATTTTGCCGAATTGCAGCTGCGAGTGTTTCGATAAATATGGCAAAAAGGGATGGAGAGAGTGGGCAACCCTGCCTGGTGCCCCTTTGGAGATTGAAGCTTGGAGAAGTTCGATCATTTGTTCTGACACAAGCACTGGGTGAACTGTATAATATTTTGATCCAGAATAGAAAGTTATCTCCGAACCCAAATTTTTGTAATGCAGCAAAGAGAAATTTCCAATTCACCCAGTCAAAAGCCTTTTCAGCATCTAGTGAGACTATTATGGCTTCCTTATTCTGAATATTACAGTAGTCTATCAAATTGATTAGTCTGCTATTTGTAGAGTGTCTGCCCTTGATAAACCCAGTTTGGTCAGGATGTATTATGTGAGGTGTTATTTTTTCAATTCTTCTAGCCAGCGCTTTGCAAATGATTTTTAGATCTGCATTCATAAGTGATATTGGATGATAGCTAGATGGGAGTGATGGGTCTTTATCTGGTTTAAGGAGGAGGCTGAACTTGCAGTTGCCCCAGTCCACAATGATGAGTTTATTGCATGCTTTGAGAGCAAAACTTCAGACTATCGACAAAAGTACAGTTTCTTTAAAAGGGTAATCAAATGCACGAGTTGCTTTTAAAAGGCGCCCCTCACCCTGGCTTGAAATCAATTTATGACTGGGTTCCAGCTGTTGCTCCAAATAATGAAAAGCCAATGTTGGCTGTGTCAGGCGACAGCTGGCGGCGCTTCCTAAATCTAGGGGAGAAGGAGCCCTGGAGTACAGGGATCCTCACTACGGCAAGCAAATAGAAATGAGCGGCTTCCTGCCCTGAATTCGGAGAATTGTTTCACCTCTTGAGGCCAGTTAGACACACGAGCCCTTGACAAAGCTTGTATACTAATCTATTCTAATCTATAAAATTAAAGTTTTGACTGTACAGAGAATTTGTCTGTGTTTCATTACTTAATATTAAACTCTGTGCCCACATCCATTTGAAGTTTTACTGGTACATGTACACATCTGACCCATGCATATTTAGAGAATGCGTTGATGCAAGTTAACAAGTACCGCATGTTGTCATTGTCTGAGAATTTTCACTCATATCCCCCCAGATCAGCCTGGAACTGCTTGTCGATACCGCTAACCAAAACTTTATTTCTGGGAAAACGTTTAGCCGCTTTTGCGTGGAGTGTGTACGCATCCTGTCCTAATAAAAAACGCTTCACAAACAGTAATGTCGTGCCACCCTGTAGACCTCTTGACCGCACTGCATAGCTTACTTACACTTCCGAGACCCCCCCCCAATGGGCTGGATCATAATAAATTTTTTGCTGAGATGCAAATGCTGAGATTGTGTTTGTGATACACCATTTTTAATGTCATACGCTACAGTACTAATCATAATAAAACAACCCTTCTGCCTACTAAGATATTGAGGTGTTTCTCACATACATACACACACACACACACACACACGCACACAGAGTATTAGGTTTTAGATATCTTATCAATGTGTCTTCTTTCAAATTTGTAACTACACAAAGAATGACAAAAAGACTATTTCTTTTTTTCCTTTTTCTTATTGCAACATCAGATGGTTGAATTGGATACATGTACAGTAATTACAGTGAAATATTTTTTTGAACATAAGCAAAGCATCTGTTAAAACTGGAACATTGGTTTTACTTTTTATAAAAAAGTGCAACTTTTGTAACACATGTAAGGCATTACCACATTGGTGTTTATTAACATATTGACTGATAGCGTTTACAAACAGTGTGTAAGGAGTGAGCAAATGGTTGGCTTTTAACACCTTAAAATCATTAGTCATATGCAAAATAACTGCACTAAACCCATCAAAAACAGATTTTTAAACCTTACTGTCACAGCCAGTTGTACATCCCACTGCCTGGCTGAAGACTGTGCTCTTACTAAATCCATCATCCTCTCTAAGCTGCACACTTCTGACAAATTGATGTAACTTTTACTCTTGTACTTTGTATCATCGTTCACTTTATTGTCAATGGGTTGGTCTTGAAGACCAGAGAATTCACCAATGACATATTGATTCCAGACTGCTCTAAAAAATCTCCTCCAACAATTTCCCATGGCACACACACACACACACACACACACACACACACACACACAAATATATATATTTATATATGCAAGGGATGATAATAGAAAAAAGTTGCAAAATGAGGACAACAAGTAGTATCATAAACAGGAGTATAAGCCTTTTCTTCTTTTTCTTTACAGAACACCCAAGATTGTTTATCAAGATCATCAAGTATCAAGTATTATTTGATACATTTCTAAGATTTTATCTGTGACATTCTCTGCTGATTTCAATTCGTGTAGAATAATCTCAGCCACAGCTTGGATTCTGGCCTCGCTGGCCTGTATTTTTTTGTTATGCTCAAATGGTGCTGGATGGCTGGAATAAAACGGTTCAGAGTACAGAGCAGTTTCATGATCTGGTCAAACCTGCTTGCGTAGAGCCATTCGGGCATGCACCACACACAATCATGAAGTTTCTGACTGGGGTGATCAATCTGGCAGCCATAATCATTGGGATCCTACTTGAAAAGGATGTCCTTGCATTTCTTAATATCTGAATGAAAATGACTGCTTGGACATGAGATGATGGAATAGTTGAGATTTTTTAAATAACTTGGACCACTTAGTCCCCAAAACTTTGTGAATTCCACATCAATGGAAATGTCATGATGTTCACGCCATTCAAGGGCTTTGCGTAAAAGATGAAACATACAAATGACAATTTGCTTTTCCCTTTTTAAACATGGGCTGTTGACTATCTATACAGATTAAAATGTGCTTCACCGCCATCCCATTGTGGTGTAAAAAGTCATCCAGTTGCTTAATCAGAATTTCTTTGCTGTGTATCGCTGTTTTGTTGGTCAGTCCACTTTGGTCTGGTTTGGTTTGCAGAACACCAGGCCCTTTCATCTTGTTTTTAAAATCAGGATAAACTGTTGGAAGAATTTCTTTGCTGTTGTCTCTCATGAGGACGATGTTCTTCTGTACCTAAATCTTTTCTAAGTGGATGCTGTACTGTATCAAAGTTCACAGCATCCTTGCCATTTCCCTCTTCTTTAGCTGGAACCAGTCCCAAGAAGCGCTGATACATTTCCATCTTATCGGGACAGTTTGTCGCTTGTTTCCACTCTTCTAACAACTGAGTGCTTCCCATGACATCTGTGCAATCCAAATTTGGTGTGAAATTGGCACAGCAGTTTATGATTTTTGAATGTCCATCATCTTGGAGGCCTTGATTTTCTCCGGTTTTCATTTCTTGTCCCCTTATTTGGTAGTCCATCTTCAATCTCTGGTTTTGATTCATTTGTTGTATCAGTATTTGGTTTACTGTCATGTGTAGTGGACTGCCTTGGCATGGTCATTACATTTTTCCCTCTGAGGAACTCCAGAGCTCAATGTCCCTGGGGCAAGTGGGGGACACGTCAAGAGACACTGTTTTACGAACCCAAAACATCCAACAGGGGGCCTAATACTCCCTGGGGATGTCTGCAAATACGCTCTGCCTTTTTAAGCCACAGGAAAGTGTCAGTATCTGACACCCTCCATCCTGACATACGGTGGAAGGTAAAGCACTCCGAAGGCCCCATGAGCATATCACAGGATGTAAGGCGTCTGAATGACCTCCTGGGGTCACCCAGGCAATACCAAGCAACCATCGTATTGCCTCCCCTGCTGAGATAACAAAGGTCGAACATTGGGTAAAGCCATTATATAACCCTGTGTTGTGATTAACATCTGACAGAATGACTTGGACCAAGGTTGTAGGTTAAAATTTCCCTTTCTTCCCTAATCTTTGTGACTGGGGGTGAGGTTGTCTCCATGCTTCAGTAAACAGACGGGAGTACCTCCCATTCTTTTCATCTCATGTAATTTGAATGAGTTAGGTAAAGTATGTTTTATTCCCCTTTGTTATAATGGAGCTATACTGCCATCTAGTGGTCTTAGTTATTAGTAAACTTGTAACCAACTTTGTAGTTACATCGTATTTTGAATTCATTGTATAATGTTAAAAGTAATCCTATATCTAAGTAATCACCAAGTTTCTTAGGATCCATGGTACAATGTTATGTTATGTGTGGTCATTTCACAAAATTGAGCAAAGGATCTTCAGAATCATGTGTTACGTTATAAATTACATTTAGGTCTCCTAACATGCATTTGAAGTTACTGTGATGAGACTATAGTGGTGAGGAGATACGTGAATTTATACACCACGGGTTAGATCACGTAATTCGTCATAAAGTTCAGAGACATAAATGTCTCCTAAATTACGGTACATTAGGTCTTTTAGAAACTTATTCCAGATGTGCTATCGCTCGGTGCAAAAGTTCGCTAACTCCGCCTTCCATCCGCACCCCCAAATCGAAAGATAAAAACTGAGTGACTCTAAGTCAGCTCTCTCTAAGTTTTCTCGCTCTCTCAGCTCACTCTTCTCAAGGCTTCTCCTCTTCTCTCTTCTGAAGTTTTTCTTCGCTCCTTTTTACCGCGGTGTCTCGTGCATCCGCGCTCGCAACTTTCCTTTTCTTCAATTTTATAAGCGGAGCTGCAACAGCTCACCAGAGCTTTGCTGAACTTTAACTTTTGAAGCCATTTTCTCTAAATCTCTTTGACGCTTTTCTTTATACCAGTTTTTGGTCAGTAAAGACACTTTTGGTAATTCGTTTTTAAGTAAAATCAAATTAATAATTTAAAGTGACTCCCTCAGACCAGTGGGACTACTTTTGATTATTTCTGCGAGTTTTAATTGAGAAGGACACTCCGCGATTCGCCATCAACTCTGCCACGGATCTGGAAGCAACACCTGCTGCACAAAGTATCAGCATCCGTTGCCTGCCCTTAAGGACTTTGTTTAAAGACCTTTACCGGTTCGCTGAGGCGAACACCGAGGCCAGTTAAAGACCGCCGCACACTGACTCCACCTGCCCGGCCGCCGCTGCCTTTCAGCGGGTCACCTCATCTGGAAGGCGCGCCGCAGCTCTCCCCTGGAGTGACGTGAGGACCTGGACCTCCCCGGAGAAGTCTAATCAAGTCAGCAAAAGTAGGCAGAATAACATTTTCTAGTGATCAGAGTTGATTTCGTTTCGCGAAGCTTTAATGCCAAATTTCTAAATTCTACGTCACCGTTCAGTGCGCATCCACGCTTTAGACGGTCACGTATTTCCTCCACTATCATCCATAACTAATTATTTACATCACCTGAACATACATCATGTAGGTTCCCTTTTATGTGTTCACTGTCCTTTATATGTCATACTATTTCATCTATTTACTCTTCATTTTATTAGCCTAAATAAATTATCCTCATTTATCGCCAAGTCGTTGCCTGTGGATATTATTTCATGAGAGAAACAAGATCAATGTATACAGGATAAACGGTACAGATTATGAGATTGATTAAAGTAATGACATGTCAACACTGTCACAATTTAAGATTTAATTTTCTCCTGAATGGAGAATGGTGCCCCTTTTACTTTAACGAGTGCAAAGTCCAAATTTTAACGTAGTTATTAATAACCGCTACACATGGTTAATATCTTGAATCTTGACATCCATTGTAGGGCTTAAACAATCATCCTCCAGCAGCTCAGTCTGCAGGTTTGGCCAGATGGTGTATTTCAGGAGCATGTAAGTTTGTTGGTCTCCTTAGTTGAGACGACAGCAACTTTGTGGAGTTGTGCTGGTCCTTTCTGTTTTTGATTTTCCTTTCCCAAGCTTGCATTGTTGACAAGGGAAGCTCACAGCTTAATTCTTAGGTTGTTGCAAATAGAGACACCATAGACAAATTGCGGGCTTATGGTATAGGTGAAAATATTCCCCAATGTGTCAGCAACACTCTATCAAGTCCCAGACTCGTGCCGCATGCTCTGTTATTGCAAAGCGGTAGCACTATCCACAGTACTACCAGGGCAAACAGCAGAAACACCCAGTTTCAGACCTTAAGAATCTTCCACTGTTGTTCATTTGCGATGATTAAAGTTGTCAGTAAAATCTCTTGCTGTTGTCATCTATATCTTGACCAGGGTTAAACAAGAGTGGAAGGTGGTGAGACCAAGCCTCCCATACATCCCAAAAATGGCGAGCTTGTTGTTGGTGTAATGCCAAGCCTGTGTCAGCCTGTCATCAAACCTGATCCTCGAGGTGATGGTGCTGAACCTGACTTGGGACATTGTGGCCCAGAGAGGATGGCCCATTCACTGTGTTTGTCCCACAGGCTAACAGTTTGTTGTCAGGGCATGACCTCAGTATATCTTTTTGGTTTGTATGTTGATGACTTGGAGGTCTGTGGTCTGATCTGGGCGGCAGCTCCCATAAAACCCACAATCTTTGTGCTGTGTATTTGGTGCTGAGTAACCCTCCCCCAGGGTCCTATTCCCTCTGTCTCACCCATGTCTCTCTTTATCCATGCTCATCCTCTCCATCTGTGTACCTGTATCTGTCTCTTGTTCTGGCTTTTGGACCCTCTCTGCAGTCGCCAATGGGGCACTGCAGCAATGTCCTGGCTGTCTCATTGGTGGAGAGAACTGTCAATAACTAAAAACAGAGACACACAGGTGCAGATAATTTGTCCTTATCAGTTGCAGTCAAGGCAGGTAATCACTCTAAAACACATCTAAAAGCATGCCATAAAATAATAAAAACACAGCAATTCTCAAAATATAATAAAGTCAAGTCTAAATCAGAAATCATTAAAATCCTGCATGAATAAAACAAAGAAAATACAAAAGCATGCATAACAATGTTCAATTCATAAATCAGTAAAATCACACTTACACTGTTCTGACATAAAACCTTGTCATAGCGGTAGAACTTAACATTGTCTGTTTTACACAAAATGGCCAAGTAAGTGAAGGA
This sequence comes from Plectropomus leopardus, assembly GCF_026936395.1. Lineage (NCBI taxonomy): Eukaryota > Metazoa > Chordata > Actinopteri > Perciformes > Serranidae > Plectropomus > Plectropomus leopardus. Next base: position 440,903 of record NC_142180.1, read on the forward strand.
CAGAGGGGAATAGGACCCTGGGGGGAGGGTTACTCAGCACCAAATACACAGCACAAAGATTGTGGGTTTTATGGGAGCTGCCGCCCAGATCAGACCACAGACCTCCAAGTCATCAACATACAAACCAAAGATATACTGAGGTCATGCCCTGACAACAAACTGTTCGCCTGTGGGACAAACACAGTGAATGGGCCATCCTCTGGGCCACAATGTCCCAAGTCAGGTTCAGCACCATCACCTCGAGGATCAGGTTTGATGACAGGCTGACACAGGCTTGGCATTACACCAACAACAAGCTCGCCATTTTCTGGGATGTATGGGAGGCTTGGTCTCACCACCTTCCACTCTTGTTTAACCCTGGTCAAGATTTGTGTTGACGAGCAGTTAGCGCCATTCAGAGGACAGTGTGGATTTAAGCAACCAAATATGGGTATAAAAAAATGTGTGCTTTTTTATTTTAAAAATGCATTTATTACACAAATACATTATTTTTCTCTTTATCTTTAGAGTAACATTATTTATATGTGTGTACACATTAATAGGCCTGTTCATTTATGCTTTTTCTTGTCTTTTTTTCTATTGCAGGTTGTCGGCACCTACAGTGTCACAAATAAGACAATTGGTGGCCTCTGGTCCTGTTCTTCAATATGGGAGATGTTTCTGCCTACAACGCCTAAGTGCTGTGGACCACTGTGGATCTGTCATGGAAAAAGCACCAGACATTCCGGAGAAGGCTGTTCTTCTATATTTTGTTAAGGATTGTACTTTTTCTTGAAATTATTTTTTGTTGTTGTGCTTTATATCTAGAAAGAAAAAAAAAGGTATTAAGAATTAAAGGGGTATTAAGAATGATAGTAACAATGATATCCAGCTCCCGGTTGAGCTGGCTGGTTTGACAAGCCACGCTGCAGGGCGATCAAAACAAGTCAAACCTTTTTATTTTCATTAATTGCTTAATAAATGAACCAACACTACGTCGCTTTCAATCTAGCTGCAAAACGTTTAAAGTTTGCATGATAAAAGCTAATCAAAGAGTATTAGTATGAAGCAGCAAACCTGACGAGAACGAGTCAGGTAAGAGCCTGCCGGACATTGTGCAAGAACTGAGAAAGATTAATGAGCGTATTAACAGCATACAAACAAATCTGGAGGCTAATGTTTGACAAAAAACTACAGGGATTACACTCGTCCCTGGAGAAGAACTTCAACAGCAAATTGGCTAATCTGCATGATTATCTGACAAAAATCGCAAATGATGATAACAAAGCTCTCAAGCAAGAATTAGCGGGAAAATTCAAGCAGACCCAAGACAACATGGATATAGAGATGGGAATTTTAATGGCCTGGCTTGAACAGATGGAAGTTAATATGATTGCCACTGAGATGAAACGAGTTAAATTCGTCACAGAAGTCTCCATCACCGTGGTAGGCCTGCCTTTTGAAGAGAAAATGTGAAGGAACAGATTTTGAGGCTTCTGACAGGATTTGAGATGCGAACCTCTGCCCAGCCTGGTTAACACCGAGAGGCTGAAACCTAGGGAATGCGGGCCGGGTCTCATCAAAGTCAGGTTGGGCTCCACAGAGGAAAAGGTGGCGGTGCTGAGAAGAAAGCAAAAACTGCGTGAAAACGGGCAATTCAATAAGGTATATGTTCACTCCGCAAAAATCCATGGTGAAAGACAGATAGACCTAAACTTTGGCATGCTGCTCAGGGAGATACCCACAGGAAACGACTTTAACATCACTGCTAACGGGTGGGTTGTCAGGTGGGATGCAGAGCGCACCTAAGACGACACATCTAGCAGCTATGACCTGGGGAAGAGAAGAAAGACACTGAACTGCTGCATCAGCTCATTATGACACTGTGTCCCTTGCCCATTGGAATGTGAATGAGTGGACAATTAGAAACTGTGAGTTAAGATCAGTTATCATTCATTCTATGAAACTGGACATAATTTCAGTTAATGAAACCCACTTAATTGGAGATGAAGTAATTAATTTAGAAAGGTACTTGTGGTTTGGTAATAAAAGAGATCAAATGATCAGGAGGAGTAGGATTCTGTGTAAGTTTTGATCTGATGAAATCATATAAAGTGAATATAATAGACAACCACACTGGAATCTTAGGATTGCAATTTTCACATTTAAAATCCGGATACACTTTTGTGGTGTTTACATGTTATATACTCCCCGAAATGTCAGTATGGAGTAGGGATGCATCTGTTTATGGGAACCTCTTGAGGCACATATATTTATGTTCAGAAGCCGATGCCATTTATGTTTGTGGAGACATTAATAGTAGGGTGGGTGCACTGGATGATTATTCAAAGGAAGTTGACAAGGTGCTAACTAGAATCCCTTTAAATGAATGTATCAATAAATATGGTGAATCGTTAATTGAGTTTTTGAGAGACTCTAAAATGTGTAGCGGACATGCATGACATATGTTGTGGATATGGATTTTAGCAATTAGTCTCCAGACTACAAAAAAATGATAATGTATCATTAAAAGAGAGAGTGTTTCATGAGGTTAATCATATTTGGGCAGATGAGAATTGGAGTAAACCAAAGCTACGCACCTACTGTGAAATTAAATATGAATACTTCAATGAAAATGATGTTCTGTTTAATTTGTCGAAGAAAAAACGATCACTTTGTGCTCAGATCAGAGCAGGTATATTGCCACTTCATATTGAAAGTGGTAGGTATGGAGGACTGGAAGAAGATCTGATCTGATAAATATGACTCATGGCCAAGGCCCCCTTCAAGCCCAGGTAAGCCCAACGAGTTTAGGGGCCTATCATATTGGGGACACAATGAGCAGAAAAAGTCAAATTGCTTTTTAACTTGTCAGTTTTCCTATCAATCACTATACGCACGTTCGAGGCTGCTGATTGATCCAAATTAACCCTTTGCTAAGCCCAGCCCCGCCCCCCTATGTGTCAATCTTTCATGCTTTGCTTGAGTGACAATTGCAAAATGACGGGAAAAAAGAAATTTGAGAGAGTGGTGCCCACAAAAGAAAATTAGTAAGAGAAAAGAAACAGCGGGAAAAAGAATTACTAAAGAGCATCCCAAAGCTCATAGGATTCTTTAAAACACCCACAGAGGATGATAGTGGGCCCACAAGAAGCTCACTATCTAACCCACCGGAGGCAGCAGATGAGGCTGCAGAGGCACAGGTGGAGGTAACGGCCATGGGGGGAGAGGAACAGAGAAGTGGAGCGGAGGAGGAGGAGGCACACGAACATCAGAGAGGGGGAGACAATGGCCCTTACAACAGTGACCCAGGCCGCTGGAGAGATGACTTTGACCGGCAGTAAGTGTGTGCATACTTGGCAAAAATGGGACCTGAGCCGTGTCAAAATAAAAGCACTGAACTGTCTGCATTGGAGCGCGTGTATAAACATCATAGGAGATTTTTCTCAAAAACACCTTTCAATTGCAAAATGTGTAACGGGGAATGTTTAAGCAGAGAATGGCTGTGTCGTCACCATCAGCAGGCAGTGTGCTTTGTTTTGTATGCAAGATATTTGGCAACAACAAGGACAAGTCAGCATTTGCTAGTGGGGGTTATGTGGTGGTTTTTGGTTTTTGGGTGGATCAGGACTTTGGGTGGAATTCCTGGAACTGTGTTTTTTGGTTTACTGTGGTGTTTGTTCCCTTTTTTGGTCATGTTGCAGGGGCTGGGTGTGGTTTTCGGGTGCTGGAGCTTGCGAGGCAACCCCTCTGCAATCAACTCCGGCATAAAGCACTTCACCTCTCTCAACTCGGGTGCCAGATTGTTGCCAACTGCCAGTGGTTAAATCGGCCGCCTCACTCATTGTGAACTTCTTGCAATCAGTGTTTTTTTTTCTGACTCAGAAGATTCTTTCGTGTGCTTATTGACTTTTTTGTGAGCTTTCTCCAGTGCCTTCTCCTGCGAGCTTTCTCCAGTGCCTTCTCCCACTGCTGGGTCGAGATGCAGGGCCTCTCGAGCCAGCATCTCGCCTCTGTGAGCCACCACCCTTGTCACCCCCCCTCTGGATTCAACCATCACCCGCCTCATCAGCTTCACCAGCCCCACTCACCCCTCTCTCTTTAGCATCGATTCCCCTTCTCTTCCACTCTTCATCCCTCACCCGCTCCTTTTTATTAAAAGATCATTTTTTCATTCATTACCAATCACAGAAAAGCCATGATTGCTTACATCAATCAAGCAACTGACTGTGGGACAGTGGACTCAAAACTCAATAAACAATTCAATGAGGAATATGAATATTGGACACAGGTTCTACAGAGGGTTGTTACTTTTGTGAAGTATTTGGCTGAACAGCCACAGGTTTGGAGACACCAACAATGGCAAATATTTGGGCAGCATGGAACTGATCAGCCAGTTTGATCCTTTTTTAAAGGCTCATATTGAAAAATATGGAAACACTGGCAGAGGAACTCCATCCTACCTCTCTCTGAATGTGTGTGAGGAATTCAGACAGCTGATAGGACAGAAGGTGCTGGATGAAATCATCAGCAGACTGAAACTTGCAAAATGTTTTGCAGCAAATATAAAAATATAAAAATATAAAAAACTGTAATACCTAGGTAATCTACATCATGTAGATTACCTAGATATTATACAGTTAAACAGTTTTTTGTAATGAGGCTCTGTAAATTTTGGGGATGGGAGAGGGCCTACAAAACCTCTCAGCCCCGGGGCCTAGCATTGGGTTAAGGCGGCCCTGCTCACAGCAACTGAACTGGATGTTTGAGAAAGAGATATTTAAGTTAAAAACATATTTGGAGAAAGCCTGGGACATGAGGAAGGAAGCATTGTTTCAGTAGGTGTACAATGTGTATTTAGGTATTTATTCTTTTTATTTATCCATTTATTATTATTATTATTATTATTATTATTATTATTATTATTATTATTATTATTATTATTGTTATTGTTAGCCAATGTATTTATCATTATTATTATCATTAACTGATTTTTTATTTATTCATTTTTATTATTTTATTTTTTCTTTTATTATTGTTATTATTGCCATTATTATTATTACCATTATTATTGTGAAATTTTTGTTTTTTGGAATTTAACATTAACATTATAATGTACTATTTTTATTGTAGTTTTTGACAGGGTACTTTTTTGTTCCAAACATGTTAAGAGTGAAGTTTTAAAAAAAAACAAAAAAAAAAAAACTGGCATAACACAAAAATATGAATGCATAAAAATCAATATTGCTACAAATCATTGACATATCCGAGGCTGTAATAATGAACAACAACAGAAAAAGTAAGAATATGTAAAATAGCAACTTTTTATTGTTTTGTTTTTTTTTCATTAAACAAACAACAACAGCAACAACAACAACAAAACATCTGCATCATTAAAATAAACTAATACTGAAAGGGTTAAAATCCTGAAAATGAATGAATGTAGTAGTTATTATCAGGACTGATGTTGGTTGAAAACTGTAGTGAAAGCTGAAAATAATATTTATATATAGTATTTTACAGCACTTTTGACAGGGTAAATTTCTTTTGTACCAACTGTGTAATTAGTCAGAAAACTAAAACAGTGCATGAGGGCTAAATAAGTAAATCATATTTTACAGGCCAGAAGGTAGCCATGAATTTCCAATATTTGGTCAGTTTACCCCAAAACAAACATATTAACATGGAATATTCAGTCAGAAATTTTGGAGATGACAGTTTAAACAAGAAGTTCTATGCTGTGTTGCTTGTCATTGGGGGAGAACATTAACGTTTTACATCTATGGGGACTGCAAACATTGAAAACCAGCTTTCAGTGTTACATTTTTTATAAAAAGCTATTTCTTGCGTGGCAAGAGGCCATTATATGAGCGAGTGTCTATAGTCAGTTTATTACCCGCAGTGTGTTATGGTTAGTGCCCCAAGATTAAAGAAGCTGCAGAGAATTACACAAACTACTCAACTGAGACAGCCGTACCCTAGCTTTTCCTGGGTTCTGCAGGGGGAAATCTCTGTCCATTGTGAATATATATATTCACAGTGGTATGGTGTAAGATAGCTGTCAAAAAGATGTATCCATAATTAATCATTCTTATTTGTAATTTTACAATTTCTATGTCAAAAAAGTTGTTTTACACAAAATTCTCTCACATACTTGAGTCTGTGAAACTGGGTTCAAGTTTGTATTGTTTTTATATTGAGTATATTGAGTATGAGTGTAAAATCTGTGAGTGCAAAGTCTCATGAACACAACTCACGTTTTTACCAAGTCTTCACTGTGAGCACAAATCCTAGTTTACGGTATGAATCAAAAAGTGCTGAAATGATGTCACTGAGGTCACAGTCAGGTCACAGGGTGAGTAATCGATCCGCGATTCCTCCAACTGCACTTGTGCATGCCCCAGAGGCAAACATGGAGGGCAACAGCGTACCAAGTAGTAGCAGCTCCGGAGAAACATCATAGGTAATGTCAATCATAACATGCATTGCATAGCCATTATTTATTTCATAAAATCAAACCATTATGTATAATATACATTTCTTGGAGTCGAAAAACGTATGTCTTTAACTTGAAAGCTAAAGACATTTACATGCCTATGATGCTATCTTAGTGCTATCATTACTGAGATTAGAAGTTGGCCAGTGCTAAGTTATTTTAGTTAGTTAGAACTGAACTGCATGATATGAAACATATAACGTTACCCAAAACATAATGCACTGTCCCTATATGTTCATCACCAAAGCATTAACAACCATGCCACATTTGGGATGAGTTAACGTGAACCGTGATAACACGCGAGGAGTGAGAAGGTTGATATGGAGAAATAAACATGGTGAATTATCCTGCTTATTACGGTTTACATTTAACCGAAACTGAAACTGAAATTATCAATTTGAGACATAATGTTGATCAGAATACGAATTTTATCGATTTCTATTTGCATTATTTGGCGTTTAAATCTGCCCGTTGTATAGATCCAGTCACTTTCCCGCTGTTTTGCTCACCCGCCTAGCCCTCCCAAGTGCATTTGTTTTCAACGAAGCCTTTGAGAAATCAATCCATGGGGCATTGGATTATCATAGCTACCTACACATTACGATGTGTGTAGTTATTTGTGTAGTCTTGTCCTTCATTTACAAGAGATTATGGTAAGGGACTGGAGACACTGATCATTCAGCCCAGAGACAATACTGTAGAGGGAAGGGAGCCTCTACTCTCCATGTAACAACTTAAAACTTATATATCTAACATCACAATTAGTCCGAGCTGGTTAAATAAGGTAAAAACTTGCTTGGAAAATATCCAGCATAGGTTCTCTTGAACAAACAATGGCCACGATATAGCAATCAGAATAGAGCCCTGTTTTAATTATTTAGTCTTCTATCTTGTAAGTTAATGATGGGCATATTCATTTGCTAAAAATATTTAAGTTTTGCAAATAAGTTTTTTGAATGGCTGTCCATTCTAATGTTACATTATATGGGATCGATAGAGTACTGTACCCAGGAGAGTCCCTGTGCTTTTATAAGAGCCGGACAACAAGGCCGACCAAAGTTCATTTGAGGAGCTTCTGTCCCGGCTTATCGACATGGCTTTACCAGTGTCCTGCATTGCAAATCTGCTGGGTTTCTGCCAAAGCACAATCTTTCGACATTTGTGTCGACAAGATCTACATACAGCAACTTATCAGATAGTGAATTGGATGATGTTGTGCTGTCCATAAAAAGCAGGATCCCAAATGTAGGATACAGAATAATTAAAGGCCATCTGCAAGCAGGTGGGCATAGAGTTCAGTGGGATTGCATCAAGGAGTCTATGAATAGAGTCAATGCTCCAGGTGTTTTGGAAAGGATGACACAGCTTGGGTGCATCGTAAGGAGGTCATACTTTGTGCAGGGTCCTTTTTAGTCCATGTGGACACGAACCATAAGCTCATACGGTAAGGCAGTTATTTACATAATTTTTTATTGGGAGGAAGGTGACTTCTCATTGTCATTTTATGTTTTGTCGTCTAGGTACAACATCATCATATTTGGAGCAATAGATGGGTATTCCAGAAAGGTTTGCCACCTTTGATAACAATGCTTTATTATTATTATTTTCTATTAATATTACTTGCTTCTATTTCTATAGCGACTTTCATACAAATGTAGCTCAAAGCGCTGAACAATCATGTTTACAATGAATACAATGATCAGTAGAGTAATTAGTTTCATAAGCTGAGGTACTGAAGCTGAGTTTTAGAGATACTTACATGTTTTTAGGTTGTGGGAGGAAACAGCTATGGTTTAAGAGACATACTGAAAACAAGTGTCAGGAGAATACGTGAACTGTAAAAGCCTTCCTTCACAGCACAAGATGTACCTATGCACTGATGCAATCTCTCACCGTGTAACCTTTAACAATGAATATAATGACCAAGACGATTAGTTTGATAAGGTTGAGGTAGTGAGATCGAGTTTGTCTCTGTACATGTTTGTGTTTATTCACTGTTCATTTTTTTACCCACTCGGTTCACAGCAAGAATAACAGAATTTTCAAAAAATTTCATAATGAAAATCATATTCAACTCCATCACTTTCAATAGATAATCCCAGATGGCAATCGTAGGGAGCAATACTGATTCATTTTTCATGGCCACCACTGCTCAGTGGTCGTCTGGTGTGGTGTCCTTACTATACACCTAAAGATAAACAGAAAGGAAAAAGGGCCACACCCAGAAAGACATTTTTACTCCAAAATACATAGAATGGGGTTTTTTGCCAATCATATAGAGAAAAAATATGAGGGGAAGATGAGAAGATAATGAGAAGAAATGGAATGAGAGGTCAGGAGTAGCAGGAGGATGAAGAAGGCAAGTGGGAGGAAGCAAAGGAAGATGTACAGGGGGAAAGAAGCAGGGGATAAATACTTTACAACATTATATACTTTACCATGCCTGTGATGACTGTAGAAACTCTGTACCCAGAGTACATATGCTAACCCAGAAATTTAGGGACATAGTGCAGATGTAATGTGTCAGAAAGCCTATTTCAATTATTATTTAATTTTTATTTTATGCTTAGGTGTTCTTGACTCTTATCTATTCCTGTTTTTACCACTGTTGCTATGACTCTTGAACTTCCCCCCAGGGATTAATGAAGATTATTTATCTTTTGTGTTGGAGGCCTTAGTTTTTGGCTTCCACAGATTCAAACACTCTTTGTCTTTCGCTACAGATTTCCTATCTGGAACCAGCAACAAACAACCGCTCAGACACTGCTTATTCATTTTTTCTGAAGGCAGTGGAAAACTTTGGCTGGCCTTCCAGGTACACAATGATATAAACATGGGCCATTGTTTCCATGCACTAATTACTCATTTCGGTAATTTTAGATTTTGTTGTGATGAACATGACTGAACATTTCTCCCATGTATTTTCAAGGGTCAGGGGTGATGAAGGCATTAAAAATGTCACCAATGTTGAGACCATGTTCACTGTTAAAGGAACTGGAAGAGGGAGCTTCATATCTGGGCGGGGTGTACATAATCAGAGGTTACAATAAGAATTGACCGTATTTACTGTATATAAATAGTAAAAACTATTTATATACATAAATTTAATATACTATAAATTGTTGCTGGAAAGTTATTTAAGTCTGACAGTTTAAGTTATTACTTTTAAATTGAAAAAGTCCTGTTTCTGATCTAGAACAGATCTGTGGTGAGATGTCTGGACCAGCATAACACAACTATACTATGAAGTTCTTAACAGTCTCGAGGAAGATGGCCTGCTGGATTTGACAGATGTGGTTCATCTGTGTTGTGTCCACTATGGTTTTATTCCACGCCTGGCAGAGGCGCTTCACACTTTCACAGAGGGCTGGGACAACCATCCTTTACAGTCTGAAGGTGGACTTTCCCCAAACCAGCGATGGGTTTTGGGTCAAATGACGAACCCTTGTGACGTGAACGAAGATTTGCAGGTTTGGTGATGCTCAAACTCAAAGTGCTGTGTAGAAAGGCAAAGTGCAGTTGACAAGTTTCAAACCTGAATATGTGGAGGCTAAAGTTTATATAAAAAAAACTATTGTCATGGTTCCTGCATTCTCCTCCTCCCCTTCACTGCCAGTATTTTTCCATTCACCTCACTCTGACCTGCTCTACCTGCCAGCCACGCCCACTGCTGCAGCCTGCTCTCTCCCACAGCTGCAGCTCATCATCAATCAGTTCAGTATTTAAGACACTCCAACACATTCACTCACTGCCAGATTGTTCCTCTGTGATTATGCATGACTCTTCAGCGTTTCTCTGCCTGATTTCCTGTTGCCGACCCAGCCTGTTCCCGACCAGCTCTCTTCGCCTGCTTCCCTGTGTACCTATCTGCCTTCTGTCCCTGACCACGTGTTCCGACTCGGCGTTCCGGAAATCTGACGGCTCCTCTGGCAAAAACCTCACCGCTCGACTACGACGATCCTCCTGCCTGCTCCTCAACGGTACCGTGATTCTTTTGGACTGTTTTCTTGGCTACGGATCCTCTGCCTGTCCCCGACCACGATTCAGCATAATCCCCGACAACATTCCCACACGTGTTGTCGGCTCGTCGAGCTACGGGGTTTCCTGCTCTCCAGCCACAGTAGGTTCCTGCTTCGTGTCTTCACTTCGTGGGCTTCCCAGAGACATTGTTTGGGCTGTTCACCAGAAGAACAAACTGAATATCTGTGAGCTGTTCTTCATTTGTGTTGGTATAAATAAAAGTTATTACCAACTCAACTTGAGCTTTGGCGTACTGCATCTGGGTTCATACACACCCCGTTTCAGTTCTACTCTCCTAACACTGCTGAGTCACTTTGCATCATCATGCTAAAAACCTTAAAATATGATTTAGGCAGTTATTCTATGAGGCTAACAAATGCTTTTCCATACAAAATAATCTTTAAAAGATTTTTATTTCCAGAACTGGAGCTATTTGGAACTGACTGGGAGATGTTCGATGCATGAGGAGCCATATGGGGTTCAAGTCCAGGAAATTGAGTGCCCTCTGACTTCTCATTACGGAAACTGTTCCTCCCTTCGCATCATCTGAATCATTTGGCAGAGACATTTACATAACAATGGTTCAGTGTATTGAAAGGCTGAGGGTAACACAAGAAATGCCTCAGATGTAACAAGATCTTGCAGAAAATCTAATGGTATGAAGCTGAACAGTTGGAAGGAGACAGGAGTTACAAACATCCATGTTGAAATGTATGTATATGTTCAGTGCTGTGCAAAGGTTTCAGGCAAGTATAAAAATTACAGTTGGTACAAACATATAAGCCCCTGCGACCCTTACGAGGACAAGCGGTTACAGAAAATGACTGACTGACTGACAAACATATAAGCATAGAATGTTTTCCAAAAAATGTGTTTTATAGTTTGTATTTATCAATTGACAACATTCAAAGAATGATTAGAAGATAAATATAAATCAAATTAACATTTGGTGTGGCCCGATCTTTGCCTTCCAAAAGTACACTTTCCCTTGGTTTTTCACGAACGTGGACTGGTAGGTTGTTTCAAACACCATTAGAGAACTAACCACAGATATTATGTGGATGTAGGCTTCCTCGAGTTCTGTCTCTTCATGTAATCCCAAATAGCCTCGATGATGTTGAGATCAGGGCTCTTTGAGGGCCATTTCATCAGTACAGTGCAAAATTTTAGGCGGCAGATGGAGAATGTGAATGCTAAGAATGCTCTCAAATGTATAAATAATCACACAAATATATACTGCATATTAATTCAATTTATGAAATGAAAACTGAGGAAACAAAAGAAAACCATCTCCAGAGTAAACAAGAACAAGGACGTCCTATAGTGATGAAATGGCCCTCAAAGGGCCCTGATTTCAACATTGAGGCTGTTTGGTATTACATAAAGAGACAGGACTTGAAGTCTACATCCACATAATATCTGTGGTTATTTCTTATATCTGTGGTTAGATGCTTGTAACAACCTCCCAGTCCACATCCATGTAAAACTGAGGGAACGTATACTTGATTGAGAATTGATGGTTTTTGAAGGGTGGCCACATCAAATGCTAATTTGATTTATATTTATATTATATTCATTCTTACATGTTATTATTTGATAAATACAAACTATAAAACACTTACATTTGGATTTGTTTTGGAAAACATTCTATGCTTATATTTGTGTACCTACTGTAATTGTTATACCTACCTAAAACTTTTGCGCAGTACTATACGTGTTAAAACTTAGTTCAAACAAAAGACATTTCCATTACAGTTATCAGAATTTCATTTGTGAATTAACTTGGAGTAAACCATCATTAACAGTTAAGCAATGGTTTTGTATCAGTGAAATAATGTTGACTCAAACAGTAAATTGTATCATAAAAATCACAAAAAAATAAAACATTTGATTTAACATGTCACAGTTACTTGGTTGTTTTTCTGAGTGGTTACAACCTGTCAAAAGTTTGCCCGTGGCATATGGCTGGTGTCAGAATGTTTTTGAAGTCACTGTAGGACCTGATTGATTCAGATGAACTGAGGGGAAGGTGACTGTATGACTGCAGACACTTGCAATAGGAAAACAAATAGTGTGTTGTGTATCACAGTCATGGTGGAATTTCACATTAATTACAAAGTCCTTGTTTTCACTTGGCAGAACTGGCTTATGCCGTTGTCAGGTCAACCACTGCATGATGTGTCCTACTGTTAAGCCTTCTGGAGTAATGCTGGTATTGCAGTTGCCATCCTGTTCTTAACCCCTTAGAATTTCACCAGTATAGGTTTTGAAATTGCCATACCGTACCACACCCTAATAACCCCCCTGAATAATAGTACCAAACAGCTATGAAATCACACAGACAGCATTTTAGTTTTTTGTTCAAATGCTCAATGTTTAAGAAGAAATAATTAAGTAAATAAAGCACTTAGAAAATACATGTTAGTGTTTATTTCAATGTCCAATTTTTGTCTTGTTTTTGATTCTAGTTGTGAGGAAATCTTGAATTGGATCACTTGTTAAGTCAATGACACAAACAGATTTTTCATCTGCGTGTCACGGACTGACCTCTTCAGCAGAGACATGCAACAGTGGCAACTGCAGAAGAAGACCACACCCAAAAGTAGACTCCAGATCACATTATTTGGTGAAGCAGGCATTGATACTGGTGCCCTTAGCAGAGAATTCTTCACAGGTACACATTTGTCTATATTTAATTTCACAGTAAGAGCAAAAAATGTGCACATCCAATTCTTAAGGGAGGCCTCAATGCAAGATAAGAGCAACATTTATCACAAACATACCACTGTGATCACACTCCAATATGACAAAGCTTTTCAAAAGGAAAAAGAGGACTGATACTGTATCACTTTAAAGAGTGTATTATCCAGATAAAATAATTTGCCACCAAAATGACCTAATGTACAATATTATCTTTGAAAGGTACTGATAGGACTGACTGGTACTGATCCACGTGACTCATGGCTGTCATTGTCTGAAGGCCTACACACATAAAGAAAACAGCTTGTCCTAAATTATTTTGAAATTAATACTTGCATAGATTAACAATTTTGCAAGGCAATCTCCTTAAATGTCATTTGCCAAAAACATCAGTAGGCTATACATACATTTAAAGTCATGAAATCATAAATATTACCGTAATCCACATGTGGCTGCATGGATCGCAATGATGTCAACTTAAAATGTATTTTTGCACACAGGACACTCTGCTGTCTAAAAACAGAATTCACAAGGCATATGAAGAAAGCATTATATTATTCCAGAGACATAATAAAACATATCTAAAATGAAGAGCCTTTAACAACACTGGTAGGACCTGATTGATAGCACAAGCCAAGTGACATGCAAAACTTAACACCATGACCTTCAATTGGTGCAAAGAATAAACCTTAGCTAATTAGAGGTTACAGTGCTGTTTTTGCATGCAACAACAGACTCTATGACTACTAATGGCATGTGTAAGTTAGGCTCTTAAAGCCATACTTACCTCTCAGAAATTTCACACTTTTTTGGTTATTTAAAATGCTATTCATTACCGGATGGCTCTCTAAAATATAAGATAACTCCACCAGTGATAGAAACTCATCATTATTCCACTCTCATATGATTTTGTGGTAAGTTTGATTGAATAAAATAACTGTCCATAATTGCTCACGCACTCCTCTCTGCCCCATGATTATACTACATTATACACAAACATTATACTAAATTATACTAAGTAAACCTGAACATACAGTAATTACTCACAGAAAGAGTATTTTGAAACATTAATCTAGTTTATATGCCTACACACCTGTGGATTTGTGCAGCATCCAGCCACTACAGATGTTTGCCAGTCTTGGATATGCACTCACAAGCAAATCCGAAAACTTAAGAGATAAAAGCATGGTTAAAACTTCATTGCAATGACTTACTTTTATAAACCACTGTATTTAATCATGCAAATTGTCACCATCCCTGCTCCTCTCCCCCCTTCTCAGTACTTTTCCATTCACTCTTCCTCTGCTCCCTCACCCCCAGTCACAAAGACTTGGGAAGAAGGGAAATTTTAACTTACAACCTTGGTCCAAGTCATTCTGTCAGATGTTTATCACAACACAGGGTTATATAATGGCTTTACCCAATGTTCGACCAGTTGGTTATCTCAGCAGGGGAGGCAATACAATGGTTGTTTGGTATTGCTTGGGTGATCCCAGGAGGTCGTTCAGATGCCTTACATCCTGTGGTATGCTGATGGGACCTTCGGAGTGCTTACCTTCCACATATGTCGGATGGAGGGTGTCAGATACTAACACTTTCCCGTGGCTCAAAAAGGCAGAGCGTGTTTACAGACATCCCCAGGGAGTATAAGTTAAGTTAATTAACAACCCCCTGTTGGATGTTTTGGGTTCGTAAAACAGTGTCTTTTGACGTGTCCCCCACTTGCCCCGGGGACATTGAGCTCTAAAGTTCCTCAGAGGGACAAATGTAATGACCACGCCAAGGCAGTCCACTACAGTGCTCACAGTGAAAACTTCGTAGTAGTAGAAACATGAGTTGTATTCATAAGACTTTGCACTCAGGCAGCACGGTAGCTCAGGTTGATTGATGATTCTAAATTGCCCTTAGGTGTGACTGTGAGAGTGTATGATTGTCTGTCCATATGTGTCGGCCCTGCGATAGTCTGGCGACCTGTCCAGGGTGTACCCCGCCTTCCGCCCAATGACAGCTGGGATTGGCTCCAGCCCCCCGCAATCCTTATGAGGAGAAGCGGTTACAGAAAATGACTGACTGACTGACTTTGCACTCACAGATTTTACACTCATACTCATATAAAAACAATCCAAACTCGAACCTAATTTCACAGACTCATGTATATGATAGCAGAATTTTGTGTAAAACAAGTTTTTTGACATAGAAATTGTTAAAATTACTAATAAGAATGATAAATTATGGATACATATTTTTGACATCTATCTTAGACCATAGATCTGCAGCTCTATAGAAGGATGACTGTGGGCCACTCCTGTTTTTGCCCTTTAGCTGTGTTACCGTGGTGAAGGCGGTAACACACCAAATCAACAAATTACTTTGACACAAGGTCAGTGTTATTTTCAATATTTTTACAGCTTCCAGGTCATGTGACCAAGAGAATCAAAATCAGTGCTGGATCATACTACTACACTGGCTGGTCAGGACACACCTCTTTGTATTGCATTTTAATACTCCTGATATTTTACATGAATATTTTTATGGAATAATCAGCATTTTCTTCAATAGCTTCCAGGTCATGTGACTTAATGACTCAAATCAATGCTGGGTCATATTACTGCACTGGCTGGTGAAGAAACAGCTTTTTTATTGCATTTGAATACTGTGAATTAGGTTTTCACATCATGAATTTTAGTGTTTAGCTGTGTTGAGCTCTTTAGAAATGCACATTTTTGGCAGAGGGGACATTTCCAGTTTTCTTTTCTGGTTTTTCAAATGCTTTACTGTCCATTGTCACACACTAGATGTGGAACCACCTTTCACAGTTGTCACACTGGATCTGTTGAAGTGAAAACCAAATAATTCATTATGTTTTTGCTCAAAAGAAAAAAGAGACTGGCGTGCTCAGTGTGGTTCTAGTATATGTCTGTATGCAAGGTGCTCATTAGTGGTTTCAAAAACTGGAAAAACGCAGCCAGAATGAATAAATAAATCTTCATTTCCTTTTTTGAAGTGTCAAATGTCATTGTAGGGATACAGGGGAAGGCCTCCACCAGTGCTTTTGCTATATAATCAAATACAAATCCCATCACAGAGGAATACTACCATTGGATATACCTAGATACTGGCAACAATCATGGGTGACACATCATAAAAACAAAATCTCCTTAGCTTATCCTGATACTAATAACTCCACAGCTGCTTCCATCTTGTTGCACTGGGTGGGACATGACCCCCTCTTTTCACTTCACTTCCACCCACTCCATTTTGCCATGGCATGTCCTCCTTTTCCCGAAGTATTCCCTGAAAAATGTTTTAGTTTGTACTCTTTAAAAATGTAGGTCATTGGTGCCAAAGATGATCTCAGACATCTGCAAGAATCAGTAAATAATCAATGTTTGTATTCATCATGACTCATCACTAATCACCATTCCATCCATGACATCCTAGAACTGTAACATTCTAAGATTACATCATGACATGCTAGAACTGTAACATTTAACAATTACATCATGACATTCTAGAACTTTAACATTCTATAGTTTGCATCATGACATTTTAGAACTGTAACATTCTATGATTGCATCATGACATTCTAGAATTGTACCACTCTAGAATTACATCATGATATTCTCGTACAGTAAGTGTGTGAGCCACTGCTTGAACCATCCGTATTCCTTGGCGTCCAAATAAATATGGGCCAAGCCATACTTCTGGACATTTTTTTGGTCCATGACCTGCAAAAGAGAGGTAGACAACAGACAGAAAAGTCAACAGACTGGGCCTAGGTCACCGTAAAAAGCATAGCATTTTACAGGCTTTGGAAAATAATGGCATTACAACACAGCACTTCCTGTTTGTTCATCACCGAGAGCTCATCTTCATTAGCACCCCCGTCCTGTGCCCATAGATGCTGGAAAGATATGCAGTACCTATGCAGTATCAGGTTCCCAAAGAAGTTGTACCTGGACTGTGGGTGTTTGGGGGGGGTAAACAACGATGGTGCGCCCCAGGTCTCTGTATAGTTTTCTTAGGTCCCGTAGGATTGCGGTAACCATGGCGGCCTTCAGCCAGCAGAACGCTGAGGGTGAATGCCTCAAATACTCCATGAAGGAGGTGGCATGGCCCACGTACAGGATGACAGTCGATGGGGCCCACCCAAATTTTCTCAGTATGACGGGGTACCTGCGGAAAGAGCAGTTTGGATTTAGTCACTGTGTGTCCAGTGTTGGCGACACAAGTCGCCTGGGTTGCCAGGCGACTTGTGTGTAATTTACGCTCTCAGGTGTTTTGTATTGTGGAGGAATTCCCACGTCTTATACGATTTGGTGGGTTAGCCCAACTTGACAAAGGCCTTCGCACTGCTCGCCTTTGAGATTGCATTCTCTTTCATCTGTTGCATCTCCTCGGGGCAGAAGACAAAGGTCAAATATTCTTCCATGAAGCTGTCTGCAAAGACAAGCGACAAAGATGCAGTGACAATTTAAGGTGGAGCGGGATGCCACTCAGCACATCCTGGCGCATTCTCTCATACCGATTGATTTTAGGAACGAGAGGTTCTGCATTTTTGATCCATGGCTCTTGCCCCTAAAGACCTTGGCCAGGAAGTTGTGTACATCCTTAGCCTTGGCCTTAGACTTTGCGGGGCTCGTCAGCTGTGGGAAAAAAATGAAGAGGGCTGTCAGTCATTCGGATCAAATTGAGCAAATCCCCGCACAATCCCTAAACTTGACACTCACTGCCGCAGCTCTTTGCTGTTTAAGTACTTCATCCATGGCCTCCTGGACGCAAGCTTTGTCTTTGTCCTCCAGAATCACACCAACCTCCTCCTGTTCCTCATTCAGCTGGCTCACCATCGGCAGCTGGGGATTTGAAGCTCTCAGCTGGGCCAGCTGGCCAATGGCAACATGGCGTCAAAGGGACTTCACCTCCCTGGCTATGCTTCTAGTGGTGAGGTCTTTGTGCACAGCAAGGGTTTTATCAAGGTGTAGAACCCGGGCCCCGCACAGGGGAATGGGGCATGCGTAGCCACCAAGGGGTATCCTGCCTGATGGCACATTATTCAGGATGGCCCTCTCTTTGGAACTGGCCAGATTATGTATTTCACTGAGATGCATAGCCACGCACTTTAAGAGCTTCCTGCACAGCGAGCACTCCCCCTCCTCTTTTTTCCTTGTCATTTTTAGAGGAAAAAAGAGGAGAGGAAATATTGCAAAGCATAATTGCAAGTTGTCTTGCTTTAAATATCATGTCCGAAACTTAAACTGTACAATAATTGTTGTGAGATTTTTTTTTTATGGAAGACCATCTATATAGAACAAAACTTGAATCAAATCAGAACTGTAATTTTCATTCCCAATATTCATCCAGCTGTACATGTCTTTCCAAAACTGGCTTGCAAGAGAAAACTAAAAGCTCAGTAGTTTCCGGCTCTGTGAAACAAAATCCACATGGATCTACTTCAAAACAAAATCTTTTTCTTGGGATTTCTGCAGCTAGATAAATATTGTTTATGATTTTGAACTGGATTCTGTTCATCTTAGAAACAATGGGCCATTTCAGATAATTACAGTAATTGTATTAATATTGTGTCATTGCTAGTTAACCTGACTTTTGCTGGTGTTTTGAAAATAAATTGCATTTTGGAGTAACTCAAATCATTTTTTTTCCTTCTGTGTATGTTGTAATTCCATGTAATCTTAATGTAAATATTGACCTTCTGTAGTTCCTTTTACCATAACTGCTATTGTACTCATGTTATTGCATGTAACCTTGATATCTTCTTATTTTTATAGTATTTTTAGATTTAGAGTATTTTGTATCATATGTGATAATGGAAGTGGAATGGCATTACCAATTATACATTTGTCTTTTAGAAAGATTACTGTTGTCCGCAAATTCAGTATTCATAGTTAAATATGGTGATTCCTTTCATTTGAGGACGGTTCACTATTAGGTAGGCTAACATTTGCATATATTGTATAAACAATTTGGGTGAAATTGGGCAAACGTATCTAAAATATCTAATCTTGGTGTCATGCCAGGATTAAGAGAGATGCAGATATAAATGTCATTATAAAACATTTTCATAACTTTGCAAAATCCAAAATCAGTTTTTTTTCAGTGTCATAAACATAAAATTGTGTTCTACAGTGTTGAATGTTTTTTCAAAAAATCTATAAATAAGACTGACTGAATGATTGATGATAATCGATCATGTCCAAAATCAGTCTGACATTATTTTGAATATATACTCCTTTGATAAGGCTGATTGATATTCTTCTTTAAGTTTCCAAGTTCAGGTTTAAGACGGATAGCAAGTGCCAAGACAAGTAGCTTGTAGTCATTGCATATTAATGATAATAATAAGAACAACAATAATGTGAGATCTCCAGTTCTCTAACAGCATCAGCCTTTTTTGGATTTGGGCAGCACAGTTATTAAACCTGTTTTCATCATAGGGGATAAACATCCTTTCTGAATACATTTTCAAAATCCATTATATGATAACTTTCTGATGTCATCCCAAAAATATGTGAAGACTTCAGGTCTTCACCAATTCTAGGTTATTTCTCTTCAAGCTGAAGTTTTTCTGAGTCATCTAGTTTTATTTTGTCATTTTGGATGTTCTCAAATATAAAGTCACAATCTGATTTATTATATTTTGATTTGTAAAGGTTGTGATAGAGGAGCCAAATCTCATCCTGAATCGATCCCTGGTCATGTATTTTGATATCATTAATCATAAGCTTTTTTTTCTTTTCTTTTTCTGTTTTGTCTTCTGTCCTGTTAAATCCATCTTGCTCTTGAATGGATACAGGCTCTGTAACCCAGTGGGGATATTTATATTTAAATAATACTTTTTCTTTTATGAGAGTATCTTGGTTTATTTTATGTACACGTTTCATACTTCATGTTCACTTTATTGTGCTTCATTCTGGTTAAAAGTGCATTTATGTGAGGAAAATAGAAAAAAGTGTTCCTTTAACGTGCTGTAATGTGCTTTGACATTCTTTGACGTATTCTATGTTCACGCATATTTCATCCTCTTTTCATGCAAATAGTTGATGATTTATGCAAGGTTGTGCATTATTTGAGTGTTATAATTTTTTTTCATGTATTTTGTTTTTTATTTTTAGTCTATTGTAATCTATATAACAACGTGGCCTGAAATAGACCTGTTAATGGCCCTACGCATAACAATGTGCAGATTGAAACCCATTCAAATCACCATTTCTGATCTTGCTTGAAAAGAAAGTAAAAAACATGCATCTTCTCATTTCTATGCTTCATTTGAGGTCTGTTGCTTTTAGTGTGTGCGCTGAGGAATCCCCTTCCCGATGATGTAATTTTACCATATTTGGCAAATTGAAAAAACACCTGTTTTTTCTGATAGAGGGTACTCACACTATATGCTCCCCCTCCTCTCTCTACACACGGCCTGAGACTTAATGCCTCAGACAGTAGGGACTGTAAACACAGGGACTGTAGGGACTGTAAACACAGGGACTGTAGGGACTGTAAACGCAGGACCTTTCCTAGCACATGAAAGTTACAGTCGCTGCGAGAACCAAAACAGACCCCAACTTTGTTTACACAGCTGCAACTGCAGCAACGTGCACAGGAGTACAGAGGAAGAGGGCTTGTCATTTGTCACCACTGAGGATGTGCTCAACATGGTCATGGAGCCTGAACCTGAGCCCATGAAGCAAGACCTCGGATTCTGACACCGACACGGGGAAGGGGAGACACTGCCGGACCTGTCATGGAGGTCCAAAAACGGAGAGATCCACTGGGCACCCACAAATTTCACAACACTCCAGTTTAATCCTCCAGGCACAGGACTAACCCCAGGACCCACCCACTATGCCATGGCCAGAATTGGTGAGCTAATGGACAGTTTTGATTTATTTTTCACCACAGAGATCACGAAAGTCGTCACTGATTATACCAACCTGCATGGGAGAAGGACAGTCCCTGGGTGGAGGGACCTCAATGCCACCACCATGCAGGCTTACTTTGAGTTCCTTCTGTTGTCTACCTGTGCCACAGCAAAGCAACCCACAGCCTGTGGGATGACCAGATGGGCAGGCATATATTTCCGGTGACCATGTCTGCCAAAACGTTTGTGCTCATCAGCAGAATCCTGTGTTTTGACAACCAGCTGTCCAGACCGCGGCCTCGGGAGTGGATAAGCCGGCAGTGGTCCAGGAAATCTGGGATCTGTGGACTGTCCAGCTCCCTCTAATGTTCAATCCAGCCGTGGGCTGTGGATGAGCAACTCGTACCATAGCGGCGACACAGTGAATTCCGGCAATACGTGCCTATGAAGCCAGCCAGGTATGGCCTAAAAATGTAGGTCATCTGTGACATATGCATGGAGGGTTTCTGTTTACACTGGCTGATCAGCTGGTGAGGCGCCTGAACAAAACCAAGGACGTAGAGTCGCGTTGGACAAGACCGAGGGACTGAGAGGGGTGACTGTGACCTGCAACAATTTTTTTTTTAACGTTCTGGACATTAGTGGCGTCAGTGTCTACATTGTGTGGACGGCCATCAATCCAGCATGGCATCGGGGAAAGTCCCACAAAAGGAGGCCGCAGACAATGCCTCCCACAGGCATCAGGGGCCACCAGCCTCGTCTTAGAAGCTCAGGCTGGCTCAGGTAACCCCACTAGCACCATCACCACCACCCCCAGCTGCATAACCACCACCACTCATGTGAGGAGGCAATGTGCGCTCTGCCCTACATGTACAGTTGGGTTTTGCACCGGCAGAAAATGTGGAAACCATGTTTGCAAGGATCATTACAATACCATTTGCAGCTCCTGCATCCCCTGAACTGTGCTGTATGCCATTGTTATGTTTTATTATTTTATGTTATATCATGTTATGTTATGTTATGTTATGTTATGTTATGTTATGTTATGTTATGTTATGTTATGTTATGTTGTTACGGCACAAAAATAATGAATATTGTGAGTATAATGAATAAAAATATTGTCTATAATTAGAACTGATGCAGGTATAAAATGTAAAGAAGGTAGAAAAACAATTATACAGCTTGATTTTGATGAGCACATTTTTTTTTGCAAAGGGTGCTTAACATGAGTATTTGACTTTGAGCAAAAAATAATTATGCATATAAATAAATGTTGCTGCTTATCTTTTACATATACCAGGCTGCAATAACCAAACTATAAATAATCCAATTTGCATAAAGTATATTGAAAATAAATAATTTAATGTTTCTTTTTTTGTGTGTGTGTATTTTAGATCATAAAATGGAATTGCATCGTGACAAAAACTTGGCAAGGGTTAAACATTGTAAAAATTCATTAATATTTGATATGTATTGTTAGGAGTGGTACTGGGTAAAAAAAAATAAGAATACCATTTAGTTCTGACAGATTACATTCTTTAGGTGTAGTAGTAAACTCAGAATTCATGATTGGCGACATGAAGATGAAAGACAAATCACAGTATGTGAAACACTTGTTTTTTTTCTTTTTCTTTAAAAATATTAGCAGATTTTTGATACAATGTGATTTCTTTTTTAAAAATTGCATTTTTATGCACACTGATTTTGAATTGTTTTTTTTTACACATACTTTGGATGGCATGTTTTCTTCAATAGAAATTGACAATTTTTATTATTTATTTATTTAGTCCCACAGGCCTTCTTGGCCTGTGGGACTCCGGAGGCAGCAGACAGGTACCAACAGGCCAAGCGAAATGTAGATACAGCAGTCGCCGAGGCGAAAACCCGGGCATGGGAGGAGTTCGGTGAGGCCATGGAGAACAACTTCCGGACGTCTTTGAAGAGGTTCTGGACCACCATCCGGCGTCTCAGGAGGGGAGAAGCAGTGCTCTGTCAACACTGCGTATGGTGGGGACGGGGTGCTGCTGACCTTGACTTGTGGAGCGGACGTTGTGGAGCGGTGGAAAGAATACTTCGAAGACCCCCTCAATCCCACCGACACGCCTTCCGGTGAGGAAGCAGGGCCTGGGGACTCGGGGGTGGGCTCCTCCATCTCTGGGGCTGAGGTTGCCGAAGTGGGTTGGATGAGGTCCGCCTGGAGTTCCTTAAGGCCCTGGATGTTGTGGGGCTGTCACAGTTGACACGACTCTGCAACATTGCGTGGACATCAGGGGCAGTGCCTCTGGACTGGCAGACTGGGGTGGTGGTCCTTCTTTTCAACAAGGGGGACCGGAGGGTGTGTTCCAACTACACTCCTCAGTGTCCCTGTAAGGTCTAATTGGGGGTACTAGAGAGGAGGGTCCGCCGGACAGTCGAACCCCGGACTCAGGAGGAGCAATGCAGTTTTCGCCCCGGTCGTGGAACTGTGGATCAGCTCTGGACCCTTGGCAGGATCCTTGAGGGTGCATGGGAGTTTGCCCAACCAGTCCACATGTGCTTTGTGGACTTGGAGAAGGCATTCGACTGTGTCCCTCGGGGAGTCCTGTGGGGGGTACTCCAGGAATATGGGGTTCCGGACCCCCTAATACGGGCCATCCGTTCCCTGTATGACCAGTGCCAGAGTTTGGTCCACATTGCCGGCAGTAAGTCGAACTCGTTTCTGGTGAGTGTTGGCTCCGCCAGGGCTGCCCTTTGTCACCGATTCTGTTCATAACTTTAATGGACAGAATTTCTAGGCGCAGCCAGGGTGTTGAGGGGGGATTGGGTCCCTGCTTTTTCCAGATGATGTGGTCCTGTTGGTTTCATCAGGCCATGACCTCCAGCTCTCACTGGATTGGGTCACAGTCGAGTGTGAAGCGGCCGGGTTGAGAATCAGCGCCTCAAAATCCGAGGGCATGGTTCTCAGCCGGAAGAGGGTGGAGTGCCCCCTCCAGATCGGGGATGAGATCCTGCCCCAAGTGGAGAAGTTTAAGTACCTTGGGGTCTTGTTCACGAGTGAGGGAAGGATGGAACGGGAGATCAACAGGCAGATCGGTGCAGAGTCTGCAGTAATGCGGAGTCTGCACTGATCTGTCGTGGTGAAGAGGTAGCTGAGCCGAAAGGCAAAGCTCTTGTTTTACCGGTCGATCTTCGTTCCTACCCTCACCTATGGTCACGAGCTTTGGGTAGTGACCGAAAGAACAAGATTGCGGGTACAAGCGGATGAAATGAGCTTCCTCCGTAGGGTGGCTGGGCTCTCCCTTAGAGATAGGGTGAGAAGCTCGGTCATCTGGGAGGAGCTTGGAGTAGAGCTGCTGCTCCTCTGCGTTGAGAAGAGCCAGATGAGGTGGCTTGGGCATCTAATTAGGATGCCTCCCGGACGCCTCCCTGGTGAGGTGTTCAGGGCATGTCCCACTGGTAGGAGACCCCGGGGAAGACCCAGGACACGCTGGAGAGACCATGTCTCTCAGCTGGCCTGGGAACCCCCAGGAAGAGCTGGACGAAGTGGCCGGGGAGAGGGAAGTCTGGGCTTCCCTGCTTAGGCTGTTGCCCCCGCGACCCCACTCCGGATAAGCGAAAGAAAATGAATGGATGGTTGGATGGATGGATGGATGGATGGATTGATGCATGGAAAATTGGGCTTCACCCGCAAGTACTTCTGAGGGACGTTCTCAAGGGTGGCTCCTCTACTTAGTTGTTTTTTGTTTGATTTTATTTGTTTTTGATGGATTGTTTTTTAAAATACACTTTGAATGGTTTCTTTTTTAAAGATTGTTTTTGGGGGCATTTTGCCTTTATTTTATAGTTTGAGAGAGACAGGAAAGGTGGGACAGAGAAGGGGAAATAACTCACTAAATAACCCACTGAGCTAGAGGTCAGGTTTGAATGTTTCAATCAGTTCACACAACTGTTTAGATTAGGATTTAGGTTTAATGATTTTAAAATAGTACACGTATTCGTGTGTAATGATATAAAAAATAATAAAAAAAAACTCCACATGGGCACTGCCTTGATGTGGCGTCGGGGCTCACGGCCTCTACATTCTTTTCACCTCTGGACAGAGGGAAGAAAGATCACAGAGGCGAGAAGTGCCCCAAAACCACAACTTACTTTTTTTCAGATTGCTGACAAGACCTTGAAGTGGTGAATACAAAAGCTACAAAAGTGCTGTTTATTTGTTTATTATTATTATTGTTAAATTGGTAAATTGGGGAGACTTTGAGTTACAAAACAGCAACCCCATTGTGAGGTAGTAAATTTGAGATACCTTCTCTGTATGCTAAATTTGGAGGACTTTTATAATGAAAACATAATCCAAAATGAAGATGTAAATTTGGGGGGACTTTTTACAATGGAAAAATTGAGTAGTAGTCCATGGGACTACATGAGACATGGGCTGTTGAGTGTATAGATTAAAATGCATTCTGCCGTCATCCCATTGTGGTGTAGAAAGTCATCCAGTTGCTTAATCAGATTTTCTTCACTGTGTATTGCTGTTTTGTTGGTTGGTCTACTTTGGTCTGGTTTGGTGTGCGGAGCACCAGGCCCTTTCATCTTGTTTTTAAAATCTGGATAAACTGGCGGAAGAATTTCTTTGTTGTTGTCTCTCATGAGGACGATGGCAAATGCAGACTGTTTGTCTTTTTTTGGGTTCTTCTTTACCTAAATCTTTTCTAAGTGGTTGCCATACTGTATCAAAGTCCACAGCATCCTTGCCATTTCACTCTTCTTTAGCTGGAACCATTTTTGAATATCTAACTTCCTGGAGGCCTTGATTTTCTCCGGTATTCATTTCTTGTCCCCTCATTTGGTAGTCTCTCTGGTTTTGATTCATTCATTGTATAAGTGTTTGGTTTACTGAATTGATATAATTCTTCTCCAAATTCGGTGCGGGAGGCCGTCCATTTCCATTTGCTTGCCGTAGCGAGGATTCCTGTACCCCAGGCCTCTTTGTCTGTTGTCTCCCCTAGCCAGAGGAAGCACTGCCAGCTGTCGTGTGACACAGCCAGCACTCATCATTTGGAGACAACAAGTTGTACTGAGTCATAAATTGATGTTTCACAGCCAGGGTGAGAGGCACCTTTTAAAAGCAACTCGTGAGTTTGATTACCCTTTTAAAGAAACTGTGCTTTGCCTCAAACCTGAGTGTCCAAAGTCTCACAAGCTGCCCAAAAAGCCTGATTAGTTTTGGGTAATGTCTGATGTAGTGGTGTTTGGTCAGCAGTCTTTTGTTAGGAAACACCTTTTGATACTCTTGTCGATAGCCTAGATTTTTCCTCTCAAGGCATGCAATACACTCATCATTGTGGACTGGGGCAACTGCAGGCTCAGCAATCTGTTTTAGGTCCAACAAGACCTGCCTTGCTGGATCATGCTCAGGAATCTTAGGCCTAAATAGGAATGGGAGTACTTTTAACAAGCTCTAATTTTCATGGGCATTACTGGTTTTCCTGCTTGAGAGATTTTGTGGCAAAGAATAAGGCAGATTGGTCTGGTCACTTGTACGGAAATGTAGAATGGAATTGTTTATATCATCCAAGGTGTCAATTAGTAAAGTGAGACAATCTGTTATTTCATCAGGTACAATGTCTTTAAAGCGATCATAGGCAATGTCAGGTGGGTAGCTACCAGTAAAAGTATATGCTCATCCAACTTCCATGCCTCCCTCCCTGCCTCCGGTGCTCTACTGGAGTACCAGGGGCAGACCTGAGATTGTGTTGTTGGAATATGTAAGTATATGATTCAGTGCTCATGGTCACCCTTTTAAAAAAAAAGATGAAACATAATGTTCAAATAGGATAAGAGAGAAGATATATTTCTGCATAATCAGTGTCCTTGATGATAATCTAACCTTGAGGTCAGTTGTGAGAGTGGGAGCATGACGTGAAGAGAACTTGATATGTGGAGATAAGAGGAGGAGATGTGCGGAATGGATGTGGGTCAAAGGGTGTGGATGTGTGGTATCTATAATTTTGTTCAACAGGACACCCAGAAGAGAAAAACAATTCCTAATAAGGGGTTATCCTTGAAGTTGACCAATCCAAAGACAATGCCACGCTGAAAGGGGAGCCAGATAATGAGGGGAACCAACCAGAAGATGATTCTACCTTCATTCACATTTCCTCATTGTAAATAGTACAAAAGACCGGATCAGGGAAAGACAGGTTGTCAGAATACAGGCTGACTAGCTGATGTTATCGGCTAGGGAGAGGCATTTCTGATCCAGAGCTCTGTAACTGCTCATTGCTTGCTTGAAAAGATTCACTAAAAGGTTTGGATTCAAAATTCTAAATTCTGTGTGGACATTCAGTTATTTACTGTTTATTGAGTTGCTTTTAAGAATTCTGAACATAGCACTCACCCTGGGAGGGTGAGAGTTTTTTTCTACTTGCAGCAATCAAGAGAAAAACTCCTTCAGTGTAATAATGGGAATTACCAAGGAGGAAATTACCTGTACAAACATATGGACTTTTTTTTTCCTTTTTTTTTTACCAAGACTGCTGCCAATTCTCTCCTTGTGGAGTCTAGCCTGCCACGGCTCCGCTCAGCTCAGGGCACGCTGACTCTCTTGCAGGGCAGACCACCTGCTGAAGACAGAAAATAAAAACATACTGCCAATAAGGTGTAGGCTACACACAGAACTACTGAACAGCTGTACACATGTACCAGAGTGTTACTACTTCCTCTAAAGGGTATTCACACAGCCGGGCAAGGCTGCTCACTCAAGTACTTTGTGTCGTAACACTCTGGGGTTCCTCTACTGATGGCTAGAGTTTGGGTCTGTCTCTACACTGTTGGTGGCTGACGCTCGCCATGGTCTCCAATCCCGTTTGTTCTTCCAATGCCTCCAGCGTACTGTCTCTCCTCAAGCTCCTCCTGTGTCCTCGTGTCTCGCCTACGTCTCTCTTTATGCCATGCTCCTCACGCTCTCCATGCTCCTTTTCTCATGCCCACTGTCCTCGTGGCTCCCTGTCCTCCTTTCCTTATGTTCGCCGTGCTCCATCTGTGTACCTGTATCCGTCTTTTGTTCCAGCTTCTGAAACCTCTCTGCAGCCGCCAGTGGGGCACAGTGGGCCACATCCTTGCTGTCTCATTGGTGGAGAGAACTGTCAATAACTAAAAACAAAAGTATATAAATGTCATATAAATACATATTTCAATCAAATACTGCACAAAAAAGTATAAAAATGAGACTGTGATAATGGGAAAAAAAATAATCATTATCATTATTTATGTTTAGTAGAAGTCTATTTTATGTATATTTTTTTATTGAAATCACAGACATAAACTGGGATTGAAAGAAAGGGTTGAAATCCTGAAAATGAATGAATGGTAGTTATCAGGACTGATGTTGGTGGAAAAAAAGAACCTGGTAAAAGTAGAAAATAATATTTATAATGTACTATTTTTTTTTGCACTTTTTGACAGGGTACATTTTTTGTCCCAAATGGGTTAAGAGTGAAGCTTTTAACTGGCATAACACAAAAATATAAATGCATAAAAGTCAATATTTGTTGTGGTCTGATATTTGGCTGTGTTTTGTTCTGCGGGTGCCTGACTTTCCTCGCCCTGTCATTGCAGAGTGAGCACCGAGGGGCGGGGCGATCGCCTGTAGCACGGGGCGCCTGGCACACCTGCAGCTTGTTCTGCCCAAATTGGCTGGCTTTATAAGTCACGCTCCCTTTGTCTCCTGTGCCGGATGATTCCCCTGTGTTTCAGCGTCTCACTCGTGCTTCCTGTGATCTCCTGCCTCTTGCCTCGTGTTCCGCTCCTGCCTTTTTGTTAGTGTTTGTAAGTCTTGGGTGCCTCGTCACCATTTTCTTTGTCGTTTCTAGATCTACTGTTTTGTCCCATTTTGATGGTGATTTTTAGTTTACCTTTTTGTCGTTGCTTTTCCCTTCCGGTGATTTTCTGTTGCTACTTTTCTTGTTTTTTCTGTGTACCGCTTCCTGATTTTGTAGTAAAGACTGTTTTTGGTTGGAACTCTGCAACTGGGTCCTGGCGTTCGTGACTGGCACGTAACAGAATCATCCAGCCAGATGGACCCAGCAGAGTTAGACAATTTCAAGCGCGCACTCGCCACGCAAGCCGCCAAGGTAAACCACAACGAGACTTCCCTGACGCGGATGATGGAACACATGCAGCAGCTTGGCTCCAACATGGCCCAACTAGGCAGTCAGATGGCCGCCCTGAAGTACCCTCTCCTGGAGCCACCGCTCAACACCCAGTTGAAATCCGCCATCCGCCAGACCCAGCACCACAAGCACGCGAGCCGTACATCCCCATACCTGCCAGGTATTCCGGAGAATTAGGGACATGTGCACAGTTTTTGCATCAGTGCCAATTGGTTTTCAGTCAGCAACCCCACACGTACGCCCTCCTTAAGCTAAAATAGCTTTTGTAATGAGCTTGTTCACTGGCCAGGTGGCAGCCTGGTCCCTAGCTATTTCCTCCCAAAAACCACGAGTTATTGACTGATTTTCACCAGTTCACTGCCGAAATGAGACGAGTTTTTGACCACCCGGTTAAGGGCAGACAGGCCACAAGTCAATTACTCGATTTGCAGCAAGGCAGCCTTACAGTGTCAGAGTTTGCAGTTAAGTTCCGCATTTTAGCGGCAGAGAGTGGGTGGAACGATTCGGCGCTTCAGGCCGTTTTTCTTAAGGGGTTATCAGGGGAGGTTAAGGATGAATTGGCTGTCCGCCTTGACAACAGGATGAGGGAAAGAGCTAGGGAACAGCAGGGGGTGGGGGGCAGACGGCTCGCCACTGGCTCCCAATCCAGCTCCACCGACTCCATCCCGGGATTGCCTTGCACCTCCCAGTACACACACGAGCCATGACCACCACCTGCTGACGAGCCCATGCAATTAGGGTGGGTCCGTCTTACTCCAGCTGAAAGACAACGCTGGATACAGGACCAGCTGTGCCTCTACTGCGGACAGGGGGGCCACTTCGTTTCCCGTTGCCCAGAGGTGCCAAAAGACAGGGCTCACCGGTAGAAAAGAGGACTCTGGTGAGCCATATCTCTTCTTCTTCTGCTTCAAGAATTCAAGTAACAGGTATGATTCACGGACTTGAACACTCAGTCCCGGCCCAGGTGTTGGTTGACTCCAGTGCCGATGATAATTTTATTGATAGGGATTTTGTCGAAGCTAACGACATCCCCATTTATGAACTGACCTCTCCCAAGGAGGTAGACGCAGTAGATGGCAAGCTCATAGAACTGGTTACTCACAAAACTGAACCGTTAAAACTAGTACTCTCCAGTAACCATCACGAGCACCTAGAACTGTATGTCATCTCTTCACCTCTGAACTCTGTCATTCTGGGTATCCCATGGCTCAAGCTCCACAATCCCCACATCAATTGGTCCACCGCTACCATCCGCAACTGGAGTCTCCACAGCCACGCCCACTGCCTCCGCTCCGCTCTGCCCGCCAGGTCAGCAGATTCCTCCCCAGCAGCCGAGGTAATAGATCTGACTGGTGTACCCCCCGACTACCATGACCTCCAACAGGTTTTTAGTAAAACCTCAGCCACCTCACTGCCCCCCCATAGACCATATGACTGTGCCATTGACCTGCTGCCAGGGGCCCCTCTTCCCACTAAGAGACTGTACAACTTGTCTAAACCCGAGCGCGAGGCCATTGAAAAATACATTACTGAGTCTGTGGCAGCCGGCCTCATTCGCCCCTCCTCCTCCCCTGTGGGGGCCGGTTTCTTCTTCGTAGAGAAGAAAGACAAATCCTTCCGACCATGCATTGACTGCACTGGGTTAAATGAGATAACTATAAAGAACAAATACCCTCTTCCCCTGATTGACTCCGCCTTCAGCCCCTTACACTCCGCCTGCGTATTCTCAAAGTTAGACCTCAGGATTAAGGAGGGGGATGAGTGGAAAACTGCTTTCAACACTCATTTAGGCCATTATGAATACCTGGTCATGCCCTTTGGACTCACGAATGCCCCTGCTGTTTTCCAATGCCTGGTGAATGATGTGTTGAGGTATCTACTTAACAAAACTGTGTTTGTCTATTTAGACGATATTCTGATTTTCTCTAGCTCCATGGAGGAACATGTGACTCATGTTAGAGATGTCCTCAACAGGTTGATGGTAAACAAACTGTATGTCAAAGCAGAAAAATGTGAATTTCATGTCTCACCTGTAAGTTTCCTGGGTTTTGTGGTAGAGAAGGGGCAATTATGGGCAGATCCCTCCAAGGTGGAGGCTGTCAAAGGATGGCCAACCCCCACCACCCACAAGCAGTTGCAGCGTTTCTTGGGCTTTGCCAACTTCTACCTTAGGTTCATTAAAAACTACAGCCGCCTGGCGGCCCCTCTCACTCTCCTCACTTCGTCTAAAATCAGTTTTGCCTGGTCTCCTGTTGAACAGTCTGCTTTTGAGAAGTTGAAAAACATGTTTGTAAACGCCCCTGTTCTTGTGCACCCGGATCCTGACCGGCAGTTCGTGGTCGAGGTTGATGCCTCGGATTCCGAGGTCAGGGCTTTCCTCTCCCAGTGCCAGCTCTCAGACAATAAGCTCCACCCCTGCGCCTTCTTCTCACATCACCTCACTTCCGCAGAGAGCAACTACGATGTGGGGAATCGGGAGCTCCTGGCGGTAGTCCTGGCGTTGCAGGAGTGGAGACACTGGCTGGAGGGGGCTGCTCAACCTTTCATCGTGTGGACAGATCATAAAAACCTCACCTACCTCCGCACGGCCCATCGCCTGAACTCCCGGCAGGCCCGCTGGGCCCTCTTCCTGGGCCGCTTCCAGTTTACCATCACCTATCGTCCCGGGTCTCGGAACATCAAGCCGGATGCACTCTCCCGTCAGTTCGCCTTGGAGGGGGGGGGGGCCCATTAAGGAGACCATCCTGGATCCTGAGTGTGTGCTGGGGGCAGTCCACTGGCGGGTAGAACAGGAGGTTCAGGAAGCCCTGCAGGAGCAGACGGTTCCAGACGGGTGTCCGCCGGGTCGGTTGTTCGTGCCACAGTTCGCCAGGTCATCAGTGCTCACCTGGTGGCACACTTCAAGGATAGCTTGCCACCCGGGGGTCCACCGCACACTGGCTCTCAACCAGCAATGCTTCTGGTGGCCGTCCATGGCCTCTGACTTTCGAGTTTTCGTCGCTGCATGCACTGAGTGCAAATGCAACAACCCTTCGCATCGACCCCCGGCTGGGCTCCTGCGACCCTATCGAACGACACTATCCTCACTGTGGTAGACCGATTCTCCAAGGAGGTTCACTTTGTCCCCCTCCCTAAACTCCCCACCACCTTGGAGACTGGTAACCTACTATTTACACGTCTTCAGGTTGCATGGAATCCCCCAAGACATCGTGTCGACCGCGGACCCCAGTTCACCTCCCAAGTGTGGAAGGCTTTCTGTCGGGCCCTGGGAACCACCTCCAGTCTCTCCTCAGGCTATCATCCCCAGTCGAATGGGCAAACGGAACGGGCCAATCAGAGTCTGGAATCCTCTCTACGCTGCGTCGCCTCACGTCTTCCATCCTCCTGGGCGACACACCTGCCTTGGATGGAGTACGCTCACAACTCCCTCATCAGCTCCGCCACCGGCTTATCCCCATTCATGATTAACACCGGCTACCAGCCCCCCCTGTTTCCCAACCAGGAGTCCGACGCAGCAGTTCCCTCCGTTCACGCCCAGTTCCGCCGGGTCAGACGAGTGTGGCGCGAGACCCGGGCCGCCTTGGAGAGAACGGCTGAGCGCAACCAGTGCTTAGCCGACCGCCATCGCATTCCTGCACCAAACTACCAAGTGGGCCAGCAAGTGTGGCTCTCCTCTCGGGACCTCCCCCTCCAGACCGACTCCCGGAAACTCTCCCCCAGGTAAATTGGTCCATATCCGGTGGAGAAGATCATAACCCCCTGTGCTGTCCATCTCCACCTCCCTGCCTCCCTGAATGTCCACCCAGTGTTCCATGTCTCCATCCTCAAGCCGGTCACCGAGAGCCCTCTCCAGCCTCCTGCACCTCCATCGCCTCCTCCACGCCTCGTTGACGGCCATCCGGCCTACACTGTCAACCGGATTCTGGATGTGCGCAGACGGGGTAGGGGCTACCAGTATCTGGTCGACTGGGAGGGGTACGGACCTGAGGAGTGCTCCTGGATCGGGCGCTCCCTCATCCTCGACCCGCAACTGCTGGGGGATTTCTACAGGAGGTTTCCGGGTAAGCCACGTAGGATGCCAGGTGGCGTCCCTTGAGGGGGGGGGTACTGTTGTGGTCCGATATTTGGCTGTGTTTTGTTCTGCGGGTGCCTGACTTTCCTCTCCCTGTCATTGCAGAGTGAGCACCGAGGGGCGGGGCGATCTCCTGGAGCACGGGGTGCCTGGCACACCTGCAGCTTGTTCTGCCCAAATTGGCTGGCTTTATAAGCCATGCTCCCTTTGTCTCCTGTCCCAGATGATTCCCCTGTGTTTCAGCGTCTCACTCGTGCTTCCTGTGATCTCCTGCCTCTGGCCTTGTGTTCCGCTCCTGCCTTTTTGTTAGTGTTTGTAAGTCTTGGGTGCCTCGTCACTGTTTTCTTTGTCGTTTCTAGATCTACAGTTTTGTCCCATTTTGATGGTGATTTTTAGTTTACCTTTTTGTTGTTGCTTTTCCCTTCCGGTGATTTTCTGTTGCTACTTTTTTCGTTTTTTCTGTGTACCGCTTCCTGATTTTGTAATAAAGACTATTTTTGGTTGGAACTCTGCAACTGGGTCCTGGCGTTTGTGACTGGCACGTAACACTGCTCACATACATATGTGGATCCAAAGATTGACAGGACTCCAAACGCATACTTTTTCATGTTCACATAAATGTCGGGGATAGCATTCCATGTTTCAAACACAAGTTTGTCCGGTTTGGGGAGGTTTTCAGTATCGCTCCATTTGTGATTCTTGAAAGCCAAAACCTCCTCCAGCATGTGCAGAGCTGTGTGTCCTTTCCCCTGAAGAGCTGTGTTCAGCGTGTTCAGGTGCGCTGTCGTGTCTACCATGTAGTGTAGCTTTTCCAGCCACTCTGGCTGTTCCAGTTCAGGAAAGGTGAGCCCTTTGCTGCCCAGGAAAGTTTTAACTTCTTCCAGAAAGCATTTCAGCACCTCGCTTCTGGACAACCACCGGACTTTGTTGTGCAGCAGGAGATCAGAATACGCGCTTTCCACCTTGTCCAGGAACAAACAGAACTGACAGTGATTTAAACCTTTTGCCATTATTTTATTGACAATCTGAATGACAACATTCATTACTTCTGTGCATTCTGGAGGAAATGTTTGAGCACAGTGTCACAGCCCCTGTCTCTCATTCCCCTCCTGTCACCCTGCTGCAGTACTTTTCCACTCACCCTCCCTCTGCTCCACTCTACCTGCCAGCCACACCCACCTCATCAGCCCAACTCTGCTCACCTGCCTCACAGCTGTAGCTCATCACAATCAGCCCTGCATATAAGCCTCTCCAGCACTCTCACTCACTGCCAGATTGTTCTACAGCGTCATGCGAGACTTTCCAGCGTTCATTCCCTGTCTGATCTCCCAAAGCCGACTCTGCCTGTCCCCGACCTGCTCTCCTCGTCTGCCTCCCGGTAAACTCACCTGCCTTCTGTTCCTGACGTCATGTTCTGCCTCTGCGTTTTTGGAATTGGACTGCTCTGCTGGTAGCGACTTCTCTGCCTGGCCTCAACTATCCTTCTGCCTGCTCCCCATTGGTGCTTCTGCCTTCGCGGACTGCTCATCTGGCTACGACCACTCCCGCCTGCCTCCGACCATTCCTCTGCTCTCTCCTCGTCGGCACCTCCGCACGAACAGCCGGCTCCTCGAGCCACGGAGCTTCCTCCTCGCCGACATTGGCGAAGTAAGCTACGTTTCTTCCCCTCGTCTGAGCCCCAGAGACTGTGTGAGGGCTTTCAGCCTGAAGAACAGACTTTACTCTGTGTTCATTCAATCTGCTCTGTACCTTGTTTGCTGTGTGGAAAATAAAAGTTATAACCAACTGTTCCTGAGCACCCGTGTACTGCATTTGGGTCCAAACCCCGCCCGTTTCAGTACAATCTGGCCAGAAATGGAGCCAGCAGAACCCACCTCTCTTCAGTCTTGCCTAGCCCGCGTGGAGGGAATGCTCCAGCAGCACGAGGTTCAGCTCGCCTCCAACGCGGCAGAGGCTCGTCAATCAGCTTCGGCTCTGGAACGAGCGCTAACCCTGCTAGCCACCCAGGTACAACAGATGGCTACCTCCTTAACTCAACATGCCACTCCTGCCCCAGTTCCAGCCCCACCTGCTCCAACCCCGGTGCCATCTCCAAGCACCACATCCGAGCCCCGGTTAGGGGCACCAGAACGCTATGCCGGGGATCCTGAGGGCTGCAGTCCGTTCCTGATCAACTGCTCAATCCTGTTTGCCCTGCAACCCCATACCTTCGCCACAGAGGGAGCAAGAGTCGCCTTCGCCATCAACCACCTCACTGGAAAGGCGCGTTTGTGGGGAACGGCGGAGTGGGAGAGAGGCACGCCAGCCTGCGCCTCTTTCCAGGCTTTCGCAGATGAGCTACGCAAGGTGTTCGGACCCGTTTCTGTGGGCCCCAGCGCCACAGGGGGACTCCTGAGCCAGAAGCAGGGGAATCGGACAGTTTCTGACTTCGCCATAGACTTCAGAACCCGAGCTCGGCTCAGTGACTGGAACACTGCTGCCCAGTGTGACGCCTTCCTCAACGGGCTAGCTCCTTACATCAAGGATGAGCTGGTCTCGTTCAACCTCCCTAATTCCCTGGACGGACTCATCGAGCTGACCATGAGACTGGACAGACGGATCCAGGCGAGGAGGAAAGAGCGGCGCCTGGAGGGAGTGGATCATCGGGTTTCTGTCCGCCAGCATGGGTTTCATGCTGCCCCCGGCCGTCCCTCAGAACCCGCTCAGGGAGGGACAGAACCTATGCAGGTGGGACGTACCGGTCTAACTCCAGAGGAACAAGAGAGACGACGCCGAGGGAATCTCTGCCTCTATTGTGGCCAGGCCGGCCACTTCGTCTCCAGGTGCCCAGTAAAAGGGGAGGGCTCAGCAGTAGAGAGGGGCATCCTGCTGAGCCGATCCCGGAACTCTGCCCCTAACCCTCGCCCACTGTTCCACGTCCAGCTCCTGCTGGCGGGGGGATCTCATACTCTCGCCACCTTTATTGACTCTGGGGCAGATGTCAATCTCATCGACGAGGAGCTCACCCGTCAGCTGAAGATTGAGCAGGTTCCTCTTCCTCGTCCTATGCCGGCCAGCGCCCTGGATGGTCATCTTCTGGGGACCGTCACTCATCAAACCACACCCATCTCGATGCTCCTGTCTGGCACCCACCATGAAACCATCAGGTTCCACATCCTACGGTCTCCCAACCTTCCCCTGATCCTCGGTTACCCCTGGCTTCACCGCCATAATCCCCATATAGACTGGTCCACGGGATCTATCCTGGGTTGGAGCCCCTCCTGTCGACAGATCTGCCTCAGACACCCACGCCGCCTGCCAGCTCCTGCTCCACCCCAGACCTGTCGAAGGTGCCCCCAGACTACCACAATTTCCGGGAGGTGTTCAGCAAGACGAGGGCCACCTCTCTGCCCCCTCATGGGCCCTACGACTGCGCCATCGACCTCCTGCCCGGCTCCCAAGGGTCGCCTCTACTCCCTGTCCGCACCTGAAAGAGAGGCTATGGAGACCTATATCAGCGATGCCTTGGCCACCGGAATCATCTGACCCTCCTCGTCTCCTGCTGGGGCGGGGTTCTTCTTCGATGGCAAGAAGGATGGTTCTCTGAGGCCCTGCATCGACTACAGAGGTCTGAACGACATCACAGTTAAGAACCGCTATCAGCTCCCCCTCATCGCCTCTGCTTTCGAGCTGCTCCAGGGGTCCACCATCTACACCATACTGGACCTCCACAACGCCTATCATCTGGTTCGGGTCCGAGAGGGGGATGAGTGGAAGACAGCCTTTAACACCCCCACTGGACACTACGAGTACCTGGTGATACCTTTCGGGCTCACCAGTGCCCCGGCTGTTTTCCAAGCCTCATTAATGATGTTCTTAGAGACATGCTCAACAAGTATGTGTTCGTCTACCTAGATGATATTCTGACCTTCTCCCGTTCCAAGCAAGAACACATACACCATGTTCAGACGGTTCTGCAACGCCTGCTAGAGAACTCCCTGTTCGTCAAGGCGGAGAAGTGTGAATTCCATGCCTTTTCTGTCTCCTTCCTGGGGTACATCATCAGCCACAACCGCATGGAGATGGACCCTGCTAAGGTTTCAGCCGTTACCTCCTGGCTAGTTCCTGACTCTCGCAAGCAGTTGCAACATTTTCTGGGGTTCGCCAACTTCTACAGGAGGTTCATCCGAGGCTACAGCACGGTGGCTGCACCTCTCACTGCCCTCACCTCCTCCAAAGTCCCTTTTCGCTGGACCTCGGAAGCACCTGAAGGGGCGATTCAGCTCGGCCCCCATTCTCCTGATTCCTGACCCTGAGAGACAGTTCGTGGTGGAGGTGGACGCTTCTGATGTGGGGGTGGGGGCCATTCTCTCCCAACATTCTGCTGAGGACCAGAAATTACACCCCTGTGCCTTCTTCTCCAGATGTCTGTCCCCAGCAGAGAGGAACTATGACATTGGTAATCAGGAACTGTTAGAGGTGAAGCTGGCATTGGAAGAGTGGTGCCATTGGCTGGAGGGACCCAAGATCCCCTTCCTCGTCTGGATGGACCATAAAAACCTAGAGTACATCCGCTCAGCCAAAAGACTGAACTCTCGCCAAGCCCGGTGAGCGTGGTTCTTCACCAGATTCACCTTCACCCTCTCTTATCGACCAGGTTCCCGCAATGTCAAACCTGACGCCCTGTCCCGACAGTTTCTGGTCAGGGAGGAGGACCCCTCAAGCCCGGACAGCATCCTCCCCGCTTCCCGTCTGCTGGCTGCTCTTACCTGGGAGGTGGAAGAGCGGGTTAGAACGGCCTTGGAGGACCAGCCGGGGCCCAGCTCTTGTCCCCAAGACTGCCTGTTCGTCCCTCAGGAGTTGAGGTCTGAGGTTCTGCAGTGGGCCCACGGTTCCCGACTCACCTGCCACCCAGGAATTGCACAAACCAAGGAGGTTCTGCAACGGCGGTTCTGGTGGGCCACCCTGGATGAGGACACCAGAGGCTTTGTTAACGCCTGCCCAGTCTGTAGCCAGAACAAGGCCCCACGGCGGGCCCCTGCCGGCCAACCTCTACCTGTGCCTCACCGTCCCTGGTCCCACATCTCTTTGGACTTCGTCACCGGTTGCCACTGTCAGGAGTCAACACCACCATCCTGACAGTGGTGGACCGCTTTAGTAAAATGGCTCATTTCGTGCCCCTGCCCAAGCTCCCGTCTGCCAAGGAAACTGCTGAGCTGATCCTGCAACACGTGTGCCGGCTCCACAGCCTCCCGTCCGACGTGGTCTCCGATCGAGGCCCCCAGTTCACCTCTGCATTCTGGAGGGAATTCTGCCGTCTCCTGGGAGCCTCCACCAGTCTGTCCTCTGGGTTTCATCCCCAGTCCAACGGTCAGTCCGAGAGGATGAATCAGGAGATGGAGAGGGCGCTCCGCTGTATGGCCTCCAAGCACCCTGCCTCCTGGTCCACACAACTGCTGTGGGTGGAATACCCCCACAATACCCTCGTCAGCTCCGCCACTGGACTTTCTCCTTTCCAGTGCACTTACGGCTTCCAGCCTCCCCTGTTTCCTGCCCAGGAGAGAGAGACTGTCTGCCCTTCAGTGGAGGCTTTCATCCACCACTGCCGCCGGACCTGGACACAGGCCAGGTCTGCACTTCTGCGGGCTGCGGATCGATATTCGACAGCCGCCAACTGTCGACGCTCCCGGGCCCCCCCTTACCAGGTGGGACAGAGGGTGTGGCTGTCAACGTGGGACCTTCCTCTGAGGGTGGAATCGAGGAAGTTGGCTCCCAAGTTTATCGGCCCATTCTCCATCGAGAAGGTTGTTAACCCGGTGGCGGTTCGGCTCAAGCTGCCCCGCACCATGCGGATTCATCCCACCTTCCACGTCTCCAGGATCAAGCCGTTCCGGGAGAGTCCCCTGCAGCCAGCCTCCCAGCCACCTCCACCTCCTCGCATCATTGACGGGGCCCCTGCTTACACGGTGCACCACCTGCTACGCTCTCGTCGTCGTGGGAGGGGTCTGCAATACCTCGTTGACTGGGAGGGGTACGGCCCGGAGGAGCGGTCATGGGTCCCGGCCCGTCAGATCCTGGATGCACGACTCATTGAGGAGTTTCATCGCCAGCACCCTGACCAGCCCTCCAACGCCGTCCTGCCACGTGGAGGTCCCAACACCGACCCTCGATCTCCTCCGACATCTGGGGTGTCTGGTTCTCAAGAGGATGACGTGGGCTCAGCCTCGGGGGGGAGCAGTTCTCTCTCTGGGGACGAGGGTGATGGGGGATGGAGGCCTCCGAGGAGTTCTAGCCCTCCTCCTGGCCCCTCCGCCCGCCCGGCTCCTCTGGACCTGTTTTGGGACGTCTCGTCAGCAGTGAAAGCAAATGAATCTGCCCACATAGCATTAAACGTTCTGTTTTCTTCAGACACTTTTCTTTTCTTAGAATTCTCCATAGTTGGCCTACCTGGGGTCGAAAAGTTCAAGAAATCAAGCGCCGGCGGGTGTTGCACATTGGCGGTTGTGACGCATATTAAGAGTTTTATTTTAGCCAGCGTTTTATTTAGATTTTACAAGATCACCATAACCTTCAAATTTAGAATTACATTATAAAAACTAACGATAAAATACATTTTAATTAAATATATTCATTTTATAAATTTTCATATTTTCTAAAGCCAGATAGAGCCGCAGAGGCATGAAAGAGCCGCATGCGGCTCTGGAGCGGCGAGTTGCCGACCCCTGGTATACACACACACGCACACACACGCATATATATCATCAGCACACGTTCCTAACCCAAAACATTTTTATGTTGTTCCATATCTGAAATCCCATCCTTACTGCGGGGGTTAGGTGTCTCTGTTAAATCTGTTAAATTAATTTTGAATCATATTCAGTTAATGACATTGTGCTGCAACCTCAGACTGGGATTAGTAATTTTAATTTCTTTTAGGATTTCCCAGTGTGATTGGCTGCATAGATGGCACACATTCCCATCACAGCTCCCTCACATAATGAAGCCGATTATGTGAATAGGAAGTCCATTCACAGCATAAATGTGCAGGTAGGCTACAGGTAGATTGACTACTGTTTCAAAATGTTAAAGACTGCATCATAGTTCAACATCTGTCATTCTCTGCACTGTCAAGATCGTATGTGATGCTGCACACATCATTTCCAATGTGGAGGCCAAGTGGCCTGGATCTGTTCATGACTCAAGGATTTATCGTGAGTCTAACCTGAGCAACAGACTGAAACGTGGTAAGCAGCCTAAAGATTTTCAAAATATAATTCACTTGTCTCCCTCCTATAATATACTCTAATGTATCCACTATATGTTACAGGAGAGTTTGATGGCCTTCTGCTGGGTGACAGGGCTTACCCATGCCAACGTAGGCTGATGACCCCATACCCTGACCCTGAACCAGGCCCCCAACAGAACTTCAACCGGGCTCACTGCAGGACAAGAGCCCGGGTGGAGATGACCATAGGCCTGCTGAAAGCCCGTTTCCAGTGCCTGCGTCACCTCAGGGTGACCCCTGAGAGGGCCTGTGATATTATTGTGGCATGTGTTGTTCTTCATAATATTGCCACTATTAGAGGAGAGCAACACCCTGCCCTACAAATTGAAGACCCAGATGATGACCCCATCCACCTGCCAGCTATCCAGGATGGCAGAGCAGTCAGAGACACCATATCCCATAATCACTTTCAGAGTTTAAGTCACCATCATCACCACCACAGCAGTCAAATAAAGACATGATACACATTTCATTTGGTCTTCTTTATTTCCTGTAAATAAAAGAGCTAGTTTAGTTAATGTTCCAATAGTTGACATAATTCATCTGTGACCATGCACCCACCTCTAACTTGTGCTCCAGTATTTCAATTTCCAGATCGGCCCTCCATGATCAAAATGAGGTACCTCCATGAGATTGTGCCGAGGTCTTACCTGTTTGAACAATGTTTTTATATTTCATCTTAAGCTGCTGCCACGTGCGCCTTCTCCCTGGGGATTGCACCTAAATGAAATAAAATGAAATAAATTAATACGCTACCATTCAAACAGTTTTCCCTGTAATAGTATTGTGATTGCAAAGGACTACATTTAAACTTACGCACTGACCGGGCAGCAATGTTCTCCCCACGCCCGTCTCCTCTCTTTGCAGCTGCAGCGGTGTTGCACTTCCTTCTAAAAACGTGTTCAAACTCCGCATATGAGCGCATTCAAATTTCCAGTTCAAGTGGGGTGAAGAACGCAGCCCTCCGCTTCCCCGTTGCCATGGTGACTCGTCGAATCAGGGCTCCATTGATGCTGGCTTTTTATAGTTGTGGTGCACGCGCTTAACTCCAGGTGAAACTACTCCGAGTTGATTAAACCAACTCAAATCAGCTGTTCTGGAACCGGAAACTCAGAGTTTCCTATCTCAGAGTAGATCAACTCAGAGTTCAGGGTTACACTCAGAGTTTGTTGAACCTGCTTTGTGAAACGGACCCCTGGTGAACTGTGATGTCATGCCCCATGAACCTTGCAAATTGTTCTAGCTCTTGCTCACTTAGATCCAGCAGTTGGCAGAGAGTGGCCACCTGTTTCCTTAATTTAGTTGATCTCAGGAGCTCAGGGTTTTCTGCTTTGCTTTCAGTCACATCCACGTATGTTTGACAGTGCACCAGGTCTTGAAAAGAGATAAGGGTTTTCAGCAAGTATGCCAGCTTCATCTCTCCTTTTAATCAACAATTCAACTGATTCCTTCATTCTGTCTGTCAAGAAATCAGGTACCTTCCTGCCTCTTTTCCCCTGGACTTCTATGCGAATTAGTAGTTCGCTAAGCTCTTTCTCTAGAGAAGACAGGGTTTCATAAATATCCTCATTAATGAGATTAGTACTTGCTGTCTTAAAGGGGTCAAGAGTCAAGCGTGATGCTTCCCCTTCATGCCACTTGTTGAAAATGATGACCTGTGCAAGAACCGTCTCATTTATCATCATGCAGTTAAACTTAGTTCTTGTGTCTGTTCCTCCTTTGCTTTATCTTCCACCGTCCTCAGATGGTCCCTCAGAGTCATCACGTCTTTGGTCAGAGGGATGTCATCTTGTTTGTTCCATCTCTTTTCTTATATTGTTTGATGAGCACAGACAGAAACATGGTTCTTCCAGGTTTTTTCCAAAAGTTCCAAGAATTTTGCTTCCGTGTCACAAGCTGTCCCCTACCTTTTTCCAGGCATTGTGCTTGAAATGTCCTTTATTGTGCAGTTGATCTAAGAGAATCTTTCTTTCCTTTGATCCTACTGCAAAGCTGAAGGCATATGCTACATCCATGATCTCAATATGCTTTCTCTCCAAATGTCTTGCCATCTTAGAGTTTGACTATCTACAGTATAGACAATAATGTTTTTTGTCCCATGATCGTTTGTCATCTTCCCTTTTTGTGCAGGTTTTTATGGTCAGCGTTTTCACTTTATCATTTTTCATCTTTTGTTTATTCTTTCTTTTCACATAAGTTCTGGGGTTTTTTGTGTTTCTGAATGGTACACTTGCCTCTTTGTTGTTCATCTTCTCTTGCATCTCTAACTGGACCTTCAAGAGATTAATCACTGGTTGATTCCTCAAAAGTCAAAGCCAAGATTTTCACAACCTCCTCATTGGTGGATGGCAGGTCATCCTCAGCTGGACTGTACTCTGGGTCTGATCCTGTATGGCTGGAAAATTCAGATACAGGAGAAGCACTCTGTGACTCCTCTTCGATATTGTCTGTCTGTAAGCAAAAACCACTATTGTCAGAGAAAAAGTCATCATATAAACTATCATTTCTAATATGAAGTCTTATATATTGCCTTTTTCACTCAATAATACGATATTCACAAGGAGTATTGTAGCAAAATTGTGCATACTTTCATTTTAAATAAAGTTTTGGCTGTCAGAACAGTGGAATCACTCATGTCTTTTGGGGGAGTTTTTCCTCAGGTGATGTGAGGGTCTAAGGGCAGAGGGATGTCGTATGCTGTAAAGCCCTCTGAGGCAAACCATGTTTTGTGATTATGCTCTTTATAAATAATAAATTTACAACTTATTGACTGATCTGTTTATAGAAAACTTGCACAGTAATTGTGCATTAAGACACTTTGTGGTGATGATGTGTAAGTCATGTGACCATGATGTAGTTAAACTTTAGCTTTTTATTGCTAACAACTAAGGGTTACCCTGCTGAACAAAACATGTCCGTATCATAAACTTCATCACAAAGTCTATTTTCGCTGATAAACCAAAATCCAATTAAAAGCTTATTGATGAGGGAACCAGTAATAAGCTA
The DNA here is from genome assembly GCF_026936395.1 of Plectropomus leopardus. Lineage (NCBI taxonomy): Eukaryota > Metazoa > Chordata > Actinopteri > Perciformes > Serranidae > Plectropomus > Plectropomus leopardus. Next base: position 484,466 of record NC_142180.1, read on the forward strand.
ACTTTGCAGCTATCCTACAAAAAAAGCACCCCTTCACCACTCTGTTAAGTGTCATGGTTTGATCTTCCTGAGGATCTGGATTCACTCATCACCTTGGCCATCAGGATTGACAAAAGGCTCGCCGAACAGGACCAAACAGAACAGGAGCGGGGACGACTGCAGACTCGTCAGCCGTCACATCGAGGGCTAAGGAGCGACTCCCAAGATTGGCCAAACCACGTACGTCTGCCAGCAGCCAGCCTGATTCCCACTAACCACCCGACAGAGGAGCTAATGCAGCTGGGTCGGACTCACCTCCCCGTGGAGGAGCGTCTCCGCCGCCAACGGGATGGAAGGTGTTTTTACTGCGGTCAGCTGGGACATTTAGTAAGTGCCTGTCATGTTAAAGGAGGAGGAGCACAGGTTAAGAATCCACTCATGGTGAATCAAAGTTTTGTTATCAGCAATCCTGCCCGATTCCAGCCTCAGGTTAACATTATTTCAGACTCTAATTCACTTTTGGTCTCCATGTTCATTAACTCTGGTGCTAACACTAATTTTATGAACTCTTCTCTCGTCAGGAGACTGTGGCTGAGAAAATTCACTCTTCAACGCCCCCTTGAAGTCAAGGCCGTAGATGGCACCCCTCTAGGCAGGATAACTCACCGCGCACAATCTGTTCAGCTAGTTTTCTCTGACGCTCACACCAAAAAGCTAAGTTTCTACATTTTTGACTCTGTGGCTCATCAAGTAATTTTAAGGCATCCCTGGCTTAAGACTCACAACCCTGACTTTGACTGGGTGGGTGGGAGGATCACCTCCTGGGGACCCAAATGTGCAGATTCCTGTTTTCCCAAGTCCAGCAACTCAGCTGCTGTTTCTGTTTCTACACACCCTGACCTGGTTAATGTGCCGCCATGTTACCATGACTTAGCTGAGGTTTTCAGTAAGGCAAAAGCCATATCTCTGCCGCCACATCGTCCATACAATTGTGCTATTGACCTATTGCCAGGTAGCACCCGCCTAGAGGTAGATTGTTCTCTTTTCTGCTCCAGAACGCAAAGCCATGGAGGAGTACGTGAGGGATTCCCTCGCAGCTGGAATCATCCGGCCTTCCTCGTCTCCTGCTGGAGCAGGATTTTTCTTTGTAGAAAAGAAATACAAAACCCTCAGACCTTGTACTGACTATCGCGGCATCAATGACATCACTGTGGGGAACAGGTATCCTCTCCCCCTCATCTCAACGGCCTTCGAGTTGTTGGAGGGGGCCACGATTTTTACCAAGCTCGATCTCAGCAATGCTTACCACTTGGTAAGTATCAGGGAAGGAGACGAATGGAAGATGGCCTTTAACACTCCCACGGGTCATTATGAATATCTAGTCATGCCATTTGGTCTCACTAATGCTCCAGCTGTTTTCCAAAACCTGGTTAATGATGTACTTCATGATATGCTAAATGTCTTTGTTTTTGTGTATTTAGACAATATACTGATCTTTTCCCCTGATGAGGAAACACTAAAAAATAAAATACATTTTAACAGAGGTATTCTTACATAGTTAATATATATATATACATGTATTTAAAAATCTGATCTGTCATCATGAACACATACGATCTAAACACTGTAATCTGCATGCTTGCACTTACTGAATTTAGCTTGAGTAAATGACATAATTATGATGATGATCAGTGTAGGTGTACACTTTGTCCTTCAACTGCTGCTGCAAATCAGGCTGGCTCTTCTGGGACCTTGACCTCTATGGTAGAGGGGGAGATGCTGCCTCTGACTCTGCTGTTAGGGGAACTGGACTGGGCTGTGATGAAGTCCATGGACAGGCTGGTTCTTCTTGGACCTGGACCTCTTAAATATTTCTTGTAGTTTAAAATAATTATATAATACATACCTGTTCTGCTCTGCTCAGAACTTCTGGGATGAGAATATCTTTACAGATTCTGAGATGAAAGGCCTAAACCTGATAAGGAAACTTCTTTAACCGTGAATCAAGTGGAGTGCACTTGTGAAGAAGTCCTGGTAAGATCAGGAAAACTGAGTCTTGTTTTAGTGCTCAATATTGTAGTGATCGTCTTCAGGGGCTTCATAATCTCAGTCACACTCTGTAATGCTCACCTCGTGGTCAGTCAGACTGACAATACACTTGATTTGAGGGCCCTTTCTGTTTGTGCTAAGTAACTAGTAGAATTCTGTTCACAGTCTCGCTCAACCATCTTGTAGCTGGAGTTCCAATGCATAGGCACAAAAATTGATATATGCAGTCAGAGATGTCAGAGGGCTGATTTCTGTTGGTAGACTCTCAGTGAGGGTATTGTGGAGCTGTTGTGTCCAAAGATCCATTATAGCGAAGATATTTTTCACTTTATGGTGGGTTAAAACTTTGCCTATGGTGTCCTGTTGTTTTGTTTTGTTGTATTGTTACTTTGTAGCCTGTTTAAATCTGATGATATTTCTCTTACATTTTTTTTCTTTAAAGAAAAAGTTGAAGAAAAGGACAAGACGACAGTCAAAAAAGACAGTCTGCTGCCGCTGTGGAGTAAAAGGCCGGTGGATCTGACTGGAGGACAGTCAGGACAGTGTCAGAGACGGTGGCAGAGGAAACTCTTGTCCAACAAAACTTTGTTCATGAATGGTCTCTCTGAAGAAACAACAGAGCAGAGCTTCAAGGACGCATCTAAGGGAGCTGCAGCAGCCAGAATATAGTGACAGAGAGAGCAGCTGGACTGGGTACTACTCACAGAATCATGTGTAATAGTTCATGTTCAATAATGTTAATGTTTATGTACATTTTATTGTTAATAAAATCAGTTCCTTTAATTCTAGATTCCTTTGTTATTGGGTACTCTCACATGAATTTAACTCTACATTTGAACAGTGTCCAGCCAAGGACAATACAGAAATATATTGACTTTCATGGCAAAAAATGGCAAAATAAGTTTTGTCAATGAAACAGTAAATACATGTTATGTTAGCAAAGTTACAACAGTAAGTTAAACTGATGTGTTGAAATATCCTCAAAACAGCACATTTTAAGATTGAGGTGATGTTTCAGTGTTCGGTCATATTCACCTCAGTAAAAGTGATACAATAAATCTGCTTTGGTCTGACAGCCTGAAAAGTTTCACTAAAGTGAGTCCAAAAAAAAAAAACAGACTGTGCAAAAGCCTTCAAACTGTAAAATCAGCCACACTGTCAGATATCAGTGCAGGAGAAAATACACTTTGCAGTTAATATGCAGTTAAAATAATCCTCATGTTTCTTGTGTTGTAAACGATCTCAACATTTGTTAGAATCTGTTTTAAAAGCAGTGAAAATAAAAAGTTCTCTTATGTCTGACGTCACAAAATGTTGGCTGGATGTGTTGTGTTAAGTTAGCTGACACTACTGCTGTGATTAAAATAACATATGTAAGCTACATTTTCCACACTAAATTGCTTCTTTGTTTTACACAAGTATGTATTATTTTAAAACACAAGAAACTGAGACTAGCATTCCAGTTGGTTGTAAGTAGAATGACATGTAGTTAGTAAAGCAGAAATGTTTCAAACAGCAGAGTCAGTGTATGAAGTGAAGTGTGTTGTGCGTTCACTTGCTCTTTGTTGCGGTGTTGCTGTGCGTGTCCTCTTTACCTTCCCCTCCCCGTTGGAGTAGGGTATAGCTGCAGTAGAGGAGGCTGCACTTTCAGGACCGCAGTTTCAGGACCCTTGTTTTTCACCACAGCGCCACCCAATTGGACAAGCCTTTTGAAGACATAGGGAGTACGACAGAGTCGAACGGACAACAAATAAGTGTGAGTACTGACTTGCCAGAATATACGCTGAAGAACTCATTTTCACAAGACATCCTTGTGCCAAGTATTAAAAAGTCAAATTTTACTATTATCCTCATATTTTTTGAAGGTCAAATTGTCATTTTAGCACATTCATTTTGTGCATTTTTGCATTGTTTGTGTTGTGTAACCATAGTGTGATTCAGAAAGCCTAACTATGTGTCTTATTTTAAATGTTTACCTATTTAATACTATAATTAATTTTAGCCGTCATAGAATGATAAAAGCATGTCAATATGATCAGTGTCTGTCAACTATGTTAAATCAGAGGTAGCCTATTGTCTGTAGTGTAAATGCTTGTTTAATACTTTGTTTTACCCTTTTTATACATTTTAAATAATCTTCAACTGTCTGTCACCAACTGCCTGTTTACCCCACAATAAATGTCACCAGACAGTGTCCAGACATTTTGACATAATTGTGTTATTTTGGATGAGACATTTGCCTTTTTTATTTTTTTACAGGTATTATCTACAGTACTGTAGCTTATTTTGCAGACATACACTCCATATTTGTCACGGCCCCTGATGTTGGTTAGTGGCAGCGCTCTCTCTCTTTGTTTTTTTGTTTTTTTTCTCCTCTTTCTCATTTTTCGTAGGTAGGCGTGAGTTGGGTGCAGAGGGTGGAGGAGCCAACAGCTGCAGCCACTTGCAATCAGCGTTCGCGCCACACGGGTGATTGTCTGCCAGCTGCATCTGATCTGGACCTGCATTTAAGCCAGGCTCAGTCGACCCGTCGGCGTCGGACTGTTCGCTATTCCTAGTCAGTTGTCGTTCACAGTTTACGTCTGATCCATGCTATCACCGCTGTTGCTAACCGCCTGTCTCTCTGCCTGCAGTTCTGGACAAATCTCCGATCACCGTGTGCTACTCCGACTACCTCAGTGTTATCTCCCTCCTTCTGTCTAACCGCCTGGAATCTCACTTCGGACCCTCTGCCCTCCTCTGTTGGACTCTCGCCTTCTGCACCCTCAATCTCCGCCTGCCTGCCTTCCCCATCCTCTCTCCCTGTTACCCAGATAAGTGGATAGCATAGCCATTAGCTTTAGTGCTTCGTTCGTCTTGTTACCGGTTAGCGTTTAGTATATTTCTTGTCATAGTCATAGTATTTTACTACATCTTGCACCCGTATGGTGTCTCTTTTTGTTATCTCCGCCAGTCGTAGTGTTTGCACCCGTATGGTGTCTCTTTTTGTTATCTCCGCCTGTCGTAGTGTTTGCACCCGTATGGTGTCTCTTTTTGTTATCTCCGCCTATCGTAGTGTTTGCACCCGTGTGGTGTCTCTTTTAGTTGCCTGTCTTAGTAGTAATCATCTCGTTATTCACTGTGTGTTTACAGAGTTTGTTTAGCACCGAGTTTGGTGTCTCCCGTAGTTCTTTTAGTTGTTTATCTGTTCCAGTTTGGTTCGCTCTCCTCACTCGGTGTTACCTTGCTCGGGTTAGCATTTAGTTTTCTGTTCTGATTCTTTCTGGAAATTGTAAATAAAATCTTTTATTGTGAGTTTTGTGTGCTGTGTCTCGTTGTCCCGCAACTGAGTCTCTGAGCCGTCTGTAACAATATTAACACGGTTGGTTTGGTCATGTTCACATATAGCCTATATGAAGTGATTTTAGAGACGCAAACTAAGTTTAATCCTGGACAGATGATGAAACAGTTAGGTATAGACCTAATTTGATTGTGAAATCATATGAAAATGTTTTGTTTGGCCAATTATGCTGTCTCTTTTTCTTTTTACAGGGTGTCATGGTAAGTAGGCAGTCTTTCAATATGGCCTAGTACACATCTGTATACACTGCTACAAAACCACCAGACCACCTCTGAATGTGGTCTGACTTCTGAGCAATCAGATCTTAAATGCGTCTTGAGTGGGTTTACACCTGCACTTTGGGTTGTCCACTTTCAATTGGATCACCTAGGACGCATGTTAAAACCATGTCTGAAAAATCCATGTCCCACAAAATTATTGTTTCTGTACCTTGGTTGGCTCGTAGGGTGTACTAAACACGAAGCCTTCTAAGTGGTTTCCCCGGAAGCCCTCATACCAGGTGCCTGTCTACCTTGACACTGAGGAGCAATAGGACACCCTTTTTGCCCATCTGAAGTCAGTACTGCATAGAACACCAACACATCTAAGCTCCACAGATGAAGTGCAGTTTATTGAAGACAGAAGGATGACCATTCAAGAGGTGAGTAGTGCTGTTACCTACTTCACAATCTGAAGTTTGAATATTGAAGGGTCAGGAAAAGTTAAAAAAAAAACCAAAAACAAAAAAAAAACTTCTATTTGGTTTTCTCTCTCTCTTTCTCTCTCTCTCTCTCTCTCGCTTTCAGAGTCATTGAGGCCTGATGGACTGGAGATGGAATCACTACACTTACTGAATAACTTGTGTTTTATTGGTTATTTTAATGTTTGTTCCTTGGTGTTAATTGGTTTTTATCACTGTTTGCTTGTTGTTGTTGTTTTTTGTGCCATATGTATGGCTTGCCCTCAGAGTCATCTTTGTGTCTTGCTTTTTTTGTTTTTTTTTTTCTTTAAAATATGTGGTTGAGATCTAGTCAGTTTGATTTATATCAAACCAAATCATAACAGAAGTCTCTGTTTGTCTCTCAGGGCACTTTTACATGGAGGTCTCATTCATTTTTTCCCCGACTATAATAAGCTGATTCTGCTAATTATACAATGCAAATCTTGGCGACCAAGGTGAATTGCAAGGCAAAGTAGTATTTGGATGGAATAAGTCTTTAAAACCATAAGTACGTGGAAGAAAGTAGTATTTGTGTGAACTCAACCTTTAAACCTATGGATAATGAATTAAAGTATTTGGTTGGAATCAACCTTTAAACTATGACATAAATAACAGAAACAGACCCAATCACAAGCAGAAGCAGTTGAAAGTTCTGGAACTCTGGATGTATGGTAATGTCATCTGTCTTTGATATGAGTGTGATGTCACAGAGAAAACATTCCACCACAGTCTAAGAGGTTCTAGTTTACCTAAATATCACAAGATATTGCACACTTCTCACAAAGCCACGCAACAAATGTTCTATTGTTATTTGAAGTGTATTTTTCAGTTATATTTATATATTATTATGAGAGGTGAAGGAATGTTCAGTTCCAAAGCTGATAAGGTTCTTAAACAAATATTCAGAGTGTAATAAATTTCCTTGTTGTACTTCATGTCATAGTTCAAACCCACTGAACTCATTTGAGTCTGTAGTGACCGAAAAGTTCGACTAACAAAAGGGGTGTGTTTCCGATCCAGCTTTTAGTGTGTTGATGTAAATAGGTGGAGGTCAGTTAGTTAAGTTTCTAGACTCAGTGCTACTTGACTTCTCCAAATGTGCAACTTGTTAATGACTACCTTCAAGAATGGAAATTCTTTTCACATTTTTCATCTACCTTTTAATTTTCTCTACATCACATTGCAGAAGCTCTAACTCTTGTTCTGGACACAGATCACGCCATGCATCTTCTATAACACCATTGTTTTTAACTAGGCTGCACCTAATGATTATTATCGATTAATCTATTGATAATTTTTTCGATTAATGGATTCATCTATTGATTATTTTTTTTAATTGATCTAACTATTATTTGTTTATTACTCAATAAATATAACAACAAATGTACTGAAAATGACATTTTGAAACTTTTCATACAATGCAAGGCATTATTCCCCATCAAAAAAAGCCCAGTCTTAACTAGTAATCTGCGTTTTACAGTCTGACGTAAAGTCTCTCCAAAATAAAATTAATGCAAGAGCTTGTTCCACTCAAGTAAAAGGAATGTAGTGCAATCTACATTTAGCAATCCAACAGCAAAATAAACAAAACAATGTCAAATCCAAGTCACTTAACAAAACAGATACTCTTTGTTACAGTAACATACCTCAAATCTAGCGGTCCAAAAAAACATCTTACAGTAAAATTAGTGCAATTTGAATACCACTAATACAGAAATAATTATAACTAGTATATTCTTTCTCCATCAAAATAGACCAGCCTTAACTATCGAAGTGCATTTTGTAAAATCCAAGATGGCCGCCAGCTCTGTCCTTTGGTTGTCTGCTTGTCAGTGTGCTCTGATTCCACATCAGTTTTAGTGTGTTTTATTTGTTTTAAGCAAAACAGCTGACTGGGGAAGGCTCACTCCCAAATACTTCTAAAAAGGAGCTTTCCCGACTGCTTTATGGATTTTTAAAAACTACTGGCTTTCCACCTGCTGCAGCCTGGACCTCTGCTAGCTTAGCCTGGCTTTTCACCTGCTACAGCCTGGGCCTCTGCTAGCTAGCCTGGACCTATGCTAGCCTCAGACTGGCCTTCCTCCTGCTACAGCCTGGACCTCTGCTAGCTGTGGCCTGGCCTTCCACCAGCTACAGCCTGGACCTTTACTAGCTTTCCTGGCCTTTCACCTGTTACAGCTTGGGCCTCTGCTAGCTTAGCCTGGCCTTCCACATTCTACAGCTTGGACCTCTGCTTGCTAGGCTGGCCTTCCATCAGCTACAGCCTGTAGCCCTGCTAACCTCAGCCTGGCCTTCCATGTACTACAGCCTGGACCTTTGCTAGATTAGCCTGGCCCTCCACCTGACTACAGCCTGGCCCTCCACCTGACTACAGCCTGGACCTCTGCTAGCTTAGCCTGGCCTTCCATTGCTACATCCTGGACCTCTGCTAGCTTAGCCTGGCCTTCCACCTGCTACAAGCTGGACCTCTGATAGCTAGCCTTGCCTTCACTTGCTACTGCCTGTACTTGTGCTAGCTTAGCCTGGCTTCCACCTGCTGCAGCCTGAGCCTCTGCTAACTAGCTAGATGGTGCTACTACTCCAACATTATCCAGTGTGCTCCTGCAGGTGTCTCTCCTTCTCCCTTATCTCTAGTCCCCTGTTTTCTAAAATTTACTTACCTTAACTGGGTGGCTGGTGGAACAATTTTACAATGTTTTTAACATCTGCACTGTCCCTGGTTTTCTTCTTTCTCGTGGTGTACCTGACCAAGTGCCCCACCAACCTCTGACTCTGATAAACACTATAACAATAACCTGGTCCTCAGAAGCTACTGAATTATCAGTGCTGTTATTGATGTCTGTTAAATAAGTTAACCCAGCTTCGTTTATTGTGTATTTTTGTTTTAAAAAGATGTTTTACTTTCACTGAAGTCACGTTTATTGTCACCATGGAATCAGATAATGCTGTTATTGGTTCATCTCACAATATGAAACAAAAGATTTTAATTTTTCTTTTACTCCTGCTATCAGGCAATGTACATCCTAATCCAGGCCCTGCTAAATAATATTAGTACTCCTGATGAATTCAGAGCCAGGACAGGCCTAGGATTAATTAATTTAAATATTAGAAGTCTGCTCCCAAAACTGGATGCTGTCAAAATCTGGGTTCAGTAAACCAATACAGACATCCTTATTTCATCAGAAACATGGTTAAGCAAAGCAGTCTCTGACAAGGACATTGCTATCGATGGATATAATGTCTTCCGCTGTGATCACCCTCGAAAAGGTGAAAGAGTGGCTATATATCTAAAAAATAATTTCATGTTACCCAGTTATCCTCACTCTCCATCACCAAACAATTTGAACTCCTTGCCCTGAGGTTAGAATTCTCCCATGGCCAATCTCTCACAATTATAGGTTGTTATAGACCTCCCCTCAGCCTCCTCCTCTTGCATCTTGCGTGAATGGGTTTAATTCCAGTGAGCTTCTGTTGGTTGGTGATTTAAATCTTGATTGGTTGACTGCCTCATCTGATAATCTTAAAGATGTATGTGACTCACTAAATTTGACTCAAATGATCAATTCCTAGACTCGGCCCAATACTAAAAACCCATCAAAATCCTCCTTAATTGACCTTATCTTAACAAACGCTCCCCACAAATACACGGATACAGGTGTGTTTGCCAATGACCTGAGTAATCATAGTACCATTGCAGCTATAAGAAACTCCAAGCTTCCAAAGTCAAGGCCTAATATTATATGCAAAAGAGATATTAAAAACTTTTGCATCTCAGCTTTTATGTATGGCCTAGCTGCCTTTGAGTGGAATAGAGTTGCTAATATAGTTATTTTTATCAGGAATTCCGTCGTATAGTTAATAAACATGCTCCTTCTCGAAAATTTAGGGTGAAGGGTGAAACCTCCTCAAAGAGAGAGACATTGCTTGGGCCAGGGCCCAGAAAACAAAGACAGAGGAAGACTGGCTAAGCTTTCGCCAGCTTTAAAATAAATGTACTTCCCTTATTAAGAGTGCCAAGTCTAACTTTTACTTAAATGAATCCATAAAAAATATTAGTGATCCCAGAAAATTTTGGAAAGTCATAAAATTTTCTTTAAATCATGTGACAACTAATGACCTGCCAAGTTCTTTAATCACTCCATCTGGTACACTGTCTGATAAGACAGCTATACAAAATTTCTTTAACGATCATTTCATTTCTGCTGGATCCTTATTTGAGTTGCTAAACCCTGAACCAAAAAATACTGGTCTGGCTAGCGTAAACACACCCTTGACTCTGCAGGCTGTGTGTGGACCCATCACTTGTCAGTTTGAGTTTATGCCTGTAACTGTTTCCGAGGTAAACAACGCACAAAAAGCTGGCCACATATAAAGCAACAGGACTTGATAACATTGAATCCTACAATTCTACAATTCTACAATTTCATTTAGCAGACGCTTTTATCCAAAGCAACGTACAACACAAGCAAGAATTTAGACTTAAGGAAAAAAACCCTTAGTAAGTGCAAAAAGTGCTTCAGGTGTGATTGGTCACAGGTATTGCCGTCTAGTGGCAGAAGAAGTGCCGCACAGCCCCTTTTTTTTTAAACCAAAGTAATAACCAGTAGCGATCTCAGCATCTGAGATTCAACAATCTCAGTATCACTATGAATCCTTTTTCTTAAAGTTGGCTGCTGAATTTATTGCTGAGCCTCTCTCACATATTTTTAACCTGAGTCTTACCAGCAATAACATTCCTAAAATCTGGAAGTCTGCCTTTGTTCTTCCCCTGTTAAATGGAGGTGAACCCACAAAATTAAACAGCTATAGACCAATTTCTACATTATGTATTTTAGCTAAATTGCTTGAGAAAATCATCACCTATCAACTAAAGGAATTTTTAGAATTGAATAATATTTTATCTCCATTCTACTCTGGTTTTGGAAAACAGCACAGCACTGTTACAGCTGCACTAAAGGTCCTAAATGATTTAATTGAGGCTCTGGACAGCAAAAAATATTGTGTTGCCCTTTTCATTGATTTGCCAAAAGCATTTGACACAGTAGACCATAGCCTGTTGATACAAGCCCTACATCACATAGGCTTATCTAAGCATGCAGCGGCCTGGTTCACCAACTACCTGTCCAACAGAACTCAATGTGTTCAGGTGGCTGGAACTACCTCTTCTTTTCTGAACATTACCAAAGGGGTGTCCCAAGGTTTGGTGCAGGGACCCATTTTATTTTCAATCTACATAAACAATCTCTGTAACAACTTGCAAATGCAATGTTCCATTTTTATGCTGACGACACACAGGGCCGGCTCTTGGCATAGGCAATATAGGTGGTTGCCTAGGGCGCCATCTGCTGGAGGGGCGCCGCCATGTCACCAGTCCCCCTTGGCCTCAAGGGAAAATAATAATAAAATAATAATTTTCAATGCCCACTGGTGCCCTCACTTGGTGTTTTCTGTCTAGAAAAATATATATATATTAACATTACAAATAAATAAAAAGTAACATGTTCCTAAATTATGTGTCAGCACGTGATGTGTCGTTATTGGGTGCGGAGGTGCGGGTTAGTGTTTGGGCACCTCGGGCACCAAATTGGGTAGAGCCGGCCCTGACGACACCATTATTTATTATTGTTCAACCTCACTCACTCAGGCTTTTGAGTTTTTACAAGCTGCTTTTAATGTCATCCAGCCTCGTTTATATGATCTAAAATTGGTTTTAAACACAGATGAAACCAAGCTCATGGTTTTCTCTCATTCAAAGGTGCTACCACAGAACATATTATGACATCTAGTATTAAGGTTTTATCCTAGCTCAGGAGCGTTCATTCAAAGCACATATAAATAATCTGGTCACTAAACTCCGGGTGAAGCTTGGGTTCTTTTTCAGAAATAGAACCCGCTTCTCTTGCAAGGTCAGAGAAAAACTAGTGACAGCGACCTTCTTGTCCATTCTTGACTATGGGGATGTGCTTTATTTAAGTACGTCATCCAAATGTCTTCAGTCCTTGGACACTGTTTTTCATTCAGCACTGATATTTGTCAATGGATGCAGTCGTCTCACCCGCCCTCTCTGAGTGTACGCGCACATTGCAATCGCAGACACGCACATTGGCTCACCCTAATTTATAAGGCTCTTTTAGGCTTCTCCCTTAGTTGTGTGCTTTATTGCAGAAAACAAGCAGTTGCTATGCCTTGCATTCTTGTGCTACTCTTCTTTTATCTGTTCCTCGGGTAACAATAAAATTAACAATTAACAATAAAAAGTAACAAGAATTCGGTAGAAGAGTTTTCAGCTTTGCTGCCCCCTTTGTGTGGAACACTCTACAGATTAAATTGAAACTCTCTGAACCTATTCCACTTGGAGCTTTCCTTTCTATCCTGAGGGACAGACAGTGTGAGACCATTGAAGAGTGCCTGTGTTTTAACTCTTAATTTTTTTTAAATTTGCTGTTTTGTTTTAGCTCCCTGTTTTAGCACTTCCTACTGAAAACAGAGTTGCATCTACAACCAAAACTGTATGTATTAATCTAATCTATTAAGCTGACCTCTTGGCCAGGTCACCCTTGTGAAAGAGATCCTGATCTCAGTGGGTTTTTATCTGGTTAAATAAAGGTTATATTATTATAACTGGGCCTTAAGGCATACCGCTGCCTGCTGATATATGTATTTCCATATTTATAAGCACATATTCCACTCATTTATGAAGTTAAACAATTTTCTGCACAGCTGACATACCGTCCTGTAAATGTTTCAAAATAAAATACATTGTATCAGCAACTGATGACATTCTGTCCACAGAGACACAGTCAGACAGCTTTTGTTTTGAAAGGGAAGCAAGGAAGTTGAGGTAAAACAAACATCTTTGTATTTCCTCATCTCTGTGACAGAGAGAGACTTTAAACTATGGTGTAAGGTGGTTTAGAGGCAACAAACATGATCGTCACACGATAAAAAAACCACTGAGCCACTGTTTCTCTAGATGTGCTGCAGCTGACATGCAGTTCAGACGCGCCTGACAAGCGCTCAGGCGAGCAGTGTGCAAGCTCAAACTTGATATACGAGCACTGAAACAAAACACAACATGCCCGGCGCTGCTCACACTCTCACTACGTGCGTTGTGTAAAACGGTGCGACAAATCGATGTATTCACATAATCGATAAACTTCTGTTCTAATCTCATACCGATTTCACTGATTGCCTCGTTCCATCAGTTAGTCTAACATGATCACTCATGTAAAACTGTTAGTGTTTCACACGTTGGTGGTTTCAACTGAACAGGATTTGGCCAAAACAACTGCATAACATAAGCAGCAGCACCCTCTGCTGGTGAAAAGTGAGAACTAAAGAGCTTACAGCACCGGGGATTCCCAGACTGTTTCCCATCCAAGTACTGATGCAGCCCGACCCAGCTTAGCTTCCAAGATCTGACGAGATCGGGGGTTTTCAGGGTGGTATGGCCGTAAGTGACAAAAGTGACACACATGCTATTTATAGATGTTTAATACAACCGATTTCCAAATTGTGAGCTCACTGGACAAAGTTTGTTATATATATTTCAAATTGTAAACAAATACTAGAAAATAGCATCATAAGGCTAAATCCAACAAATGCATGTTATGCTTAAGTGTAGCCTGGCAAGGCTTGTTTTAAACATTTAAATGTTTCCGATGCCTTGTAGCCAAACTACGCGGTCAAAGTCTGCATTGGTCTAAAGTCCTAAAGCTCTGGGACACATTCCAGGTTTCAAACGGTTAAATAATAAATTTTTTTGTACATTCATTTTAATATTTTGCTAATAAAAGCTGCTTCACAGCAAAGTTACATATGTTATATGTGAATTTTACATTTATTCATTCATTCATCTCTGAATGCATGGCTTACATTTTTATTTTATTTATTTACTTTTTAAAGTTTTGAATTTACTACTGTCAATCAGCATTCTTTGATTGACTGATTTTTTTCTGGTCTAAAGTCCTAATGGTCTGGGACACACTGCCTACGAATATCAGAGAAGCCACCTCGCTATCTCTTATCTCTTCTCTTTCAGCCTTTAACTAGCTCTGACTGAACTGCTTTGCATTTTGCTTTGCACTTAACGCATTGCTGCACCTCTTTAAAAAGTTATATTTTCCTTAATTTCAAACATTTCTACACAATTTTTATCTTTACTTATTATCAATATTATCTCAGTGGGTTTGATTTTCCATCTTAAATTATGCATGCTGTGCATTCCACTTTTAATCTTTATTTTTATCTTACTTTTACTGGTATTATCAAATAGTTTTCATCCATGTGGCGATGCATTCTATGTATTGTATTCCGATGTTATTTTTACTTGCAGGTTTTATTAAGTCTTTTTGTCATCTCAGTCTTTTCAAGTGAAGCACTTGCTGCATGTATTTTTTCTTTTCGTAAAGCACATTGGGCTGCATTTGTCATATGAAAGGTGCTTTACATATAAAGTTTTTTATTAGTATAATAATTATTAAAGTGACATGCCTGACGATGATGTTGAAACATGTTTGCTAATTTTGCATTCTGTGGCACTAACTCACATCAGCTCAAAGGGAGTTATAAAAGATAAGTGTCCCAAAAAAATTATGATTTTTTTTTAGCACTTTTTCCAGGTCAAGTTTTTCTTTTCTTGTTTTTTATTTTCTTTTATTTTCCAGTTTGGAACTGTAAATTCTGTGTTCACGAAAACTGGCTATTGTGACTGGAAACACGCAGCAGAGAGAGGATAGTGCAAGCATGCAGAATGTAAAGAACACATGGAAAGTGTGGCAAAGTGGCGAGAGAGAGTGAAGAGGGCTGATTCAGGACAGGAGATTTCCACCCTTGTGAATGAAGGCCAACTAGCCAGAAATCGGTACTACATCAGGGCTGTTATCGACATGTTACAGTTCCTGGCCATAAACCGATTGCCTCTCAGAGGGAGTGTGGAAGCATTTAATTCTCAAATGATGCAAACTGTGGACTTTTTATGTCATTCAGTGAGAAAAGACCCAGAGCTTGAGAAGATACTGCAAACAATCCCACAAAATGCTAGATATACATCACATGACATACAAAATGAACTACTTAAGATAATGAGTGATATTATAACTGAAGAAATTGTACATGAAGTCAGTGATTCATGATTTACCATTAAAGTTGATGGCACCCACGACCCCGAAGGCTGTGAAAACATCATGATCCACTTTGTAGCAGAAGATTTGGAAGTTAAGGAGCATTTGCTAACTATTGCTACCGCAGATGTGGGAGATGCCAAAACTCTTGCAAACACTATAATCACAGAGCTGCACAAAGTTGGTAGTACATCTAAAATTCTAAGTCAGGTGTATGACGGAGCATCTGTCATGTCCGGGAAGCATGGGGGGTGGGGTTCAGAAGATACTGCAGGACACACTCGCCAGAGGGATACCCTACGTCCATTGTTTTAATCATCAATCAAATCAATCATAGGGGGTGTGATATTGTGATTGGTGTTGGTTGCACAACTGATTTTCATGTGCATATGAAGTGAAATTTGTGCTTGTCCCGGTAATAATAGACCATATAGATTAAGTACAGTATGTATGCATATATGTATGTGCAGATCTGTGGGAAAATCCACACTGCCCCCCCATGATCATCACATGCCCCCCTTATAATATGGTTCTGGAGCCAGGGCTGGTTCACCCACTGAACTCATTTTAGGCTGTAGTGGCGGAAAAGTTCAGCTAACAAAAGGGGTGTGTTTCCAATCCAGCTTTAAGTGCATTCATGTAAATAGCCGGGGTCCAGTTAGTTTATATCTTTATCTAGATTTTTTTTAAAAATATTTTCCTCACTTAAAGGTGTGTAAGGTAGTTCCACATCTGAGTCAATGCTAAATGTTTTATGGATAGTCGAAGCATGTAAATTGTACACAGCAATGCCAGACACAGATGTCATCGGGGGATGATAGTTTAGACAATAACTGTGTCATTTAATTAAGACTTTACAGTATTCTTATACTGTAAAGTCTTAATTAAATGACTCTTTCCTGTCCCTGCACCACTTGTTTTAAAAACATGAAATGGAGTGTGATTTTTAACAGAAATCTTGTCTTAACACCACTGTCTGATAATAATTATAATAATAAAAAAAAAACATCTGCATTTCAAACAGAGACAGAGTTAATTTCAAACCTTTGTTTCTAGACTCTGTGCTACTTGTTTTCTCCAACTGTGCAATTTGTTAATGACTACCTGCAAGATCATGAATACCTTTCCTCATCTACCTTTTCATTTTCTCTACGCTCTTGTTCAAATTGTAGACGCTCTAACTCCTGGTCTGGACACAGGTCACACCATGCATCTTCACACTTTTTTCAACTATCTAGCACCGCTGCATTAACCTCAAACAAACTTCTTCTCTTATTAATTTAACCAACTGCCTCGTTCCATCAGTCAATCTAACATGACCACTCATGTAAAACTTTGTTTTACAAGTTGGTCGTTTCAGCTGAACGTCAATGTGATTTGGCAAAACAACTAAAGAAAAACACGCATATCACATAACTGCAGGTTGTGTTCACGATTTTGTAACAATAAAACCTAAATTAGTCCTTAGTTTAAAGCTATTCTTTGACTGTTCACTTTTTGACAAAACACAATACTCTGATACAAATGTTGAAAATTGCATCATCTGGCCTGTTTTTATCTTCTGTGGTCAGACTCTGTGAGTTTGTCTATAGGCACAAACTGAACCTTCTGTGAACATACCTTTAAAGGCATATTTGTTCTTCTATATACAGCCTCTTGAGCTCAAACATCTCTGTTACGCAAATAAACACTCCCTATTTTTTTCAGTACATCCTTGGCATCCACATTTCCTAGTTTAGATACTTATCTATGTGTATTCCCTAACAATAATCCAATTTCCCTCTCTGCTTTAGAAATGTAAGAAATAATATCCACGATACACACGTGCATTAACCACATACTGGATGTCCATATGTACATAAATTCATACTTCATCCACCTGTCTCTTTAATACATTATGTGTATTTCTTTTCATACATTCTTACGCCACCTCAAAGGTTGCTTGATCTGACCCTAAACTCCTAAACAATTTCTCCACACTAACATAACTATATTTCTAATTTAACAGAGATAAGTTCAAAGTACTATCAAAATACTCATCTAACGGTGCGTACCCACCAAACGCGATTAAAAATGATCGCGCCTCAAGATTACATACAAAGTCAATGCAAAGACGCGATTTGGCGGCGCGTTGGACGTTGAAATTGCTGGCGTTGCGTTGAAATTGCGTCGCGTCAACGCCTCGCGTCCAACGCTCGAGTTGAAATAATTGAACTTTTGCGGCGTCGTCGCGTGAAGACGCGCCGCGACAGCCTATCAGCGTTGAGATCGTCATCGACGTGCTGACGTATGGACGTCCTGGTGTTCCCTCGCAAAATGTAATCAAACCGCCGGAAACAATGGAGGAGCAGCTTATCGTCGCCGTCACCGCTCACCCAGAGCTGTACGACAATTCCTGTCCCTTGTTGCAGGAGACGGTGGAACTCGCCGAGCTCACGCCGCCTCCGTAGGGTAGCATGCACCCAGAACCGACGTCGGCGCCTAGCCCGCAGACGACGCTGGGAACTTCTCCAGAGCAGGTGCGGTGCAGCGATCATCAATGAGAGAATGAAATGGCGGAAGAAATGTTGTTGTTTGGGCGGGCTCAACGCGCGGCGCGATTTCGTCGCGCGTCGAGTCCCATTTTGGGGTTTTTGTACGAGCGTCAAAACTGGAGCGTCCGGCGCGACGCGATTTCATTTGAGGCGCGATGAAATAATTTTTATCGCGTTTGGTGGGTACGCACGGTAACACTTCCTGACCGATATCGACCGGCATCAAACACGTGTCCTGAAACATGCAGTGCTGTTGTCTATCATGTAACAACTCATCTTCAGCTGTATCTGTAGATGTTTTCTTACTTTGTGCATTTGAGCCAGTCACATTTTCTACATCATCATCCTGTTCTCTACAAAAGTCATTCAGCCAGGCGCCATTAAATTCTACATCTTTATAATGCACATTTATATTTTTTAAACAATGCAGCGCATGTCTTATGTGCACAGTATCACCAAACTGATACTCATAATGACCTTTATATGTCAACTTACGCTTTAATTTCACACACAAAAGGGACCCTTCCATTTCTGACGGTGGAAGCAAATTACTAGTTTGTACAATATTTGCTGAAACATGTTTCCTGTCCACATTTGGGCAATACCAACATCTTCATGAACGGTATATGCAAAGCTATCAAATGCTGTCTAAGCTATTTAGACAATCTAATTGTGGTGGAATGGGATGTACTGCCAGATTGTTCACTGCACATTCAGGTGGCATTTACTCTTTATTTGACAATGACAGGTGCAACAGATCCACCACTGTCCTCATATCCAGCTACTCACACTGCACCTCACAGTCATCACTCCATCTGTGTAAATCATTTGATGTGATACATTTATCTGCTATTAAAGCTATGTCTTTATGCTTATTATAATCCTCTTTCTTACAATGCAACACCTGATATTTAAACTACAGCCTATTGCAGATGTAACACACACATTCCAGTCCATTTTCTACTTTAGCTAAAAACTGTTCTATAACCAAATCAAATCAGATCTTTCATTTGTTGCATCCTCAGTTTGTTAGCTAATAAAACTTCTTATCTTCAGGATTTCCATGATACTTCCTTTAACTCCTTTCCTTGAC
This sequence comes from Plectropomus leopardus, assembly GCF_026936395.1. Classification (NCBI taxonomy): domain Eukaryota; kingdom Metazoa; phylum Chordata; class Actinopteri; order Perciformes; family Serranidae; genus Plectropomus; species Plectropomus leopardus. Next base: position 503,283 of record NC_142180.1, read on the forward strand.
TTTCTGCCTGTGCTACACATCTCCCTGACATTTTGGTCCCACACTTTCTTAACTCTCTGCCTATGTGAGACATTTTTCAGATATTTTCATTTGGACGTTTCCTTTTCAAATACTTTGAAGAAAAATAATCACTCATTGAACTGCAGATACTTGCAGCACTCTGTGTCTGTACTTTTGAAATCCTTCTCCTCATGTACTACTGTGTCCCTGACATCTACTTTTACTACTGCTGCGACTTGTAGTAGAGGTACTACCACAACTACTTCAACGACTACTGTTTTTACTACAACTGCTGCTACTATTGTAACCACTACTGGTAGTACAACAAAAACTTAATCTAGTCCTGCTACTCCTTTTGCGATTACTACTTCTACCTCACCTTCTAAACCACTGTTTTAGGTTATATTGTGGTTCAGCAAGGCTATCGCCATAAAACAGGAAGTTGTGTTTAAAGGGCTAATGATGCTTAAAAACTCATGAGACATGGCACACACATCAATACTCCTATGATGTGTTATTTGATATGATTCTTTTTGCTGGGATGTGCCAAAATGTGCTCTGTAGCGCCACCTACTAATTTTCAGTGAAGCAGCCCCCGTGAACCGTTTAACCTAGGGCGAAAATTGGAAAACATGTAAAAGCCCAAGACCTACAAAAAAGCCTCTTGGAGCCATGCCCTAAACCCAACAAAAAGTCCACCAATTTTAATTTTATTTAAAATTTTTGGCAATTTTTTTCCATTTCTGCTAGAGCCTGACTGATTTTTCAATGTACCTATATTATCACCTGATATAAGCTGTATACAGACAAAATGGAGCAAATCAGCCTCGGCTCATATTTTTACCCATATGCGCTGATAGGAAAACCCTGTTCACAGACCATATAATGCAGGAAATGATGCTGGGGTCTTTTAGAAATAGTTGTATTACACTGTTTGTCCAACAGATAGAGCCCTTACTCCATTTGACCCTTCTCTCTGCACTGTGAGAGCAGCAGATGAGAGCAACTACAGCCTCCTTCAGTCACACAGGCTGTGTGCTTCTTTGTTTCACACCTCTGGCACAGAGTGAGACGGAGTCAGAGAGAGACAGAGTCAGAGCGCGCTCCTACTCCATCGTTATACTACTCTCAGCACTCAAGGACATAGTGACAGAGAGCGTTGCAGAATAGTGGACGGTGGTGCAGTCAGTCAGAGTGTTTTTACGATAAGCAACATTGAAATACATACTGTTATGTTAAAAAACAATGGCCTCTTCTTTCTGCAAACCAACAAGATGTTCTAAGGTTCCAGGGTACAGGAGGAGTGGACTACCAACCAGCTGACTTAATTGTATGTAGCAATTTTCCGGACACTCTTTGCAGCGTTATATTTAAGCAACAATGAAAGACACATTTAGATTTAGATTATCAGGAAATAGGAGAAATATACTGACATTTTTTCTCATGTTTGTTGCTGTGATGTGACCCACAACAGCATTGTAAGTGACAGATCACAATGCACACACACGCAACACACACACACACACACATACACACACACTTGCTAAAGTGACTTAGGTCATCTCCAGCCTTAGCACTACAGGGAGGAAGTACTAATTCACTGCTGCGCGCAGTGTTGCACTTTTTCAGAGAGACACAGCTGCATCAGTCAGCGAGTTTCCAGCGAGTAGCCCCAACGTGCGCAGAGGTGCGAGGGCCTGTTCATCACTGCTTGCAGTTTTAATTATTAATATTATTATTATTATTTTTCTCTCAAATGAATTGCCATTTTGAGGACTTAACATATTCAAAAAGTCATGAAACTTTGCAGACTTATCAGGTCTGGTGAAAAATTTGATATTTTAATGGTCTCATGCGTGGGTGGGAGAAAATGTATCAGTTGCGCCCCCTACTGATTTTCAACGAAGCAGCCCCCGCAGCACGTTTTACCTAGAGCTGTGAAACTATGGTGGCCTATGCAACACCCCAGTACCTACAAAAAAGTCTCTTGGGGCCATACCGTAAAACCAACAGGAAGTCAGTCATTTTGATTTGAAGTTGTAATTTTGGTGTATTTTTGGCCATTTTCAGGGGTCATAATCTTGAGAACTTGTCCAAGAGCTTTAATCAGATTGACTTCAAATGTTATGGCTACCTTCATAAGACCTTTGACAGCAAAAGTTGTTCAAATCATGAATTTTCATCACTATGATCTGTATGAGGCATCTAATTTGCATGTTCTGCCTTGAACCAGGAAGTAAATGTCAAAGTGGGATAGTATAATCATCAGCAAATGTTACTCATGTACTCAGCCCTGTGTGATTTTATGATTTATTTTACTATTTATTATATTGAGTTTGGTTATGTATTTTGTGGTGTGATATGGTCTGCTGTGTCTTATTGCATGATTTATGGTGGTTACTGCATGATTTTTATTACTGCATGTTTGGGACATTTTTTTTTAACCTGAGTTAATGAGAAACAGCTGCTTGCAATTGGACACCACACCCCTCGCATCCAGGATTGGACGGTGCGCAACAGCTCTGTGCTTTTAAGCGACTGACACAGGAAGAGAGGGCGGGGGAAAACAACACAGGAAGAGCGGGGGAAACGGAGGAGGCACAAACAGAGGAGGCACAAACGGAGGACGCACGTGAGCCACAGGAGGAAGACAGGGAGACGGACGGAGCAGTGCGGCGAGAGGACGGCGCCCTGGCAAATTGGTTCAACGCCTACTAATGAGCTAAGTAAAGGAAAGCGACCACGTCTTCCTGCCAGAAAGTTTGTGCTGTTGCTATCCCTGTGGCCTTGAGCTAGACCACACCTGAGACCCCTCCTTTCTTTCCCCACAGCCGCTCCTCGGGGAAGAGGGACAGCGAGACGCCGGAGCGAGACGCAGCGTGTGAGACGCTGGAGCGAGACGCAGCGTGTGACGCCGGAGCGAGAGGCAGTGGGCGAGACACCGGAGTGATCGTAGGCCAGAGTAGCTGAATGGGACAGGAGCCAACCAGCCATACTCGTGCCCCTGAATCATCCTAAAACTGCAGTAGGACAGTGCCTCTTTCTCCAGTGTGACTCCTCCTGTTTATTGAACTGATTTTTCTCTTTGTTTTCCTTACTTTCATTTTTTTAAAGGGACAGCTCCCACTGAGTTTTATTTCTTTTAATTGTTTTATAGGTCTCATATTGTTGTTCGTTAAGAAATAAATGTTTTAGAACTTACCTTTGCCCCCCTAGTTTTTTTTTAACAGTGGAAACACTTTTTAAAGTGCTGGTATTAAATATAGATAGATATTGAAGAACCTTCACACACCTTTGTGTGACATAAACAGGAAGTGGTATGTATGTAACCGGTGGACTCTAGTTTTGTCTGTGTTGTGATGGAAAAAGCCCAAACCATGGATATCTTAGAAGGCAGTCTCTGTTTATTTTTGACAGCAAGAGGTAAAAACTAAAATCCTCTGTCAATTATGTTACCACAACTCGAGCCCCTCTCCCGTGGAGTGCAACAGCAAAAGGGCAAAGAGGCAGAGGGGTACCCCCAAAGGGGAACAAAGGGGTACAATACTGAGTATTAAGCATTCCACATAATGGCTGTGGAGGTCTAAGCATGCCAGGTAATAACAACAGAAACACATTTTGTGTAATTATAATACTTAATATTACAACATATTATTACATGTGGCTTCTTTACACATATTACTGTTGTATAAATGACCCTGTTACATGTAACTCTGCTGTAAATGGTCCAATATGACCCAAACCAATAATGGGAGCACCACCTATTGGCACAAGAAAGGCAAAGTTTTACAGTAAAATGTCCATCTCCTAGCAGGTTGACTCGATTGATCTCAAAATGGTCTCACAAAATCTTTAAGACGTTGATGAAGCTTGAAAATGAATATTGAGAGTTTTTGTTGAAAGGCGTTACCGAAGTCGGGTGGACAATTTCGATGTTTTGACATGGCATCAAAAACTGTTGTAACTTCGCCCCAGATGGTCAGATCTTTAAAAAATTTCACAGATTTGATAAACGCCCAGGCCTGAAGACATCTGCAGTGCAATTTTGAATCTTACTTGTAGTGCCACCCATTGGTAGCAGAAAGTTACTTTTTTTACTTTTTGATTTCCCCCCCCTAGCAGGTTAACTTAATTGACCTCATATTCGATTAGAATGCTATAAAGAACTGATGCACAGAAATTACACTTTTGCATTTTCATAAAACGCTGTTGCCAAAGTTACGCATTATTCGCCATAACAATGGAAGCACTTTTTGAGAGGCAAGGCATGCACCAAAACTCACCAAACTTAGCACATACATCAGAAGTCCCAAAATGTGATATTTGGTATGTTTTTTTTGTACTGATGTGCCAAAATGGCTCTGTAGTTCCCCCCTTCAGATTTCAACGAAGCAGCCCTTGCAGTACATTTCACCTAGAGCTAAAAAACTTGGGAGGCATGTGTAACAGCCCAAGAACTACAAAAAAAGCCTCTTGGACCCATACCCTAAACCCAACAGGAAGTTGGCCATTTTGAATTGAATTTTGGCGTATTTGTGGCCATTTTCAGGGCTTGCTTTTTTCGATCTTCTCCTACAGATTTAATCCGATTGACTTGGTTGTTACTGGGCCAATCATTTCAATGTCGCACCATTAACCAGGAAGTATTTTTTTAACTCTGAGGGACAATCTGCCCCAAACCTCACGTTTGATGACAGTCTTGCCCTGAGCACATCTACATGACAACCATTACCATTACTTATAGTGCCCCCTACTGGCATCATGAAATGTCATGGAAATTACATGCTTTCTTCTCTGATGGACATCTTCTACAGATTTTATCCAATTGATTTTAAATCTGGTGACAAAACCTTTAAGACCTTAATGACACCTCCCTCCGAAGTATAGGTTTACCATGAATGCTGTTGCCATGGAGACCCACTGGTGGCTGCCAAAAAGTAAGTTGTTGTCACTTCACTTTTCATCGACCGATGGCCCCAGATTTCACAGTTGTGGTCAGGCTGCAGCTCTTAACACATCAACATGTCTTTTAACTATGATACTTACTGAGCCACCTACTAGCAACAGGAAGTACGCCTCGTACCACAACTATCCTTTCATTTTCAGGAAATTTACATATTTTGGTCTACAAATGATGTAGACCAAGATGACGCAGAGTTTGTGTGTCCAAAGGAAGCAATTCACCATCTGAAATATCTGACTCAAGGGTCCAAACTTTGCGTTTGTTTTCCGACTTTCACTGAAATTAACAATTGCGTCACTCGGAGTCCCCCAAGTAGCACTGATATGCTTGGTAGTGCAGGGTCCATTCATCGCTGCTTCAGCTTTAATTATTATTATTATTATGGAAATAAATTGCCTTTTGGGGGGCTTTATCATACTCAAAAATTTATGAAACTTTGCAGCTTTATCAAGTCTGGTGAAAATTTGGATATTTTAAGGGTCTCCATGCTAATTTTAAAAAATGGCTCAGGAGCATCCCCTATTATATTTGAACTAAACAGCCCCCGCCTCTGCTTTCATCTATATTAATGAAAATTGGTAGACACATGTAACACTCCAAGGTGAAAAAAAAGTCTCTTGTTCCCATATGCTAAACCCAACAGGAAGTCGGCCATTTTGATTTGAAGTTGCACACTTAGTGTATTTTTGGCCATTTTTAGTGGTCATATTTTTTACATCTTCTCCAACATCTTCTCTTTCATCTGATTTTCCTCAACATTTAAACATCCTCTCAGAAGACCTGGGACATCAAAGTTATTACATTCGTGAGTTTTTGTCACACCATGTGGACATTGTCGTTGTTTCCTAAGTAGCAATGATGTGTAGACAATGAAGGAACCGCCGCTGACACCGACTTGGTTGCATAAGAATTAATTTATTACAACAAAGTTCAGCATCCACCAGGCACCATGGTCTGCCTGGGAGAAGATTCAGGACCAATGCGAATCTCTGTCTTACAGCTCATGCATCTACACATTCATCAGTAAACATTCCTCCCCACATTCCTATTGTGTTCAATCACAAAAATAACCCCCAAGGGGCCACAGTCCATGTCATTTAAGCCTAGTATCAATATTCTACTCATCTGACTCCGAGACATAATCATCCCTAGACCTCTGACCTCAAGATAAAACCCATACAAACAAAGCATAATACACCTCAACATTAATGGGCCAAACATTTCCATGTCTCACCATGAACCAGAAAGTAAACATGAAGTAGTTTATTTGTAACTGCCTCTCATCATCAGTTTAATTATTATTATTTTTTGGGCTGTTTATCCTGATATTTTATTTCTTACAATTAGTGGTCGTAATCTGAGAGGCGGAACTAATCACCGCTATGTGAGTGCTCCATGGCAAAAACAAGGAAACGGGCAGAGCGAAGCAAAAAGGACACATGAACACATAGAAGGAAGAATACGAGAAGAAAAGGCAAGAAAGATTTAGCCCCTCTTAAAAGGATAAGCAACCACAAGGTATGTTGATTGTAGTTTTGTTTCTTAAATTATTTGCAAAAACTATGAGTTTAATGTTACAGATGTATTTGCCTGTAGTATTTTGAGCAATATTACATGCTACGTCGGTGTATGTAATTTCAAAGTGTTTTTGCAAGTGAAAAATCACTTAAAGGCAAGCTAGAAGTTATTCTGCCTTATAGGACATTTATACATGCATTTTATTGATTGTATTCTGTATTTTTTCTTTTTCTCCATTTACTTCAGTTCTCACGGGTTGGTTTTTGAATGGATTAAACCCAGTATTTTAATCAAGACCTCATGCCTTGTGCCTCTTCTTGGAGGGTGCTACATTATAACTCTGAGGGACATGGTCCAGTCTTCACCAAACTTCACATGGTGGATAAAGTCCCACCCTGAACACATCTACATGATAAGCATAGCCATTTCTTATAGCGCCTCCTACTGGCCACAGGAAATTACATGAAAATCACGTTCTTCTTTGATGTATATCTCCTACTGATTTTACCCAATTCACTTCAAATGTGGTTTCTAAGACACACACTAAGACCTGTGACATAACAACTGATATAAAAAATTGAGTTTTTGTCGCACTATGTCCTCCAAACTTACAAAGCTCTAAATGGTCAGGCTCCAACCTATCTGTCGCAGCTCATAGTTCCTTACCAACCCTCAAGATCACTGCGCTCTGAAAATGCAGGGTTACTTGTGGTTCCCAAAGTTCCAAAAGTAGGATAGGAACCAGAGCCTTCAGCTACCATGCTCCTCTCCTATGGAACCATCTTCCAGTTTCGGTCAGGGAGGCAGACACCGTTTCAACTTTTAAGGGTAGACTTAAGACCTTTCTCTTTGATAAAGCTTATAATTAGGGCTGGCTCAGGTTGCCTGGACTAGCCCATAGTTAGGCTGACATAGGTTTAACCTGCCAGGGGACTTTCTATGATACGCTGAGCTCCTTTTCCTTCTCTCAATGCCGCCATCAGAAAATCATGCATGTCTGTTAACTGCATTGCCATTTGCAAGCTTAGCTTAGCCGCAGTAGTTTATCTTAGCCTGGGTCTGCTTAGTTTAACCTTGTATCTGTGATAGCTGTTTGTTAGCTTAGCTTAACCTCATATCTGTGACAGCTATGTAGTTGGTTAGCTTAGCCTTGTGTCTATGATAGCCATGTGGTATTGTCACTACCTGGAGCTCGTGAAAACAAGCCTGTGTCTGTTGAACTGCACTACGCTAATCCTGTTGCTTCTCAGGAGCATTCCCGCTCCCTTGTTTCGTAGTTTTCCCAGATCCTGGCCGTAACCTTGACTGTGACTGACCGTGGTGATAGCTGTGCTGATGCTGTGACCCTGGCTTTGGTTGTGCTCGTGCTGTGGCTGCACTGATACTGTGCCCCTCATTTGCCCTGATCGTGGTCTGGTCCTGGCTGCGCCGATGCTGTGATCTTGCTTTTGGACACCTATCAACCTGTGCATGAGACTCTTATCATTACTCTCAACATCATCATAGAGTGCAATTAATAATTTCACACGTATCATTGTAATAGGACATGCATCTGTTTCTATTATTGCTGTGCCTCTCTCCCCCTCTCTCCCCCTATCTCAACCTCTCTACCCCTCTCCTCCCCTCTCTCTTTCTCTTTCCCTTTTGCCATGATTGTATTTCATTTGTTATTTACGACATCTATTGCACGTCCGCCAGTTGTTAATTGCAAATCAGGAACTTTGTTAGGGTGGTGTGGTTAGCACTGTTGACTCACAGCAGAAGGGTTTCCGGGTTGGAACAGGGTTCGGTCCGTGGTCCTGTGCCGAGTTTGCATGTTCTCCCCATGCCTTTGTGGGTTCTTTCCGGGGTCTCTGGCTTCCTCCCACTTTCCAAAGACATGCAGGTCAGGTTGTTTGGTGACTCTAAATTGCCCGTACGTGTGACTGTGAGCGTGTAAGTTTGTCTGTCTATACGTGTCAGCCCTGCGATAGCCTGTCCAGGGTGTACCCCGCCTTCCGCCCGATGACAGCCCCCCTAACGACTCTTGCGAGAACAAGCAATTACAGAAAATTGTTATGGTCAGTCACAAACGCCAGGACCCAGTTGCAGAGTATCAACAAAAAAGTCTTTTATTACAAATCCGGAAGCGGTACACAGAAACAAAAAATGAGAAAAGTATCAACAGAAAATCACCCGAAGGGAAAAGTAACAACAAAAAGGTAAACTAAAAATCACCATCGAGATGGGATAAACAGCAGATCTAGAAACAACAAAGTAAACGGTGACGAGGCACCCAAAACTTACGAACACTAACAAAAGGCAGGAGCAGAACACGAGGCAAGAGGCAGGAGATCGCAGGAAGCACGAGCGAGACGCTGAAACACTGGGGAATCATCCGGCACAGGAGACAAAGGGAGCGTGGCTTATAAAGCCAGCCAATTTGGGCAGAACAAGCTGCAGGTGTGCCAGGCGCCCCATGCTCCAGGAGATCGCCCCGCCCCTCAGTGCTCACTCTGCAAAGACAGGGAGAGAAAAGTCAGACACTCGCATAACAAAAACACAGCCAAATATCAGACCACAACAAAAATGAATGAATGAATGAATGAATGAATGAAATGAATTTCCTTTTAGAGGGCTTTAATATGCGCAAAAACTCATGAAACTGTACAGCCTTGTTAAAACTGATGAACTTTTTTAGGTCTCGGGCTTGGACCTATAAAAATGGCTCATGAGTGCCCCCCAAACACTTTCTACAGAGGAGCCCCCAAAGGTCGTTTCACAAAAATTGGCAGGCACATGCAACACTTCAAGACAAACGAAAAAGTCTCTTGGAGCCATACTGTAAACCCAGCAGGGAGTCTGCCATTTTGATTTGAAGTTTGGCATGTTTTAGGCCATTTTCAGGGGTTGTAACTTTCGATCTTCACCTACAGATTTCATCTGATTGACTTCAGATTTTACACATCCTCTAAGAAGGCACGGGACATCAAAAGATATTCAAGTCATGAGTTTTTGTCAAACCCTGTGGGTGTTACTTGGCCAAACATTTCCAAGAGGTAGTTTATAACTATTTTTATATACATTTTTGGCTTTATAAATGAATTTATAAATCCAGTAAATGTTTTCATCACCCTGTTAATGTGGGACTGAAGGCTCTAATCTGAATTGAGGATAACACCAAGACTTGTCACCTCAGATTTAATCCACAGAGTCAAGTTCCCCACATTATTCAAAAGCATTTGTCTTTTTGTTTTAGGGCTGACTAGTAGGATCTCAGTTTTTTCCTCATTTAACTTTAAGAGGTTATTTCACATCCATTTATTTACTGCCAGCAGGCAGGTAGTGATGGAGTTTATAACTGCAGCATCATTTGGTTCAGCAGAGATGTACAATTGTGTCATCTGCATAACTGTGAAAACAAACCTTGTGCTCTCTAATGACGTTACCAAGTGGCAGCATGTATAGTGAGAACAGTAGCACACCTAGGCAGCTTCCTTGTGCAACTCCAAAGTGGATGTCATGTTTCACAGAAACATGATCTCCAAGACTGATGTAAAACTGTTTCTCTTTAATGTATATTTTGAACCAGTATAAGACACAGTCAGACAGACCAACCACCTTTTGACAACTAATTAAGAGGATAAAGTCCTTACTTTCATCAGAATTTAGTCTGAGGTCACCAATTTCAGTGCTGTGGTATGTTTAGAGTTTTTTTGTACTGAAATTATTCTGTCCTGGCTGACAGATAGCAGACTTGAGAGGCCCAGTAGATTTGATTGAAGTTGCTCTACTGAATCTCCTCAGTTATTTTTCGTAAAACTGCAACACAATGAAATATACACAATGTTACAATTTAAAATTAAATATATGCAACAACACTGGTCAGACTTTTCTTCTTCCTTTTCAGGTTATAAATCAGGTAAGTACATCACACTATTAAATAAGGCAAACACACACCTTTTTACAGTGTGCTTCCACAGGTAAGTAACAGCATAAACACAGTAAACAGTGTAGCGGTTATTAATAACTACGTTAAAATTTGGATTTTGCACTCGTTAAAGTAAAAGGGGGCACCATTCTCCATTCAGGAGAAAATTAAATGTTAAATTGTGACAGTGTTAAGACATGTCATTACTTTAATCAATCTCATAGTCTGTATTGTTTATTCTGTATACATTGATCTTGTTTCTCTCATGAAATAATATCCACAGACAACGACTTGGCGATAAATGAGGATAATTTATTTAGACTAATAAAATGAAGAGTAAATAGATGAAATAATATGACATATAAAAAAACAGAGAATACATAAAAGGGAACCTACGTGATGTATGTTCAGGTGATGTAAATAATTAATTATGGATGATAGTGGAGGAAATACGTGACCGTCTAAAACGTGGATGCGCACTGAACGGTGACGTAGAATTTAGAAATTTGGCATTAAAGCTTCGCTATACGACATCAACTCTGATCACTAGAAAATGTTATTCTGCCTACTTTTGTCGACTTGATTAGACTTCTCCGGGGAGGTCCAGGTCCTCGCGTCACTCCAGGGGAGAGCTGCAGCGCGTCTTCCAGACGAGGTGACCTGCTGAAAGGCGGCGGCGGCCGGGCAGGTGGAGTCGGTGTGCGGCGGTCTTTAACTGGCCTCGGTGTTCGCCTCAGCGAACCGGTAAAAGTCTTTAAACAAAGTCCTTAAGGGCAGGCAACGGATGCTGATAGTTTGTGCAGCAGGTGTTGCTTCTAGATCCGTGGCAGAGTTGATGGCGATTCGCGGAGTGTCCTTCTCAATTAAACTCGCAGAAATAATCAAAGTAATCCCACTGGTCTGAGGGAGTCACTTTAAATTATTAATTTGATTTTACTTAAAAACGAATTACCAAAAGTGTCTTTACTGACCAAAAACTGGTATAAAGAAAAACGTCAAAGAGCTTTAAAAGAAAATGGCTTCAAAAGTTAAAGTTCAGCAAAGCTCTGGAGAGCTGTTGCGGCTCCGCTTATAAAATTGAAGAAAAGAAAAGTTACGAGCGCGGATGCACGAGACGCACCGCGGTAAAAAGGAGCGAAGAAAAACTTCAGAAGAGAGAAGAGGAGAAGCCTTGAGAAGAGTGAGCTTAGAGAGAGAGAGAGAGAGAGAGCTCTGAGCTGACTTTTTAGAGAGTCACTCAGTTTTTATCTTTCGATTTGGGGGTGCGGATGTAAGGCGGAGTTAGCGAACTTTTGCACCGAGCGATCGCGCATCTGGTATAAGTTTCTAAAAGACCTAATGTAATTTAGGAGACATTTATGTCTCTGAACTTTATGACGAATTACGCGATCTAACCCGTGGTGTATAAATTCACGTATCTCCTCACCACTATAGTCTCATCACAGTAACTTCAAATGCATGTTAGGAGACCCAAAAGTAATTTATAACGTAACACATGATTCTGAAGATCCTTTGCTCAATTTTGTGAAATATGTGACCACACATAACATAACATTGTACCATGGATCCTAAGAAACTTGTGATTACTTAGATATAGGATTACTTTTAACATTATACAATGAATTCAAAATACGATATAACTACAAAGTTGGTTACGAGCTTACTAATAACCAAGACCACTAGATGGCAGTATAGCTCCATTATAACAAAAGGGGAATAAAACCTACTTTACCTAACTCATTCAAATTACATGAGATGAAAAGAGTGGGAGGTGCTCCTATCTGTTTACTGAAGCATGGAGACAACCTCACCCCCAGTCACAAAGACTAGGGAAAAAGGGAAAGAATAACTTACAACCTTGGTCCAAGTCATTCTGTCAGATGTTTATCACAACACAGGGTTATATAATGGCTTTACCCAATGTTCGACCAGTTGGTTATCTCAGCAGGGGAGGCAATACAATGGTTGTTTAACACGAATGAGGCTTGACAATGAACTGAATTAGCCATAGCAGCTAAACTAGCCTCTTGCTAACGGTTAGCTTCGCGATTAGCATTAGCATAGTTAGCACGGTTTTCGTGACTTAAAATAAATGTCTCAAACACCATCTTCAAGATCACAGTGCCACAAAACAACTAAAATAATCATTTGCATCTATACTCACTGTTGGTTCCACTCCAAGGCTCAGACAATCTCTGTGGTGGAGCACTTATAGCTTATGCATGAACACTGAATGTGCCTGGTCATTTAAACCGCAGAAACATAAACTCACCACCAGGGGGAACTTAAACTTTACAGTCACTGACAGGAGTCAGAACACTCCCCGCTCGGCATAAATATGTTATACCACTATTTACACCTTCTTCTGAGGCATAAGTAAAATAACATCACTAATGGGTCTAAGATACTCCTTAATTACCCCTTGGTTTAGAGTCTTCACTATGACCTTACGGACCTTGCCGTCAGAGCTGGCAATAGCCTTAACTATCAGTCCAAGAGGCCACTCACTACGTTTTGCTTGAACGTCCTTTATCAAAACAATGTCACCTTCCTGAAGGTCAGGCTTCTCTGAGGTCCACTTCCTGCGTGATTGAAGTGTTGCCAGGTACTCCAATCTCCACCTTTTCCAGAAGGAGTCTTCCAAGCTCTGAAGCTCTGGCGCCACTGTACCTTGCATAGATGATCCAATTCGAAGTCCCCCAGTTGTGCAGGAGTAACACTAGCCTTCTGGGTGAGCAGAGTGGCAGGTGAGAGCATTTCAGGTACCTCAGCATCGTATGAGATTGGGACCAGAGGTCGAGCATTCATGATAGCCATAACTTCAGCCATCAAGGTTGATAGGATTTCATGAGTCAGTCTGATAGCACCATCCTTTACTAGCAGTCCATCCAGGATGCGTCTCGCCACTCCTATTAGCCTCTCCCAAGCTCCTCCCATGTGCAAGGAGTGGGGAGCATTAAAGGTCCACGGACATCCCTGCTCCTGCAGGTAGTTCTTGAGTGACCTTAAGTGTTTGACAGGTCCATGTGTGGATAGAAAGCGCCTCAAGGCATTGATGAAGCTCAAGGTCGACATGGATTCAATAACTTCAAGGTGCACAGCTCTTGTACTTAGACAAGCAAAAATGACCGCCCACCTCTTGCTCTCATAAGCTCCACCTCGTGTCCGCCGGGTGGTGACACTCCATGGGCCAAAAACGTCAAGCCCTACATGAGTAAAAGGTGGGTCTGTTGCCAACCTGTCAGCCGGCAGGTCAGACATCTTTTGAACTTCTCTCTTGCCTCTCAACTTCTTACAGATGACACATTTGAATATGATGCTGGAGGTGAGTCTCCTCCCTCCTACTATCCAGACACCAGCGGTGTGCAATGCATCCTCTGTGAAGTTGCGACCTTGGTGGGCTACTTTATCACGATAGTGTCGGACCAGGAGAGTGGTCACATGATGGCCAGCTGGTAGGATGAGTGGATGGTTCTCTTGGTCTTCCAAATCTGCCTTGTGTATCCGACCTCCAACTCTAATCAATCTGCTCTTGTCAATGAAGGGATCCAGCTTTGCAAGGGGACTTTGGCAGTGCACTTTGGTACCCTGACTTAAGCATTTCAGCTCCTCTTTATACACATCCTCCTGCACAGCCTTGAAGATATCCATCTTCGCTTGAGAATGCTCTGTGGTGAGCGGCTGACTGCATTGATGCCACCCCTTACATCTATCAGTCTTACTCTCTCTGGTGAATGACTTAGCTACATGAATGAGACTTGCCATGCCTCTTACTAGACTCTCCCAAACAGAGAAGTGTTCAAACCTTGACACTGCAAACACTGCTCTGTGGTCTTGGTTATGAGACAGGTGACTTGGGGCTGAACATCTTTATCTGCATCTGGTTGCACAAGCTCAAATGATTCTGCTTCATCATCCTGTCTTGGACTCAGCTGACTGAGAAAAGGAGGGCCAAGCAACCAACTGGATGAGGCTAAGTGAGCTGCCGGAATTGGCCTGGTTCCCTGATCTGCAGGGTTTTGGTCAGTCAACACATACTTCCACTGTTTTGGTTCAGTGGAGCCTCGAATGCGAGCTACTCGGTTGGCTACATAGGTATAGAACCTTCGTGAACTGTTTTCGATGTAGCCCAGCACGATGCGACTATCTGTGAAGAACCTGACTGCCTGCAACTCTATATCTATTTCAGATTGGATCACTTCTGCCAGCTCTTCTGCCGCCAAGACTGCTGCACACAACTCCAGGCGAGGTACAGTGTGCATGGGGTAAGGAGCAAGCTTTGATTTTCCCATTACAAACCCTACATGCCATTTTCCTTCAGAATCCAAGGCACGCAAGTAGGCTACAGCAGCTATCGCCAAGGTTGAAGCGTCTGCAAACACACATAGTTCTATCCATTTACAACATGACATTGAGACTGGAATGTATGCTCTCTGGATGCAAACCTGTTCAAGCTCAGTTAAGGAGTTGGTCCATGCCTTCCACTGTGTCTCTTTCTCCAGTGGAAGAGGTGTGTCCCACTCGTACTGATCTGAGGAAACATCTATCACCTTTGCCTTGGACCGTGATGGGGGAAGCAAATCCAAGGGGATCATAAAGACTATTTACTGTGGACAGCATGCCTCTCCGAGTGAATGGTTTAACATCTCTTGATATTCTGAAGGTGAAACTGTCAGTCTGGAGTCTCCAGCTTAAACCCAGACTCCTCTGGAGGGGCAAGGGGTCAGCTCCCAAATCGAGATCCTTGAAGTCACTTGCTCGTTCTTCCACAGGAAAAGCCTCCATGACCCTTGGGCTATATGAAGCTATCTTGTGAAGTCTTAAGTTGGACTCAGCCAGCAGGGCTTTGGCTCACTGCAGAAGATTGATAGCTTCAACCTCCTTGGCCACTGAGGTGAGTCCGTCAACATAAAAATTTCTGAAGATGAAATGCTTTGCATCTGTACCATGTTCAGTCTCTCCATGTTCTGCAGCTTTCCTCATCCCATATGTTGCTACAGCTGGGGATGTGCTGTTCCCGAACATGTGCACAGTCATCCAGTAGTCAATGATCTCCTTGTCTGGATCATTATTTTTGTGCCACAGAAAACGAAGGAAATGGCGGTGATCCTCTCTGACCTTGAACCCATAGAACATCTGTTCCACATCGGCTGTGACAGCTATTTGTTCTCTCCTGAATCTCAGTAGAACACCAACTAGAGTGTTGTTGAGGTTGGGTCCACTGAGAAGCGTATCATTCAGTGATGTTCCTTTGTACTCTGCGCTGGAATCAAAAACAACTCTTATTTTTCCAGGCTTCTGGGGGTGGTATACTCCAAAAGTCGGCAAATACCAACACTCCTGCCCTGGCTGTAGTTGAGGAGCTGGTTCTGCCTGGTGGTTGTCAATGACTTTCTGCATAAAGTCAAAGAAGTGCTCTTTCATGTCAGGTCTCCTCCTGAATGAGTGCTGGAGAGAGTGGAGTCTTTGGGAGGCCTGTTCTCAATTATTAGGAAGGGGCCTGCGAGATGAACGAAAAGGTAGCGGTGCCACCCAGTGGTTTTCGTCGTCTATGTATACTTCATTGTCCATAATTCTGAGAAAACTGTTGTCATCAACTGACATGGCTGATTTATAATCCTCAGGTGTTTTCTGAAACACATTTTCCCCCAGACCATCTCGACACGTCTCTTGAAAGATCTCCTACCTGTGTGACAGCATTTGAAGACCACACTGAGTTGGACCTTTAAACCTCTCTTTTATATGGATGTTGTTTGTGCATGGCTTAAGGAAAGAAGAGCGTCCATTTTGAAGGACCTGTCTTGTAGGCGTTGACTTCCTCTGTCTTGTGAGCACCACCTAAACATAACTCCCCGACTATGACCCAGCCAAGGTCAAGACGCTGGGCGTATGGTGAGTTATGAGGCCCATACGCTGTTCACGTACCTTGTGCAAGCTCAAAATATCCCTGCCTAGCAGCAGCAAGATGGAAGCACCAGGGGGAACTTAACCTTTACAGTCACTGACAAGAGTCAGAAGAGAAACTATGACTTCAGGTATCTTACTAATAAAGGAGAGGTTGGATATCAGCCTAGAGTTGGTTAATGTATTACTGTCTACGTTGGGTTTCTTTAGTAAGGGTTTTACAACAGCTGTCTTGAAGGCATCTGCAAATATGCCTGTTTGTAGAGACGAATTTATAATTTTCAGGATGTGACTTGAAAGACTATTGAAAACCCTCTTTTGAAACGCTATTGGCAGTGGGTCAATACATGAGGTGGAGAAGATACACTCTGTATTGGTCTTGCAAAGATCCTGTAATGTGATACAGGTGAATTTTCCCATGGTTACATCTGTTTTTCAGGGTTTGCTGAGGTCATCTGTGTTTACATCAGCAGTAATGCTTGCTCTAATTGAAGTTATTTTGTTATAGAGTGGTTAAGTAATGAGTCCTAAAACGCGGAAGTCCATTAGCCTCTTAGAACTCCCAGTTCCCTCGTCCAAAAGTCTAGGTTTTCTGAATGGGTTTTTGGTAAAATGCCCTAAAAAGCTAAAAGATATGTATACATTTTGTTCTGTAACATAAAATACGTCAGCTTAAACCCGATTTTTAAACTTTTAAGGTTTTACTCGACTTAAAAAAGGCGGTTGCTACAAAATGGCTAAATGGGACTACAGTGTTTGTCTGGGATGTTTGATGTCATAACAGCGGACACAGAAACTCATTAAACCCACTTGTCTGCCTTTACAGCTTTAGAGACTCACACTTGAACTTGCACATTTATCTGTTTAGAATATTTGTGTTGTGTTTTAACATATTTTTACAGTGTTTGTAGTGGTGACGTTTAATATGTGCTATCGAGATATAGTTTATATATAGCCTAACAATAGCTTTTTGCCTCTGGTGATTTAATTTATGCTTCAAAACACAAAAAAGTGGTGTTCATCTGTGAAGATTATCAAGCTGAACAAAATGTGTAAGTCTCATAAACTTGTGTTCGTCACAAAGCTCATTTTTGGCGATTACCAAAAATCCCATTCAAAAATTCCAAAAGGTTTTTGACGAGGAATCAGTGCAATGCTTACTTCCTGGCTGGCCTACAAAAATACATCATCCCTTCACCACTCTATTGAAAAACAATGCAGGGTTCTTCACAATCTAATGCAGAGAACTGTGGTCGAGTTGGGGCAGCGCTGAGTATTTGGTCAATAGTGAAAACTTCAACCATGTCATTTAAAGGGCAGTCATAGCTGTCTGACACAAATGGTTTCATAATATTACGTTATTTGAAAAGATAAAGGGAACTGAGTGGGCTATAGTCTGTCAAATATAATCACTGTGAATAAAAACTAGTCGTTTTGAGGCAGAAACAACCATTCAGTGGCAAGATAGCAGCTGCAAATACTTTTTGGGAAGTTGACAATTGCATTTTATGCATTACATTGGTCCTTTCATGGTATTTACACAGGTAAAAAAAGGACTGAGTGAGCTATAATCTGTCAAATATATCACTATGAATGGAATCATGTCATTTTGAGGCAGAAATAATCTTTTAGTGCAATCAGTTTTTGGCAGGTTTTTCCGTGTTGTATTGGCTCTTCAAAGGTAATTTAACAGGTAAAAAGGAGGTAAAAAGAACTGAAGTGGTTATAATCTCAGGCACAGAGCAGGTAAGATAATGCAGGTTCATAAGGATAATAGCAGATAATACCTTTATTTTTACATTACCCATCTGTACAGTATGATAGACTACTTCCCAAATGTAAACAAGATTTTAGACATATTAAACAGACCAAAACAACATTATTGTCCATAATCACGTAAATGGGTTTCAAGAAACATTAAAGTTGCACAAAGACATGCCTATGCTCTTACCAGGGGCATAAAGTTATGTGTATTTACACGCTACAACTGTTTGATCCATGTGAGAGCAGTTGAAGACGTGAATACTGGTCAATGCAGCTTTAACAGGCTGCGCACGCTCCTGCGGACGGGCATCAGTTTCTGGCAGATGATCACTTTTTGGCATCTCACCGGTTAAAGAGCTGAAATTCCTGCGTTAAACTGGGTGTTGCATTCCCATCAATGCCGATCGGAGCTGGAGGTGATAAAACCTCATGTCTACTGGCCAGATGTTAGAGGTATTAGCAGGGTTTTTGTGCAGTGGGAATGAGGCTCTAGAGGACCTTTTTTTTTTTTTTTGTGCATTACCATTACCATTATGGGGTGGCTTTGGCTCAGGAGTTAGAGTGGGTTGTCCACTTATTATATTTTGTTGATGGTTTGAACCCCAGCTCCTCCAGTCCACATGTCGTAGTATCCAAGTATCGTTGGGCGAGATACTGAACCCTAAATGTGTGAGTGCCTGTGAGTGTTCAGGTGAGTACCATGTGGCACCTTGTATGGCCAGCCATTGGGAATTTTCGGCAGGAGGACAAAGTTTTCCAAAGTGAATCCCTCATCCACACCCATGGTGGGGGTATTTTAAAAAATATCTGATTATCTGAAGCACCTCACCTGTTTTGCACTACCCTCTCCCCTCACCAAAATTTAGCGCAAATTTGCAGCATCATTAAGCTCCCTTCCTGACAAGATAGCATGACATGGTTGGTACCAGTGCATGCCGTAATCTATTTTAGTATGGTATCTGGGTCTTTTGGCTAACTTTAAAACTGAACCCACGACAGCAGGTTTTATTTGCCAATGTTAGTTTGCCTAACACCTCACCCAATGCCCCCCAACCCACTTGTCACACATGCTGCTTCTTCACATTTTTTGACCAAACATTTGTCCTTAGTCTTTCTGTTCCTTTCATTTTCTTGTTTTATCTGTACCCTGACTTTTCTTTTGGTGCCCCTGATTTTTGGTGACGCATTTTGACTGAGCTAGTCAGGCTGAAGTTCACCTCACGTCTTTACAACAGCAGCACATTTGACTTCTGTATGTCTCTTGACCTATACTGTCAGATGGATCACACCATTTCACAGTGCAGGGGTGGGGTATCAGATTGAAATGTGTTTTATTTTAATATATATATATATATACAGTATATATATATATATATATATATATATATATATATATATATATATATGGTGGACTTATTGGTCATTTTTTAAACAAAGTTGTTAAAAGTTAAAAAACGAAATTTGATTGGTCCTTGATCCTGCTATATCTTTGAGTTGAGTTGATTAGAATCAACAGCTACTGTGAAGATACCATCAGGTTGCCTGGTGATGTTGCTGCTGATGGCATCGTAACTAATAGACCTTTTATGCAAAATTTCAAAATACTTTTGTCCAATCCAGTGTCCAAACTAAAATCAATGTATTAGCAAAAGAATGTCCAAAACGTGTTTTTCAACATATTTTGACCTTGACCTTGACCTAAATGCTTTTTCTTGAATTCAGGTGATAGCAAGTGACACCAAATGAACTGGCATCCCCAATTTAGTTGGAAATGGCATCTCAATTGTTTTTCTACATTGTTTGGTTCTAAAATTAAACATAATTGTACATCAGATGGCGAGGACTGGTGGCCATGTTGGATTTGACCTCTCATGGTCCCCAGAAGTCAACTCTGACTTCCTTCCACATCTGAAAATAAACAGTCCTCATCAAGGAGCAGTTGTTGGTAGGCATGGTTCATAACAAGTTTCGTGAAATGAAAGGGTAGCAAATAGGTTCTCCACCCTTGGCAACAGGTACTCTTCAAATTGGGAGACCTGGTTAACTGTAAATTTTAATCTCCACAAATCCTTGCAGTCTTGTCATCCTTTAACACAGGAACAATAGGAGCTGCCCATCCTTGAAAACATCACTTTACTTCTGTAGAATGGACTCAATCGTGTCAGTCAAGTGGGAATATTTTATTTCATGTCAGTTAAGTCTGATTTTTGTGAGCCAATCACGGACCCAAGAGACTGGGTCCACAGCCCTTAGCTATCACCAAGCTGGCTCTCGTCTCTGACCTTCAGCTTTCAGCTGACCTTCTGCCGGTCAGAAAGCCACAGCACAAGCATGACCAAAGCTAGGGTCACAGCAACAGCACAGCTATCCCCATGATCAAGCGCAGCCAAGGTTGCAGCCACGATCCAGGAAAACTAGGAAACAAGGGAGCAGGAATGTTCCAGAGAGGCAACAGAGTTAGCGTAGTGCAGTTCAACAGACACAGGCTTGTTTTCACGAGCTCCAGGTAGTGACAGTACCACATGGCTATCATAGATACAAGGCTAAGCTAACCAACTACATAGCTGTCACAGATATGAGGCTAAGCTAAGCTTACAAACAGCTATCACAGATACAAGGTTAAGCTAAGCAGTAAGCATAATGCAGTAAACAGACATGAGCATTTTCAGATGGAGGGAGTAAGAAAAGGAAAAGGAGCTCAGTGTATCATAGAAAGTCCCCCAGCAGATTAAAACTAATGTCAGCCTAACTAGGGCTGGTCCAGGCAACCTGAGCCAGCCCTAATTCTAAGCTTTATCAAAGAGGAAGGTCTGAAGTTCTCAGAGCTTTGGACCAAAATACTGGAATGATCTCTTTTTACTCACAGGCTGTTTTGAAACATGGTACAAAACTCCTCACTGGTTTGTAAGTTTTTCCCCACTGTCTCATGGTCATTTGTCTCCTTCGACTCATGAACTCTCTCCTTTCGAGATGGTCAGCAGCCTCTGTCCACAAAGAACTTGACTCTATCGATAACCGGGTCCTGGCACTGCTTATTATATAGCTCGTCATGAGTGAATACTGGCAACGGGCTCTGTCCCATTGACGCCAGCTGCTCAAACTGTTGCACATGAGAGGTTGTTCTCATAGTCGCTCCATCATCTCAACGGCGAAGTGTGTGAAGAACAGCAGACACCTCTTCACGGGATATCCTCCCACAGTCACTATCCACCTCATGACAGGTTTAAGAGGTGCTCCAGTTAAGAAAACGCAATCCCCCTGCCTCTCACATCAGGCTCCTCACAGGTAAGACAGAACATTTTCTGGACATTATTCACATGCAGACCCTTGGCCTCTCTCAGTAAATATCATATGGAGTTCTTGTCAGGCTGTGCATCACTCTAGGCTAAACAAAAAGTTCCCTATTCAGTGCATCTGCTACTATGTTCTTAGGCCCAAGGATATACTGCATGTCAAAATTAAAAGGTACTAATTTAGCTACCCATCTGTGCTTGCATGCATCGAGTCTTGGCCTTGTAAGAATGTACTTTAGTGGGTTATTGTCTGTCCATATTATAAATCTATGGCCCCATAGCCAATGACTGAACTTATCATGGATTGCCCAATTCATGGCAAGAAACTCAAGTCTATGAACTGGATATTTAGACTGAGCATGATTCAGAGATTTACTTGCAAAAGCAATGGGTCTGGCAGCGAGTCCACTAGCGGACACAGAGAGCAGAAAGGGCTGAGAGAAGTCAGGGTGGGCCAAGGGAGCTTGATCCACAAAGGAACCTTTCAAAGCCTTGAACACCTCCATGCACTCAGAAGTCCAATCTGCTGTGTTGACTTGACGAGGGGGCGCTGTCCTCTTCTTTCCCTTACCTCTCCATGGCTTTTTTCCACCTGTGGTCAGCTGAAACAGTGGCTTTGCAATCCAAAACAGTTTTTTTGTAGTAATTGTAATACACCACCATGCCTTGGAATGAGTGGATCTTATTGGCAGGGGGGTGACATCATCTGATTCCATAATGTCTTTCTCAGTCACACCCAAAATGGCCTGTACCTTATCTGGGTCAGTAGCTATCCCTTCCTGAGAAAAGATATTCCCCTAAAAACTTCACCGACCTTTTCAGAAACTGACACTTAAATGGAGACACTGGGCGCAGTCGGGGGAAGTGGGACTCACTACCCAGGGCCCCAGTGGGAATGGGAGGCCCTTAATGGGCCTGAAATAAAAATAATTTTTTTATTTTCATTTTTTTCTCTCAAAGTTATAACTGCAAAAAGTTAACTAAAATTGACTGAATAAATAAATAAATATGAAGAATTCCTTTCTGGAAAAAATGTGGAGTCCCTCTTAGAGGCCCCTCTCACCCCTGCAAAATGCGCAAAATGGTTTAGTCCGCCCTGTGCCGGTCGACTGGATTGATCTGTCAGCAGTCAGTCACGTGTGACAGTGAGTGATGTTGCAGGCTGCGGTACCATGTCTCCCCCCAAAAAAACCCAAATCAGGGTATCAAAAAAAGGAAAGAAATAAAGGAGAAACAAAGGATGCAAGCTGAGGGAAAACAATTTTTGATGACTTTCTGTCAAAAGAAAGGTGGGCACAACTTACACAGTTTAAGAATGGTTTAAGCTAATACCAGCAATTAAGATACAAGGCAGTCAGTCAGCAGGAGTCTAGCTTGGAGTATATTTGCGTTTTATATTATTATGCAATATCACATGAGAGGGAGTGATGTTGTGCTCATATACCATCACGGCTGTGATTCGGTTGCTGAAGATAATCACAGCCGTGATGATATACAGCACAACACACGACCTCGAGTGTGATATTGCTTTTATACAACAGTTCTACAAGCCTCTTTTTTTGTTAATATTAACAAGCAACAACAGATTTTGATGTTTGTTTATTTAATGATTTTTTTGGCTCCACCGACACAAATAGTTTTGCTACTGCTGGACGTGACAGCTGTTGCCTTGCCAACGCATAAACATATTCCTGCACACTGCTTGCTGATCTGTGTTAGCTCAGTCTGCATGTTCTGCACAGAGCAGCTGCTTAGTATCATGAACATTTATCTCTGTGTTTGCAGTGAAATTAGAGTCTGTTAACAGACACTTTGTGAGATTAAGATGAGTTAGTTTGATCAGACAGATTGTCACTGCAGCGTGTGTCTGCTCACTGCCGTGATCTCCGTCCCTTATCAGACAGCGTGTGTGTGCTGGTGTTTCTCAGGCTGCGGTTAGTGTCAGATGAGTCTGTCCCTGTCTCACTGCACATCCTTGTGTAGCAGCATAGAGGTGTTTATCCACTGTCGTTTGCCGCTGCTGGTAATGAGCGCTGCTGGTGGCCGTGATGAGGTGGGCTGGTATAAAAGCGGCCTTCTTCCCACCAGTTCTTCCTTTTGCGCCTCCCTCCATCATCACCGGCGTGTCACTTCCATGCCGGAGGTCGCCTGGCCGACAGGTATGGCTGCACGCTGCTTCACCTCGCAGGTTGTTTGTGTCTGTTTGTGTGCTTACGGCATTGGTGTTGTGTTGTAGGGCGATTGCCTGTGCGCTGCTCCGTGCCCCGTGTAGGTGCTGCTGCATTTGTTGGCCTTGGTAAGTGTCCTCTCTCTCTCTGCGGTATGGTTGATGTTACTAATTGGCTAATGCTAGTGTGGTCACAGGTAAACGCTGGTCGCTGCCCTGAGTCCTCTCTCTCCCTCCCTCCTCTCGTGTGTGTCTGTGTGTGTGCCGGCTGTGACTGAAAAGGTATGTGTGTCTGGTAGTGCGCACCGCATCATGTTCACTCATTTAGCCATACTAATAGTATTTTTCTTCGTTAGGTGTTAACAGGGCCGTGCAGAGACCTTTGAAGGGGCAGGTGCTCAAAGTTTAAACGGGGCACATGGAGCACGTATTTGAAGCACCATAGAGAAACATACCTTACAGTATAGCTGGTTAAATGGTAGCAACCTATATTCGTAACGTTCAAATGTAACATGGACTCAACATACATCACTGTCCTCTCCTTGCGAGGCATCTCTGCAGAATGAAATATGACGAAGATGAACTACAATCTGATGCACATAAAACACACACACACACACACACACACACACACACACAGTGACATTTCATACCTTCTCAAGGCATATACTCTATAACCAACATGAAATTGCTCCATGGTGCTGATTCGCAGCACTAGTAATTAAGTAAAAATGAATCTAATGATATAAAAATCATGTATTTAGATGTATTTGGGCTTTCATTCAGTTTGACTGACAGCAAAGTTCTAAAAGTTTATAAAACTACATTTTATACTAATGCATAATATATTAAGTTTGTGTGTATACAACTAGAAACAAGTAGTGTACTGATATGTTTAAACAAGAGGTTGAGAAAATCACAATTCAAATTCTTCTAATTATTACTATTGTTATTGTTGTATATGTAGGCTACATTGCATAGTTTTACTGAAATAACATACAGTATAGCCTATGCCTCATTGCCTCTACAAACACAGGAAAACCACTGCAACTGACAGTAAAATTATACATCTCTCTAATGCACTCGGCCAAAGACAAAAGAAACATATAGAAACAAAAAGAAGCCTGACTCAGCATGTGTCATTAACTCGGCTATCATTCATGAGAGGTGAGTGTGTGCAGACTCAGTTGCACACACTCACTTGCTCATGCTCACTTTACTTCGTCAGTCATCTTTCAATGAAAGAATACACCAGATGTGCACAAACAAATATCGCTGCACATCCTACTCACCGGAGTCATTGGGCTATCAGCTGTTAAATAATTAGCAGCGCGAAGGAACAGGGCTCCACTGGGCACGTCCGGGCACGTCTGGCCCAGACGGGCACGTCTGGGCGGTGAGTGACGAAGTGTGGGCACGTTTACGTGGATCATGTGACTGACCGAGGGCAACCACATACACACACACATACTCGACAAAAGGGCACTTTGGGCATCGAGAGGAAAAGGGGCAGGTGCTCCAGCACCCTCCGCCCCCCGCACGTGCCAGGGTGTTAATGTAACCAGCTGATTGGGGCCGCTGCTGTTTTGTTTTTTTTGTCTCCGCTGCTGCTTGTCTCCACCGCCTCTGCTTTGCCCTGCTGCTGCTTGGCTTCCACGGCACGGCGTGAAGGCTTAATTGCTTGTTCAAACGTCCTGTGCGTGATGGCTGCTCGGCCACACGCCAGGGCCGAAGCACAATTTTAAATATTGTATGTACGAGTGTGTGAGTGTGTAAACGTGCGGGTTACGTTCTGTTACTTTTGGATTAGTTGTATGGGTTAATTTGTATTTTTTTCTTTGGATTAACCCTGATTTTGGCTACTTATGTAATTGATTTGTTAATTAGGTTAAATTGAAAGATTTTCTATATGTAATTCGGTCATTGTTGGGTTTGGGTTTTGTTTTCTTTTCTTTAGCCTTCCTTTTTTTATGATTGGTTACATTTGTTTAAGTTCTGCTTGGGCAGTTATTGATTGATATATTTTGTTAAGTTTAAGCTTGCGACCTGCCCCTTTGATTATCATTTTTGTTAGATTCTGATTTATTATTTTTTTTGTTTTGTATTGTTCTGTTGCAACCCCACTAATTTGTTTAATTTCCCTTGTTTTCAGTTGCTGAAGGCCGGTGGTGGCGGTGCTGATGTTGGTGGTGGTCTCCCCTGTCTGCTGTGTCCCTGGGAGTGGGTTTCTTCACTGAGAGTGTGTCTGTCACATGTGCCTGGTGATTTAAGTTGATTCCCTTTATTTTATTTATTTTTTTGGGTAGATCCCTCCCTTGCACTAGCTCTCGTTCATCCACTAGGCCTCAGCCCTGATTAAGTTTTTTTCCCTCCCCCCTTACTGTGTGAATGGTTAACCAGTGCTTTTAACAACAATTATTTAATAAAATGTGTTTTAAGTTTTGGAACCATGTCTCCTGCCTTTTGAGTTAACGAACCTGTGTGCCTTAAGTTATAAAATAAATTCTCTGGGTGAAATTCCCAGGGTGGCATTGTCGAGCCCCTTTTTCTGGTAACAATATTATTCTTATATTCATTCACCCCCCTCCTCGCCAGACTTGTAACATCTGTAACAGCTGATTTACTCCCAGTGAATGGCGGTTTACCGAAACCTGTCCGTCACAGCTGCCCCCTCGTCCCGGGCTTCCTCATAACTTTAGTAGCTCCAATGCATGTACAGTCAGTTCAAACCACACTTCAAAATCCCCATCATTTCTTGCTCGCCCAAAACTCCTCTCTCTCTCTCTTTCCTCCCTCAACCTGACCAACTGACAGCTACGTGAATATTATATGACTGACTTTGCACTAGCTTTAAAAGCCTGCTAATGCCCTACAAACAAGGTGTACTTAATTTCAAGTAGGATTATTTCCATTAGTGTTAAAGAATTAAACTAAGAACTGAGGGGAATAATTCCAATTTTAGGGTCATAGCATTATGTGTGGGTGAATCTGATTAAAAGTAAACTGTAGTTTTTGGAGGTTTTTCTCTTTGAAGGGTTAGATTATACCAAACAAGCCCCTGTTATTCAACAAGTCACTTGGCTTCAAATGATCTTGTTTAAAGAGGTGGGGAGTCTGAAGGGCAATATTGTGCATGGTAGGCAGGTAAAAAGCATATTCTCATTATTGCTATGTAAAGGCAGTGAAATTTGGGAAATTGTTTTCTTTTATTTTGGTATTTGAGTTCAGGTAAACATAAAGGCCTCTAGTGGTTGTCAATTGTCAACTCCAAACTGACAGCAGGGATGTGATGTTAATGTTAAAATGTGTCTCTGTGTTTGTAAAAATAAATATCAGATCTTGCTGAAGAAATATTAGATTAACTCTTGTGATTATTTATCCACAAATTTCAGGGGTGTAAAACAAAGTTAAAGTTATTTATTGCTATTAATGGGTCATTGGGTAATGCAGGTGTGGTTATAACAATTGTGCAGAGTTGGCCTGGGCCGTGGTGATGGGGCCCAATGAGATATGTTTTCATGGGGCCCAGAATTTCTGGCAACGCCCTTGTGGAGACAGCTTCATATTGTGTTCCCGTAGACACTGAAACACCATTTCTAGTCTCTGCAAGCTTTCCTTCTCTGACTTGCCAAAGACCAGCAGGTCATCTAAGTAACAGAGTAGACTCAGGGAATTCTGATCACTGAAGATTGTGAGCATCATTCTCATGAAGGTAGCAGGGCTGTTACAAAGTCCCTGAGGCATGCGGTTATATTCACTCAGGCTTAAGAGGAGAAGAGAAAGCTGTATATTTCTTATCATCCTCATGCAGTGGGACGTTGTAATACCCTGATGTCACGTCCATTGAGCTGAAAAAGGCGTTGACCCTCCCAGCGTGGCAAGGACATCTGCTTGATGTGGTAAGGGATGTGCATCTTTGACCACACAAGTGTTCAACCACCTGAAATCTGTACACAGTCTCAGATCACCATTATTTTTCCACAGAGGACAGGTGGGGACGCATACTCGCTTCTCATCTTTCTAATGATTTCATCCAGTGTCTCTCTCAACTTTTGGTAGTGAGCAGGGGACAGCCTTCGATAAGGCAACCTGAAGGGCCGATCATCAGTCAGCTGGATACGATGACAGAAGCCACTAGCCTCACCACAATTCAACTGGTGTCTAGGAAACACTTCCTTAAAACTTCTCAATGAAGTCAGTCAGTTTCTCTTTGCAGATTGGTGAAATCTGATAGTCATCAGACAGGTTCTGGAGTCCTAGACTAGCCAGTCTATCGTTCCCCTCAGCTGTGAGAATGCCATGGGAGCTGCCACTGCTCACCCTGCCCACATTCTGGTGGACTGTCCTTTCTGTGTCACCATCAAAATCCTCTAAGGCTATACATGGATAGACATCAGCCACTTTTACATTCCTTCTCAGGGTGATAGGAGCTGCCGCCGGATTGATAATCTTAACAGGAAGCCACCTGCCCCCCCCCCCAAAGAGGCGAAACTACTCTGCCCACTAGTATGTTACGGTGCACACAGCGAGACATGCTAGGCTCAACTATAACAGTACTGCCCACAGAGAGTTTGTTCGGTGGGAGATGGCCCCACACTACATGCCCACTCATAGGTTCAAGGGTCACTGCTTGTTTGAGCTTGACTGTTCCCACTTTATCAGTAATCTCTTCCCCTTTCCACCTCTCAAGGTTGGCCAAAAATCTGATAAACTGACTATTCTCATTGTGACAAGACGACTCGGGTTTTTCCAGTATTCACCAGTAAGCTTCATTGGACTTCAACTGTTTGATGAGAAGCTTCATCACGTTTATGCCTATGATGAGCTCATCTACCTGACCCTCAACTACCAGGACCGGCACAAGATACTCAAACAGCTCAAGTTTCAGCTCACATAACCCCACGCGACTAGTCTGTTTCCCACCACACCCCACAAGGAGAACGTCTGTAGAAGATTTCAAATCGCCCCTCACTACTCCCACCTCCCTCAGCTGAGGAACCACGTTTGCACGCAGCAAAGTAGCCATGGACCCGCAATCTAACGTCCCCTGTAGCTCAACCTTGTCCCCTGCTAAAAAAGTGTTAAAAAAAACAAACTGTCACTCTTGGATGCTCTTGTCACGTTTTGAAAGACAACTGTTTTGTCTTTGGGCGCTCCTTCACATGCAGATGTATACACAGACTGAATATCATCATCAAAGTTGGAGGGAAATTCAAAGAGGCCCACATTATCCTCCTCTGAATGGGGGCCATCTAGTTTTCCTGAGAGGGACCAGTCTGACTCTGACCAGGAGGAATTTTCTGAGTGGTCAACTCAGAAACTTGTGAGGATGTTTGGGGGGTTGCTTATATGCCCTGCCATGCACAGACTGACTGTTGCTGGTCAATGTCATCTCCAACAAACTAAGAACCCTATCAATTGTGTTCTTTTCAGACACAGAAGACAGCTGCTCAGACTCTGAGCCACCTTCAGCTGTTGAGGACATATTCAACAACTGTCTCTTGTGGAGACTCAATGGCCGCAGCATTCTGTCTCAGCCGGCTCCAACCAGGTATTCATCCAAATGATCCTGCACTTCACAAGCCCTCCACTCACGAGATGGATTACTTTTGAACACTAGAGCCAACTCTTTATCAGGACAATCATAAATGAACAAGAAAACTAAGTGCGAACTCAGGTCAGTCATGGGCTCTCCCTTGCTAACAGGACAATGTTCAGTGACTTCTGCAGCATTGTTAAGCCTAATCCAGTGGTCAAGAGGACCCTTTTTTGTGTAGAGTGTGACAGCATAAAAATTGGCCAGTGCTAAATCTGAGTGTACAGTATCACCAAAATGCTGCCTCAGGATGCTAGATATAACACCCACATCACTAACAGTTGAGTTACGACGCATCCAAACTCTTGTGACATCCCTCGCCCTCCCCATTAGTTTGGTCATAACCTCCTCAACCTGTTCAATGCCTGTGCAAGCCTTTTTGAGAAAAGTTCTCATAAGCTCCTCCCATTCAAACACAGAGCACTTATCTGAACTATCACCTCTAAAATAGGGTGGGGCATTTGCATCTGAACGCAACATGAGGTTGATCTTGGATGCATCAATGACTGTAGTACCACACTGATCAGACTGAGAAACATCCTGTCATTTATCAGGGGCTAACGTGGGTGAAGACCCTGAGACTGCATCAAAGTCATCGTAATAGCTTCACCTATCTCTGACCCAATGGACTTGATCAGATTGGCCAGCTGACTAGGGGGTGTTTCAACCATTGCATTGCCCATTTCACAGGGATCAGGAGCAATAGGGGACACATCAGGGATAAAAGCCAAAGGCAGAACATTACAATCAGGGGGCCTTGTCAGTCTACTGCTCCTATAACCACAATACGCAGTGTAATGACTTGCCTGTCATTAAAGTTGTTTGAGAGGATGAGGTCCTGTATGTTTGTGTGACGCGCTGCTGCTGGTTCATAAGCACGCTGAGTCCAGGAAAGTTTCAATCATTTAATACCTCAAAACATCACAGCTACTTCAGCGGCTTTCAGGTTTCACACGCATAAAGGATGGTAAACGTGCACTGGCGGCGAATATGTAACAAAGCAATAAACTGAACAAAGGTGGTCAACAAAAATTGCGGCTACCTACACTCCTCTTTCCTCTCTCGCACTTGACCTCTCCTGGCAGTGAAACGCCTAAGTGCATTAATAAAGGAGTCAGTGTCCAGCGATGATCCAACCTCAATGTGCACCGCTCTGATGGCATGGCAAGTAAAAATAACACCGTATCTCTTTACCATGCTCCTTCTGCTCTTAACCTCGAAAGGTCCAAAGCAGTCTACACCCACACGAGTGAATGGTGGTTCATCTGGGACAATCCTTTCGTGGGGCAAGTCTGCCATCTGCTGGTGAACTGGCAGAGCATTCAGGCGGCGACAGGTGATGCACCTGGACAAAACTCTCCTGATGGCTGAAGTCACACCAGCGATCCAATACCTTTCTCTCAACTTAGAAAGCATATGGTTACGGCCTCCATGTCCAACTTGTTGGTGTACATGTCTAAGTAGAAGCTCTGAAATGTGGAGGTCTTTTGCCAGGATTATTGGATGTTTCTCCTCCATAGGCATGGACAATCTACTGAGCCGACCACCAACTCTCAGGACTCCATCTTGCAGCTGTGGACAGAGCATAAGGAGGTGACTGGACTTCCTAACAGGCTGCCCTTTCTGCAGGCTGTTTACCTCCTCATGAAATCTTTTCCCTTGGCAGAACTTGATGATGGCAAGCTCAGCCCGGTCCAAGTCTTCCACTGTAAGACTCCTCTGTGCCACTGTCCTCTTAAAATTGTTCATCTGCTCTTCCACAGAGGATGTCTGTTTTTCTTTGGTGACGTCAGACTGTGCATAGGTCAGGTGTAACTCTCTTCTCTTCTTTACACAGGCCATGAGAAAGGTTTTAATCTTCAAGAGCCATGCCACCGCTTTCCTCAGACTTGTCCAAGAGGGCCGGACAAGAAACCTTGAGGATTTGTGAGACCCGGTTTGCAACAAAAACTTTGAACCGAGAAGTCTCATTCCTGATGTATTTCAGAACAGATGTGCTGTCCGTCCAGAACACAGAGTCCAGCAGATCCATCTGTAACTCTTTCCTCCAGAGTGTATCAATGCGGCTGGCCATAGTTGCAGCGACAAGCTCCATCCTGGGGATTGTGACACATTTTAAAGGTGCTACTCGAGCCTTTCCCATCACAAAAGCACTGTGTATTTCCGGGTTCTTTGTTTCCAACAGCAGGTAAGTGACTGTTCCATACCCGTGTTCGCTGGCATCACAGAAATGATGTAACTGTGCTGAAGCCACTTCTCCAAAGCCTGGTGGCATCATGCATCTACTGATCTCAAATCTGTCCAACAGATGCAGCTGCTGCAGCCACTCCAGCCACTCCTTTGAGACAGACTCAGGCACAGTATCATCCCAGCCTATCCCTCTCCTGCACAGGTCTCTCAGGATCTTTTTTGCTATTAAAACCACAGGGCTCAGCATTCCAAGGGGGTCGTAAATGGAACTGACGGTTGAGAGGATTCCTCTTCTGGTAAGTGGTCTATCCTTAAGTACAATCTTGAACTTAAAGGAGTCTGATTTAATGCTCCATTCCACACCCAGCACTCTCTCCACAGGTAATGAGTCCAGCTCCATGTCCAACCCTTCAACGCCTTTTGCTCTGTGATTCTCTGGGATGGCTTCCAGCACTCCAGACCTGTTACTCAACCACTTTGTCAAGTCAAGTCAGTTTTATTTATATAGCCCATTATCACAAAACATGGTTTGCCTCAGAGGGCTTTACAGTGTACAACATCCCTCTGCCCTTAGACCCTCACATCACCCAAGGAAAAACTCCCCAAAAAGAACCCCTGTAACGGGGAAAAAAAAGAGGAAGAAACCTCAGGAAGAGTGGTAGAGGATAGTGAGGGATCCCTCTTCCAGGACGGACAGACAAGCAATAGATGTCGTAAATAGCAAATGAAATACAATCATGGCAAAAAAGGAAAGAGAAAGAGAGGGGGGGGGGGCACGGCAATAATAGAAACAGATGCATGTCATATTACAATAATGGTAGGTGTGAAATTAGTAATTGCTCTCTATGATGATGTTGAGAGAGATGATAACAGTCTCATGCATATGTTGAAAGGGAGTTGTCCAAAGGCAAGATCACAGCATCGGCGCAACCAGGACCAGACCACAATCAGGGCGAGCGGGGGGCACAGTATCAGTACAGCCACAGCACGAGCACAACCAAAGGCAGGGTCGCAGCATCAGCACAGCTATCACCACGGTCAGGCACAGTCAAGGTTACGGCCAGGATCCAGGGAAACTAGGAAACAAGGGAGCAGGAACGCTCCCGAGAGGCAACAGGATTAGCGTAGTGCAGTTCAACAAACCCAGGCTCTGTAATCACGAGCCCCAGGTAGTGAGAGTACCACATGGCTATCACAGAGCTAAGCTAAGCTTGCAAATGGCAATGCAGTTAACAGACATGCATGATTCTCCGATGGCGGCATTGAGAGAAGGAAAAGGAGCTCAGTGTATCAGCGGCAGTCCCCCGGCAGGTTAAACCTATGTCAGCCTAACTATGGGCTGGTCCAGGCAGCCTGAGCCAGCCCTAATTATAAGCTTTATCAAAGAGGAAGGTCTTAAGTCTACCCTTAAAAGTTGAAACGGTGTCTGCCTCCCTGACCGAAAATGGAAGATGGTTCCATAGGAGAGGAGCATGGTAGCTGAAGGCTCTGGTTCCTAACCTACTTTTGGAAATTTTGGGAACCACAAGTAACCCTGCATTTTCAGAGCGCAGTGATCTTGAGGGTTGGTAAGGAACTATGAGCTGTGACAGATAGGATGGAGCCTGACCATTTAGAGCTTTGTAAGTAAGGAGGAGGATTTTAAATTCAATCCTGGATTTCACAGGGAGCCAGTGCAGAGAAGCTAAAACAGGAGAAATATGATCCCTTTTCTTGCTTCCCATTAAAACACGAGCAGCAGCGTTCTGCACCAGTTGGAGAGACCTAAGATATTTGTTGGGGCAACCAAATAATAGGGAATTACAGTAATCCAGCCTAGAGGTGACAAATGCATGTACTAATTTTTCAGCATCTGTTTGGGAGAGTAAATCCACCCTTTGAACACAAAGAGACCAGATTCCTGTAAAGCAACACTGCTTCCTTCTCCGTGGCCACTGACAGGAGGCAATCATCAACATAAAAGCAGTGCAATGTTTTATCCACCGTTTCCTCACTGTAGTGATGTCCATAGTCCTCTGCACACTTTCTGAGAGCGAAGTTGGCACAGCTGGGGGATGATGTTGCTCCAAACAAATGCACCTTCATCCTGGCTGTACTGATTCTGTACCCCCCGCTCGCCCTGATCGTGGTCTGGTCCTGGTTGCACCGATGCTGTGATCTTGCCTTTGGACATCCCCCTTTCACATATGCATGAGACTGTTATCATCTCTATCAACATCATCATAGAGAGCAATTACTAATTTCACACCTACCATTATTGTAATATGACATGCATCTGTTTCTATTATTCTGTGCCCCCTCCCCTCCCCCTCCTCTCCCTCTCCCCCCTCTTTCTCTTTCCTTTTTTGCCATGATTGTATTTCACTTGCTATTTACGACATCTATTGCTTGTCTGTCCGTCCTGGAAGAGGGATCCCTCACTATCCTCTACCGCTCTTCCTGAGGTTTCTTCCTCTTTTTTTCCCCTGCTACAGGGGTTCTTTTTGGGGAGTTTTTCCTTGGGTGATGTGAGGGTCTAAGGGCAGAGGGATGTCGTACACTGTAAAGCCCTCTGAGGCAAACCATGTTTTGTGATAATGGGCTATATAAATAAAACTGACTTGACTTGACTTGACTATGCTCAGCAGGTAGTTGCTCCATATCCCCGTTTGGCCACCAGAGGAACCTGAGGAGATCTCTGTCATCAGGAGGCACCTGTACCTGATGGAACATGGATTCAATGTCGGCCATGATCACAACTGGTTCTCTCCTAAATCGGGTCACCACTCCAATCAGAGAGCTGGTAAGATCAGGGCCCTGTAGAAGTTGAGCATTCAATGATGTACCTTGGTATCTTGCTCCACAGTCAAATACAATTCTGATCTTTCCTTTGGTGGGATGGTAAACGCCATGGTGTGGTATGTACCATACTTTCCCATCACCACGCTCCTCTATGGGCACCTTTTCAGCATAGCCTTTAGCCAACAGGTCATTTATAAAGGTGTTATACTCAGTGTGAAATGTTGAGTCCTTCTGAAACCTTCTTTTCAAATAGCACAAATGCTGCTCAACAATTCTCTTGTTATTTGGCATACTGACATCAATGTTCCTTAAAGGTAATGAAATCTGGTAATGCTCCTCCACCTGTTTTGCTGAGTTGGTGACAAACTCCAAGAATCTTTGATCCTCTCTTGACATTGCAGGTTGTTCTTCAATGCTGCTTTCAGGGAAGTCAATCTTAAACTGTTGCTGCCAGTGGTCCTCCAGGTCCATGACTGAAACTCTGTTGACAGATACTTGTGGATGCTCCCAGCTTACAGTATTTCCACTGTTTCCAGTCAGTGTACCATTGACAGTCCAGCCCAGCATGGTACAGATAGCATATGGTCCATCATTCACGCTACACACCACTTCCAGCGGTTCCAGTGCTTTAGGAACATTGGTTCCTATAAGAAGCTCTATTCCTGCATCAATCTGAGGTAAGTGAATGTCTTTTTGATATGACCATTGTTTAATATCCCTTTCAGTCGGAATATTTCCTCTGTTCACAGGCATGGACTCTTGCGTGTAAGCTCTTGGCAGCTCGAGAAAATTGTCCCCCTCCAGTGCAGCAACCTCCACTCCTGACACAATGTTGCTGCTTACAACTTTCTCCTGGCCCATGGTTCGGAGGAGAATGTGGCCCTTCCTCCCTGTGAGGTGGAGCTTTTGCATTAAGCTCTCAGTGCAAAACACCGCAGTGCTCCCCTGGTCCAAGAAAGCGTAAGTGACGACAATTTTGGTTCCTTTATTAGATTTAACCTGTACCGGCACAATAGGCAGTTTGCAGTCCTGGTCTCCAGCCCCTGTAAGACCACTTGACATCAGTGTGTTATCAACACGCAGCTCTGGGCTCCTCTCCTCCATCTGTTCAGAATCTTTAACAGGTTCCTTGTGAAGTACAGTGGGATGTTTAAGGCTACATCTTGAACAGGAAATCCTTTTACGGCAATCCTTACTGATGTGTCCTGTACACAAGCAGCCAAAATAGATGCCATTTTCCTTTAAGAAGCCTATTTTCCTCTCATGAGGCATTTTTCCCATTTGTACACATACATCTAATGTGTGTCCTCCTCCACAGCAGATGCATACTTTCCTTCCCGTTTGTTTAATTTCCTTTTCTTTCCTTGCAGACTGATGTTTGTTCTCCAGAGGGCCTACAGTGGTAGCGAAACCGCTCCCCTTGTTTCCAGGACGAAACTGTGGCTTGTTTGGGTTAGGTTTGTTTGTTCCTCTAATCATTATTGGTTGAGAGTCTTGTATGTTTCCAAACACAGGATCTGTCATAATTTTCACTTGCCTTTCAATGAAGTCAGCAATATCTGTGAATCTAGCTCTTCGGTCGTGTCATTCTTGCAACTCACATGCTCGGTTTCTCCATTTGTCTCTGAATTTGTAGGGCAGTTTTTTAGTGATGCTCAACATGTTCGAAGGCATATCCATATCCAAAAGATACTGCACGTCCTCCATGACGTTACAACACCCTCTGAGGAAGAGACTGTAGTCCTGCAGGGCCTTTGTGTCCTCTGATTTAATTGGAGGCCATGAGAGGGCTTTGTCCATGTAAGCAAAGGCGATCTTTTGTTCATTTCCGAACTGCTCCTTTAATAAAGCTTTTGCTTTTGTGTATCCTCGTTCTGGATTCATGTGTTGACAGCTTTTCACAAGTTCTTTGGCATGACCCTTTGTGTGTTGTTCCAAAAAATGTAAACGATCACAGCTGTTAGTTGTATTCCTCTCAACTCCATTCTCAAAGGCTTTAATGAACGTGTGGTATTTTAATGGATCACCGTCATAAATTGGAATTTCTCTCTTAGGCTGAGAGGCATTGCTGTTGCATTAGCAATGTTGTTATATCGTTTTGTTTCCTCATGATGCCAAGAACGTCATTGCTGGTTTCCAGATCCACTCCTTGTTGTCCATGTGAGTCTTGTGTGTTGAATGGGCTCATATGAAGTTGCATTTGGTTTTGTTCATATGAAGTTGTATTCATGGTTTTATTTGTTTCAGTTTGTTTTGGAATAAATTCATCTGCATTGACATTGAGTGACTGTTTAGCTTGTGCCTTTTCAAAATATGATTTCATTCCATCCGAAACTTTTGATGTTCTTTTTCCACTTGTTGTGCTTTTTGTCTTGAGAATTTGAAGTGTTGCCATTTTTTCTGCAATTTCAGTGTTCAGTTTGAGCTCTTCTCTCCTTTTGCGCAGGCGTTGTTCCTCTTCTTCCAAAGCGTGCTTTTCCTTTAATAATTTGTGCCTCATGGTTAAGGCTGCCAGCTCGGCTTCTGCCATTAAATGTGCAGAAGAGGTTGAAGAGCATTGTGACTGAGATGTTTTGTGGCTTCCAACATTTGAAACACTGTCGCTTGGTTTAATGTCATCCTCATTTTCATTTGCTTCATTCATTTCCACAGAAAGTAATGGTATTTCTGGTGAATCCTGTTGTTTCTGAAAAATTCTTTGTTCAGTTTCAACAATCCATTTTTGAGTGTCCTTTTGAAATGTATTGCTGTAGTTCATAATGCTTGAAAACCATTTCTTTTGTTTATTGAGTTCATCCTCAGGAAGTAGAGGCAACAGTTCATTGTGTGAGGTTGTAACATTTTCACAAAGTGTATTTATATCCTCCAAACATTGTTTCACTTGAGACACATTTTCCCTTTGTTTCATGAACTCTTTCATTTGTGGTATCAACCCTTTAATTTTATCCACAACACGTTTACGTTCATTTTGCAGGGTTTCAATTTTATTCAACAGAGCTTTTTCAGTGAGTTTCCTCTCCCTTTTCCCAGACTCCATCTCAGAGCACGAGGCACCGTCATTTGTTTGACTCATTTTTTATTCAGTTTCAGCGAACTGTGACATTTAAATCCATCCACAATGCGCAATCAATCAGAGCAATTCATTTCAACGAGGCATCATCAGCGTTCCTCCTTGTAACATCATAAACTTTCGCATACACAAGCAACAAAGCACAGGCGTCATTCAGCGCATGGAGCAAACATATGCACAGACATCGCATATCCGACCAGCATCCCTTTATTCAACTGTTCCAAACGGAGATGTCACAAGCTGTGACAAAACAGTGTTCTTAATATCCCCGGGCCACACCAACACAGACACAAAAGGAAGGTTCAAATTCTATAATTTATTTAAAAAGACAAGGTTTAAAACAAGGGGTTTAGTTACTAAAGGTCAGCAGAGCAGAAGTTATTAAGTAACTAAGTTAACAAAATATTAAAAGAGATTAAAAAGTACTACAGTCCTTGAAAGTCTAATTTCTTCCTGTCTAGTCCATCAAGAGTTTTTTTTATACTCAGTCCGTTAGCAGTGAATGTTCGGTGGCAGGGGGCGTGGTCCGGCGTCGGCGTGTAGGCTGTCAGCTGTTCTTATCTCTGCGCTGCTTCCGTCTCTCCGCTCGTCGTCGATCCGTATCGCTGCAACAATCAACAGTCACAATTACTGATGGGCACCACAACACTTAGCAGCCCACTCACACACGCTACACAGATCAGTTCCTTTACTTATCGAGATATCTGGCTCATCACAGTATCACAACAGCAGCAGCGTCTCGTCACAGCATAGCACAGCACAGCCCAGCAGCAGCGCACCGTCTGGTCCACCTCGCCAGAGTAGCTGATCGCCCGACTCACAGGTTGGCACGCCCAGGAAGAGAGGACCCGACCTGATGATCCCCAGCTGTTTTATACCAGCTGTCTTAATTGACTGCCAGTCACAGGGAAATGAAGGAGGTGACAAGGGGCGGACTATACAAGTCAATGTCCACAAGGTTTAATTCATGCAATGAGAAAAAAACAACTGCTTCACCTCTACCAAAAAAAAACACACATTAAAGGGGAGCGAAATACACACATCCAAGCAAATATCAATACACACAAACCATAGCAGCTATAACTAAAGCAGTTCATTTCACCCTATGACAGAGACACTTCGACATTGATGCAATCCGGATTCCTTCTCCACCCACATATATGCACAGGTGAGCTTACCTGTCCTCCATGACGGATGTGATGTGGCGCTTTGTCTTTGTTTGACACCGCTGTACTTACTGAACGTCCCGTTGATGCCTTTGCGCTGTGAGCGGTCGCTTTCTTGTTGCCTTTTTTGTTGACAAATGTAACGACTTGCCTGTCATTAAAGTCGTTTGAGAGGATGAGGTCCTGTATGTTTGTGTGACGCGCTGCTGCTGGTTCATAAGCACGCTGAGTCCAGGAAAGTTTCAATCATTTAATACCTCAAAACATCACAGCTACTTCAGCGGCTTTCAGGTTACACACGCCTAAAGGATGGTAAATGTGCACTGGCGGCGAATATGTAACAAAACAATAAACTGAACAAAGGCGGTCAACAAAAATTGTGGCTGCCTGCACTCCTCTCTCTCCTTCCACGTGCAGGTAAACCAGCTCCCTATATCACCTACGGCAATCATCCCCAGTGCCCACGTGACCCAAGCCCTGTGCATCACCCTGGCAACCAGACCAAGCAAATCAAGAGACGAATAATCCACCAGTGACACAATACGGCTCCTACATGCAGGACTAGAGAACACGTGATTCCCCAGGGTAGACTGCATGTCCAACATCACAATCCCTCTCCCTCTCGCAACAGTGAAATCCCCAGTACTAGGTACAGAAACACCATTGACAGTAAAGGTTTCCATTGAAATTATGCTTTGCAACACGAAAACAAGTAAACCATCAAATAAAGACAAATTGCGAAAAATAAAATCTGTTATTCTCAAAGGATCCACAACTGACCATCTTCCCCATGGCACAGGCAGAGTAGGACAGCATCTTTCAGCAACGGCGGTGGTCAGCCTCAGCTAACCAGTCGACAGGTCACGGCACTACTTTTGTAGCGGGTGTCACTCTGCGTTGTGTTTTATTGATGATGCCACAACAGCATGATGGCTGAAGATCAAACCAAAACAGACTAAAACAAAAATAAATACAATAAGAAAATACAAAATAATGCAAATGCACATACCTGTAATAATACAGCACACTACAGTGGTGAGCGATACAGGTCGTCTCTTATCTTCACCACCTGTCAGCCAACAGAACAAGAACGCACGCTTTCACTATATGAGGAATGACAGTCGTTTTAACAATGCATCTTAACTCTAATTCAACATGTCGATCTAGCATAACTACTATAGGTTCTAACAGGTTATTACATGAGAACATATGACAAAATGTATGAAAATTGCACCACAAAACATGAACTAAACATCACAGTTGTCAATACCAACGATGGTAAGAAACAATTACTATATACATAGTAACAAAGAAAAGAAAATAGCGGAGCAGAGAAATGCATACCTTCACTCATGTTCCAAACCAAAGAGAACGTTAACTACGATGGAGGTGAACTCCTGCCCACAATGGGAGAATCCATTTCTTAACGTTTTTTCCAACACAACATACGAACTTAATATTAATTGCATTACTTCTGTTTACAATGAAATGAGTACAGAAAATAATTTCGTAGCAATTAAATAACACAGGACCTTATAAGAATGAAATCTAAAAACCAGGAAGTTACCCCTCACAAATGTTAACTCCGACTTGTCCAGTTTGCTCCTTCAAAATAAGTCTATATAAAGATGAAAGCGTATTTCTCCTAATTAAGGTCAAAATAAAAAATTGTTTATATTCTAGTGTAACAACATCTCACTGCTACACCAGGTTTAGCTCCTGCTGCTCAATATCAGCTGCCTGCATCTCATACAGGACCATAAGATGGTCCTGTCCCCATTTCCTCTTGCCTGGACAGTACTGACGAAAAAACAATTCTTAAAAACCTCAATTTGGGGCTTGATAATATTGGCTTTTTTAAATTGTGGTGCAAAGTTTAGATTGACAGACTACAGGCTAGAAGAATTTAAGCTTTTTCTCTTGCTTTATTAACCCATCCAGTTCCTTGGCCATGTTGCTGCTGGTGGCATCATTCAATTCCTACAGTGCATTTTTTCAATTTGCATCAGAATTTTGTGTCCAAATGGGTCCCACAAGGTCAGTCCGTCCAGTGCAACAGCTTGACCCGAGATGTTAGGGGTTTATCTATGTCTCTGTGAAGATGTGCACAGGGCAGTCTCTGATCTACCGTTGTTAAGTGAGTATTAATTGCATCACATCCACTCCACTCTCCTGCGACCGGATATTAGCCAGAAGAAGGTTTGGTAGAGGAGAAGTTTGCAGTCCAAGTCGGGTCAGCCTCGCCCTCATGCCGGCTTTCCTCCCTTTCTTCGTCAGGCTCTTTAGGTTTCGTTTCCCCCTTCAAGTCTGACTTGCAGCTCGGCACATGTACGGTGGGGATCCTCTTGCAGTCTGCTGCGTTTAGTCCAAAACCCAAAAAACTTTTCCCGATGTTGACAAGTGCTTTTCTTTTGTAGAAAAGTTGTGCTTCAGCAGAAGAGGTCATGGTGTTGAAAGAAATAGAAAAACAGCAAAAAAGTAGCAAGGATTTGAGGAACTACTGGCTGCTGCATCTACATGTGCTGCAACTCAAAAGTTTCACTTGTCACGATGGTATAAATATTGTTTCCATGTGTTCAAAAGAGGTGTCACTTAATGATCATAAGTGTGTTTTAGTCAACCAGTCTTTGAACTAGGGATGCACCAGGGTGGCTGTAGCTCAGAGGCAGAGCGGGTCATTCTCTAATTGGAAGGTCAGTGGTTTGATCCTCAGCTCCTCCGGGCAATGTCGAAGTACCCTTGGGCAAAATACTGAACCCCGAATTGCTTCTGATGCTGCATCATCAGAGTTTGAGTGCGTGCAAATGATTACTGAGTAGCAGGGGGCACCTTGTATGGTAGCCTCAGCCACTAGTGTGTGAATGTGGGAATGTGACAATGTAGTGTGAAAGCGCTTTGAGTGATCAATAAGACTAAAAAAAGCACTATTACCATTTACCAAGTACCATTTACCAATTCGACTTTTTCAGTCTCAATACTTATACATGGGCTTTGCGTATTGGTCAATATGTGATACCGATCCAATACCATTGTTGAATTTATATACTATATGTAACAGGGTCATTTATACAGCAGTAATATCAAGTATTAAAATTTCACAAAATTTATTTCTGTTGTTATTACCTGGCTTGCGTAGACCTCTAGTCATTATGTGGAATGTTTTATACTCAGTTTCTGTTCCCCTACGTTCACCTTTGGGGGTACCCCTCCTAGAGAGGGGTGTCTCCCGCCTTAACTCTCCCCTTTTGCTCTTGTTCTCCACGGGAGAGGTAAGCATCATTGCTCTCGCTGTAATGTTGGTGTTTTAGCGCTGTTAAACTGTGTTTATAAGTTCATTTTTCAGCCTAAAGTCGCTGTACAATATTCTAACATATTCCTGTGTCGGTAAATTTGTGTAGGTGCTCAAGTTGTGCCGACATAATTGAAAGAGGATTTTGTTTTTTAACTCTTGTTCTCAGGTTTGTTTCCTGTGTTTTACTGCACTACATTGAATATGAACGCCCCTTTTTGCTGTTGTTCTCCACGGGAAAGGGGCTCGAGTTGTGCCAACATAATTGAAAGTGGATTTTGTTTTTTAACTCTTGCTGTCAGAAATAAACGGAGACCACCTCCAAAGATATCCATGATTTGGGATTTTCCATCACAAAACAACGCAGACAACACTAAAGTCCACCGGTTACATGTATACCTCACCATGTGGAAGAGACTAAAGGCATAGAAAATAAAATAGGAGGACATTTACAGTATCATTTGACCATGATATTTTGCACCGTAATAAATATATGATGAATTATTATTTATTAAACTATCTAGAATAATGTAAGTATAAAAAGCTCCTTCTTAACCCTCCTATTATCCTTGGGGTCAATTTGACCCCATTCAATGTTTATCATTCAAAAAAAATTTTTTTTTTTTTTTGCTTCATATTTCATGACTTTCCCTAATTTGATGGGTACAATTGATTAAGTATAAAATTATCATAATGATATTTTTTCAATGTGCCTAACACATATTGCACACATTGGTGTTCCTCTGGGGTCAATTTGACCCCAAGCTGTTTTAGCTGTGTAAAAACTTGGTTTGTGTGTGACCCATGTGTGACCTAACATCCCCACAACTGCAGGAGCAGAGTTGATACTTTTGAGTTGATACATGACATGGGGGAGGGGGAACATGGGGGGTATAAATGTGTGTGTGTGTGTGATTAGCTGTGTCCCAATTCAGGGTCTGCATCCTTCGGAGGCTGCATTCGAAGGCCAATTACGTCACAGCGCTGCGCGAAGGCTGTCCTATTTGGTCAAAAGTCGAAGGCTCCTCCTTTCGCAGCCCACAAATGCGTCCTCCTTTTCCCTCTGTTTGGAGGATGCATCGCTACTGTCCTTCGCGGCCTTCCATTTCCCAAGATTCCTTGCGTGCCGGT
The DNA here is from genome assembly GCF_026936395.1 of Plectropomus leopardus. Classification (NCBI taxonomy): domain Eukaryota; kingdom Metazoa; phylum Chordata; class Actinopteri; order Perciformes; family Serranidae; genus Plectropomus; species Plectropomus leopardus. Next base: position 546,025 of record NC_142180.1, read on the forward strand.
TATTTTCTAAACTCATCATGGCGGCACAGAGCGGAGATCGGAACGCAGATTTTACATTCAAATGTAAGTATTGGGTTTTAACCCATTTGAAAATTAAACGCCAGATATGTAAAACTTTGAGGGACCTTAAAACCTAATTTCTGTAATAATTTGCAACGCTAGTAATGCTAACATGTAGCCACCTAGCATAGTAGCTATGTACAGCCAGCTCGGCGCTGTAGCCCCGCTGTGCTGCGGGAGGAGAGCTCCGCCCGCTGAGAGAGGCTCTGCTGAGCGAGGCTCTGCTGCCCGTTTAGCTTGATGCCAGAATGTAGCCTTTAGATGTTAAGCCTTAAAAGCTTCACTTTCAAATGTCAAATGTCCAGAGGTTGACTTAAAAGTTCTTGTGACTGTGGAGATGTTATTTATGCTTCATAACACTAGGTATATAAATAGATCAAGACTGAGGTTTGAGTCCTGCTTTATTTAAACTGTGCAACTGTAGAGTCAAGTTAACTGTTTGGATTGAATATTAGATTAATTCAACATAATTAAAATAATATTAAGAATAATAAAAAATATTATTATTTCTGTGACATAAGAACTTTTATGTTTGTCATGCTTTACATTTCATCTTGCTTTAGGGAGCAAGGAGCAAAATGAAAGCTTCATAAAGCTGCGTGGTGAGAACGGCCATCTGTTCACAGGGGCCAAAAACACCGCCACTGTGGGATGGAGGTAAGGCAATAAAAAATAGCTCTTTTGTATTCTATAAATATTGAATGTTAAAGATACTTAAATTAACCCAAATCCTTTATAAAGTCTAAACTAAAATGATGATCTAAAGAACAAATTGCATCATGTAAATGTTTGAGAGATTTTGCGTCTGTCCTGATGTCACCTTTATATGAATAATCTCTGCATCCCTGTTATTGTGATCAGGTGTTTGCCTTTTCACTTTCTTTTGTCTGTGTTTAGAACAATGGGACAATCTTAAAAAAAAATACAAAGTATGTACAGGTTTGGATGATGATTTCAAAACTAAATTATATTTCTTTTATGCATTCAAGTTAATAAATACTCTGTTATGCTGTAAAGCCCTCCGAGGCAAACTGTGGTTTGTGATAATAGCCTTTTTTAATAAAACTGACTTGCTGAAAACTGCTGCTGTTGACATGATTGATTTCCTTGGCCTCAGGATTGCAAATATCCAGGGACAGGTGAGGGAGTCAGTGGGAAGCCCACCGCTGCAACTTGGCTCTGGTTTGTCCTCATGGATGAGATATTAGGACAGACGCCTTCCATGGCTCTCCCTGTCCTAATTGCCTCCATCCCTGAGGACACACCAGGGCCAAGTGCTGCGGGGGCTGATCACGAGGATGAGGAGGAGGAGGATGATGAGGAGGAGAACCAGCCAGGGCCAGCAAGGAGAAGAAAGAGAGGGAGAGAGGATGAACTCCTTAATTTAATTAAGGAGGACATGAGGCAGCAGAGAGAGGCAGAGGAGAGGAGAGCTCAGGAGAGCAGAGAGAGGATGGAGAGGCTCTTCTCTCTACTTGAGAGAATGGTGGACAGGCGGTGATTTTTTTTTTGTTTTTTTTGTTTTTTGCTGAAAGTGTTTGAGTTCTGTTTTATATTGTTTATATTTTTTGAATTATTTTGTATAGTTCTTTCACATTTAAGATTTTATGTTGTATTTATTAAAATATTGTTACTTTATAACACGTGTATTCCATTTAGTATTTACAAATGTTTTCTTTTATTTACAAAAATCAGAACATTTCTAACTATTTACAAGGAGGCAGTCTTAAAATTTACAACTATTTACAAAAATACAACAGAAATTACTATTTACAAATTAAATCAAATTATTTACAATTTGCTGTTAAAAAAAATCTTGTGAAAACAAAATAAAATAGGCTGAGCAGGAGTCCCTGGCAGTGCTGCTGGACTGGATGGGATGCCACAATGAAGACCCTGGTGTCTTCTGTCTGTCCTTGGGACATCATCTGGGGTGGTCTCCAGAGTGTGTTTGGGGCTGCTTTTCTCCACTGTCCACCACATCGTCCATCAACTGGATTTGCAGGGCTGACTCAATCGACGGCTGCCATGTCACTAAGAATTTTTTAAGATAGAGGTGAGAATTAAACAAAGTGCAAACTCCTTTATAAAGACAAAATACATCCCACCACAAATTATTTCGACAAACAAAACACTCTACAAAACACTTTAAAAGGGAATATCAGCTTTCAAATGATTTTACTTGCCGACTACAGATAGTCATGGTCGGGGTGAGCCTCCTCCAGGGCAGACACCTCCGCAGACAGCTGGTCCCGCCACCGAGCACCACTGACAGCCACCAACCCGTTCTCCCCCTCATCCTCCGGCATGTCGTCCTGCAGCTCATCCTGTGGGGCCATGATGTCTCCCGCCCCCAGGCAGATGTTGTGCAGGACGGCACATGCTGTTATGACCTGAAATGAAAAAAAAAATTCATTAATTTTGATTTACTCTGCTTCACTATTAAAATGAAATCCTGTTGAGTGATGACGTACCTGAGGCACAAAGGTGTGGTGCACCTCCAGCGCTTGCAGGAAGATGGAGCGAAACCTGGTCTTCATCATTCCAAAGGCATGCTCAATGATAGCGTATGGAATGATAGTGGTTGAAGCGCTGGGCTCCCACACCTTGTACTGGCCGCTTGTAAGGAGTGATGAGGGGGAGTGGCTGTTGGAGGCACGGGTACCCGCCGTCTGCGAGGATGAAGTGCCCTGGAGGAGGGTAGATGGCCCGCCTGTACAGTGGGATGTGCCGGAGTACTCTGGAGTCGTGCACCGACCCCGGCCAGCCCACGTACGTGTCGATGAAACGGCCCTGATGGTCACAAACTGCCGGCAGGATAACTGATGCAAACAGTTTCCTGTTCTTGTAACAGTGACCATCAGGGCCGCTTGGTGGCTTGATCCTCACGTGGCAGCCGTCGATTGCTCCAGCAGCTTTTACAAAAGCTCTGTGTCTTGCCAGCCCTGCAAATCCACGAGTTACTGTTGCCAGGTCTTCTGCAGTCCTTGGGAGGCAGATGACCTTGTGGCGAATTACCACCACCTCCTCAGTAACTCGGTGGACGATGCGGTGGACAGTGGAGCGAGGCATCCCAAACACTCTGGAGACCACCCTGTATGACGCCCCACTCGCCAGCCAGAAGAGGAACACCAAGGTCTCTATTGTGGCACCCCATCCGTGTCGCTGCTCCTGGTGGAGAAGGTCCAGCAGCACTGCCAGAGACTCTCTGCTCAGCCTGAAGTCCTGTCTGGTGTCACCCTGCCCAAAAAACCTGTCCAGCACAGGAACGGCCAGATTTATCCTGCAGTACAGGGGTCTGGTCTGAATTGGGAAAGGAGGAGAACAGGGGATAAAAATGATTATCTCAACAAAAGCTATTTAATTCGAGTTAATGAGATCTTTTAGTTAATTTCATAGCTTAGATAGATAATGCTTATTCTGTCTATCCACTTGAAAGAGAGTTAGTTGATCACTTGATCAAAGTAACTGTTTTCTTATGATCAACATCTGGTTATCAGTCACTTTATTAATTTGGAATATATTAATTATTAGAAATAAAATTAAACAAATACAGCACAATACATTGTAGAAAGTAATGTACTGCACATTAACTAAACAATATTGGACATCAATGTACAATTGAATATTGTAGCCTGACATCTCAGCACTTCATTTAATGAACAAACAAATAAAAACCCTAATAAAAGACATCACAATAGTTTCTATAATTAGAGTTAATGTCACTTCTTGGTAATAAATGTATACATGTATACTAGTTACTGCTAACTAGCATAACTGTTGTCTAGCTAATGATAACATTACTTTGGGTTAAAATAACAGGTTTACCTCTCCATGGTCCGCTCTCAGCCGGAGATAAATCAGCTGCCGACGCTGGCGCTGACGGAGGCGCTTCACCTCTTCCTCCAGCAAAATAAAAATTAAAAATAATAAAATAAGTAGTTCAGGCTCCATAACTTCTTTCTTTTCTTTCTTCTTTGTTTTTTGACACAGCTTCTTTTGTCCCTCTTCTCTCTCTCCCGGGAGCGCGAACCCAGAACTCCTTTGTGACGTAGGGTAAGGGCGGGAACATCTCGTGACGTAACCAGGAAATCCTCCTAGACCGTCCCAATTAACAACCGTTGATGCTACGCGGCCTTCGGAGGCGACTCCTTCGGAGGTGCCTCCGAAGGAGTCGCCTCCGAAGGCCGCGTAGGCTGCAGCCTCCGAAGGATGCAGACCCTGAATTGGGACACAGCTTGTGTGTGTGTGTGTGTGTGTGTGTGTGTGTATGTATGACCTACTATTCACATGTGCCGAATAGAACTGATATTTCCCACGCTGTGGAGGATGGGGTATTCCCACAAGGACATTGGTAGTTCATGCAAATGTAGCAGTTATTAATAACTACGTTAGAATTTGGATTTTGCACTCGTTAAAGTAAAAGGGGCACCACTCTCTTTTTAGGTGAGAAATAAATTTTAAATTGTGACAGTATTAAAACATGTCATCACTTCAATCAACCTCACAATCTGTACCATTTATTCTGTATACATTGATCTTGTTTCTCTCATGAAATAATATCCACAGACAATGACTTGGCGATAAATAAAAATAATTTATTTAGGCTAATAACATGATGAGTAAATAGAGGGAGTAGTATGACATATAAGGGACAGTGAACAAATAATCGGGGAACCTAAGTGATGTATGTTCAGGTGATGCAAATGATTAATTATTGATGATAGTGGGTGGAAATACGTGACCGTCTAAAGCGTGGCTGCGCGTTGAATGGTGAATTAGAATTTAGAAATTTGGCATTATTAGCTATACGACATCAACTCTGATCACCAGAAGATGTTATTCTGCCTACTTTTGCTGACTTGATTAGACTTCTCCGGGGAGGTCCAGGTCGTTGTTTCACTCCAGGGGAGAGCTGCGGCACGTCTTCCAGATGAGGTGACCCGCTGAAAGGCGGCGGCGGCTGGGAAGGTGGAGTCGGTGTGCGGCGGTCTTTAACTGGCCTTGGTGTTCGCCTCGGCGAACCGGTAAAGGTCTTTAAACAAAGTCCTTAAGGGCAGGCAACGGATGCTGATAGTTTGTGCAGCAGGTGTTGCTTCTAGATTCGTGGCAGAGTTGATGGCGAATCGCGGAGTGTCCTCCTCAATTAAAACTCGCAGAAATAATCAAAAGTAGTCCCATTGGTCTGAGGGAGTCACTGTAAATTATTAATTTGAGTTTAGTTAAAACGAATTGCAAAAGTGTCTTTACTGACCAAAACTGGTATAAAGAAAAGCATCAAAGAGATTTAAAAGAAAATGGCTTCAAAAGTTAAAGTTCAGCAAAGCTCTGGTAAGCTGTTGCGGCTCTGTTTATAAAATTGAAGAAAAAGAAAAAGTTGTGAGCGCGGATACACAAGAAGCGCCGTGGCAAAAGGAAGCAAAAAGAAGCCTGAAGAGAAGCCTGAAGAGGCTTGAAGAAGCAAAGAGAAGCAAAAAGTGAAGAGACGAGACTTGAGAAAAGAGAGGACTCAGTTTTTATCTTTCAGTTTGGGGTGCAGATGGAAGGCGGAGTTAGTGAACTTTTGCGCCGAGCGATCGCACATCTGGCATTAGTTTCTAAAAGACCTAATGTAATTAGGAGACATTTATTTCTCTGTACTTTATGATGAATTACGCGATCTAACCCGTTGTGTATAAATTCACATATCTCATCACCACTATAGTCTCCTCACAGTAATTTCAAATACATGTTAGGAGACCTAAAGGCAATTTATAACGTTACACATGATGTTCAGAATCATGTGTTACGTTATATATATACGTTATATATCAATTCTGTTAAATGACCACACATAACATAACATTGTACCATGGATTCTAACAAACTTGGTGATTACTGAGATATAGGACTACTTTTTAACATTATACAATGAATGCAAAATAAGATGTAACTATAAAGTTGGTTACAAGATTACTGATAATTAAGGTAACTAGATGGCAATAGGGCTCCATCACAAAAAGGGAATAAAACATGCTTTTACCTAAATCACTCAAATTAAATGATAAAAGAATGGGAGTTGGTCCTGCTTCTTCATCAAAGCACATAGACAAACTCTTACCTACAAGGAGAAGGATTAGAGAATTAAGTTAAACTTTAACTCGCTGTCATGGACCTGCTGTTTCTCCTCCTCACCTGCTGCCAGTAGTTTTCCACTCACCCTCCCTCTGCTCTGCTCTACCTGTTAACCACGCCCACTGCTGCAGTCTGCTCTCCCCACAGCTGCAGCCCATCACCAATCAACACAGTATTTAAGACTTTCCAGCCCGCTCACACTCTGCCAGATTGTTCCTCTGCATTATGCACGTCTTTCCAGTGATTACCTACCAGATCTCCCGTTGCCGACTCCCCGTGAACCTACCTGCCTTCTGTCCTCGACCACGTGCTCTGTTTCGGCGTTCCGGAAATCTGACGGCTCTCCTGGTAAAGACTACTCCGCTCGGCTTCGACGTTTCTTCTGCCTGATCCCTGTCGGTGCTGTTACCTCCGCGGACGGACTTCCTGGTTACCGAACCCCTGCCTGCTCCCGACCATTCCTCTGCTCGATCCCCGTCGCCGTTCCAGCACGTGTTGCAACTCATGGACCTACGGGGTTTCCTCCTCGCCACAGTGGGTACAAGCTTTGTTTCTTCGCTTCTTGGGAAACCCAGAGACATTGCAAGGGCTGTCCGCTCGAAGAACGAACTCTCTGTCTGTAAGCTGAGCTTTCATTGTGTCAGTTTAATTAAAAGTTATTACCAACCGAAAGAGCGTTTTGGTGTTCTGCATCTGGGTCCTAAAACCACCCGTTACACTCGCAACCTTGGTCCAAGCGATTCTGTCAGATGTTAGTCTCAACACAAGGATGTATAAGGACTTTACAACATGTTCTGCCTTTTGTCATCTCAGCAGGGGGGGCAATGAATGACTGTTGCTTCATGTGCCTGAGTGACCCCAGGAGGTCATTCAGATGTCTTATATCCTATCGTATGCTGGACGTGGCCTCAAGAATGCATATCTCCCACTGCATCTTGTGATGGAAAGGGCCAAGTACTGACACTTCCTGTGGCTTAAAAGCAGAATGTGTTTGCAGACGCCTACATGGAGTATCAGTTAAGTTAATTAACAATCCTCTGGTGGATGTTTTTGGTTCGTAAAACAGTGTCTCTTGACGTGTCCCCCACTTGCCCAGGGGACGTTGAGCTCTGGAGTTCCTCAGAGGGAAAATGTAATGACCACGCCAAGGCAGTCCACTACACAAAATAAGGGAGGAGCACACATAAAAGCTTGCATGGCAGCCCATGTCACTTTTACTTTACTGTTTACTGTCAATGATGTTTTGGAACAGCTCTCTAACAATGAAAGTGACAGAGGAGAATTTGTCTGAGACAGAGGATTGTGTTGAGGAGGACCCTGATTTTAAGGCATTCTCATCTGATGAGAATGAGAGTGTTGACCCTCCTGTTGTCACTGAACCACCAGTAGACACGATCCCTTCCAAAAATGGGAAGATAATATGGTCCCTTTCCCCACTTCACTTCAGTGTTGCTAATATTATCAAAATGGTTGCAGGCTCCACTAGATATGCAGTCAGTCATGTTGAAGACATCAAGTCATCATTTGAGCTCTTCATAACACCATCAATTAAAAATATTGTTCTTGGGATGACAAATGTAGAGGGGAAGCATGTGTATAGGGACAGTTGGAAAGACTTGGATGTAGCTGACTTGAAACAAATATGTTTATGAGAGGAAAGGAGGGGTTACCATCATCATTCAATATGGTTCATTCTGTGAGAGTCATGAATGTGCACCCCAAATTAGAAAAGATTTGGATAAAAGATTTTCAAGATACACTAAAACTGAAAGTTTGACCTGATGGTGGCACTTCAGGAAAGGTCATATCATCACCAAAACCGATAGGGTTCATACTCTTGTGGTCATTTATGTTGTCAGTAAATTTGAGAAGATTTGGATGAAAACTTTTCAAGATAAATTATTTCTAATTGAAAAGTTTGGCCTAATGGTGGCGCGAGAGGACAGGTCAATGTTTCATTATGAAGGGGTTATTTATGTATTCAACAAATAAACAAAGTACCTGACACAAAAACTTGGTAAACAATTTTCTGTAAATCATTTTCTGGAGGCAAATATCCCTGGGGTCAGATTGACCCCAAGGGTAAAATGTGTTAGTAATATTTGAGGATAATAGGATGGTCAAACAAACTCCAGGTAAATTTAAGCACATTGTGCTGATGATAGGCCAACCTCTCCTGACTGCAGGACTTGAACTTTTGCTGTGTGCTATTTATCATTTTTCTTGAGAAACTTTGTTTTAGGAGTAGTGCTACTTCCTTTATAGCTGCCAACAGCCTGCTGACATTCTCAGTTAGAGAAAGGTTGAAAATAAGTTAATGTGCCTGTAGCCCCAGTGACCCCAAATCACTACATCTGCCCCTGGAAATAATAATGAGAGGTCAGTGCAAGTGGCTGGATGAGACATGGAGTGGTGTATCCTAAGTCTGACTAAACCTGAAACTAAAATAAAGTAGTCTGTAGAAGTCTGGAGAACTCACTTTGTTCATTCAGATGCTTTGATACTATGAGGAAAGCTCCACTCAATTTGTCTGTCTCTCTGACTGCGCTGCTGCCAGACTATCATCTGTTTAATCGCATTAATGAAGCACCGTGGAAAGTCGTAGGACTCCCTTGTCACATACTTATTCACGACATTATGTGATTGTTCAACACCTCTTGTCATTGCAGTATAATTGGTGTGAAATTTGCCTGGGCAGCGTGAGAGTGTGAGACTGACATTCAAAGCATGTCACATGACAGAAGCAAGAGAGCTGGAAACCCTGCAAGTAACTTGATCAAACATACAAATGTTCATGGTGTTCATATTGACAACATTGTGGCTGCAATGCTTCTGCAGGGCTGCCTGCTGCTGAGTTCTGTATTTCCACATTTATAAGCATAAAACACTCATTTATGAAGTCCCGCAAGCTCCCACATTGTCAACAATACGGTCCTGCAAAGATTTCAAAAAAATGTCCATCAGCTTCATTATTAAAACCTTTTAAGTGAGCCAAACAAAATGATTAAAGATGTGAAGTCTTCTTATTTTGACTCATTTGTCTCATTTCCACATGTAACATGGTAAACACATACACATCAGACAACTTGCTGCGTCACCTGTCTTTTTAAATTAAAAGCTATCGAAAACGGCAGTTTTAGACAAGGCTCTATAGAGTTGTGACTTTGAGTCAGCCTTGCTTAAGTGTTGAAAAGAAACCTGGGATTTTTTTTATTTTCCTAAATTAACAATGAGTAATAGTTTGCTCTGGCTAAACATTTTAAGACTGTCCTTCCACACCAAACGGGACTCTTCGAGGTTGGTTGAACGCCAATTTCATTGAACCTTTCACAATATTTATTGTAATTTGCGGGTCTGGGAAAGCCTTCTCAGTCACATTGAGACATGGTAATGAGGTCAAATCAAATCAAGTCTAGTCAATTTTATTTTACAGCCCATTATCACAAAACATGGTTTGTCTCAGAGGGCTTTACCGTGTACGACATCCCTCTGCCCTTAGACCCTCACATCACCCAAAGAAAAACTCCCAAAAAAGAACCCCTGAAATGGGGGGAAAAAAAAGAAACCTCAGGAAGAGCAGCAGAGGATGATGAGGGATCCCTCTTCCAGGACGGACAGACGTGCAATAGATGTTGTAAATAACAAATGAAATACAATTGTGGAAAAAAAGGAAAGAGAAAGAGAGAGGGGGGAGGGGGAGAGAGGCACAGCAATCATGTAAACAGATGCATGTCATTATACAATAACGATAGGTGCGAAATTATCAAATGCACTTTTTGATGATATTGTGGGTCATTGTGGGTCTATGATGATATTGATAAGAGTCTCATGTATATATTGATATGGAGGTGTCCAATGGCATGATCACAGCATCGGCGCAACCAGGTCTGAGAGCACGATCAGGGCGAGCGGGGGGTACAGTATCAGTGCAGCCACAGCACGAACACCACCAAAGGCAGGTTCACAGCAACAGCACAGATATCACAACGATAAGGCACAGCCAGGGTTGAGGCCAGGATCCGGGAAGGCTAGGAAACAAGGGAGCAGGAATGCTCCGTAGAGGCAAAGGGATTAGCGGAGTGCAGTTCAACAGAACAGCAGTGAACAGTAAAAACGATAAGCACTCAGCGAGGATCCTAGAGTCATTGATCAGCAATTACGACTTAAATATGAATGCCAGATAGCAGTTATAGAAAAGACAGAAAGAGAGAGGAGGCAGAGCCAGAGTGGCAGGTCTGAACAGACTCAAAACCATCCCCGCCCCTGGCGTAACCGGGTGTCATTGCTGCCGACGTGAATTAAAATCCTACTGTGTTTATATTTAGCCTTTGCCAGCAGGTTTAAATTTGACTCAACATCGCCTGCTCTGGCCCCAGGGATACATTTGACTATGGCCGCTGGTGTCACTAACTTCACATTTCACAAAATAGAGCTACCAACGACCAGGGTTGTGTCCTCAGCCGGTGTGTCACTGAGCGGGGAGTACTAATTTGAAACGTGAAGAGGGGGTGGGAGGTGTACAGCGGGCTTCGGCATACTATGCTTCACTCGGACAGTCACCCAGCCTCCCGGCTGCACGGGGGTTGCTCAGGGACGGCTAGCAGAGGCTATGCTATGCCGGTCCGCACCGGCTACAGTGGGCTTGCTAACTATCGCAGCCAAGGAGGGATTTTCCACGGTGCTGAGCTGAGTTTCCAGATCGCTAAGCCTCGCCTCCAGCGCAGCATATAATCTACACTTGTTACAAATACCACTGTCGCTAAAGGAGGCAGAGGGGAACTAAACATCCGACACACTGAGCAGGTCAATGCAGAAGAAATCAATTCCTTAAATTAAGCTACTGCACTATCGGACAGACACAGACCCGGCTGCAGAAACAAATCTAAGGGGGGGCTTACATTTTTTTGGGGGGGGCAAACTTTTTCAACCTACTTTTTTTTTTTTTGGCTTCAGGCTGACCAACTGCTCTGTGACCACTCCTACAGTGCTGAGAGATAATTTTCCTCTCTCTAAAAATGGGCAGTTCATCTCAAAATCTAAAAAACAAACAAACAACAGTGTGGTGCTGTGTCCATTTATTCCACTCAAGCATAAAAGGACATGAATTGATGATTGGAACAAGCGGGATACAGCTGCAACTTCTGGAAATATAATGATGATGTCAAGCTGAACACTGAGGTATACATTCATGCTAGGAGAGGTAACTACAGCAGCTAGGGAGCACAGGGAGCATCACAAAGCAGTGTTACCCTTCTGCCTGCAAGTGTGTGTGTGTGTGTGTGTGTGTGTGTGTGAGTGAAAGGTTTAATCACTTTCAGTAGAGTGGCAGGCGGCGTCTGTGGACTGTGTGAAACCTTTTTAAAACAATGTCCTTCCACTCATTCCTAAATTTCCGAGTCAAGTCCTTCTCAAATGCCAATTGGATCAGGTTGGCCTTGCGTTGATGAAGCATGGTTTGGCGATGCTCTGTGAAGATATTTTTCAGAGTGGAAAATGAATTTTCACAGGATGCAGTACTGGCTCCGAAAGTCAGGCCATGTTTAAATGCAGTCAAGACGGTAGGCATTGCTTCCAGTGGCTTCTGGAACTGGTTTAAAATCTGAGGGAGAAATAAGGTTGAAATCAATATCATTACAACCATAATTATTCCCCAGATAACAATATAAATTGTATGCAACATCATGTTGAACAATCAAATAAATTCTCATCTCATTGAACTAAATCATGTTAGGTGTGATGTGTGATCTGTTTGACTGCTTGATGAAACCTTGATCCTGTAAAATATCAGTTTGTTTTAAAGGTCCCAAATGACCAGGCCATGACAATATAGGCTATTTGATAATTCTAAAGGAGTCTTGTAGCTTTTTGAGATTTGAATACAATAAAAACAATACTGAACTTTTGCCTAGCCTTAATCACCTGTTTCATTGTCCACTTCTGCCCATCCGGTGGAAAAGACTCTTGCATTTGTGTCCTGAGGAAGTTGCGGGCCACCTCGAATTCAGAGTCCAGAGCAGGTGTGTTGGTGAGGTCAAGTAAAGGCTTCACCTTTCTGACATCCAAGAATGTGGCTTGCACAGGATCCAGGGCATTTAGTGCCTCCATCAGGTCACAGTTATGTTTCCCGAAGCGATTTTTCATTTCTCCGCACACTGAGTCAATGCAACTGTAATAAATCCTGCGTAGTTCTGTTTCATCATTACAATCTACATGTGTGCTGATTTCCTCAACTACGTAGTCAGCAAAGGCAGAGTTTTGTGAGCGTCTTCTCTTTGATGGCCTTGTTGTGACACTGTCACAATGCGCTAGGATTGCCTGGAATTCAGTCTCAGTGCGCATATTCTCAAGACAGGTACATGCACTGCTGATAAGCTGCAAACCTAGAAGAAAAAGAAAAAAAAACCTTTTTGTTACCGCACAGAATATAACACAACTGAAAGCACAGCATTGCATGAAAAGACAGGGAAATGAAACAAAACAAACAAATCCTTAAGTTCTAAAATATTGTGTAACATTTTTATCAAAATAATTGTTTCTGTTGGGATGCCCACAACAATTATTCATCTCTTTTAAACATGTTTTATGTTCATTGTGAAGCACTTGGTGCATGTAACTCTTTTTTGTAAAGTGCTTTAACTTGCATTACTTGTAAGGATCAATAAATGGTTTATTATTAGTAGTTGTATTAGTGGTATTAGTATTACTATTTTGCTCAGAAGTAGGTATATACTTTTTTCACCATCTACATTAAAAAAGTCACCTGTAAGTAGATCCATGTCTTCGGACTGCAACAACTTGTTTGGGGGATCAAGATATGCAAGGATCTTGTGCACCATCTCAGCAATGAAATTAAAGCTGGGCTCAGACATGCTCTGCCACAGTCCTGTTGCTTCAATGCGCAGATCTGCTCCAAATGCCCAGTTGCTAGTGATCTCTCTGAGTAGTGTGGATAGGTCATCAAGTGATTTCAGAATAACTGAGACTGTAGAATAGAGAAAAGAAATATCTTAATATCTTCAGGTGGGGGAGTCATTCACACAATACAGCATCATCATCTTATCAGCTTAATAAATCCAAATTAACATACCTGTAGCAAAATGTCCAGTCCAGCGTTGGTCCAATAGGCGCTTGAGTGTCTCTCCTTTGTAGAGAATGGCAACAGTTGGTTTTCTGCAGAATTTGTACAGCATGTTACACACACTGAAGAAGTCCATCACAGCTGTTTCAACTGCCAGGGCATGGGTGACCACCAAATGCAGCTGGTGATTATAACAGTGGACATATGGTATCTCTCTGTCCAGTTTTTGCTGCAGCAGTTTCTGTACCCCTCCATGTTTACCCGACATGAGCGAGGCCCCATCATACACCTGACTGAGGATTTTCTGAGGGCTCAGACCAGCTGTGGTCAGTTCTTCTATGATGGTGTCAGTCAATGTGACTGCATCTCCCTGGTCAGCAGTGGCTATTGTCAGGAGGCGCTCAGTTGGTTCACACAGTTCATTCAGAAAGCGGAGAACTATGGATATATTCTCTCTCCCTGTTGGGTCTCTGGTTCCATCCACTTTTAACGTGTAGAATGATTCACTGACTTCTTTCACAATGTGCTCTCTTACTAAAGCACTCATCACATCTATTAAGTTATTTTGAATGTCATGACTTGTGTATGTTGCATTACGAGGAATAGTTTTTGCTATCTTTGCTAATTCAGCATCTTTCCTTAGTGCAAACTCAAATAGAGACAAAAATAGCCCACATCCATCATCATTCATTCCACTGTATGCATCATGGTCACCTCTGAAGGGCAGTTGGTTCACAGCAAGGAACTCCACAACATCAATAATTGCAGACAGATAATATCTGTTGCGCTGCAGTTGATCATTGTTGATTAGCGTTGAGATTTCCTTACTTGTGTGAATCCGTCTTTCCTTGTCCCTCCACATGGCCTCACAAATCAGGTGCTCTTTGGATGCAGCATGCTTGTTTAGTCCCTTTCCAGTTTCTATTGCATGTTTCCAGTCATGGAAACCAGTTACACTGAAAGTTTTATCACTGAGACTGGCTCCCTTAAACATTCTGCATGGGTAGCAGTATGCAGCATCTGTTTGAACAGAATACTCCAGCCAGTGAAAGCTTCCATACCAGGAACTGCAGAATGACCTTTTTTTCCCTGAGAAAAGGCGCGAAGGAAAGCTCTGCATGAGTGGTCTTTGGGGCTTTTCTGTGCCAAGGTCAGTAGGCTGCAATAGTCCGTTGTTGTTGTTGTCGTCGGTGTCCTCCTCACTCACGTTTCTCTCATGCTGTGCTGCTCCCTGTGCTCCCTAGCTGCTGTAGCTACCTCTCCTAGCATGAATGTTGACCTCAGTATTACAGGTGTCTTCAGTGCTTATGCTTACAGAAGATGTAGCTGCTTCCCGCTTGCTCCTGTCATCAATTCTTGTCCTTGTATGGGGTTGTTTTGGAAAAAAATTGCGAATATCCATGCCACGCTGAAATAGCGACTACACGACAGCGACAGTAGACGTCTAGCGTTAATACCTTCTCGTGAGCATGGCGAAGTGACCCGCCCACCGCTACCTGTAATTGGCTAGCAGAACCTTCGTTCGGTGGTTGGATTGGTTGAATTGTATCGTATGATTGACAAATCGAGATAGGAATAATAGAGAGTTGACCACACACTCTGAGGAAAAAAACAAAACCCAAATAAAAATAAACAGTTTCCAGCCCACTGAGCCGACACCAGGGCGAGGCGGGCACAGCTCACTCTGTGGGGGGGCACAGCCCCCCAATGCCCGCCCATGCCGCCGGGACTGGACAGACATCTACTATAGTAACTTGTGCTGAGTGGCGTGCAATCGAGTAACAAAAAATCTAAAGTCATTTATTAACGGTCTGACAGAGGGTTTTTCAGTGAAGACTATTTAGTCTTCAATTTCTATGCCGAACGCCAAGACAAGATCTAGGGTGTGATTGAAATAGTGGGTGGGTTTATGTACACACTGAATGAAGCCAAATGAGTCCAATAGTGTGAAGAATGCAACACTGAGGCTATCATTATTAATGTCCACGTGAATGTTAAAATCACCTACGATAACAACTTTGTCTGATTTAAGCACTAAATTTGATATAAACTCTGAGAATTCCAATAAAAATTCAGAGTATGGGCCAGGAACACAGTACACTATAACAAATAGAATGGGCTGTTTTCCAGTTTTCCAGGTTGGGTGTGAAAGACTAAGAAAAAGGCTTTGATTTTGATTTAGAATTATGATTTAGTTTAGCTTTAGGACAAATTACTTGAATCAAAAATGGCAGCAACTTTCCCTTCTCGGTCTGTGACTTGAGCAACGTGACTATTTATATGACCAGGAGGAGTGGATTCATTCAGGCTAACATACTTATCAGGACACAGCCATGGGTCTGTGAGACAGAATAAATCAATATGATTATCCAATATTAATCACTGACTAAAAGATCTTTAGATGATAAGGATCTAATGTTCAAAATTCCGAATAATTCTCCTGTTACGATGCTCTTTGACAGAAGATGTGTGAATTTTTATTACATTGTCTTGTTCAACTCTCCCTTTGTTTTTTTTTTTAGATTCAAATCATTTAAGTGGTCGGGGGACAGCCACCATTTTTATATACTCTGGGTGTTGTGAGATGGATGCCATCCCTCCTGATAAGACCAGGGCTGTGTTCGAAATCATCCACTCATTCACTCACTCCATATCCACTACATCGTGTATATGATGTAGTTCACTACATCATATACACGATGTAGGGAACGACGGGAGGAGAATTCGGACACTACACGGTAATTTCCTGAACGTGGTTGCGTCAGCAGATGCGCCAGGTATTGCTGTGACGTAAGCGGACGCGCCGAGAATCATGTAAACACACCGGACCGGTCGGGAGCAGTCAAAAGATGTGATTCTTCATGGTGGTTTGTTTCTTGGTCAATAAACTGTTGAAATATCAACGGTGTGTGAGTCTGGATTTGTCAACTACTGTTTGGTGTCCTCATTATAAGCTGTAACAGATTGTGCACGAGCCAGTGCGTTCAATCTAGTGGCAAAGTAACGTCTCTGCCAGTAGCAATTTAGCTCGTAGGCTACCGGCTATTCTCTGTTGAAAACAGTTGCCTCACAGTTGTTACTTGATGAAAAATGGTACCCACTGTTGTTTGGATGCTGCTCGCCCAACTCCTGCTTCTCAGGCATCGACGAAGACGAAGGCAACAGCATCTTAGGCGTTTAAGGCACTATTTGTTGATTCGCCGACGTCAACTGGTAAATAACGGCAATACACCTTAGCTAACATGCTAACTGATATAGGGAAATCTATTAGCACAAATAATTTTCTTACACGATTTAGTGAATGACCACGGAATGAAACAAACTAATTTAATATGTGAAACATATGAAACACAATCAGGTGTGAAAGGCAATCATGGCAGAAATATAACAGTTTTCTTTTTGCTTTAATTGAACTTTAATTTGTTTCAACCAGTTATTATATAACTCACCAACTACATAGGTTATCATGTTTGATTTATCAGTTCAAGTAATTGTAACAATAAAACAAAATAATGGAATAGGTAGTCATCTGGTTATTCAACTATAAATACCTGTAGCAGCCCTAATTTCTGTACCCTCAAACACTAAAAAATACAAATGTAATGTTCAATCAGGAATGACAAATATGAATTCTGAAATTTCTTTTATTGATGAATATGCACCACAAGAATATATGCTGAAGGTCACATAAAAAGGCAGAAATCAGGAGAACACTCTTCCCTGCCCAAGGGACTCCTTCAGGGAGCTGGAGATGTCAGCAACTGTAAAACACAATACAAGACACCATTGTGAGAACAGAAACAGAATGTCAAATGTGTGTACTTAACACTTAGGTTTACACTAACTGGATATCACTAATGAGTAAAGTCTATCCAGCTGCAGGCGGTGTGCGACCACAGAGGCAGGTACCTGGACATCTTCGCAGGGTACCCTGGGTCCGTCCACGACTCCAGGGTCTTGAAGAATAGCCCGCTATATACAGGCCAGCTATATCCACCCCAAGGCTTTTTTATCCTTGGGGATGGTGGGTACCCCTGTCTGTCTGCTCCCATTGGCCTCATTACACCCTACAAAGAGCCAGTCCACCAACCAATGGCCAGGCGCTTCAATTACCACCATGCCATGGCGAGATCCATCGTGGAGAGGTCCTTTGGGAGCATGAAGACCCGATGGAGGACAATATTCTTCAAGGCTCTGGAGGTTAAACCAACATTTGCCCCCGATGTCATCGCCTGCTGTGCCATCCTCCACAATGTTTGCCTTTCCAATGGCGACATTGTGGAGTCAGCAGAGGATGTCCTCAGGCCGGATGACGATGCTGGAGACCAACACCAACACCAGGACCAGCAAAGTGGGGAGTGAATTCGGGAGCTGTTGGCGGCAGCTGTCTCTGCTCCTGATGGGCGAGTGCCAGCTCTGGAGGACCATGACTACATGTAAATAGGACATTACGTTAATACAGATTTGTAAATATATTAGAGGTCAAGGTTGATTCATTTATTCAGTCATGATTCACATTTCACATAATTGTTGTAGGGTAGTTTCTGTAGTAGGTTTATGATTCATATTACTGGTGTTGTTATAAATGATTGACTTCATCTTGAGCCTTTGTTTTTTCTTGAAATATACAAAGACACACCTCACCTACTCTCAAAAACAAATTTATTCAACTATTTACATTCTGTCTATGATTCTCTCTAACAGAGACAGCAGCCTCTCCTCTCTCTGCTCGTCTCTCCTCGCCCTCTCCTCCGCCCTACTGCCTCTAGAAAATCGAGGACAGGGTCTGCCCTCTGCCTCTTTTTGGGCTGTGCCGGCCCTGCTGCCTGTGCTGGCCCTGCTGCCTGTGCCGGCCCTGCTGCTTGTGCTGGCCCTGGCTCTGCTGGCCCCGCCTCGTCTGGGCTGCTGTCACCTGGGGATGGGGGTGCTCTCTGGGTGTCAGGGGAGGACACTGCAGCAGCCCTGGTGCTGTCCCCCCAGGCCGAGGCAACAAGGACAGGAGGCCGGATGGATGGCCTCCCGCCAAGTGCCTCGTCCATCAGGGGGGTACCATTTCCAGGGCGCTGCAGTGTCCTCCCCTGACTCAGTCCCCCGGCCTGTAGGTGGCTTCTTGAGTTCCTTTGAATTATATGCGTTCATTTAGTTAGGCAAATATACTGTCACTACAGGACGTTTCGCACAAAGATCCAAGACAAATCATACCTTGTAGGTCTTCTTTAAATTTTCCCATTTTTTCCCCACCCTAGCTGGGGACAAGACCTTCTCCAGGCCCATTTCCTTCAGGACCACCCTACAGAAAAATAGAAAAGTATAACTTACATCAGTACTAATCAAATACACTGTACATACGTACAATAATATTGTGCAATACAATATTATTTATCATTACATTATACAATACGTCTAGCCTTGTAATTGTTATTTTGCCTTGGCCTGTCAGATTTACAGATTATATAGCACAGATTTATACAAGTAATCAGAGTTTAGGACTATAATAAGATCACAAAACTGTAAAATTCAGTAAGGAACAAAATTATACAGTCACTCAAATTTGTTTGCTTACTCTCATCCATGCAGAGCCGCATTTCTTCGGCCGGAGAACAGCTGGTTGTGCTTAACACGAAGCTTAATAAGCTTCTCAACATCTTCATCAGTTCCTTGGAACAAGAAACAGAAAAGCATTTATTTTTCTAACACACCGCCAATTGGGAAAAGAGAACAAAACGCTATGATCAGATGTGAGCGGGTGTGCGGGTGTCTGCTCCTAGCTAGAGCTGCAACTACCGGCAAGCCCTAGCATTAGCCTTAGCATTAGCGTTACCTTGCAGATACAAATAACAAACCGGATGCTTCTCCACCAACAAATCCGCTCGTTATGACAATTCGCAACCCTTAAAAGGCATAAAACCACGCCACTAAAGTATTACACGCATCAAATGTGTATATTGTAATGTTACTTACATTTATATACAAAAGCGGCGGTTGGTGCGGCGGCCATCGTCTCCTTCTTCTCCTCTTCCAAAACACGACCGCATTGCATTGTGGGACACGGAGCACAAAGTAGTGTACATTGCTTGTTCACTCAATTTTGCGGTGCATTGTGGGTGTTTTCTCGTCCACTACATAGTGGATGAAATTAATCGCGGACAATTCGAACAACACTACAAAATGACGAACACACTATATAGTGCACTACATCCGTGATAGGGGGTGATTTCGAACACAGCCCAGGTCTTCCCCAGAAAGTATGACAATTATCTACAAAGCCCACATTGTTTGCTGGACACCACCTCGACAGCCAGCGGTTGAATGATGACATCAGCTAATCATGTCATCACTGGTCAGATTGGGGAGGTCCAGAGAAAATTACAGTGTCCAACATCGTTTTTGCAAACATACACACCGACTCTACTTAGATACGGAGTACTTGAGTAGATTAATTAACATGAATACAACTCTATTTAACCCTTTGAAACCTGAGCAAACTGGCTTGATTTCTTTCAAAACATGGTATGAAGAAACAAAACTTAGCAAGAGATTAGTAAAAAGTACAAAAAAATTATCTAAAAATTAGTAAAAAATAAATACATAAAAAAAGACAGAAAAAATGAAAAAAGAAAAAGTAAGTAAGAAATAAAGAATAATCATTATCCTGTAACATAATTTTAATTCTTTATGTGTTATGATATAGTTTTTCCTTCTGCTTTATGCTTTTTTTATTTTTGCTTTATGCTTTTTTTTCCCTTAAACATTTTATCCTAACTTTAAGAAAAAAAAACAACTATACATTTCTTACAATTTATGGAAGGTTTCATATCAAGGTGCTCATTGACTGTTTCCTCATGCTTTTTGAAATAAAGTGCACCAATTTGCTGAGGACCCAAAGGTTTAAATACTTGTGAAAGGCATCTGAAAGCAGCACAAGAAAACTGATGTTGCTCCAGGTTTCAAAGGGTTAATACATGTATAATGAAAGCAGTTTTGAAGTACCCCCAGTTTTGACAGTTTTTCAGGAACACAATACAACTTTCCCATTGAGGCAACCTGTAAACAGCAATCGCTCCTCAACAACCCCCTTACACACACACACACACACAGGTTTGCAGGATTATGAGCAGCCTACTAATAAGTAGCTACTATGGTCCAAACAGATGCAAAAAAATGCATATTTTTTTATCCCCTTAAATTTTGGACCTCACTAATTTCTAAACCATCTCACCATGTGCTTGTATTGACATGAAAGCGACATCCTGGAACATAAAGAGCAGACACAGAAGGATACCTAGTGTACTAAAGCTTATGCCGCATTTGAAAATTCCGACCGTCTACAGGTCCTTAAACGCACCACAGACGTGTCGATCGGCTCAGAGCAGACGTCGGCTGAACATTCCCTGCAGTGTGTGCGTCCATAGAGCCGTGAGTTATGTTGTTTGACATGTTGTACATGTGGTACACTGTTAATTCTGTTTATCTTTGAGTCAATTGATGACTTAGCAATAGTTTGTCATCTGATTTGGTAATATGAACAGTTAGTCGCTAATGAGTGGAGTTGGATATGGAGTTAGCTGCTAACTAGCAATAGCCTGAGAGGTGTATTTGCTGTTTGCTAGTCCCTGTTGTTTATACATTGCATACTGCATGCTATGATCAGTGACACCATCTCTTCTGCTTATGTTGCATATCTAAGTGATCATTCTGTGTTAATTGTTCAATCCTGACTTTGAGTTTATAACTCATTTGAAGCTGTAATTTCCGTTGTTATCTTGTTAGAGATACACATCCCAGCTCAGTATATTTTTATGTTTAATTGGTGATTTATTTTCTAATCAGCCTGTATTGTTGTGTTTATATTGCAGTAACCACACACACATGCGCACGGATTTCATAAAGAGCTGAAACTTTATTCCTGGACTCTGTTTTCCTTCTGCACTTACCTGCACATTAACAAGTGTCCTGACCGACACTCTGAAGTGATTGCTGCCACCCAATATCCCCATACAGTCTCATACACCTAGAGTGTAGTATGTAGACATGAAAGTCCACTGCAAGTGAAAATAATTGACAATAACTGACAAATTGGGAGAATGTGTCAGTGTACTTTAAGGCTCTGTCTCAAATCCTACATTATTGGCTATATAAATACTTCCACTAGTGAAACGGGCGGGGTTTGGACCCAAATGCAGTACACCAGTGCTCAGGAACAGTTGGTAATAATTTTTATTCTCTCCACAACAAACAAGGTACGAAGCAGATTGAATGAATACAGAGTAATGTTCAGTCTCTGGGGCTCAGACAAAGAGAAGAGATGAAGCTTACTACAGCCGTTGACGGCGAGGAGGAAGCTCCGTGGTCCGACAAGCTGGCAGTTCGTGCGGAGGTGTTGACGGGGAGAGAGCAGAGGGATGGTCGGATGCAGGCGGGGGGGTCGTAGCCAGCTGAGCAGTCCGCGAAGGCAGAAGCACCGATGGGGAACAGGCAGGAGGATTGTCGAGGCCAGGCAGAGAAGTCGTTACCAGCAGAGCAGTCCGATTCCAGAAACGCCGAGGCAGAGCATGAGGTCAGGGACAGAAGGCAGGTGAGTTTACCGGGAGGCAGACGAGGAGGCAGACGAGGAGAGCAGGTCGAGGACAGGCAGAGTCAGCTTTGGGAGATCAGGCAGAAAATCTCACATGACGCTGTAGAACAATCTGGCAGTGAGTGAGAGTGCTGGAGAGGCTTATATGCAGGGCTGATTGTAATGAGCTGCAGCTGTGAGGCAGGTGAGCAGAGTTGGCTGATGAGGTGGGCGTGGCTGGCAGGTAGAGTGGAGCAGAGGGAGGGTGAGTGGAAAAACACTGCAGCAGAGTGACAGGAGGGAATGAGAGACAGGGGCTGTGACAACTAGGTCACATAGCAATTAATAAACACAAATAAGATGGAGGTTCTAATAATGCTCCACACAGAGTAGTCTCTGAGGTTGCCCAGAATTGTGTCCCTCTCCTCAGCTATATAGTAACATTCAAGAAATCCTGGTGGGTTTTTTTTATTTTCTTTTATCAGGCCATGAATGAAACTGCATATTAAATCATGTACTTGTTTTTTTACAACTGAGAAATTTGCAAAAACTTCGGTCTGTTGTGTCTTGACCTGAAATGGATATGATTGTTTATGTTTGTTTTGGTTTTTTTTTTACAGCTGTACTAATGTAATTATCTTTTCACTTGTCTTGGCAAACCATCTCTGAACCATATATAAATAATCCAAAACACTGCTGCAACTCTGCTTACCACATTGAGCGGAACAACACACATCAAATCCATATAAGTTTCTTTACCTTGGCTTCCCATCTGGTCTAGGGTACTGCAGTCACTCACAGGAGGCACATCATTCTAAACCAAGATTTATTTCAAAGTTCACATTGCACTTGAGTGGCAACCTGCTTAACTTAAACTGGAGCAGAGAGTAACTTCTTTTACTGCCTGACTCATAGACTATAAAGATGGACGTTGTGCACCCACTTACCCTTGCAATGCTTAAGTGAGGCTAAAATAGCCAAGATACAGTCGTTGCCATCTTGAGATGGTGATGTCATTGAGAGCTGGACTCTGCACAGCTGCAATATCTGCATTGGGGGAGTTTCGCCAAAACACGCGTCAGAATGTGAGCCCATGGATTGGCTGCCACAGTTGTCAGTCATGGTGGTAAATTCCCTTTTTGTAGAATTTAATAACTCATTTTAAACTGAACTTAACATTAAAGCAAACACTGAAAAAACATCAGGGTCATGAAAACTACTTTCAGTGACAGAAACCATCTTTAGGAAAAAAATATTTGGCATGTACTTTCAGTGTTAGTTTGGCCTATGTCCCATTCACTAACATGGAGGGGTAGGCTTACACTTTGGGGGAACTGTCATGTTGTCCATCTTTTTATACAGTCTATGTCGAGAATACAGAAGCACTTCTACCGTATTTCTACGGCAGTCAATCTCACTTTACTACAGGTTTATTTTAATGTACTTGTTCTCACGTTAAGAGCCCTGTGGTCATGCACCTGAGTACATCTGAGACCATTTTTATCCATATATCACCAGTAGGTCTCTTAGGTCTTGCTAGCTGTCCCATGTTCTAAACTGTAAACAAGAGGTAATCATGCTTGTGAAGTAAAGATGGACACAAATAAAGAACAAATCTTTTTGAACAACTTTTAAAAGTGTCTGGTATGAAGTTCAGCCTTTTTTTTATGAAGCACTTTAAGAATTTTATTTATGTGAAAGGTGCTTTGCAAAAAAATCCTTATTTTTTAAGTAATTGTCATGGTTCATGTTTATATTATATCTTTGTGTCATGTTTTGTCCACGTGTGTGTGTGCGCGCGCGCGCGCTCTCGGTACCTCTCTCAATGTGCCAGTGTGAGCTAGCTAATTAATACTACCTCCAGTTTGCTTTTGTTTTTTTCCTTTAGTCTGCATGTTCAGTCCAGCAACCTTCACTTTGAGCCCTAAAAAAAAGGAAAACTTCAACTTCCCAAAGTTTTTCAGTTCATACATGAGCTTCAGTAGTCCTGGTGGAATGTGTTGCTGTTTTGCTCCCTTCATCTCAGCCTTCGTCCCTTTTACAGGATTTTTCCCCCATTTATCTCTCCTCCTGTGTGCCTGCATGTTCGCAAGTCCCTATATCGAATAGTGGTGTGAAAGTCAGGAGCACTCACTCCGCAGTGAAATCCAGGGACAAAAATGTCACCAGAAGTACACTGCACCGAAAAAAAATGATTGCTCAACTTGAAGCAGTCTCAGTCGAATGAGAGTCTCGAACTGATGTTCCAAATGTCTTACTGTCAAGGGGCAGCAGCAGGGAATAGTGTGCGTGAGCTTGGCTTTTACATGTTAAGTCTGTCCTTTTTCAGGTCTCCATGGTGGTCATGTGACTCAGGCCTATTTGGCGACACCTGACATTTCATGTCATCATCCTGGATCCATTCCTCATATATTAATCTATCTACAATTATTTCATCCTGGTTGTCTATTCTGTGATTTTACATTTGTCTAGTCTGTACACACAACATTTATTTTGTGTCTGTCTGTTCAGGGAGAGGGATCTTTACCCAGTTGGTCTTGCAACACATTCTCATCCCAAGTCGTCACTTATTGCAGTTATGTCAGTGGACTTCCATGTCTAAATAGAGGTCTTAACTTGTGTCTAAATAAAGGTCTTAACTTATGTATCTTTCTTTTTCTACTCTTACCATTCTGGGATGCTGCCTGTCAATAAATGCACATTATGGGATGACGCTGCACGTGTTTATGTTTCGGCAACAACACCACATGACAACCAATGCCAGGATATCAGCAAACACACATGTTGGCACGGATGGTTAGGCTTAGGTGACACTGTCAGAAGTTAGTTAGAATTAGGGGAAGAGAAAAAAAACATCACATTCAAACAGGAAGTGAACACCAGACTCCCACATAAAAATTCCAGGTTTGTTGGACCCATCCACCTCCCCTCCCACCTGCCCTTTTGAGCGTGCTCATCCGCCTAATGTTGTTTCTGGAAGTGTCCTACCTGGCCATGTTCTCAAGTGACGCCGTCTTTGCACATTGCACATATCAGGCAGACAAGGCAGGTGCTGCCCACCATCATTTGATGACACAACCAGTTCTGTCCATGTGTTTTTTCACCTGATGCCGTCTCGTAGTGTTTCATGCACATGCAAAAGATGCCTTTTGGCGTTGCACTATTACTCCAAAAGCACTGAGTGGCACTATTTTACAAGTTCAGCAGTTCAGGATGAGAATAGGCTAGCTGTTCCTGGGATTTCTTCTGTTTTTTCCTTGTGAAAGGATTTTAGGGGAATTCTTCCTTATCTGAAATAAGGGGCTCTAATGACATATGCTGATCATACACCTTCAAGTGAGTTTGTGATTTGGGATATTGTACTGAGTAAATTAAATGGACTGATGAATTACTTGACTAGTGAAAGTAAGAAATGACAATGTTCACTTTTGGACATTTGGATATCTTGAAAATTGTAGCTGCACAAGTGTTGCTGTCACATGTGGCTTCTGATGTTTGTGTGAACAAGTTCTCATACTTGTGCTCATTCAAGTTTAACTAAGTCCGATATCTATTTCTTTTGTGTTCTTCGCTAAGCTAGACTCTAGACAGTCACAGGCAACAGCAGACTTGTCAATCATGCATGTATTAACAGGACTGTGTCAGCAAGTGGGATCTAACCTTAAAAGACAGTTGTAATTTCAGATGAACTGTACATTAGTTTTACAGCATGTACAAAAATAAATGTTCATCTCACCATCTGCCTGTTGTGTATATTTGGTTGTGTATGTGTATTTCCAGTTGTATATTAAACATCCAATTCATACACCCATGTAAGTATATCTAAGTAAATACATGCACACAGACAAACACCCATGTATTAACACATTTACACAATGTGTACACACACACAGAAATGCCACAGAGAGAAAGTCTTTGAATTCCCGAGGAGGTATTTTCACAAATTCATATTCAGGAGAGTAGGGACTGATCAGGCTGTGGAAATGTCAGAATCAGTCAGCCAATCCTGGACAAGCAAAGAAACACCATGGTCTGTGCGGCTGATAAGAATAAGAGCATGAGTGTGTGTGTGTGTGTGAGAGAGAGAGAGAGAGAGATCGAGGGAGAGAGAAGAATGAGAGAAAGAGAGAGAGAGAATTAATTGCCTCAGCATAGTTTAAAAGATTTTTTTAAAATAACCAGATAAAAAAAGAGAGATTGTAATTAGCTTCACTGATTTTGAAAGTTCAGTAGAGAGTGCAAGAATAAGACCAAGACCTCGCACTATATTTCTGTTTCTGCGTTCTGTAGTATGCTGCTGCCCTCCACTGGACTGAACCAGTCCTAAAAGAATAAAACTGTAACAGAAAATATTGTGTCATACTTCTGTCCTGCATTTTGGTTTTCATGCATCAATTGATGATAGAAATGTTTTTTTATAAATGCAAAGGAAATCACAAAATTCAGGCTGCAGGTGACAGTTATGAATTTATAAAAATATAATGGAATATACTGCATTAACATTCTCAGGCCTTCTGTAGTGCTTTAGAAAATATTTGTTATCCTCTAGATCAACTTTTCTCATTTATCGTTCTCTTTGCTGAGTAAGCACACATGAAGCTCTGTTCTGTTTCACACAGGCTCCGCCTTCAAATAAAATCTATTGGTGGATATTCTCCTACAGTTTTTTGATGAAGGTTCCCCTGAGTCTTCAGATTCTGCTGTCTTCACAGAGGATGTGACGGCAGGGCTCAGGAGTTGAGCGATCCCTTTCTCTGCTGGCGGTGGGACCACAGGGAGGCTGCTCCATGTATTCAGGCCCTATGCAAAGGCCTGGTCACTCCAGGTCTGTCTGGCTCTGGGGGGGGGGCAGTATGGGGTTGGTGACCCCATACTGGGCAAGGTATTCTCCTCCCGAAAGCATCAATCAGTTATGGTCGCCCTTTCCCTGCTCTTACTCTGGCCCCTTCCCTGGAACCACTTTTACAAGACAGCTCCCAGGATCACAGAGGCACACAAACCTTGCCACAACGTTAAGGTGGCGATTGTCAGAGGGATGGCGATTCTTGGAGGGGATTATATTTATCTGTCTGTCATTAACATGATATTAAGTTATAACTGTGAGATATTAACTATTAAGTATGAGATGAAATGTTATTATAAAAATATTAACTCAAAGTTAATAGTATTTGTATTTGGTTAATATACTAATGTATTTTAAAGCAGAGAAGGAATAATAAAGAGTCATTCTCCCTGGTGCATTTCATTTCTGATTCTGACCAAATTTTAGCTCAGTACACCCTTTTTTCTGTTCTCTGCTTAATGAATTTAGAAAATGTTATCCTACACTCTAAAAAATAAAACATTGGGTCAACAAAAAAAAGTATGTTAACGTTTTCCACTAGAATTTTTTATGTTAAGCCAACTGCTGGCAGAATTACATTAATTCAAAGCAATATTTTAAGTATGATGAAGTAGCTTTTTGGCCACAATAAAACACATTTTTAAGTAACATGAACTTAATTGTCAACACGAATGCAAGTATTTAAGTTGATCCGACATAATGTTTTAAGTATGGTGAAGTAGCTTTTTGGCCACAATAAAACACATTTTTAAGTAACATGAACTTAATAATTGTCAACACGAATGCAAGTATTTAAGTTGATCCAACGTAATGTTTTAAGTATGGTGAAGTAGCTTTTTGGCCACAATAAAACACATTTTTAAGTAACATGAACTTAATAATTGTCAACACGAATGCAAGTATTTAAGTTGATCCGACATAATGTTTTAAGTATGGTGAAGTAACTTTTTGGACACAATAAAACACATTTTTAAGTAACATGAACTTAATAATTGTCAACACGAATGCAAGTATTTAAGTTGATCCGACATAATGTTTTAAGTATGGTGAAGTAGCTTTTTGGACACAATAAAAACACATTTTTGATCCCTGCAAGAGTTAAGTTGAGCCCTGTCCTATAATAAGGGCATTTTCCTGCGTTTCCCAGAAGGTTAAGTTGCTCAAAACTCCAGCCTTGGTTGTTTGAGGAACATGAGGATGGTGTGTGCATTTCTGTTTGTTTTAGGGTGGATGAGGGAAAACAGCTGACAGCAAGGAGATGACAACAAATACCTTCTGAAAGGCTGCTAACAGTATTTAGTGGCATGAGGGCGATGTCAAAACCTGGCAACTGGACAGCAGCTAAGGGACTCTTTCCTGGTGCTCAAAAAGAACAGAAATTCAGACAGTGATATTCATATTTCAGAGTTAGAACTATTTATTGAAATTTAAGTGCAAACAGCAGCATTTGTAGGCTTTCAACATCAAATGAGCTTCTTTCGATCATCTTTGGCAGTACTCTTACATCATCCTTATTCTCATCAATATCTGACTGTTCACCCTCTTGATTGACGCCAGCAAAGAAGACACTGCATATAAAGTTCAAAATCCACCAATACCCTCAGAGCACAGAGGTCATGGGAGAAATTAACCATAGCTCCAAATCCTTAAAAACGTGCAAACAGCAGCATTTGTAGGCTATATTCTCCTGAGACACAAAACAACATGCACTCAGAAGCTTATCAGGAGGAACAGTGGTATAAAATTAAGTAAAACCCAGTGCAAGAATCACCATCCTTTGACTTGAACACATGAAAACGATTCAAAACAAAAGATGACAGATGGCTGTACATTAAAGGCACAAATTTCAACATCAAATGAGCTTCTTTCAATCAACTTTGGCAGTACTCACATCATCTCCTATCTCATCAATATCAGACTGCTCACCCTCCTGATTAACTCCAGCAAAAGAGGTAGGTAGGTCAGTAGGTATTCATACTATCTCAGAAAAAGAACGAGTGTGTGTGTGAGTGTGTGAGATGTGAGCCTCTCCCTCACGCAAGGTCAATCAAGTCTGCTCTAGAAAATACCGTACTTGAGATTCATTACTTTAGAGCTGGCTTTTTGTCCATTGAGCTCAAGGCATAGCTTCTGGAATACCTCAAAGGTAAATTTCAACTGCTTGGGATAGCTAAGGTTAAGCGCATAGATTACTCCCATCAGCAAAGCACAGGATCTGGCGACATCAATCCCCTGCAGGATCTTGGTTCCCTCGACTACAATGGTTGCACGCCCATCACCAATGATGGCAATCTTCATCACTTGCATTGCAAGGTCTGCATCGAGCTCCTCCACATCCTTGTAGAAGAAATTAAAAGGTGTTAGGATGTATAAAATACATAGCTCAAGCTTTAGGGTGACATGAATAAGGGAATGCAGGATGACCATGTACTTCAACTCTCCACGCAGGAAGGCTACAGAGACATACAGTTCAAACAAAATTAAAAATTAAAAGCGTACTCAATTACTTTCGTGGTACTGCTTGAAAAGGTCCTCCTCCTTCTCTCCAAAATAGACCATGAGGCAGCGAATGGCAATTTCTCTGCGCTTTTCAACTGTGTTGTCCTGATTCATGGAAAAAATAGATCAGGTGTTCAGTAAAAATCAGATGCAAGTGTAACCCAAATAATGACAATTTGAAAAATATGAGTGTTAGTGCACAATATACCTTGTTCATAGCAGCTATTTTGACATTTGACATGAAAACAGTGAGGCAGAAACATATGATTAAAATAAAGGTCTATTCATAATAAAGTTAATCATCATACCTCAAGAAGCATGTCCTTAATGTGCCTCATCTTCAGGCCTGCAGCTCCTCCTTTTGATTGGGTCAAGGCCATCAGTTTCGGGGTGCATTGGTCAAGCTTGGCTAGAAAGGTCGATTCAAGGCTAACTGTTGTTATCCTCTTGAATTCTTCACTTATCTGCAGGACACACCAGTATGAAGGACCACAAGTGAGTGAAGTATAAAAAATCAATGCAGAAATAAACATTTAAATGTGTATTTGTATACATTTAAATGTTTAGGGTCTTAATGTATTTATTTCTACATTTCTTTATTTATTTTACTTCAATTTGTGGACATATATCCACAATGTATCAATCCACAGTACAAAAATACTGGCTTAATAAACATTTTGATCCAACGTAATGTTTTAAGTATGGTGAAGTAGCTTTTTGGCCACAATAAAACACATTTTTAAGTAACATGAACTTAATAATTGTCAACACGAATGCAAGTATTTAAGTTGATCCGACATAATGTTTTAAGTATGGTGAAGTAACTTTTTGGACACAATAAAACACATTTTTAAGTAACATGAACTTAATAATTGTCAACACGAATGCAAGTATTTAAGTTGATCCGACATAATGTTTTAAGTATGGTGAAGTAGCTTTTTGGACACAATAAAAACACATTTTTGATCCCTGCAAGAGTTAAGTTGAGCCCTGTCCTATAATAAGGGCATTTTCCTGCGTTTCCCAGAAGGTTAAGTTGCTCAAAACTCCAGCCTTGGTTGTTTGAGGAACATGAGGATGGTGTGTGCATTTCTGTTTGTTTTAGGGTGGATGAGGGAAAACAGCTGACAGCAAGGAGATGACAACAAATACCTTCTGAAAGGCTGCTAACAGTATTTAGTGGCATGAGGGCGATGTCAAAACCTGGCAACTGGACAGCAGCTAAGGGACTCTTTCCTGGTGCTCAAAAAGAACAGAAATTCAGACAGTGATATTCATATCATATATATATATATATATCATATAATAAACATTTTATAATCTCACCTGTGCCTCACTAAAAAGTGCAGGCCAGCGCTTCATGAAGTCACTGATGGCAGGGGCCTCTTTCACTATTTCCTCCCGGCGAAGGCTGAACGTCTTGGCCATTTTCTGAGCTACCACCTTGGAGTTGTCCCTTTTCATCACCTCACTTAGGAGCTCGACTCCCTCTTTTTCCAAACTTGCAGTAGTTTCACCTTGAGCATGAGGGGCTAAGTAGTTCACCTCAGCCTTCTTTGGTTTTTTCACATTCTTTGCCGGATACTGGTCATGTGTTGTTTTCCTCTTGAAGGAGTTCACTTCAACTTCAGGGCAGCCGAGACCTCGAAGTTTGCTTCTGAAATTGTTCATCTTATATTTTAAGCGCTGCGCCCATCCATAGGACCCATTAAAGGACCCTGGTTCTTTGAGGCAGGGATGCTTTTGAGTCAGGGCCTTTGCAACCTCACTGATCTGCAGACTTGATGGATAAGCAGTGTACTCATAAATAGCTTCCGCTAGTTTTCCAAGGATGTCTGGGAGTAGTGGAATGAAATCTTTTGTAGGGAAAAGAGTCCCATATTTTTTGAAGCGCTCATTGGCTGACTGAATTTGGATCTCTGTGAGGCCAGAAAAGCTGGGAATTGGAAACTGAGCAGGCCAGCGCCGGGAACGGTGGCCTGGACCATCTTCAGATGATGAAAGAATCAGTGTGTCATTGGTTGACACAGATGAGGTGTCGTCAACATCATGCTCCTCCCAAGGCTGATCAGTCACATTAGTCACATCAGTTAAGGTTAAAGTTATTGTAGGATCCTGGTCCTGGACAAACACAACCTTGATTGTGTCCTTATCCTTGAGGTCAGTTGTAGAAAAATGGGTGAAAAACTCATCACCAAAATGAACATCTTTATAGTGAAGACGGAAGTCTCTAACGGTGCGTACCCACCAAACGCGATTAAAAATGATTGCGCCTCAAGATTACATACAAAGTCAATGCAAAGACGCGATTTGACGCCTCATTTTGCCGGGCGACGCGATGGACGCGATTGCGCGGCGCGTTGGACGCGAAATTCGCGGCGCGTTGGACGCGAAATTCGCGTCGCATCCAACGCCTCGTGTCCAACGCTCGAGTTGAAATAATTGAACTTTTGCGGCGTCGTCGCGTGAAGACGCGCCGCGACAGCCTATCAGCGTTGAGATCGTCATCGACGTGCTGACGTATGGACGTCCTGGTGTTCCCTCGCAAAATCTAATCAAACCGCCAGAAACAATGGAGGAGCAGCTTATCGTCGCCGTCACCGCTCACCCAGAGCTGTACGACAGTTCCTGTCCCTTGTTGCAGGAGACGGTGGAACTTCGCCGAGCTCACGCCGCCTCCGTGAGGGTAGCATGCACCCAGAACCGGCGTCGGCGCCCTAGCCCGCGAGCGGCGCTGGGAACTTCTCCAGAGCAGATGCGGTGCAGCGATCGTCAACGAGAGAATGAAATGGCGGAAGAAATGTTGTTGTTTGGGCGGGCTCAACGCGCGGCGCGATTTCGTCGCGCGTCGAGTCCCATTTTGGGGTTTTTATGCGGCGTCAAAACTGGAGCGTCCGGCGCGACGCGATTTCATTTGAGGCGCGATGAAATAATTTTTATCGCGTTTGGTGGGTACGCACGGTAACAATGGAAAATGTATCACGAATGACTGAGTGAAGGTCATCCACCGTCTCAGGTATTCCAGATGGTAGTACAACTTTACGGACATCATGATCCGCAAGGATCACTCGGAGTTGAGCCGGTTGTGACATTATACAACCTGTACACAAAACATATTTCAGTACTTTTTAGTAACAGCTAAAACAAAACATGTTTCAATATTTTTTAGTAACAGCTAAATGGTGAATAATGTTAAGAGGATATAATATTTGACCTCTAGGTATGGAAATCAGGAACACATTTACTATATGCCAAATCTGAAAACAGTAGGAAGACTGTGATATGCGAGTTTGTATCATTTCATCTGAAAATCTCCACAAAGTATGGGCACCATCTATGGAACATAAATGCTGCGCTTAAGAGTCATAATGCTTGTTCCACCAAAGATGTAAGATATTAAGGGGAACGTGTCTGATAGCTCAGCTGGTTCTATGACTTTCACAAGACCGTTTTTCTCAAGCACATAGCTCCTCAGATGCTCAACTGACCAAGCAGTCAGACCCTTCACAATGAATCCAACGCTGCCCTTCACAACCACAATCTGGATCAACTCCCCAAAATCTGGTAGCCCACCAGTGGAACCATTAGCCAAGATCATTCCACTAGTGTACTTGGTGCCCCTGTAACACACACTTTTGGCTATCTGGACACATGTCTCACCAGGAAACTTAGCCTGCAGTGCTTCTTGGATATCCCCTCTCAGCACACTAACATCCACTGTAGACAGTGTTGTCGCCTCTAATAAAGGTCTGGCAGCTCTGGAATCATGTTGGTTACAAGCAACTGACAACTGATGCTTCATGGCGAGTGACAGCAGAATATTTCTAAAGCTACGAGTATGCCTGACAACACGCTTGAAAAAGCTGTGCTTTGCCTCAAACCGCATTGTCCACAGTGACACCAGAGGACCATAAGCTCTGATCAGTTCTGGATAATGTTCCAGGAAATGGTGTTTTGGGATGAGGCGTTGCTCTGGGAAAACCATGAGAAACCTGTGTTTATGCTCAGATATCTTACTATCCAGCAAGCAAATGGTCTCCTCTGTGTGGACTTGGTTAACAACAAGCTCAACAATGTCTCTGAGCACAAGAAGCACTTCCCATGCTGGGTCACCTTCAGGAATTGTCGATCCAACCATGAGTGGCAAGAGTCGCAGCAAAGCCCAGTTCTCGTGGGCATTGCCACCCACACTTTTCCGTTGGGCAAAGTTCACAGGGACAGGCTGTGGTGCATCGGTTTTGTCTGACCATTTATAGGGGAACTCTTTGATGCATTTGTTCCGCTCTTCAAGAGTGAAGTATTTGTTCTATATGAACACTCGTAGGCACAGTGCTATTTCTAGGGGCACTATACCTTCAAAGAGATCATGCAACACATCAGGCGGATACCCAGACAAAACATGAAAATATTTCAGTTTTGCTGTCAGTGCACACTGTCTCTTCACTCCATACACATGCATCAAACTATCATTCTCCTGTACAGCCTGAATATGCAGTGTGTGTTGTTCTTTTGTTCTGAACAGGAATGACCCTGTTCTCACTTTACCATCTTGAAACTGTGACTTTTCACCTAGACAAAATCTGCAGATGTATGAACAGGAAAAGCTCTCAACAAATCTGCCCATAGAATGGGCACCGAGATTGTCTGCAACCACACTAAACACTGTGCCTTTGACTCTTCTGCCCAATGCTGGAACATACAGTCCTTCCTCCTCTAAGACCACAAGATCTTTGAGCAGTATACTGTTTATATAGTAAATATGTTATGATCTATATAGTTAACGCACTGTAAAATCTAATAGCTGCCCTGACTTGCATAACTTTATTTGGTACAACAAAATGCACTTCTTACTGGTTTTTATCACAGAACAGTTAATTGCAGGGTAAAAACACATATAACTTATTCTTCAGAGTGAAGTTAACTTAAACCAAGCTCCAAAGTCTGCCCCAAAAAGTCTGAATAGAGGAAGAAGAAGAAGAAGAAGAAGGAGAAGAAGAAGAAGAGGCTGAGGTGTATTGTATTGTAGTGTAAAGTTTTTTGTTTTTTTTTTTTTAAAAATTGTATTTTAATCATATTTTAACCCTTATTTAGCTCTCAGTCACTTTTTTTCTATTGCCTCTGACTCTTGGGCTGCTAAAATGTGAGAATCTCCCGAGTGTGAGATTAATCTACGGAAGCCCTAAGCGGACGTGTTTTTTTTTTTTTTTTACAAGCCGTTTTCTCGATATAACGAGATATTATCTCGTTATCTTGAGAAAACGGAGTTTGTTTTCCTGAGATATTATCTCGTTATCTCGAGAAAACGAACTTTGTTTTCCCGAGATATTAAGTCGTTATCTCGAGAAAGCGAACTTTGTTTTTTTTTTTTTAACTTTATTGAATGAACGTCGTTGAACGATCGTTCAGCGCGGACAAATGCGCAAGGTAAGATGATTATTACAGGAACACATCACCCAAATTCATCAGTAATCATAACTAGATTATTATACTGTTGCTCTGGTGCTTTTTGGTACGTGCAGGGGCGAGAACCTACATGCATTTGTCCGTGCTGAACACCGCACGGCACCTGCTGTCACATCATCCACCCGCCACTTCTTCTTCTGACGTTCATTCAATAAAGTTTAAAAAAACAAACCAAAAAACAAAGTTCGTTTTCTCGAGATAACGACTTAATATCTCGGGAAAACAAAGTTCGTTTTCTCGAGATAACGAGATAATATCTCAGGAAAACAAACTCCGTTTTCTTGGGATAACGAGATAATATCTTGTTATAACGAGATAATATCTCGTTATATCGAGAAAACGGCTTGTAAAAAAAAAAAAAAAACACGTCCGCTTAGGGCTTCCGTATTAATCAGTCTAATCTAACGTTTAATAAAACTAAACAGCCCAGTGGCTACAGCCATTGTCATTGAGGGAGGTATTGTAATGTCAGAGCTCAAGAACCTACCTCAGGCATTTTGCCTCTTGTTTGGCCTGTCATATGCCTTATACTTGGACTACCCTAAAGCCATGACTTTCACCTTCATTCAAAGAGTGATACTTGGCTTGGGACTGGACAAACACCCATGAAAAATACAAATTCTTATAAATCTTCTGTTGAGTTTGAATGTATGTGTATACAAGTGATGACATTTGGCATTATATTTCACTTGTTATTGACAATGGACCAATTTACTTATTGTTATGTAAATTTAATTCAGGTATTCAAATTGTCAGCCCAAGGGTTCAGCAGCCAGTTACATATAGACACTGCCAGTGAATGTTCATTACACATATGTTAGGTTATTACATGCTGAACTCTGATTTTACATAGAGTTGCTTGGTTTCTGCAAATAAATCATTTTAGTTTGTTTGGTATAAATGTATTAATTATAGCACTCACATAAATGGTAAAAAGACCTGCATTTGAGGGCGCCCAGTAGCTCACCTGGTAGCGCAGGCACCCCATGTACAGAGGCTGTGTCCTCACTTCATGTCATCCCCTCTCTCTCCCCCTTTAATACTTGCTGCTTGTCTGAATAAAGAAAGAAAAGCCCCAAAAAAGAATCTAAAAAAAATCCACCTGCATTTGTTTGGCTCCTTTCTAGTCTTCTAATCACTCAGAATACTTTGGCACTACTCATCATATTCACCCATTCATACACACACACACATACATATTCCATGGGCCCAGGCCACAATTCTCACTAACTGGTTCGACCCAAGGTGAAATTCTTGTCTGGTCTTTTGTCAAAGTCTATATCTCTAGATAATATTTCAACATAATAACCCATCCCAGGTGGTAGATTATTCCCAAATACTAACCTTCAATGACACCAACCAATGATCCGAAGACTAAAATGGTATATGGACTGCACTTGTGTAGCTCTTTTCTAGTCTCGTGACCACTCAAAGCGCTTTCACAGTTATTTATTTATTTATTTATTTATTCAGTTTATTTAGTTAGGACAGTGCACATTAATCAACATATCAGCAGTAAGCATCAATATAAATATGCCGGAATTATCTAAATTTCATCCTAAGTCCTAAGGCAGGCACCATAAAAACAGCTACACAGACAGCTCATAGAACAGTTCACAGGACATGACACAAACAGTCCATACACAAAATATCACAAATGAACACATTACATGTCACAATCACCCATTCAGACAAACATTTACACATGGGTGGCTTAGGCTACTGTACAAGGCGCTACCTGCTACACAGAAACTATTCATACACTCACACTTGCATTGGGAGCAATTTGGGGTTCAGTATCTTGCCTAAGGATACTTTGGCATGTTGAGTGGAGGAGCCCAGGATCGAACTGCTGAACTTCCAATTTGAGGACGACCCACTGTACCTCCAAGTAAAAACATAGATAGATAGATAGATAGATAGATAGATAGATAGATAGATAGATACTTAATTTGTCCCTGTGGGGAAATTGGTTTTCAGCAATAATTCCTTCCATATATAATCATAGACAAACCACACACTTACATTGCACCTTAAGTAAAAGTTAGAGTTAGAGACAGGACAAAGGAGATGTTTTGCCAGACCAGCTGTACATAGTGCTTATTACTGTACAAGTTTTAAAATTTAATTCAAATTAAAGGACAGTTTGGATCTGTGTTTTGTAAAAAGAGGGGGGCAATAGCGACGTCCAAATGGGAGCAGGTTAAATGAGAAGATCGGTGGATGCCTCTCATCACCCGCGATGATATTTGCCTTGGTCAAAACTCTGGCTCTGTAAATACATTCAATATTATAACAGTTGACTGGTTAAAATTACTGTTTTCCTAACAATCTTTTTCTGTGCCTCAGTAGCATTTCAAAACCAGCAGATGATGCATAATGTCAGAACACTGTCTCTAAATAAAAGCAGTGTCAAACATGTTGAGCATTTTTGCATTGACATTAGTTTCTTTAAGAAATACATTCTTTGTTGTTCCTTGGTGTTTAGGCAGTCAATCCCATTAAAGTTTTTGATCTTCTGGTTGTTTCTACATGATCCCAGAAAGGACAAACTCATAGAACCTGTCTGAATCATAATCTCAGAGGTTTTTTCAAAACTTTCCATTTAGATTCATTTGGACAGGGGAGCAGATTGAAGAAAATAATATTTGAATTTGATGCAGAAACAGGTAACTGACAGGTAAAGTTTATAAAATTCTCCAAAACACATACTCTGTAGATACTTTTCTGCAACCCAGAATACAGCAGTGGAACCAGGATCTGAAAAGAAACATTATTAAATCCAGATGGAGAGAATGTTGTAATTAAACAAGAGATATTACGGTCAACGAGAATTTGCTTTTAATTCAATATAAAAAATGTATGTAAAATGAATGTAATAAATGTAAAATGTATAGAACATACTGCTCAAAAGATAAAGTGAGTAAATATGATAGAAATACAGTATGTCTGCTAACTGTCTCAAATGTGGTAATACAGTCTCACTAATACACACTTTTACAGCAAAATCCAAAAGATTTGGTTTGATATTGAACAGTGGTTGTCAGAAATATTGGGGATACAATTTAATTTTAATCCATCTGTTTGTATATTTCAAGATGTGCAACATAATACAGTGACATACCCACAGATTTGGATAATTCTTTTTTCATCAATTGTATGTAAGAAACTAATACGTGGATACTGGAAATCCACATATCCTCCAATCCAGAACTGTTACACTGGAAAAAGAAATGGGTTATTATTTAAACATTGAAAAAACAATAGCTAATGAAAAGAAAGAAAACTATATGGGGAGATGCATTATTAGCTATGAGTGCATAAAAAGCAAGTGCATAGAAATTTGACCTAAAAGTTGTACCAGCACTTTGCTTGGGAGTTTTCATTTTTATGTGTATTTTTCCTTGGAAAAAAAAGCAACCAAAAGTAAATTATGTGATCAGAATCTGAAGGAATGTTTTGGGTTTGTGTATATGTGTGTGTGTGTGTGTGTGTGTGTGTGTCTTTATCACATTGTGGGCACCTCCTGTGGGCAGCTCCTGCGCACCGTTGAGCTTTTCTTTTCTTTACTTTAATGCTTTTATACTATTTCTAATTTTCCTACTTTTTGTGTTGTAAAATTTTCTTTTCATCGGGAGTGCAGCCTCCTGCTGTTCGCAGAGACGTGGCTAACTGTGCTAACTCTGGACATGGCTGCACATCACTATCAAGGAACAGCACTGCTGCAAGGACATTGAACTATTGGCCATGAGCATGAGGCCTTACTACCTGCTGAGGGAGTTCACACATGCCCTTGCAGTGGTAGTGAACGTCCCCCCTCTGCTAGCGCCAATGCAGCCTGTGATATCCTGCTCTCGGCAGTGAGCATGCTGCAGACACAGCACCCTGATGCCCTCCTCCTCATCTCTGGAGACTTCAATCATGCCTCTCCATCCTCTTCTCTGCCCAAATTCACCCAGTATGTAACATGCCACACCAGAGACAATAAAATACTGGACCTGTTTTATGCCAACACCAAGGAGGCATACCAGTCACACATCACACGCTCACATTCCTCTTCCTCCCCTGGGCCGAGCCAACCACAATATTGTGCACCTCCTGCCTGTGTATACAGTAAACCTCTTGTGCACAGGCAGCCTGCTGGCAGAAATGGTCTGAAGAAGCTGAGGAGGCCCTGAAACACTGTTTCAACATAACACTATAGGATGTTTTCAGTGACGCCCATGGGGAGGACATTGACAGCCTCACCCACTGCCTGATGCACAGGAGCATTGTGTCAGTGTACAGCACCAAAAGTAACAGCATATTAGTCAGGTTTTCCACTGCAAAATCTAAATAGCCCTGACTAACAGTGTTACTTTCTGTAAACATCAGCTCAGCGCATCAGCTCTGTAACAGTCTACTGATCTGAAGTGGGGTCGCCTGCGTTGGCACCAATAGGTGTCTGTGAAGGTTCTCATTCATCCAAGTCATCGTTCATCCACTGTAGTTAAGTCAGGTCAATTGGACGTAGAGTTTTCTTGAAGACGTTCCACCTCTCATCGAAGAGGCTTCTTAGGTAGGTGAAAAGCTCAGCCAGCATGGACAGCCCCCTCATCTGCATTACATTTCTTGGTGCGTGCATGCGTGCATGACATAAATATATAAATAAATAAATAGCATTTATAGCATATATTCAGGTATTAAGTGATTTGTTTATTTATTTATTTATGGCATATATCTGGAGGTATTTTTGTATTTACTCACTTAATTCTTTTTTTTTAAATTATGGCAGAATTGGTTCTACATATAGTATGAGGCTCTGTATCAAAACTATTTCAGTAGTGGTCTTTAACGGCCTTCCGTGAAAAGACCACGTCACATTTACAGGGAAACATGATATCATCTTTTTTAAATTAACTTTTTGTGAACATATATAAATGTGGACTCCACAATGCTAACGGCATGAATATTTCACAAGCAACGCATAGCTTGCTGCCTAAGACTGAATGTTTACGCATAGACAATCCCCTTTAAGCTGATCATCATACTGTGTTGAATGTACCAGTTGTACTTCATGTTCAGGTTTGTTCATGTCGAATTTTTCATAGTCGTTAATAATAGTAAATATTCGTGGAGGCACAGGCTCCCACTATAAGGTTAGTGTATCATTTTAAAGCCAGAGAGGCCTATTTTTCCATCAGCGTTACTTTTAGTGCTACTGATCCTACATGTTAAAGAGGCTTGTTTTATAATTACACTGCATTTCTCAGTAGAGAGAGATTACCAGGCAATTGTGTATCACAATACTTCTCTCCTTTTATTTGTGAATCTCTCTTTAAATTTTGGGTTAAATTTTGGGCTAATTTTGATCCGTGCAGCCTCCCCACTATACTCTGTGTTATTGCACACTGTTTTTCAGTGAAGACTGTTTTGTAAGGAGGTATCGTAAGGTCCCTTGGTTTAAGGCCTGGAGAATTTGAGTCAAGTTCAGTCAAAATGTATTATGTTCTGTTTCTGTTGAAGCACTCTTATGTTCATAATCTGGAGAGTGGTCGAGCATTTCTTCTTCTTAGTGGGAACGGGGTTGTTTGAGCGAAAAGCAAGAAGCAAGATCTGCATTGTATCCAGGGAGATACTCAGGGTTTCCATTCCTACGAGGATTGGGATTTTCTGTTTTTGTACGCAGGTATGTATGTGTGTGTGTGTGTGTGTGTGTGTGTGTGTGTGTGTGTGGAAGTCTGGTGTGCCCCCTTTTTTTTTTTTTTTTTTTCTCTTTTTCCTCTTCTTTTTTCTCTCCCTCCAGGGCTCAACAGTTAATAGTAGGACTGAGGAATGCCGATGAGTGGTAGGAGCATCCGCCTCATCTCCTGGAATGTCAAGGGGATGAATAGTATTGTTAAAGCCAACAAGGTACTGTCACACTTACAGGAACCTAAGGGAGACCTATTTTTCCTGCAGGAGACTCATCTGTGTAAATCTGAATTCTCCGTATTAAGAAGCCCTGGATGAGTCACCTCTTTCACTCAAAGTTTTCAGAGAGGGCTAGGGGTGCAGCTATTATTGTACATAAAGACGTTGCTTTCGAACCTTCGGGCGTTAAGTCATGGCACTGGGCAAGTTACAGAACACTCCTGTGGTCCTGGCCTCAATATATGCTCCAACTTGGGATGACGATAAATTTATATCTAAATTTTTTTCTAATATCCCAAACGTAGCAGATCATCACCTAATAATTGGAGGTGATTTTAACCAGGTCCAAGATCCTAATCTTGATAGATCATCCACCAAACAATCTGGCCTATCTAAGGCGTTGAAGTTTCACGCAGACCAATTAGGCCTATCTGATCCGTGGAGAACCATGCATCCTCATTCGAAAACCTTCTCTTTTTTTTCACATGTTCATAAGTCTTACTCTCGGATCGACTTCTATCTGCTCGACAATAGATTGTTAGATAACATACTGCTGTGTGAATATCATAGCATAGTAATTTCTGACCACTCCCCTGTCTCCCTAAACATTAACTTCCCCCAGGGCAAATTGCCTTCCAGACCTTGGAGATTTAACTCGCACTTATTATCTGAACCAAAATTCAAGGACTTTCTAATCAATCAGATTCAGTTCTTCCTCGACACGAACGACACTCCGGATATAGGTAGTGATATACTTTGGGAGTCCCTCAAAGCTTATTTACATGGTCAAATTATATCGTTCACTTCTGGCTTTGGGAAGTCGGAGCGCTCTAAATTAAAACAAATATCAGAAGAACTACAAAGGTTAGACACCCAATTCTCTGCTGACCCCTCAGATGCTTTATATAAGAAGCGAGCGCAGCTCCAATCACAGTATAACTTATTATCTTCCGGCCGGATTGAGAAACAACTCTTACACACCAAGCAACGCTTTTTCGAGCAGGGTGATAAAGCAGGCAAACTTCTAGCTTACCAAGCACGAACTGAGGCTGCATCCAGACTTATACCTAGGATTAGGGTAGCTTCAGATGACACCACAGCATCCTACCGCTATTAACGATGCATTTGTTGACTATTACTCTAAATTGTATTCCTCTGAATCCTCTCAATGTGATTGGGATGGTCCAAACCCCCTTGACCTGCTCTCATTTCCTCAAATCGACCCAGCGGTTGCTAACGACTTGGGTGTACCAATCACGGTCTCTGAAGTTAAAGATGCAATAAACTCTCTACAGAGCAATAAATCACCAGGTCCTGATGGTTATACCTCAGAATTTTATAAGACCTATTCTACAACCCTTGCCCCGATATTATTTAAGGTTTTCAATGATGCTTGGTTAAAGGGTTGGTTGCCATCCACAATGTCAGAGGCTTCAATTACACTGTTGTTAAAAAAGGATAAGGATCCGCTTCTTTGTAGTAGCTAGACCGATTTCTCTCCTGAATGTAGATTTTAAAATTCTAGCAAAAGTTTTAGCTGGCCGCCTCCAGAGAGTCATACCATCCCTAGTCAATCCTGATCAAACTGGTTTCATTTCAGGGAGACATTCATCTTCAAACACACGCAGGTTACTTAATATTCTCTATTCACCCTCTACTGATTCTCCTGAACTTGTTTTGTCCCTAGATGCTGAAAAAGCTTTTGACCGCGTAGAGTAACATTCTTAATAAATTTGGCCTCAGCCCTGACTTTGTGGATTGGATAAAACTCCTCTACGCCTCCCCTGTAGCCTCTGTCAACACAAATGGTATTAAATCACGCCTTTTCTCTTTACATAGAGGCACCCGACAGGGCTGCCCCCTTTCCCCGTTGCTATTTGCTCTGGCAGTCGAGCCCCTGGCCATTTCGTTACGGAGTGAGAGCGGGTTTGAGGGTGTCACACGCCATGGACAGCTTCACAAAATTTCCTTTTACGCTGATGATCTTCTTTTATACATATCCAACCCTACCTCCAGTCTCCCTAAAATTTTAGATATTTTTGAGAAATTTGGGAAGTACTCTGGTTACAAATTGAATTTGGGAAAAAGTGACTACATCCCAATTAACTCTGCCGCTGACCTTCTCCCCCATGGTCTCCCCCCCTTTAGGAAGGCTGCAGACGGCCTTAAGTATCTGGGAATCCTGGTGACAGAATCATTTTCCCAATTATTTGCCAAAAACTTCAACCCATTACTCGAACGGTGTAAATCAGATTTGGCTAGATGGTCCTCTCTCCCACTCTCTTTGGCTGGGCGGGTCAACCTGATAAAAATGTCGCTACTTCCTCAATTCCTTTACCTCTTCCAGCATATACCCATCTTCATAAGGAAATCTATCTTTTCAAAACTTGATCAGCTGATTAGTTCCTTCCTTTGGGGTAATAAGCGAGCACGAATTGGTCGAACAGCTCTCCGACTTCCTAAATCCTTAGGAGGACTGGCTCTCCCAGACTTTCGCTACTATTATTGGGCCTGTAATATCAACAAGCTTCTCCTCTGGAACACTGGTAAAGCTGTATCCGACCGCCCGCAGTGGGCTTTGCTTGAAGCTTCCTCCTTACATCTCTCTCTCTGGTCTGTGGTATGCTCTCAACTACCAATGTTAATTAAACAGGTTAGCCCTAACCCAATTGTAACAAACACACTGATGATTTGGAATCAGTTCAGAAAAGCTTTTGGCATCCACACTCAGTCTTGTCAGTCCCCAATTTTTCGCAATCATCTGTTTGCACCTTCATGTTCTGATCCAGCCTTCCGTACCTGGTCTGAGAAGGGTCTGGCAACGCTTAACGACCTTTTTATTAATGGTGTTTTTTCCACATTTACTGACTTGGCTGCAAAGTTTGCCCTACCAAAAACTCACCTCTTTCGGTTCTTCCAAATAAGACATTTTGTGAAATCTTGTTTCCCTCAGTTTCCTAGCAGTCCTCCAAACTCTCTTATTGACCAATTTTTAACCCACAATCCCAAGAAGAAAGGACTCATAGGGATCACATACAAACAAATTCATATATTGTCCCCAAATCAGCTGGTTTCTCTAAGAGCTACTTGGGGTCAGGACCTCGGAGTTCCCTTAACCGATGAGCAATGGGAGGTGA
Source organism: Plectropomus leopardus (assembly GCF_026936395.1). NCBI lineage: Eukaryota > Metazoa > Chordata > Actinopteri > Perciformes > Serranidae > Plectropomus > Plectropomus leopardus. The sequence continues at coordinate 589,665 of NC_142180.1, forward strand.
TATTAAATAATGTTCACTTCTCCTCTATTTGTGCGAGGCATGGCCTTCTCCAATGTAAAATCCTGCATAGAGCCTATCTCACTAATGCCAGGCTGGCCAAAATCTACCCTGACAGAGCAGACACATGCAATAGATGTGGGCAGGCTCCTGCGGACTTTGTTCATATGTTTTTATCTTGCCCCAAATTATCTGAATTTTGGACAGCAATATTTGAAACACTTAGTAAAGCAACAGGCCGAACCATACCCCTTGAACCCCTTACTGCCCTCTTTGGATTGTACTCCTCACACAGTGTGTCCACGCGAAGAATCATAGCCTTCACCACATTACTTGCTCGAAGACTTATTCTTCTAAAGTGGTCTCACGCCTCTCCCCCAACTCATAATAAATGGATACAGGACATACTGCGGTGTATTACATTGGAGAAGATTAGGTTCTCCCTGAAAGGCTCCTCAAGCAGTTTCTATAAGATATGGCAACCATTCCTCACATACATAGATGCTCTGTCTATAACAGCAGAAACCAACTGATATCATCCTTCATATGGAGAAGGATAACTTTTACATCATGGATGTATTATAAGCTGCTCAGTGGCGCATGAAACAGAGAAAACTCTTTTTCCGGGTTTAGAAAAGTGTAAAATACCCGGATCTACTGGCCCATAGAGCATGCGTGGAAGTGATTAACGGCAGCCGAACGCAGCCGAGTGTACCCGAGCATTGACTCCGACTCACTGGCTCGCTCACACAGATGACCCGAGTGCTCGAAGCGAACAGCGCCGGTGCACGAGCATTCCTCTCGTAGTAGCTGAGCTTATTAGCAACAGCAGCTAATCGGCGGTATAAGGACAGCGCTGTCGGTTTTAATATTTACGTGATTATCAGATAATGGTATATTTCTCTCTCTCTCTCTCTCTCTCTCTCTCTCTACACATACACACACACATATACATACAACTCATCAGGAAATCATATCGTAATCATGACCGGAGAAATCAAATTAACAGAATCGGAACGTGTCGCGCCCATAAAAAGGTAATAAAAGGTGATGCTTGTAAAATTGCCCCGTGATTTATTACACAGCTCAACTTTAAAAAATACTATGTTCAGTACCTTTCAGTAACTGTCACTAGTGCTCCGCGCTGCTCACTGATAACCGGTAGTTTGAATACAGACCGTATACTGTATATACGGTCTCTGATACAGACACGGTAAGACGTCAATATTACAGCTGTACAGCCAACAGCGTATGTATGTGTTGTAAAATGGTAAAAATGATGAATTGTGATTAAAAACTGATGAATTACAGCAAAAATATCCATTACTACGGCCGGTACGAAGCCTGCGCTGTGTCCGTAACTCTTAGTGTTACATGCGCGTTCACGCAGTAGAGTCCCGCGGGTCCGATGCGTGTTCCTTTTATGTTTGGAGACACACTGAATTCCAAATCTTGATTCGGAAGATAGCGCATTTTACATCTTTAGGACTTAATGTTTTTAATAATGGCTATAAAAAAATGCGGTTTACATGAACTGACTTTTAAAAAAAATGGTGTGCGCTTGATATTATTTGGCGACATGCCTGGCGGGTGGGCATAGGAATCATGCGAGTAAAAGCAGCACCACCCGCATAGGGCGTGCTGACAACACACAGCAAGCGCTCCCGTACTGGCCACACGGAGGAGAAACGAGAGAGGAGCACTTGACAACGAACTATCGGACAACTTCGGTGGGATACCGGTTTGAGACAAAAGTAAGTCCGTTTTTTGTTAAATTACTTGTTTTGAAAACGTTTTTTGTGTAATTGGCAGATGAGATACTGTTAAAAAGCAATTCATGGAGAAATACGTTTGATAGAAGTAGGCCAGATGAACCCCTGCATCGCCATTTAATTAACACGCTGTGGTTAATGACAAAATAATTACGATGATGAACGATAAAATTTGCACAATTAAAGAGCCAAACTGGCGAGTGTTGTCAGCGTGGGCTGGTTTAATGGCACAGGAGTGAAACGTAACTGCTAGCAAAGTTTGCTAAGCTGAAACTAGCACAATTTTCACGATAATTAGTAGCAGGCCTTTGGCTGTTTTTATTACCTTTGGCACGGTAAATACTAGAACATTGAGTGAGGCAACTCTTTGTGTTTATCTAAATTGTATTTTCAAATAAAACTGTTATATTTTTGAAGAAATTTGTATTTTGGTCGGGGTTACATGCGACAGTGCAGCTGCCTTTTTATGACACCACAGTGAAAGTCCCCATCAGTCAATTGACGCTCTCCTATGTTAGTCACATGGGTAATTTAAGATGGCGTAGCAAATAATTTGACAACACAGAGGAGATGGCACCCTTTCTTAACTGCGGTCACGCCAGCTGCGCTTCAGAAAAGCTCAGTCGCGCTATCTACACTTTAAAATTGAGTGCGCGTCTACACCGCGTAGTACGGTATAGCGTGGCGGCGGCTTCGTGGTGCATTCAAACAATCAACAATCAATCAATTTTGGCTCTTTAGCCATGGTCTTGATAGGTTTCAGTGGTTTAAAATATGCAAAATTAGCTACATAACATGCCAACATTTTGAATATTAATCCTCAATTTGTTCATCAGGGTGGAGGACATTTGAATGTGACTGAATTCTCAGAGGCTGAGGTCTCCAGAACCACTGAGCAGCCTCCTCAGGGATTTACGGATTCCGAAAAGGAGGTATTTATTCTCAGTGACCATCCTGTGTGGTCTTGTGGTGCTGATGCTGCATGTTTTATAGACCTCTGCTGATTGACCAGCACTTGAAAATGTACCTGATGTTTTCAGGATAATTGTCAGTAAAGCTGGAGCTCTGCTGTGACGCTGTCTCAAGTTATTCTGATGTTATGAACCAAAATCTGTCAGGTTTACATTATTTGTGGGGTCCCCGTGAAGTCATTTACTCTGTTACATTAATCAGATGTAATTACTTTTGTCCATTTTTTTAATTTGAAAATATTATCATGTGTGGTATATACCCACACTTTCTGATCTTCTCAGGGATCTACCAGTCATACCAGCTTAATGATGGGTAACATTTAGGCTCTTCAGCCATAGTCTTGATAGGTTTCAACATGCCAACATTTTGAATATTATCACCTTGTTTATCAGGGTGGAGGACAACCAATTGTGACTGAATTCTCAGAGGCTGAGGTCTCCAGAACCACAGAGCAGCCTCCTCAGAAAATGTATCTGATGTTTTCAGGATAATTGTCACTAAAGCTGTAGTTCCGCTGTGACGCTGTCTCAGGTTATTCTGACGTTATGGGGTCCAGACAAATGCATACAAGTGCTTCTTTCTTGTTCATTTTATTTATATTCAAGTGCAGGTCTTTTTTGTCAGTATGCCCAGATTTTAGTGCCTTTTTATATCTATTTCTTTATCTTTTTTTTCCTCTAGGACTCCGATGCAACTCGCCCTCTTCCCTCAGGGACAAAATATGGGGTGAATCCTCTGGTCAACTATACAGATTCTGATGAACCTCAGAGTCCATCTTCTACTCCTGAATTTTGCCTCTCAGAGCTGGACCACATTATTATTCCAAAGCTCAGGAGGACCAAAAGTATACAGGTAAACAACACACACACTGCAAGAGACACATTAAAAGTTGTAAGCCTTTCATCATTCTACTGCCTCATTCAAATTTATTCTATCAATTTTTTTGAGATAGATGAAAAACCAGATTGACTTTGATTCGGATGAGCTTTATGACCCCACCTCAGATGACAGTGAAGAGGAATATGTTCCTGAAACTAGTGGGGAGTCTGAAAGTACAGACAGAAGTGAAATGTATGAACCTGTCCACTCTGTCTTAAACATTAATGATGTCAGCAGAGACACCTCGCCCTCACCACCAGCCTAAAAGCCTCCTCAAAGCAGGTTGTTCGAGGACGTTCACCTGTCAGAAGGAGAAGTAGCTCTGGTCTGATGCGTAAAAGGCAACACTTGAGTCCAAGACTGACCCACCAGCCTGACTCATCTAATCAGAGTGCTGGGAGAGATACTGTTCATGCTTCCAAAAAGTCAATGGTGGCTCAAGAACAAGACCAATGTCTTCCTGACAGTTCGTCTTCCGTTCTTACACAAGATAGTATTTCTGGTGGCCCTTCCATATCAGCAGTCTGCAAAAAAGAAGATGGTACAAGAGTCTACAACAAGAAACAGTACTGTCTGTTCTGTAAGTTGGGTGTGGTAAAAATTGCTAGACATCTCAAGTGAGCTCATCCCAATAAGTCAGAGGTTGCACAGGCTTTTGCTTTTAAAAAAGGCTCCAAAGAAAGACGAATGCATCTCGAACATTTGAGAAACAGGGGCAACTCTGCTCACAATATTGAGGTACTACATTCTGGAGCTGGTAAACTTGTTCCTCACAAGCAGCCAAGAGTGGACTCGGAAGCAAAAGATTTTTTGCATTGCGCATACTGCTAGGGCTTCTTTGCGAGGAAACTCCTTTTGCGGCATGTGAGGATTTGCAAGTTGAGGCCTAGTGTTCGACCCAAACCAGGCAAAACCCGTGTCCAGGCCCTTTGCGCTTTCACAACGCCTCCTCCACCTGGTGTCAAACAGGACTTGTGGAAACTATTAACCAACATGGTTCAAGATGAAGTTTCCACGGCTGTGAAATCTGACTTGTGTATCCTTGATTATGGTGACCATCTGTACAACCGTCTGGTATATGATCCTGGAAAACATGAATATATACAACAGAAGTTAAGAGAGGAAGACTTCCGCTTTGCTCTAGAAGAACTAGTTCCATGAAGACCATTCAAGACCATGTCAGACCATCCAACTTCATGCAAGTTGTTCAGGCCGTGAAAGAATAAGCAGGTTATGATAGTGCAACCAGTACGTACAAGTGCCCCAGTCTTGCGCTTAAAATCGGGCACAGCCTGACAAAGATTGCAATGCTTGTCGAAAGCCATGTAAATAACGATCCCGTTGCTGCCAAAGAGGCACAGACATTCCGCAGAGCGTACGAAGCTCGCCGGAACGAGATGATTTCTGCAGCATCGCTGAGAACTCTGCAAGAATCAAGGTGGAACAACCCTCTGCTGCTGCCGTTCACGAAAGATGTTCAGACGCTGCATTCTTATTTAGATGTGAAACAGCAGTATTTCAGCTCTAAACTCTCAGCTGAGACATCGGCCCAGACATGGTCAGCGCTGGCCAAGGTCACGCTGACTCAAGTGATCCTTTTCAACCGACGAAGATCTGGGGAGGTGTCAAAGATACCCATGTCATCATATTTGTCAAACAATGCATCGTAGCCTTAAGATGATGTTGTCAATGCTTTGTCAGAAGTAGAAAAGAAACTGTGCCGCCACTTCAGACGCATCCAGATCAGAGGAAAAAGGGGGAGAAAGGTTCCCGTTCTTTTGACACCAGGAATGCAGCACGCCCTTGATTTACTTGTCAGTAAACAAGAGGAATGCGGGGTTCCTCAGGAGAACAGGTACCTGTTTGCAAGACCATCTGCTTTTACCTGTTACCGTGGCTCTGACTGCCTTCGACATTTTGTAAAAGTATGTGGTGCAAAGAGTCCTGAAACTTTGACCTTCACAAAGCTTCGAAAGCAAACAGGAACTCTCTCACAAGTGCTTAACCTCAGCAACACCGAGCTTGACCAACTAGCCGATTTTCTAGGCCATAAGAGTCCACCGGCAGTTCTACAGGGTTCCTGAGGGGACCCTTCAACTTGCTAAAATCAGCAAGGTTCTCATGGCTTTGGAAGAAGGACGCCTGGCAGAATTTAAAGGAAAGACCCTGGATAACATCAGCATTGACCCTGAGGGTACTATTAATTTCTCTTTTATTCATAAAATAATCTTTTTCAATGATTTTAATTCTTATCATTTCAGGGCATGATTACAACATGTCAAAATCAGATGATCTTTAATAGAAGTCTATCTCCCTCATCCTCATATAGAGAGTTTGCACCCTGACAGTGACCCTAATGAAGCTTCTGATTCGGATGCTGAAGGTTAGTTTTCTCATAAGATTTTAAATTTGACCTCCTGGTATATTTTAGGATATCTGTGTACAATATCCAGTTGCATTATCTGTTTACTATCTGCTCATCGATGACTGGCCAACAAATATGTTTGTTTGTTTGGTTTTTTTTGGTTCATTGATCTACATGTTAGTTTGCCTAATATCAAAGATGACTGCGTAAGAGCAGCATATGATCTAATTTAATGGAAGACTTTTCTGTAGAGACAGGACTGATAGCAATCCTCCTCACAGCTGGTATAGTGTGTGTTAAAGAGTTAATACATGTGTATTAATGTGCTTTTTGATATTCCCAGCACTGTTACTAGCTTTTAACAATAATAAATAGTTTTAAATGGAAAAAATACTATTGCATGCCCTACGTTCATGATATAATCTCACTGTAGTATGAACTTTGTACATTTTCCATAAATGTCATCCGAACGTTGAATATCCATATCCCAAAAGTTTAGGAAGATCTGGCTAATTTAATGGATGTTCAAGGGCTTGTTTTGGGCCCGCCCTCAAATAAAGCTAACATTTAGCTTTCCATGCACATTTTTTAGATGTATTTTAATGTGTAGTTTGGTCCTATTTGTCTGTTATCATGGAGGACCCATACTGCATAAAAACTATTAGTTACTACAGAAAAACTATTAGTTTTCTTGTCAAATATATAATGTTAGTGTGGCTGTGCTACACAATCAGAAATGCTAAGACTACTGCCAGTTTTGACTGTTGATTTTTTTTACTTTTGATTTTTCACCTCTAGCCCAAAGTGTTGAGGATATTTTATGTGCTGTTATGTTTTTTTTTTCTGGTTATTTTTAATTCTTCTTGTTTATTACAGGGAGACAAGTAACATCTAGGCAGAGGGCAGATGTGCTGCCGGATGCGCAGCTTCAGGATGCATCACCTTTGCAGAGCACCACTGCACCTCAACAGACCAAAGACCAACCACCATCACCAAAAAGGGAAAGAGGCAAGTTGTTTGAGGTTGTCTAATATTAAGTAGGTCTCCATTACAACAAACAGATATTTAATCTAATGGGACTTTGAGGTTTTTTTTAAAAAAAACAATCACTTGTAGGTTTGGAAACAGAAATGATTATCTGTTTTTTTTGTGTGTTTTTTTCCTCTCAAAAAGAGGCCATGGGAGAAAGAAGAGATCCTGGCTGTTGAGAAGCACATTATGTCCTTCATCATGACGTGCCGCGTTCCAGGGAAAAGTGACTGCGATAAGTGCCTTGAACAAGAAAAAGTAGCACTCAGAAACAGGAATTGGTTAGCTATCAAATTTTACATCAAGAACCGAATCACAGCTCTCAAGAGGAAAGTGTAGGTTTTTTTATGTTGGACACCATTTAATTGGTCTTTAATTTTGTGGTCAACCATTTTTTGACATAGGCTTGGTTTTATATTCAGTGCAAGCCCTGAGATGTCTTTGACATAGGCTTGGTTGTATGTTCAGTGCGAGCCCTGAGATGTCTTTGACATAGGCTTGGTTGTATGTTCAGTGCGAGCCCTGAGATGTCTTTGACATAGGCTTGGTTGTATGTTCAGTGCGAGCCCTGAGATGTCTCTTTGACAGACATACTTAAAGCTGTCAGATGTCATTAATCTGAACTGAGTTCAATAAAAGCGATTAGCTTTAAAATGCACCCATTGATTCAAGTTTCATGTTTCGAACAGCCTACAACAAATGTTTAAATGGGAAAATGAAAAATATAAAAATTTACCATGAATCCTCTGGCGGGCCTGAAAAAAAACACTTGTTTTTAAGTGACATTTACAAGCATTTACAAACAGTTTATCTAATCCAAAAACTGGCACAATTGTCAGGTTCACAAGTTTCCCATGGTACCTGAATGTATCACAAGCGATGTCAGCAACGTGTCTAAACAGGCCAGAGAAGACGAGCGCGTTTCATAAACATCACTCTGATTCTCATGTCGATTTGAAAATTTGCAGAAAATAAACAGTTTGCTTCATCAGCTCAAATCTGTAAAAAACAATTAATTAAACACGTCTCATTGATTTAAGCAAGTTATGAATGATTCACGCATGCCCTGTATTCGCGGTTCAAAAATATTTGAATTTTGCTGCCCATGGCCATCTTGCACCTAGAAATTAGTTGTAAATAATTATTCATACGCTCTTCATTGTTTTGAAATACATATTTAATTCCTTTTTTTAATTCTTGTTATTTTCAATAATAATTTAATGAATGATTTATTTCAATCAGATTATGCTATACTATATGGCAAGATTAAAAAAAACAGACTAGAAACCAGCTTGGGATTCAGAGCATTAAGTTATTCATTTGCACGATTTACCACAAAACACAAAGCAGCGTCATCATCAAAACTGTATAAATTTAGCAGCTCAGGCATCAAGCAAGGAGTACTTTCCCCCCAAAGAAAAATTCAAATGGTGTAGAAAGATGTTTCTTGTGAAAGTTGAAGGTATATCAGGGCTGGTTTTACAGTAGATCAGGAGACTAATATAGTAATAATTATAATTCCTTGAGCCTAAGATAGTCCTGCAAAATTAATAATCAATACTTGATGACACAAAAGTATACCAAAAAAGTTTCCAGGCTACAGGTACTAAATACTGTGTTGAATCTTGGGTCCATGGCCCTTTCTGCATTGACAAGTGTTCAGTTGTTCCATAATGTAAGCCTGGCCTGACTTTTGTGTAAAGTAGTACCCAGGACATGAGAGAACCCAGACCGTGTGTATGCATTGACCCCAGAAGTTATTAAATACCAGACAAGACCCCAAATGTCACTCTCTAGTCTGGTCAGGGAGCTCTGCTTTGTCTGATTGGTAATATGAAGTGATTTCTCTGTTTACCTATGCTCCAGTATGCTGCCTGATTTTTTTCAGCACTGTCCAACCTTCAGAAAGGCTGGTCCCCACATTGGATGGTCTGCGCATGCGTCCTAACAATGGGACAAAGACATGTATGTGTGTGTGTGTGTGTGTGTGTGTGTGTGTGTGTGTGTGTGTGATGGGAAATGGATGAGGATGTTAGAGAATAAAAAATATAAATTGGTATTTGATCCAAACGGAAGATTTTTTTCCTCATGTTTTTTGTCTATTCTGTAGATTGTATATATACTGGGTATGAGGTTGAGCTGAGCTTATTTGTTTGGTAGATGTGTGTTGTTGTAGTTGTCGTATGCGTTTTTTGGGGGAGGGTTTTTTGGTGTTTGTATGTGTGTATGGTTATTCTGTTGTTATTGGCCTTATTTTACGTCAAAGGTCTTCCTTAGGGGTTTTAGTCCTGTTTAATGTTTTTTTTTTCTCTTAATTTGATGAATTACGCGGAGAAAATTTAAATAAAATCTTTTTTTTAAAAAAAAACAAGAACCTGTCTGAATCATATTATTTGTTTATATGTTATTGTCTTTGTGTGTGTAATTTTATTTGTGATTTTATATTGGTACATAAGATCTTATAATCACAGGTACCAACAGGCAATATGCCAAAACAATGACTGTCCCTAAAAATGATTAAAGCTGCTCATTTGAAATTGTTATAATGTTTCAAAGTACTTGTATGGACACCACAAACAAACTGGTACCAAAGAGATTTTGCCACCTTTAGTCATATCAAACTCTGGTCTGGCCATGGAATAAAAGAGTAAATGCTACTGTGTTCTGGTATTTATAGGGATCCAACTCATCATGGCTGTTTGTTGATATATGAAAAAGATGCAAAACAAGCAAAGAGTTTCTGTAACAGTTGCCACAAGGCAGCTTCTCAGTCTGCAGTGCACATGTTGGACCGAAATGACCATGAACTGAAGGGTACATGACAGCAGGATTAATATACCACATCTAAAGTCCTGATCCCATAGTTAGACAGAAAAGCCAGAGTCAGGGGGGATCAACAAAGAATGAGAGGATTCCATTGAACTGAGACTAGGTGACCACTTTGGTCAGAGGTTTTAAAAGCTATCGAAATGTCTAGAAAAAGAGATGAGATTTTTCCAATATTTTTTTATTGAGTTTATATGCAAGATGTAAACCTTCCAAAATTAACTGTACACATTCCATAAACAGCAACAGCCCCAAACCCTTCTCCCACTCTCTCCCATCCCTCCCATCCTTGGTCAGACAATAACCAAACGACACTAACAATGACCACAGAAGGGGAAAAAAAACATACTCATATGCCCATATAGATGCATACCTATACATACATGGATGCAGTCCAAATATGTCTGTACATGTACACACATATCCACATAATCACGATACAAAATAGATAAATATAATAGATCAATGAATACATGAGTAAAAAACAGTACTGACATCAGCTCCAAATACCAAATACCAAGCCTCTACAATACCAGCCAGACATCTTTGTCACAACCTCATCAGGTCCAGGCAGCTTTTTATTGTATACCACAGTTATCTTTTGTGAAATGTTAGGTAAGACCCCTGGGCCCTAAAATCCAACAAAGGTGGACCATGTTTCCTCCAATTTTTGATAAGCTCTGCATATAGCGTATTCAATCTTTTCTAACTGAAACATCAGTATCATGTCCTGGAACCACTGGATAAAGGATGGGGGCATTTGACTTCCAACTGCACACAATTTGATGGTACATGATAAAAATGATTCCACATTATTTCTTGGTTCATTTTGGGACACTTTATTGATAAAACTCATTTTTTATTTTTTGTGACCCCCTCATTCCAAAATATTTTTTTCGTTGCCTGAGGGCAACATCGTGCAACAATGGTACAAAATCAAAGAGAAAACTCTGAACTCATTTGTTATAAAACAATACTCAGACAACAATACAACACCAAAAAATCTTTTAGAAAAGTCAACAAATAACTAAACAAAAAGCAAAAAACCCAACTGAAACATATTTACATATTTCATTTGATACAGCCGTAGGTTTCATGTATCATCATTTCATGTATGCATTGTGCCACGTCAAATTCTCCATGTGATCAGATTTTATTCAGTGTGGAACTTTAAAAAACAGTTCTTGTCTGCTGTGAAGCAGAGGTGTGTGCTGCACTTTCTGCACATGACTTTGGGTGTTCCTGGGCAACCAGGAACCCTGCATCTCCCCTTTTTGTCACACATGACTGGCCAGTGTGCGATACTGTCCAAGCGGACATCCTGGTTTGGGATGGGAGCTGTGTGGCCCTGCTTCTTTCTCTTCTCCTCATACTGTTGGGAAATCCCACCACTGATTCGCCCTCTCTTCCTGACATCTTTCTTGGATTTGCACAGACTGTGTGCAATTTGGGCCTTGAAAGCATAGAGGTGTATGTGGTCACTTCTTGTCATTCCATTGTCAGTGCAATCCCGTCTATAGAGGAGCCAAGAGGTCACCACTGCCATATCTATGAAGTGAAAGACAAGACGGTGGTACCACTTCTTTGACCTGATGTTGGTGCGATACAAAGCAATCAGTGAATCCAACAAGTCAACACCTCCCATGTGCTGATTGTATGTGGACACTGCTGCAGGGCATGGGACCTTGATTTTCTTCTTTTGGGATCTGTCCCATCTGTCAACATGGGAAACAGGGTGAGCACCGATGTAGCTGCTGAGGAGGGTGACTGGTCTGTTGTCGTACCACTTGACTGCATGCAGCTGGGTATTTCCGAGGCACGCTGTTTTTTCTTGGAAGGACCCGCGGCCACGTTTTTTGAGATCAGCGTCTGGAGTCATGGAACTGCCTGGCAAGCGATTAGAGCGCACCGTACCCAGACAGTGGATGCCTTGCTGAGACAACACAAGCATCAGTGGGACTGAGCTAAACCAGTTGTCAAAGAATAGCTTGAAATTCCTATTCTTTGGTATTGGCTCTGCCAGGCGCAGTACCACATTGCCACTTGCCCCTACATCTGGACAGCTTTCCCAGTATAAACTTCAAAGTTGTGAGGAAGGCCATCTGACCAGTATTTTGTAACCCCACTTTCTTGGTTTACTGGGTAGGTACTGCTTGATTCTGCTCTTGCCCTTAAATGGCACCATTTGTTCATCCACACTCAATGTCTCACGCATCGGAAGTTGTTTCAGCTTGGTGAGGAGGTGATTCAGAAAAGGCCGGATCTTGTACAGCTCATCATAGTCAGCCATGTCTCTCGTGGGCTGAAGATTGTTGTCGCTGAAGTGGAGAAATTTTTTGATGGCTTCCCAGCGTGCAAGAGGCATCACATCAGCAACATGTGAAATGCGGCTACTGTTGCTCCAAAACATGCGGGTGGCTGGAAGACCAAATAATGACATATGGAGCACAGTGCCAAAGAACTGTTCAAGTTCTTGAACAGTAAGGTTGGGTGGCTTGGCAGGATTGCATTGGATGCTGTACAGGTTTGACTCGTCAACAATAAGTTCCAAGAGGTCATCAGAGAGAAGATTTTTGAATATTGGTATGGAGACAGAATTTCATTGGCAGAAGGAAGGGTGTGTGACCATACAGGCTGTGCTGTAGAAGCAGTGATGTGACATGTTTTCCATCGAGGTGTCTTGGAAGAACTGCTCTCATCCTGTAATTGTAATTTTGACTTCTTTGTGAGACACACAACCTCCCACCGCCTCACCAAAATGTCAGAATTCAGTTCCTTAACCACATGAGACATCCTTCCCTTCTGTCTCCTCATCAAGATTCAAATTCGTTTGTATTTTGAACTGTGATGAGTTTAACTCACACCTTTGATAGGAGGCCGAGGGGTGTGTTTCTCACACCTTAGGGCGTCGGTCCTTTGTATTTCAATCACGTGAGACATCCTTCCCTTCTGTCTCCTCATCAAGATTCAAATTCGTTTGTATTTTGAACTGTGATGAGTTTAACTCACACCTTTGATAAGAGACCGAGGGGTGTGTTTCTCCACAAGCATAAAATGTCCAGTTTTCCCCATGCTCGGGGTCTTTCTTCATCCTAACCGCTCACATGTTGATTGACCTTTTCTTTGCAAAGGAAATAAAACCTTGTCGGCCGACAGAAGTCTCTATTTCATTCTTCACCAGCAAAAGCAGCAGAGAATTTCCACCACAATCCTCAGAGGGATTTTCACCATCGTCTTCATCTTCATCCTCACTGGTATCTTGATTGTCTATAAACATATAAAAAAAAATTAAGAAAACGCAGCAAAAAACAGGAATAACTAAAGTTGGAGATCAATAACAACCAAAGGAACAATGTTTAGAACTCTGTTTTTTCTATTCAGAACTCTATTTTTTCACTTCTGCTCAAACCTTGCATTCCACTCCACTCCTCCTCACTGTCATTGCTGTCTACATCACTGTCCTCACTGTCAGATGGGATTTGCCTAACATGCTGATCCTGTGCTTTTCTTCCATAGAAATATACTGTGTCCATTTTCTGTCAAAATGTGTTAAAAGACGTAAAATTTAATAAGACATACAAATATATTTAGATCTCATACTGTGAATTATGCATGTGGTATGTAATTACATCCAAACACATAGTTAGCAAAGACATCCATTGAAAAGTACCCCTTATCGCACAACGTTGCCCTGAGGCAACGTTAATAAAAACTGATATTCTGAACAAGCTAAATTAAAAAAACTTCATAAAACCCGACAAAAGGCTTCTCTACACCTTCATGCACACACACATATTTTTTATTTACAGTTTTTGTCATTTTAAATAAGATTACAAAAGCAAATAATCTTACCTTCTTCTCACACCATGTGCGCCGGTGGCCGTGTGTCAGAAAAGGAAGTCCTGCCTTCAAATGATGCTTGATAGAGAATCCCAAACTTTACTGGACTATTATTTGATACTTTTTACATCATTCTAGCTGGCTGCAATTATTTAAAGAGACAAACATTGCTCATGGGGCTTAAAAAAACTTTACGTTGCCTGAGGGCAACGCTGTGCAGTACAGGGTTAAGGAGAATAAGACTTCAGGTCAAAAGAGAGGTGAAAGCAATCTATTCCATTTGATGGGTCGGTAAGCCCTCTACTAGCTGAACTGACCCATAAATAGCAAAAAAAAGGAATTGGGTTTCAGTATTTTAATGTATAAAGGTGAAATATATTTAAAAACTGAGGACCAGAAACCAGTGAGGGATTAGCAGGACCAGAACATGTGTCCCAAAGACACAGGTGTGTTTACATTGAGGACATTTCAGAGGATTTTTGGGGTAAATATTGGACAATTCATCATTGGAGTAGTGTAGTCTATGAAATACTTTGAATTGTATCAAATTGTATCTCACACAGACAGATTTTGAATGAATTAGTGAAACAGATTAATTCCATTATTCATCCAAAATTGTCTCACCTACATCCTGTTCCAGGGCAGCCCTCATATGATCCCAAGAGGGTGCATTATGTTCTGATTCACACTATATATTTTAGAGATTAGCCCTTTAAAGTATGGATTGGATTTAAGGATTATGTATCTTGGACCTGTATCAGGTGGGCTGGGGTATGATGAGAGATATTTTGAGGCAAAGTTGCAGGCTTGGAGATAGCAGAAATAATGGCTTTTGGGTATAATGTAATTTCCACATTAAATTATCTAAATAAGTGATTATTGAAGAAGCTGGCAAAAAAGACCAGTCCCCAGCTATGCCAAGCCTTAAAGGCCAGATGCAATTAAATAGGAGCAAATAGATGATTTAACATCAACGGAGTGAGTGGTCGCTTGAATAAAATTGAAATGTTTCTTAAACTTGGTCTACAGGAGTTGAACAACTTTTTAAAGTGACAGATAATGACGATATTAATAAAATTACAAAAATAGACATTACAGCTGTTGTAAATTACCACAAAAAAACCTGTAATTGTGAATAACCATAACATTTTGCTTTTTTCACATAAAAGCATAGTCACAAATGTATCATGATTTCACAAATATTTTTTTCTTTGATTAAAGATAAAACTGTTATATATAAGTTTGTAACTGTAAATGCATTTCTAAAATCAGATACCTTTAGTAGAGGAAGAAGTATTGGTTCAGTAATTTTATGCAGATTTGACTGTTAATTGAAAGATATTTTGTTTAATGTAAAAGTTTTCACAACAAAAGTGTTGAATGAATGTGTTTTTATCAGTGCATGATATCCATATCCATAAGCATTGGTAAGCTGTCAAAATATAGTTTTTATCATTGAAAGCAGCCATTACTGTCATTTTACAGATGCTGACTTTCATTTTGCTTTATGATGCTATGACAATGGCAGCACATGTAGATGCAGCAACCAATAGCTGTCCTTGCTGATTTTATGCTATATTTTTCGATTTTTTTGACTCCATGGCACCTTCTGCTGTAGCATGACTTTTCTACAATAGAGAAGCACTTATCAACATCAACTTTAGTGTGGGGGTTTAGACTGAATGCAGCAGACCGTAAGAAGATCTCCACCGTTGGCATACGCCAAGCGGCCAGTAAGACCAGGGGGGAGAAACGAAACAGAAAGCTTCGACTTGGACCGAGAGCTGCTCCTCTGCCAGGCCTTCTTCTGGCTAAGGTCGCAGGAGAATAGAGTGGATTAGATGTGAATCAGGCTCACTCAGCAACAGGCAATCAGAGACTGCTCTGTGCACATCTTCTCAGAGACATGGTTAACTCCTAACATCCCAGATCAAACTAATGCACTGGATGGGTGGACCTTGTTCAGAGCCGACAGGACAGAAGACTCCAATGCAAATTTAAAAAATGTACCGCAGGAATTGTAAGATGCCATCAGCAGCAACATGCCCAAGCAACCAACTCCATCAACTCCAAAGATGTAGCAGAATCCAGGACAAATTTTAAATTCATTTTTTTTAAAACTTAATGTAAAAAATGACAAATAAATCTACCTTCAACCTTATTATAGCTCTGTAACTTGTGTAAATTTAGATTAAAATATTAATGAATTGACCAAAAATTGTAAATATATATATATATATATACATATATATAATCATAGAAATTCATATACTGTTATTCTAGGTATATGTATTATTAACTGACAGGAAAAAATCCCTGTAAAAATAGTAGGTTTATATGATTAAAAGTAAAATGACTAGGCATTTTACAGATGCATACCTTTCTAATAAAGTTATGTAACACTTTAAATCACCTTGACCTTCAATTGAAAGTTGTAAAATTAAATCAAAGTCATGATAAGAGGAATACATATTCTGGTATTTTACAGGACTAAACATAAAAAGTGAGAAAGTAAGAAACAGTGCAAGGTAACACCTTTCTTTTCTCTTTCTGTCTTTCTTTTTATTTAATCCAACCATATTCAGAGACCTAATCATGAGAAGTATTGCAAACAACTTCTTGAACTGACATTGTTAAATCAGAAACCATTCTGCAGACATTCAAACTCTATCTGAGTTTGAATGTAAATACAACAGCACAGCTTCAACAGCAACAAACTTTAAGAGCGAAAATGGGCCTGTATCCAAACACTGCTCATGGAAGAGATAGCACACTTCAGTCTCAGCCCTGTTAGAGTCTGTGAGTGCGACAGTTAATCCCAGTATCCCACATGATGGACACGGTGTGTTTCACATCCCTATTGACCTCTCAGACATACATCAGCCAGATGTTGGCAGAGTTACATGCAGTTTTACATTTTGGCCAGACAGGAGGAAGGAAACAGAAGAATTAAGGGCCAAAAAAAAGAAAGGAGAAATCCATGAGACTTCAAAACAAGCTTCAAGCTCTTTGCAGTAACCTAAAGAATGAGAATGTTGTTTTGTTGTTTGTTTTTTGTTTTCCCACAGAAGCCACAATCTTTAAGTAATGTTAAATAAAGTGTTTATTTATTTATTTATTTATTTTTTGCATAAAGATAATTACAGATGGAACTAAAACCCGTTTCATAATGCAGCTGTAACAAAGTGTAATCCTGAACTCTGAGCTGATGAACCCTGAGATGGAAAACTCTGAATTTTCAGTTTCAGAACTGCTAATCAGAGTTTGTTCAGTCAATAGAGCTCCAATATTACAATTTACCTTAGCAACAGGTCAATAAAAGGCAGAGCCTCCATTTTACTTGTGGAGATATTAATGCAATATATGCTGACTGTGCACATTAATCTGAAAATTAAATTAATTAAAAAGAGCCTCGATCAGAGCGGGGGAAAGTGTCCACAAGTTAACGCAATAAAGTTTTATGTAGTGTTGGCCAGAATTGTTAATTTAGGCCAAAGCTTGTATTACATGTTCAGGGTGACTGTGGCTTAGAGGTAGAGCAGGTTGTCCACTAATCGCAAGGTAAATGATTTTATATGCAGCTCACTCTGACAAACTCACATTCACATTCAGCGGCACCACCATCCTGTTATGATTACAGTACACCAGTCTACCACAGTACGATATTTAATGTTTTTCATATATGTTACAGTGAAGTCCTTTATTTTAACTTCTGCACTATGTGATGTTGTCACTTAGTCTCGGCTTCTCATTTTGACTTTTGTGTTTGTAAACATTTTGTAGTTGCATTGTTGGAGGAAAATGACAACAAAGACGGCTTCACTCAAATTGTTGTGCATGTTGCAAATAAAGACTGAACGATAGATCCAAAACCATTTTTGTTTACTGCTGTCAGAGGATACTATTCACCATTGTTTACTTTAAACAGGGTCTGCTTGTTGTGAGGACACCTCCCAATAAATTTAAAATGCAAATGAGTTCCTTAATGCAAGCCATGAGTCAAAGAAACAATAAATACTTCAATTATAGAGTAAATAGTCCAGTCTTAACAGGAGACTTTTGTATTTTTGATCATCAGAAGTATTATGGATCATCCTCTGCACACCATAATATTCAGAGCAAGCGTCATGGCAGCCTGTCCAGCAGTCGAAATGTCTTGCACTGAAGCATGCTTAGACCAGTCAGCTGAGCAACTTGCTTAGCCATCTTTACACCCTTTTAACAGCCTGCTGACAGTGAAATGAGCCTTCTGAGTCCTCTCCACCAGTTCAAGGCTTTTAAGGAGTCCATACATATGAGTCCTTACAATGCCCTTCCTCTACATACAGTGTAGTCTCATGCTTATGGTCATAGTTGGGACAAACTGCTTTGGGCCTGTCTAGTTGTAACTGGCCTGTGTCTTATCAGCATGCATGGACTTCTTACATCATCTTTGCTGTAAATACAAACAGCAGAAATATCACAAGACACAAGCAATACAACAGGCAGTCCCACTAGCTGCTACTGAATCAGCTCCAGGGCTGCAGGGACACGTTATCCCAAAATACAGATAACCATCTGAACACTCAATGGGAAAATATGGTAGTGTTTTATCTACTCTCAGGGCCCAGGGCTTCATTGTAGTCCACATGGAGCATTATGGCTTTATTGGCTAATATCTCTTTGTTTGATTGAAAAAAAACAGCTATTATGAAGAAGGCTCATAAATAGCATTAAGTCCATCTCATAAAGAAGTCTATTTTAAGTGCTTTAAATGATAAATGAAACATAGGAGTGAGAGAGTGACTCACCCATACAAGTGATTTTAACCTGACTGATCTGCCCAGAAGACAATTGGGGCTGCCCCAGTTTGAATGCGTGAATATTAAACACGTTTAATATTAACAATCTGAAATCCTGTTGTGTGAGGGAAACACCAAAGACAGCCTAGTGCGCACTCTGTGGATTGTCACATGGAGCGGAACAATAGCCATTCAGGAAGCAGGCTGACTAAGGACTGAAGCACAACAAAGAAGAGACATATTGACCATGATAAACGCAGAGCATAAAGTGAGATGGCCCTCAGAAATGGAGGACCAACTTCTTAATTTGTGGCAACAATATAAGTGTTTGTACAACGTGTCCTGTAAAACATACCACATTTGACCAGACAAGGAGAGGTGTTGGAAAAAAATTGCTACTGCAATGGATGTACCAGGTAGCTAACAGCTAACCACATTTAGCTTGTTGTCTGCCATGTTTGTTTACTCTAAAGTCAAGTTTGACCGCACAAGATTTTGAGTTTTGAGAGTCGAGACTCAGTTGTTGGAGGACAGAATCTGTTAGTGTGTGGTGCGCTGTGTTGGTCATCTCGTTGCACACCACATGCTTTAAGAACAAAACTGTTAAATCTGTCATTATTTCTCATCATATGTGTGTGCTGTCACATTTTCTAAATCAGTTAAAAAAATCTTTTAGTGAGTGCCAGCCTACTGGTCTCTGTACTTTTTACCTTCACTTTTAAATTTAATTTTTCATTGAAGAAAAATAATTTCATATTTTTTATTGCCTTATCAAAATGCGAATAAAAAGTACATCAAAGCACGTTATTACAAAACACATCCAATCTTTTTGCATCAAACCACCAGAAGGAAAAGTGCTGCTGTTTTCTTGTAAATAATAAAAATAGACAAATAACAACTTAGTGTCACTAGACAGGTTACATAAGCCTTTATGTTATTGAGAGATTTGACACAGTCACTGGTCATGTGTGTTTGATCCTTAACACCAAGTGCTATGGGGCATCGATTGTGAAGTTGTGCACTCTAAAAGAAACAGTGACATTTCTCCACATCTAGCTCTAAAACATACTTAAAAAAGAGGTGTGAATTTCTCAGTCACTTTGTAATCACATTAAGAGCAATATTTGTGAACTTTGTTAGATTTATTCTTTCGTGAAAAAATATGTTGAAGATGATGTCACTGTTGTAAAAATGTTTTAAATTCTATCTAAATGTTATATGTCAAATCTAAATATTAAATATTAAATCTAAATTCACTGCTGCTCTTTATCTGAAGTAGGGGTGGCTGGGTTGCAGCTTTTTTCATCTTTCATCAATAAATGTTATTTATGGTCGAAGGGAGGGTTATTGATAAGGAAAAACATTTAGGCTACAGCTTCAGGAAGGGTCAAGATAAAAGAAAAATGACCCTAGCCACCGCTCTCCTCAGATAAATAAAGTACAGTTCATTAGAGGGTTTGGGTCATGTTTATGTAGGGGTAACACATATCGACAGGGAAACAATCTTAAACACAACTGGTTCCACACAGGGGTATGTGCACACTAGAGGACAGTCACAGTGGGCACGGACCCCACAGTCTGCCCCTGGCACTCTCTGCCTGGCTCTGTCCTCCACAGGCCTACGAGCCACAGTGAGCCAGGCTTTGCTCTGCTTTGTCTCCTCTACTGCAGCCCGTGCTGTGAGACTGCTCAGTAGGGAGGGCAGCGAACGGAAGCCGGAAAATTGGCCTGCACCGCTCACCTTACAGCAAAAGTTCCTAACATAAGCCTGGATAAGCCAGAGTTGAATCACGGAGTAAAAACTTGTTTCCCACTTTTGATAAAACGAAAATCCATTGGTCGCCATGTACACAGAGCATCAATACATCAGGCTCTTATTTTGGTACTTCTGCCAGGCAGCAGTGTGAATTTGCATATTAGCTAAATATTTAGAATCATGACATGAAGATTTAAGATTTAGATTTAACATTCAACATTTAGATTTAATATTTAACATTTAAATTTCACATTTAGATTTAATTTTAATGTGATTTTAATGTGACTGAAACCTCACTCCTTTTTTTAAGTATGTTTTACAGCTACATGTGGAGAAATGTTGCGGTTTCTTTCAGAGTGCACAACTTTACAATCGGCACCCCATACAGTGCTGCAGTGGGAATCTCAGAGTGTCACTAGTCTAGAAACAGACTGTTATAAGATCTGGGCTTGATCTGAAATGTCAGTCACACAGTGGCGCTTCAGTGTCTTGGAGGGGTTGGGGGGATGATTTTGTCTCTGGGGTGGTTTTTAAGGTAAACTCTGAGCTGATGAGAGGGCTCAGTCACTCTGAACTCCAGATGTACAGAAATGTAAAGTGCCTGTTCAGCCTGCCGTTAACTGCACAGCTGATCGTAATAATATAGTTATCTCAGTGAACTAGCAAAGTGAACTGTTTTTTTTCCCGGGGGACTGAGATTCTACTCAGAGCCATTTGCCTGTGAAGAGAAACCAGGGTTTTCTGTCAGACTAAGGGTTCCATTGAGAACTCTTTCTTTTTGCCCATTTTTGAAAGAAAGAGTTCCTTGAGGACTGTTGAAACCATTCATGTTAATGGATCCTCTCCCTCCCAAATATTAAACTATTTACCCATGTTTGGAATGTTGTTGTTTTTTTTTTTTCTTTTAATGTAGATGTATTTAGACTCCCTGGTCCAACCCATCTCAAACATCTACATGTCAATATTTGGTTATAGCTCCACCATTCTACAACAACTACAACTACAACACTACATGGAAGAAACACTAATTTACTGCTGAGTGGAGTGTTCCCCATTCTCAGGGAGACACAGTCGCATCAGTCAGCGTCCTGCCAGAAGCCCCGTTGTGCGCAGAGGTGCGAGAGCCCATTCATCACTGCTTGCAGCTTTAATTTGTGACTGAGTTTCACTTCCTATCCTTACTGCTCCACTGAAATAATTCAGGCACTAGTAGTAGTAATTTCACTATCCTCCATCCCCACTTGATTGTGAACCACGAGCGTTGAGGCTGAGCTGGAGCCCTTAAGGAGCCCCAAGAAAATCCAGTATGCTAGACGTGGTACCTTTGACCCCAGGCTAACCTGTTAAACTAAAACCATGAGTTCTATGAAACCCTTGTAATATATAAGGATTCTTGGTTCTTGGCGACTGGGGTGGGTTCCAAGTGTTCACCTTTTATGTTATGTCTTAAGAAGACCCTCATAAAGGGTTCTGGGTTAAACCTTTTGAAAAGATTCTACCAAGAATCAAAAAGAATTTTGCTACAGAGACAAGCTAAGTAACCCAATATCGTTCTAGTTTTCACCTTTTCTTTTAAGAGTGTATATGTTAGGACTGTATGTGGTGCACAGAGGCCAGAGACATTCTCCAACAAAAATCGTCTGTGTTCTGGCTCACATCAAAAGCAATTCTCATTTATTTATTTATTCTATACGGACAAGCACAACATGGAGCAGTGCCACACAGTGCAGCATGTATAGGCTGAACAGTCACTCCTAGATGGGCACAAATACACACAGCACAACAGAGAAACACATTTTTAAAAAGGTCCAAAGCTTAACAATGATACAGATGACAGTGAATGACAAAAAAAAGTGAGTACATTACTCCTCATGGCTCATGACTGCAACCCTCTTTAAAGGCTGTTTACCGTATTTTGTTGTGCTTGGAGGTAAAAACAGACCATTTATTAACAACATCCAAAGAGTCATTCTTTTCTAATGAACACCATTCCTATGGAATTTTTTCACCATTATTTGCAGTATTATTTAGAATAGCCATTTTAGACAAATAAATATAAAAGAGTAATCTTGAGGTGTGTCCCAAATAGCATCACTGCATGGTGCTGTAGATCACTTCTCAAATGTTTCTCTAAAGACTGCAGTGCCTTTGTGAGAGCCTTTGTGGTGCTGCAGAGAATCCGTTTATGAAAAGTCTCTATAGCCCACAGAACACTGACATGTCATGGAGCTCTCTCCCAAATAAAGTGAGGCTTTTATGGTGTTTTTTGAGTTGTTATTGTTCAGTGCAGAGCTATACAGAATCAGACTCCAAGTCTTATTTTTTCATGATTTGATTAATCATTATAAAGTGGACAATAACAAATGTCCACAATTAATAAGTGGCATTTCTTATTGCATTGGTCTGAGTAGCCTAGACATCATCATCATCATCATCATCATCATCATCATCTTCTTCTTCTTCTTCTTCCATGAACTCCTCAGTCATTTTATTCTTGTGATTATATCTCTCTTCTCATGTGACCCCCTTCAGGTCACACCGGGATAAACCAGAGCTACGCCTCCTCCACACCACCCCCAACCCCCTCCCCACCACCCACCGCTATAAGAGACAGACCCATGCAGCAGGTTGTTGAAGTCATGACGGAGAGCGGCGAGGCTCTGGACCGCGTGAGGTGAGTTCACACGTAAAGAGGCTGGAGAGGTATGACAGCTGTGGATCGGATTGGGATTGAGTTGGTGTTTTTTGCGCTGAGCCTGTATGATATGAAGCAAATTGCCTTGCTAAAAACCACTGTCTTTTTTTTTTTTTTTTTTTACAGATTTAGGCATTGCAATATAATAATGTAATTTATCAGTTTGTATATTCGTGTTAACGAGCTTGGGAAATTTGAAAGGTTTGGTTTTGTGTTGTTTTTTTTTATTTGACAGCTGTGATGAGTGGATTGTGTATTTTGACTTTAAATGGTGGCAGGATGGTGGTGCAAATGTATTCATTGTTTTTTTTTCCTCTGGACAATAATTAGCATCAGTGCTGGAGTTTAGAACTGTCTGTGTCATATTATCACACAATGTGGTGAACACGGGAGACCTGTCCCTACAGCGACAGTCTCGGAGGAGGGTGAATAATAAGCTGTTAGAATACATAGTGTGCAGTTTGCAGATTTGGAGCTGTGATAGTACAGTTTAGGGGATCCACAAGAGGAACAGATTGTAACTTTTTGTT
The DNA here is from genome assembly GCF_026936395.1 of Plectropomus leopardus. Lineage (NCBI taxonomy): Eukaryota > Metazoa > Chordata > Actinopteri > Perciformes > Serranidae > Plectropomus > Plectropomus leopardus. Next base: position 613,107 of record NC_142180.1, read on the forward strand.
TCAATTCTGTTCTCATGTTGATGCCATTTATACATAAGGACACTTGAAGTGTATCTATGTTTAGAATGTTTGACCACAAGCTGTATAGACTGAAGCACAAACAGCCATGATACATTTCTTTGGGAATGTGTTTCAGATGGAGGCCAACAATAATAATAAAGACTTCAAAAAAAGGAACACTTTGGTGGGTGACATATACCTTACATGATTATTTTATACTAAGTGACTTAAAGGTCATTATCTCTTCGGCCCTTTTGAGGGATGCAAGGTACAGGATTTTTTGCCAATATCCAATATGTCGATATATAACTCATTTGTCTGATAACTGATACCGATATATTCACTTTTTCCACACCTAATTTTAGTGATCATCAAGTTGCTTCTGCAGTGGAATTAACATCATATTCTGCATACTCTCATCATAATGGCCCACCAGCAGATTGAGACATGAAACACAATGCTTTTCAGTGTTTGTGATAGTCATTTATTGTGCAAAATAAGAGAAATACTTCAGTTTAGGATTGAAGTTTTCTACATGTTTACTTTGTCAATTAAAAAATATCAGTTCATGATATCAGTAGTGATCAACATGTTGGCAGATTCCAATATTTGTTTTATATCTGCTGATACTGATGACATACCGATGCTGTCTCGCACACCTAGATATGATCCTGTCTACACTGACCACATCATTTGAAGATGCAGGTTAGCTGACTACCTGCAGCTATTTCTACTTGTTGCTCACGGTAGTTCTTCTGCTATTATTACTCATGCTGCTACTATGATGAAGTACTAGTAGGGGGCCACACAGTTATTGTATGAAATCCTCAGACATGTAATAGTATAACATTGTTCCCAGTTGAATCAAAGGAACAAAGAAACCACTATAATCTAGAATAAAATCAGACTGAGGCTGAAAGACACGATTGGGATCATCTGTGTCGCAGACAGATGGGAATGCTCAGGCGTTATAAAATGTATACATGTAAACTAGTTAAATCATTATTTCTTCCCAGTTTAACTGCTGAGTTTTGCTCTTGAGTGAAAGTGTAAGAAACTAAATTGATTGTGGTTTAAACTATTAGTTTTTGTTCAAACATAACAAATCTGCCAAAAAAGCAGAACATTTCACAATTCAAAATAATGTCGATATGGAAAACAATAAAGACAAACAAATCCCAATTCTGGTCAGCAGCATGTCAAACTCTTTAGACAGACGGTTTAAAGTGTTTTAGCTGAAAATGTCAACAGAATAGATTTATAGATTTAATAAGCTTCATATCCACAGTATGTAATTTCTTAATCAAAACAAACAAAAGAGGGACTTTAATGACCTTAAGAAATGTGGGGTCATTTATTGCCGGTGAAAATCTCACTTGACTCATACAGACACATTGTTACAGATGAGTTAATGTTTGAAAGTTGTATTCACGTTACCGTTAGTCACGTCATGTCACGTCATCTCAGTGAAACAACCAGTTAGTCAGTTGTACTAACTTGCTTTACCATTAGCAGATGAGTCAGGTGCTATAAAGCTGCTGTAATTAATGTTGTGGCCAGTTGTTAGGCTAGGTGTGAGGTAAAAAATCAAACAGACTGAAAACTACGTGTGTGTTGAATGTTTTTGTAATATTGTGATGTTACTGTGTGCATTAGCTCCAGTGATTTATACTGTTAAACACTGACCAAAGCAGTTTCACATTTTTTTCTATGGCATATAGCAATTTGTGGGGTAGGTGGAGTGATTGTAATTTCACCTCTCCACTTACCATGCCCCTGATGTCAGATCTGTGTTCCTCAAATGTAATACCAGGAAGAGCCCAGGGCCAGATATGATCACTGGAAAACTTCTAAAAGTCTGCGCAGATCAACTATGTGATGTTATCAGTGATATTTTTAATTCATCTCTTACTCAGGGGAAGGTCCCATTACTGTGGAAGGAGTCCCTTGTAGTACCTGTGACCAAGTCATCACCTAAAGAGCTGAATGATTTTAGACCAGTACTCTCACTTCATTAGTTATGAAGTGTTTTGAGTGACTGATCAAGAAATTTGTGATGAAGTACAGGAGTTGCTTGATCCGAAGCACCACTCAATTTAACTTTCTGTACAAGCATCTTGAGGGTATGAAAACCCATGTTAGACTTTCATTTGCAGACTTCTCATCAGCTTTTAATACGATTCAGCCACTCATTTTATGCCACAAACTAGTGACCCTTTTCAGTCTTGATCTTGGAATGGCCAAATGGCTTACAGACTTTTTAACATGTAGGCCTCGGGTAGTCAGGGTAAATAATGTCTTATCTCGAAAGAAGTTTTCTTCTACAGGCTCACCTCAGGGGTGTGTCCTGTCCCCTTTATTGTTTATTTTATATACAAATGACTGCAGGAGTCACCACACTGACAGGCATTTCTTGAAATTTGCTGATGACACAGTTTTAGTCAGTTCACTCTAGGATGGAGAGGTTGACCATGGGCCACTTACGGCTGACTTTGTGGAGTGGTGTGACAGCTATTTCCTCAAGTTAAATGTTCAAAAAACTAAGGACATGGTCATTGACTTTAGGAAGACATCACAACCAGCTCACCCATCCATTATCAAGGGTACAACTGGGAGATTGTTGATTCCTACAAGTACTTGGGGACAGTGATTGATAAAAACTTGACACATGACCTCAATATCTCAACAATTTGCAAAAGGGCCTACAAAGGTTATACTTTCTGTGCAGACTAAAATCTTTTAATGTTGATAAGTCCTTGATGGTTTTATTCTATACATCTTTTATTGAGTCAGTTTTAACTTTTTGCTTAAATTCATTTTATGGAAACCTGTCTTTTAAAAACAAAAATCGTCTGTTCAAGATTGTGCGAAAAGCCAATAAGATAATTGACATGCAGCAGCTCTCCCTCTCAGAGATCTTTGACAGATGAGTTGTACAGAAGGCACAGTCAGTCCTGTCCAGCTCTGATCACCCACTAATGGAGGAATTCATTTCTCTCCCATCTGGACGGAGATATAAGCTACCTAGGGCACCTACAAATAGGTACAAATTTTCCTTTGTGCCACATGCAATCAATGCAGTCAACTTGCATTATCCTTAAATTGCACTGTCCCGGTGGCACGACCTATTTAAATCCTTTTTTTTAAATTATTTTAATAGATGACAGGTCTTCACCCACTTCCTCACTTCTTTTATACTCTTTGATACCTCTATTTTATTTTGTTGGGGTTGCTCTTGTCAAGTTTGGTTGTGCTGGACATTGCGATGTTGTCTTTGTGTCAATGTTTCTTTATTGTTTGTAGTTACTGTTGGTTGTGCTGTCACTGGAGACCAAATTTCCCCTGGAGGGACAATAAAACTCTTTGATCTCTGATCTAATCAGTGTTTCTCCTGCGCTGCATGGCATGTCTCAGGTGATCTGATTTTTTGGAAACAGTGTATTAACTAAGACTACACAAGACTGCTCACCCAGTAAAATCGACAGCATCAGTTGTTGTAGAGGATCTCCAACAATTATAATGTGAAAGTGAAAACAACCCTTTAAGAGCTGTGGGAATGTTTCTTGTGTTGACCGTCCCCCACCCCATCATACCCTCTAGGAGGTGCTGCTTCGCCTGTCAGTTCTGGCCTCCATCTTTCTGCTCTCAAGACAAAGCCATGACAGCATTCAAGGGTATCTGGACTCAGGAGTTCTGGCGCTGTGTGGGGGCTGAGTTCTTCGCCATGCTGCTCTTTGTCCTGCTCAGCCTTGGCTCAACCATCAGCTGGGAGGCTGCTGAGGAGACCCCCCGGCCCCCTGACCTGGTTCTCATCTCGCTCTGTTTCGGCCTGAGTATTGCCACCATGGTGCAGTGCTTCGGCCACATCAGCGGTGCTCATATCAACCCTGCGGTCACAGCAGCCATGGTGGTGACCAGGAAACTCAGTCTGGCCAAAGCTGTCTTCTACCTGTTGGCCCAGTGTGTTGGAGCCATAGTGGGGGCCGCCATTCTGTACAGCATCACCCCAGTCTCCGTCAGGGGTGGCATGGGGATCACCAAGGTTTGCCATTTTATTTATTTAAAGCAATTATAAGCAATTAATTGTTCACAGCTTAATTTACAGTAATTAAATATCATAATGCTTTACTTTCTCAAAGGTAATTTCAAGCAAAAACTTTCAATGAGTCTAGTTTTCATCACACATCAACAAAGATTACTGGATCTGATTTTGCAATTCTGAAAGTAATGTTTAGCAGAGCAAAGACTATCTGAAAGTTATGCTTTAGCCCGAGGGGCTGATAGAAATCCTACTAAGATGGTGTAATAACTGAAATGTAATAATATAATATAATATAATATAATATAATATAATATAATATAATATTATATAATATTATATAATATTATATAATATAATATAATATAATAATATGAAATATGATTGACCATTTAAATAGTTAATTAAACCTCTTAAACCATGGGAAATTTATTTCTTTTGAAACATGGAAAGAAAGCAATGAACAATATGAAAAATATTCCCAAACCTTAGCAATAAATTACTAAGAAGTACAAGAAAGAAGGTAGAAGGAAGGTAGAAGGTAGAGTTATTAGTCATTTTTTAAACAAAGTTTAAAAAGCAAAATTACATTTGTCCACGAGCCTGCTACATCTTTGGAGTTGAAGGATGAGTTGATTGAAATGCTGCTGATTTCACTCGCCGTGATGCTGGCTTTTCTCCCTCTCTTCATCCAGCACTTTCGGTTTTGTTTCAGTCCAAACTCCACACAACTTTTACCGATGTTGATAAGTGCTTCTCTATCGTAGAAAAGTTGTGCTTCAGCAGAAGGGGCCATAGAGTCGAAAAAAATAGAAAAATATAGCAAAATATAGCAAAGCATTAGCAAGGATTTGCGGAGCTACAGGCTGCTGAATCTACATGTGCTGCCGTCATTGTAACCTGAAAATTAGTTTTTTGTTTTTTTGTTTGTTTGCTTGTTTGTTTTTTTAACGAAAAAGAAAGTTTGGGGTAAGGAAAAAAAGGAAAAAAAGACCTAGGGGAAGTGCTTAAAAATATAATAATTCTACAACCTCTTTTAAAATGTCTGTCTATAATAATACTTTTTCCCTAGCTTTTTAAAATGTTCCCTAGATATTTTCCATATTTTTTTTTTAAAAATAATTCTCTAAATCCACTGATTTCTTGCAAATCTTGTAATATTTTTTACCAAAGTGCTCATTGCCTTTTTTCCTATTATGGAAAAAAAATATCTGATTTGTTCAGAGTTTAAGGTTTAAATACTGTGAAAGGTATCTGAAAGTAGCACAAGAAAAGTGATGTCGCTCCAGGTTTAACAAATAAAATGCTATACATAGAAATAACTTCTGATTGATTTTATTATTTAATTTGTACTTCTAATTTCAGTAATTACTGAACAGCATATTCATTCATTCATTCATCCGTTGTCGGTTACACCTTGTCCTCAAAAGGGTCGCAGGGGGCTGGAGTCTATCCCAGCTGTCATTGGGCAAGAGGTGGGGTATACCCTGGACAGGTCACCAGACTGAATAGCATGTATTTACTCAGAATTTGGATGCTATTTTCTTTTGATGATGACAACATCAGCTTCCACCCTAACACTAACTGTTACAGTTTCTAAGTAAACTTGTCATTTGACCTCGTTGGTCACAGAGAACACATTATGCATTCACACCCTGCTGAACCATTAACCATGGGTCTGGTTGAACTGAATGGATTGCACTGCAGTGTAATAGCAGTGTGTTCCTCATGTACTGTATTCAGATAGAGATCACATTTTAATTCAATGTGTTAGATGTGTAATAATATTTTATGATGTATTTCTATGTTGCTGTTTTGTGTCAAACACAGGTCAATATGAGCATTTCTGTGGGAAACGCACTGGTGGTGGAACTCTTCATCACCTTTCAGTTGGTCTTCACTGTGTTTGCCACCTGCGACAACAAACGCAATGACCTAAAGGGTTCGTCTGCTTTGGCGATAGGCCTGTCTGTGTGTATTGGTCACCTGTTTGCTGTAAGTACACAACACTTGCCCAGGTGTTACTCTAAATTAATCTACACAAAGTGATAAAACCCTGGAATAACAAAGGGGGCTCAGTATCAGATCTGCTCATCACAAATGGCTCAAAAACACCATATTCTTAATGGTACCATTTAGTAAATAATTTTAGAAAACTGTCACTGAAGTACCGCAAAATAGGAACTGTTCAGTACAATGCAGTCCAGTACAACAGTCCAGCATAAAGCCTAAAGTCTGTTATTTAAAAGACAAGTTCTGTTAACCCGCTGAAATCTGGAGCAACATCACTTTTCATGTGCTGCTTTCACAAGTATTTAAACCATGAACCCTGATCACATAAGTTTTATTTCTTTCAAAAACATGGGAAACAGCAATAAGCAATTTAGTAAGAAATGTTTCACAAATTGCAGCAATTAGAAGATTTAGAAAAACATTTTTTAAAAAGCTAGGAAAAAATGTCTTGAGTAAAAACTGTATTTATGATTGAATACATATGTAAAATTATGCTACAGAATTATTACTCATTTTAGGCACCTTTAAGCACATTTTCCTTTTTTTTTACTTTCTGTTTTTTCTTCTTTTTTTAGGTTTTATTGGGGTTTTTGTTTTAAACTAATTTTCAGGTAATTTTCTTGTACTGATTTCTTGCTAAGTTTTGGATCATTTCTTCTTTCGTCATTCATGGCCCTCTACCCATGTTTTTGAACAAGATCAAGGAAATTTGCTCATGTTTCAAAGGTTTAAGCAAACAGATCAATGTGTCAATTGTTAGTGGCTTCCAAAGTGACCAATATAACTGTTACAAAAGCAGTTCCAGTGTTTGTTTATTTTATCTGCCATCTGTATTTTTTGGGGTTTGCTTAAATTTAGGGAGAAAGGCTAAAAGGAGAAATTCATGTCTAATAGCAAAAGGGAAAGCAGCTGGGAAATGTAAATGTAAAGAGGATTTTTTTTAAATGCCTGAATTCAGTAATCTATTCATTTATTTATTTGTCTGTTTCGATGGCATTTTCAAATAGATTTTTAAGTTTAATGGTTTATTCACAGATTCATTAATGCATTTTTGACTGTTGTATGTTGTTCTTTAAATTGAAACATTTATTTAAGGATTATTATTTCATTTGTAAAATCTATCGGTAATTTCTCTTTACTGCCCATTAAAATACTAAGTAATTAATTATTACTTTGTGATTTAGTCTAGTAATTTTTAGATTAATAAATTGATTTTAAAACAAATGCATTAATGCCTATTTTAAAATGTACAATTAGTTATTAATGAATTAAATGCTTTACTTCCTTTCTGTGACGGATATGGTTCTCCATATATTGAACAATGTGATAACATGATTCAGATACTATTGCAGATATCTGCTGGTAGCCTTTTGCTTATATTTTTATAGCTATATCATGCATTACAATGATAATAATGATAACACAATTCAAAGGCTTCATACATCACAAACCATTGCAACAAAAAGTGTATTTCAACCATGTGCAGCATTTTTTTGTGTTTCCTGGAAACACTAACCGTTGTGTTGCAAGTCAGTGCTTTTTCTAAATGCTGGTATGTGTCATCAAATTGGTGAAGATGTTTCTTTGCTTGTGCTGCCTATTTGCATATAATCATTTGGTTTTGAGGACTTGTTGTAGGTGTCTTCTGTTTTATTGAATGTCTAAGTGTCCTGCTTCTTCCTGTTTTTTGTTATCATGTGGTTTTCATAATGCAGTTTGTGATTGTTCCCCAGATTCCATACACAGGAGCCAGTATGAATCCTGCACGAACTTTTGGCCCAGCCATGGTCACATGGTCCTGGGAAAACCACTGGGTAAATATGCCTTTATTATTTTTAATTATTAACTATAAGCATTTCTAGCTTTGCAACATTTTTTTTCATGCACAGAAATGAATCTTCTTCCATCTTCTAAGGTCTCATAAAATTTCAAGCTACTACACAACAGAAATCATAATGCTTTTGTGCAGTGACTCTGCTAATGTTTGTTATTAGATGGTAAATATCCATTCAATTTTCAATTCAGTTTCGTTTATAAAGACCGGTGGTGTAGTGACAGTTGATGAGGTGGGTGTACTACCAGATGGGTAGGCCACTAATGAGGGAGCAAGTACATTCTCTTATATTTTTTAATTACTTGTTGGCTGCTCGGTGGGTATACTGTAAATGCCCAGAAAAAGAGGTGGGTATACCCTGTATACCTGCATGTACCCCCCACAACATCACTGATAAAGCTGAATATCACAATAACATCAGAGGACACTACAGGACAGACAGACAGGAAACAGATGTTGTGTGCGCAGAACAGATCAATATCCACAACAATAATAACAGTAACAATAACAATAACAAACAAAACAATAGTAATAGAAGTATTAAAATCAGGGCTGGCAAACCATTAATTTCTTTAATTGAGATTAATCATTCATTGATCCATCCATCCATTTTCTTCCGCTTATCGGGTCGCGGGGGCAGCAGACTTCCCCTTGCCCCAGCCACTTCGTCCAGCTCTTGCCGGGGGATCCCGAGGTGTTCCCAGGCCAGCTGAGAGACATAGTCTCTCCAGCGTGTTCTGGGTCTTCCCCGTGGCCTCCTACTGGTGGATGTGCCCTGAACACCTCACCAGGGAGGTGTCCAGGAGGCATCCTAATTAGATGCCCGAGCCACCTCATCTGGCACTTCTCAACGCGGAGGAGCAGTGGCTCTAGACCGAGCTTTTCACCCTATCTCTAAGGGAGAGCCCAGCCACCCTACGGAGGAAGCTCATTTCGGCCGCTTGTACCCGCGATCTTGTTCTTTCTGTCATTACCCAAAGCTTGTGACCATAGGTGAGGGTAGGAACGAAGATCGACCGGTAAATCGAGAGCTTTGCCTTTCGGCTCAGCTCCCTCTTCACCACGACAGATCGGTGCAGAATCGGCATTACTCGATCTGCCTGTCAATCTCCCGCTCCATCCTTCCCTCACTCGTGAACAAGACCCATTACACCCCCATTACAGTTTCATTATTTTGCATTTTAAACAGTTTTGAAGTCCATATTAACAAAGTAAAGCAAGTCTTAGCAGATTGTCTCAGTTGAGAATCAAATGACAGCATTTGGTAAAGTTCACATCTACAGTTTAGTTTCATCCACAGGTCTGTTAAGATTCACACACTCCAAAATAGTGTTTTGCCGTCTGATGCAGCTGCCTGCTGACATCAGTTTGATTAGCTGCACGTGTGTTTATTTCCAGACTGTTTATGGAACCCAGGGTGCAGAAATATTCAAATACAATAGGAAAAAATAACACATTTATTTCGCATGCCAAAAGTGCATGGGACTAGCATGAAGTGGGCATGTCTGTAAAGGGTAGACTCATTGGTACCTACGGAACCCATTTTTATACCTTGAGGTCAAACATCAAGGGAAAAACATCCTAGAAATGTCCTAAAATCCTAGAGATGCCCTAAAGTCTTAGAAACGTGTATGGAGCTGCTGTGACTGTCCCCTGAATTCGTGTCATTGTGCAAAAGGTGTGCCCAAGCAAAGCATGTTGAGTATTGAGTAGTGTGTAGTAGCACACCATGTACACTCTATATACTCCATGCACATGGTGTGCTACTACACAAACTGCAGCACTGACAGTAATATATGTCAGTTGAGCGAACAGCAGCTAATTTTGAGAAATGTTCAAACATCACAAATTGGAAATACCTGGCAGTTATCAAAATGCAACTGTCAGATTTTGATCAGCAGGCTGCAGACTATTTTATAAGTACCAGGTGTACACAGTGTACCAGATTTACATGATGTACTGTATATGCATGAGAACTTTTAAATGGCAGAGGAAAATTAATTCAATTGAATTTTTATTCAATCCATAATTCATATGTTACATGTCTTCTGTGGAGATATGAGAGGAAAAACATTTTTTTCTTTACAAATTTAATGTAACACTGCCTGCCTTATTGGTCCATTAACATTGTAGTTGTTTTTTTAAACTGTAAAATCTGAGTTCAAATAATTGTACTTATTTAAAAATGATTTACATTTAATTTGATCACGATGATTCCCATTATGATAACTATGAATATACGTTTTGTCTTAAAACCTGATTTGTGCTGTAACAGGATGTTCAATGTTCTCTGGGTTTTTTCCTTGTGTTCCATGTGTGTGTGTGTGTGTGTGTGTGTGTATTAGGTGTACTGGGTGGGTCCAACCCTGGGTGGGACTCTTGCTGCAGCACTGTATGAGTACCTCTTCTGTCCAGACCTGGAGCTGAAGCGACGTTACTCTGAGGCATTCATCAAGACCCCTTTCAGTGGCACTAAACAGCGACAGGACTCGGTCACAGCCCAGGAGCCTCTCTTCACTGTTATGGATGTGGAGAGAGCTGAGAGGAAGGAAAGAGAGAGAGAAAGGGAGGTATCAGGGGATGTGTTGTCCTCTGTATGACAAGAGAGGATCCATGGAACTTATGATGATGTACAATAGGTGGCAGTATGCACCTAAAAGTTGGTATTGCAAAATACCAAAAACTACAGAAATGATAAAGGTAAGTAACCTAATGGCCACTCTTTCTGTATCGCCACTGTCAACTCAAGAAAATAACATCTTTTTCTAGTTTCTGTCACGGTGATTGATGTCAGCTGCAAACATGGAGCCTTTCTTTTTATTGTTCTTTTTTAATCATTCTGTTGATTCTAGTAACAAAAAAGAAAAAGATGGGTGATGGCGGTGTAAAAGAGCTAAGAACAATATCATAACAGTTAAACTTGATGTTCAACTTACCTGTGTGAAAATACCATGATCACACCATCATATGTCGGGAAATGTTGTCGAAGGTGATGTTTGTTTGTCTTACACTGCTACCCATGATGCAGTGCGCCACCTCTTTGTCCAGTTGGCAACTTGAGATCCATGGCTTTACTTCCAAGCTGGAAAGCTGCAAAATAAAAAATCACACTAGATTAGCGATCTGTTTCCCTCACCAGTCGTGGGAAACAGTTATGGCAGTTGATAACACAGCAAACGTTCACCATCAGCTATAGGTACTCAGTATTTAGAAAACAACATTTTGGTTCATTACCACTGTGCTGGTGTGTTGCCCCATCTCCACAATAGCTTCTATGTCTAAGAATCCAACAATGCAATGTGTTGCTTAATAATGTTGGCATCCAGTTCCTATTCTCTATAGTGCTGTCATGTACTCAAGCAACGTATGGACGCCCAATAATATAGGCAAAATTAGCTAAAATAGGCTAATGTAAACTAGACCTTGTTGCCATAGCAGTAAACATTCAGGTAATGGGCTAAAGAAACATAAACAGAGTGTGATCAAGCTGTAAGTACTGTATATGGACATGTACATCCCAATAAAGTGGTGATGTAATGAGTTCTAAAACGCGAAAGTCCGTTAGCCTTTTTGCATTTCCGGTTCCCTCGTCTTAAAAGTCCATGGGTTTTTTGAATGGGTTTTCAGTAAAAATGCCTTAGATAAGGTCTGTGGTTAACACAGGCTAAAGATATTTAGACGTTTTGTTCTGCAACATACAATACGTCCACATAAACCCAATTTTTGAACTTTTAAGGTTTTTACATGTCTTAAAAAGGTGGTTGCTAACAAGTGGCTAAATCGAACTACAGTGTTTGTCAGGGACATTAGACGTCATCACACCGTACACAGAAACTCATTCAACCCACTTGCCCATCTTTATAGCTTTATAGCAACAGTCATCCTTGAATTTGTAGATTTATCTGTTTCTAATATTTTTCCATTGGGTGAGCTAAATCAAATCAGAAGTTGAACAATTCAGGGTGGTGACTTTTAAGTTATGTGACCACAATGTAGTTGATTTATAGCCTAACAATAGCTTTTTGCTTCTGGCGATTTCATTTACACTTCAAAACACACAAAAGTGGTGTTCATCTGTGAAGATTATCATGCGGAACAAAACATGTAAGTAAACTGTGTTCATAACAGAGCTTCTTTTTGGCGATGATCAAAAATCCTAATCAAAAATCCCACAAGGTTTTTGACAGGGGAACCAATGCGATGCTAACTTTAAAACTAACTACAAAAATACGTCATCCCTTCACCACTCTATATCAAGGTTATTTGCCGAAAGTGCTACAGTCCAGGTGGGCGTAATGCACCAAGCAGGATGTCTCAGTTAGCCAGGTCACTTCTAGAATAACATGCATCAGTTAGCATTGATCAATACTTCTAACGAACTCATACGCTATATTTAAGTTTAGTTTCACAAAATTCAAATTCAAAACACTGAAAATTATAGCCAAGTATTTTTCAAGATGAGCTGACAGCTCTCTGGAGTAGCGTTGCAAGGGAGTGGGAATGTCAGAGAGGGTTCAATTACAGTATAGAAAGAAAAGGACCAGCCAACTCACTGATGGTTGTTGACACGGTGTGACACCTGTGCTGCCCTGTTGGACTGATGAAACTCCTCCTGTAGACTCCACTCAAGAGGATACTAATTGGCCAAAATATCTACATTATATATATTATATTGTTATTAATATTTTGCTGTCAATCACTGAATAAAGAGCTCAAAAAGTCTGCCTACTGCATATTAGTTTGATATTGATCAATGCAGATTTTTCTTCTGTTACAGCTTCGGATCAATAAATTAGATTAGATAGATTTGCAATGTAGACTACATAACAAGAGGCTTTGATTTAAAAATATTTACTTTTACTTCCCTGTCTTTTACTCCAGCTGTCTACCAGAACATACATGGGCCAAAAATAAACACAGATAGATCTGTATCAGTAAATCTGCATCTGTATCTGTGCCTTGGCAAAAACTATGATATAAATTAGGGGCTAATATCCTATGAAAAAAAAAGTATAGTATAGTAGTGTATAGCAGTATAGTCATAGTGCACATTTTCTGTTTGGTCCTCAGTCATTGCGTCAGTCAGTCATTTGAGATTGTTTTAAAGTGTTGTTCCATACAAAAACTACAAATGCAGTGAGCATGTCACTTGAACACAATACATGAATAAATGCAGAGGGCTTTTTAAATCTGTTAGCTTTGTATCTGATAGTTTTCAACTCAAATATCATCATTTGTAAACAAACAAAACATTTGTACATATACATTATCATGTCTTTACTCAGATCTGGTTGTGAATCTAAACAGATCAGTGTGGATCCTTTTAAACTTGTGTCACATATAGATGTATAAAGAGAACTGGATAAAGCATTGGCCCTTTACATGTATTAGTAATGAACCGAACAAGGATGTGCCATTACAGCAATGCTTACTGTAGGCCTAAGTACAGAGATGTGTAGCGGTTATTAATAACTACATTAGACTTTGGATTTTGCACTCGTTAAAGTAAAAGGGGCACCACTCTCTATTTAGGAGAGAATTACATTTTAAATTATGACAGTTTCAAATCATGTCATCACTTCAATCAATCTCACAATCTGTACCGTTTATCCTGTATACACTGATCTTGTTTCTCTCATGAAATAATATCCACAGACAACAACTTGGCGATAAATGAAAATAATTTATTTAGGCTAATAAAATGATGAGTAAATAGAGGAAGTAGTATGACATATAAGGGACAGTGAACAAATGAAAGGGAACCTAAGTGATGTATGTTCAGGTGATATAAATGATTAATTATGGATGATAGTGGGTGGAAACACGTGACCATCTTAAGCGTGGATGCGCGCTGAACGGTAAGTTAGAATTTAGAAATTTGGCATTAAAGCTTAGCTATACGACATCAACTCTGATCACTAGAAAATGTTATTCTGCCTACTTTTGCTGACTTGATTAGACTTCTCCGGGGAGGTCCAGGTTCTCGCGTCACTCCAGGGGAGAGCTGCGGCACGTCTTCCAGATGAGGTGACCCGCTGAAAGGCGGCGGCGGCTGGGCAGGTGGAGTCGGTGTGCGGCGGTCTTTAACTGGCCTCGGTGTTCGCCTTGGCAAACCAGTAAAAGTCCTCAAACAAAGTCCTTAAGGGCAGGCAACAGATGCTGATAGTTTGTGCAGCAGGTGTTGCTTCTAGATCCGTGGCAGAGTTGATGGCGAATCGCGGAGTGTCCTTCTCAGTTAAAACTGGCAGAAATAATCAAAAGTAGTCCCATTGGTCTGACGGAGTCACTTTAAATTATTAATTTTTTTGAGTTTACTTAAAACGAATTGCAAAAGTGTTTTTACTGACCAAAAACTGGTATAAAGAAAAGCGTCAAAGAGATTTAAAAAGAAAATGGCTTCAAAAGTTAAAGTTCAGCAAAGCTCTGGTGAGCTGTTGCGGCTCCGCTTAAAAAATTGAAGAAAAGAAAAAGGTGCGAGGGCAGATACACGAGAAGCGCCGTGGCAAAAGGAAGTGAAAAGAAGCACTGAAGTAGCACTAGAAGAAGAGGCCTGAAGAGAAAAAACTTGAGAAGAGGAGACTGAGCTGAGCTCACTCAGTTTTTATCTTTCAATTTGGGGTGCAGATGGAAGGCGGAGTCATTGAACTTTTGCACCGAGTGATCGCACATCTGGTTCACATTAGTTTCTAAAAGATCTAATGTAATTTAGGAGACAGTTATGTCTCTGAACTTTATGACGAATTATGCGATCTAACCCATGGTGTATAAATTCACGTATCTCATCACCACTATAGTCTCATCACAGTAACTTCAAATACATGTTAGGAGACCTAAAAGCAATTTATAACATAACACATGACTCTGAGGATCCTTTGCTCAATTCCGTTAAATGACCACACATAACATAACATTGTACCATGGATCCTAACAAACTTGGTGATTACTTAGATATATGATTACTTTTTAACAATATACAATGAATGCAAAATAAGATGTAACTATAAAGTTGGTTACGAGATTACTGATAATTAAAGTCACTCGATGGCAATAGGGCTCCATCACAAAAAGGGAATAAAACATGCTTTTACCTAAATCATTCAAATTAAATGATAAAAGAATGGGAGTGAGTCCTACTTATTCATCAAAGTACATAGACAAACTCTTACCTACAAGGAGAAGGATTAGAGAATTAAGTTAAACTTTAATTTACAACCTAGGTCCAAGCGATTCTATCAGATGTTAGTCTCAACACAAGGATGTATAATGACTTTACCCCATGTTCTGCCTTTTGTCATCTCAGCTGGGGGGGCAATGAATGATTGTTGCTTGGTATACCTGGGTGACCCCAGGAGGTCATTTAGATGTCTTACATCCTGTTGTATGCTGGATGGGGCCTCAAGAAGAATCTCCTCATGATGGAAAGGGTCAAGTACTGACACTTCCTGTGGCTTAAAAGCAGAATGTGTTTGCAGACGCCTACAGGGAATCTCAGTAAAGTTGATTAACAACCCTGTTGAATGTTTATGGGTCAGTAAAAGAGTGTCTTTTGACATGTCCCCCACTTGCCCAGGGGGCATTGAGCTCTGGAGTTCCTCAGAGGGAAAATGTAATGACCACACCAAGGCAGTCCACTACAGATGAGAGGAAAACTCTACGATCCTTTTTCACATTTCATGTGAAACTATGACCATAGAGGTAGTTTCATTACATCACCATACAGGAAGTGTCACCACATGAACTACGTCTTTCTCTACCTTCAGTTAGTTTAGTAGCTTTGTCTGTTTGCAATGGGAATGTATTTTCTAAACCAACTGATGAGTAAAAAAAACGTGTTCTCTCCTCAATCTTCATATTGATGACAAATCAGGTCGGCTGTGGCTCAGAGGTAGAGCTGGTCGTTCTCTAATTGGAAACTCAACATAACAGAAAAACCATCTAGTCTTACACAGTGTATCTCTTACATTATACAGAATACAAGTGTAACTCCTCATGTTTGCCTTTATTGGATAGGACAGAGTGACAGCTGAAAGGGAGAGAGAGAGATGACATGCAGCAAATGGCCGTGAGCTGGAGTCGCACCCATGGCCGCTGCGGCAAGGACATTGTCTTCATACATGGGGGGCCTGCTCTATCCACTAAGCCACCAAACACCCCAAAACTGCTTCATCTTAACAACTGTCATGTAAACCCTAAGTCCAATCTGTGGATCACTGAACTCTGAACATTTCCAAGGTGCTCATCCTGAGTATCTCCCTGTGGCCTCCTGACATGCCTGGTGGCAGACATTGAAGGACATCCCTACAGTTATTAATATCATTGATAATAACATTCACATATGTTCATATTAAATCATTTTCCACAACATTTTTTTCCCCTTCTTATCTCAAGATAAACATCACTGAACTTCATGCCACCTAAAGCTGTGTTAGAAGCACCACAGCAGCAGTGTGCCCCGCTGCATTACCGCTGAGTCACTGTTGAAGTGTCCTAAAACTTTAGTCTAAAATGCAATAAGTAACGTCGTCACAGAGTATGTTTGTTAATTGCCACAAAGCACCTTGACTGAATGTCAGCTAAAATTTGTATTTGGTCATAAAAATATCTGTTTATGATCGATGTCTGAGCTGCATTTTCATCTAATTTTGTTGCCCCATATTAACGCTGTGTTCAGTGTATAAACACGCAATTCAAACTGTCCCGTTCAGTTTAGTTTTATACTTCAGACTTGGGGACAGCTTGTTTCATTGCCTTTGGGAACACCCAACCATACAAAAGTACTGGAAATAGATAATGTCATTAAAAGATAACTTTGTACACTGCTACAAAAGCTTCCACTATGCCCTAAGGCGTGTATTTTTGGTAGACAAGTAAACTATTAACTTAACAATACAAATAAGAGGCTTAAGATAAAATTGCTCTGTCATGGAAATCCATTAATAGACCAGATATTTGTGAAGGACACATGCATTTTCCTTTCTCTCTGTGTATGTATAAAATCCAAATCATCTTTATTGGCCAAGTTTGTACACACACAAGAAATTTAATATATGAAAGTATAATTCGTTTTCAGACGGGATCGAACTGCATGAAAAACAAGAAAACGGCTTGTTTACTCTCTTGTTTTAAATCCTTAAACGAGGAAACGGATGTTCAGAGCTGGTTTTCCATGATCCAATGTTTGGTCAGAAACCAAAATCGAGAAAACAAATTTCAAAATAAAGGTCGAATTTTGTTTATGTCCATTTCTTTTTGTGATTTTATGGAAAATAATGAAAAATGAAATTGGGACGGTCACGTGGCACGGAAATAAAAGTAACCACGTCGAAATAAAAGCCCAGGGAAATAAACCAGATAGACTGATAGAAAGATAGATAGATATGCTGGGGCCTAATGAATGAATTACTTTTTATTTTTATACCCATGTGATATGTGGTAACTAGGGCTGGCAAGCACTTTGAGAGCTGATTTTCTTCAGAGTAATGTTTCTTCAGATCATGCCACGTCATTATATGCTATAAATTTATGAATTTTAGAATTATAATTCATAACTCTTTAAGGGTAGTGAGCAGAGATCTGTATATATTTATTTTGAACTCGTCTAAAAGAGAGGAACACACGCTGACAGTTTGATATCGGTGCGTTCGTGCGCAATTGCTGATCTTTTCAGGTCCGCTTGTGCTCACCAGCAGGGAGACTTGCTGGGAGTTTGGTGCACATCGGACCATGCTAAATGATAATGATTATTAATGAGACCCCCCCCCCCAACACACACACACACACACAAATGCGTAGTCACAATTGTTTGATAAGTTATTTTATGTAGGAAGGGACGAATTTAAACACATGTTTGTGATGTTTTTAGCTTTCTTGTATTGAACTGTAGTTACCGGTTTAGGCCACGAGAGGAAGTATGCCCTGAAGTGAGCACTACTCGTGGTGACGGCAGCATTTTTATCATTATTCCCCATTATTCACTTTTAAGGTTTCTATCAAAGCACAAATTCTCACCCTATCTCCAAGGGAGAGCCCAGCCACCCTACGGAGGAAGCTCATTTCGGCCGCTTGTAACCGCGGTCTAGTTCTTTCTATGACCATAGGTGAGGGTAGGAACAAAGATCAACCAGTAAATCTTCACCACGACAGATCGGTGCAGAGTCTGCATTACTGCAGATGCTGCCCGCCTGTTGATCTCCCGCTCCATCCTTCCCTCACTCGTGAACAAGACCCCGAGGTACTTAAACTCCTCCACTTGGGGCAAGATCTCGTTCCTGATCTGGAGGGGGCACTCCACCCTTTTCCGGCTGAGAACCATGGCCTTGGATTTTGAGGTGCTGATTCTCATCCCAGTCGCTTCACACTCGGCTGCGAACCGATCCAGTGAGAGCTGGAGGCCACAGCCTGATGAAGCCAACAGGACCACATCATCTGCAAAGAGCAGAAACCCAATCACCGGAAATGAGTTTGACTTACTGCCGGCAATGAGGACCAAGCTCTGGCACTGGTCATACAGGGAACGGACATATCGTATCGGGGGTCCGAAACCCCATATTCCCGGAGAACACCCCACAGGACTCCCCCGAGGGACACGGTCAAATGCCTTCTCCAAGTCCACAAAACACATGTGGACTGGTTTGGCAAATTCCCATGCACCCTCAAGGACCCTGCCAAGGGTCCAGAGCTGGTCCACAGTTCCACAACGGGGGCAAAAACCGCATTGCTCCTCCTGATTCCGGGGTTCGACTATCCGGCGGACCCTCCTCTCTAGTACCCCCGAATAGACCTTACCAGGAAGGCTGAGGGGTGTGATCCCCCTATAGTTGGAACACACCCTCTGGTCCCCCTTCTTAAAAAGAGGGACCACCACCCCAGTCTGCCAGTCCAAGGGCACTGCCCCCGATGTCCACACAATGTTGCAGAGTCATGTCAACCACGACAGCGCTACAACATCCAGGGCCTTGAGGAACTCCGTGCGGACCTTGTCCAACCCCGGGGCCCTGCCACCGAGGAGCTTTTTGACCACCTCGACAACCTCAGCCCCAGAGATGGAGGAGCCCACCCTCGAGTCCCCAGGCCCTGCTTCCTCACCGGAAGGCGTGTCAGTGGGATTGAGGAGGTCTTCAAAGTATTCCTTCCACCAATCCACAAAGTCCCGAGTTGAGGTCAGCAGCGTCCTGTCCCCACCATACACAGTGTTGACAGAGCACTGCTTCCCCCTCTTGAGACGCCGGATGGTGGTCCAGAACCTCTTCAAAGCCGTTCTCCATGGCCTCACCAAACTCCTCCCATGCCTGGGTTTTCGCCTCAGCAACTGCCGCAGCTGCATTCCGCTTGGCCTGTCGGTACCTGTCTGCTGCAACCGGAATCCCACAGGCCAAGAAGGACTCCTTCTTCAGCTTGACGGCACCCCTTACCGGCAGTGTCCACCAGCGGGTTCAGGTGTTGCCGCCCCAACAGGCACCAACCACCTTTCGGCCACAGCACCGGTCAGCCACCTCAGCAATGGAGGCACAGAACATGGCCCACTCGGACTCAATGTCAATGTCAGTCTCAAGACTGGTTCCGGAGCCTACACTGTGTGTCTTTAAAGGTTCTATATAATAATAATTATTATAATTATAATTATAATAAAAAAAAAATAATAAAATTATCATTATCATCATTATTAGGTTGTCACTTGGACAGCCTTGGAGGAATCGCAGATCGTTTACTCTCCCTGCAACCTGACTGTGACCTCAGTGACGTCATTTCAGCACTTTTCGAATCCTAGAAACATGAGTTGTATTCATAAGACTTTGCACTCACAGATTTTACACTCATACTCATATAAAAACATTTCAAACTCGAACCCAATTTCACAGACTCACATATATGACAGAAGAATTTTGCGTAAAACAACTTTTTTGACATAGAGGTTATTAAAATTACAAATAAGAATGATTAATTAAGGATATGGACAGCTATCTTACACCATAGCCCCAGCGAATCTATCTATCTATCTATCTATCTGGTTTATTTCCTGGGCTTTAATTCCAACATGGTTACTTTTACTTCCGCGTCACATGAACATCCTGATTAATTTCTTCATTATTTTCCATTAAATCACAAAAAGAAATAGACAAAATTTGACCATTATTTTGAAATTAATTTTCTTGATTTTGGTTTCTGACCAGACATTGGCCAAGTGCGACCAACTGTACCCATGCACTATCTCCAACTCACTGGCTCACTCCAGGCTCGCTTACAGAAATGACACACGAGTGCACGAAGCAAACAGCGCTCGTTTACAAGCACTCCTCACGTTGTAGCTTACATTATTAGCAACAGTAGCTAATCAACGGTATAACGACAGTGGTGCTGTAACATGATAATCAGATAATGATAATGATATATCTTTCTGTCTATACACACACATATACATATAACTTATCAGGGAATCATTTCGTAATCATGACCGGAGAAATCAAATTAACAATCAAAATGTGCCCACAAAAAGGTGATAAAAGTTGGTGCCGTGTAACATTGCCCCATGTATTATTACACAGCTCAACTTTAAGTAAATACTATGTTCAGTACCATTTAGTAACTGTCACTAGTGCTCCGTGCTGATAACCGGTTGTTTGAATACAGACTGTAGACTGTATATATGGTCTCTGATACAGACACGGTTGCTTCAGAGCGTGGCGCACTTCCTGGGGGCTTGTTTAAAATGAGTAAACGAGTCGTTTTCGCATTTTTCATGCAGTTCAATCGTATGAAAACGAATTATACTTTCATACCCTGACCCAAATAACAGCCCTAATTTTGTTTTTAGCAAATTCTGTTTTTCATTTACCTGTTTCGAATGGAAGAGTGAAGCGGACACGAGACAGATTGGTGACGTCACCGGAAGTAGGATTAGATATATCAAAATATAAGCCTAGCACAGTTATTCTTGCAAGCACACACAGCATAACTTTAGAAGAAAAATAAGTAAATATATGAATGAATAGACCTGGACCAACAGAAGTATATTAGCAACACTAGTTGATTACATGCAGTTTAATACTGTGCATTAGTACACAGCAAGAGTCAAGTTTTCCATAAATAAGTGCAATTTTTGGTGCTAAAAAGTAATATAGTCTATACAAAATGTAGTTTGTTGTGAGATTTAAGTTTAATGTCACTGAGGCTACCGTAGCCAGCGTAGGAGTGTACGTGATGACGTCACCCGGATGGAGTTCGCCTACAAGAAAATAGTGTATGTACATGAGCAGAGACCTGGTAGCAAATACAGAGCCACCTTGCTGAATAAAGCTGTGTTCGAAATTCATCCAAGTCTCCCTCATTATCATGACATGGTGTCAGAATTGAGGACTTCACGCTGACGTCGCAGACAAAATGGCTAAGTTTGGTCCCCCGGAGCCGTTCGACTTTTCCCACCCGGCAGAGTGGCCGGTGTGGAGGCAGAGGTTCTCCCGCTTTAGAGTCGCGTCCAAGTTGGATAAGGAGAATGGTGAGGTTCAAGTGAACTCATTTCTTTATTCAATGGGGAGAGATGCAGAGCCTATCTACAGCTCGTTTGTGTTTCCTGCTGCCACAGTAGCTGTCCCACACCCCGAGTTTGATTTTAAAACGGTAGTGGAGAAGTTTGATGAGCATTTTGTGCCCAGACGTAACGTCATACATGACCGCGCCTGCTTTCACAAGCGGAACCAACGGGCCGGTGAGACCGTGGAAGCCTTTGTCCGGAGCCTGTATGAGCTGGCGCAGCACTGCGAGTTCGGCAACAGTAAGGATGAACAGATCCGTGACCAAATCGTCATAGGAATACTGGACAAAGAGGTGTCACAGCGGCTACAGCTCGAGGCGGATCTGACGCTGGAGAAGGCGGTCCAGCTCGCGCGTCAGAGCGAGCAGGTTAAACAGCAGAGCGCGGAGTATGTGGAAACCCGAATGAATGAGGTGAGACACAAACAGCGCAGCAACACAAGATGGAGCCGTGATAAGCCGGGACAGCCCCAGAGTCAAAAATATGGCGACAGTAAACAAAGCTGCCAGCGGTGCAACAGAGTGCATGATAAAAAGGAGAGCTGCCCAGCCCGAAATAAAAGATGCAGGAAGTGCAACAAGATGGGTCATTTTGAAGCGGTATGTAAATCCAAAATGCTAAAAGAAGTCAGGACGGAGAATGTGGAGGATTCAGAGGAGGATTCATTTTTCATAGGAGGAATTTTCCTTGGTTCTGTGAACGATACAAAGCCGACTGTCATAGTTGAGCCTGACTCAGACACTGACTGGGAAGTGAAGCTTGAAGTAAATGGCAACCCAGTCGAGTTTAAAATCGATACTGGAGCCGACACGACGGTTATAACAGAAGAGACATTCAATAGGCTACAGCCGAGGCCCAGACTGACTGTTTCTAAGCTGCCTGTGTACAGTCCAGGCGGGAAAGTTTCATGTGTGGGAAAATTCATCGCCAACAGCACGTACAAAAAGCAGAAATATCAGTACTGGATCACTGTGATAAAAGGACAGTACACAAGTGACCTACTGGGAAAGTCAGTTGCAAAACGAATGGGACTGGTTGCAAGAGTGAACGAGATCAGCCGCAGCCTGACAAACGACGTGTTCGGAGAAATAGGACTACTGAATTGTGAGCCTGTTAAGATAGAACTGACAGATGATGCAGTGCCATACACTGTGAACACGCCACGCAGAGTCCCCTTTCCACTTCTACCGAGTGTGCGTGGACTTAAAAAGACTCAACAAGGGAGTAAAGCGAGAGCGCTACATTCTACCCACACTGGATGACATAACGCCCAAGCTAGCAGGAGCTAAGGTATTTTCGACACTGGATGCATCAAGCGGATTCTGGCAGATCCCACTGGATCCCAGCTGCCAGAAATTGACGACGTTCATAACCCCCATGGGCAGATTCTGCTTTAAACGTCTGCCGTTCGGAATTACATCAGCACCCGAGATCTTCCAGCGGCTCATGAGTAATCTGCTGAAGGGCCTGGAAGGAACCGTTGTCGTGATGGATGACATCCTGGTCTACGGGGTGTAGCGGTTATTAATAACTACGTTAAAATTTGGATTTTGCACTCGTTAAAGTAAAAGGGGCACCATTCTCCATTCAGGAGAAAATTAAATCTTAAATTTTGACAGTGTTAAGACATGTCATTACTTTAATCAATCTCATAGTCTGTACCGTTTATTCTGTATACATTGATCTTGTTTCTCTCATGAAATAATACCCACAGACAACGACTTGGCGATAAATGAGGATAATTTATTTAGACTAATAAAATGAAGAGTAAATAGATGAAATAATATGACATATAAAAAGACAGAGAATACATAAAAGGGAACCTACGTGATGTATGTTCAGGTGATGTAAATAATTAATTATGGATGATAGTGGAGGAAATACGTGACCGTCTAAAGCGTGGATGCGCACTGAACGGTGACGTAGAATTTAGAAATTTGGCATTAAAGCTTCGCTATACGACATCAACTCTGATCACAAGAAAATGTTATTCTGCCTACTTTTGTCGACTTGATTAGACTTCTCCGGGGAGGTCCAGGTCCTCGCGTCACTCCAGGGGAGAGCTGCGGCGCGTCTTCCAGACGAGGTGACCCGCTGAAAGGCGGCGGCGGCCGGGCAGGTGGAGTCGGTGTGCGGCGGTCTTTAACTGGCCTCGGTGTTCGCCTCAGCGAACCGGTAAAAGTCTTTGAACAAAGTCCTTAAGGGCAGGCAACGGATGCTGATAGTTTGTGCAGCAGGTGTTGCTTCTAGATCCGTGGCAGAGTTGATGGCGAATCGCGGAGTGTCCTTCTCAGTTAAAACTCGCAGAAATAATCAAAGTAATCCCACTGGTCTGAGGGAGTCACTTTAAATTATTAATTTGATTTTACTTAAAAACGAATTACCAAAAGTGTCTTTACTGACCAAAAACTGGTATAAAGAAAAGCGTCAAAGAGATTTAAAAGAAAATGGCTTCAAAAGTTAAAGTTCAGCAAAGCTCTGGTGAGCTGTTGCAGCTCCGCTTATAAAATTGAAGAAAAGAAAAGTTACGAGCGCGGATGCACGAGACGCATCGCGGTAAAAAAAAAAAAACAGGAAGCGAAGAAAAACTTTGGAAGAGAAAAGAGGAGAAGCCTTGAGAAGAGTGAGCTTAGAGAGAGAGAGAGAGCTCTGAGCTGACTTTAGAGAGAGTCACTCAGTTTTTATCTTTCGATTTGGGGGTGCGGATGGAAGGCGGAGTAAGCGAACTTTTGCACCGAGCGATCGCGCATCTGGTATAAGTTTCTAAAAGACCTAATGTAATTTAGGAGACATTTATGTCTCTGAACTTTATGACGAATTACGCGATCTAACCCGTGGTGTATAAATTCACGTATCTCCTCATCACTATAGTCTCATCACAGTAACTTCAAATGCATGTTAGGAGACCTAAAAGTAATTTATAACGTAACACATGATTCTGAAGATCCTTTGCTCAATTTTGTGAAATATGTGACCACACATAACATAACATTGTACCATGGATCCTAAGAAACTTGTGATTACTTAGATATTGGATTACTTTTAACATTATACAATGAATTCAAAATACGATATAACTACAAAGTTGGTTACGAGCTTACTAATAACTAAGACCACTAGATGGCAGTATAGCTCCATTATAACAAAGGGGAACGAAACGTACTTTACCTAACTCATTCAAATTACATGAGATGAAAAGAATGGGAGGTGCTCCTATCTGCTTACTGAAGCATGGAGACAACCTCACCCCCAGTCACAAAGATTAGGGAAGAAGGGAAATTTTAACTTACAACCTTGGTCCAAGTCATTCTGTCAGATGTTTATCACAACACAGGGTTATATAATGACTTTACCCAATGTTCGACCAGTTGGTCATCTCAGCAGGGGAGGCAATACGATGGTTGTTTGGTATTGCTTGGGTGATCAGGAGGTCGTTCAGATGCCTTACATCCTGTGGTATGCTGATGGGGCCTTCGGAGTGCTTACCTTCCACCATATGTCAGGATGGAGGGTGTCAGATACTAACACTTTCCCGTGGCTTAAGAAGCCAGAGCGTGTTTGCAGACATCCCCAGGGAGTATAAGTTAAGTTAATTAACAACCCTCTGTTGGATGTTTTGGGTTCGTAAAACAGTGTCTCTTGACATGTCCCCCACTTGCCCAGGGGACATTGAGCTCTGGAGTTCCTCTGAGGGACAAATGTAATGACCACGCCAAGGCAGTCCACTACAGGGGCTGACAAGGAGGAACACGACCAACGCTTGGATGCGGTGCTATGTACCATCAAAGCTTCAGGTCTCAAGCTTAACAGAGCAAAGTGCCACTTCAGACAGACTGAGCTACAGTTTTTTGGGCACATCATTGGCGCTGATGGAGTGAAACCAGACAGCAGCAAAGTTGAGGCTATCACCAAACTGCCTGCTCCCACAAATGTGGAGCAGCTTCGCCAGGTACTTGGGCTCATGAATTACGTGGGCAAATTCCTTCCTGGCCTGTCCACCATGCTGCACCTGCTCACAAGCCTGCTCAGAAAAGAGACAGCATGGGTCTGGGGTGAGCTTCAAGAGAGCGCATTCAACAAAGCCAAAGTCACACTAGCAGCAGCACCAGCTTTATGCTACTACGACGCAGGCCGGCAGACAGTGGTCAGCGCGGACGCCAGCAGCTACGGCCTGGGCGCCACTCTGCTGCAGGACCACGACGGGGAGTTGCGAGCCGTCGCCTTCGCCTCCCGCACCCTCACCGATGCAGAGAAACGATACTCTCAGATAGAGAAGGAGTGCTTGGCAAGCGTGTGGGCCTGTGAGCGCTTCGCCCGCTACATCCAGGGGATGAGTAAAGTACCTCTCCAGACAGACCACAAGCCCCTGGTACCATTGATCAACAGCTATGATCTGGATAAAACGCCACTGAGGTGTCAGAGGCTGCTTATGCGGCTGATGCGGTTTGATGTCATCGCAGAGCATGTCCCAGGGAAACAGCTGGTGGTGGCTGACGCACTATCAAGGCACCCTCTGGATGGAGATCACAAGTCAGACACAGATGATCAGGTCAGAGCATATGTGAACATTGTGGTAAAGAACAAGCCAATCACCTCACCTAAGATGAAGGAAATCCGCAGAGCCACGCAGGATGACGCGGATCTTCAAAAAACGATCAAGTTCATCAGAAAAGGATGGCCACAAAGAATGGCAGAGTTCTCACCACTGCGAGGATTTTTCACAGCCAGAGCTCACCTTTCTGAATCTGATCATGATCGCATTGTTGTTCCAGCAGCACTCAGATCCAGCGTGCTAGACCAGCTGCACGAAGGTCACCAGGGCCTCACCAAGTGTCACGAGCAGGCCCGGTTGACTGTGTGGTGGCCCAGCATAGGAGCCCAGATCACCAAGAAAGTGAAGTCATGTGATTTCTGTGCAGAACACAAACCTACACAGAGACGTGAACCACTGGAGATGACTCCGCTGCCAAGTGGTCCATGGCAAAGGATCGCAACCGATCTATGCGTGCTGGAGGGTAAGAACTACCTCATTGTAGTTGATTATTTTTCACGAGATATTGAAATAGCTTCCCTCTCAACCACTACAAGTGCTCTTGTGATCAGCAAGCTTAAACACATGTTTGTGAGATGGGGAATTCCACTAGAGTTAGTGAGTGATAACGCCACTCAGTTCACATCAGCTGAGTTCCAGAAGCTCAAACAGAACTATGGCTTCACCCACATAACCTCCAGTCCCCACTACCCACAAGGCAACAGTGCAGCTGAGAGAGCAGTCCAAACAGCTAAACGCATTCTTAAACAGCCTGACCCCTGCCTGGCTTTAATGAGCTATCGCTCTACACCCATTGCTGCAACCGGAGTGAGTCCCGCACAGTTGATGACAGGACGACAGATTCGTACAACTGTCCCAGCACTGGAGGAATCATTACAGCCAAAACCAGCCAACTATGACCTCGTACACCAGAAAGACACTGCAGCTAAGGAGGCTTACAGGTTCTTTTACAACCGCCGACATTCAGCTCGTCTTCTCCCTGAGCTGCACCCAGGTCAAGAGGTCAGAGTAAAACTCGATGGAGACAAGGGCTGGAAGACCCCCGCTAAAGTCATCGGTAAGTCTCAGGAACCGAGATCCTATGTGGTGGAGATGGACAGCGGCATGGTGACTCGTCGCAACAGACGACATCTTCAGGCCGTCCCGGAGACCGACAACCCTGCGACACATCAGCAGAGTGCTGATCCTGTCCCTCAGCAGGACTGCGGTTCCCCAGCCACGCTGACAGGAGCTCCACAAGAACCACCCC
Organism: Plectropomus leopardus; assembly: GCF_026936395.1. Lineage (NCBI taxonomy): Eukaryota > Metazoa > Chordata > Actinopteri > Perciformes > Serranidae > Plectropomus > Plectropomus leopardus. Next base: position 640,322 of record NC_142180.1, read on the forward strand.
GGAGCCCATCATTGTCAGATTCCATCCCACGGTCTCCTCCTCAGTCCACTACTTCCCAAAGGCTGACCGCCAGAGGCCGTGAAGTTAAGCTGCCTCTCAGATTCAGAGACTGATGGGGATTCCGAAGGAGTATTTTCCTCTCTGTTCAAGGGCAGAATAATCCCTTTTCAGGACTGAGGGTAGTCTACCCCGATGATGTCCTATGTTCAGTAAGGAGAGAGGAGAGACTGTTATGAAAAAAGAAAACTGAAAAGTTATGTTGTATATTGATGTTAATAGAAACTGATACTGTTTGACATGTTACAGTTTATTGAAAATAATAGGGTTACAGATATTGTCTACCAGAAAGGATTAAGTTCAGATATGAAGAATGATTTGCACTTTAACCTGAAATAGTAAACCCGGAATGTTTAGTTTTCCTTCTAAGAGGGGAGATGTTGTGAGATTGAAGTTTAATGTCACTGAGGCTACCGTAGCCAGCGTAGGAGTGTACGTGATGACGTCACCCGGATGGAGTTCGCCTACAAGAAAATAGTATATGTACATGAGCAGAGACCTGGTAGCAAATACAGAGCCACGTTGCTGAATAAAGCTGTGTTCGAGATTCATCCAAGTCTCCCTCATTATCATGACATAGTTTAACCTAAGTAATTATTGTGTGTGTAGTGTTGTTGCTGTTAGTACTGATATTTAATTTGGTTTCCACAGTAATGCCCCATTGCCTGATTTAACACAATGGATAGTCAAGCTGATGTATATCCTTTCTACCAGTAGATGGTAGTATGAGTCTATTTATTGTCAATGAATGTCTGGTTTTCTTATATTGACCAACAATTCTCCAAGTTATTGAGACTGATGTAGTTTATTAAAACAGTTATATACAGCATGTATTTACGTTGTATTTTTTCATATTGCTTCACATGATTATATGCAGTATTGGGAAGTAATTTACTAAATGTAATCAAACAAGTAATTTCATTCATTCATTCATTCATTTATTTATGTCTACTTAGCTACTAAATCTACAAAGAATTTGGCGCCACAAAAGGAGAGGAATGTTTTTTATTTTGTATTCTCTAAGCTTGACAGTCAGTTGGAAAAATGTCCGTCTGTAGTTTTTAACAACTTTAATCTGAATTTGTAACACTCAAATTGATATTAGATCCCCGTTAGTCAGTATTGATTGTTGCTATTTGAATTAACAAATGTTCAGCAAGGTTGTTGCAGGCTATTTTAGATGTTATCTGTCTATCTTTACTCACTCTAGTTTCTGGAGGGCAGGTGTCTGACTGATGAAAATTTGACAGATGGAATTATGTTAAACTGTGATGAGGTTCATGTGGGTGGGGGCTCAGGGACCAACATATCCAAGTGCTAGAATCACTGTGCAAAATATGAATACAGTCATTTTGCAATCTCTCAGGGATCACCTTGGTGCTAAAATCCCTTTTAGAACAAAAGTCAGACCAAAAAAGACACTAAAAAGGTCATTTTCCTATGTAACTTTGTCCACTTCACATACCTGTGGTGTGGAATTAACAAGGGGAATTTGAGAGGCTGCTGCAGAAACACAAGTAATACTTGGGGCCTCCCTGAGTGAATCGCAGGTCCTGGGCAGGCCTCTCTGCCAGTGCTAATCTAGAAACTATCTTAAAATATTGCATTTTCCACTGAGAATGAAAGAAATTTTGTTTGTTTTGATGGAAAGAAATTTGTCGCATGACACTGACTCAGACCTGTAGAAAAGAAGAGGCCAAAAACACATAGGCCTCTCACAATTTTAAAGGCTTCATTGTAATATGCTTTGCACTGTGGACCAATGTAGCAATTATACATTTTGTTGTGAGATTAGGTTGCCATACTACAAAGGAACACAGTAGTGGCTGTCTCATAAACAATTACTTATCCCCTGCTTGATGGTAAACGATCCTATGTTTGATCAGTCATGATTTTTGATGTGTGACTATTTTTCTCTAAGTTTTCTCTATGTCAAAGTCAAAGTCTGTCTTTGTGAAGCCTCCAAATGGCAATATGTGCAGAGCCGCCAGCAGCAAGACAACAAAAGGTGGGGCAAATTAAAAAGAATGACAAATGTGGGTTGTTCCTCTAGCAGTCGTCTCAGTGTACTGACATTATAAATCTTATCAGTTTTACATAATTCCAAGTCAAGTCACTTTTATTTATAGAGCCCATTATCACAAAACATGGTTTGCCTCTGAGGGCTTTAAAGTGTATGAGATCCCTCTGCCCTTACACCCTCACATCACCCAAGGAAAAACTCCCGAAAAAAAGAACCCCTCTAACGGGGAAGAGAAAAAAAAAGAAAAAAAAACTTCAGGAAGAGTGGTAGAGGATGATGACGGATCCCTCTTCCAGGACGGACAGACGTGCAATAGATGTCGTAAATAACAAATGAAATACAATCATACAATCACAATGTATGAAGGTATGAAATTATTAATTGCACTCTATGATGATGTTGTGGGTCATTGTCGGTCTATGATGATATTGATAAGAGTCTCATGCATATATTGATACAGAGGTGTCCAAAGGCATGATCACAGCATCGGCACAACCAGGACCGAGAGCACGATCAGGGCGAGCGGGGGGCACAGTATCAGTGCAGCCACAGCACGAGCACAACCAAAGGCAGGTCACAGCGCCAGCACAGATATCAGAACGATCAGGTACAGCCAGGGTTGCGGGCAGGATCCGGGAAAGCTAGGAAACAAGGGAGCAGGAAAGCTCCGGAAAGGCAACGGGATTAGCGTAGCGCAGTTCAGCAGAACCAAGGTGGTAAACAGTAAAAAGGATAAGCGCTCAATGAGGATCCTAGAGTCATTGATCAGCAATTACAACTTAAATGTGAATGCCAAAGAGCAGTATTAGAAAAGAAAGAGAGAGAGAGGAAGCAGAGCCAGAAAGAAAGAGAAAGGAAGCAGGGCCAGAGTGGCAGGTCTGAACAGACTCAAAACTACCCCCACCGGATTGGGCCGAAAGCTCTGCCACCTCCCCCTCCTCCCCGTCACACAGACAGGGATTTCAACTGAGCACAAGACACTTGTGCTCCAGGAATATACACACTAACAAAACAAGGCTCACTAAACTGCTATTATGGCTTTAATATAAAGGTCAGAGAGCAGTGTTAGTCCCCACTGCTCTCTGACCCCAATAGAAAGTCCCCCAGCAAGTTGTCAGTCTAACTATGGGCAGGTCGGGGCAACCTGAGCCAGCCCTAAACTTCATCAAAGAGGAAGGTCTTAAGTCTACCCTTAAAAGTGGAAACAGTGTATGCCTCCCTAACAGAAACTGGAAGATGGTTCCATAAGAGAGGAGCGTGGTAGCTGAAGGCTCTGGTTCCTATCCTACATTTGGAAACTTTGGGAAACACAAGTAATCCAGCATTTTCAGAGTGCAGTGATCTTGAAGGTTTTGAGGGATTTTACAGGGAGCCAGTACAACGAAGCTAAAACAGGAGAAATATGGTCCCTTTTCTTGGTTCCCGTTAAAACATGTGCAGCAGCGTTCTGCACCAGTTGGAGTGACCTAAGTGATTTGTTGGGGAAACTGAATAATAGGGAATTACAGTAATCCAGCCTAGAGGTGACAAATGCATGTCATTTTTCAGCATCTGTCTGGAATAGGATATGTAGAATTTTTTGCGATGTTGCCGAGTGAAAGAAAGCCGTCCTTGAAGTTTGTTTTATATGGAAGACAAAAGATAAGGTTAATTACAGTTGTGCTAGAGGCCAAGGTAATGCCATCTAGAGAAATTGCATCATATATGGAATGGAAGTCTGAATATATTGAATGGAACTCTCATTGAATGAACTACTGGATAAACTCGAGTCTGACGTGTTTGGTTGTGTATTCCTATCTCCAGAGACATACGCTGCTGGGTAAATGCTCTACAAATGGCATCAGCTGAGATATACCAATACTTTGTTGAGCTGTAAAATGTTTTTTCAACAGAAATTCCATATTCCATATTCCAGATTTAAAAGGTTTAGAGCACAAACTGTATCATCTTGAAGATCACAGCTCCATTATTGGGACATTTTTATTAATTATGAGCGCTGTTCAGCAAAATGTTGCTGAGCTAAATTTGTACAGAATTCTTGAAGGAATTTATGAGTCTCTTCAAGAGATGTCAACTGAAATATCATTCCATATCAAAGCTAATGGTGATGAGACACATTCTGCATCTTAGAGAGGGAGGCCAAGGTAAGTGATTAAAAAAACAAAAAACGGAAACAAATGTAAGAGAATAATTTTTATTTTTTTGTTCATGTGTTTCTATTTATTTTTATCCTTCAAGGTACAGCATATCAGCTGCTCAGATGACTCACATGCAGGATTTAGGATTTAGCTGGATGGCCATATCTCAAATGCTGTCTGTGGATATACGAACCCTGTATAACCACAGATTACAACTTGGTTTGCTAAACTATCTACGAGAACTTCAAAGTAATAATTACTTCTACCATCTGAGTAATACAAAATAGATGTTGGAAAGGCAAGCATTTTATCTCCTTAAACTGCCACTTTTTTCACATTGAGATGATGCTGTGAGGGAGTTCCGTAATGTTACCGAAAAATCCACCAGTGTAGGGAATACAAAGCAGTCTTTAACAAACCTCAAGTCAGATTGATGCATAAGTATCAAATGAAATCAAAACAAATAAACAAATCAAATTTTATTTATATAGCATCAAATCACAAACAAAAGTTATCTCATGGACCCAACACATCCTCCAGTAGCTGCTGGTGCGTCAACATGAAGCCTTAGCATGTTTAACTGTGGACTGCTGGACTACCACAATGACAGGATGCTTTCTGACACTTGAGACTGAAGGCAATACGATTGACACAGAGTTTCAGCCTGAGGGTTATCAACAAGAGAGAAAGAGAGAGACAGAGAGAGAGAAACAGAAAAAGAGATAGGCACAAAGAGACAGAGAGAGAGAGACAGACAAAGAGAGAGGCACAGAGAGACACAGGTAGAGAGACAGAGGGAGAGCGAGACACAGATAGAGAGAAAAAGAGACAGAGAGATTGTTACTGAATGTTGGGTATTATTTGTGATCAACAGCCTTAAAAATCAAGATATGGTGTATATGTTGAGATGCTTGTGATAATGAATGCATCTGGAATGTCAATGCCATTTCATTATATCAATATGGTGCACAGACCTGGACCTGCACCAATATCTGCCATACTTATTTGGCTATCCCTCTACAACCAGGAAAGATACAGCTGTTAATGATGAGGAACTGATGAAGCCAGACATAATCCCAAACATTTCAACAACACAATGGTGGTAGCTTTAGATATGTAGCCCTATTTAAAAGAAACTGGAAAATAAATGACACTGATGTGGGCTAGATCCTGATATTTATTTGAATCTATCATAATCATTTTTGTCCTTGTACTTCCATGATGCAGCTAAAAGTTATTTGAGATTGACAAATTATATTCTCATATTTTTTGATAATCAAAGCTTACATTCAGCATCCTTAAGATAGTCTTGCCAGAAAGCCAAGGTCTGGCACTCTTCTTGGAACGCATTACTTCCCCTTTCGGAATGAATGATCTGGAAGAGACTCTCCATATCACTTGCTGTTAAAACCTTTCCGGCATTTCACTTCATCTGTAGAGGGTATAGCTGGATAGCATCTAGGACACCTAGACCCTTTAATCCATCTCTGAACCTAGTAAAAAGGAAACATTTTTTTCCTGTTCTTTATCTATACAAATCCCATAATACCAGTCAAAAAACAGTCACTTTTAACATTATTTTGCTATATTTTCAACTATTAAGCGAAGCCATTTCAGCTTTGTTTTCTCATTTTTCATGTAATTTTACCTTAACCTTTATTTTGTCTGCTCAGGTATATTTACAAAATGTGCTAAGATAAAACTTAAATACCTTTCAAATGGTGCACGAGTCCGCTGGAGGACATACCAGTGAAGTCCAAAACAGTCTTGTTTGTTTTCCAATGTTATGCGAAGATTGTGACCAGCCATGCTAATCAGATTGGCTGCCTGTGAAACTGCATCTTGGAGTTGTGAGTTGGTCTCAGCTTGCAAGATCTAAAAATATAAAATATATATGTATAAGACACCTGTCTAACTATTGTATGTAGACAGCAAGCAATCTGGGCATTAACACAGTTGAAAAGGTTAGATTAAGTGGTTTGATGATACATGAGTGTGTATGGGAGTGACATGAATCAAACCATGCATTATTTCTCCTCCTCCATCCTCTGAGATTTTGTGGGTACGTGCTGGCAGTAATTTACGTGTTTTTATTATTTAATAGACTCCAGCAACGTGCCACGCAGAAAACACCAAGGAAACAGAGGCGGGGCTTCCATGGTGGCACGAGGGGGCACCCGCCCCCCCTGCAGTCTGATTGGCCACCCCGTGTGCCCCCCCAACGGCCATTGACTCATCATAATGTCAATCATTGCGTTGCGTAAAGTTACTGACGCTGCATGATAAGACGGAAGCAAAGCCGGAACCTTGTTTGATTAGACTATGTTAAAAACTCATGAAGGCTTTTATTTTGGAAAAAGAAGGAAGTGGCTCGTCGGCTCCGCGCATGAACTCCTGTAACTTCACCAGTCACGGACTTTTTTTCGACGTGATGCTAATGGTGCACCGAGCTAAGGTAAGAACAGAACACTACAGGTTCTTAAAAACAATGTTTTGCCAACTTATGTTCCACTTGGGCCTAATTTGGTTGAATTTGCATGGGAAATTGTTCACTGTGTTTTACTTTAGTTAGTTCTTTGCAGAGCACTAGTGATTTTGAATATTGTTATTATTGTCCATTTCACTGTGAAATTTGAGTGGCTGTGGGGAATTATTTTTCTAAAGAGTAACATGGAGCAACCTGTTCTTTGCTGAGCACTAGTGATTTTGAATATTGTTGTTGTTGTCCATTTCACTGTGAGAATTTGAGTGGCTGTGGGGCATTATTTTTCTAAAGAGTAACATGGAGTAACATGGAGCAACCTGTTCTTTGCAGAGCACTAGTGATTTTGAATATTGTTATTATTGTCCATTTCACTGTGAAATTTGAGTGGCTGTGGGGAATTATTTTTCTAAAGAATAACTACTACATGGAGCAACCTGTTCTTTGCTGAGCCTTTTTTCCTCTGCTTGAAAATTGCATATAATTAATAAAATGAGTACATCTGGAACCACAAGGTCTGTTTAAATAATTTTGGTGTCATAGGGACCACTTTGAGGATTTGTTGAGATGGGTAATTATTAGTATATGTGTTACTGGTGAATAGTAAATGAAGATGAAGTATACCTAGCAGATTCAATGTGGCCAAGAAAAGCAAGATGAAAACATAAGCAATGTAATATTGAAGTGGGCAGCCTTCATTTTTGTTACTTTTGGGCGGCCCCCCCAGATTTATTGTCGTCACCCCCTGTGCCCCCCACCAGAAAATTCTCTGGACCCGCCCCTGCAAGGAAACTGTATTAAATGTGTCAGTGGATTTATGTTATTTTTAATGGAAGGATTCCCTTATCATTCAGAAACCATAAAAAAGAGCACTGTGAAAACTTGAGGAGTGAACATGTAGCTTCATTGATTACTACAATCTGGAGACAATCCAACAGGATCAGACAAGATTTGTGTATACTAATGAATGTGAGCTGATCATCAAATCATCATCCAAGTAACCTGTAGCTATGCTTAAAAATGAATACAAATTCAACTTCCTGTTGCATGAAAGTGTGCAGCAGGTGTGATTCATGTTTGTTTTGCATGTGACAGAATGCAGATTGTAAAGAGCATACATATAGGATAGCTTGGAAACAAACAGAAACTGAAACAAAAGCTTAAGTGTAGTTGTTCTCTGTGTCCTCAAGACACAACACCCCAGCTGTGTGCCTGCCCACTCCTCCTATTAGCACACTCACTCACCAAATGAGCAAGTTAATTTTCTTTGGTATATAATTTAATATAATAGAATATAATATAATTTACTTCAAGCATTTGTACCTTTGGAGTTGCATGTGAGAACTTTGGCATCCCTCAAAGATGCCAATTTTGTTCATTACTTCATGCGTGCAGAGTTGGAAAAACTCCCGTGTAGGCCCTCCATTGTCTACAGCCCCCTCAGATGTTCCATAGTCATCAATAAACTTGACATCTACCTTCTTTTCTGGTGAAAAATTGCATCTGGCTATGGCCCTAGATGTTCCATCCCACACATTTCTTCTTATAATATTGAAGCGCACAGTGCTGTTATCATTTACTCGAGAAGCAATCTGCTCCATTATTTTCTCCAAAGTCATCTTTAAATGTTAAAAAATAAGCAAAACAAACAAACATTAACTGCATGATCATGTGGAAACAACTTGTTAGTCATCCAACATACCACCACCATCCAACCTCCACCATACCCTATTTTATCTCTTTCCTGACTCAACAGGCCTATAATTTAAGAAGGGATGTTATTATTTCAAGTGTTTTACTAATTGTGGGTCTATAAACTTATCAGGAAAGTGTTTAGTGAGGTCACGGCAAAATAATGTTTACAGGAAAGTCTACAGGATGCTCTCCTGTAGACCAGTATGATCTGACTTTTATGACAACTCTTTTTTTTTTCAGTCTCCAAATCCAGGTTTATCATTCACATGATAAAGAGCAGTCAACCCTTGTAGGTTAATATTGAAGTGGGGAAGAGATTGAAGCAGCTTGCAGCAGCACAGGGGCATTGTCTGTGGATTCGGAATTGTCAGATTTTATATCGTACTTTTGTCTCTTTTATCTTTTTTATATTATCATAGTTTTGCACCTTGCATGCCTCTTTTGTATATAATCTTAATTTTATTATGCTGTTTTAGTACTATATTTTTCAGAACCCTGCATGCCCCTGTGTTTCCATCTTTGTAAAGTTGCTGGAAATGTGAATTTCTCTTGGAGATGAATAAAGTATCTATCTATCTATCTGTCTATCTCTTGTCATGTCATGGAAGAGGATCGAGATGACATTCAAATAAATGCTGTGTTTGGTCTATGGTGTCAAAAGACAAAAGCAAGTGGATGTGTGCAGCCATACAGCAATGCTACACTGTATGTAATATTTTAAATATTATTAATTTGCATAATATTGGTATTGGCAGATAATGAACCACCTTACAACCTGTTGTTTACTTATGATAAAAAAAAAAGCAAATACCATAATGTTCGGACTATTGAGCGCACCTGAATATAAGCCGCACCAACTAAATTCAAAAAGGAAAAGAAAAATTGTACATATATAGGGCGCACTTGGCTATAAGCCGCAGGTGTCCACGTTGTAACATGAGATAGTTACACAGAAAGATGGTACACAGAAAGATTTAAAAAAAAATTTATTTTAAAAAATGCTTTTTTCCAAACAGTGCCTGTAACACGGCAGTAACACAGCAGTAATATGGCAGTAAAACAGCAGTAACAAAGCTGGTTAAAAAAATGACCAGCCGTAGGCTGTTATAAAAGTTAGAAAAGTCATTGATCGCTATCTTCATCTTCCTCCTGCATACTAAAACCATTGAAGTCATCTTCTTCAGTGTCGGAATTGAACAGCCTCAGAATGACTTTGTCACACACTTTCTCAGTCTCTCTCTTTTGTTGTTGCTCTCAATGTCACTTTCGTCTCAAGGCAAATTTGTGCTTGTGCTGTCCTCTTCATCACGCAGCAGTCCAGCCTTTCAAAACCCTATGGTGATTGTGGATTTTTTCACACTGCTCCACACTGTCAGGATCTACTGGCAGACTTGAGGAAAAGTTGCTCTTCACATGCGTCCAATTTTGGTGAATGATTTCTCGCCATAGTCATCCAAGCCTCCCACTCAACTCGGAGTGTCACTTTAAATGCACAATTCACACTGATGTCAAAGGGCTGCAAATACTTCGTTGCGCCCCCAGGAATCACAGCTGGAATTGAGTTTGTCCTCTTGATGGCTACTTTCACAGAATCTGTTATATGGCCCTCATGCTGTCCATAACGAGCAATGCTTTTTTTCTGTGAAGAAAGAACCTTCTGGTCGCTTGCCGTAGCACTCCGTCAGCCATTCCTTCATTAGGCTTTCTATCATCCACCCTTTCATGTTGACTTTCACAATGATTTCTTTCGGGAGTTTTTCTTTTGGCATAGTCATCCGCTTAAAAATTACCATTGGTGGAAGCTTTTGTCCAGATGCTGTGCAGCTCAGAACACAAGTGAAATGCGTTCTCTCATGGCCAGTTGTTTTCAGTGTGACGGACGATTCATCTTTCATTTTAACAGTCCTAGTGAGAGGCAGGTCAAACGTCAAAGGTATTTCAACCATGGTTATGATCTCGTTTGGTCCGATGGAATTCTCGGCTGTCTTTGTTTGAGTGAATTTGCGGCAGTTTGTAACTTTTTCCTCATAGTCGGGCGGGAGTTGCTGACACAGAGTTGTCCCCTGATGGACAGGCCTTTTCGTCTCAAATATCTGAGACACCATGATAGTCCACCTCTAAAATCTTCAATCTTCTTTTTGGTGGCGATTGTTTTGGCTTTCAGTCGGATCTGCACGGTGGAAACACCTCAGCCTGCTGCTCTGTGTGTGTCCATCCAGTCTTCAAGAATGTTTTCAAGTTCATCTGCTTTTATTACCTCTGAAAGCTTTTGTCGTCTTTTTGCATTGAGTCAGTTCTTCACACTGCCGTCTCCAACACCTCATCATCGATTCATAGATGCCAAGCTTACCTGCAGCAGCTCTATTTCCTTCTTCAACAGCCAGATGGATTGCCTTTAACTTAAAAGTTGCATCATATGCATTTCTTCGTGTGTTTTCGATGATGAGGGTGTGTGCATGATGGGCAAAATGACTGTTCAAAATACAATCAAACTAGCATCTTCCTTGATGCATTATCTCTTCCACCTGTCTGTCTCGCTCTTGCGCTTCCTGCTAGAGCGCCCCCTGGAGGCTGTTAGCCCGTAAAAATCAATAGATTAGCCGCATCATTGTTTAGGCCGCAGGGTTCAAACCGTGTGAAAAAAGTAGCGGTTTATAGTCCGGAAATTACGGTAGTCAACTAACCTGTCAAAAGCACAGGAATCTAAAGCTCTTGAAATAGCTTCCTGGAGATCAGGGTCATCAGCAGGGTATTCATCCTCAAACAGGCCAAGGTAAATACTGCAAAAAAAAGTATTAAAGAGTTTTGTGATAGAGTTAATGTACAAATACAGAATACTGACACATTTTTTTACTGTCACTAAGAACTCTAGACCTACAGTACAAGGATATAAACCTAAAGTACCACATTTGACATCTGAATGAAAAAAGATTACAAGCTGCTGTTATATAGACTGAACAATATGGGTAAATATATTAAAGATATACCTGTAGGATGTGCTGGATGAGCACCAGATGCACTGGGATAGGGAGGACCACAGAACCAAGTAAAGGTGTTATTAACAGAGGAATCTTATGTGTCATTACTAACATTGATAGAGGGACCAATCAACAAGCCATGGGTGTTGTCACGTGGGCTGGCTTCTCCACTGGACAATATCACACTTTCATTAACAGTGACAACAGTGTTGTTTGTGGAGACTGTAAGATCGTTACTCGAGATGGAAGGTGCAAAACACTAAATGACTTCATCATCATCAATATTCGAGACAGACTGGGCCACAACAGTGGAAAGGCATGAGATAATTTTTATAATGAAAAATGTCTGGTGGACTTCCAATCCCTGTGAAGACATTAAAAAATAACACATTAATATGAAACATAAAATTGTATAATGGATAGCTGTGCAATGCATATTATGTAAAATATTTTTTAGCATATATTTTTCTGTTAAAAATCAAAACTTACGTCAAATGAATTTAGTTTTTCTTAGTATGTACATGTAGTTAAAATTATTTACAACATTTGTCCTTGCTCGGTATGTCTGCACAGCTGTTTGTATGACAACTATCACCATCAGAAATTAACTGTCAATTAAAACAGATAAATACATCAAATGTCAAGGAATGTCATAGTAAACAAAACAGTGCTTGAAGACATCCAGTTTAATCTAATCCAATATTATCATTTTAAATGTCATACACTTGTTTGAAGTTTTCATACTTACACATTCGTGTTCCTCTTTGTCCTCACTTAAAATGACTTTATCAGGTCTGACATAAATGGACTTTTGATGAAACAGCTTCTTCAAAAGGGCTCCGCTCAAAGTTTGCGTTGGGCTAAGAATTTCTCACTTTCAAAAATTAATCAACGACCATAAAACCAACCCAAAATTCCTCTTCTCCACAATCGACCTTTTAACAAACGCAAATTTTAATAGACCCTCCAAGATACCAAGTGACGCCCTTTGTGAGGATTTTGCAGACCACTTCAGAAGTAAAATCAATGACATCAGATCGAGTCTTTTACCGCATCAGATTTTAAGTGTTTACTCACCCGAATCATTGATTTTACCGGAGGAAACACTGGAGAGCTTTGCCCTGGTAGATGCGAGGACACTTGGTCGAGTTTTCTCCCAAGTAAAGCCCACAACCTGCCTCTTAGACCCAATTCCCACTCCATTTTTTAAAACGTTTCATGCATTCTTTGAGGAACAATTGTTATACATGGTGAATTGCTCTCTTCAGACGGGTGTCTTCCCCACCTCCTTTAAAACGGCGGTGGTGAAACCCCTTCTGAAGAAGAGCAATTTAGATCCCAACATTTTTAATAATTATCGGCCTGTATCGAACTTACCATTCTTAAGTAAAATCTTGGAAAAACTTGTGTTTAACCAAGTAAATGACTTTTTAACCACAAATAACATTTTAGAGAGGTGTCAGTCTGGTTTTAGGATGAATCACAGTACCGAGACGGCCCTTGTAAAGATTTTAAATGACATCAGGCTCAACTTAGATAACCATAAACTCACTGTCTTGGTACTACTGGATCTAACCGCCGCCTTCGATACAGTAGACCATCACATTTTATTAAATAGACTGAGGAACCTGGTCGGCCTCTCTGGTACTGTTCTGAACTGGTTTCACTCCTACCTCACAGATCGACACTTCTTTGTAAGTATGGATACATGTTCCTCAGGAATCCATGAGATAAAGTGTGGGGTTCCCCAAGGGTCAATTTTAGGCCCAACTCTTTTTAATCTGTACATGCTTCCCCTTGGGGACGTCATCAGGAGTCACGGCATCAGCTTTCATAGTTATGCTGACGATACTCAACTGTACATCGCTGTGTCTCCTGATGACACAGGGCCTATTGATGCCCTTTTTAACTGCATTTCAGACATAAATTCATGGATGGCAGCAAATTTCCTACAGCTCAACCAGGACAAAACAGAGGTTTTAGTCATCGGTCCTGAAGGCCAGAAAGAGAGACTTTTACCAAAGTTACAGGCTTTTAGAACATCACAATCTGTAACAAATCTGGGTGTGATTTTTGACTCTGAGCTTACTTTTATCCCACACATCAAAAACACAACAAAAATTGGTTTTTATCATCTAAAGAACATAGCCAGAGTCCGCCTGCTTTCTCTCTCAGGCCAGCACGGAGGTACTGATGCATGCTTTTATCTCTTGTCGTCTAGATTATTGTAATGCCCTGTTCTCTGGTCTTCCCAAAAAGAGCATTTCCAATTTACAACTATTGCAGAACTCGGCCGCACGAGTGCTGACGAGGACCAGAGGGCGGGAGCATATTACACCGGTTTTAAAATCGCTTCATTGGCTCCCGGTGCGTTTCAGGATTGATTTTAAGGTTCTTTTACTTGTTTTTAAGTGTCTCAAAGGTCTTGGGCCTTCTTACCTAACTGAGCTGCTTTTACCTTATCAACCCTCACGGACCCTGAGGTCCTCCGGCACTGGCCTTTTAACCATACCACAAGTTAGCTCTAAAAGAAATGGGGAGGCGGCTTTCAGTTACTATGGCCCCCGTCTGTGGAACAGCCTCCCGGAGAACCTCAGGATCACAGACAGTGTTGAGGTTTTTAAAAGAGGCTCAAGACCCATCTTTTCAATCAGGCTTTTAACTAACTAACTAACTATTTATTTATTTATTCTACTTTTTTATTTTATCTTATCCCACTGTTTTAGTCTCCCATTTATTTATTTATCTAATTATTAGCGGTTATAACCTTTAAACTATTTTACTGTGCACTTGTATTCTTTGTCTTATTTTACTGTTTCAGTCCCTTACGTTCTTAGCTTTTATGTTCTTTACCTTATTTTATTGTGTTAGTTTTTAGCTCCAGTGTTTCCTCATCGGGGCCTACCGGACTGGGAGTGGTCTCTGGTCCACCATTGGGGGTGCTGTACCGTGGACTGTTTCGGCCCGGGTGGCTAGAGGGCTCGGCATCTTGGTGCGGGCACTCCTGTCCGCCCGGGTTGGGATGGTCTCTGTGGCGGCGCCCCAGCAGTGCTGGACCGTGACCTCTCTCAGTGAGGTTGGCCCCCAAAGGTAGCTTCTCCCTCGCCTCAGGTCTCAGTGCCTAGCCATGTCTCTTTAGTAACAATTGGTGTGTGTTGGTGTATGTGTGCGTGTGTGTGGGTGGTAAGGGTGGATGTTCGGTGCCTTTGTAATATGTGTGGGAATATCTACATGATTGTGTGTGTGTTGTTGTTGACGTTTATGTGGGGTGGGAGGGTCAGGCTGTCTGTATTTTTCTTGATTTTCATTGATGTTTGTCATTTCTGTTATTGTTTTTAATCTCTGTGAGGCACTTTGTGTTACTCTTTGTATGAAAAGTGCCATACAAATAAAGATTTGATTTGATTTGATTTAAGAGATGGCTCAACAAGTTTAGAGTGGCATGGGAGCAAGATCTGTAAACTGGGGTAAAGAAAAGTACCTTGTATACATAAAGTTTTGTTTACAACTAAGAGAATATCCTTAGTGCATTCAAATATTTGGGTTTCATGCATAGTGTTTATGCAAGCAAAAATTCATCCGTTTTTTTTAAGAGAATTTCTGTGATTTACAATAATATTGCACTGGGAAAATTGATGGGAAATATTCTAGTGGAATTTGCGTAATGAAGAAATGAGAGAAAGAGAAATGTAGCTGATTTACAACAACCAATGTCATATGAGATATTAGCAATGTGTAAAATAGAAATCTTACATATGAAATAGTGTAAACAAAAAGAATTAAAATTGATTAAGAATAATAAAAAAAAACTATTTACGGTGGTATATACAGTATATTAACGTGAGTCCAGTGAGAGGGACTGGTTAGCATGATGACAATAATTTTATTTTCATATAAATAACAAAAATAACACTTTGACACAAAGTAAAAGCTTATCTGCATTCATCCACAGTTGGCTGAAAAGCTTTCCTTATTGTCTGCATGACTGTGTTTGAGTCCCAGTCACAGCCAAATTCTATAGCAGATTTCACATGCCCCTTTTTAAAAAGCCAAACTTTGCTGGCACACCTCGGCACGTGTGTAGTCATGTGGTCCGGCAGGAGAATCACCTCTTTGGTGAAGTGATGAGGCACGGGATATGTACTCCTTAACTGTGGCTGAAACCTGAGAAATATAAATTCAATCAAGGCTGAATTTAAGTAAGCATTTATGAATGACCTTACACTAGTGTAAGAAAGAAATCGTATTTCTTCTTCATAGAAGCATGACTATATACAGATTTTAGATGGATTAACCCAAAGAAAAGGTTGTACAAATGCAAATGTATAATTTCTAAAGACCATTATTTGATGAAGTCTATTAAAAAAAGATCAATGATAAAAATAACACCAGCATTTTTTTTTTTTTTTTTTGTGAAAGAACACACACTTAGCACTGTGCTTTGGTATTGATATATTATTATATTAATATTTACTAAGATTTTATGACACTGTACATGTCAAATACTGTTTGAAATGTTTTTTGGATTACTTATGTTATTACTGACATAACCTGTACAGTACAGTATGTCTAGATCAGTAAACGTTTCTCTGACCATGTTCACCGTAATTTTAAATGCATTTCACTCTTTCTTATTGCTTCTGTCTTGAGTAGTTTCTTGTAAAGTGGCGAAGATTGTACATGGGAGCTCTCTGCATGGTTTCCTGTAACTGGGCTTGTAGGCTAACGTTAGCTTGATGCACTGCAGCTACCTGTCTGACAGGGTTCATTGCTCAGGGCTCAAGATTAAAAAGAGAATGGATCTCCTCCTCAGCAGAGCGGTGTTGAACAAGTTGGATGTGTTACTTTTTCCTGCTCATGCGCCAGAGTGTTGATAACCTCTGCATTGCTTAAAATGGCAGCGACAAGATTTCGCGCAACATTCGAACACACATTAAGCACAAGATGGCGCCAGTGGCGTCACAGTTTCATTCCATATATTCAGAGTTCCATTCAATATATTCAGACTTCCATTCAATATATTCAGACTTCCATTCAATATATTCAGACTTCCATTCCATACATTCCTAGTTCCATTCAATATATTCAGAGTTCCATTCAATATATATTAAGAATTTCCTATTTTATATATATAGTAATTTCCTGAATGACATGCAATAAAGTCTGATGTTGCTGGATATATGTCTACCCTTCATGAAGCCAGTTTGGGTTTCGTCAATAATGAGGTCCAGAGCTGCTTTCAGTTTTTTTGCAAAGATTCCAGCAAGAATTGTATAATCGTAATTGAGGAAGCAGACCGATTGCCAATTGACGATGTGAAGGGGGTCTTCATTAGGTGTGTTGTAGTTGTAGTGTGTAGGTGTAGTGTTTAAAGTCCTTGATACGTATAAGGTGGGAAGGAAGTCTGGTTTTCAATGCTTTCTGTAAAAACACAGAGGAGGAAGGGTGCAATTTTATCAGTAAATGTTATATAAAATTCAGATGTTGAGCCATCAACTCCAGGGGATTTGTTTAGTTTAAGGTGCCGGATAGCCAGGACTTCCTCCTGTGTTATTTGTCCATCACAGAGATTCTTTTGGTTAGACTCAATTGATTTTAACTGAGGGAGATATCAAAAAAAAAAAAAATTGTTGCATTTTCATTATAATGAGATTTATAAAGGTTACTATAAAATGTGGAACAATAAATAGATATTTGCCCAGGATCATCTGTGATAGTTCCATTAATATCAAGTTTTTGAATGCAGTTAGTTTTGCTGTGTGACCTTTTTTTATTGAAAAGAAAATTATGTTGTATTTTGCTCCCCTTCTTCCACCCACCTTCTCCTGGACCTAACAAATACCCATTCTGCTTTTATTTTATATATTTCATCTAGTTTAATCTGCTGTAAAAAGTCGTGTTTATCTTCTTCTTTCAGGTTTTCAGGCATACTTTGAGTATGGACAACTATTTTGGTAATTGCTTGCTTGTTTCTTCATCATTTCTTGATTTGGTTAAAAAGGATCCATACTCTCTTAGATATTTTGCCACTTCAAATTTCAACATATTCGTTCCAAGAAAAAAACTGTATCCTTTTTAACTATTTTGTGTTTTAGCACACAGTTGTTAAGTTTCAAAAAAGAGCTCTGAGGTATATTGCTGGTGTTGGATCTAAAGTTGATTTGAATCGATATAGTCTGTTAAAGGGTTGGTTAAAATATTAACTTTAACATTGGCTTCATCTTTGCGACTTAGGTCAGGGTATTTATATGGCCAATGTAAAAAGTGAGATTCCAAGGCATCAAAGAAAAAATCAGAACAAAAATTATCTGTTTTATGGTTATATCCATACAAGTTGGCCCAAAATAATAATAATGGTATTGACCTCAAGAATAAGTAAAAGAAATCTACCATTGTGGTCACTGTCTGAGTGCAAAATAGCTTCATTTAACTTATTTTTAGGGTATATATATATATATATATATATATATATATATATATATATATATATATATATATATATATATATATATATATATATATATATATATATATATATGGTGGATTTCTTGGTCATATAGTTGTTAAAAGTTAAAAAATGAAATTACATTGGTCCTTGATCCTGCTACATCTTTGAGTTGAAAGTTGAGTTGATTAGAATCAGCAGCTACTGTGAAGATTCCATCAGGTTGCCTGGGGATGTTGCTGCTGATGGCATCGTACAATTCCTGCAGTGCATTTTTTTAACTTACATCAGAGTTCTTATGGCTCCCAACAATGTCAGTCCATCCACTGCAACAGCTTGATCCGGGATGTTGGGGGTTAATCATGACTGTAAAGATGTGAGCAGGGTAGTCCCAGATCCTCCACTGCGGAGTGAGCCAAAATCACCTTTCATCCACTTCACTCTCCTGCATCAGACATTAGACAGAAGAAGGCTTAGTAGAGGAACAGCTACTGGTCCTCTACCGCTACTGGTGTATATACATGCACACATACATGCAATGATTATTATCAACAAAACTTAATACATAGGCACATCCTGTTAAGAAGAAACAGAAATGTTGCCCATTGTTAATCCCTTTTTATGCAGTAAAGAAGGTGCCAAAGTAAAACAATCTTCAGGGGATTATCATTGCTTCTATAACTAATATTATGGCCCAGGCCTCTCATCTGCTGCCAACCAAAAGTTCTGACATGTTAACCACTTTAACTCATTGAGTGCCTGCCCTATTATATAATGGAAAGTGGCTTGTGCCAGCTTTTCTGGCCATTTTGAGTCATCTTTAAAGACCCACAGAATATTTTGTACAAAGACTCTGAAAACACTGAATAGCTCAAATGAAAGAAGAAACTCTCTTTTTGGTCAGTGTTTTATTGCACCTTGTTCCATTCTTGATTTATCTGAAGTTGAATAGAGGCTAGTTTCATCAAAAAGACCACTTTTTTTTGTAGAAAGCTGTGAAAATTGCATTTTTGTGAAAGGGAGTCTGTCAAGCAAAACAGTGATTTAAATGTTATAATTTTGCCTTCAATGACATAAAAGACATCTGAAAATTCTGTTACAAATGTTATTTTATTGTAAAATAAATATGCAAAGTACAGCACAATGCAAAAAATCATGGCCCCAGTTCAGAGAGAGAAAACCCACAAAATAGAACCGAGGTCCTATTCCATTATTCCTACCTGTAGTATTCGGCTACTCCACTTCATGCTTTGAGCTACTGTATTTTGTACTACAACTACAATTCCCAGCAGCCCCACAAGTACACACAGGGAGCATGAGAGCGCCCTCTTGTGCCAGCTGCCGAAAACACACTTTGACGTATATATAGGTTACGTCAATGGCAGTCAAGCGTTGGCTTTTGAATGACATATATATACGTCAGTGGCACTCGAGTTAATTTATGCGAAAAACAAAAAGGAGGATCAGGAGAAAATGAGGTGGACCATTTTTACTTAAAAGGAAAGTGACCGTATTATAGATGACAACAATAGGATAACAGTATATATGATAATGTTAATGTGGGCTAAGTGATCATTTGCCCTGTATATCATTCACCGTTACACTTTTACTGTCAATGTGTGCCCAAGGTCCTCTGAATTTTCCCCTCTTTCCTCGCCTGCTTCACCAGCGGCCACCGTCTGTTCCTCGCGACCCTTGCCTCTTGGGTTAGGTATTCAAAGATTTTGATCTTTTTCTCTTTGAGGAAGGTTGAAAACCTGGCGTCGCTATAGATCTTGTCTCGGTGGGAGCGTGACACGAATTGCACGATGATGCGGCAACTGGAGTAAGCATGGAGAAGGCCAGCTGGTCAGCGATGTCTGGGGAAATTTGGCTAATCATGTTGATGATTTTCTTGATGTTTTCACCAGATCATTCAGGAATATCAGCCACTTGAAGGTTGCATTATAAGCATCCAAAATGTTGTATGTGTTGCGGAGCATGGCATTTTCTTTTTCAAGAGTTTTAACTCTGTCTTGAAGAGAGTCTACCTGGAAGGTTACATCCTCCACTTGTTTACCAAGGAACTCAAGCAAGTCACTGACAGTTGTTATTGTCCTTAACAGTTGTTTCTAAAGAGTGCAGGCATCTCAGAGATTCTTCCTGCATTTTTTCGATTCTCTCCATCACAATCAACAACACAGAATTTGAAACAGGTTGTTCATTAATCTCATTGCTGGCCAATTACTTTGAGGGCCTGCGATTTTTTGCATCCTTGACCAGGGGCATTTCTAGACACTCTGGGGGCCCCAGGCAAGAAGCACATTGGAGGGGTTCCATCATATTGTCATGATATGGACCAATGTCAGCCGTCTCTTGGGCCCCCCTTCCAGTTCGGGGCCCTAGGCCTACCTTGCCTACCCTGTGTTTTTTTTTTGCATAAGAATGCATCCTGGCGTGAATGTCTTTGCTCATTTCCAAAAACAAAAAACTGAGTAGATAAATAATGATAAAGAAAAATACAAGATTTGTGAGAGAAAAATGAGAGGGAGCAGTAGTTTTCCCATTTTTTCAAGCAGTCTTTTCAGTTTTTCTATTTTCTATTTCTCAGCAGTGAGGACAAAGTTTGGTTGGGCAAGGGACAGGACAGCAATTGAACAAAAAAAAAAAAACAATGATTCCTCTCCTTTTGTGGCCCCAAATTATTTGTAGATTTAGTAGCTAACTACACAAAATTAAATAAATAAATAAATAGTTTGATTACATTTTGTTAATTACTCCCCAACACTGCATTTAAATATGTGAAGCAATATTAAAACAATACAAAGTGAATAAATAAATTACATCTGTATCAATAACTTGGAGAATTGTTGGTCTATATAAGAAAACCAGACATTCATTGACAGTAAATAGACTCATACTGCCATCTACTGGTAGAAAGGATAAACATCAGCTTGACTATTCATTGCATTTACTCAAGCAACGGGGACATTAAGGTGGAAACCGAATTAAATATCAGTCCTAATAGCAATGATGATGCACACACAATAATTACTCAGGTTAAGTAGTTGTCTCCCATAAATGAATGATGTACCGATCACTAGAAATATTGTCATAGTAAATCCATAATTACCTTTCCACTGCCTGGAAAATGTAATGAATCTTGTTCCTCTGTCTAATCAATGTAGATAACCAATTACTACATTTTCACTGACAGGAAATTTTGTGTGCATTGCTCCTTCAAAACTTTTGAATAGTTTCAGCAGAGATAAGGGCATACTGAATAGAATAAGGTCATTATCACGAAAAGTCACTCTTGTTACCTCAATAAAGTCTCCACATCATTTCAAAATAAAGGTGATAAAAGAAATGCTCTTTTCAAATTGCTATGCTGGTAAATTATAGGCAGGTTTATTTTATTGTTTGTTCTGAGGATGCATTCCTACTGTATATGAAATCCAGAGGGATTGCTCTACTGCCACCAGAAGTAAAAACCCGCCTGTAATTTCTTTTACAGGCTGTCGCCTTTTTTTAAAAGGGTTTTTACTTTCGGTGGCAGGAGTACGATCGTGTAGATGTCTATAGGGTGGTGAAGTAATGAGTCCTAAAACACAGAAGTCCATTAGCCATTTAGCACTCCCTCGTCCCCCCCGACTTTTGGTTCCCTTGTCCAAAAGTCTATGGGTTTTTGAATAGGTTTTCGGTAGAATGCCCTAAATAAGGTCTGTGGTAAACACAGGCTAAAGATGTTTGTTTCACGTTTTGTTTTGCAACATAAAATTTGCGGTTGTTAACAAGTGGCTAAATGGGACTACAGTGTTTGTCGGGGACGTTAGACATCATCACAGTGGACACAGAAACTCATTCAACCCACTTGTCCCCCATTACAGCTTCACAGAGTCACACTCGATCTTGTAGATTTATCTGTTTATGATATTTTTCAATTATGTTTTAATGTGTTTTTACAGTGTTTGTAGTGGTGACGTTTAATACGTGCGACCGCAATGTAGTTCGTGTATAGCCTAACAATAGCTTTTTGCATCAAAACACACAAAAGTGGTGTTCATCTGTGAACATTATCACGCTGAACAAACCGTGTAATTCTCAAAAACTTTGTTCTCTGTTCTCTGTTCATCACAGAGCTTATTTGGCAATAACCAAAAATCCCATAAGGTTTTTGACGAGGGAACCAGTGCGATGCTTAGGTCCTGGTTGGCTTACAAAAATACGTCATCCCTTTACCACTCTATAGGCCCACTGCAGGGGAGCATCTTACACACAAAGGATAAAGTTTGTTCAGCACTGGGCTGACACAAGTACATGAGGTTTGTCAGTGTTGCATTTCATGCAGTGTGTAATATGGCGCTACCTTATGTCTTTTTGGTGGGTTTTCTAAATTGAAATTAGCCTTTCTGTGCTAGCTTAATGCTATATAAACATTAGCTTGATGCACTGAGACTCAGTCATGCAAATAAATAGTTAACTGAAATTAAGTTTGCTAATACTAATTTTTCACAATATATGTACCCCAATACTAGCAGTCTCTTTCACTTTCTTCTCTGACAGCAAGATGATCCAAGAGAAAATGAACTAAGATGCTGTTCTTAATGAAAATGTTAAACCTTATGCCCCAGTGTGTGTCAGTATTTTCCCCGTGGTATGAAACATCAATATCTTTCAAGGTATTGTATTGAAGTTAGAAATTCCAGTGTCATGACGACACTGCAGCAAAATGTCAGATCCTCTTTGTTTTATAACAAGTTAGTTTGCTGGAAGTTGATGTAGTTGTTCAAGTATCATACGTAATAGTAATGAATTACACATATATATCTTTTATGAATATTACTTGAAAAACTGCATCTACATAACGCGAGAAGAAGTTTGTCAGGGCTAGTGACTGGACCCAAATGCAACACACAGGCTTGACACAGTCTTTCAGAGACTTTATTCACAGAAGCAAGATAGTTCACACAACAACACATCACAACAATGTCCAAACGGAAGAAAGTCCACTTCGGTGACCCACCGAGTCGAACCTCAGAACGGGCCTAACCGATGACATGGTTCGGGCAGGGGACCCAGCTGGTGAGTCGAGCAGCACAGATGAATTCACTTCCGTAATGGCGGAACTCTCTGGAGAGCAGGCTCGCTGAGTACCTTTTCTCCTCAGGGAGCAGGGAGGTGGAAGGCACAGATCAAACCCGGTGTTGAGAATCAGAAGGCGGGGCGGGCAGGCAGGAACAGAATGCTGGAAAGTTTCTCATCGGGAAGAACAATCTGGCACTGAGAGTGAGAAACAGGGCAGGTTATATAGGCGGAAACAGGAAATGAGCAATAGGTGGAGGTGGTTACTGCTGACGAGGGTGCAGCCAGGCAGAGGGAGAGAGAAGCACTGCAGGTGGAAGAAATCAGGCTGATTAGGAGAGAGGTGTGTGAGGAGAGGCTGCAGAGGAGCAGATGTGACAAAGTTATTTAATTTATTCACAAAAGCTCAACATATTAAAAAATAATTTGCATTAAATTACATAATTTAAACTAGATTGATTTTTTTTGAGAGAGAGTTCTAAGTGCTGTAAAATAAATGTATAATGTTCTTTTAAACAGTCAAATCCTGTGCTCAAAGGCTTTAAAGCACTTAAAGCTGTGTGTTGAAGTGTCAGTGCCATAGTATGGTCCAATCATTTTGCTTTTTTGTTTTTCAGTGCACTGATGGTTTTCATGGAGGTTCAGAATTAAACTGTTAAGGACAGCTTTTTTTTTTTTCTTGTGAAATTCAGTGGTGGCAACTATACAAGAGAATTTTATTTATAATTGGTAATTAAGTACTGGTAATCAAGTTGACAATTTCATTGGTTTGGCAGGCTCAGTTGGGGTGAATTTCCCTGATATTTACAAAATCTATACTGATGATGTGGAGACTATGGAGACCTTATTCTATTCACTATGGCCTTATCTCTGCTAAAACTATCCAAAAGTTTCAAAGAAACAATGCACACTAAATCTTCCTGTCAGTGAAAAGGTAATTATACAAGGTACAAGGAAACTTTTTTTTTCTTACATAGTTTAAGAAGAAATTAAATTTTGAGGTGATCCTAAATCCTGCTACATCTTTTGGCGGAGCTGAGTAGTCTCACAGCCTAGGGAAAGAAGAATTACAGGTTATTAACATTGATATTTCAAAGGAACAAGGTTTACTATATTTTCCAGGCAGTGGAAAGGTAATTATTAATTAATTTTTAATTATTAATTATTAGCTACAGTGATATTCCAATGGTTGGCACATCATTCATTTATGGGGAACAACTATTGCAGCTGCTGCACCCTTCCTGCTTGTTAAAAGTTAAGATGATGGATTAAATCTTAATGTACATATCACTTAATAGTAAAAATGACAATAAATAACCGATAACAAAAATGTGGGATTATTTATTTTTCATAAATTAGCTCATATCGATGAATGAATAGATGTTTTAAAATACATTACATATATATTTTTAAATAAATAATTTTGTCATCATGAATCCAAATATCCTTAATTTCTAAAGTATCTCCTGAAAACAGTGTGTGGAAAAACACCAGAGATTCCATGAACATTACCAGCAAGGTGCATTTAAAGCTGATTGTATCATTAGAAAATGAATAAGAAAAGCTGATTAGCTTTAAAAGTTGTCCACTGGAATGGATGGAGGATTTGAACAGGTTAAAAAAGACATGTGCTCCATTGAAAACATGACTTTTTTTGTGAGGGGTTTTGTGAGGGGTCTTTTAAATATTGACAGTATGACGTTTTTTTCAGGCATTTGTATGTTTCTTTTTTTTTTGTATTTTTTTAGTTGTCGTCATCATGGATCATGTGTAAAATTAGGTTATTATTGATGTGTGATTCATGCATGAGGCTGATTCATCACAAATTAAATCAATCAATCACTGCAGTGCAATACGATACTGTCAGCTCCTTCTCTTGTGCACTGCAATTTAGTCCCTTTTTGTCTTGTAGCATCCAATGATGTAATATTTCCTGAAAATGTAATAATGTAATAATGTAATAATGTCTCAAAATGTAATAAAATTTGCACTTTACTTGATTGAATATTTAATTAAGCCCAATAAGGCGATAATCTGACCAATAATGAAATAAAATGTCCTGACTGATATTGATGTTTTGAACATAATACCTTATCATATTATTGGAATTTATTTCACAGCGCACAATAATGCAAAATTTGCCTTATCAGAAAAGACTGTTAAATCACCAGAGGTGTAAAAAGCATCAAGAAAAAAAAATTCCTAGATTCATGTTTTTCAGCTTTTTGGGTCAGGCCCCCCTTTACAACTAGAAAATCCTTAATAATTTCCCATTGACAGCGATTTTAGGTACCCACTGTTGCAAATTTCAAATTCTACTTAAAGAGTTTACATTTCCAAAACATGAAATCAGTGTCAAATGTCAGTGTCATGTTAGTCCACTGAAAACACTAAGAGAAAGTATGCCTGCACACTTTACATTACTGAGGGAAAAAGCACTCTTTTTTTTCATTACATTTAACTATATCATCAGTTAAGAAAAAGTATCATTTCATTTCTGGTAAAAATATTTTTATAATGTCAGTCAGGATATTTTATTACATAATTAGTCAAGATACTGCATTACCGGGTTTCATTACACTTTCAATAATGTTAAGAGCAAGTCTGATTAAATTTCCGGGCCATCTATTCATCCATTTTTGTCCGCTTATCCAAGGCCAGGTCACGGGTACAACAGCCGAAGCAGAGCACTCCAGGCGTCCCTCTACCCAACAACACTTTCTAGTTCCTCCTGGCCAGACGAGATATGTAATCCCTCCAGCTTGTTCTGGGTCTGCCTCGGGGCCTCCTACCAGTAGGACGTGCCCAGAACACTTCCAACAGGAGGCACCCAGGAGGTATCCTAAACAGATGCCTGAACCACCTCAACTGGCCCGTTTTGACGTGAAGGAGCCCAACCACCCGGAGGAAGCATCTCAGCCACTAGTATCTGCGCTCTCATTCTTTCTGTCAAGGTTAGGGTTAGGGTTAGCTAATGACCATAGGTGAGGATTGGAACATAGATGGACTGGTAAACCACCAAACCATCTGTCCATCTCACACTCCATTCTACCCTCACTTGTGAACAAGACCCCAAGATACTTGAACTTCGCTTGGGGCAGTAACTCATTCCCCACCCAGAGGGAACAGTCCACCGTTTTACGGCAGAGAACCATGGCCTCAGATTTGAACGTGCCAACTCTCATTCCGATCGCTTCACACTCGGCCGCAAACCACCCCAGTGTGTACTGTAGGTCATGGTGTGATGGAGCCAACAGAACCATATCATCTGCAAAAAGCAGAGATGCAATTCTTATGTCCCCAAACCGGACCATGTTACCAGGTGGAGCTTTGATGTGGTCATCAACATCATAAGATGTTCTAACCTAAAGCAAGTGAGTGTACATGCCTGCAACTGAATGTTTCTTTGTATCCAAAGCTCAGAGGTAGAGTAGGCGGTTTGATCCCTGGCTCCTCCAGGCATCATCTCGAGGTATCGTTGGGCAAAATACTGAATCTCAAATTGCACCCAATGTGGCATCATGTGAGAACACGGTCTGATTATATGTGCATGAAATGCTCAAAGACAGCATCAGTTAATAGTTTCTAGTACAGTAACAGCATCTCCAGAGCATTAACAGCTAACTGCGAGGGATACCTAAAAGGTCACTGACAGAGCAGCACCATGTGACGAGTTCAGAGTGAGAATGTGCTGGAGCAGCTGTGGCTCAGGTAGAGCAGGTTGACCACTAATTGGAAGGTTGGTAGTTCCATTCCTCCTCCAGTCAGCATGCTGAAGTATCCTTGGGCAAGATCCTGGACCCCAAACTGCGTCTGAAGGCTGTTACATCGGTGTGTGAGTGCATGTGAATAGTTACTGAGTAGCAGGTGGTATCTTGCACAGTCCATTTACAGTCAGTGTTCTCTCACACTCAAACCTGAGTGGTGAATGATTGAGCTATCGCACTAGCTTGGCTAAAATTACTTTGGAAAAAAGAGGAAAGAGCAGTTATTATAATGAGATATTACAGTCCGGTTTCCATTAAACCAGCATATGTCAGAACAAATATTCTGGTGCACAAACAATGACTTTCTTTATTTTATTTTTTTTAAGTCTGGGAGGTGGGAGTAGATTTTGGTGTTATTATACAAAGCACTTTGTGTAACAGTTAATCTGTTAATCTAAAAGTGCAAAACAGATATAGTCTGACTGAATGCTAATAATAATAATAATAATTATTATTATTATTATTATTATTATTATTATTATTATACATTTTATTTATAGAGCGCTTTTCAGGAAACTCAAAGACATCCCAGCTTTGATTGCCATGTACTGTTGTTGTGCAAACATAACCACGTGTAGTGTAATCCTACAATGTGCTTGTGTTGACATCATGGTAGTGGCATCCCTGATAGTAAGAGCAGACACAGAAGAGAAGAGCGTTTTTGAAAATCATACTGTGTAAATGTGTTTTGCATCCTTGTCTAAATGGAGATGAAGATGGAAGCCAAAGTCAGAGTGTCATCTGATGCATGTATCCATGCACAGTAAACACGTCACATTTCAGTATGATGACTGCATGTCATAGTCAGTGAAGAGCAAACACCATTTGAAAAGTATTAGCCAGTCTGTGATGTTACGAGGCAGCTGTGTAGACAGAGCAGAGCACGGATCAGCCACTCAAAAATCAAATATGGGATACATGTTGAGGTTTGAGCACTGAATAATGTTTCTATAGAGCTGAAGGTCTGAAACTGTAAATATGATTTTAAATTATTTTATTTTTGGACTCATTATTTTGGTCCTCTCTCAAGCTGACAGGTTAGCTTGTTACAGTAAGAAAAGCACATTCACAATGCTTCTGTTCTATTTAAGAGTTCCAGTAAGTCACAAGAGGGAGACAATGGCTGTGTTCGAAATCACCCCCTATCACGGATGTAGTGCACTATATAGTGTGTTCGCCATTTTGTAGTGTTGTTTGAATTCTCCGCGATTAATTTCATCCACTATGTAGTGGACGAGAAAACACCCACAATGCACCGCAAAATTGAGTGAACAAGCAATGTACACTACTTTGTGCTCCGTATCCCACAATGCAATGCGGTCGTGTTTTGGAAGAGGAGAAGAAGGAGGCGATGGTCACGCACCAACCGCCGCTTTTGTATATAAATTTAAGTAACATTACAATATACACATTTGATGCGTGTAATACTTCAGTGGCGTGGTTTTATGCCTTTTAAGGGTTGTGAATTGTCATAACGAGCGGATTTGTTGGTGGAGAAGCATCCGGTTTGTTATTTGTATCTGCGAGCTAACGCTAACGCTAAGGCTAATGCTAGGGCTTGCCGGTAGTTGCAGCTCTAGCTAGGAGCAGACACCTGCACACCCGCTCACATCTGATCATAGCGTTTTGTTGTCTTTTCCCAATTGGCGGTGTGTTAGAAAAATAAATGCTTTTCTGTTTCTTGTTCCAAGGGACTGATGAAGATGTTGAGAAGCTTATTAAGCTTCGTGTTAAGCACAACCAGCTGTTCTCCGGTCGCAGAAATGCAGCTCTGCATGGATGGGATATATTCTAGTGGTGCATATTCATCAATAAAAGAAATTTCAGAATTCATATTTGTCATTCCTGATTGAACATTACATTTGTATTTTTTAGTATGATGGTATTTATAGTTGAATAACCATGGCGCATCTACTGACACAACCACGTTCAGGAAATTACCGTGTAGTGTCCGAATTCTCCTCCCGTCGTCGCTCCCTACATCGTGTATATGATGTAGTTAACTACATCATATACACGATGTAGTGGATAGGGAGTGAGTGAATGAGTGGATGATTTCGAACACAGCCAATGAGCCAGCATGAACAATATCAGGACCCTGAGACCGAATCCAGCTATCATTCCTTTTTTTAATTCACACCTGCTTTTTCTACACACACACCAACATGTGTTCTGTGAAAACGTCATCAAAAGATGTTAATGTTGCATTCTGGATCTTGCTTATACTTATTTGGGTTGTACACAAATCATTTGTGGTGTACACACAGTAATAAAACATAATTTTTTGTTATCTCAAGCCACTAATTCTGATAATGAGTTTTTTCAAAACCTTTTGTATTGAAATTTTTGAGCAACAAAAACTGCTGAGTTTTCCTAAGTGTATACATAATGTAGCCAGTGCTTTAGGCTGTGTATGTCTGTGTATGTGCATTTCATTTGATTGTACAGTATAATGGTACATTTGTTTCTGTTTACCTATTTTGTTGGAGACCAATAACAAGTAAAAATCCTCTGTGCAACATTTGCTCAAGTATCCATCATCAAAATATTATGAGAACTGTTTTTACTGATTCACGTCACAATACAATACAGTTATAAAATAGTGAAATGACCAATTACTTTGTTTAAACGTCTATTGAATTGTGAGGGAGTATTTTTGGGTTACTGGGATTGCATCTAGATCATGCCCATTATTGCATTGACACACTCTCCTCATAAACTGTATGTGTTTATGAGGAGAGTGTGTCAACAGTGTAACACACTCTCATATGTCTCATATTACTACACAAAATGAATTTACTCACATATGCATGCACATACATGTACACACACATAGTATATATATATATATATATATATATATATATATATATATATATATACAGTGGCATGCTGTAGTGGCATAATGGCTTTCTCTAAATGAACTCACAAGCAAACGTGTACACACACATCCTGTCATGCCTCTGAGGTTCATGCACGTCCTCGTCTGTTCCAGCTATTACACCTTGGTGTTAATTTCTTCAAGTTTTTTGACAAGCCTCCAAGCTAAGGCCTGTTCTTTATGTAAGTGCTTTTTCTGAACTTCTCCCTATCTCTGCAGATTCGTCAGGGAGCAAATTACCTGTCTGCACAAAAAAAGCGCAGTCCTACACATTTTGCTGTGCTTGGTGTACAGATCTGCTTTTGAAGACAGGCTATGTTTTTTTTCCCTTCACCCTGCAGCAGTCCTGGCATACAAATCACCATAAAATTGAATTTAAAAACTGCACATGTACTCCAGGAGCTCTTATCAGCATCTGCACAAACTGCATACAAATCAGGCCAGGATCACACACCACAGCAAAGGTCTCAATGTATAAGGCTGGCTAATTGCTAATTGGGTCGCGAGGTCTAAAGCAGGCTCAGCTAACAAGAATTAAAATGCAGGGGTGTCCACACCCGTGAAGTGTCTCCGGCTTCCAGGTGACATGCCTCCGAGCAGAAACACACTGACAAACGCCACTGCCACACCAGGACTTTGAGTGGCTGCTCTCTGCTCTGCTCTGTCTACACAGCTGCCTCGTAACATCACAGACTTTTCATATGGTGTTTGCTCTTCACTGACTATGACATGCAGTCATCATACTGAAAAGCGCTCTATAAATAAAATGTATTATTATTATTATTATTATTTTTATTATTATTATTATTATTAATCAATCAGACTTTATCTGTATTGCAATTTTCAAGAGATTAACAGTTACACAAAGTGTTTTGTATTATAACACCAAGATCTATTCCCACCCCCCAAAACACACACACACACACACACATACAAGCATGTAAATAAAAACACAAAAAATTGTACTCATTAAAACTGGGAACTGAGGAAACACTATGAGGCAGGATAAAACCAATAGATAAAAGATGAAAAGTTAATAAATAAGGAAGCAGATAAAAAGATAATAACAATAAAAAATAAATAAATTAGCAGTTGAGTAATTGGGGAAATGATAAATCTAATCTAATAAATCTAATTAAAAGCCAAACTAAAAGGTAGGTCTTGAGTTTGCTTTTAAAAAATATCAACCGCTCTGCTGCCCCCAGGTTTGCAGGCAGGCTGTTCCACAAACGTGGAGCATAGTGATAAAAAGATGCTTCAGTGTAAGTCTGTTCTTGACTTTAGAGACTATTAACAGGCCACTGCTAGAAGACCTGAGGGTATGAGAGGGCTCATAAGATCTCATAAGAGAAGAAAGCAAATCTGATGAATAACTGGGACTGAGACCGTTAAGAGTTTTAAAAACTAATAAAAGGATCTTAAAATCCATTCTGAAACACACTGGGAGCCAATGCAGAGAACTTAAAATTGGTGAACAAATGCACAACTAGCATGGCATAGCAAAAAACATCACATTCAAACACAAAGGAAACACCAGACTCCCACATCAAAGTGTGGGTTTGTACACCCCTTTCTTTGCCCCTCCCACCCACGCAAGTGCCCTTGTGCTTGTTATATTATGTCATTACCCATAGCATTTGAACCTGACGCCATCCTGTCATATTTCAGAGGCACATGACAGGTTCCATCTGGTCACTTAAGCTCACTCAAGTAATGCTGCCAGGCGTCGTTTGGGCAGACGTGGCAGGTACTGTCCAGCCATGTTCTCACCTGATGCTTGTCTTGTCCAGCGGTGTTTGATGCAAACGCGAAAGGTTTGTTTTTGCATCATGCTCCTACACCAAAAGTTCTGAGAAATCAGTGCCATTTTACAAGTTGGTAACAGACTGAATTTTCCCAACACACAGGCATCTATTCCTACATAGCATTTCCATATTTACATTTGTCAGCTGAAAAACTGCATTTTGCGTAATTGCTTTTACACATGCACAGATTATGAGACAATAGCCACCTGAGCACAGTTATGTAAAAATGCCCTCACCTCCTCCACCCTTATGCAGAGCGCCAATAGAATGTCCAGCTGAACGAACCAATCTGTGCAGGACCTTGTGGTCCTCTTCAGTACTGTTTACATGTGATTTTTCCAGTCAGTGGCAGTGAGTTTCCCAGTCAGGATGCTCTCGATGGTGCAGAAGTAGAAATTCCTCTGTATTTGAGTAGATACCTTGAATTTCCTAGGGCATCTCAGGAACAAACTGTGCATGGGTGGCTGCTGTCTTTCAGTATCCTTTGAGCTATGTGCAGACAATTCACTTCACCGAGATCACTGATGCTCTGTAGATGGGAACCGGTGATGTTCTGGGCAGTTTTATTCACCCACTGTAGAGCTTTGAAATATTTTATAATATCTCAAATAAGAATGAAGTCAGTTTAAAGCTGTACCAGATATGAGTAGTCTCAGTACTTGTCATGAACAGTCGCTGTTATTGGAAAGATGAGGACTACGTCGACTCACTTCGGCGTTTATCTGGCCATTTATTGGCGGGTAACAGCTAACGGTACACCTGCGTTATTCCTGTGTAAACACACTGATGACGTCAACGGCGCGACTACGGCAACCCGTTTGTCGCGTATCATCACAGTACTAGAATTGTGGCACAAAGTATGGCAGTATCATCAGAGTATTTGATGTTGGTGTGTGAAGAGCAAAGTGTATTGAATGAGTTCTGCCTCATCTAAAAATGTTTACAATCTCGCATGTTTTGCCTTTTTAAGAACCACAATGTGAGTAAGATTTTACCACCATGACTATCAGTAGAGGCAGACATAATATTTGATATGAGATAATTATGTAGTCCAAACAGCAATGAGAGTAGTGCATGGGGTGCAGACTGTATATCAAGGTCATGTTTGCACAGGGGAAGAACCGGCGCTCTTAGCTGTGAGCAGGCATAGAGCATGATGGGATACTATATTAAGAAACTGCTAAAATAACTGCACACCAGAAAAAGATGTTTTAGAGACAAATGATTAATGTCACTTCCCTTTAGCGCTGTAGACTGTATAATTGTGTTCAGTTATGAGTGCTTTTACCAATGTGTCTTTCATGTTTCTATAACAGTGTGTTGATTTGACTGTATTGTATGATCAATACCCAATTATGGTTATGATTGTCATTTGGAGGGGGGGTTGATTGATTAAAATCAATTTGGGTAAATATGAATTACAACATTAATCAATAAGAAGGCTACTCCAGCAATTTAGCATTACTTCCATTAACTTAGGGGAGTGTGTCAGCCTCCAAAACATGGTACTCATAAGCAATGATAAAGTTTATTTGCAAAGTGCTTTTCTAGGCCTAAAGTGCCAAGATACAAAAAACAAAATTGACTAATTAAACTAATGAAATACTTAAAAACAAAAACAATGGGCATAAAAACATAAAATTGCAGACACATACAAAGATACATAAAAGGACAACATTAGGCATAAAGAGGTACAGACAGTGGTAACCGACAAGAAGGACAACGTCAAGGTAAACTTTATAGGGGTCTTTATAGGGCTTTATAGGGTTTAGGGATAATTTTTGTTACACCCATCAGAGAATAATGTGTCCCGTTTTGTTTCAGTGTCTAAAAGTCTGTTTGAAAGCAGTGGGATAAGGAGGCGGGCTCCGGTTTAGGTTTTTTTCGCTCATATCTGTTAGCAGCACACATGCGTGATGTCCTCAGACATCTCTAAGCTTGTTAAATTTGTTGACATTCACATCTTCTACAACCATCCACTTCTTTTTACAGCTCTCTTTCCAGTGCTGGAAAGAGCACTGGAAAGATTTGGATAATGATAGTGTGGATGCTTATGCACCCACACTATCATTATCCAAATCTTTATTAGCGTGGATGTAGCAGCAGCCACACTATTGTTCTTTTCTTCATTAGTGTGGATGCTTGTGCATCTTCACTATTGTTATCCAAATCTTTATTAGTGTGGATGCTTGTGCAGGACGATGTTGTCAGCTGTGCAGGAGCTTGCATAACTTCATAAATGAGTGAAATATGTGCTTACAAATATGAAAATACAACACTCATATCAGCAGGTAGCAGTATGCCCTTAATTGGTCCTTAAGGCCTCTTAGGGGTCTTTGTCTTTGTCTGTTTCTCTGTTTATCTCAAGTACTGCTCCTTGTAGTGATAGAAGTACTGCTACCTTCTCTACTTCCAGAACTACAATTACTACTACTACGGCTAATGCTCATGCTACTAATACTCTCCTGTACTTTCTGGTCAACTGCTACCTCTGCCTACTTTAAGCTACAGAAACCAAACCAAAATGTTATGCTCTTCAAGGACATTTTTGCCTCTCATTTTATTTTCTACATTTTATGCCTAAAATATTAAACACTGATTATTTTAAACTTTTCAGATGACATCAACTTCTTCCTATGACACTCTTGCAGTTCAACTTGTAGCTTCTTCACTTTAAAGAAGTTCAGCTTTCATTTCTGCCAGTTTTCCAGATATTTCCATCAATTTGTAATAAATCTTTGCATTTTAAGCAATAAATTTATGCATTTTCAGCAATAGATTTATACATTTTCAAACATGCTCTCAAACTAATTTCAGCTATTAGCATCCACAAGCATGTTCCGCAGGAATTGCATTTTCCAGTTCTTATTAGTGTGGATGCTTATGCAGCCACACTATTGTTATCCAAATCTTTATTAGTGAGCTATTTAAACCATTCAACTATCAGAACGTTCAGCTCGTTCAGGACATTATTGGAATGACTTTTTTCATTTCTACTCTTTATACTTTTCAAAATATTAAGCTTTTTTAACTTTTTTTTCCCCATTTAAATGAATGGGGAAATTTTTCAAATTCTCTTCAACCCACTCCACTTTCAAAGTCCACTGCTTCCACATACTTTAGAGACTAGAGACTCCATCTAACCGTTTAAGGGGTCACAAGGCCTTTAACTCTTCTGGTATGATTCAGCTCTTTTGTATTTTTTATTGGTTTCCAACTCATACAAAATTCAGACATTATTTGAGAGGCGGGGTATTTTCCCTGACAACATAGCAAAGCCTTTATTGTTAGTTAGCTTATGCTAATGACGAAGCTAGCGCTAGCATAGCCGCTAACATAAACTATTGTTAACTGATACTTAATCGAAAAAAGACAACTAGCTTTTGGTTTGCATCCAGTTTTTAAAACAATTGTCTTTTTGACCAAACTGATATACTATTTTGACACGCATATGAAGTAAAGAAAAAACTATCAATGTTAAAGTTCTTGTTTGCTGTAGTACACCGTTAGCCAGACAGCAGCTGAAAATCCTTAGCTTCAGTTGGAACAAGTTAACATTAATTTATAAGCTAACACTGCTAATGCTTGTCTCTGGCTGAAGTTTTATCAGAGGTTTTAGTTCTTTCCAGCCTCCAGGTGGGTAAGACAAGTTTAGTTTTTAATATGATGAACAGTCTTCTCATAAAAGTCAGGCTAGTTAAATATTAAGTTGTATGGGTTATAACTGACATTCTGGCTAGTTTGTTGGATGATCCATGTGTCTATAAATAAGTGGTTACAGACACACATACTCTCTCTCTAATGAAAAGTAGCTTCATTGTGAATGGATTTGAATAAAAGTGATGTGACATAGGTGGTGGAAACACACTTTTTTTAACATAACCGTAATCGCAAGCATGAAGACATTAAACAAGCTGGATTTATTTTCATTTTTATGTCATCCTCATGGCAGGTAATTTAATTTTTAGTATCTTGCAATAAATGGTGTCCCAGTAAGCTATACAAGAAAGCCAGGATCTACAAAACCAGGGCCTTCCCTTTAGTGTTATGCACATCCTATTAATGGCATTGAATACACAACTAACCTGAGGTCACACTGTAATGTACATTTTTATGTTCTTAAAATAAGTAAATTTTCCACTCCAAAAAGTATTAAGAATTGAAATGAGTTGTGGTTTTGTGAAAGGAAACTAAAACAATGTCTCTCTCTCTCTCCCTCACCCTTCTTCCGCTCTCTCTGGACTCGTCCTTCCTGGCTCAAAACTTTCTCTCTGACTGTCTCTGTCTTAGTCTCTCTATGTCCCTGTCTCTCACTGTGTGTCTCTCTGTCTGTCAGTGTCTCTCCCTCTCTGTCTGTCACTGTATTTCTTTTTTTCCTCACCCGACTGTCTCTGTATTCCTGCCTCTTTCTCTCTTTCTGATACTTTCTCTTTCTGTCTTCAGCTGTATCTTTCAGCTTCAGAAACCTTGCAAATGTCAAAATGCTATGCTCTTCACGGACATTTATGCTGAAAATATGAAACATTGATTACTTTAATCTTTTAAGTTGACATCAACTTCTTCCTATGACACTCTTGCAGTTTAACATGTAGGTTCTTCACTTTAGAGCAGTTCATCTTTCATTTCTGCCAGATATTTCCTTCAATTTGCAATACATCTCTGCATTTTCAGCTATGTATTTCTGCATTTTCAAACATGCTCTCAAACTGATTTCAGCTATTAGCATCTACATGCATGTTCCACAGGAAATGCACTTTCTAGTTCTTATTCTTATTACATTTTTATTTCCGTCCATTTTTTGGACCGCTACTCCTTCTGCATACTTTGTGCTAATTAAACCATTCAACTATCAGAACATTCAGCTCGTTCAGGACATTATTGGAATTACTTTTGTCATTTCTAAGCTTTATACTTTTTAAAATATTAAGCTTTTTTTAAAACTTTTTTTCCCATTTAAATGAATGGGTAAATTTTTCAAATTCTCTTCAACCCACTCCACTTTAAAAGTCTACTGCTTCCGCATACGTTCAGCTAGAGACTCCATTTAACCGTTTAACAGGTCACAAGGTCTTCATCTCCTTTGGTATGATTCAGCTCTTTTGTATCTTTTATGGTTTTTGAGTTTTGGCGATTTAAGTTTTATGCTCTTTTCAAACGATTTCTGCATTTATAATGGAGTCAAATGGAGACAGAATGTTGGAGGTCAGAGCATGTGACATCATGAACGAACTCGCACAAAGTCTCTGATCTTTCACAAAAATGTCTCAAACAAAGTCATCTGCTGCCCACAGTTTAAGGTCTTTATACACAATGTAAACGTAGGAAAACTAGTGGCGGGCGAGAAATTATATAATATATAAGATATTATATAATATCTTTCTATCTGTCTATCTTTCTACCTCTCATCTCTTTGTCTGTCTTTCTGTGTCTCTCTGTTTTTCTTAATCTGTGTCTGTCTCTCTGTCTTTCTGTCTGTCTTTGTCTTTTTTTCTCTCTGTATATCTTTTGGTCTGTCTCTGTTTTTCTATCTGTCTGTCTATCAACCTTTCTCTCTATCTTCATCTCTTTGTCCCTCTTTCTGTGTCTCTCTGTCTTTCTCTCTGTCTGTCTCTGTCTCTCTGTCTGTCTCTGTCTTTTTGTCTGTCTCTGTCTTTCTGTCTGTCTATCTACCTTTCTCTATCTCTTCATGTCCTTATATGTCTTTCTGTGTCCCTCTGTCTTTCTGACTCTGTATCTGTGTCTGTCTTTCTGCCTATCTCTGTTTCTCTCTCTGTCTGTCTTTCTATCTGTCTGTCTTTCTACCTACCTTTCTCTCTCTTCATCTCTTTGTCTGTCTTTCTGTGTCTTTCTGTCTCTCTTACTCTCTTAATCTGTCTCTCTTTCTGTCTGTCTGCCTGTCTCTGTCTTTCTCACTGTCTGTTTGTCTCTATCTGTCTTTCTATCTTTCTCTCTCTCTTCATATCCTTGTCTGTCTCTCTGTGTCTCTCTGTCTGTCTGTCTCTCTTGCTCTCTGTGTCTGTCTCTGTCTGTCTTCTGCCTGTCTCTGTCTTTCTGTCTTCTCGTAATATTTTGACTATTTGGTGACAGGTATAGCTGTTAAATTGAGGAGTTTGACTGGGACATTTCCATCAAATTCAGCTGCCTCCTTTGAGCTGACCTGAGAGGAGAGGGGTGCACCTGGGCCATTAATTACCATGGCAACAGCCACTTACACACACACGTGTGCCATCCTGGTGTGTGCGTGACTTTTCCAATACAAAGATGCCAGTTAGTGGTGCCTGGTCCACTTGTCCACTAGTAATTAATGGTTAACTGACCCTTTATATTACCAGCATTGGCCATTGTAGCCCCTCAGGTGGAGTGGGCCCTGATTTGGCCCTTGTGGCCAATTAAAATTGCCAGTTAGTAATTAATGTTTCCACTTGTGTCGACTTGGGGGACCTCCGGAGGAGGGGCCACAAATAAGCCATTGATTAGCCATTGTGGCCCCTCAGATGGACGGGGCCCTTAGTGGCCCTTGTGGCCTCTTAGGTGTCTTAGGTTTCAGCTGCGTCATTCTGTGAAGTCTTTCCTGGTGAGTAACAATAACAGTAATCTGTCTGCCTCAAGTACTGCTCCTTGTAGTGATAAAAGTACAGCTAGCCTCTCTACTTTCAGAACTACAACTACTACCACTATGGTTAACGCTCATGCTACGAATACTACAAGTACTATTTCTCCTGTACTTTCTGGTCAACTGCTACCTCTGCCTGCTTTAAGCTATAGAAACCATTTTAATGTCAAAATGTAATGCTCTTCAAGGACATTTATGCCTTTCATATTATTTTCTACATTTTATGCCTAAAATATAAAACATTGATTATTTTAAACTTTTCAGTTGACATCAACTTCTTCCTATTTACATCTTCTCTTTCAGTTCAACTTGTAGCTTCTTCACTTTAAAGCAGTTCAGCTCTGCATTTTCAGCAATACATTTATATTTATGCATTTTCAAACATGCTCTCAAACTGATTTCATCTATTAGCATCCACACGCATTTTCTAATTCTTATTATTTCACCTTCCATACGTTTTTTGGACCGCTACTCCTTCTGCATATTTTGTGCTATTTAAACCATTCAACCACTAACACGTTTAGCTCGTTCAGGACATTATTGCAATGACTTTTCTCATTTCTAATCTTTATACTTTTTAAAATATTAAGCTTTTTTGAACTTTTTTTCCCATTTAAATGAATGGAGACATTTTTCAAATTCTCTTTATCCCACTCCACTTTCAAAGTCTACTGCTTCTGCATACTTTCAGCTAGAGACTCCATTTAACCGTTTAACAGTTTTGGCGATTTAAGTTTTATGCTCTTTTCAGACTATTCCTGGGTTTATAATGGAGTCAAATAGAGACGGAATGTTGGAGGTCAGAGCATGTGACATCACTAACGAGCTCCCGCACTCTGGATATCTCTGTCTCTGCTCATTCACAAAAATTTCTCAAACAAAGTCTTCTGCTGCCAACAGTTTGAGGTCTTCATATGCAATTTGTACATCACAACATAGGCATTTTTGTTTTCTTTCACCTCATGTGCCCATTAAAGCAATAGGCTTAGTATTTGTATGCCTTTTCTGCCTCAGAGCAACAAGATATCGGTTCCAGCTCCCATTTGCAGCAATGTTGATTTCTCTCATCAAGTTGGAGCAAAACCCAGATGGAGGGGCATTTTAAAACTGTTGTATCTCAGTCATGGTCACTTTTTTCCGACACATTTGACACACCAATCTCTTCAGTAAGAACTCACTTTGCCCCCAGTCTACATATTTTGACCACATTGCATAAAATGAGGGCTGCAGGGAGTCTTTTTTAAGCACTCTTCATCTGTCTTTTTTCAGTTCTGACCATGACTCTGAGCTGCTGTCTGTCTGCTGCTCCTCTCTCCACTGACACCAGTGGGCCATTAATTACCAGAGCAACGATAATGACACACAAACACAGTGCCATGCTGGTGTGTGTGTGTGCTCTTCAGTACACAGATGCTTGCTATAGTCAAAAGATTTAAATTTCCAGACATTTAAGTTTGAAATTACTTCTTTGTGTCACTTTCAGACACACAGGTGCTTCTGATCAGCAGGTCAGACCTTCATCAGCTCCCGTTTACTGTCACTGTCTTTGTGTTTGTCTGTCTGTCTCTCTATCTGTCTTTCTCTCTTTGTCTCTTTCTCTATCTCTTTCTCTCTCTATCTGTCTCTCGCACTGTCTCTTTCTCTCTCGCTCTGTCTGTCTCTCTTTCTCTCTCTTTTCATCTATCTCACAGTCTCTCATTGTGTGTCTCTGTCTGTCAGTGTCTCTTTCTCTCTCTTATCTGTCTCCATTCGTCTATCTCCCTGTCTCCCACTGGGTGTCTCTCTGTCTGTCAGTGTCTCTCCCTCTATATCTGTCCCTTTCTCTCTTTTTTTCCACTCTGACTGTCTCTGTATTCCTGTCTCTTTCTCTCTTTCTGATACTTTCTCTTTCTGTCTTCAAGGACATTTAATGCGTAAAATATTATACATTTATTATTCTAACCTTTTCAGATGAAATCAGCTTCTTCCTATGACACACTCTTGCAGTTCAACTTGTAGCTTCTTCACTTAAAGCATTTTCCCTCATCTTGTAATATGTCTGGATTTTCAGCTATGTATTTCTGCAGTTTCAAACATGCTCTCAAACTGATTTTTAGCTATTAGTATCCACACGCATGTTCCGCAGGAAATGCATTTTCTAGTTGTATTTTATATGATCAGCTTATAAATGTTGACCCCTGTCTCAAAATTTATCAGACTTTGGTCTGCCTGCCCATCCCTGTGTCCCTGTGTCTCTGTGTCCCTGTGTCCATGCTGTCACACAGTTGTTATTATAAGAGGGTGATTTTAATACAACACAACCCATTACTTTCAGATGAAGCTAACTAGTAGTATGTAATGTATTACATTTTGAAAGCAACAGCCCAACCCTGATTATGAGCAAAGGAGGAAGTCAGGTGATAGTAAAAAGGATAGAAAGGATAAGGAAAGTTAAGTTTTCTGACTGCTGTCGGAAAGACGCTATTTTTGAATCCAGTGCTATTGGGTAATATGGACCTATAAGCACCACTTCTGGAGGTGGAGGAGGAGGTTGGCTGGGTGAGAGGGGTCACTGGTTATTTAAGCTGCCAACTTCAAAGAGCACTTTTTGTATAGCACACTGATAAGGGCGTGGTGGCAGCCAGAGGCTTTAATGACATTTTGCTCTGGTTTCCTCACTGTGCAAATGTCTCGGTTCCCATGCCACACAGTGAGAGATGATGTCAGGATGCTTTCTGATAGCTGTGCAGTAGACCAAATGATGTTTTTTGTCATGATATTTCTTTAGTTGCCTAAGGAAGTAAAGACCTAGACCTTTTTTAAGATGAGGTTGGTATGTTCCGTTTTAAAGTGTTACTGATGTTGGAGGAGAACTTAGAGGAGTCTGTCAGAGTTATGGGTTGTTTAAAGACATATAAACCAAGGCCTTTTTATGTTTGTCTTCCTCCTTAAGTCTATAGCGGTTCATTTTTAGGAAGAAGAAGAATTCCTATTGTCACATGTGCATTGTATAGGGAAACAGCTCTCTGCATTCAACCCATCACAAACCCGCACTTGTCACCTAAACCTAACTGTACTGTTGTTGCATGTGCAGTTTCACCTCACCATTGACATCACGGTAGCAGCATCCCGCAGCATTGAACAGCATACGCAGAAGGATAAATAAAATGGACTGTGTTGACATGGAAGTCCACTGACAGAGCTGCACCATATGAGGAGTTGAGAGAACATGTTGCCCATGGCCCTAGATAAAAAATCCCTGCTGTGTTGTTGTGTCATTATAGGCTACATTATAGAAAGGTGCCAGTTACTAGCACATTTCACATTCAAGCCAAGTCAAGTCAAGTCAATTTTATTTATAGATCCCATTATCACAAAACATGGTTTGCCTCAAAGGGCTTTACAGTGTACAACATCCCTCTGCCCTTAGAACCTCACATCACCCAAGGAAAAACTCCCGAAAAAGAACCCCTGTAATGGGGGGAGAAAAAAGGAAGAAACCTCAGAAAGAGCGGCAGAGGATGATGAGGGATCCCTCTTCCAGCCTTTCTATGTCTAGATAACTGATCAATTTCATCTGGTTTCATAGATAGATACAATTGCGTATCATCAGCATAACAATGGAAATTTATAGTGTGTTTTCTAATTATGTTGCCTGGAGGAAGCATATATAAAGTAAAAAGGATTGGTCCAAGCACAGAACCCTGTGGCACTCCAAAGCAGACCTTAGTATGTGTGGAGGGTTGATCATTGATGTAAACAAATGGGGAACGATCTGATAAGTAAGATTTAAACCAAGCTAGTGCCGTTCCTTTAAGGCCAATTAACTGTTCCAGTCTGTGCAGTAAGATTTGATGGTCAATGGTGTCAAATCCAGCACTGAGATCTAATAGGATTAAAACAGAGACCACACCTGTATCAGAAGCAATCGTTATTAATTTTTGCTAGTGCCATCTCTGTACTATGATGAACTCTGAAGCCTGACTGAAAGTCCTCGAATAAACTATTATCTTGGAGAAAAGTCAGAGTTAATGAGCAACCACTCTCTCAAGGATTTTAGAAATAAAGGGGAGATTAAATATCGGTCTATAGTTAGCTAAAATCTCAGGATCGAAAGTGGGCTTCTTTAGAAGAGGTTTAATGACAGCTACTTTCAAGGACTGTGGTACATAGCCTGTTATCTAATAAAGAGTTGTCTAATAAGGGCAAAACTTCCTTAAGTAGTCTAGTTGGGATGGGGTCTAGCAGGCATGTTGATGGCTTAGACGCAGAAATCAAAGTGTAGAGTTGGCGAAGGTCAATGGGGGAAAAACGGTCCAAATAAATTTCAGCCCTCCTGCCATATCCAGGCTATCTGTGTCCGGGGTCAGGTCAGTTAGGGGCAAGAGCTGATGGATTTTATCTTGAATAGTTATAATTTGATCATTAAAGAAACTCATAAAGTCGTCACTGCTTAGGGCCAAAGGAATACAAGGCTCTATAGAGCTGTGACTCTGAGTCAGCTTGGCTACAGTGTTGAAAAGAAACCTGGGTGTGTTTTTGTTTTCCTCAATTAATGATGAGTAATAGTTTGCCCTGGCATGGCGGAGGGCCTTGTTATACATTTTAAGACTGTCAAGCCAGACTAAACAGGACTCTTCCAGGTTGGTTGAACGCCAATTTCTTTCAAATTTTCGCGATGTTTGTTTTAATTTGCGGACCAGGAGGTTAAACCATGGAGCTAATTTTCTTTGTTTCATTATTTTCTTCTTGAAGGGTGCAACAAAGTCAAGAGCTAATCGCACTGAGCCAGTAGCATTGTCAACGAGACAGTCAATTTGAGAATGACTTAAGTTAGTAAGAGTATTCTCAGTCACCGTGAGACATGGTAATGAGGTCAATGCAGAAGGAATCAATTTCTTTAATTTAGCCACTGCTGAATCAGATAGACATCTAGAATAGTAACTCTTACTGAGAGGCTTGTAGTCGAGTAATAAGAAATTGTAAGTTATTAAATAATGGTCTGACAGTGTGAGAATCTCAGGAAAGACTAATAAACCTTCAATATCGATGCAGTATGCAAGGACATGATCAAGGATGTGGTTGTGGCAGTGGGTGGGTTATTCAGTGACTGAAGCCAATTGAATCCAAAAGCCGAAGTGGTTGGGGGACAGACAAGCTCAGAGAAGCATGTACGACTGCGCCTCTGCCCCCTGGTCCTAACATTCAAATTTTCAATATGTTTCTGTTCATATACCAATGATGTCTACAGTATCTCCCATCTACTCTTGCATTTGAAGGCAGCCTGAAAGCAGTGGCTATAAGTGGACGGCCTCCAGTTTGCTTTTTGCTAGTCCCAGTGATCAGCACCCTGGGTGATGCCATCGAATGTGTGCTAGCATGTTGGATGTTTTTCTACTCACATCTATGGTATTATTATATAGCACAATTAATTGAATATTCATCAGGATCATGAGCTGACAGAGATTTGTGTCACATCCTCTTTGCAGATGAAGCAACAATCGGGCGCCGATTGTAAAGTTAGTCTACTCTAAAAGAAACAGCAACATTTTTCCACATTAATCTCTAAAACATGAATAAAAAGAGGTGTGAGTTTTTCAGAGTGAATTTTTAATCACATATAGAGCAATATCTGTCTTAACTTTGTCAGACTTATTCTTTCAGGAAAAAATATGTTCAATATAATGTCACTGTAAAATAAAAATGTTAAAAATTAAATCTAAATATTAAATGTTAAATCTAAACGTTATTTGCGAAATCTAACTGTTATTTGTGAAATCTAAATCTTAAATCTAAATGTTGTATGTTAGACCTAAATGTTATTTGTGAAATCTAAATCTTAAATCTTAAATATTAATATTATGTTATATTTAATATTTAAATATTATGTTATGTTATGTTATGTTATGTTATGTTATGTTATGTTAAATAGAAACCTTAAATCTGAAAGTCATATTTAAATCTAAATGTTAAATATTAACTCTAAATGTTATAAGTTGTATCTAAATGTTATATGTTAAATCTAAATGTTAAACATTAAATTTAAATGTTAAATGTTAAATCTAATTGTTAAATCTAAATGTTAAGTCTTTATATCATGATTTTAAATATTTAGCTAATATGCTAATTCACTCTCAACTTGCCTGACTACCTCAGGCAGGGCTGCCAACTTTTCAGAAAAGTTTGGAGTGAGATTTGGGAGGAGGTGAAAATTTATTTTTTTTTTTGTTGGTGGTGCTG
Source organism: Plectropomus leopardus (assembly GCF_026936395.1). Lineage (NCBI taxonomy): Eukaryota > Metazoa > Chordata > Actinopteri > Perciformes > Serranidae > Plectropomus > Plectropomus leopardus. The sequence goes on from NC_142180.1 coordinate 684,489, forward strand.
CGCACACAAATGTGCCGTGCAGCATTTTTTTCCTTACACAAAGCATAGTGTAACCCACATGAGGTTACTGTTGGAGGTTTTGTGGAGAAGTGCAATTCCCTTCCCTGCCAGAGGGTGGCGCATACGCTATAGGGAGATTCTCAGCCTGTATTCATTCTTTCTGGGTGAAGACGTTGCCCCGAGAGCACAAGAAAAAAAAAACAATCGGAGCTGTGGTACTGTTAAGTGTTTAGTACTACAAAGAAGGACAGACAAAGTCAAGCACCACATAAAACTGTCCGATGAACCACCATTCAAACTCAGAGCTTAACCGATACACCCACGCGACGTAGAAGCTGTTCATAAACATCTTCAAGAGCTTCTCGACGCTGGGGTCATTCGTGAAAGCGAGTCTCCATTCTCCTCCCTGATCGTTGTAGTCAGGAAGAAGAATGGCCAGGTACGCCTCTGTATTGACTACAGGAAATTGAACCTACAGACAGTGAAAGACGCTTATGCACTCCCGAGGATGGATGACACATTCACAGCACTCTCCGGTTCTAAGTGGTTTAGTGTTCTCGATCTGAAGTCTGGCTACTATCAGATTGAAGTCGACGAGGCAGACAAGCCCAAGACTGCCTTCGTATGCCCACTTGGTTTCTGGGAGTTTAATCGGATGCCACAAGGAGTGACAAACGCCCCAAGCACCTTCCAGAGACTGATGGAGAAGTGCATGGGGAAAATAAACTTGAAAGAAGTTGTTGTTTTTCTGGATGACTTGGTAGTCTTCTCAAAAACTTGAAGCCAGACTCGCCAAGGTTCTCAACCGCCTAAGAGAGTATGGGCTTAAGTTGTCCCCAGAAAAATGTAGGTTCTTCCAGTTCTCAGTCCGGTACTTGGGGCATGTGGTCTCAGAGCGGGGAGTGGAAACCGATCCGGAAAAGACTGCAGCGTTAAAGACCTGGCCAGTTCCTCAGCATCTAAAACAGTTGAAAGCCTTCCTTGGATTCTGTGGATATTACAGGAAGTTCATGAAAGGCTATTCAAACATAGTGAAAACTCTGAACGACTTAACATCTGGATACCCGCCTCCAGGGAAGCGACCTAAATCCAAGTCAAAAGAGAGGAGTGACCACTACTACCACCCCAAAGAACCGTTTTTAAACCGCTGGACCCCTGCCTGCCAGCAAGTATTTGAAATGATCATAGACAAGTTGATGACATCCTCGGTTCTAGCCTTTGCAAACCCTGCCCTGCCCTACATCCTTCACACGGATGCACGTTCCACCAGCCTCAGAGCGGCCTTATATCAGGAGCAGGAGGGACAGCTGCGTGTCATTGCCTACGCAAGCAGAAGGTTATCACGTAGTGAGTCCCTCTACCGAGCTCACAAGCTCGAGTTTTTAGTGTTGAAATGGTCTGTAACAGAGAAGTTCAGTGACTACCTCTAAGGCAACCAGTTCATGGTAGTCACTGACAGCAACCCTCTTACTTACATACTTACCTCAGCCAAACTTGACGCGACCAGCTACAGGTGGTTAGCAGCTCTCTCTACCTTCTCCTTTAAGCTCCAGTACCGCCCCGGGAAGCAGAATGGAGATGCTGACGCGTTATCGCGACGTCCCTATGGCAACCTGCGTGATGACACCCCCTCCCAAAAAGAGTGGGACAGGATCTGCCAGTTCACACAGCACCATCTGTCGGATTCAGATAGCAGTGAGGCTGTGGATCATGAAGTGATTTGTGCCATCTGTGAGAGGCAACTTGTCTATGCTGCCAGTAATGGAATGGGCAGTGACAGAAGTATCTCTCTCATTGAAAGCCTTGCCATCTCTAGAGATGCTGTATCTGACAGCTTTGAGCAGGAAGATGAGTTTGGAGGACTTCCCATTGTCTTGCATCTATCAGAGGCAGATCGCAGAGACAAACAGAGATCTGACCAGTGCATTAAACACATCATTTCCCACATTGAGCGTGGTGAGAAACCACCGCCGACTGTGAGAACCGAGCTCCCAGACCTACCTCTGTTGTTGAGAGAATTGAACAGGCTTGAACTGTGAAATGGCATCCTCTGTAGAACACGCCAAGAAGAAGGAAGCACACAGTACCAGCTAGTCTTGCCTGAAGAACTTCGTGAGACTGTCTTAACAAGCCTGCATGACAGCATGGGTCATATGGGAAAAGACCGCACGCTGGACTTGGTCAGAGCCAGATTCTACTGGCCGAGGATGGCCTCCGACATTGAGAAGAAAGTCAAGACGTGTAACAGGTGTGTGTGCAGAAAAACCTTACCCGAGAGGGCCGCACCTTTAGTGAACATCATGACAACACGACCCCTTGAACTGGTTTGCATGGACTTCTTGTCTATTGAACCGGACAGAAGCAACACAAAGGACATTCTCATGATCACAGACCACTTCACAAAATACGCAGTGGCTATTCCAACACCAAACCAAAAGGCTCGAACAGTTGCAAGGTGCTTATGGGACAATTTTATCTTCCATTATCCAGAGAAACTGCACAGCGACCAAGGTCCTGATTTTGTGTCGCGGCTAATCAGAGAACTCTGTGAGGTTGCAGGCATACAAAAAGTTCGAACAACTCCTTACCACCCAAGGGGCAACCCAGTGGAACATTTTAACCGCACCCTGTTAGACATGCTTGGTACTCTGGAAAACCAAAATAAGTTGCACTGGATGGACTTCGTGAAGCCTTTGGTCCACGCATACAATTGTACCAGAAGTGAAGTGACTGGGTTCACACCATATGAGCTAATGTTCGGACGCCAGCCACAGCTCCCGGTCGACTTTGCATTTGGCTTACCTGTCAGAGGAGAGCAACAGAAATCACACTCCCAGTATGTAAAGCACCTCAAATCCCACCTTGAGGAGAGCTACAAAATTTCTACAAGGAGTGCTGCGAAGGTAGCCGAAAAGAACAAAACAAGGTTCGACAAGCTTGTGACTCCTTCTGCTCTGGACATTGGAGACAGAGTACTTGTCACGAACGTACGTATTCATGGAAAGCACAAGCTCGCTGATAAATGGGAGCCACCGTCCATGTGGTAGTTAGGAAAGCTGGGGACCTCCCCGTCTACACAGTCAAACCAGAGACCGGAGAAGGCCCCTGGCGCACGCTGCATCGGGACCTCTTGCTCCTATGTGGGTTCCTCCCTGTAACAACAGAGGGGTGTGCACAACCCAAACCAATCGAGCGCCGCAAGACACGCCAGAGCACTTGCAGTGACACAAGGGAAGTTGGTCAATCTTCAGATGAGGATGACATCATTCCTGTTACCTGGTCCCAAAAGGAATCAGTCCCGGAGGTAACCAGATGCATTGTCTCGTGAGATGTTCCAAGACACCATAGTCCGAGCTATTCTAAAGAGAATCTGATGACAAACCTCAACAAGGTGACTGATGATGTTCCAGCTAGTGCAAATAGCCAACCTGATGTTACTCCAGTCAACCAAGTGACACTGAACCTGAATTTACCTGAGAACGAACCTGTGGAAAGAGAGACAAACTTACCTGACAATGACAGCCTTGTGAAGGACTTCCAAAATGAGGACTATTCTGAACAACTTCCAATCCTCTCCAGCATGCCAGAATGTGATGAGACAAATGTCTCTGGAAATGAAGGAGAAGAGGAGATTAAGAAGACTGAAAAACAATCAGACATTGATGACCCCTTAAGGAGGTCTGAGAGGAATCGTCAGCCACCTAGGCGGCTTAACTATACCAAACCGGGAAACCCCTTAGTCACAGTGGTGAAGTCATTCTTCCAAGGGCTGAATACTGTTTGGAACGACATCATAAGTGAGACTGAAGCGCCAGCTCATTCCCCTGGCCTGTCCCCTCAAGTAATAACCATCTGAACATTGTCATGCACAGGGACGTGCATGAGTTTGGAGGGGAGAGTGTAACCCACATGAGGTTACTAAGCTTGCTTTTGTGGAGAAGTGCAATTCCCTTCCCTGCCAGGGTGGCACGTACGCTATAGGGAGATTCTCAGCCTGTATTCACTCTTTCCGGGTGAAGACGTTGCCCCAAGAGCACACAATCAGCCTCTGAGAACTCCCAGTACGGAAATACACTCTTAGAGCCAGAAATTCATTTAAAAAATCATCTTGTGCCATCTGTTAATGTGTTGTTTGTTATCAGGGTGAAACACTGTGTAAAGCCTGAAGTGAAATGAGATGCTGCTGCTAGTGGGCTTTAGCTCCAGTAAGAAATGCTAATGCTAACGCGAGCACCATATTGATTCTTCTGACTGCTTGAAGTGATCATACTGTTCTTTTTCAAAAAAAAACAAAAAAACAATCGGAGCTGTGGTACTGTTAAGTGTTTAGTATTACAAAGATACAAATACAGATCATTTTAAGTTGCTATGAATAACTGGAGAAGATCGCTAATTACATTAGCGTCAAGCTAATCACTAGCACTGTGATGCTACCCTTCATTGACTTTAACACTGCTGCTAGTTTGGTTAAGCTAGCTACTGTTATAGCTCTGTAAGCAGAGCAGTTAGTGTTTCACACCATTAAAAGTGAGTTTTATTTGAGTTAATGTTATTTCATTGAGGGAGTACCTGCTCTTTTACTGATTATATGTCAGATGGGGTTGGTTTATGTCATTTAATAATTAAAATGTATATGTTTAAAATGGATATGAATTTATAAGAGCTAATGCAGTTCATCTTAACGTAAAAAAAAGTGAATACAATAAAGGCTATATGTTGGATTAAAATATGTTATATTTAAGGTGTGTTTGAAAAGCATAAATAGATTTAAGATGCTAAAAATACAAATAGTGTTACAGATGCATACTATGATTTCATTTGTGTGTTTAAATAGATGTTGTGAAATAAGAGTACATGATCGATTGCTCATTGGCACAGATATATCTTGCGTGATGTGATGTGTACCTGTTCATTTCATAATGATTAGAGTGTTGTATATCCTTGATAGTTGATTACATTTGAAAAGGAAGTTTGAATGATATTAATGAGTTAAGGAGATTGATTAAAAGAAAAAAAGACTGACTTATGCATTCTACACTTGTAGATTGGTTTTTTGCCCAGACCGGGTTAGTCAAGAACTGAACGTGTTGTTCAGTGGCGAGCCAGCATAGAGTGGAGGTTTGACTGTAGAGGAACCAGCAACGCGGATAAGATTGACACTCAAAAATCTACCCGGGTAGTCCGAACACAGACATCACAAGAACACACACTTCAAGAACACACACACATTTACACAAGAAACCTCAGCTCTTTTCCATAAAGGAGCAATACACACTGGACATTGAACTTTGCTCTTAATTTTCTGCGAGGAAACCTCCAAAGGGGACACTATTATTTAAATTTTATTTATTTTATTTTCTTGGGCCCATTAATTGTGCGGTTGTGCACATTAGGAAGCCGGCTTAGGTAGGCAGGGTCTGTGATTTTATGCTTATATTGTTGTGTACAATACATTCAAATTCAAACTGCTCAATTGTGTATGTGTCTTAGTTCTCTGCTAATACATGCTTTCAGGCTCTGCAGCTGTTCCTAGATTCTACTGATATTGACCCAATATTTTTCCATAAACTATCATTAATATACTCACCTGTGGTGGCTGTTACAATGGCTCATTATATGTAAAAGAAGTTTTGATGAAAAAAAACACTATTCTTTCAAGTGTTACAACAAAAATGTATGATTCACACACAGATGTGCATTAAAAAACATTAGAGTGCATGTCAAACTGCACTTATTGAACTAAAAATGATTTATGCCTTCACTGAAGCGCAATAACTGTAGGCCTACTTTATGTTACACTGGGACAGCCAGGTATGTTGTGTGTCAAAACAGCATAACTTATTCTACAGCCCACCATCATTCCCAGTTAGAGAACGGGTAAAATCAAAGCAAGGCAGATAGACTGTGGCACCAGGCCCCCAAATCACTAAATCTGCTCCTAATAAAACGGAAGCAACAAAGCTGAATGAGAGATGGAGCGATGCTTTGTTGTATTTAAAAAGAAATCCATCTAAAGTCTGTCTGAAAACGATACTAAAACAAAGTCTTCTATAGAAATCTGAAGATGTCACTTTCCCTCCCTCAACACCTAGCTGTTCTGACGCTGTGAGGACAAACTCTGCTGTCTGTCTCTGTCTCTGTTACTGCGCAGGGCTGTCAGTCTGCTGCAATCTATTGATCAGCTGCGTGATCAACAAAATGTGTAAGGCATATTGTTTTCATTAGTGCTTTCTGTTTTTTGTCAGTGGTTGAACAAAGTAAAATAAATCTCTCTTGGGCTCAGTTTCGGTTCGGACAGGAATGTGCGGCCTGAGTCACACTCGAATATCCAAATGCGCATACACCTGGCCCACAGTCTGTATTCAGGCACGTTTCATAAAAACAAAACAATTTCAGTATTAACTCTCAAACCAGCTGCTGCATGTCGGATGTTCAGTAAAATACAGGACAGAAAGTGACATTCAAATTTCCCTCTTTCGTATATTGGGGCAGACGTGACCCTCAGTTCACCGTGGAGATTCCACGCATGGTCAAGGCCTCTAAATCAGGAGACATGTGACGCCGGAAAGACACAGAGAGAGAGCACCATGAAACGGGAATCTCCCTTGAATGCGGGAGGGTTTGTGGTATGGTTATGCACGCTGGCTCTCCAGCTCGTTGTGGTGTTGACATGTGAAGTAAGAGGTCCTGCTAACAGATGAGAAAAGGTCCAGGAAACGAGCCACGGCCTCACAGATATATATATATATATATATGTATATATATATATATATATATATATACAGATATATATATATATATATATATATATATATATATATCCTTTGTTTGCATTAATTCGTTTTTATGTCACCTTTAGGAACCGATAAGCAGAACCAATTGTTTTTTTTCACGGGTACCCGGTACTTGGTGTTAAGTACTCAGTTTCAAGCATTCCTCTCGTAGTAGCTTAGCTTATTAGCAACAGCAGCTAATCGGCGGTATAACGACAGCAGTGCTGTTGGTTTTAATATTTACGTGATAATCAGATAATGGTATATTTATCTCATTCTCTACACACACACACACACACACACACACATACACAAATATACATACAACTTATCAGGGAATCATATCATAATCACGAGCAGAGAAATTAAATAGCAGAATAACATAATCAATAACAGAATCAAAAAGTGTTGTGCCCACAAAAATATAAAAAAAGGTGGTTCCTTGTAATACTGCCCCATGTATTAATACACAGCTCAACTTTAAGTAAATACTACATTCACTACCTTTTAGTAATTGTCACTAGTGCTCTGCGCTGCTCACTGATAACCGGTAGACAGACACGGTAAGGCGTCCATATTACAGGCTTTACAGCCAACAGCGTATGTATGTATTGTAAAATGGTCAAAATGATTAATTAGGATTCAAAAATATCCATTACTACAGCCGGCACGAAGCCTGTGCTGTGTCAGGGACTCCGAGAGTTACACACGCATGCACGCGGTAGAGTCCTACAGGTCCTGTGCGCATTATAGGAGAAATACCGAATTCCAAATCTTGATTCGGGAAATAGCGCATTTTACGTCTTTAAGACTTAATATTTTTAATAATGGCTTTAAAAAATGTGTTCTGAAAAGTAAACATGTCTCAAAAAAAATTATCCAGTGATTTAAGGAGGTATCTTTCCCAATGTTAACAAATGGGGAAAAGTCTTTCTGGGCCAGTGTGCATCACGTGACGCTGTAGTTCCATTTTTGACCACTATGTAAATTTTGCTTATGAGGGTGGCGCACTTCCTGGGGGCTTGGTCCAAACGTTATGTTGGAGCGTGTTGTTTCACTCTCATTGCATGAGAGCTCGCAGCTCTGCTCAGGACTGACACATAGTCACCCACATTTACACCTACAGTCAGTTTAGAGTTAACCTGCATGTCTTTGGACTGTGGGAGAAATGAGGGACATGGGGAAAACATGCAAGCTTATCCGCTGTGGATTTGAACCCAGAAACCTTTTGCTGAGTGCCAGCAGTGCCAACCTTTCAAAACAAATTATAAAGATCGATATATTGTACTGTGGTTCTTCTCAAAATGTAGATTCTCTTTCATTTCCCCCATGTATTACTAACATATGGAAATTATATTGCTGTCAACTTTTTCCATCTTCAGGAAAGTAATATTCTCTTAACTCATAGGGACCTCTGCTTACAAAGTCTGTTCTCACTTCATCTGGCCAATCAGCAGGGTCCGTACGTGCTTCCTTACAGGACTCACCTGTTACAGGCAGTGGTCCAGCTTTACATGACAGTGGGTTTGTAACCCAGTGACAATACAGGGCTAAATGAAATCAAAAATGTATTAAAACAGTGTAATGTCCCTGACGTCATTGCATGATCCTGCATGTGAGTATGTGAGGGAAACAATTTCACTGTGATACATCCATGGAGGAAAAGAGTAAACGAGCATGCATAATGGTGACAAGAGAGAAGGGAGTAAACGGACAGAATTAAAGTTAATAGAGTAGATACAAGTGAATGTATCAACAAGTTAACGAACCAACACATAAGGCAAACTAAGGAGAAGCAACTGGGAGCTTGGGAAAAGTCCGGTTTTCCACCTATTTGTCATGGGAAACTGCATGACGCTAATATTGCGGGTGCAGCGCTATATTGCCTGCACGTTTTTGAGTGTTGTTAACCACAGTGCTGGAGCAACAGACTTACACACGTTTGTTGCTCCAGCGCTGTGGTTATTGATTGTTGATAGTGTTCAAAGCATAAAGTTGTTAATGAGCAGCCCTAATACAACTGAAAGTAGTAACCTGATGCTCAAGTTAGCTGAGTACAGCTGCATTATGTGTGTTTCCTTGTTTTGAAGATTAGCTGAGTGAATTTTACAGCACTGTTAGTAAAGAGAATGATTTTGAGTGTAAAAATGTGTTTGAATTCTGCTGTGGGTAGATATATTTTGTTTCTGGTATGTCTACTTTCATTAGCGTATGAGTGTTGCAAACGTAAGCAGAGCAATTTTGAATAATGTATTGCCTACCATTTTTCCTAATATAGGATAGAGTATAGCCTGATGCTATTGCAGATGGTTAGTATAGACTGTTATTGAATTAGTACTACAGTGTGTGATGGTATATGCTGGTTCTGTTGTGATCCGAGATTTCGGCTGTGTTGTTTGTTCTGCAGTTGCCTGACTTTTCTCTCCCTGTCTCCACAGCATGAGCGCCGAGGGGCGGGGCGATCTCCGGGAGCACTGGGCGCCCGGCACAGCTGCAGCTGGTTCTGCCTAAATTGGCTGGCTTTATAAACCACGCTCCCTTTGTCTCCTGTGCGGGATGATTTTCCTGGTGTCTCAGGGTCTCTCCCTCGTGCTCCCTGTGATCTCCTGTCTTCGCCTCGAGTTTTGCTCCTGTCCTTGTGAGCGGTTGTGAGTTTTGGGTGCCTCGTCGCCATTTACTTTGCTGTTTCCGATCAGTTTTTCTCTGTTTAATAACAAAAGTAGATCTTTGTTTGAAACTCTGCAACTGGGTCCTGGCGTCTGTTGGCTCTCACGTAACAGGTTCTACGGTATGGTGATTTAGAAATTGAACTGAGATGTAAAGTTTTGAACTAGAGTGTGATAAATAGGCCTGAACATGTTATCATTGAGTATTATACAGCATGTGGTGCTTAGTATTCCATGGTTATTATGCTTTAGTATGATCATTGTACAACATATAGTCATATGGAACAAAATCTTTGAGTCCTGTTTGCAAAAACAGGTCAGGTCTTATGGACAGAGTGAGAGCCACTCAAAAGATCCCTTTCCATTGATGGTGAGCCTCCAAGTGTGATCCTGACAGGATGTAGAACCGACCCATCTCATACTTCACCTGGTGGTAGGATGGTACCAGTCGCCTGGACAACTACACACCTTCATACAAGAGTGCATACTCTTCCAAAACTGTTGCAGGATAATTTTTAAAGGAGGGCCACTTACATTGGGTTGACTAACACTAAAAGTGATCACAAAGCAGACAGACCAAAAGGACTATCGTGAAAAACAAAACAAAAAACAAAGACTCATTTATTTTAAAGGGATTTTGAAATGTACATACCAAGTTGCATTGACATCTCCTAACTGACATCTGTGATAAGTCTTCACTCACTTGGAGAATAAGAACATCAGGTGAGCTCTATTGTGAAGTATGCAGACGACACCACCATCATGGGCCATATTACAAACGAGAGTTCATACCGGGAGGAAATCAACAATCTAGCAGAGTGGTGCACAGAGAACAACCTACTGCTCAACATCAGTAAAACCAAGGAGCTGATTGCTGATTTTAGAAAGAAGGAGGCAAAGACGCACACTATCACTGAGAACCTTTCTTGGTCATCACACATTACCACCCAGGTAAAAAAAGTACAGAAAAGATGATATTATTAGAGTGAACTTTGACCCCTTGATACAAAGACTGGATGTTAATGTTCAATGGTGGTCTGCATTGTATTTGTCTTTATGGGGGAAAGCTAACATAATCAAAATGAATTGTGTTCCCAGGATTAATTATTTGCTTCACACACTTCCTTTAAACACTCCAGACAGCTATTTTAAGAGCTCAAGGAATTTCTCTGGAATGGAAAGAGACCAGGTATGAACATGAGGAATTTACAAAAGCCAGTTACTAGGGGTGGTTTAGGGTTCCCAAATTTGGTCTGCTACGACTATGAATTTAGTCTGAGGCATTTGGCACACTGGGCACTGCCTCCGGAGTACCATGGTACAGCATAGAGCAGTCTATGTCTGCTCCACTTCCTTTGGGTCACTGCTTGTCCACTGCTCCATCCAAACATATGAAGGCTCACCCAATTGTATCTCACCTCCAGAAGGTATGGCGGAGAGTCACTAGGTTAATAGAGTTTGATTCCTATTTAAATGAGGCCTCTAGCATTTGGCTAAATCCTAAATTGATTATTGATAAAAAAAAAAAATTTAAAAAACATTTATTTGGAAGGAATGGGTAGAAAGGGGTATCTTGAGGTTAGAAAATCTGCAATACAACAACACATTTAAATCATTGAATAACCTAAAAGAACACTATGGCTTATCTAAAACCCAATTCTGAAGATACCTTCAACTACACCATGCTTTGCAAAAGAATTGTGGGTCAAGTTTGCAATACCCATGATCAGCAGATAAGCTGGATAAAATACTTCAGATACTGGGTGGAAGTCATGAAGCAGCTAAATACTATACGATGCTGATGGAATGTGGAGGAGATGGAGGTGAGTCGGCCCTTAGACTCTCCTGGGAAAAGGATCTGGGGGTGATAATGAACAGGAATGGGCTAAGATCTGTGGTAACTTCCAAATAATGTCAAAGGACCTGAGGGGGGGACTTATTCAATTTAAAATTCTTCACCAATTTTATTGGACCCCAAGCAGGCTTTTCAGGCTAAGCTTAAAAGACACAGACAATTGCTGGAACTGTGATATGGATGACGGTACACTGCTGCATTCACTATGGGCATGTCCTAAGACATCAATATCAATATTGGATGAAGATCCATTGTTACATTGTCAATGTTGTAAAAAGGCAATCTGAGTTCTGCCCTAAGTTATACATATTAGGAGATTCTAACCTGTTGTCCGTTTTTCCACAACCACTGAAACACTGGATACAGACTGCATTCATCATTGGACGACAAATTATCTTAAGGAACTGGAAGAAACCTGGAGAACCTCCGGCCCAGGAGTGGGTGACGGAGTTGGACAGGGTAGCGGCATATGAAAAGATGTCATATAGGATGCAGGACAGAATGGGAAAATATTGTCTAAAGTGGAACATGTACATCGACTCAATCTATGTGAAAGTATAAAGAACAAGTTGATGCATATTGTTTATGTTCAACAGGGACAACATATGGGCTGTTGTTTTAGCCCCTATTCTTATTTATGTATTTGTTTTTGTCTTTGGCTTCTTTTACTCTCCCAGGAGATGTTTTCCTTTTCCTACAGAATGGTATTTATTCATATGGCTTCTCCAGTCATTCCTGTGTTTGCTAATGTGGTGGTGAGTTAGGTTTTACATTGTCTTTTCAACCATTAGAGGTAGACCACTCCATATGTAGAATGGCCTTTCCTGTTAAAGGGGCTGGGGAGGGTTGGGGGAAGGGTTTGCTTTCTTGTCTTTTGTAAGAGTTTACATTGTAGTCACAATGTCATTTGTGTATCAGAAAATAAAAATTGCAAGTCATAAAAAAAAGCACAGAAAAGGCTCTACTTCCTATGGAAACAAAGGAAGGCTAAATTCCAGAGCAAGATCCTGGTTAACTTCTACAGAGGAGCAATAGAAGGCATACTGACTGGAAACATCACAAACTGGCATGGTTCATGCACGGCCCAGGACAGGAAGGCTCTACAGTGGGTGATTAAAACTGCCCAGATCATCACTAGTTCCTATCTACAGAGCATCAGTGACCTTGGTGAAGTGAGGTGTCTGCACAGAGCCCAAAGAATACTGAAAGACAGCAGCCACCCCAGCCACAGTCTGTTTACCCTGCTGCCAACTGGGAAAAGATACAGAAGTATCCACTGCAGAACCACCAGACTACAGAGCAGCTTCTTTCCCCAGGCTGTGAGACTCCTTAACTCTTCCTCCTTTTTTTCAATATTTTATTTTCATTTTTCAATTTTAAAACAATAACAGGACAAAAACAGGAAAGAACAAGTCACCATTCAGTGCAATATTTCATGGCTGCCAGTTTCAAAATAACACTAGTCTCTCAGACATTATGTGGCAATATAAAACAGTGAGGTAAAATGAATACATAGACATTAGACTTATTCGCACATTCAGACAGGTCTAAGTCTCTATGGAGGTGGAGTAATATTGCACTGAGTTAAAAAATGGCCCCAAATTCTCCAAGAGTTTGCTCTTCATATTAGCCTTATACAGGCGCAGTCTTTCCATCTGTATGATAGACAACATTTCCTTAAGCCACTGCTTAAAACAGGGTAGATGGGTAGACTTCCAAAACAGAAGAATGAGCTTCTTAGCAGCCAGCATTGCTAGATGCAGAGCAGCCTGTAAGTCATAAGACAACTCAATAGTGTGTGTGGAGCAACCAAAGCCAGCAAGCTTGGGGCATCAGTGGCTGAGTGGATAAAGCAGCCATCCCATGAATAAAGGCAGTGTCCTTGCCATAGTGGCCTTGGGTTCAATTCTCACTCAAGGCCCTTTGCTGCATGTCATCCCCACTCTCTCTCCCCCTTTTACACTGTTGATGTGTCCTATCTAATAAAGGCTAAAGTGCCAAAAAATAATCTTTAAAAAAAAAAAGATAGCAAACTTGTGGTGGGGCAGAATGTCTTTAGAATAGGCTTTTGTAAGCCACTTGAATATCTCAGTCCAGAAATTGTGTAGAGTAGTGCAGAACCAGAAAAAATGTGCTAATGATCCTTCAGCTAAGAAGCATTTGCCACTTTGAGGAGACACTGATGGGAAAATGCGGCTCAGTTTTGTTTTTAAATAATGCAGTCTATGCAACACCTTATACTGGATTAGCCTGTACTGTGAGTTAATAGAGCAGCAATGGATCCGGGACATAGCCTCGTCCTAGAACTCTGCTGTTCTCTCCGAATTCAGATCATTGGCCCATGCTTCCCTAATATGCTCTGAGGACACCAGAGTCAAAAAGCAGTTAACAAATTTTGATACTAGCAGGAGATTCTCAATAAAAGGGTGAATAGCAGGAGAGGACTCAAAGTGTGGGAATTTTTTTAACATAGTGCCTAACCTGGAGATAGCAGAAAAGGTGTGAGTTCGGGAGTTTAAACTTGGTGCTTAATTACTTAAATGATGCAAACTGGCCATTAATGTACACATCTAAGAAGGTTTTAATACCACTATCTATACAGTGTAGTGGACTGCCTTGGCGTGGTTTTTACATTTTCCCTCTGGGGAACTCCAGAGCTCAACTTTCCCTGTACAAATGGGGGACACGTCAAGAGAAACTGTTTTATGAACCCAGAGGAGTTAACAGAGGGTTCTCAATTAACTTTGTTGAGACTTTCCAGTCAACATCTGCTAACAGGTTCTGCTTTTAAGCCACAAAAAGTGTCAGCCTTTGACACTTTCCTGCTCAAGATGCCATGAGCGATAACAGTGGGGCCTCTTCCAGTTCACACCAGGGTGTTAAGACATCCAAATGAACTCCTGAGGTCATTCGGACCTACAAGAATAATCATTTGTCACCTGTCTTTGACACAAGGACTGAACGTTGGTGTAGAGGACTGGAGACACATTCCTACTAAGAATTTGAGAAGGGTCCATAAGATTAAATGATGATCCTCATTCTGAAATATAATCCTGTCTACCTCTCTCTCTCTCTCTCTCTCTCTCTCTCTCTCTCTCTCTCTCTTTGTCTCTTTGTTTCTTTGTTTTCTCAGTCCACACATACACCGAAAAACAAACACATGTTCTCCCCTGTCATGTCCTTTTCCCCCTTGCTGAGATGACAGAGGCAGGACATGTTGTAAACTCATTCTACATTCTTTTGTTAAGACCAGCATTTAACATGACCACTTGGACAAAATTGTGAATTATGTTAAACCTAGTTCCCTAATCTTTCTCCTAGTAGAGTTCATCTCTGTGTTTTAATGAGTAAGTAGAACCAACTCCCATGTCTTTATTATTTAATTTGAGGGAGTTAGCTAAAATCATAGTTCATTCCTTTTCTTTGATGGAGCTATACTGCCATCTAGTGGCCTTAGTTATGCGTAATTTCGGAATCAACTTTATAGTTCTATGGTGTTTTGCATTTATTGTATAATGTTAAACATTAGTCCCATATCTAAATAATTACTAAGTTCTTTATAGTCCATTGGATAACGTTATTTAATGTGTGATTACTTTATAAGGTCAAACCAAGGATCTTCAAAGCTGTGTGTTACATCCATAGTTACCTTAAGTTTAAGTATGTTTCTGCGAGTTTTAATCGAGAAGGACACTCCGCGATCCGTCGTCAACTCTGCCACAGATCTAGAAGCAACACCTGCTGCACAAACTATCAGCATCTGTTGCCTGCCCTTAAAGACTTTGTTTAAAGACTTTTACTGGTTCACCGAGGTGGACACCAAGGTCAGTGAAAGACCACCATGCACTGACTCCACCTGCCGTGCCGCCACCACCTTTCAGCGGGTCACCTCATTTGGAAGACGCACAGCAGCTCTCCTCTGGAGTGAAGTAACAACCTGGACCTCCCCGGAGAAGTCTAATCAAGTCGGCAAAAGTAGGCAGAATAACATTTTCTAGTGATCAGTTGATATCGTAATAGCCAAGCTTTAATGCCAAATTTCTAAATTCTAATTTACCATTCAGCGCGCATCCACACTTTAGACGGTCACATATTTCTACCTACTATCATCCATAATTAATCATTTACATCACCTGAACATACATCACTTAGGTTTCCTTTCATTTGTTCACTGTCCTTTATATGTCATACTACTTCCTCTATTTACTCATCATTTTATTAGCCTAAATAAAATATTTAATTTATCGCCAAGTCGTTGTCTGTGGATATTATTTCATGAGAGAAACAAAATCAATGTATACAGGATAAACGGTACCGATTGTGTGATTGATTAAAGTTATGACATGTTTTGAATCTGTTATAATTTAAAATTTAATTTTCTCCTAAATAGAGAATGGTGCCCCTTTTACTTTAACGAGTGCAAAATCCAAATTCTAACATAGTTATTAATAACCGCTTAAATAAATGGTTTTGGCAAATGGGAGCATAAACAGAAATACTGACAGTCTGGCAAGCAGTTTTTGTCTGATTTAATATTCATTTGGAATTGTTTATAATAAAGCTTTTCTGAATTGACTCATCTACCGAGGCAGGACTTGAAAACAGAAGGGCAGGTAGCTAAGAGCTTTGGCAGCAAAGGCTTCTAATTGTAACCATGGAGGATTGTTTTCTGTTTCTGCCTCTATATTATTCCAGTAGACAGAAGCCCTGGAGTTAGCTGCCCAGTAGTAGTGTTTTAAAATAGGAAGACCAAAACCTCCTTTTTTGAGGAGTTTGTGGATGTGAGCCTTAGCTATCCTATGTGATTTATAACCCCATATAAAGGGAAAGATGACAGAATCAAGGTTCTTAAAGAAGGATGCATTTAAATATAGAGACAGGTTTTGGAAAAGATACAGAAACCTGGGTAGGCTCACCATTTTGACTGCATTAACTTGTCCAATCATGGATAGCCAGAAATGTTTCCAAAGGAATTCATGTAATTCAGTAGGATGGGAACAGAAACTGCTGGATCAGCTAAACAGACCAAAAGGTCATCAACATACAAGGCCATGCGGGTCTCTGTACCACTCAGCTTGATACCTTTGATGTCTGGGTGTTCCCTGATGCCAATTGCCAGAGGCTGTAATGCAATGTTAAAAAGCAACAGAAACAGTGGATCCCCTTGGCTAACACCGCATTGCAGAGAGAGTGGGCTGGATTTTCCCCCATTTGTAATATGAAGGATTTTGGATAAGTATACAATATTTTGACCCATTCTATAAATTTATCAGTAAAGCCAAACTTCTTAAGTGTTTCAAATAGATAAGTCCATTCAATCATATCAAACGCCTTGTGAGCATCTAAAGACAATATAGCGGCTCTATCTTTTTCACTGTATTTGGCAAAAAGGATGTTGAGAATTTTGCGGACATTACAAAAGGAATACCTTCCTGGGATGAATCCAGTTTGGTCCGCATGACCAATAGATGCTATGTGCTTCTCAGCTGATTTGCCAAATACTTTTATTATTTTGAGATCAAAAGTGAGTAAAGAAATAGGCCTGTAACTACCAGGGTCTGTTTCATCCTTATCTTTTTTTTTTAATAAAACACAGATATTTGGTTCACTAAGGGAAGATAGAAGATTCTTGTTTTTATGTGTCATAAATCATTTTTAACAATACTGGTGTGAGGATGTCTCGAAAGGCTTTATAAAACTCTGGCCCAAACCCGTCAGGTTGTGTCGCCTTTCCAGAAGGGATTGATCTGATTGCTTCCTGTAGCTCAGACAGCGAAATGTCTAAATCCAAATTCTCCTGAAAAGCTGTTCCCAGTTGTGGGAGGTGAAGATAGTAAGAAAAAATTGATTAATATCTTCTTGTGCAGGTATTGATTTTGTGGAGTAAATATCCAAATGAGGGCACCATGGTGGCATCGTGGTTAGCACTTTTGCCTCATAGCAAGAGGGTCACTGGTTTGAACCCAGGTTGGAACGGGGTTCGGTCCGTGGGCGGGGGCCCTTCTGTGCGTAGTTGGCATGTTTTCCCCGTGTCTGCGTGGGTTCTCTTTGAGGTCTCATTCACATTCACATTCCAAAGACATGCAAGTCAGGTTGATTGGTGACTCTAAAATTGCCCTTAGGTGTGACTGTGAGCATGAAAGGTTGTCTGTCTATATGTGCCGGCCCTGCAATAGTCTGGCGCCCTGCCCAGGGTGTACCCTGCCTTCCGCCCGAAGACAGCTGGGATTGCCTCCTGCCCCCCCACAACCCCTGCAAGGACAAGTGGTTATGGAAAATGAATGCATGAATGAAAATATCTGAATGAAATTCTTTGAAGCATTTATTGGTTTCCTTTAGATCTGTAAGCATCTGACCAGAGCTAGACTTTATTTTGTAATGGCTCGTTTGGCCTGTTCTCCTTTCAACTGCCTAGCCAATAATGTAGTATATGGTTTGTCACCAAACTCAAAGTGTCTCTGCCTAAGTTTAAGTAAAATATTGCTGACCTGTTCTCCCAAAATAGAGTTGTATTTATATTTTAATATATAATATTGTTGTGATCTGACTGGAGCAGAGTTTCTATAGGTCAGTTCTGCAGCTGATAGTTCTTTCTCAATCATATCCAGTCTGCTTCTCTTAGCCCTTTTCCGTGTTGCTTCATAAGAAATCATTTGTCCCCTGATGTACACTTTGAGTTTTTCCCACAATATTGAGGCAGTCACCTCACCATTGTCATTGGTCTCAATGAATCAAGTATATTATTCATTTATAAGTACCTAAATAAGCCATGTGGGTACAGAGCCACTGAACACAGTACCATTAACATTTAGTACAAACAGAAGTTCAAACTGGCAGCCAACAAAAAACAACAGGCAGAATGCAACAAATACAAGAACAAAACCCCAACCCTGTGCTTCCCCAAATGAAGCAGAGCTACCCTCATCCACTTCTGGGACACTTAGGAAAAAACAAAACAAAAAGCACCTCACTCACACAGCCCCTGATTGGCACACAAAGGGCAAAATAGGCTTCAGAGAGGAAAAAAACTGCCACAATAAAAGTTTGATCAGTACAGAGTTAGACTCTTCCTTTAACTTCTGCATCATAGTCTTTCACAGTTTTTGGTCAACAAACTTACTGGCTTCCACCGGGTCACTGAATGTTTTTACTTGCCCTTGGTGATGTATGAAGAGCCTGGCCGGGAACTGCAGAGAGTGCCGAATCTCCTTCTCTCTCAGCACACGGCATCAGGAGTTGGGAGTTGGAATTGGGGTTCGGTATTTTGCCCAAGGATACTTCGACATGAGGAGCCAGGGATCGAACCGCTGCCCTTCCGATCAGAGGACAACCGCTCTACCTCTGAGCGATAGCCACCCCTATGTTTTTTTCATCTTATTTGACTATTTTGATGGTTACAAAAGGTATGCATGTGGAAATTTTTGCCATCATGTCTTCCAATGAAAGCGCTAAAGCCCTCTACTTTTCAAGAAGTGTAATTCTGCACAGAGAAGCACTCCACAACAGTCTTGCAAGTGGTTCCACATGCATTAAATGGTTTGTTGTGATCTAGTTACACAATTTATGTAATTATTATTGCCACTAGATTGCTCCACAAGTTCTTAGCTGAATACACATGCAATATGTGCACTCCCACAAACACAGGAGTCAAAACTGTGCATATTTAACTTATGCAAAACAGACAGATAACTAAACAGACAATGTTACATACATGCCACATACATAAACATTCTAACTGGTTTGTCATCATGATAGCAAAATAGTTTGTGCAAGTGTGATAATCTTTGATTTAATATTCTCAGTACATTAATGACTGCATACTTGCACTCTCCTTTCAATCCCTGTGTCTTTTTAAAATATAAAGTATAGCAGGAGCTGAGTACAAGATGACAAATCTACCTGAACTTAGATTACTTGTTTAGTAGATACTGGGGATGGTTGCAACTAGGGTTGGTACGGATAAAGCATTTTTGACAAGCACGGGTATCATACTAGTTATATGAATCAATATCTGTGCTTGTGATGAAGGAAGATCCTCATTGGGTAGCTGACTGTGTCCATATTCTGTGATAGGCCAGTCACACACAGCGCCCCTCCCCTACATGCTGCACTTCTCCACTCCTCCTGCACTGCTCCACTCACACAAACAACACAGAGACAGAGACAACCTCTCTGTACTTAGGAACAGCTCACTTCCCCTCTCTCTTCAGTACCTTTTAGGTTTTCTACAGCACGCATCTACCTCGTAACTTATTCTCAGTAGAGTTACTTGGTGAAAAAAACTCGATTTGTAACAGATGCAATGCTTTTGAGAAAACCGGGCTGAATGCAGCTTGTGTCGCTCACTGCCTCTACACCGGTTGGGCTTTTTTTTACTATCTGCTCACTCTTATCTTGGTCTCACTGCATGTGTTGTATTCATTGATGCACTTAAGGTTATTCATGTTCTGTGTTTAAAAAAGTTTTTTAGTAAACAATAAATATAACAATTTCTGATCAACCTGTATCAATTTCAAGCTTAAAATAGCGTCTTCCGGATTAAGTCCCAACCATTCCGGTTAAGTAACAACCACTTCCTGTTTGGGCCCCGCCCACTCCGAGTACATATACAGATACAGATAATTTAGATGAACAGATACAGATAGTGGTGTACTTGCACATCCCTAGTTGTAACCATGGCATGGTTGCAACAGCGCCACTTTCACTAAGAAGGGATAAGGGGTGTGCTTGAGGGAAAGACAGTAAGGTCTGTCTCCAAAGAATACTCTATCTGTCATGTGACATTGAAAGGATACTGTAAAAAACAGAAGGAATAAAACAGATATATAAAGAGTTTATTGGCATTCATAATGTCTTGAAAGTCAGAATGCGCAGCAAGTGGATGCCTTGGCTGGTTACTTAACCTAGGCAGCAGACTAGTATTTTGAACTCACTCCATTTGAGCTACTCAGCATCTGATTGGTCCAGGTTAGGGTGTTAAACCTGAGTAGGAATTGTTTATTATTGTTTATTAGTTTTTTCTGTGTATTTTCATTATTGTGTAACTTTAATTCTTTATTCTTATTGCTACAATTCCCCCAGGTTGTGTTACAACTTACCCTAGAAGTAGGGCAGGTTGTAACAATGGAACTCCTTTCATTTGACATTAAATAATGAAGTCTGTAATGTAGTTGGAACAGTTGAAGAAATGCTATTTGTAGTTAAATAATTGTAAACTGAGCCAAAATTTGAGATCTCCTTCACAAAAATTCAGTTAAATATATGTGCTAAGACAAAAAGTGTTACAATCATCCCCAGTCTTCCCTGTTTGTGGAATGGATGTTGTTCTCATCACTTCTGGCTTTCAGTCTTAATGATGCATTCATATCCTCATCACATTATGAATCAGACAGATTCCAAAGTGTGTGGCTACTGCTGACAGTGGAGGTCACACTCCTGCAGTGCTGCTTTTCTCCACATCAGTGTTGATGCTGCCGGTCCAATATGCAGTCCAATACTGCAGCCTTTTCACAGGGAGCGCGCTTCCAAATTTACCCTCCCGCTGAGCTCGCTCCCCGTGCCTTAAAAATGCGCGTGCACGGCTGAAGGTCACTTAAACACAAAAGGCTTTCAGCGCTGCGGTCCAATATAGCGCATGCGCGCTGCCGGAGGACTGCTTCACAGACCGCAATATGGCGAGAATGCCTGCCAGCGGAGACACAGAGCAGGAGCAGCTGAGCTGCCCCAAAGGAAGCAGGGAGGAGGAGAATGAGGAGGAGTATGAAGATGAGATCCAGGAGGTCCAGATCACCGGGGAGGAAGAAGACGAGGAGTTCGATAGAGATGGTGTGGAGCTGGACTGGGAGCCAGGGGGGACAGTGCTGGACTCCAGCGGTTCCGCCGCGCAGATACAGGGGGTCGTTCTCCGGAGTATGGACCTCGGAAAGGAGGAGGGGGAGGCGGACCACTTCGGTGGCAGCATCCCCGCCGGGCTGGAGTGTCACCTGGAGGGAGAGCTGCAGCGGTCAGAGCGGAACAGGCTGAGCGAGAACACACGCCTGGCCACCCGGTACGCGGTGCGGATCTTCAGGGAGTACCTTAGCGAGAAAGCTCAAAGTCCAGACTTTGAAACTCTGGACAAGGAGGCGCTGTGCGCGGTGCTGCGCTCCTTTTACGCGGAGGCGCGCTCCAAAAGTGGACAGTTGTACAGCAAGTCGTCCCTCATCAGTATCCGGAGCTCATTGAACCGGTACCTGAATGAGCCACCCTACTGTCGCACGTTGGACCTGACCAAGGACCCGGAGCTGCGAAGCGCCAACCTGACCCTGGCTGCGGTCATCCGGAGGCTGGAGGAGCAGGGCGCCGGTCCCGTGGTGCAGAAACAAGCCATCACGCGGTCGGACCTTAGAAAATTGTACGAGTCATCCGTGTTCAACACCGACACGCCGTTTGGGTTGCTCAATAAAGTCTGGTTCGAGACCTGCATGTATTTCTGCACCAGGGGCCGAGAGAACCAGCGGGAGCTTGAGGAGGACTCGTTCGGTCTGGCTGTGGATGAGGAAGGCAGAAAGTTTGTGTATTTCAAAGCTCTCGGACCGTACCACAAGTCCCGCTCCGCCGCCTGGACCAAGAAGCGTCCGGACGCAGAGGAGGACACCCTGCCGCGGATGTACGAGACGGGCTCGGAGCAGTGTCCGTACGCCAGCTTCGTCCGGTACGTTTCGAAACGGAACCCGCTGTGCAGGGCGTTCTTCCAGCGACCCCGGGACCACTGCTGCGCGAGCGATATGACGTGGTACGAGAACAAAGCTATCGGTAAGAACCTGTTGGGCACGAGGATGCAGATGTTGTCGCGCGCTGCCAAGCTCTCCAAGACCTACACCAACCACTGCATCGGCGCCGTCTCCATAGCAACGCTCAACAGCATCGTGGGCGCCGCGGGCTCCAGGCCGCCGACGACGCTTTACGTTGCCTCGGAAACGGTCAACGGTCACGCGCAGTCCCACCTCCAGCTCGTGATCCCATGCCTTCACCGGGTATCCGACGCTGCGGATCTGAAGCAGCGGACAGCGGCAGCAGCAACAGTAAACACATCATCAATGACAACAACGAGTACAGTCAGCGCCGAGGGGGACCCGGAGGCTCCATACGCCAAGAGGCTGTGCGTGCGCCCCGGGACACGCGCGGAGTTGCCTTTGGAACGAAACGAGAGCGAGCCGGTGCCTGCGAGAGCCCCGGAGCTTCAGATTTCCACACAGCCCGCCGTGCGCTCCCCGGCAGCTCTGCCCACACAGGTAACAGAAGTATGTGATCCTTTGTCATCCTCAGTCGCCTGTGTGTTAACAGCTCGTGCATAAAACATAGCAAAATGTAGCCCCTCGTGCATCAGCACCGCGTATGCGTCCTGTATGTGTAACAAAGTCGTGCAGATGAAGTTAATTTTTACAAATCCAGTTCTTACAGATGTCATGGAGCAGCCAGGCATCAGCACTCTTTAAGGAGGAAGTTTTCTTTATAAATAAAGTGCACCTAGGTCAGGGTGCAGCATTGGTGGAGGAGGTATTCAGATCCTTTGAGTACTAAAATTCCTTTCTACTCTGTAGTACTACTTTAGAACTGTACTAGTAAAAGCTTACTTAAGTAAAAGTATCAGGGAAATGTATTTATACGTTAAAAATAAAATTACTACTGCAGAAAAGTTTGAATGAATTCAGGGAATCAAAATAATTAAAAGGAAGTCTTCATACATACATATATGAGAAGGTGGAACAATAAAATATTTTATACATGACTTACACGATTATAAAAATAGTTGCCAATTCATTTTATAATTAACTGACATATTGTTTCGCTGCCCTTGTATATTTTCATATGGTTTGTGTGCAAATGTCTTAATTTGTAAAGTAGTTATCTAATAGAAGTGTAAAGTGGTATGAAATTAAAAGACTAAAATAATGTAAAAGTTCCTCAGATTTGTACTTTAATACAGTACTTGAGTAAAGGTACTTAGTTACATTCCTGCACTGGCCAGCAGAGGGACACACAAAGTAACTGAAATTACAGTAACTTGGATCAAAGAACCAAGCATAGTATATTTCTTTAGTCCTGAAATTTTATAATGGAGTCATTATAATTACTTTAAAACATCATCTAAATTTGATTAAATGATATTCATGCATATTTTAAAATATGAAAAAATATAAAACTTATTTGTACTTGTGCTTGGGGACATTTTGTGAACTGTGAAAATGAGATGTTTTTCTGATATCCCACTCATAGAATTTTGTACTGAGAGAAGATAAAAAATAAGAAAACATTGATGAATCCCCAAAATCAATGGGTACTACCAAAATAAGAACAAATTGTGGACACAAACAAAAGTAAGAGAAATTTTGTTTGTATAGTGTTTCTTGCATAAGACCCAGTGTCTCATAAATGCAGCATATAATACTGTAGTCCTCAACCAGACTTGAAGTCCTTGACTTGAGGTCTGGTGAGTGAGGACTGTCCTGTGTTTGCACAGCCTGTACCACTGCAGATTAGTTGGTGAGTTCTTTCATCAAGTCAAGGACTTCAAGTCTGACCTTGCAAGACTGAAGATCTACAACAAAACAGAAGACAATCACATGTGACTGAACAGGTTTGAAGAGGGCAGTTTGGCACATAATTCAAGAAAACAGCACAACAATCTCCATTGTTGTGCTGTTTTTTTTTTTTAGCTCGACGCTGTGCTTCTTTTCAGGCACCTGGCAATGTCAAGTAGCCTACAACGTTATCTGGAAAAGTTGGTGCTCTTACAGAGCAAAGTCATATCCTTGTGCCCGAGAGATTGTCCTTTTGTTGATTTTTCTGCTGTCAGGCTCCTGGCATTATCTGGCAGTCCTGAAGCTGCATTGGAACTCTGATTATAAATCATCAGCACTTGTCTAAAGCTTAGTGTTGGGTCAGGCCCAGCAGCCAGCTCACTGGATGTCCCGGGCTACAGTTGTGGGGGGTGTGTGCGCGCATGCTTGGATACCAGGTTGTCAAGAGCTGTGAGACTGAACCAAAAACACTGAAGCCTTAAACAAGTGACACCTCTAACAGTTGATTCACTGTTAATATAAAGTGCCTCATAGTGCAGCTATAAAGTTACTGTGCTTCTGTAAAATGCAGCATCTTTTAAATGACCCTGATGGTACCAGTTGAATAAAAAATCCCTGTCACAATTGGTGCCACCAGAAAGCCTCCAAACTGAAGGATCCTCAAATCTTACACATAGGGCCTTGAAATGTGTGGAATCCCAAAAAGCTGAAAGACTATACAGCTGCATAAAGCAGAGGTAAACTGTAGCGCTGGTGATAATGCTCTGTGGGTTTGGTTTAGTGATATCTTTTACAATATACAGTGTATTTGAAAATATTGATTAGTTCATCTTCAACCCAGTGGAGTCACAGATGAGTTGGATCAGTGGTGAGGGGTGTTTGCAGACAGTCAGTAAAGACAAGGCGGTGTCTGATGCTCTCTTCAAATAACTGTTTTCACCACAGTGGTGTTGTCTATATTTAACCTGTGCTCTTATGCAGCCCCCACAATGACATTCTAACTGATTCAATCATTTGACTCTGCTCCATACATTTGCCCCATATCTCTAAAACTATTACTTTGATACCACTACTATGTGTGTTTGTGTGTTTTGGGTCACAGGACAGCAGTATGCTGAGTCAGCAGCTGGTCTCTGTGTCTCCTGTGAGCTCTGCTGGAATCCCCACGCCAGCCCAGCTCACTAAAACCAATGCACCTGTCCACATCGATGTAGGAGGACACATGTACACCAGCAGCCTGGCCACCCTCACAAAGTACCCCGAGTCACGGTGAGACACACATCCATTATGAAAAAACAATCCCTTAAGGTACCTTTAACTCCTGACAGCTCATCCAACACCTTACTTCAAATCAAAGTGTTAAGTTTTCATGTTAGTCATTTGTCAATTTGACCATTAATTTGAAACAGCAAAAACTAAACACATAAAATCTTAAAACTAAAGGCCTTCATTTCAAAATCCCTTAAAACTCAAGCAGATTTTAAAGGGGTAAATGACTTTCCCTATGATTTGCATATTCATTTGAAATATTTGACAAATCTATTCATTACCAAAATAAAGTTATATGAGGTTGATCTGAAATAATCTCAGGTGTAAATTAATGACATTTTAAGGAACTCTTATTCAGGCTTCAACTTTATAAAAAAAATATCCAAGTTTTGGGGTAAATGAATGGAAAACCTTCTAGTTAAACTAATATTTGAATATGTGAGGGGCTTTCAGTGGGTTCTCTGCATGGGTTAAAGCTGTAGTTGATATCTTTTGTGAGAACAACTTGCTGTCATGTTTACTGAAACTGTCATTTTATACTACATTCACACAGTGCGAAATGAGAAAAAAACCAAACAACCAATCAGAGCTGAGGAGTCTCTTATGGTGTGTTCACACCAAACATGATGCAAGCATTTTGCGCAGCAAGTTTACATACATAGTCAATACAAATACACAAATTCACACCGGGCAGCTTGATGGGCACATTGGACACTATGCAATTGCACAAGTTGAAATTTTTTACTGTGTTGCATTAGCCTATCAGTACTGAGATCTAGCTGAGATTCTCTTGATCTTACCGAGAGTCAGGAATGAAGAATAAACCATGTCGCTGTCTGTAGACACATGGAGCTTCACTCTGTACAGAGAGAACAAATAAGGACTCGAAGCGCTCAGAGATTAGTGAGCAAAGTTACAGCAATACAAAATGTATGTCTTGTGTAACCTATTTTTCTTGAGTTGCTTTCTTAGCAAAATACTGAGTAATTTAAGTAGGGGGCATGTAATCTGCTGCCGTGACACAATGATAATAGAAAAGGGTAACCGTGTTGGTTCACACTGCTTCAGGGCACAGAGACTCAGTGTATACATCCAGCTTTCTGTTGTGCTTCACTGCAAACAAAGTTAGCTGTTAGCTGTCTCTCCTTGTTAACATTTGCACAACCACTGCTGTTGAGGACAAATTTCTGCAAGTTGCAAAATGCTTCAGAAATACCCCAGAGGCCATATATAGCCTACGTGAGTAACGCTATGCGAACATTTTCTGTGTGTTGGTGTGAACACAGCTGTCAGTCATGTCAAATCACAGCTCATCAACTGCAGTCAAACTAGGCAGCGCTGATCAAATATGAATCGAGATTCTATTACTGCAGTGACTTTCAGAATCATATTAGTGTACTGGTGTACTGTTTAGCTGAAAAATGAGAAGGTGTGTTCCAGCCGTTAGGTGGTTCTTGGTTTTGGTTCAACTGTTTCCAACATGGCAGTAAGGTCACAAATGTTCTCATTTTACAGTTAAACAATGAACAAAAATATGCTTTTTATCACATCTGAGGTGAGAGATAAGTAATGCAGTAACAGAATTTGGATTCATATTTGATCAGTGCCGCCTGGTTTGGCAGTTTGACCGCAGTTCATGAAGAGACTGCTCATCTCTGATTGGTTGTTTTCAGTCAGCAAGTAAATAAAGTAAATAAAAGTAAATAAATGTTTTAGTTAAGATGTAAATTATGTGTTTTTAGGGGAAAATCCCCTGTACATTTTCCAGAAAGATTGAAAGCTATCCTTTATTTTCCATCTCTAATCAAACATTTCAGTATGTATACATGTAGGTTAGTTATAATTCTTTTCATGTCATTTTGTCATTGGTGAGCCCTGAAAGTTCTTTATTTAAATGCCTTCATATATTACATACATATATGTATCCACTAATAACCATTTTAAAATCCAATTAAAAACATTCATTACATCATTATTAGCTACATTTATGAAATTTTATGATAGAAAATAAAGGGATAAAGGGATTCATGGTGAGATACTCGTACAACACTGAAGACATGATGCAAGTTGTACTTGCAACCCATCTCTCTTTATGCACACTCTTGACTGTTCATCCACCATTTGCATAACGTTACATCCAGTAGTTGTCGCCTGTAGCTTATCTGTAAGTGCACAGTGCAGCATATCCCACTCAATGTTTAAGTCTAAAAATCTGAATCTTACTGTCAAAATCACACTTGATATATTAACTTTGCATTTTGAGGCCTGCAACAACATTCTACCACCAGTGGTTCTAAATGTGCTGAATTCATTTGCAGCCAAAGTACTTCAATATCACCCGGCAAGAAGTCATATCTCACTCTGGCTGGTATTTGATTTTGGATATATACTGCTACACCACTTCTATATGCAATTCATGCCCCTATACTGAATATACCATGCTGCATCTTTATATGTGTCATCTAGTTGCTGATTTTTGAAAACCACATGACAGTGTTTCTGCTTTGTTTCCTGTTTATGGCCTCATTCAACTCACTCTGTCAGCCTGCTAAATGATGATGAGGCCTATAGAGACTCAAGAGATCTTTGAAAATGAAGAGAAACTGAATGTTCCATTATCTTGTGGAAACAGTGGCCACTGTTAAGCAAAAGTTTCATAGTTTAATTGTATAAGGACCCAGTATTGTGCTTATCTTGCTTGAGATACAATCTGGTGGTGACAACACTCTTTCCTGCATCCTGTGTAGCACTAATGTAGTGTAGCACTATAGCATTATCACAGCCAAGCTTTCTACATATGTAAAGGCCAGTGTCATTATGTTTCACCTCCTTCCAAAATCTTCACATTTACAAGTCTATCTTCATAAAATCTTCACCAAGAAAAAAGCGATGAACAAAAAAAATTCTTTGCCCTCTTTATGTCCTTGGGGCTATAATAACAAAAATCAATGTTTATTATTTTACCAGACCCCATAGTTTTTTAAATATCATCCTCTAGCAAATGCTTGAGATGACCATTCATTGTAATGGTTAAACAAAAAGAAAAATTAAAATTACAAATTATGTACTACTATAATGCTTGAAATATATTAGTATAATAACATATATCAATTTGAGACCGTGACATTAGCGATATTACCACTACTTATATTATCTCCAGGCACATTTACCATTATAGCACTTTGAGAACATCTCAGAAATGTTGAAAAAAAAGTCTTACTTTTCTTAAGTTCAAAATTAATGATATCTTACAGAAACATTTCGTGAAATTGTCCGCCTTCACCATCTTCCCCTCTCTGTCTCTCTCTCTCTCTAGGCACACACGTACTCCTTGCAAAGCACTGCAGCACTCCTCTCTGTCCTGACAGTTGCTGTATATGCGTAAAGTTTACGGTTTGCAGGTTAACATGTATTTTTCTTGCATCTTATGCATCTTCTTGTGTGATTTTATATCCACTCCTGAGACTAATAAATGTGATAACTCATCTGGCATTCACTTTCTGCAGAAATACCTCAACAGATTTTTTTTATTTATTTTTCAGTCTTCAGACTTTCATCTTTCTCAGCTTTTCCTCTTCTTCAGACTCTGTGCACATGGCCCTGCAGTCTCATGTCCAGCGTGCGTTTATTCTAATAAGGATGAAGTGGCACATGTAGGAGCACAGTGGGATTCTTTATTGTAAGAGCAGAGGTGTGAACGAAACGATCCTGGGGTTTAAGAACACATAGTGAATCATATGTAGACTTTTCATAGGAACAAATTTACGAAGAAGCTCAGGAGGGTCAGCGTCAATGAGGCCTATTGTACTGTACATTTAAGGAGTATTCATCCCTCCTCTCTGTACTGACTATGACACACAGCCCTCCAAGCATGATGTTAGAGATGGAACAAAATTCATAGCCCCCAGTCCACAGTTTTGCGTAACAATGCATTTTAAAATCCCTGTAAAGTAAACTGTAAAGCTGTTTTTGAAGCCAGTTTTCCTCTCTGATAGCAGTCACGGTCAGAGTGACACGCCCCAAGTAGAGAGAAGATACAATTAAAATACGATTGAAAACTGGCAAAGTGTCAAATCTGTTATGAAGTTGTAAACGTTGAGCTGCTGCAGTACAACTGAGGATGTCTGTGGCCAGCAGACATGACAGCCTCCCCAGCATTTGTTTGGTTTTTGATAAAGAGGACTCTCTTTAATTGGTCTCTACTGTTTCCGACAGGATCGGTCGTCTGTTTGATGGAACGGAGCCCATAGTGTTGGACAGTCTAAAGCAGCACTACTTCATTGATCGTGATGGCCCGATGTTCCGCTACATACTGAACTTCCTGCGGACTTCCAAGCTCCTCATCCCTGCAGACTTCAAAGTGAGTGTGTACAGCTTTGATCAGGTATTAGCACATTTTGTCGCTGCCGCGAGTCTCAACACTCCCAAATCACTGGGACACCAAAAACAAAGGAGCCGTCCACACTGTCTGAGCAAGGATGTGAACTCCTGTCACATGGAGCCCTTGCACATAAACTATTGAAGACATGTTTTCTTTACTGCGTTCTATATGATTGACTATTTTAAAAACTCTGCCTGGTTTATAAACATCTCTTTTAATTTGTTACATTATGTAAAATGTTACTAAACACTCTGCAGCTTGATGATATCATGTGTAGTTGTTGCATTATGGTATTTTGATTTAATCAAACAGCCTGGCTGCTCTCGGTCATGTGGCCATCACTGCCTCCTGTCAGCATAAACAGAAGGGACACCTAGAACAAGTGTTCCTCACATACTGAGGCACTGACCTCAGTGCTGGCAGCTCTCTCTGGGCTGAATTAGCCACAGTTAAAGAAAGTTTAATTCTCCAACTTTCTTATTTATTAATTCATTTTCAGAATTATGTGACCCCCCACACAGAAAAACAAATAAAGCCATTGGGTCTCATTCATGAAATGTTAGTAAATCTGTGAGTCCATATGCACATAAATCGACGTAGTATATAAAATCTACACCAGATTCATGAGCGCCGCAGGACACTTGGATTTAATCATGGCATGTGTGTATGTCAGCAATTAGCAGACATCCCCCGCCCATGAAGAGCCAGTGAGCACCATATAAGGAGATGATCCTTACTTCATCCTGTCCACCTGACAACGTGCTGCAAACAAAACACTTTCACACTACATGTCTTATTCACCAATTCATTCACTGATGGCCGAGGCTAACGTACATGGTGCCACCTGTTACTCAGTAACCATTGACACACACTCACACGGCGATGATGCAGCATCACTAGCATTTTGGGGTTCAGTATCTTGCCCAAGGATACTTCAACATGTTGACTAAAGGAGCCTGGGCTTGAACCGCTGACCTTCTGATTAGAGGACAACCCAGTCTGCTTCTGAGCCACAGCCATCAGTGTATTCATTGTGCAATTAATAATGTGCAGAGTACAAGACTTTCAAGATCTCAACATAGTGTACATAATGACGTTATTTGTGTCTTCATGAATTACCAGTGATTTCGGGTGATGTGTACTTATTACTTTAGTCAGAGGGATCTGCAACTGCAGACTGATCACAAAA
Organism: Plectropomus leopardus; assembly: GCF_026936395.1. NCBI lineage: Eukaryota > Metazoa > Chordata > Actinopteri > Perciformes > Serranidae > Plectropomus > Plectropomus leopardus. The sequence goes on from NC_142180.1 coordinate 715,185, forward strand.
CATGCAAGAAGTCAGTGTGTGTGTGTGTGTGTGTGTGTGTGTGTGTGTGTGTGTGTGTGTGTGTGTGTGTGTGTGTGTGTGTGTGTGGTCATCCCCTTCTTGCTCCTTCTATTGCAGTCTCAGTGGATACAACTCATATCCTGTCTTCAACCTATCATCAAGGTGCAGCAACTACAAGCGCGTCCTGTTTGTGGATGCACTAAAATCAAACAGGTTGGAGCATTCTTGGAGCATCTCAGACAGCACATGACAAAGTCAAGACCAAGACAAGCAGTGCTGACAATTTATGCAATCTTCATTTAGATTACTTACTTACTTACTTTTACGCTTAGTTTATTTTTTAAAACTCCGAAATCACAAGTATGTTAAGACTGATTGAACAGATGTGCTCTGCATAAGGGTGGCACATGTACTGTATCTCTGTGTGACAAATGGTCAAACTTTGCTGATTATTTTGGGTAAAATATGACAGATGTGGACCTCTCAGATTTACTCAGAGGGGTTAGTCATGATTGTAGAATTGCTATGTATGTTGAATAATGCTCAGTGTCTTTGCTTGCATGCGTGTATTTTGTGCATTTATGTGTATTGTCAGGCTTTTCTGTCTTTGTTTCTTTTGCTGTGTGTGTGAGTGTCTCCGCTTGTCTTCATGTACACTGTGTGTGTTTTCTGTGTGTGTGTGTGTGTGTGTGTGTGTGTGTGTTTGCAGGAATACTCCCTTCTGTATGAAGAGGCCACTTTCTTCCAGCTTGCTACTCTGCAGGCTGAGCTGGAGCGCTGGAGGACTGAGCAGGAATGTGGGGCTGCATGCCTGGAGTGTGAGTGTGTCGTGATTCATGTGGCTCCGGAGCTCGGTGAGAGGATCAGCGTGAGCGCCCACCGGGCGGTGATCAAGGAGATTTTTCCTGAGGTCAGAGACGTCATGTCCAATACCCTGAACACCAGCTGGAATGAAGACTCGACACACATCATTCGTTTCCCACTCAACGGCTACTGCCACCTCAACTCTGTCCAGGTATAGAACACACTCTGACACTCCACAGGCTGCACAGGGGACTTGGTGTGGATCATACCAACATTTATAAAAGTGCAATTTCAGACCGAAAGAGATTATTTCCAGTGGGACCAAGTGGTCAGTCAATGCATAGAGTTCACATACAGCTCAACTCTGGTGAACTTTGACACAATGGGTTTCATTCAAGAAAAGATATACTCACAGATTTTCTCTTCTTTTTTCTCATTGCCAGAATTTGTTCTTATTTTCTTAGTACCCACTGATTTTTGGGATTTACCAATATTTTCTTATTTTAGCACTTCTCTCAGGTTGAAAGAGTATTCTTACTTAGATAACAGAAAAAAATCTTGTTTTCACAGTCCACAGATTGTTGCCCAGTGCATGGAAAAAATAAGTTTTACAACTGAACAACATTTCTAAACATTTCTTCTTGATCAAATTTTGATTTTCATGTTTTTAAATAATTATGATTGGATTATTACATTTCAGGGCCAAAGAAACTTTGTCTGTTAATTACATTAGTAACTATATAGCAATTTAGGTTACCATTCGTCCCTCTGCTGGCCAGTGCTGGAATGTAATTTACTCATGTACTAAAGTAGAAATCTCAGGAAGTTTTACATTACTTGAGTTTTTTAATCTCATGCCACTTTCCACCTCTACTCCAATGCACTTTAGAGGGAAATATTGTGTTTTTTACTATTATTATTTAATCAAACAGCAGATGATGGTCCAATCGAGGGACTAGCTCTTCACCTTCTTAAATTTTAGACATTAAATTTTAGCTTTGTCCATCTACTTGTTGTCTACTACTCTTCTAATCTATACCAAAGCTGCAATATTCAGGGGTGTATATTTGTTAGCTTCCACTAAAGGGTTGGAGTTGGTCAGATTCATTTCATTCTATCTCTAGTAATCTTATATATTTGTGAACTTGGGTACATTGGTCAAAGATCAATTGATCCTTGGTGGAGAGGGTGGACAGCTCCAGGTACCTTGGTGCCAATCACTGAAAGCCTGACCTGGGTGTTGCTTACTGACTCAGAGGTGAGAAAAGAAAGGCAGAGACTGTTTTACCTGAGACGCCTGAGGGTATTTTGGGTATTACCTCAAATACTGAGGGATATCTATTCCTGCACCATCCACAACGTCCTGACAGGGAACACGTCTGCCTGGTACAGAAACATGTTACCATTATTGTTGCTGTGCATCTCTCCCCCTCTCTCCCTCTCTCTTTCTCTTCTCCCTCTCTCTCTTTTTCTATGTATCATTTTGTCATCTGTAATTTAGTTTTTTACCACATCTGTGGCATGTCTGTCCATCCTGGAAGAGGAATCCCTCCTCAATCACCTTTTCTTAGGTTTCTACAATTTTTGTCCCCCTTTTAGGGTTTTTTGGGGAGTTTTTCCTTAGTTGATGTCAGTTTCAAGTCAGTTTTATTTATATAGCCCATTATCACAAAACAAGGTTTGCCTCAGAGGGCTTTACAGTGTACGACATCCCTCTGCCCTTAGACCCTCACATCACCCAAGGAAAAACTCCCAAAAAAGAACCCCTGTAACGGGAAAAAAGAGGAAGAAACCTCAGGAAGAGCGGTAGAGGATAGTGAGGATCCCTCTTCGGACGGAAAGACGAGCAATAGATGTCGAAAATACCAGGTGAAATACAATCATGGCAAAAAAGGAAAGAGAAAGAGAGGGGGGGAGAGGGGGGAGAGAGGAGGGGGGGGGGCACAGAACACAGGAAACAGATGCATGTCATATTACAATAATGGTAGGTGTGAATTTAGTAATTGCTCTCTATGATGATGTTGATAGAGATGATAACAGTCTCATGCATATGTGAAAGGGAGTTGTCCAAAGGCAAGATCACGGCATCGGCGCAACCAGGACCAGACCACGATCAGGGCGAGCGGGGGCACAGAATCAGTAGCCACAGCACCCAGCACAACCAAAGGCAGGGTCGCAGCATCAGCACAGCTATCACCACGCGGTCAGGCACAGTCAAGGTTGCTGGCCAGGATCCAGGGAAACTAGGAAACAAGGGGAGCAGGAACGCGCTCCCGAGAGGCAACGGGATTAGCGAGTGCAGTTCAACAGACCCAGGCTCTGTAATCGCGAGCCCCAGGTGGTGAGAGTACCACATGGCTATCACAGAGCTAAGTTAAGCTTGCACATGGCAATGCAGTAAACAGACATGCATGATTTCTGATGGCAGCATTGAGAGAAGAAGGAAAGGAGCTCAGCATATCAGAGGAAGTCCCCCGGCAGGTTAAACCTATGTCAGTTTAACTATGGGCTGAACCAGGCAACCTGAGCCAGCCCTAATTATAAGCTTTATTAAAGAGGAAGGTCTTAAGTCTACCCTTAAAAGTTGAACGGTTCTGCCTCCCTGACCAAAATGGAAGATGGTTCCAGGAGAGGGCGTAGGAAGGCTCTGGTTCCTAACCTACTTTTGGAAATTTTGGGAACTGACAAGTAACCCTGCGTTTTCAGAGCGCAGCGATCTAGAGGGTTGGTAAGGAACTATGAGCTGTGACAGATAGGATGGAGCCTGACCATTTAGAGCTTTGTAAGTAAGGAGGAGGATTTTAAATTCAATCCTGGATTTCACAGGGAGCCAGTGCAAAGAAGCTAAAACAGGAGAAATATGATCCCTTTTCTTGCTTCCCCGTAAAACACACGAGCAGCAGCGTTCTGCACCAGTTGGAGAGACCTAAGAGATTTGTTTGGGCAACCAAATAATAGGGAATTACAGTAATCCAGCCCAGAGGTGACAAAATGGCGTACTAATTTTTCAGCATCTGTTTGTGATAGGATATGTCTAATTTTTGCGATGTTACGCATGAAGTGAAAGAAAGCCGCCCTTGAAGTTTGTTTATATGGGAGGCAAAGGATAAATCCTGGTCAAATAAAACTCCGAGGAGTTCCTTACAGTTGTGCTAGAGGCCAAGGTAATGCCATCTAGAGAAATTAAAATTGTTGGAAAAGGAGCTTCTGAGGTGTTTTGGGCCAAGAACAATAACTTCAGTTTTGTCTGAATTCAACATCAGGAAATTACGGCTCATCCAGGCTTTTACATCCTTAAGACATGTTTGAAGTTCAGATAGTTGATCAGTTTCATCTGGTTTCATAGATAGATATAATTATGCATCATCAGCATAACAATGGAAATTTAAGGAATGTTTTCTAATTATGTTGCCTAGAGGAAGCATATATAAAGTGAAAAGGATTGGTCCGAGCACTGAACCTTGTGGCACTCCAAAGCAGACCTTGTATGTGCGGAGGGTTGATCATTGATGTGAACAAATTGGGAACGCGATCTGATAAGTATGACCTAAACCAGGCTAGTGACGTTCCTTTAAGGCCAATTGAGGATTCAAGTCTGTGCAGTAAGATTTGATGGTCAATGGTGTCAAACGCAGCACTGAGATCTAATAGGATTAAAACAGAGACCAGACCTGTGTCAAAGCGATAAATAAGTCGTTATTAATTTTACTAGTGCCGCCTCTCTCTGTGCTATGATGAACTCTAAAGCCTGACTGAAAGTCCTCGAACAAAACTGTTGTCTCGGAGAAAGTCACAGAGCTGATGAGCAACCACTCTGTCAAGGATTTTAGAAATAAAGGAGATTAGATATCGGTCTATAGTTAGCTAAAAATCTCAGGATCAGAGTGGGCTTCTTTAGAAGAGGTTTAATGACAGCTACTTTAAAAAGACTGGGGTACATAACCTGTCAATAAAGACGCGTTGATTATATCTAATAAAAGTTGTTCTAATAAAGGTAAAACTTCCTTAAGGAGCTTAGTTGGGATGGGGTCTAGCAGGCATGTTGATGGCTTAGATGCAGAAACCAAAGTATAGAGTTGATGAAGGTCAATGGGGAGAAATGGTCTAGATAAATTTCGGTCTTGCTGCCATAATCAGGCTATCTGAGTTCGGGGTCAGGTCAGTTGAGGGTAAGAGGTGATGGATTTTATCTCGAATAATTATGATTTTATTATTAAAGAAATTCATAAAGTCGTCACTGCTTAGGGCTGAAGGGAATACAAGGCTCTATAGAGCTGTGACTCTGAGTCAACCTGGCTACAGTGTTGAAAGAAACCTGGATTGTTTTTGTTTTCCTCAATTAGTGATGAATAAATAGTTTGCCCTGGCATGGCGGAGGGCCTTCTTATAGACTTTAAGACTGTCCAGCCAGACTAAACGGGACTCTTCCAGTTTGGTCGAACGCCAATGTCTTTCAAATTTTCGAATGTTTGTTTCAATTTGCTAATCTGGAGGTTAAACCATGGGGCTAATTTTTTTGTTTCATTATTTTCTTCTTGAAGGTGCAACAGTGTCGAGAGCTGATCGCAGTGAGCCAGTAGCATTATCGATGAGACAGTCAATTTGGGAAATGACTTAAGTTAGTAGTAGTGTGCTCAGGAGTTGTAAGACATGGTAATGATGTCAAAGCAGAGGAATTAGTTTCTTAAATTTAGCCACTGCTGAGTCAGATAGACATCTAGAAGAGTAGCTCTTACTGAGAGGCTTGTAGTCAAGTAATAAAAAATTAAAAAGTTATCAAATAATGGTCAGACAGAGCAGGAATCTCAGGAAAGACTGATAAATCTGTAAATATCAATGCCGACGTAAAGGACTAAATCGAGGTGTGATTGTAGCGGTGGGTGGGTTTATGTACACACTGACTGAAGCCTATTGAATCCAAAAGTGTGGAGAAAGCAGAACTAAGGCTGTCACTATTAACATCCATGTGAATGTTAAAATCCTCACGATAATAATTTTGTCTGATTTGAGCACTAAACTTGATATAAGCTCAGAGAACTCAGATAGAAATTCAGAGTATGGGCCAAGCGGTATACACTATGACAAACAGAATTGGCTGTAAAGTTTTCCAGGATGGGTGAGAAAGACTCAAGAAAAGGCTTTCAAATGAATTATAGTTTAACTTGGCCTTAGTGTGAATTGCTAAGCTTGGAATCAAAAAATAGTAGGCGACTCCCCTCCTTTCGGCCAGTGTCCCGCGTGAACGTGACTATTTTATATGACCAGGAGGAGTGGATTCATTCAGGCTAACGTACTCTTCAGGACAAAGCCAGGTCTCAGTGAGGCATAATAAATCAATATGGTTATCCGATATTAAATCAGTGACTAAAATGAGCCTTGGTTGATAAGGATCTAACGTTCAAGAGTCCGTGATTTAATTCTCCTGTTATGATGCTGTATGACAGGAGATGAGTTAATTTTTATGAGATTTTCATGTACAACCCCCCTTTTGTTTATTTTAGTATTAAACAAATGAAGTGGTCGGGGGACAGACACTGTTTTTTTTTATAACATTTACATTATGGTGTGTGACTGTGCTAGAGGAAGCTCAGAGAAGCTGCAAGATCATGCGACTCTGAAACCTGGTCCCAACTCTGGTTTGTCATGGCTTTGGGCCTCTAATAAATCGGCCAGATTCTTAGAGAGGAGAAGCGGCTCCATCCAAAGTGGGATGGATGCCGTCCTTCGATAAGACCAGGTTTACCCCAAAAGGAGCACCAATTGACTATTAAGCCCACATCATTTGCTGGACACCACCGCTGACAACCAGCGGTTGAGTGCTGACATGCGCTAAACATGTCATCACTGGTCACATTGGGGAGGGTCCAGAAGATTACGGTGTCCGACATCGCCTTGGCATTTCACTCACACGACTATGTTAATTTTAGTGACCTCCGATTGACGTAACTGGGTGTCATTGCCGTAGCCAACGTGAATAACAATCTTACTGTATTTACGTTTAGCCTTAGCCAGCAGCTTCAAATTTGACTCGACGTCGCCCGCTCTGGCCCCAGGGATACATTTGACTATGGCCGCTGGTGTCACTAACTTCACGTTTCGCAAAATAGAGCTACCAATGACCAGGGTTGTGTCCTCGGTCGGTGTATTGAGGCATACTTATTTGAAACGTGAAGGGGGGGGGGTGGTGTGCCGCTGGCTTCGACTTACTATGCTTCGCCGACAGTCACCCAGCCTCCCAGCTGCACGGGGCTGCCGGGGACGGCTAGCAGAGGCTATGCTATGTCGGTCCAAGACCGGCTACAGGGGGCTCGCTAGCTATCGCAGCTACAGAGGGATTATCCACGGTGCGGAGCCGCGCTTCCAGATCGCTAAGCCTCGCCTCCAGCACAGCAAATAAACTACACTTGTTACAGGTACCACTATCACTGAAGGAGGCAGAGGAGTAACTAAACATCTGATGTGAGGGTCTAAGGGTGGATGGGATGTCATACGCTGTGAAGCCCTTTGAGGCAAATTGTTATTTGTGATGATGGGCTTTATAAATAAAATTTACTTGGCTTGACTTGAATTGAAAAAGCACTGAACAGGACCTCAGGGCCCTGCAAAGAGTGGTTCGCTCAGCTGAACACACAATAGGTGTTGCTCTACCTGCATAAAGGATGTTTATACAAGACACTAAAGATCTCAGCCACCTGGATAACTGTCCAACATTGCTGAGGCTGGACATAAGGCAGCAGACAGCACTGAGAGGCTCAGGAGGAGCTTCTTCCCTCAGACTGTACAGAAATATGAGACAATCCTGGTGAAAATTGGTGCAGCCAATGTACTGCTTTTAGCCCATTCAGTACAAGATGTGACTCATGTAATGTTCAGTGTGTTCCATTGGAGGGCACCAAAGTGGGAATTTTTCCCAAACCGACACAGTGACTTCAAATTACCGTGAGTGAAGAGGGCAAACGCCCTGCATATAGAGAAACGTATACAAAAACAAATGCAAAAGAAAAATGCCGCAAATACAGAACCGTACTGCAAATACAGAAATGCGCTGCATATACGAAAACAAATGCAAAAAGAAAAAGCTGCATATCCACTCACACAACAGAGGCACTGAGCTCAGGTAAAGTTGGAAAGTTATTGACAGATCAGATCTTCGGGGACCAATAACTCATGAACAAAATGCTGTCAAAACACAAACGATGCCTCGTTTTAATCGCAGTTGGACTGAAAAGGAGTTACACACTCATTTTCATCCAAAATATCTGTCCTCCAAGCTGAATAATTTACACTGCTCTTAATGCGCAGCAGGCTGCCAGACGAGTGCTTAGGGGCCGTCCACAAAGTGCAACACCATAGAGCGAAAATATGCAATAACTCAATTTTTATACACTGTATTAGCACCAAATTTACCTCACAAACCAATGGTCTACTGGTGATTACACACTTAGTTACGGAAAATGTGCCCCCATAAAACATACCTATTTTTTTTTATAGGTAATTACATTCAATAATGTCACTGTTGCAGTGTCATTACTTTTACTTAAAATAAATTGTGCTCTGTGGTCGTGCTACAGCACTTAGTTTAGAAAAATGTGCTTTTGTGTGATTTGGGAAAATCATTATTTGAAATAATACTGAGCATATTATACAGAGGTGTCCTTTCAGTCATACTATAGGTCTTACTTTGGGAAAAAATGCTTTTGTGTAATTTTGGGAAATTTTTATTGGAAATAATACTCAACTTATGTTATTCAGTGTACAGTCATGAAATTCACTACAACCACTACAGGTCTCCCTTTGGTTTGTAAAGGCCTATGCAGCGCGTTTCTGTATATGTAACTTGTTTCTGTATATGCAGCGCACCATTTTAAATTGATCCATAATTTATTTTTTTTTTTCAATTATCTTTTTATTTAGTTTTTAAATTCCAGAACATACAATCAGGGAAATGAAGAGAAAAATACACAAATAAAATAAAATAAAATAAAATAAAATAAAATATAAAACATAAGAAACTAATACATGACAGACAACAACAAGAAGTACAGCAGAGTAAATTAAATCAGTCCATGGTCACAGTTCATCCTCTGAAAGTAGTATTTGAGCATGCCAAACCCTGATGATGTGTGTCAGAGGTCCATAAGTGGTTCCCATATCTTCTGGAAGGCATCCCCCTTGTTTTTTAGTGTATATGTGCATTGCTCCAGTTTCATTTTCATTTTCACAAGTTTCATTTAAGATTTCTTTAAACAAGTCAAATGATGGGGGTCTTTGTTGATTCCATTTGAGCAAGATGCATTTCTTTGCTATATAAGATATTATGGTAATCCTGTGTGTGGCGTCCAGTGTCTTGTCCAGTTCCGTACCAAAGAGGTACCGTGTTGGTGTAATGTCCAACGGGGTTTCCACAACCTTAACAGTTAAATCATGTATTGCCTTCCAGAAATATTTTAATTTCCTGCAATCCCAAAAAACATGCATTACAACGATGACATCTGGAAGATGAGTTAGGAAACATTTTACATAAACGGAGTGGAGTAAGGTATATCCTGTGCATGAATTTATAACAAATTTATTTATTTATTTTTATTATTGAATTTATAACAAAAAACATTCTGGCAAATAGCATCCCACTATCTTCATCAAGAGCACATCCCATATCCCTCTGCCATATGTTCCTAAGTGGGATCAGTGAAGAGTTGTGATGGTCTAATAAAGCATTATAAATTACAGAGATTTTTCCTTTTAATGTTGTAGATTTCACCAAAATCTTTTCGAAATTTGTCAGCTCCAAGGACAGACGATTTTCTCTTTTCAGGGTATTTACTAAATGGCGAATTTGTAAATATTTGTAAAAGTCCTGTTTCAGAATTCCGTATTCTGACATTAAGTCTGTAAAAGATTTGAGTGTTTCCTTTACAAACAAATGTTGGAGCTGACATATACCCTTCTCTCTTCACTTTGCGAACAAGGAACTACCAATTGATGGTGGTAGATCTGGGTTTGAGGATAAGGGGAAAAACCTGGAGATTTTGCCAAAATTCCCACAAAACTTATTTATATCTTGCCAAGCCTGAAGAGTGTTGTAAACTACATATGTTTTCTTTATTTGATGTAGTGAACTTATATTGTTTATGAATGGTAGCCAGGTTGTGGAAATAGGAGTACATAAAAATTTGAACAACTTTCACCTTTTTTTTTCCAAGTAGCAATCCCGACTTCGACGCTCCAGTGGAGAAAATGTTTTGATGTCAGATCTCATTGTTGTGTTGCTGTTGTTTGGTTTGTGCATGACTGCAGGTGTTGGAGCGGTTACAGCAGAGAGGATTCTGGATCACTGCTTCATGTGGAGGGGGAGTGGACTCTTCCCAGTTTAGTGAATACATTTTACGGCGGGAGGGCAGAGGAAGCCAACATCCCCCCACACTCATCCAAATAAAACAGGAACTCATGGACTGAACTAACGGACGTTGCCCCTTTTGCTAAAAGTAAGCAACGCTGAAACTGAGGGCAGATTCCCGTCAGTAAGAAAGAAGTCATCAAACTGAGCAGAAATGAATCCACAGAATTTCTTCCGACTCAATAAAAAATATGCTACATAGTGACTGAGATATTAGTCTTCTTTGATACTTCACGAACTGTTGCTACATAAGTTTTAGACAGTGTTATCATTACAGTACAGGGGATTGGCAGACAGTCACTGAAAATGTGATCTTCAATTCAGTCAATTTGAGGTACATGAGCATTAGCACTTGTTGATATGAAAAGAAGACTAGTAATGATGTGCAAACAATTTTTTTTTAAAATTATCCTAGTTCCTGGAAATTATATTGAGAAATATTTGATAGCTAACATAACCCCAGATGGTAATGACTTATTTTGGCTAATCCATTGAATGGAATACCTGAAAAATCAAGGTAATGCATCACATTGATGCAAAAACTTCTGTAAATTGATATTATCACAGACCAGTCCTGCTCAGTGATTTCCAACATTTCCCCCATGGTCTGTAATACCTCCAGAGATATTAAATGGAGAGCTACCACAGTATGAACTGTGTGACACAGTCATATTGCCCACCCCTACCAGTATTCATCTCCACCACAGTCTGAGTGCTCTGAGACTGAGGCATGGAAATGTGTCAGGTGAAAATATGAAGTGCATGAAATCTGACATCATGCTGATATTTACTGAATGGTGCAAAATAGCTTCAGGAAAGGCTAGAGCTCATAAGATGACTGTATGGTTTTCACAAGGCTTTCAGTTTTAGAGGTAGGATATTTTAAAATGATGACTGGATCACTTGTATATATATATATATATATATATATATATATATATATATATATATATATATATATATATATATATATATATATATATACGTATATATACGTATATTTTGTTATGTATGAATAATAATGTCCTCCTGAGATACCATTTTGGTATTTTGTGATTTTAAAAGCCCTGTAGGGTTAATACTGATATTGGGTTGTTCTGAATCAGACCACCTATGTAAAGGATCACATCAGTAATTTTCTCAGATGCCAATAAATGTCTCTACATTTAATGGACAAAGACCACCCGTGGCCATTTAAATCATGATTCAACTGTCAAAAGCAAAGAAGGGAGTAGCATGACATTACTGGGACTCTTTTAATTTTGGAAGACAGTGAGAAGTGACAGTTCAGAGGACCTGTTGACTTTTTAACAGCAAATGTATATTTTAGGTAAGATGGTTCCACCGTGTTCCCAGAGAGCAAATCACTTTGCTCAGACTGCTCAGCATCTCTTTTAACATGCAGGCTACTATCTGCTGTTCAGCCTTGAATTAGAGGGCTCCAAATAATGTATTGAAAACAATCTTTTTTTCAGCTAAGACTACTACTTGTTATGTACTGTATTTGTTGAATATATACTGTATATGTTCAAAGCCACTGTTTACAACTTGCAATGTATAAACCATGAGGCATGAGCATTCTTTGCATGTGCTGTTGCATTGTTTTGTAATATTTGCAGAGAACATCCATTACTTTAACATGGAGAAGATCCAACATGTTTATATTTGGTACAAACATGTTGTATTTGGGGGGGGGTGAAAAAAAAGGGCCAGGGGGGAGAACCCGCAGCCACTGCAGCAAAGACTTTGCCTTTGTACACAAGGCACCTGCTGTACCCACTAACCTACCAGGCACCTTGTATCTCACCAAACAATCCTGACTTATGAGGCTGACTAACAGCCAGAAAAGTGTTTTTGCAGAACATTATGTCACAGTTGACCTTTGACCTCTTGGAAATAAAATGTCAGAATTTTGTCATTATATCCTATCAGACATTAGTTTGAAACTGAAGCGAATGAATTATTGTAAGGCCAAGAACATGTTTCATGAGGTCACTGTGACCTTGACCTCTGACCTTCAACCACCAGATTCTAACTGATTCATTCTTGAGTCCAAGTGAGCATTTGTGCCACATTTGAGAAAACTCCCTCGAGGCTATCTTCAGATATTGTGTTCACAAGAATCAGATGGATGCAAGGTCACAGTGACCTTGACCTTTTAAACTTAAATTTCAATGAGCTCATACTTGATTGAAGTGAATATTTTTGTCAAATTTGAAGTTCCTGAGATATCACCTCCACAAGAATAAGACGAATGCAAGGTAAGGTAACTTTATTTATACCCATAAGTAGATTAAGTTTACAGTCACTGAGTCATTCTCCTTTTTTACACATACAATCGACAGCACAGGACAGGAATTAACGTGATAAAGTGACATCAGTGCTCAATACTATAAAAAAATAAAAAGAGTAATTAAAACAAGACCAGTAAAAGCAAGATAAAAATAAGAGTATAACATGAGTCAGTAAAAACATAGTAAAAGATTAAAGATAAGAATATAAAACCAATCAATAAAAACCATGGTAGGTAAAAACAAAATAGAAATAGAAATATGTCATCAGTAAAATAACGTTTAAATTTGCAAAGAACAATAAAAAGTCAATAAATAATACTGAATTAGTTCCTTCAACATCAGAGCTGTGTTGCTATGATTTGTTGATCACACCGATGGCTGCTGGGACAATGCTGTTTTTGTATTGCTTGGTTTTACAGGCTGGTACTTTGTACCTACGTCAAGGTCACTGTGACCTTCACCTTTGACCACCCAAATCCAATAAGTTCATTCTTAAGTCCAAGTAAATGTTTGCGTTAAAATGGAAGAAATTCCCTCAAGGTGTTCTTGAGATATTGCGTTCACAAGGCACAGAGGCATAAAAGTAAAATTTATTTCAGGCTTTGTTACATTTGTAGCGTGCAGTATCTGAATTAACCAGTTTCTGTTTTCATGCTGCTTTAGAAAAAAGAGGCAGAAAAATAATCTATGCAGAAAGGAATTAAATGTTTTTATATGTGAAGTGATATTTTCCAAAAAAATGTTCGCTAGGACAAGTTAGATAGCCAGCAAAGAAACATGGACCACCAACCCAAGACAGCATGGTTTATTTTTCTATCATATTTTTCCTGTTTTCATAACTGTTGTGAGATAATTTCTTAATAAAGTAACAAGAAACTCATGAGTAAGGATTTTCAAAGACAAGGTGACTCTGCAGTGATTCCTGCTGCTGTGGTGGCACTGCAGTCTGGACAGCTCACATATTCAATAGTTCAACCTTTGGGGAAATATGCTCAGCTGCTTTCTGGCCAAGAGTTGAGAGACAATGTCAATCTTGTCTGTACACTATATATGAAGCTTTCAGTACAGATTCAACAAACAACAGAAATATGTCTAGTGGAGCTGCTAGGTGGATTTTTTTTTCCAACACTCTTTATGAGTTTTTACACAGGTATTATCAGCAGTCATAAAAACAGTGAAGGAAACACGGTTCTTATATGATACTTACTATGATACATGATACTTTTAATAACCCCCATTCCAATCCCCTTCGTCCTCCTAGAACCCACTGCCGTCCACCATCAGTATGAACACAGTCTTGTCTATGTTCCCTTTGCATATCCAACTCAGTGGTCCCACGGTCCTGGTACCAAGTGGCCCTCAGGGCATCTAAACAATTTGGGTTCACCTCAAAATGTGATTATATGGTCGCTGCATCCCTTTTGTCTTGTATTAGGTGATAAAAAGGAATCAGTAGCAGAATCTGGAGGATGGTTAACACATCCCGTAAACTGAGTTTCCACAAAGAGTCCAATTAAGAAGAAACAGAACAGGTGTGTACTAGGGAGACTGAATTTTCAACATAAAGGTCACTAGCAGTCCACAACCCTCTCTGTGGCTAGGTTTGGAAAACTGGATCCAAGCACGATGGCAGAAAATGTGGTTACAAAAACACTGTGTATGCAGGCCAATCTGGAACCTAAAGTTGTTCCAGATCTTCAGATTATTTGTTTTGATTAGATTTATAGCAACATGTTTAATTGAGAGAGCTAACTGGGAGTATACCAAGGTGAAAAGCATGAGGAGGAGATTTCCATCAAGGCCCACTGGAGTTGTTGACCTGATGCCTCATTTATGTTCAAGGAGAGGAGCTTGCTGATGTTACAAGCCGAGCAGTATTGGTAGAGGTTTGGCAAAGCCAGACCTCCTTTGGATCTGCAAAACTGACCTCTTAATGTGCAAACATTTGTTACACCCAAGAAATTAATTTATCAGTTAATTCGGGGTGACAAAAAGGTATTTACTAATAAATATTGGAATATGGTAAAAAAAAACAATAAAGAAACTGGGGTAGCCTGGGTGGATTTTTTTAAACTCTGGACAGATACCTGGGCTAATTGTTCCAGAGTTCATATTATTGAGACTCCCTCATCTGCTCTATTAGCCTACTCTATTTTCATTTTTATGATGGAATGATTGGAGGACATATTGCTTTGTCATGAAAAACATTCAGGAAACTTGGTTCTCCTATAACTTTATTATTGATCTTCTGAAAATGTGACCAAATCTGCTGTCAGAAATATACATACAGCAACCTGAATTATCAGTTTTAATGATCTAGAAAGTTGTTTATCAGTTTTGTTTTGTGGCATGGCCTTTGATCTTATGTGAGTAATTATGATCAACTGCTGCTTATAACCTCTGAGCTAATTTAAATATGGCTTGTTTGATACACCCATCAGATTCAGCAACAATCACTCCAATGGGAAGTCTGCGATGTACAGCATGGATCTGAAAAAGCAGATCATTGACTTGAACAAGTCAGGAAAGTCACTTTTTAGCCATTTCAAAGCTGCAGGTCCTAAGATCAACCATGCAAACAATTGTGAGTATAAAGTGCACTGCACAACTGTGTAACAATTACAATCAAGAAGAAAACACAAGCTACCACTTGCAGCTGAGAGAAAACTGGTCAGGATGGTCAAGAGTCAAACAAGAGCCAACAAAAAGCAGGTCTGCAACAAGTTAGAAGCTACTGGAACACAGGTGTCAGTGTCCACTGTCAAGCATGTCTTACATCACCTTAGGCTGAGAGGCAGCTTCACGAGAGAGGTCCTTGCTGCAGTAGCAGCACCTCAAGGCTCTGCTACAGTTTGCTGATGATTATATGGACGAAGAAAAGTCTTTTGAAGGGTGACCTGAAATATGTCTGGAGGTGATAAGTTGAAGCCTTTCACCAACAACACTGCTCCTACAGTCAAACACGGTGGTGGTATCATGCTCTGGGCCTATTTTGCTGCCTGTGAAACTGGTGCTTTACAGAAAGTAAATGGAAAAATGAAGAAGAATTACCTCCAAATTCTTTAGGAAAACCTAAAATCATCAGCTAGAAGGTTGAGTCTTGGACGCAGTTGGATGTCTGAAAAGGCAAAAGGTAAAAGACTGACTAAATCAGACCAGAGTTAAAGTTTTGAAATTGCCTCCCCAAAGTCCAGATTTAATTCCACCTAGCACATGTGGACTGTGCTGAAGAAACAAACCAGTACCAGAAAGCCAAGAAGAGTTTTCAAGTTCGGCAGAAGCTTGTGGATAGCTACCATAAGTGCCTAACTGAGTTGAAACTGGCCAAAGGATATTTAACCAATATTAGTATTGATGTAGGTATATTATGACCCAGCAGATTTGGTCACGTTTTCAAGGGATCCATAATAAATTCATGAAAGAACCAAATTTCCTGAATGTTTTTTGTGACAAAGTAGAACGTCCTCCAGTTACTCCATAGCAGAAAAATGAAATTTGTAGAAATAATTAGACTCAAGATTGCCATGATGTACGTGTTCTTTTCAAGTGTGGAAAAACTTTAAACCCCAACTCTACACCTTGTAAATGTATGATTTACAGCATGACAGAGATGCAAGAGGTAGGAAGTAACAGACAGCCTCTATTGAAATAACCCACCTGAAAGTTGTAGTTAAAACCATACTGACAGGAAGAGAATCCTGCTGTGCAAAATTATTCAGACTGTGTTTCATAGCCAGGGATTCTGTGGAAAAACTCATCATCATCACTCATCCCCACAGCCGCGTTGCTTTTGTGGTCAAAAACTGCCAGACACAGTAAGTGTCAAGATGTGACTAATTCTACTTCTTTAATGGTCAAAAATAAACAAGCAGTAAAGTGGAAAAGTTAACATGCAACTGACACCTTAATGACACTGACTGCTCTTTGTTCACAGAACACTTTGCAGTAAACAGCAGTTTTCCAGAAGCGTATATCTTCCGCCTTTATCTTTTCATTCTACTCACATTTTCAACATGAAAAACAAAACTGTGCTTTGGAGACAGCTGATTACCATCACTGATCCTGCACTTCAACAACAAAAACAAAATTAATAACAACTCATGAACAGAAAGACATTTTATAGAACTAAAACAAAAAGATCTACAGCAGATTATTATCAGAACCATGCAATCACTAACAGCAGCAGGAGTCTGTTCATGCAGTCAGAGCATGGCTTTGTACAGAGTGAGAGAGTGGCAAAGGAAGTGGTCCTGCTCCATACACACCAGCAGGTCCTTCAGCATTACCCGAGTCACTGTCTGAACACCCTGTCTGGGCAGCAGAGTCACCTGACACAGACACAGACACACAGACACACACACACACACACACACACACACAGATATTCACACTAAGTAAACCAACTATTTTGTGTAAATAGATTGTTTTCAGATATATTTTTAGGTAAAAAGTAATCATCTTCAGTGAGCTGGTCATGATCACAAACACAGCCTAACGGGTGAGTAAAGACCGTGACATGAATGTGTTGCTCTTGATGGTCAGTGTGTGACGCAAACACTGGAGGTGTATGCATAGACAGCACAGACAATGTAGCTGCACAGGGGCCCGCACTGTATGGGGCCCATGTCACAAGCAGGCCCCATCTGACCAAGAGTGGGCCTGTGGCTTAAATGTGACATTAATGTTTCAAAAAGGTAATGTGTTCAAGAACAGTTCACATTATGATCTGTGTGATTCCATTGGTATATATAAACGTGCAAAATCCATCTCTGTCATGGTGCCAAAGAAGAATAAGGCAGTACCAAGCAGACTATAACAAAAGATATAGGATTATTCTACATATACTATAAAAACTATTATACTAACTACTACTAACTACTACTATACTAACTTTTTTTATGTTTATGTCACATACAGAAGCAATGATGATTGGTGAGTAATGTGTGTTCATGTGATAAGATGACAAGATTCTGGCTAAGTGAAGCGCAAAATCTGACAGACTGACAAGCTGAGCACAACGATGCAAGCCCAGCGAGCAGTCAGGCCATTCAAACACAAAAGCAGTGGCAAGAAAACAGGAGAGAATAGAACAGGAGGAGAAGGTTGGTGTGTGTCAACAAACATGCAGCTGGCTAACCTTAGCAGCAAGCAAGACAATGCTGGTCTAAATAATTGTAACATTAGGCCATTGCGTTGGATGTAAATTTTGAGACAAGCCATACATGTTAATACATGGTCATAATTGTAGGCCAAGTTGTGGGCTGCTGGTAAGTTAATAGCTATCTCTACTGGGAGTATAGCAAGCCTATGAAACATGAAGTAAGCTAGTGTATGTTAGCTATCCATAGCATTAGATAACTGTTATATTTACATATTTAGGAGTTGCAGACCTAACCAGTCAGAGACAGAGTCAGAACCATTTAAACAGGGGTGTACAAGTTCTTTTTCAAGGGCATTTGTGGTATCTGATGGGCTGCCGTGGCCCTATTTAAAGGTTGTTATAATTTGGGAGTCAGGTCGCTGCTGAGCGCCTGTTTCAATTTGTGTGTGTGTGGTTGTGTCTGTGTGTAGTTTTTTGAGTAAACTGCACGTGCCACTGTGGCTGGCCAGTTTTCGAGATATGGTGTTGTACTTGATAAGTATTGCAGCTCTGGTCTCTCTTATTTACTATAATCTCTTATTTCACACACTGCCAACCAAAGTCATTCAAGTCATAGAATAATCATGAAGTGAAACAACAAAATGCTATAATGGAACAGAAAAAAACAGTTACTATCATTTTACAGATTTTGCCCAAACAAAGGAGCTTCTGTTCAACCTGTTTCACTTGTACTGTTCAGTAACATACTCTGAAGAGTGAAAGAGAATCGCTGTTCAAAAGAGCTTTGACTCCAAACACATTTGCTATCAGTCAGGTGCTGTCATCAGTGTGTGCTGTGCCAGCTGAGGTAAAGCCTGTGAAGAGGTAAAGGAAGCCCTGGGGCTGTGAGAGGAAAGAGCAAGAGAGGCAGCAGGCAGTCAGCTCCACTGGGTAACGGAGTTCAAAGGCAGTGGGAAGTATGTGCAGTTAACAGAGCGTCCTTATCTTTAAACCTACAGCCTGCAGGGCTGCGACTTAAACACACACTGAATTAAAGACTCAATGAGCTAAACTAACAGTCTGGTATATGCTAACTGTGGTAAGCTATAGGTTTTCTGTGTGTCGTTGTTAGCCAAGCAGGGGGGCTGGCTTTTACAGTAAGTCATTCTATCACCTGTGCTAATATGGGACATGCTGCTTTCTTTGATTTGCTATGCATCATTGGTGCCACATGAGCATTCCTTCCATCTTTGATGGAAATAACATGTGAGAGGTGTTTTGGATTCTCTGCTTGGTGCTAAGGATCTGGAGCGTGTTTCAGAATGCAGCTTTAACAAACTCTGAACTCTAGCTGATGAACCCTAAGATGGAAAACTCTGAGTTTTCAGTTCCAGAGCAGCTGATCAGAGTCAGTTCAGTCAGCTCTACTCAGAGCTAACTTACATTCACTCTGAGTTAGCTTGTGTGCGCTGAATAAAAAAACAACATCAACTCTGATTCAATTCACTATGGCAACAATGAAAAGCAGAGCCTCTATTTTAATCCAGGGATGTAGAGATATTTATAATTGGGAATGTGAGCTCCACTATCGGAGCTCTGCAGGACTGACACATCTGTCATGTATTTGTAGGCCTATATGCAGACTGTGCACAGTCAGAGCAGTGAAAAGGTATCGATAATTTAAGACAGTTAAGTTTTATTCGGCGTTGTCCATTTATTCATTAATTCATTTAGGCACTAGCCTACATGGTGTTCTAAATATAGCCTATTTGTTCAGCTTTAACTTGACAAAAGAACAGGGCCAGTAACTAAGCATCAACAATACACTGAAGATTTAAAACGTGTCTAAATCAGTGACATAAACATGATAAGCTCACAGTCTGATCCAGTAATAATGTGGTTGGTGATTTGTTCTTAAGCACAGTAACAGGTTACAGCAGAGCATTTAGTAGATTTATTTCAGCTACTACAGCAAACGTACTGAATCTGCACATTGTAACTGACATGCTGTTAAAACATGTTCAGACTACAGGCCTACACAGTCTGTTTCAAAAACTCATCTTATACAGCTGCACCACCATCCTGCTCATTTAGATATATCAAAATCATCTAAAATATTACATGAATTATCTTCCATCAGTGTGAACAATCATTTCATGGATGATGATGGGGTTAATTACTCACTGATTCAACTTGTGTAGAAAACTTGATATCAATTTTTACAATCTAAATTGAGATGACACATGATGTGCATTAAACATTTTAGTGGAGCTGTGCTAACAAACTGATAGCTGTCTGCAGTGTCAGAAAAAAGACGCTGTGTGATATCTGAATGTGAGGGTGATATTCTGCTGATCAAAGAAATGACTGACAGAGCATAAAACCTGTGAAAACAGAGTCAGTTCCCATGGTAACTGATCTGGTGAAAATTGAAAATTTCAGGGTTAACTTAGGCCATGTTCAGAGGAGAACAGCCTTACTAAAAACGCAAGTCTTTCCTTTGCATCGAAAATAAAAAAGGCGTTCATATGATAACATTGGAAGAACGATCTTCGTTTACACGAATCTACAAAAACAACCGAAAATGCTGTAGTATGCATGCCAGGCCAGAAGTTGGCGGTGTAACTTTGAAATGATACGCCATAGAAGAAGACCATGCACCTGCATGAAGTGGCTGTGACATCACCAATCTCGCTGGATCTACGCATTGCCAGTTTACACAGCGACAGAAGGGGTGGCACTTTCAAAAGATTATGCTCTGGAACCTGGTTTCAAAAGTTAACATTTTCAAGCCCCCAAAACGCTGTTGTGGTGTGAATGAAAGGCCAAACCGCAACAAGAGTATAACGTGTCATGCAAGAACCATTGCCGTGTAAATGGCCACTAAGTTCTCACTGAACCCTCTCAGTCAATCAGGGCCCTGTTTGTCTTAATTCTTTATACAAAAAAACTTACAGCTGGTTTGATTTTTGTTTTTTTTTTAGACAGCCACCTGACAACATATATGGTCAATCTTCTGATGCTCTTCATTCATGAAGAACTAACATCTAAACTATCAAGCTGCATGAATCTCAGTGGATGTCACAATGCAATAAATATCAGAGTAATGTGACAGGGATGTTGTAGTGCAGCACAATTAATGTATGACGTAGCATTGAAACTTTGTTAAAGCTCTAACATTTACTTACACTTACTAGACTTAATAAACAGAAATAGTGCACATGCTCTTAACAGTTACCTCAACTGCACTGATTTATAATAGGCTTATATTAGAGACAAGCCTTTATTCACATGTCCACGTTGTAGAGGTACATCTTATATTTTAGTTATACGTCTCCCTGTTGTCTGATCTGCCCCCTTTTTAATGTGCTGATGGTGTTGCTCCATGTTAATCTGCAGTCTTGATCACTTCAGTATAATGCGCATTTCTACTACACTAACTCCACCAGGATCCTTACTGTTCTGCTCTGACTCACTTTAACAGAAATATTACTTTTATTCACTTAATCCAAACACTGCCATTCCTTTGCGCAATGATTATGTCAATGTAACACTTCCTGCTCGGTGTTTCACCTTAAAAGTCATTCAGCAGTTCTAATTACATAATTCTACCATCTCCTTTTAGGCTTTTAATGTGAATTGTCTGCTGGGAGCCTGATTTTAATTGACAGGTGCTTCTCTGGTTTTGTTTTCAACACAGAGACAAAACAGCACATAGACCAACCTGGCCTTCAGTCTGCTCCAGAGGTCTCTTCCTGCGAGGCCCGATGGCAGCCAGTGCAGTCTGGTTGGCCACTCTGTGCTGCAGCTCAGCTTCTTCCATTTGTTGAAACTGACAACAGCGGAAAGACAAAGGATTAGTGAAAACTGGGGTGACCGGTACGTGTGTGTGCGTGTGTGTGTGTGTGTGTGTGTGTGTGTGTGTGTGTGTGTGTGTGTGTGTGTGTGTGTGTGGGTGTGTGTGTGTGGGTGTGTGCTGGTGACAGTGACAGTGAGGCTGCAGTGAGTGGAGCAGAGTTTTGAGGCTCTTTGTCAGTGAACGGATGCTTCAACTCCTCAAGACCCAAGATAAGTTCCAGTCTTACTTGTCATATGTTGATAACAGTAAAGGAGGTTAGCACGGAATAAGTACACTAAATTAACCTCCCAGGCTTCCTTAAGGTGGACTGTTAAGGTTGTTCCTATTTTCATGACAGTGTCAGCCTCCCCTAAACAGATAAGAGAGAAATGTCTGTCTGCTGAGTCTCACTAACTCATGAGGCAATCACAAATCCCAAATCAACATTCATTTTACTGTTAGTAGTATTGTAACTCTTGTTTTGTGCGTTATTTTTTTAAGTATCAGTTCAGGCACCTTTTTTGGCACCAGTACTGTTTTAAAAGTATCGTTTTAGCACTGGTATCGGAAAAAACCTAAGTGGTACCAATCCTAGTGAAAACGTGGTGAATAAGAAGTCAACTTGACCTGTGCCTCCAAAAACCACTAATCAATATTAAATATATCTCATTTGTTTTATCAAAAACCAACACATGGAAAAACAACAGTTTGCTGTTTTACAGGGGATTATGTGCCAGACTATTTCTTAACCATTTCTGAGACCAGTGACTTCCTTCACTCTCTGGTGGTCGTCTGGTGCTCACAACTCAGACAGATTTTGGCATGTGACTATCCTGAAACCACATATGATCATTTTACGCTTGAGATGCTTGTGGTAGCTTCAAATCCACTTTACAGATATGAGAGGGCTGTTAATAATCCTTTCTTTCTCCTTCACTACAGATAGTATATTATTGGAAATACGGAAGTCAATTTCTCAAACCATGACCAGGTGCATTAGCACACCTGTTTAAGTGTGCTAATGCCGTGCGTGTGCATGCGTGCACATGCGTGCTCATGCGTGCTAGCGCATTCTAGCGTGTGTTTAAAGACTTTGCAAAAAGCATTGCGTGGTGTGGTGGTAGTGTGTGTGGGGGTGGCAGCAGCAGAGCATGTAAATGAACAGACTCTTTGCTGAGGAGGAACCTCTGAGAGTGTGACGGCTGCGAGCTACAGAGCAGCCCGAGAAGGAAAACAAGCCACTGTCTACGTAAATAACCACACAGTTAGCAGTGCCTTTCATCCCTCACACCTCTCCCTGCCCTGCCAGCAACACACATTACACAGACTTAATGAGCAATTAACATGAAAAATAGAAAAGATTTAAAGAGTTCCCAAATAGTTTACACTGGCCTACAGGAAAGATAAATCACTACCAGAGAAAATTAAGATTATGAGGGAGTCTGTGTCTGTGTCCAACCAATTCACTGTGCAACACTGATTAAGACAAAAAGTGCCAAAAACATTCAAATGTAGATTCATATTGACCTCTATTCTTGGTTAAAAGTGACCTAACATGCTTGAACACCCTACTGTGAGTGTAACTTAATGGGCAAGTTTCCATTACAGATTTGTGCAAAACTTGAGTGAGTTTTGGAAAGGTCGATTGTAGGAGCCAAAATGTGAATGACAATTACTTCCGGTTATCGGCACGAGGAGGACGTGGTTTTGCATCCATTAGCATTTTAAGCACCTGTTCACGTGAGGGGAATCACACAGACTAGAGGGTTAGTGGGATCTGATATTTTCTGTTGACCGTGATCACAATCCGTGTAACATCTCACCAGTTCCTTTTTTTTTTTTTTTTTTGGTTGTTTCATCATTATGCAAAACCAGCTAAAATCGACACCTAGATTGTTGATCCAGCGACAGTGTCTCTCTTCCATGCCCAAAAGGGAGATTCAAGTTTTTGATGGTGACGCACTTCAATATCAGACATTTATTAAATCTTTTAAACACTCTATTGAAAGTAAAACCATGAACCCCAGAGACTGTCTCTATTATCTTGAACAGTGTACAACAGGACAGCCAAGGGAGCTCATAAGAAGTTGTCAACATATGGCCACAGACAATGGATTCAGCAAAGCCAAGTCTTTACTTCAGAAGCATTTTGGCAACGAGCATAAAATAGCTTCAGCATATATAGAGAAAGCTCTTTTGTGGTCTGCAATAAAACCGGAAGACACAAAAACTCTGTAAGCATACACCCTCTTTCTGAGAGGATGTTGCAATGCCATGGAAAATGTCATTTACATGCATAAGCTTGATATACCAGCTAATATGCTTGCTATCATAAGGAAGTTGCCCTATCAGCTGAGCGATAAATGGAGGACTGTGCCCTGTGATATCCAGGAAAGGAACAATGAAAGAGCAACCTTTAAGAATATGGTGGATTTCCCTGAGAGGCAAGTGAAAATTGCAACAGATCCAGTATTTGGAGACATTACAGACACTCCAACCGTGAGCAAAGATGCAAGGAGGCCCAAGCCACAGCCTCATCCAAGAATAAAAGGGAGCATCTTTGCCACCAACGTGGCAGTCACTGATAAGAAAAATGATGATATAGGAAAAAAGGAAAAGGAGAGTTTGCTTGCTGTGAATAATGTGGAATATCACCTCTCTGGTGGGGAAGGAGCCTGAGCTGGTGTGCGAGGTTGAGAAGTTCCGAGTTCGGCCTCACCTCGACACACAGCGTGGGCTCCGGAACCAGTCTTCTCGAGAGGGGTTGGACTCTCTTCCACTCTGGAGTTGCCACTGGTGAGAGGCGCCGGGCAGGGGTGGCAATACTTATTGCCACTTAGTGCCTGTACGTTGGAGTTTACCCCGGTGAATGAGAGGGTAGCCTCCCTCTGCCTTTGGGTGGGGGGATGGATCCTGACTTGTTGTTTGTGTCCTTATGGTCCAAACAGTAGTTCAGAATATCCACCCTTTTTGGAGTCCTTAGAGGGGGTGCTGGAGAGTGCTCCTTCTGGGGACTCCCTCGTTTTGCTGGGGGACTTCAATGCTCATGTTGGCGACGACAGTGAGACCTGGAGGGGCGTGATTGGGAGGAATGGCCCCCCCGATCTGAACCCGAGTGGTGTTTTGCTACTTCTGTGCTCGCCACAGACTGTTCATAATGAACACCATGTTCAAGCATAAGGGTGTCCACATGTTGGTCAGACCTGGCAGACCCAAACGCATTGTGAGGGTCTGCTGGGAATGTCTGGCAGAGTCTCCCGTCAGAAGGAGCTTCAACTCCCACCTCCAGGAGAGCATAGACCATGTCCCGGGGGAGGCATGGGAAATTGAGTCAGAGTGAGCCATGTTCCGTGCCTGCATTGCTAAGGAGGCCGACCGGTGCTGTGGCCGTAAAGGGGGTTGGTGCCTGTTGGGGCAGCAACACCCGAACCCGCTGGTGTACACCAGCGGTAAGGGATGCCGTCAAGCTGAAGAAGGAGTCCTATCAGGCCTTCTTGGCCTGTGGGACTCTGGAGGCAGCAGACAGGTACCGACAGGCAAAGCAAACTGCAGCTACATCAGTCGCCGAGGCGAGAAGATGGCGTGGCAGGAGTTCGGTGAGGCCATGAAGAACGACTTCCTGATGGCTTCAAAGAGGTTCTGGACCACCATCCGGCGTCTCAGGAGGGGGGCAGTGCTCTGTCAACATTGTGTATGGTGGGGACAGGGCGCTGCTGACCTCGACTCGCGACGTTGTGGATCGGTAGAAGGAATACTTCGAAGACCTCCTCAATCCCCTTGGCAGGATCCTTGAGGGTGCATTGGGAGTTTGCCAAACCAGTCCACATGTGCTTTGTGGACTTGGAGAAGGCATTCAACCGTGTCCCTCAGGGAGTCCTGTGGGGGGTTCTCCAGGAATTTGGGGATTCGGACCCCCTGATACGGGCTGTCTGTTCCCTGTATGACCAGTGCCAGAGCTTGGTCCGCATTGCCGGCAGTAAGTCAAACTTGTTTCCGGTGAGGGTTGGACTCTGTCAGGGCTGCCCTTTGTCACCGATTCTGTTCATAATATTATGGACAGAATTTCTAGGTGCAGCCAAGGTGTTGAGGGGGTCTGGTTTGGTGACCTCAGGATTGGGTCTCTGCTCTTTGCAGATGATGTGGTCCTGTTGGCTTCATGGGCCGTGACCTCCAGCTCTCACTGGTTCAGTTTGAAGCCGAGAGTGAAGCGGCCGGGATGAGAATCAGCACCTCCAAATCCGAGACCATGGTTCTCAGCCGGAAAAGGGTGGCGTGCCCCCTCCAGATCGGGGACGAGATCCTGCCCAAAGTGGAGGAGTTTAAGTACCTCGGGGTCTTGTTCACGAGTAAGGGAAGGATGGAGCGGGAGATCGACAGGTGGATCGGTGCAGCGTCTGCAGTAATGCGGATGCTGCACTGATCTGTCGTGGTGAAGAGGGAGCTGAGCCGAAAGGCAAAGCTCTCCATTTTCTGGTCGATCTTCGTTCTTACCCTCACCTATGGTCACAAGCTTTGGGTAGTGACCGAAAGAACAAGATCGCGGGTACAAGCGGCCGAAATGAGCTTCCTCCATGGGGTGGCTGGGCTCTCCTTTAGAGATAGGGTGAGAAGCTCGGTCATCCAGGAGGGGCTTGGAGTAGAGCCGCTGCTCCTCTGCGTTTAGAAGAGCCAGATAAGGTGGCTTGGGCATCTAATTAGGATGCCTCCAGGACGCCTCCCTGGTGAGGTGTTCAGGACACGTCCCACCGGTAGGAGGCCCTGGGGAAGACCCAGGACACGCTGGAGAGACTATGTCTCACAGCTGGCCTGGGAACGCCTGGGGATCCCCCAGAAGAGCTGGACGAAGTGGCTGGAGAGAGGGAAGTCTGGGCTTCCCTGCTTAGGCTGCTGCCCTGGCGACCCGACTCTGGATAAGCGGAAGAAAATGAAAAAAAAAACAGAATAGCTGCTTGTTCTGTGAAGGTGGATATGCATTGGAGATTGGACAATTTTAAGCACCTGTTCACGTGAGGGGAATCATACAGACTATGGGTTAGTGGGGTCTGATATTTTCTGTTGACCTAGATCACAATCCGTGTAACATCTCGCCAGTTCCTTTTTTTTAGTTGTTTCGTCATTATGCAATAAACCAGCTAAAATCGACACCTGGATTCAGCATGGATTTGTCATTAATGCATCCTACAGTTAAGAGCCCACTTTAGCCTCTTGGCAGCTTTCCTTTGTTTGTATAGTCGTTACATTAATAAAACGCAATTGCAAGATGACTGTGATTCCATTGAGTGATGTTATGCAACTTCTCCTCTGCCAATAACATTCCAAGAAGCATGCCGATGGATGTTCAAAACATAGGCAGGTTTATTTCTATTGCAGCCACTGCACTAGCTGTTAAATTTCGAATCAAAGGCCACATTTCTGAAGTTATGTGATTTAAAAACACCTCTTGTAGCACCTGCTGCATCATGCCCAAGGGAACCAGTTCCTTCTGATAAGCACATAGCCATAGCATCATGTAATGTAGAAAAGCCAAAAGGGAATTTCCATTGCAGTTTTGCCAAATATGGCTTTTTTTGAATTGCCTTAAATACCACCTTGTATGAGCGTAAAAAAATGTTGCGATACATTTTTCAAAATGTTTCCATTTGGCGTATTATCTGGCGCAATTTCAGGGTTAATGGAAACCCACCTACTGATTTCTGTTTTAATAATAATAATAATGCAACCAATAAGTCTTGTAGTTTATTCCATACTTGCCAATCCTCCCTAGTTTTGCAGGAGGCTCCTGCTTTTCATTGCCCACTCTCCTAACTTTTCACACCTTTTTTCTTCTCATTATTACAACCTGTTTGTGGCACTGTGCAGCGTCCAAGACTCATGTGCTTAATGCACAATCCCCATTATTTCCACAGATCTGATCTTTTTGCCAACTATTAACATTCATGTTTGAGGTGACCCATATCTGATATCAGTGAATGGATCTCTGTTTTGAAACGCCTTACATCCAACCAATAATGTCAAACATGTGCGATGAAACAACAATAAAAACATCACTTTTGTGAGACAGGCATTTGGGGAAAAAAGTAATGATGTATTGGTGCACGCTTCAGCTCCTTAAGGATGTGCTGCGGAGGTCGGATTACAATTCATCAAATGTTGAGGAGGGGGCTGTTTCTCTGATGCACCCTCCCAAACAGAAGCACATGATTCATTATTATGCAGATTGACATCATTGGACCTCCATTTGTTTGATTGATTTATTATTATGCAGAATTACATCATTGGACTTCCATTTGTTTTCCAGATACTGGGCTTTTGTTAAATGGGAAAATTTTCAGACTATTGAGGCTTTGGGATTATGAGCTGTTAGCTGCTACTGCAGGTAGTTATGGGGAGAGAGAGGTGTTGGTGCAGACAGAAGTGGAGTCAGCTTCAGCAGCCTTCTGTGGTTTAAGCAGCAAGCCCTCACACTGGAAGGTGAATGATTTGTGCCAAAATAGCTTTGGGTGACAATAGCTTGTAATGTGAGCATAGCCTAAAAATCTGCAATATCCACCCGAACAACAATACAGCTACACTTGACATGCATGTGATGCAGAAGAAAGCTGTTCCAAAGAAAGAGAGAGTACAAAGCAAAAGAAATTCTCAAATTTCAGACATCCCGCTTCTAATGGAAAGTTCAAAAGGAAGGGTGCATGCATTCTGTAAGAACTGCCGACGATTTTTACACTGAGCATGGGGGTCGCACAGTTAGATTAAATAAATAAATGAACACTGGTGAATATTACTCAGTGCCAGTGCAAGTTCCCAGCAGAGGGGCAACTTATTCTGTATTCTTTCAGGAGAATGAAAAGTAAAATCAGAAGTATTTAACATAAAAAGCTGTTGCAGTGCTCTTATTATTTAGTTATTTTAATTCTTTAAACATATCCAGCATGCAGGAAGCAAAGTCTCTGAAACATTGCATGTAAAGAATCCCCCCCACCCCTGATTTTGGTTTCAAAATACTCCCTATTTTTGTGGTCTCAAGGTTGGCAAGCATGGTTAATTATTTTCAGAGACCCCAAAGCAGCAACAGGAAGTGTAGGGTCTGCAGTAACAGTAAACTTCAGCTTGCTGTCCAGAGACTTCCCTCTCCTCAGCTGCTATCCATGTCGCCACAGTGCAAAACAACAACAGACATATATGTATGCACATACAGACTTATAACAGTGCACAGATGAGTAAAAGATTGAAATAAAACAGGTTTTGACAAAATCAAAACCAAGGGAATCAAATAAAAAATTAGGAACTAGAATTACTGCCACACAGTTGTATGCCTCTCCAAGTTGCACTTACAGGTTACATCCATGTCTGTGAAAACATGGAAGCTTTACACACATCCTTCCCCCGGCAGCACAGAAGATCTCTACAGTCAGCACAGTTTCAAGATCAGTGACACCAATTCAGTGTCTGACCAAATCTCTCCCCTTCTGTTCCAGAGGTATGACGTTTGGTAATGGATATAAAATGTTAGAATTTACGTGAAATTTAATACTGTGAATTCTTGAGTTATGGCCAAAAATGTGTTTTATGAGGTCATCTTGACCTTGACCTTTGACCACCAGATTTTTACCAGTTTACTCTTCAGTCCAAGTGAATGTTTGTGCCAAATTTGAGGAAACTCCTTCAGGATATTAGGTTTACGTGAATGAGACGCAAGGTCACAGTGACTTTGACCTTTGAACACCAAATTCTAATCAATTCATCCTTGAGTCCAAGTGAATGTTTAGGTCAGATTTAAAGAAATTCCCTCAAGGTGTGCTTAAGACAGCACACTTACATGAATGAGACCAATGCAAGGTCACAGTGACCCTGGCCTTTGAACTATGACAACCACAGTATAGTCAGTTCATCCTTGAGTCCAAGTGAGCGCTTGTCCAAAAACAAATTCCTCAAGGGAGATATCACATTCACGAGAATGGAACGGACCTGGGGACGGACGGAGACGGATAACCCGAAAAACGTAACAGGAGTGAGACAACATAAACCATCAGGTTACACAACTGTGGCTGTTGTTAGAG
Organism: Plectropomus leopardus; assembly: GCF_026936395.1. NCBI lineage: Eukaryota > Metazoa > Chordata > Actinopteri > Perciformes > Serranidae > Plectropomus > Plectropomus leopardus. The sequence goes on from NC_142180.1 coordinate 744,655, forward strand.
ATCTTGCCTACCCACTCACACTGTGGCAGCTCTCTTTTTAATATTCTGTCGTGTTACAAGATTGTAGGCAGTGTTGGAAATTTATGAGCAGGGGTGCTTTATGGTAATATTGGATTTTTAATTGATCTTTACACCAATATGATGAAGTATAATTATTTATCAGATATTTCATTTGCTGGATTTGCCAAACATAAATATCTCTACCCAGTTCTTAGCCTGTTTTAGCTTCGTTTTTTGGTTATTCAGCTTGCATACAGACAGCCTGGTTGAGTCTCAAAGCTTTCTCTGGGATAAAACAGACAGACACACATATGCACGCGCGCGCGCGCATGTATATATATACACACACACACACACACACACACACACACACACACACACATGCACACACACACACACACACACACACACACACACACACACACACCTGTTTGGCTCTTTGCTTGAGCTGCTGATGCTGTGGATCCTCAGTATGTGAGCGACTCTGTGATCACAGACAGACAGAGCAGAATTTACATTAAGATAGGAAGGAGGAGTCACAGTGGTTTCAGCTAAAATGCTGGTGTGACCTAAACTGGCACTGAAATTTATACAAAAAACTATAACCCTTTTAAAGGTAAACGTCATATCACAAAATATACTCTATTTGGTTTTAATCTGAGTGCATTAAATGTCTTTTTTCCTAATAGAGAAAAATGGTGGTTTAAGTCAAACAAGGGCCGTTTTACTTTCTGGCCTAGAACAGCTTACTCTGGCCAGACGCAGCAGTCTCTCTCTCTCCTCTTCTTCTTTTCTCTTCTTCTTTAAACTCTCCACTTCCTCCATAATGTGAAGCTGGGAGCGTACATCACTTACTTTGACATGCCACAGATCCTCCTGTTGCCATACAAACACACACACACACACACACACACACACACACACACACACACACACACACACACACACACACAAGATAAAAGCCCTAATTTGTCAACATTTCGTATATTCTAAATCTTAAAACTCTCTATATTTTGGTGCTCAGAACAGATCGCATGCTGCAAAGGAGAGAGCTTCATTCTAAGGCAGCACAAAGAAGAGTTGTTGGTGTGGTGAAAAATGGATGTTAGACTTTTTGGTGGGAAAATACATCTCAGAACCACTTCTGTTTCTGATCAAACATCCCCCTGCTTCTATTTTTCTGATTTTATCAAGAAGAGTAAACTGATATAATATACTTCAAATGCACAGCAGTAACAAAATACTAATGACACAATAACAAAATACTAATGAAAATAGGGACACACTTTCAGAGCCAGAAGATGTGTTCAAACTCATAACAAAGATTTGTTCTTTTTGTTTTAACCCATGTTTTCTTAGTTTTGCTCTTCTCTTAAGTAGAAGAACATTTTACGAGTGGTCAAGAGCTCAATGACATGCTAACAGCAGTGGAATGTAACTAAGTGCATTTATTCAACAACAAAACTTAAGTACATAGCTGGGGTACTTGTACTTAACATGAGGATTTTCTTTTCACAGCTCCATAGAGCCTTGTATTCCTTCGGCCCTAAGCAGTGACGACTTTATGACTTTCTTTAACGATAAAATTCGAACTATTCAAGATAAAATCCATCGCCTCTTGCCCTTACCTGACCTGACCCCGGACACAGATAGCCTGGATATGGCAGCAAGGCCTGAAATTTATTTGGACCATTTCTCCCCCATTGACCTTCATCGACTCTACACTTTGATTTCTGCGTCTAAGCCATCAACATGCCTGCTAGACCCCATCCCAACTAAGCTCCTTAAGGAAGTTTTGCCCTTATTAGACAACTCTTTATTAGATATAATTAATGCATCTTTACTAACAGGCTATGCACCACAGTCCTTTAAAGTGGCTGTCATTAAACCTCTTTTAAAGAAGCTCAGCCTTGATCCTGAGATTTTAGCTAACTATAGACTGATATCTAATCTCCCCTTTATTTCTAAAATCCTTGAGAGAGTGGTTGCTCATCAACTCTGTGACTTTCTCCAAGATAATAGTTTATTTGAGGACTTTCAGTCAGGCTTCAGAGTTCATCATATTACAGAGACGGCACTTGCAAAAATTAATGACTTATTTATCACTTCTGACACAGGTCTGGTCTCTATTTTAATCCTATTAGATCTCAGTACCACATTTGACACCATTGACCATCAAATCTTACTGCACAGACTGGAAAACTTAACTGGCCTTAAATGAATGGCACTAGCCTGGTTAAAGTCACACTTATCGGATCATTCCCAATTTGTTCACATCAACGATCAACCCTCCACACATACTAAGGTCTGCTTCAGAGTGCCACAGGGTTCTGTGCTTGGACCAATCCTTTTTACTTTATATATGCTTCCTCCAGGCAACATAATAAGAAAACACTATATAAATTTCCATTGTTATGCTGACGATACGCAATTATATCTATCTATGAAACCAGATGAAACTGATCACCTATCTAGACTTCAAACATGTCTTAAGGATGTAAAAGCCTGGATGAGCCGTAATTTCCTGATGTTGAATTCAGACAAAACTGAAGTTATTGTTCTTGGCCCAAAACACCTCAGAAGCTCCTTTTCCAACAATTTAATTTCTCCAGGTGGCGTTACCTTGGCCTCTAGCACTACTGTAAGGAACCTCGGAGTTTTATTTGATCAAGATTTATCTTTTGCCTCCCACATAAAACAAACTTCAAGGACGGCTTTCTTTCACTTGTGTAACATCGCAAAAATTAGACATATCCTCTCCCAAACAGATGCTGAAAAATTAGTACATGCATTTGTCACCTTTAGGCTGGATTACTGTAACTCCCTATTATTTGGTTGCCCCTACAAATCTCTTAGGTCTTTCCAACTGGTGCAGAACGCTGCTGCTCGTGTTTTAACGGGAAGCAAGAAAAGGGATCATATTTCTCCTGTTTTAGCTTCTTTGCACTGGCTCCCTGTGAAATCCAGGACTGAATTTAAAATCCTCCTCCTTACTTACAAAGCTCTAAATGGTCAGGCTCCATCCTATCTGTCACAGTTCATAGTTCCTTACCAACCCTCAAGATCACTGCGCTCTGAAAATGCAGGGTTACTTGTGGTTCCCAAAGTTTCCAAAAGTAGGATAGGAACCAGAGCCTTCAGCTACCACGCTCCTCTGCTATGGAACCATCTTCCAGTTTCAGTCAGGGAGGCAGACACCGTTTCAACTTTTAAGGGTAGACTTAAGACCTTCCTCTTTGATAAAGCTTATAATTAGGGCTGGCTTGGGTTGACTGGACCAGCCCATAGTCAGGCTGACATAGGTTTAACCTGCTGGGGGACCTCCTATGATATGCTGAGCTCCTTTTCTTTCTCTCAACGCCGCCATCAGAAAATCATGCATGTCTGTTTACTGCATTGCTGTTTGCAAGCTTAGCTTAGCCTCAGTAGTTTAGCTTAGCCTTACATCTGTGATAGCCATGTGGTACTCTCACTACCTGGGGCTCGCGATTTCGGAGCCTGGGTCTGTTGAACTGCACTACGCTAATCCCATTGCCACTCAGGAGCATTCCTGCTCCCTTGTTTCCTAGTTTTCCCGGATCCTGGCCGTAACTTTGGTTGTGCCTGACCGTGGCGATAGCTGTGCTGATGCTGTGACCCTGCCTTTGGTTGTGGGTTGTGCTCGTGCTGTGGCTGTACTGATACTGTGCCCCCCGCTCACCCTGATCGTGGTCTGGTCCTGGTTGCGCCGATGCTGTGATCTTGCCTTTGGACACCTCCCTATCAACATATGCATGAGATTCTTATCATCACCCTCAACATCATCATAGAGTGCAATTAATAATTTCACACCTATCGTTATTGTAAAATGACATGCATCTGTTTCTATTATTGCTGTGTCTCTCTCCCTCTCTCTCCCCTTCTCCTCCCCTCTCTCTCTTTCCTTTTAGAATTTAAATACATTTAGAAAATTCATTTAGAAATTAAATACATTCGCATAAATACAGTTACAATGATAAGTTTATTAGTCAATCAAGAAACTAACAGAAAATTAATTAACAACTACTTTGAAAAGCATTTAAGCCTTTATTATTTATTCATTTTTAGTAAATCTGAGTTTTGTGGGCCTTTTTTCTTCTCCTTTTTTTAAAAAAAAATATACATTTTGTTTATTTTTTATAGTTTTTAAATAGTTTAGTAGTACTTAATAGTTTTGAGGTTTTTAGGAGTTATTTATCTCTTTTTTCTCAAATTTTAGTTTTTGGGGTGCTTTGATTGCTTGTTTTTTGCTTGCTTACTTTTACTTATATAAAATTTTCAATTTTTCACAGTATGGTATTAGTACTTTTAGTTAAGTAAAGGATCTGAATGCCTCTGCTTGCTAACCTACTTATCATGCTTTGTATTATAACTTTCTAGAAAAGCATCTTTCAACATGTTCAACTGTTGTTGTCATGCTTCACTGTGATTGGCGTAGCAGTTGCAGAACTCTGAGACCAGTGATGTGATGTGATTACTTGACAGAACTTTATTAATCACTACACCCTCTAAATTAATTTTCTACTTCACTCAGCCCTTATGCACTTTGCAATGCTGAACATGCACGAACCAAAATGACAGCAGTGACCTCTAGCACTGGCTTGATTAGAGATGTTACTGTAGCTGAGGTCTCTAAAGCTGCTGTCTGCTCTCTCCCTGCTCAAGTTGTGTCCTAGCAGTTGGGAGAGGGGCACAGGGGCCACCGGCTGTGCTAGCTAGCTAATTTTTGTCTCAATTTTGGTCTAATTGAAAAAAAAAAAAAAGATCATATTCAATGCCGCTTGCAGAAAAAAAATCTAAGGGGAAAAAAGCATGGATTTATTAGGAGACCCTAATACAGCATTTGAGGTGGGACCCTGTTCATTCCTATAAGTTGCTCAGTGGTACATGAATACAAAAATGTTCAACTGCTGTGTATAAAACTAGCCAAATGATCGACACTGGTTAGGCATCATTAAGCCCATAGAGCAAGCACACTGGAGACAACTGCTGGCTGAGCACACTAATTCCAGTTTGGCACTCTGTTAACTTGAATTGGAATAAAATCATTTAATATTGCTTAAACATTTTCTGGACCAAACAGTATCACACGAAAGACTGAGGATACTGTGAAAAGTGAAAAATATCTTGATATTGTGGTTTTAACAATAGCTTGCTGGCTAACGAGGAAGAATTGCTAGCTACCTAATATAGGGAAAACCTTTGAGTAGACGATATCAAATATGTCATTCAGACTCTAGGGGCTGCTGGCTGGTAAATTGGTCGGCTTGCTGTTTGCAAATTACTTCATCAGCCAGTGTGACAAAGTAGCCTACACCAGATCCATGCAGCGTAGCTTACATACAGCTAGACATCCACAGCTACACCCATTGCAGTGGCTGGATACTGCTTATCCAGACATTTTTACGTTTCACTGAATCACTGCATCGTTAGGCTAAGTGTGTCTGAAACAACCTGTTAATAGTAAGCTGTTGTGTTCACCAGTGACGGTAAAATGGAGCACAAGATGGACAGGTGATTTGGTGCGCCGTCCAGAGTGATACGTACGGCACTACACCAGACTGTCATGGTAAAGATGGAGCTGAGAAGAAATGCAGAGCTTTTGAAATAGACAAATAGATAACTTGTTTGGTCTTGGTCGGTCGGTCACAAATAATATATGCTGCTGCCGGCTGGCAGGCCTGACTTCACTGTCTTAGTGCTTCAATGTCTTTTGCTGAAACATTTCAGCACCACTGACAGATGTTTTTGTTATGTGTAGGGTTGTTGAAACACAAGCCATGATGCAGCCTTTCTGAGGCAATTGCATGATTAAATCAATAAATTTTATTTTTATGATGATTATAGCCTATCATTTAGTAAGTTACATTCATTTTTGTTCCTGTCAGATTTGGTTGTGCGATGCTTTGCCTCAAATGAGAGCAAGAAGAGGATCTATCATCTCTGTAATGCTGAAAGTTGTGTTTTGGGCTTTTGTGTTCATTTAATTAATTCAGTTTGTGTTTTCGGACGCTTGCTGTCTGGTAAATGGCTTGTTAGTATGAATAGGCTTTTGTATATTTAGTTTTCGTATTTGAAGTAGGCCAAACTGTGCAGCTGTTCTTCCCATTTTGTTAGTGTGTGTGTGTGTGTGTGTGTGCGCGCGCACGCGTGCGTGTGTGTGCGCGCGCGCATGTGTGTGAGAGAGAGTGTGTGTGTGAGAAAGAGAGAGAGAGAAAAGTTCAGATCTATAGGTCTACTCGTTAATATTTTCGGATGGATGGTTGCTGTGTATTCACCTCATTCTGTCACAAAATTGTAAATTGTCACTAGCGCTGACTGTTAGAAGCATACGATTATTCTTGTATTCAGTTTTAATTTGTTTAATCTCTGCTAACTCTGCATCTGTTACATGATGCTGTGTGCAGTGCACGCTACTTCAAGTGCTTTGTCACCCAGCTGCGTGTCAATCTACCATGACTTGCCTTCTGATTAGGAAAAAACCTGCTTGCATTTCATGTGTGAAGTGTCCGCATTTTGGTGTTCATATTTGCAGTCCATTGTAGTGTAAAATGTTCTAAAACTGGCATAAAATAACTTACTGAGGGTGAGGCAGAGATGGGAGGCAGAAACAAATATGGTCATATCGAAGGACACCTGGAAAGAAGTTTGTACTGAACTGCATTTGGTTACAGGTTCAAAGAGAGTTCAAATGGAAAATGATTATTAGATTTTTTTAGAACTTCACAGCAACATCCAAAATAGGACAAACACATCCCAGCTCCTGCTGGAGGAAATGTGGAGCGCATGTTGCTAACCACACTCATATATTCTGGTCATGTCCTAAGCTCAGTGTGTTCTGGAGAGAATTATTTGATGCACTGAAAGTGGTTTTCCAAAAGGGAATTTCACAAGACCCCACAGTGGCGCTTCTAGGTGTAACACCCAATGGCCTGAATGGAAGAGCCAAGAAATATCTGTTAAATATATTACTTACAGCAGCCCTGAAGTGTTTTACTATAAGATGGTTGAAACCAGACCCTCCCACCTACAATCAATATCTGGATCCAAAAAGTCTGGGACATCTATCGCATGGAGCGAATTAAATACCTATTAAGGCTCCAAAAAGACACTTTTACAACTAGATGGAGACCTGTAATGACTTTATTGTTGCAATAGTGAGAGACATTTCAACTGTGCAAAGAACCACTGTCTGTGCCATGTACCTTTTCTCCTGGGACTTGATTTTGCAGCTAAATTTTGGCAGGTGATACCTCTAAGTGAAGAAGAGCTATAATCAATATTTATTTTCATTTATTTTTATTGATTTTTATCACTTTATGATTTTCATTTGCCCATGTCTTTTTGTATGATTACATATATTTACATATGTGTATATATGTATTTATATGGATATGTCTTGGAGGTGGTGTCTATCTTTATTTCTGTATTATTTTATTTTATTTTTTTTAATTTAACTTACCTTATAATTTTATTTATGTAGTTATTATTTCATTTTCTTTTCTTTCCTCTCTCTTTTATTGGCTTAACAGCTGAATGTTATAAATGCCTATACAGTGGTCCCTCACTATAACACGGTTCACCTTTCGCAGCCTCGCAGTTTCGCAGATTTTTTTTAGTGCAATTTTGCATGCTTTTTTTTTTTTTACAGTGCATTGTGTTCTGCGTCCTGATTGGCTAAGGGACTGTAGACCATTGTCAATCAATCTCCTCCGTGCCGTGTCTCCTGTACAATACAGAATGCGTTCACCTTGCCAAATTTACAGCCTTAAAACACCTATAAAAAAAACAAAAAAAACAAAAAATTGTAAATTGTATTATTGCATTATTGTAAAAAATAAAGCTGACTACTTTGCGGATTTCGCCTATTGCGGGTTATTTTTAGAACGTAACTCCCGCGATAAACAAGGGACCACTGTACAGCAGAAAAATGGAACATCTGCATATTGTATTGTTGTTGATGAAAAAATAAAAAATGAGTTAAAAAAAAAACTGGCGTAAAATGTTGACCTTTCAAATTAGTGGAAAATAGGAGCACAAGCATTTAATATGTTGCCATTATATGATCTATCCGCATCCCCAAGTCTGACTGACTTCCCGTGTCCCTGGCTTTTGATTTACTGTTCCAACCCTCACTATGGTCATGAGCTTTGGGTAGTGACCAAAAGAATGAGATTATGGATACAAACAGCCAAAGTGAGTTCCTTCTGGTGGGTGTCAGCTCAGCCTTAAAGATAGGGTGAGGAGCACAGACATCCAGGAGGAGCTTGGAGAAAAGCTGCTGTTACTTTGCATTAAAAGGGGGCGAGCTGAGATTCTTCAGGCATCTGATCAGGATGCCTTCTGTTCGAGGTGTTCTGGGTACGTAAACTGGTAGGAGGCCCTGGGGCAAAGCCAGAACAGGCTGGAGGGATTATTAATCTCATCTGGTCTGGGAACGCCTCAGAGTTCCCTAAAACAAGGTGCAAGGTGTTGCTGGGGAGAGGGATGTCTTGCCCCACAACCTGGCTCGGATAAGCAGACAAGGGATGGATAGATGGATGGTTGTTTGATCTAAGATGAGATTTAGTTGAAGGTGACACTGTGTATGACTGTCACGTTACTGCAGCAGTCTCCCATTCTAGCTACATACATACTATTCTATTACTGTACATACTATTCTATTACTTAATTATTATTATGTGTACATACCTTATTTCCTCTATGTACATACTTATTTTATTACTTATTTATTGTTATTTGTTGTTATTTTCTTTGTTACATTTCACTTTTCTTTTTTCATGCTGCTGTAACATTTGGAATTTCCCCCAATGGGGGATCAATAAAGGAATATTCTATATTCTATTCTATTCTAGCTAATGTCAGATAACATCAGTAGCAACTGTCACCAACATCATTTGGCAGTCACACACTGAAGTATTCAGGTTTATTATGTGCCTCAAACATCAGTGTGACTGCCTTAGTTAACCTGCTAAAAAACAGCTTCTCTGCATTTTCCGTCCTTTTGTGACAACGTGTTTCATTGTCCTGAAGAGGACGAGTAGTTTTCAATGACGCAATGCTGGTCCATGGCTTGGACTCAAAACCCAAGTTGCTATCTTCCATTTTTTTGATGACATGCAGGAAAACAAATCGAAGGCCAGCGTCTTTGGATTTATTGTTGGTGCAACTCACAACACAGCAAGTCTTCAGCAGAATTCAGTACAATTTGGGAGACATGTTACAATCTCCTCAGTGTACAGTGTTGCCGTCTATGCAGAACGCAGGGGCGTGGTGATGACAGCCTACTCTGGATGATGTATTGCTGATGCCGCTGGTTGATTTGTAACATTAGCTGATAGTCATTTACAGAAAACTAGTTAGTATAATAGAGCTGTCGTTCCAAACACTGCTCATTCCTTGAATAATTTTTGCACAATTCTGCACAATCTTACGCTTCTAAAAACTGCACTGCTCTTTCATTTTTATTTGATATATTGCACATATTTTCACTTGTCTCTAGATTTTTGCATTGATAACAAGGATTTCCTATGAGTTACATCTTTAGACAATGGCCTTTAGCTAATTGTCAATGTCTACCTAGTAATATGCTCACAGTGACAATGTTAATATGATGATCACTACAGTCTGCCAGCTGCCACCAAGGACTTTAACTATGGAACAGACATACTGGGAGTATGACATTGCAGCAATACATTACTGCAACCATGACCACAAACTATTCATAACATTTGCATTAGAACAACCTACTACCTTATGATGGTATAACAAGAAATGTTGGATTGAATAAGATATATTGATTTTGTGAAATAGTGAGAATGTTTTGTGATTTAACAAGATGGTGATATGTTATAAGCAAATCTGAACCGAATACATGAATATCTAGTAATAGCAAGGAAATATGTCATAGTAATATGAAAAACAGCTTGTTATTCAGTTTCTCCTAACAACAAAGTGAGCGAGTGAGTGATTTTTTTCATTGTTGCAGCAATGCACTGCCTGCGTATGATTGTTCTGACATATTTCTTGGTGTTTCTTGGTTATTAAATATAAATAACTCCACATGCAATATGGAAGTTGATCAGTGTGGCTGCTTTGGGTCAGGGTCAGACTACAGTACCTTCGGGGCTGCTTTGCGCTGTTCCGACATCACAGTCAGCTTCTCCAGCAGCCCACGGAGACACGCCTCTGTGGCATGAGAAACCAGAGCTACCACCTCTGGACCAACATCCGTCACTCCAAATGCCTGTCCTAACACAGGGGACACAAAACTCCTGGCAGCAGTATCACAACAAGAGTCAAAGACACAGTAAAGCTTGTTGAGCTGGAATGGTGGTAAATGGTAAATGGTAAATGGTGGTAGAAACATGACAAAAATCATACAACCACATTTAACCCTTTGAAACCTGAGCAAACTGGCTTGATGTCTTTCCAAAACACATTAAGAAGGCAGTGAGTGATGAAAGAGGAAATGACCCAAAAGTAGCAAGAAATTAGTACATAAAAATTACCTAAATATTAATTAAAAATACACACACTCACTCATAACTCTGATTTGAAAGTTAAAAAACCTAGGGAAAGTGCTTAAAAGGATAATAATTTTGTAACATAATAATCTGTGTTTCATTTATGACCAAGTTGCTCATTGCCGTTTTACCCTGTTGTTTCAGATTTCAAAGGGTTCATTTTCAAAAGATTCTAATAATAATTAATTGTCTTGTTGTGGCTAATGAATCCATTAAATGCAGGGGCATCTTTTAAATGAAGCATTTGCACATCTTTTTACAAAAGTAATCCCTATAGTAGATAGGCAGAGCAATAGAGCAATAGAGTGATAGAGCAATAGATAGATAACAAGACAGGCAGGCAGACAGACAGATAGAGTGCATTTGGGTGTGTAACGTTACAATACTGGTATGAAAGAATCCCCTGCAGTCTAACTGATGTAATGAGTGTTTCATGGTCAAAATGTAAAATGAAATGTTGAGTGTAGTCATGTTGGCCGAGCTGTGCCTCAGTCTGGCTCTTGTACCTGTGTTTAGGATTCGGCTGAGCACTGGGTTAGGTGAGAGGAACAGCTGATCATGGCAGGACTGCACCACAGAGCCAACCACGGTGGTCAAGATCTGTGCATTCTCCTCCCTGAGGTTGACTCCAGCCATAGAGGCGACATCATTAATGTCATCATCTTCTCTGGGAAACACACACACACACACAAACACACACACACACACAAACCTCTGATTTGCGCAGGTCAGCCAACTTTGAACTTAAATAAGAGTCTAAAGATATCTGCTGTATGTATTACCTGTACGATCCTGAACTGTCCTTGAATGTACATTTGGTGGAATGAGGTGGATCCTGACTAAAAGGCTGCTTTATTGAAAAAGTACCTTCACAAAGAAAAACATATTAAGTTACTGGGAGAGTGGCATTTCGTTTAGCAGAGTGTGTGTTTGACACTGTGGATGGAGTTCAGTCTGTAGAACAAACTGTGTTAATAAGCAGTCTTGATATTGCTATTCTGCCTACATTGGCATTGAATTGCAGTTCTCTTCAACTTAGCAGGTTGATTTCATGGAGACAGACTGATCTTATAGTGCTGCAATTGCAATGTATTCTTTGTGCATTCATACCTACAGTACACTGACGTGTTCTTCTTGAGTCAGATATCTGGATACAGATTGCATGTTAATAGCAGGTGAAAACTACATCTCAAAGTGATTTTCACGAAGAATGGGAAAAAGGAGAGTAAATCCCATGAGAATTGCAATTTTTATCTTCTATAATGTTGATTTCATTCAAAATTACCAAAATTTGATTTTCATACATTTGATTCTCTCTCGTTGGCGGGGTAGAGGTCTCCAGTACCTTGTGGACTGGGAGGGTTACGGTCCTGAAGAGAGATCCTGGGTTCCTGCTCGCCATATTGTGGACCCCAATCTCGTGGCCAACTTTCATCGGCAACACCCCAACCAGCCAGCCAATGAGTCTGCTTGTCAAGGGACCCGCATCTTGCCCCCACCTGTCCAGGATGTTGAGGACCGTTCTATGGGGGAGATGTCAGATGTCGAGGAACTCTTTGCAGAACACTCTTTGCCAGATTGTCTTCGCTCTCATGCCTGACTCTCCAGCATTTGTTCCCGGACTGCTTACCTGGTATCGACCCGACTCACCTCTGACCTTTGCTTCACGTCACAGCCCCGGTTAATCCACCAGCCTTCTGTCCCCAACTACGAGTTTTGCCTGCCTTCTTTCTGTTCCTTGTCTGTCTGTGGCTGGTTGGGACTCAGTCCGTTCCTGCTCAGCCCAAAGACCCATTGTGTCAGCTTCACCTTGCCAGCTCCTCTCCTCTGGTGCCGTCAGCCTCGCCAACTCCATCTCAAGGTCCAGATCCACTCCCAGCCCTCATCTGAACCACTTTCCAGGAAAACTTTAATCTGCAGTGAGTTTGTGCTATTTCCCCTCCACCACACTCGTTGAGTCTTTTGTGAACTTTTAGACAATTAGCTGCTCATGAGTCCCACACATTCCCTGCCTGCCCCGTTGGTCTCGTGGTAACCTGCCACGCGGGGGCCTGCGTACGGAATCCTGCCATACCCGCCTGCTCTACTCTGATGCATCTTGTGGTTAGCTGTTTTCCTGCATTAACCTGCTGAATAAAGACTGTTAATTCAACAAGCCTGGTTCAGTTGTGCTGCAATTGGGTTCACTCCACACCTGTTACAGCACAATCTGGCCAGCTATGGACCCAGTACACAATTGCACACCACTTAGTCGCCTCGAGTCAATTGAGGGCGTCCTGCAGCAACATGAGGCCATGATGACTGCGTATGCTGATGAAGCCAGACAGTCTGCTGCTGAAGCCAGACAGGCTGCTGAGGCTCAGGGACGAGCACTAACGGCGTTAGCCGGACAGATGCAACAGCTAGCAGCCCAACTTTCCCAGCTCTCTCCATTCGCTGGATTTGCCCCCTCTTTTGAAGCATTGGCTCCTGCTCCTGCACCTGTACCAGCCTCGTGTCTGCCCAGAGATGCTCCTGAGCCACGGGTGGGAACCCCAGAGTGTTACGATGGTGATTGAGAGACTTGTGGCCCCTTCCTCACCAACTCTCCATCCGAGACTTACCTCTCCGAGTGGAATCCAAAAAGATGGCACTTAAGTTCATCAGGCCTTTCACTATCCAGAAAGTCACCAATCCAATGGTGGTCCAGTTCACCCAACCTTCCATGTGTCCAAGATTAAGCCAGTCCACCACAGTCCCTTGGTCCCTGAGGCACCACCACCTCCCCCTCCAGAAATGGTCCATGGCGGTCCAGTGTATGCTGTGCATCACCTGATTCTCTCTCATTGACGGGGTAGAGGTCTCCAGTACCTTGTGGACTGGGAGGGTTATGGTCCTGAAGAGAGGTCCTGGGTTCCTGCTTGCCATATTGTGAAGAAATCAACAGTGAGGGCACATTGCAGCAGCCAGATGGTGTACTGTGCACACAGAAGTTGATTTTGTTTTGCAGTTGAATTCTTTATAAAGGGGAAGTTTTTGGATGCATTTTGGATTGAGTAACTTAATAAAATAATTAGCTTTGCATGACAAACGTGAAGAATGTTGTGAATACTGAGTATGCCAACACTCAGGGATGAATGTGAGCATCACAGAGCACTAAATTCAAGCACTTACAAACAAGACTGGCTCACCAGCACACAATACTTTACTAAACTTCTTCCAACTCTGGTCAGTTTAATAACTAGAACCCCATCAAAAGTCCACTAAGCATGGAGTATGGAAAACTCAGAAAAAAAACGACATTAAGCTGTTACGTTAACAAACAGCAGACTGTAGCATGCTTCAGGCACGTTCACAGGATTTCAATTTTGATGACCACATCATCTGCAAAAAGCAGGGACTCAATCCTGAGGTCACCAAACCAGACCCCCTCAACACCCTGGCTGCGCATAGAAATTCTGTCAATAAAAATTATGAACAGAATCGGTGACAAAGGGCAGCCCTGGTGGAGTCCTACTCTTCTTTCTTTTTTAAAAAAACTTACTTTCCAGAAATTTTCTTGTAACCTTTTACTAATTTCTTTTAGTAATTTTTTTTTAAAGAAATCAAGCCATTTTCAAGGGGTTAACTCTTACCTGTGAGGTGTTTTCCTGACTGGACCACTGTGTGTTTCGGGGTAGGTCTGCTGCTCCTAGAGCTGTAATTTCTGGACCGGGTGAATGTCGTCGACCCGGGTCTCAGAGTCACTCCTCGAGGTTGCTGGATAACCTGCATTTTAAGGGCAATCATTAAGATTTATTGTCCCAGAGGAAGACTTTTGTGACAAAAAGTACAACACAGAAACATACAGATAGAGACAGTACACAAAACCCTACATGCATGCATTCATCGATTCTCACAGAAGTGTTAACAGGGCAGAGTGTTCAGAGCTGCTGTTGTAAAAGAGACAGAACTCCTGCTGGACTGAGCTCCTCATTTTTAAAGTCCTGTATCTGCAACTGTGCAGCAGTAATGTCAAGTGTTGAAAGAATGGGTGATCAGTCATTTGCAAAGAGTTCTAGCTTTGCAGGCCTCTTGCTTACCATCTGCTGATTAAAGAGAAGAAGGTTAGCCCAAAGCTAGTGAGCAGTCACTGTGACCTTGACCTTTGACCACCAGATTCTGATATTAATTTATTCTTTGGCGTTAATGCCTTTCTTTGACAAGACAGAATTTAAGTGGGAAAGGGTGCGAGAGAGGAGCAAAGGGCTACGACCTGGAAACAAACCCATGACCGCTGCAGCAAGAACACTGCCTTTGTACATGGGGCGCCCACTTTACCCAGTGAGCTACCTGGCGCCCTACATCATTAGTGCATTCTTGAGACCAAGTGGACGTTTGTGCCAGATTTGAGCAAACTCCCTCAAGGCCAACTTGAGATACTGCATTCACGAGAATGAGACAAGTGCAAGGTCACTGTGAACTTGACCTTTGACCACTGAAATCTAATCAGTTCAACCTTGAGTCCACTTGAAACTTTGCCAGCTTTGAAGAAATTATTGCTTTCACATGAATGAGATGAATGCAAGGTCAGTGTGACCTTGACCTTTGGTATTCCATACCAACGGTCAACATCTTTAACTTTTTAATAGCGTTTCTTTGTTAAGTGTTTTGTATTCTGTTAAAAAAATTGTTAAGATGTACTTAATGTTCAATTTTAAGTTAGAATTTGCCTTTGCAATAACAAAAATGTTGGCTGTCAATTTGTGCTGGAAAAAAACAAATACCAAACCCTACTCCCTTTTTTTTCTCTTATGATGCAATACACACTGCCTTGAGATACGCTGCGATTTCTCCTTTCATCCAGTTGCTCCACTGTTACTTTCTCTGTCTAAAGATGTTGTCCTTCATATGCATGGCACAAAATCTGCATTCTTCAGGAAAAGTCAACCTGTAGAAAACAGGTTTCTCCAATTCAAACAACCAACCCCAAAATAACACTTACACACCACATTAGATAAGAAGACAACATTTGTTTACCTGCTGGCCGGTGTTGAGATTTTGTCCTGTGTCTGTGCTGGACTGCTTCACAGAGGAAACAAGAGTGTTGGAATTGCAGGTAGAAGCTGAGGCCTGTTGGATGAATAACTGGGAGTCTGCAGTCAGCCGACGCACTGCAGGGAGACTTTTCTGGTAGCCATGACAAAAAGACGATGACGACGTATGATTAATTTGCTTTGGTCAAAGAATACAACACAGAGATGCACTGACTAAATATCCAATCCAAGGCCTCTGATGCTGATTGAATATGGATCTGGCACAGTAAAATAACAGGAGGAGCCTTCTGATTTCTGCCCACCTTATTTTCCATAAGCGACTTGATCCAAATACTCAAGGTCCTGATTCAACACCAACTTCTTTTACCTCAGAAACAATCTTTAGCAGAGACGCTCTGCCGAGAACAGATAAACCTGACTACAGCCTGATTTCAGCTTGGCCTATTATAAACCTAGTCTTGAAATCAAAGGGATACTTCGCCAATTTCAAACAGTTTTGTATCATAACAGTGTGGATAGTGTGTCTAGATGAAATATGGTAAACTTTCCTCCATCTAACCAGCACCCAGATCTCCCTGCTCTCTTCCTAGCAGTCTTAGCTGGATGACCTTTTTCTGGCTCTCAGGCTGTTAACCAAACTACAGACTGTAGTTCTGCATTTTATTGCTACTCACCCATGTCGCCACCACAGACAAAAAGAGTAGAGAAGTGCATCAAGGGACAAACTCGCCCCTCTCTCTCAAACTCAGATCAAATGGTAAAAGCGCTGATCAAAAATAAATTAAGATAATGTACAGCACTGCCGATTTCTTCAGAAACATGTCATTGCCCTGTTTAGCTGTAATAGCGAGAGTTTGTAAATAAAAAATGGGTGTCATACTGCTTCCTGCAGTGACAAGAGGCTGAAAAATGGAAATCAAATAGTGAAACAAAGCAGCACTGATCAAATATGAACAAAGATTCTGAAACTGAGTTGTCTATTTCTCACCTCAAATTTTTCTGAAACTTGTCTTTTGCTTTAACTGGAAAACAAGATTATTTGTTACTAGCCGGCCACCTTTGTGTCAATAGCACGAGTTTGCATTAAGTCACCTACCAGCAGGAGCATGTATTGCTCTGGTGAGACGCTGTACACCCTGGTTGTTGTAGGATTTCAATCTCTTGAGCAAAAGCCAAATTTTTCTGTTTCCTCTGACCATGTAGCGCGGATTAAAAAAGTATTTGCATCTTTCTACGTCACCGACACTTACTACTACTTCTGTTTATTAGGGGAGATTCAAAATACATATACAGAATCTCTTTCTGAGCAAATTCACCTGTACATTAAGTGCAAAGAGCAAGTGCACATACATATATACACACATAGTAAAAGAAAAAGTAAATAAATGAATAAAAAAGTGAAATAAATTTAGAATAAAAACAAAAGACAGATAAAAGGAAAAATAAAAATAAAATAAAAGGAGACGTCACTGTAGGTACCACAGTGTTATCAATAATGAGTCATGGGTTTATCTTCTTAAAATTGGTTATGAAGTCAGGTACAACACATTTACATTTCCTCTCAATTGATTTTTTTTTCTAAATCTAGGCATTTCATCACATTTTTCAATAAAATTATGTGGGCTTGTGGATTTTTCTGTTCAATAAAATCAGTCTTAGTGCCAACAATGTCATAAAGCCTATCATGTTGTATTGACTACTTGTTAGCTCCATCGTAGCTGCTCTGACTACAAACAATGCTAGAATGCGGTCTAGTTCAAATCTCATCTGTAGAACTAATAATAACTAATAACAAGCAATCCTTTTGCAGCTCATGTCCTACTGAAGCTGGTGCCTGTCAACACTCAATACAAGATAGGTTTACTGTGGGAAACATCTTGGAAATCCTGTTCTTCCCTGATTTCCACTCCTAGGTCCTCCTGCCAGCCCTCTCTTAGATGGTCCAGAGTGACTGTGATGTTTTATTTGCCTAAGTTTGTTATGGATTTTAGATATAGCTCCTTTAAGGGTCGGATAAAAATAGTGTATCCATTGTGGAGTCAGGTGGCTCATTGGGAAAGGATGGAAATGTTCTTTTAACAAAGCTCAGAACTTGCAAAAATCTAAAAAAAAAAAAAAAGTGCTAGGCATATCATTTTTTTATTGTTGTTACTGGAATGTGGAGAACATAATAAGTCTTGTAAGGAATGTACACCTTTGAGGTAGCACTGATGAAATGCCGTCAGAGTGATGGAGTAAAATATGATTGTCTTTCAATCAGCATAGCTAATACTGAACATTTCCGGCAGCCAAAGTGTGTCTTTATCAGGGACTACATTTTAATTGAATGTGAGACAACTGGATTAGTTAACCTTTAGTTTAGGAGTGCATAGAGCCGAGTAGATCATTGCTGGTAGTGAAGAAGGGAAGCAACTTTGGTTTTACATACTTGACCACTCCACCATTGGGTACGAAACTAAAATGACATGGAACAAATACTGCAAGACCAGTAATAAAGCCGAAAGCAAAGCGATCCCATGCCTTCCAGTGTCCCGGGTCTTTATAAGAAGGTGTTCTTAATTCTTTTTCCAAATAAACTGAGATATTGCAGACTGCATTTTCTTATAAAAAGCCTCATAATGGGAATAGGAATGCAACAAAATAGAAATAGAAATTTCTGCAAAATATTCATTTTTAGAATATTAATTCGTCCTGCTAATGAAATAGGTAGGTTTGCCCATCAAAATTCTGTACTGTTCTACTGTATAACTTTGAAAAGTGTTGTTAAAATAAGACAACTTTTGAGTGATATTCATCCCAAAGTATTTAAAATGTTTTGAAACTGCAAATGATAAGAAGTTAAAAGTATCACTGCACTGTTGCACTTTCAGACTGATTGGAAATATTGTACTTTTAGAGAGGTTACACTTATATCCTTATACTACTCCGAATCTCTTCAAAACTGACATTATAACTGGCACTGATTTCAAGGGGTTTGAGATATATAATAATAAATCTTCTACATATAGTCCCTCTCTTTTTAATTCCTATGTAGTCTTTTGCTTTATGCATAGAAATGGCTGGAGATGCAAGTGCAAACAGCAGTGGTGATAACTAGCATGTACTGAGGCCAGAGGTTGGGCATATAATAATTTGATAAAGGAAATAAATTTAAAAGATAAGTATCTCAGGGTGCTGAGTGTTAACATGCTGCATGTGACAATTACTCAGCAATCTCTGACTGTTAGAAAACAGCAGCCTATCTTTGATGAATCCTGTCTGGCTTTGAAATATTACTGCTGGAAGAATGTTCCCCAAGCACATTGGAATTTTAGCTAATATTCTATTATCAACATGAAGTAAGCTCACTGGTCTGTATGAACATGGATACTATCTGTCTTATGGATGAGGGAGATGCTTGCTTTATAAAAGGTTTGTGGGAGACAGCTTTTAGCCTTGTGCTTCATTAAACATATCTAGTAGAAGTAGTGATATCTGACAACTGAAAGCCTTATAGAACTCAGAAGTGTAGCTGTCTGGGCCTGGGGCTTTGGAATTCTGCATATTTTGTATGCTTGTTCTATTTCTGCTTTGGTTATGGGTATTTCCTAACAGTTCTTTATTCTCATTCCTGATCGCTGAAATATCCAGTTCTTAAAAAAAAAAAAAAAATCTAGCAATGATGGATTTCCCATGGTGTGCTAAGACCTTGCCAACTTTTTCACCTTGTTAAAAATATTTATGTTTTGGGGCACCCAGTGGCTCAGTTGGTAGAGCGGACACCCCATGTATAGAAGCTATGCCCTTACTACAGTGGGTTCGGTTCTGGCCTCGGCCCTTTGCTGCGTTATCCCCTCTCTCTCTCCTCCTTTCACACTTAAGCTGTCCTGTCTCAGTAAAGGCAAAAACGCAACAACAAAAAATCTTCCAAAAAATAAATAAATATATATATATATATATGTTTTGCTTAAGTTAGAGCTGTATATAATAGACTAAGTTCGGTTTCAAGAGACAGTTTTCTTTTATGTAAGTCTGGTGAAGGGGATGCCAAGTACTGTTGGTCTAGCTCGCTAGTCATCCATAAGTTGAGTTTCTCTTTCTATTGCTTATTAACTAAGTTACTATGAGGAAAGTATCTGCCCTCGGGGCATGGGCCTTAAGTGCCTCCCATAGTGAAGATCTTGTCATATCTGCAGTATCGCTGATAAATACAGATTTCTGTGGCTTTTTAACTCTTCAACTTTTTTGTCCCTTAGTTAAGTTATCAAATCGCAATGTCCTTAAAGTATACCTTTGTCCAAGGGCCAATTGAAGAGTTAGTGGGCTGTGGTCAGACAATACTATTGTTCCATATTCAAATGTTTTATTGATGGAAAGAAATTTACTAAGAAAAGTTTATTAGATAAGAGTGATGAACTAGTGAGAAATGAGAATACTGTCGTGTGCTGGGAAACAAGGTTCTCCATGGATCTACTATTCTATATGTTTCAAGAAATTAAATATTTTTTGCTGATTTGGATAGAGCTGCATGTCTATTAGATGACCTATAAAGGTTTGGATCAAGCACCAAGTTAAAGTCTCCACCTATTATTAGTTGATGGGAGTCCATATTCGGTAATGCAGTGAGAAAAGATGATAGAAATTGCTCATCATCAACAATGGGAGCGTAGATAATTAGCTAATGTAATAGCTTATTCTGAAGTTTCCCTGTCATTACAATGTATCCTACCCTCAGGTCTGAAATAACTTTAGAAACTATGCAAGGTATTGTTTTTTAGTTAATATTGCTGTGCTTCTGCTTTCATGAAATATGTGCCCCATCCATTTCCAAAACAGTCTATTGTGATACTGGGCTCTCAAATTCGTTTCTTGTAAGAATGCAATATCTGTTCTTTCTTTCGAGATAAGACATTGCCTCACTTTACGGCTCCATTCAGTCCTTTACAATTCCATGACATAAACTGAATCAGATTTTGTTGCATTGTCCTAGGAGTTATCCTAATTAGCCATTGTAACACTGTGAGATAGTCAAGTCAAAAGTGCAGTGATTCTCATATATATATGTATACTAAACAAAGAATTAAAAAAAGAACTACCCCCTCAGAACTAAAACCAACCCCTCTCTACCTTTCCCCAAACAATATACACATCTGTAGAAAGAAAAGAAAAAACACTTCACAAAAATCTTTGTTATCCACCATAACTCTGAGAGGCAAATAGACGCTTGACTTACCACTAAATTCCAATGTTTATGACTTTATCTGATGTTTCTAGACCAGCCCCATTAAACATAGCAGTCCTCATTTTTGTCTGACCTTGTAATAATGAGAAAGATACATGGCTTATTACAAGAAGAGAAAATGTTAAAAGAAAAAGTCCTTAAAGTATCCTGAAGTTCAAAATTTAAAAACCCGCCATTATCATTTTTGCATATGTGCAGAAATAATTAAAAAGGTGTGTAAACTAATGTTTTTACATATGCTGTCAGAAACACAGGTTAGTTTTTCAGTTATATTTTACATAAGGACAAAACAAATAAACGTGAATAAAGTGAACCAACCTGACTCACATCAGTCCTGTCAATCAGTTTCATCTGTAGGTCACATCCCAGCCAGGGGATACAGTTCTCTGAGGTGGTCTACACTCATTCCTACAGTAAAGAGTGATTTCATGGAAAACTGTTTAGGAAGTGACTTACGGTTACATGTTAACTTGTTACTTGTCATCAGGTGTGGCCAGGATGGTGGTTTTATGAATCTCTCAGTATCTTGTTGCTTGTTGAATAATGCCTGGAGCCGTCAGTCCACAGTTATCGTCACCCTCGCAGGATTAAACGTCCAGTAGGGGATTCCAGCACTCCGCAGCTTGGCCTTCACCTGGTTAAATGAAGCTTGCAGTTGACCTCTGGGCTCATGTCCGGAAAGATGTGTACAGCCTTTGTTAGAGCAAGCCGCCCTTGTTCCGACATCATGGCTTGAGAGTTCCCCCCATCATGGTTCCCCTCTCTGTGACTTTGGGCCAGACTCCTGCGTAGCTGGTCTATCATGACCAGTGAGTGAAGTTTTCATCACCGAGCACTTCGGAAAGAAATCTCATCTGCAATGAAACTCGGGGTCCTTGCTTCAATGCCCTCTGCGGCTCAAAAACTATGTAGGTTGTGTCTGCGGCCTCTGTTTTCGAGATCTGTGCATTTCTGTGTTTCTTGTGTAACGCTGCAGTATTATCAGAAACATCGCAGAGTGACTTTTCCATCTTTCTCTGTTTGTTTGCCATCATTGCCGCCCATTTTTTTTTGTGAGAAATCACTGGAGAGCTCGTTCATATCAGCTTTAGCTTCTTCCTGGAGACAGATGTCCCTCAGTATCTCATGGTGAATAAATTCTATTGTGACTTTTTATCATCCCCTCTTGAAATGTTTGAAGTTGGCTCCAGAGTGTCCAGAAAGAGCAGTTTTATGAAAAGACAATCTTGCCAGCAGTGAAATACTTCTTTAATATCAATAAGTGACAGCTGATGGTTTAGTAATTTTACACCTATCACTATTGTAATATCACATGCTATTGTTAACATTATTGCTGTGCATCTCTCCCCCTCTCTCTTTTATCTTTCTTTTTCATCATTTGCAATTTAATTGTTATTTACGACATCAATTGCACGTCTGTCCGTCCTGGAAGAGGGATCCCTCCTCAGCCGCTCTTCCTGAGGTTTCTTCCATTTTTTTCCCCCGTTACAGGGGTTTTTGGGGTAAGTTTTTCCTTAGGTGATGTTTGAGTCTAAGGACAGAGGGATGTTGTATGCTGTAAAGCGCTCTGAGGAACACTGTGTTTTGTGATAGTGGGCTTTATAAATAAAATCAAATTGAATTGAATTGATATGAACTGCCGCCAACTATATCAGTCATTTTAAAAGGTGAAAGTGAGTATCAGAGCCAGCTAAAAATGTCAAGCTGCTAACTGAATGTTTTGTACATAGCTCTTTGCTTAAGTAGTGACTAAGGGAGAGGGAGTTTTATTTTGCATCACTAAAAGATACATAGAGGATCTGCTAAAATGAAAATGGCTTAAGACACGGATTTGTACAGTTGTAGATGACAAATAATGGTAAATGAAATACTTCCCATCCCCTAAATGCTGTCACCATCACTCCTTGATGTGGGGGAGATGTAATATTTCTCATCCAGTACATCAATCAGTATTGTGAAAAAAAAAGATGACTGTTAACAAGTAGAACAAAGAAACATGTTATCTACATAACAATTGTATCCAATAAGTTCAAGAGGTTTTAGAGTGATAACTTGGGCTGTAAAATGATAATAAATAGCAACTGATTGCAGAATTTCAATATTATTGTGATTAATCACCAGCGCCGCAGGTAAATATATACAGAGGAAACACTGTATTTTCTAACCAGGGTGTCAGAGCAGTCAATCAACAAAATAATTTTTCACATGCAGAAACTAATTTTCACTCTTGTGCAGTGAAATGCTTCCAGCCTGGCAGTCATTAAAGAGGGCAGCTGACTGCAACACCAGCAGGCTGAGCTGGACTAAACACACAACAATTCAGCAAAAAGGATCAGGATTTAATCTGCTTAATTTTAGCCAATAATGATCCATTTAAAAATTATCCAAATCAGTCCCAGAGACATCTTTACTTAAAAGTCTACAAATTTGCGGTTCAACTTACAGAACTGACATTGTCAGACTTTCCAGGAAGTGCAGTCACCAGAGAAGGTAAGGATAATGTGTGTGGATTAAGTGTGTTGTCACCTTGAGAAAAGGCACCAAGCAGGGCTGTGGAGTTGACTTCAACTCCTGATAGAGCTGCTCTGTGAACTCCTCTGCTTCTAGCTTCCCTTCCTGAAGAACAAAAAGGACAAAGACTGGGTTCTGAATGCATTGACTGTCATTTGGAACACTATGTTCTAATATTTTTTAAAAAAGATGGTAAGTTAACACTGAAAATACCCATTGATCATTATGCAACTACAAACAGGCCGTATGAGAAGAGCTGGGATCAGTCCAAATATAATTTACTCATGGTCTACTTATTAGCTTTTTAGTAAGCTGCTTCTTTTATTTCTAATTAATTAGATTTTCAGTCTTAACAAATTCAGTTGACAACAGCACTAGCACTTCTCCTCTAACCCAGCACACAAGCAGAGGACTGATTTATCAATACAGGTTCAAAACAATAAGATGATTTTAAGATTTAAGACACTGTAATAGGCAGGGGCGGTATCATGGTATAACGGTATACAGACCCTCATATTTCTATTAACTTTCCCCTGGAGAGGCTGTAATGAGGATGTTTTGCATGTAGTGTGCATCACAGGCCCTGGGTGTTACGCACGGGCCTCACTGCATGTGTGAAAAGTGTATGTTCACACTGACAGTGTTTGTTGTTGTAGCTCTGCAGCACAGCTGCCTGCTGTTATAACTACTGAATTTCCACAATTAAAAGCATATATTCCATTCATTTGTGAGGCCGTGCAGCTACTGAATTGTCAGTACAGCACAGTGCTGCAAATGTTTCAACAACTAAAGGGATTCTGTTGACAGAAACATTGTCAGAGGGATTTTATTTTGAAACAAAAACAGGAAAGGTTAGGTAAATCAGATGCACTTGTATTTCCTCATGGGTGTGACAGATAAAGACATTGAAACAGATGAACAGAGCTATAAAGTCAGTATGACCATTGAAGCTCCATGTTCATTGTCTATTTTTGCTGAAAATCCTGCATGTCCTGTGGAAAAAATGGTGAGAGTCCATTTCTCTACATGTGCCGCAGCTGAGCAGCAGCCGCATAGCCACAACAGCAGCTCTGCTCATGCCGTCAGTGTGGCCACTCTTACCTGTTACCATAGGTGCTAAAAAAAAAAAAAAACAAGTTCCATGAAGTAGAAGTCTTAGTTTCTGCGAAAGAGAAACATTATACAAGGTGGATGGTTGTCTTTCTCTGTGAACTCACTGGTCCATGGTGCAGAGCAGGGGTTGTTAGCGTTGCACACTAATACCATCATAAACCATATATCCCACTGCAATAGACAACAATAGATAATGCCCAAACCTACACTGTAATACTTTTCAATCTGTGAACTGACAATGTTTAATAGATTTTAGACTAGGACTGCATAATATTGGGAAAAAACGTTGCATGATTGTTTTGCGATATATAGTGACAGAAAAAAATAGAGGAATTTTCAGCAAATGACTTGAATAGCACTATTTGGAAATTGTCATTCTAGAATTATCAGTATGAGTTTGTATCTGCATAAAAATAATAGTTTAAATATTATAAGGTGAAAAGATGACAGGGATGAGGAAATTAGGTAGTTTAACACACAGACCTTTTTACAGACATTTTACCTTAACCTTAACTTATAGAGCTGTGTAGCTTTGGAAAAGCATGCGCTAACCAAACACACACACACAAATTCTCCAAGAATACATCACATACACACATAACCTGTCTTACAGGAGAAGGCTTGGCCGGTAATGTTAGTCCTGTAGTATCATGTGTTTGATTGAACTTGCCTTTGCACATCCTGCAGTCTGACTAGTGTGCATGTGCACATCACAATGTCCATGCAGAAAGGATGTATCATGCAGCCCCTTTTTAGACATGAGAAGAATTCATTTTTCTACTACTCTAAGTAAGCCAGCTCCTGTGATGATGAGCAGAGACATACCAGCAGACTCCTGACTAGTTCTCTGACGTTGTTGGCCATGTTTGCAGACCTGGAGTCACTGGAGGCCAGCTTGATCAGAGTCACCAGGAAGTTCTTGCACTTTTTGACACTTCCCAGGGTCGCCTATGGATGAAATGTAAGGCATCATCCATTCTCGTCTGTGATCAACTGTTTTTATTATTTTCACTGTGCATACAATTAAATGAAAGTCACCAACCATTCTGATCAGTATGGTCAGTTTGTGACACACTGCTCCTGTCCTGCTTGTTGTGCTGGTTCTTAACTGATACATCAGGGCTTAGGAAGAGATCTGATTTTTTTGCATCACTGTAAACTGTTTTATGTCAACTTAAAAAAAATAAAAAAGGATCAATGATTACCAAAATTCTATTTAGGCATACAATTTTTAAAAATTGGTACATGTTCCAATGACTGACTTCTTGATTAAACAGTAGTCACTGGCCACAGTAAACTGCTGATGCATCAGCAGAAAAATAATGTAATGCTATAAGGTCCTGACATCATGTCAAACAGAAAATGTCCCAGAGGAAACTTTTCTCCGCAGTAGAGAGCTCAGATCAAAAATAAATCCACAGAAAAATATTTACACCCTGGGCCTCATGCAAGAGACAATATACAACATTTAGCTTCCATTTTGTTCATGTCCACAATTTGTTCACAACAAATTCACAATTTTGTTAGTAACCACTGGTTATTTAATTCATCAATGTTTTCTTATTTTCTCTAAGCTAAGACAAAATTTTAAAAGTTGTCAAGAGCAACCAAAAAAACAAAAAAAAAAAACCTACAATGGGAAAATAATGGTAGCAACAGAGGATCCCTCTTCCAGGATGGAAAAATGTTTAATAGATGTCATAAGAACAATTAAATTACAGTAGATGACAAAATGATATATAGGAAAGACAGAAGAGAAAGAGAGGGCGGAAGACAGAGGAAGAGAGAGGGGGAGAGATGTACAGCAATAATGATAACAACAATATATATATATATATATACACAGACAGATAGACAGATAGACAGACAGTGAGAGGGACAGACACACAGATAAAATAAAGTCTCCTCTGTTGTGGAATCAACATCATGTTATATGCATACAGATGGAGACAAAAATACATTGCTTTCAGTGTATGTAATATTAATTAATTGTGCAAAATAAGAAAAATATTACAAATACAACTTAGGGTTGATGTTTTGTACTTGTACACTGTGAATAAAAAAAGAAATTAGTTTGTCATATCAGCAGAAATCAGTTTGTTGGCAGATTCCTATATTTCATTTTAAAGCCAATATTTGCCGATACTGATGACGTGCTGATGTTATTGTGCGTCCCTTGTGTTTTCTTACACTGGATTCACACTGTACACGGAACCAGTGCATGAGCGTTACTGAACCTGTAGGGGTTTTTTTTCGGCGCCCATGTTAACCAGTTAGAGCATCCACTTTGTCTGTGTGGGCAGCGCTTGTCAGACACGTCTCAGCTTTGGCACATCGAAAGAAATGGTGGCTCGCCAATTTTTTCAGCGTGCGGTTGTCAGCAGAAGCAGACACATCACAGCCACAATGCTGCCAGTGTGGAAGCCACAAGTGAGAAACGCGCTGCAGTTCAGCGAGGCTGCCATCATGCACTGCTTTTGCGTCCAGTGTGAATCTGGCCTTAGCCAGGTGAAATGTAAAGCGAGGATGCAGTACAGAGCTGGGACTGGTTAGACTCACCTGAGTGAATGTGGAAGGTGGTTCCTTTTTGTTTTCTGTGCCAACCGGCTGAACGCGAGGCTGGCTCCCCCGTTCAGACACAGCGCTGGCGGTCTGGATTACAGCTGGTTTGGGAGCCACCCCAATCACCTGCACAGCACAACGCAATCTGTCACTACAAAACTAAAATCAGCAGAAGATCAAACTGACTAACTAATGTAACAGGCATGTATGTACTGGTGACAGCCTCTGCTGAGTTATGCAAAGAAGACTTGCTGAGACTGTGAGGCTACTGGAGACTGCTGTCAGTTACTGTAGAGTAAACCAGCTTTTGTACCTTTACCACAGCTGTCTTCTGGTTCTGGACTGGTGCTGGTTGGAAACTAGGAGGGGGTGCCATCCTGATCACTGTCACCTTGTCATGACTTTTATTGGCAGCTGCTGCAGATACCTGCATTATAGATAGATAGATGTAAAAGCTAGTTAGGTCACAGGACTGTCACTACATTTGTCCACTTGAGTATGAAATTAAATCAAAGCAGCAGCACACAAATACCTGTGGAACAACTGTTCTAGGTGCTTGACCACTGACACCTCTTGGTCCCCGCTGAGCCTGTGCCAATGCATGCTGGGATACCAGCATCAGCTGACCGCTGTCACTGCGGATCAACATCATACCTGCCAGAATTAGAGTCCAAAATCACTTGCTGGAATTATTTTATGGTATGTCCTGAGAAGAGAAAGTTCTGGATAGAGTATATGCATGTGTACCTCATGGACCAAACACAGCACAGACACAGCTTATGGCAGCCATTTTAACAGTAGCACAAACTAAACATACATTCTACTGCATATAAAAAATGGATTCCAGATGTAACAGCTGCCAAATCTGTAAACAGTAGCTCAGTGGTAAAGCAGGCGCCTCATGTACACAAAGCCTATATCCTCACCACAGCAGCCACGAGTTAAATTCCAACCTGTGGCCCTTTGCAAGTCATCCCCTCACTCTCCCTTCTTTCACGATAATGATATTCATCAAATAACATGTTTTCGTGAGGTAGAT
Source organism: Plectropomus leopardus (assembly GCF_026936395.1). NCBI lineage: Eukaryota > Metazoa > Chordata > Actinopteri > Perciformes > Serranidae > Plectropomus > Plectropomus leopardus. The sequence goes on from NC_142180.1 coordinate 772,660, forward strand.
GAAAACAAATGAGAACATATCCAAACAAGACTGGAACGGAATCCACAAACAGTGGCATATTGCAGCTCACCTGCTGGGATGTGGATATTTGCTGGAAGCTGTGGGGAGGCAGCCGGCTGTGGCAGCCGAGGAGCCACAGGAACTGGCTGTGGCCCTGCGGCCCTCGGTACAGTTATCACCACTGTCCTTCCTGGGGTCGCTGCCTGGTTAATGGAGGTCACATGGCTCAAAGCTGGTTTTGTCATCTGTGGTTGGCTGTTAGCACTCACACCTCCTGCAGTGGCCAGCTTTGCTACCACCATGAGGGAAGAAGAGGAAGTGTGACACCCTGGGACTGTCACTGTAGAGGAGCTAGGTTGGTGGCCATGATCAGTGAAGATGATTTTAGGTGGGGCAGAGATGGAGCCCCCCTTGGTGGAAGGTTGCACAGGTGTGATGACTGGGACCTGAAATATTTTCACTTGAATATTGGTGTCTCCATCCCCTGCCTCACCACAGGACCCCAGCTTTTGGGCTTCAATAACCACTTTATTTGTGGTCATGATTGTTTCTGAATGGAAAAACAATGTGATAATATAAATTATTTAAACATTAAATACAAAAGCAAGGGTGTTTTTTTTCAAAGACGTATGTTATTTTATGCTACACTGACTCAAGCTGTAATGTTAACTCACTGAAAAAAGAGCTAATGTTAGCATTTCTGTATTTAAAACTTCTTAACAGAATGAAAGAGGGTAGTTATATACACACCATGCAGGTGCAAGGCTATCAAAAAACAGCATACATGAGGAAGAAGCTAATGCCTGCACACTTACTCCATGCCACACAAGTTTATTAAAGACAGGTGCGGATATTTGATCTGACAAAGATCCAAGCAGGATGACAACATCTTAAATAAACTTGCATGGTATGAAGTAGGCAGGTGTTCCCTTGTTTCTCATGAACCTCTTAACAGCATCCACAAAAATACATTTGCTGTTGTAGGTGCTAACAGCCAGTTCAGCAGTCATGAAGAACTGACCTTATTGAGTAGTTTACCACTTCTATTGTGTACTTTAAACTTCCAAATTACAATGTATATAGTTCCTTGTTGAAAAGAGACTTACTAATGTTTAAGGGATAGTTCAGTTATTTGGAAGTGAGGTTGCATGGGGTATTTGATAGTGTATCGCATACAGTAGATGTAAATCGGCACACTCCCTTGGAGCAATGTGTACTGCTGTGGAGGGGTCAGCAACAAAACATATTTTAGCCACCTAAAAAAAGACTAACCTAAATGAATCAATATCACTTTAAGTGTACACTATATTAAGTGTAGTTTCACTGCTTTAAATCTATGTCACACAGTGATTTCCAACGAGAAAATGGAGCCGTTGTAACAAGTGCTCTCTTCAAAGCCAGACTCCACTGAAAAAAATCAGTGACTAAATATCACTGAACACAGGAGCTGCTGTCCCACAACTGCCGCCATCAGTTAGTCTGTTTGTTTTAATGTGTGACTTTAGTGTCTAAACGTGTTAGTCTGGATTCAGCAAAGTCACACAATAACACAAACTAAAGATTTGATTGAAGCAGCAGTAGACCTGCAGCTCCCATTTCCAGTGAGCTAAAATGACTGTTTTTGATAAAAGATTCTGGTAGCTTTGACGAAAGCATAGATGGAGAGCTCCTGTTGGGAACTCAAGCCGTTAACGGCTTTCCCGTCAGTACGGGTTGTCTGGTATAAAGGTAAAATAGTGACAATATTCTCATTATTGCATTAACAAAGTGATATTGATTTTTTGGGAGGTGGGATTTTTATTAAACCACATTTTGTTGCTGACCCCCTTTTACAGCTGTACATTGTTTAGCTTCTGTGTTTGCTACTGTGGGTATGCCAACCGCCATCTACTGTATGTAATATACTGAATTGTGGATAAGTAACTCATACAACCTCACATCAACAAATCCAAACTATACCTTTAAGGCTACGGGTAAAATATGAATTTGGCTAACTAAGTTAAAAAAAAAAAAAAAAGATTTGTTATTTGTACTATTATATTTCCTTGTGTGTTTCAGTGGTTATATATAAGTTATGTTTGCCAATTTAGCAACTCACTAGCATTACCATTGCTAGGTGCACGAGGACTAGGTGAGTAACAAATAATTGAAATTTTCCTTACAAAATCCATATATGGTTGTTTTTTAATAAAATAAAATTGAATTAAATGGTTTACAAATGTTTGGGTGCATTGATCAAAGTTTAAACCTAATGTGCAAAATGTACATTTTGCAAAAAAGAGAGGGGTAGAAAAGGGAATAATAAAAATATATGAAAATGATCGTATATATATATATATATATATATATATATACACACATATATATATATACACACACACACACACACACACACACACACACATATATATATATATATATATATATACACACATACATAAGATAAATAAAATATATAAATAACTTAAAATAGAATGATGTCCTCAAGTGAAAATAAGTGCTAAAGTTATTAAAACACACTAAAACACACTTTGGTTCATAATAAAACCATAAAGTGATAAGTGCTTTAAGTATCAAACCGTAAAAATACAGATGGTTTGGGTCGGTTTTAAATGGGGGCCACATATTGACCATAGATCTTTGGCTACAATCTATGATATTGACGGGAAACAGTCTTTGACACAACACCGGTCCGCACTCTGACACACACTGAACCGCGCTGTTGGAATGGACCGTTCGGTTACTCTGAACACCAAACTCTGGGAGTGAATGAGTGATTTAATAGTTCATTTAATTACAAAAAGAACGCTCTATTTCTTCTGGCAACACCGCGTTGGATTAACCAACGCACCCAAAATAAACATTACCTAACTTTAGCTAACATTGCGTGATTCATTTCTATGCTACATTCTGACTGAAGTTTGGCGTCATTTCATCTAAGGCAGGCTAACACACTTTAGGCGAGTAATCTTTAAGTGAAAGTGCAAAGTTCGGAGCTCACCTGTGGTTTCAGAGGCAGCGAGCAGCCTAAACTCATCCGGGGCTGGTGCTGCGTTTGGGGCCACCGGAAAGATGGCGCACCGTAGGCTAATCAGACAGGGCTGAAAAACTCTGAAAAACTTTTTTAAAAATTAAATTATAATATCCGTAAGACGTGGCACGATGGATGTGAACTGAAAAGGGATAACGCTGACGTCACCTTTTTTTAAAAGGTGCATAGCCAACTTTGCTCGCAAATATTTTATACGCAGTTTCTGGCAGATTCTGTGGACTAGTATCACACACAGTAATATATTTTCACTTACTCTTTCTATAATAACATTGTCGGTCACAACTGTGGTTTTGGTCAAATGTAATGACAATTTGTTTGTTTCTAACCACATTTTTAATGTACTCATTTCTGCAGTGACCGTCTCCAAAAGCTGCTGCAAGTTTTCCCCTTCCTCTCCAAAACAAACCCACCCGCTGATTAAAACTGGCAACAACAAAAAAAAAAAGCCCTGAAAAAAAGCAGTTTCACGTTACAGTATAAGTATTTTTCTGTAGCTCTCATAGCAGAGGGGTTGTTAACTATAGTGGCTGATGCAAAAACACAAATGTGCCAATTTAGAGCCTGTGATTGCCCTTTCTGAGTTACTTTAGAAACACCATGAGCAGCATGGTGGACCCACTCCCTATGGAAATATAAACAGCTCATTCCAAGGTAACAAAAACACAAATGTTCTTACGTTAAGCTGATTACACACTAAAGAAAACATTAATTATTACATTATATTCCATTTCTGCCATATTCCATTTCTGCCTGCAAGTCAGAGGACAAAGCACGAAACCTCTTCACACAGTGAGTGATTTTTAGTTTGAAAACCCCTCTGGCAATTGACTTGCCATCATAAGGAATCAGTCAGGGCTGTTGCATGTTTATAAACTCAGTCAAAACTGCACACAGTGGATAAAGGCTGGGAAGAATAGATCATAAAATCATTTGATGCCACTCCTTGAACAGCAGGTAAAACTTCAAGAAAGTCTATGATGAAGAAAATAAATGGTTATAAGGAACAAGCATATTGGATTTTCTTTTCTTCCTTCTTTCCTTTTACTTCCATTTTATCTAAACATGCAGATTTCATAAAGCCAAGAATGATTTACAATAAAGGTGAGGGAAAAGGGGCCACCTACATTTTGATTTTGAACACATATTTTGAAGTAACAGTGAATTTCTGGCAGAGCTTTTATTGTGTAGTGCCATTTCTGTTTATTCTTAATATGCTCTATTTCTTTGTGTTGTAGTGTTTACATGTGGTGAAGAAAGACATTGAATATGTTGTCATTTATCTAATGTGTGGACCTTGAACTAATGACAAAAGAGAAATGTGGACCCTGTGGATGGACCAATTTGGGAACCACTGACCTTGAGTCACGTGGTAAGGATGTAATAATCTGCCCATTATTGATTTTTACTTATTTTTTGTCATTAGTTGTACCAGTTTGTGTCTACATCTGCTCTTGCTCATATATTGGACTCATTTTTGTAAATTGCTGACATGGGCCCCTGCAGTCACATTGCTCAGTTTATGTACACTTCACAGTTATATTTAGTTAACAAAGTTGAATTGACAAGTACGAGAACCTTTGCTATGTGAACTGAAAATCACATGCTGCTCCTCCTAAATCACATTTAATGTACTTTATAGAAAAAGTACAGGTGTTCACACTACTGTGTATAAACCATGGATATTTTCTACATTTATCACACAATCTGAACAATGATCTGACTGGTGAGTTCACATACTGTCTGTGTGTTCACATACCCACACTAACACACTACTTAGTATGTCAGAAAAAGAAAGCTTGGAGATTCAAATAATCATTTCCTGAGCTCAGGAGGTGGTGCAAAAAGGAGGAGGCATGCCAAGTAATTTTTTTAAGCACTGAGGATGGACTTATGTTTTTTATTGACTGGAACATTCAGGGTCAAACTCAATTTCAAACCATTCAACTGAGCACTGACATGAGAAATAATTCTTTAGTAGAAGAACTCAATATCAAAGTTGATCCCAAAATGGTGAGTGTTCTCTGATGCTAAACAAACAAAAAGACATTTAGATAATGTTCAGTTTTCAGTACAAGTCCCTCTCATGAAGCAGGTTAGCATGAGAGACACAGGAACTGTGAAAGGAGAGGAGAGAGAAAAAGAGGAGGACTACACATTCAAACAGCAGAAAACACTCAGCTACATGAAAGCTCAACTTGTGTGCCAAAAAAACATGAACTGTTGGTACTGTCTAACCCATTAATACCAACATCAGTTTTCCTGTGCTGTTTTCAGATGCTTTTCATTATCATCTAAACCTCTAAAACCTAATTAATTGGTTTGATATCTTTTAAAAACATTGGAAAAAACAATCTGCAACTTGGAAAGAAATGTCACGGAAACCCCAAGAAATCAGTAAGGTAATTTAAAATTTAAAAATAAGTAATTTTCTTTTAATTAAAAAAAACTCTTTCTAATTTTTTGTCCATTTCTTCTTAAGTTGCTCTGTGCCCCCTTTCCATGTTTTTGGAAGACATTAGCCAAATTGCTCAGGTTTCAGAGCGTTAACTTACCTATTTATTGAAGCCTAATATGAAAGTGGAAACTGGGATCAGGGCAGTTTTCTTAAAAAAAGGCAACCTATGTGCGCTTGGTCATGTTTTTTATTTGTTGTGTGTAAAAGGATGAACACACACACTCTGGTCAGTGGTACCACACTAACCCACTGATGTACAGCTGGCCATAATGCTGCTCATTATGGTTTACACCTTTACCAACATGCACTGGGTAAGATTCAGTAAAGACAGTGCAATGCTTTTGTCAAATTCACACTGTAATTACAAAACATTACTCCTGACTTGACTTAATGATGTTTCAGCATCACATGCAGAAATGAAAGAGGCACTTCACTCAATCAACCTGTAAAAACAGAGGGATAATGTCCTCTGTGCCTCTCGAAGAGCTCTGTCCAGTATGAGTAAAGAACTCTGATGACATCAGCAAGATTATTTCAGCTACACATGTTTCCATATCACTGATATCAGAGAGCCTGCACTGCAAACTGAGTGACAACAGAATTTGAAGCTAGTGGCATCTTTGGCTATTCAGTCACTGTGCAGTCCTGATGCAGCAGCACAACTTAAAGATGTTACCAAACTCTGATTGTTGCTTATTGATTGATATTTGTGTAGAAACATATATTTATGTAATAGACAAATAGAATTTAAAGAGATAGTTGACATTTTTTCACACACAGTTTATGACTGTCTGCACAGCCCCAGTGTGGAGAAGGAGGCTGGAGTCAGACATGGCTGCTAAGAAATCTAAGGCTGTGGATGGGTCAGCAACAAAACCTATTTCAGCCACCTAAAAAAAAATCACACCTTAAACAAATCTATATTGTTTTAAGTGCTCACTACATTTAGAATATTTTCACCACTTTACCTTGATGTCAGACAGTGATTTCCAACAAGTAAATGGAGTTGTTATAGCGCTCTCTTCAAAGCCAGACTGCACTGAGAAAAACAGTGAAACATTTCACGACTGAACACAGGGGCTGCTGGTTAACCCCTGCCTCAGTCCATTAGTCAAGTTGTGTTATTATGTAACTCTGGCATTTGAAAGGGTTCATTCAGGTTCACCAATGTCACACAATAACACAAACCAGTAACTGATCGAAGCAGCAGCAGACCAGCAATAGATCAGCAGCTCCCATGTTCAGAGAGCTAAAATGACTTTGCCAATGGAGTCTGGTGGCTTTCACAGGAGCAAGATGTGGACCTGAAGCCATAAGCAGTTGCCCTGTCAAAATGGACTGTCTGACAGAAAAGTAAAGTGATAAAAATACTCTAAATAAAGTGCACACTCAAATTGATATTGATTATTTTAGGTGGGACTTTATTTGGTGGCTAAAAAACATTTTGCTGCTGACTCCACAGCAGTAGATTGCTTAGCTTCCATGTCTGACTCCAGCCTCCAAACAGGGAGTTTGCCAACTGCCATCTACTGGCCGTCATACACTATCCATAACTGCCTCATGTGACCCCTTCAAAAAATCAGCATTATCCCTTTAAAGTCAAGTTTTTAGAGGCTTTGATGAGGAGATGGTGCAGGCTTCAATAGATGAGTTGAAGGGTAATGACTCATACTGAGAGTCAGGATTTCTCCGCCTCTGATGCTTCAGTGTCCATCATTCTTTTATCTATCTGTCCCTTGGCAGTGCTCCAACTTTATGGATGTGAAAAACTAAAACATTGGAGTGCCCCTTTAACGCTCTTATGAGAGCACATTCAGAGCCAAAGTCTAGTGGACTTGTACATGTTCTCATTTAATGACTGACTTTGCTGTTACTTAAGTGTTCCTTTCTCCGTGTTTGCTCTAGCTCCGCCCTCCCAGCAGATGGAGGACCAGCTCCTCGTCCTCAGCCAGAGACAGCCCCGTGTCCAGGGCTGTGTGCTCCTCATCCTGATGCCTCGCTCTCTTCCTACTCCCTGTGGGGAGCTCTTCCTCTTCCTCACTACTGCTTTCACTGCTGTGCTGCCGTTTGGCTGACATTATCTGATCCTCCTCCCCCTCCCCCTCCTCCTCAGAGCGCACTTTGTCAGGATCTGGCAAGGTGCTGGGGTCAAACTCGTCGTCACTGTGATTGGCCAGGTAGGCCACCACCTCGTCCTCCTCGTCCTGGTCAGATTTGTGTCCCACAGTCTTGCTGGCCTCCCTGCGGGCTGCCTTGGCCTTCAGCCTCTTCTCTCGGTGTTTGGCTTTCACTTTGCGGCTGTACTCCTGTTTGTCAAACTCCTGGTCCTCACGTTTCAGCCTCTCCCTGGCCTTCTCCACATTGATACCTGAGACCTCCTCCTCTTCCTCCAGTCCAATGGTCACTGCCCGCTGGACTGGAGGCCACAGCTGCACAGTCTCTCCCTCCTCACTGAAAACCACTTTGGTGTTGACCTGGAAGTTTCTTTTGAGGGCCTTTTTGGCTTCTTTGAACTTTGAACTCTGTTTTTCCAGTTTCTTTTTGGCAGGGACCTCGGGGCCCTCATCATCCCCCGTCAGATTGAAGACATCCTTTCTTTTGACTGTCAGCAGCTCCAAGTCTCTGAGATCATCATCATCATCATCATCATCATCATCATCATCATCATCATCATCATCATCATCATCCTCGTCTTCTGCAGCCAGCAGTCGGGTCTTGGCCTGTCCCATCTCTCCTTCATCACCACCGTCCTCATCATCGCCTGAATCTTCTGAGTCTGACCTCTGACTTTCCTCATGATGAATGTTTCCTTTTAGCTGGGCCTTAAAGCTCCTCTGCTCCTTCTCTTCTTCAGAGTGCTCCTCCTCTCTCTGCGCTCTTCTCTCCGCTCTCTGGGCCTGAGCTTTGCTTAAGAAGCGCACTCTGGGAGCAACTGCCAGGCCCAGAGAGACAGCGTACTCCTGAATCTGCAGTTTAAAAACATCAAACACCTCTTTGTTCTTCATCAGGTAGATGGAGCGCAGATAGGAAACAAAACACCTCTGAGCTCGCTCCTTCTGCTCCTTCTCCTGGGCCAGGAAGGCCTCCAGCTTCTGCTCCACATGCTGCACTTTGTCTGGGTTCACCTGGAAGGAATCCCCAAACAAAATGAATGAATACAAATGCTGTCTACAGCTCTTCTGTTTTTGTAAGCAGAAGTGAAAGAAAGATGCAGACCATTAAATTTAGCACTAGTTATTTAGTACTAATACCACCCTGTGAAAATACTCTGATACAAAATTAAGTCCTGCACTGAAAATGTTACTTTTGTAAAAGTAGGTAGGTACAATCAGGAAAATATACTTGGAGTAGTAAAGTACAAATACCTAATGCAGAAAAAAAACTTTTAATCTTTAATTTATAAAGAAAATAGAAAATAAAACACCAAAAATTATTTAACAAAAAAAAGAAAAACCATCCAAACCCCTAAAATTACACATATAAAAAAACCACGTAAAGAGCTCTAAAGTATTTTTTCAAAAGAGAAACACACCCAAGCCCCTCAAAATTATATGAAAAAGAAAGAAACACCCATAAAACTCTGAATTATTTGTTTTAAAAAAGGGAGGGAGAAAAACAACAACAAAAGATCAAAATGATACAAGGGTTGTTTTTTTTAATTGAAAAAAAAAAACTTTTATGTTTTTCTGTCAACTGACAGATTTTGTTGCAAGTGTACTTGTATAAATTGTTTGGTAATTTAATTCATTATAGAACATTACATTTTAGAATTCTTTTTTTGATGCAAAAATCTTAATTTGTAAAGTAACTAAAGCTTTTAGATACATGTAGTGAGGTAAAAAGTACAATATTTCCCTCTGCATTGAAGTGGTGTAAAAGCATAAAATGACATGAAAAGAAAATACTCAAGTAAAGTACAAGTACCTGCAATTTGTACTTAAGTAGAGTACTTGAGTAAATATATAGGGTATACACGGTGTACACACAGACTTTTGGTCCACCAGCTGTGCTAGCAGCTGCTGCTGCTGGTTGTGAGGAGAGAGAGGTGTGGGAGCAGGAGAGGAGTCAGGAGTGGTGGAGTGGTGATGTGGAGTATTTCACAGAGGAACAGTTTCTGTGAACCCTCCAATGCCCAGAACTACACACCAACATCTCTGTCTGTGTCATGACATGTGCACACGCAGTCGCCGTCAGCAGCGCTGTGGTTGCGGCCCTCTACAGGTGCTCTAACACTAAAGAGTGAATGATCTGAGCCAGCACTGTGAGAGTATGACCCATGGATGGATGGGGAAAAACAAATGTGAATTCCTATATGACCGTTCTCACAGCGGTCGCATGTAGGGATGGGAATGGAGACCTGGTTACAAACTGACCAGTTCATTAGAAATGTACGCCTCCTTTAATCAGTGCACGCATGTTTCTCTGACAGTTGCACATTGCAAAACTATGAAATCAACAACAAGGAGTGAAACAAACAGTCCAAAGTGTGGCTTCGTTTACAAAGAAACATGACAACAGTGCTGCTGAAATGGCTGTAAAATGAGTTTCAACTAAGGATGGAAACAGCAGCAACACGCGCACGCCTCTACATGAGTGCCACTTCTACACCAAGCAGACCATCCATTACAGAGGCGAAACATCCTGGAAGAATAACATTAGCTCTTCTTTTATCTACTCTGTTTCTACACTGGAGCAGCTGTTTCTCAGAGGAAGAGTGGGTTGTCCTCTAGTCGAAACATCAGTGGTTCGATCCCCGGCTCCTCCAGTCAACATATTTAACTGAACCCCAAACTGCTGTTCCATCAGTATGTGTGAATGGTTAAAAACTGAACCATGTACTGGGTGAATGTGCATGAGAATGGGTGGTTGTGACTCGTAGGGTAAACACGCCTTGAGTGCATGTCCATTTACATGCAGAGATAATAAAGCAGTTGCTCTAACTCTAACTCTCACGAACAACCCTTTGTAAGTCTGCTTTACTCCATACAGGTCGACTGATCAGAAATCAATATCAATGTTGTCAATGTTTTTGTTTTTTGTTGTTTTTAACCTTTTTTTTCTTTTGTGTTGTATTTTTTATTTATTTTTTACATTTAGATTTTTTCTTGTGTGCTGTTCTTATATTTTTCTTTTGTTTGTGTTTTAAAAAATGTTCCTGCATTTGTATTTTTGTGATTTTAAGTGTAATGCCCTTTGTAACTTTGGTTTTGATAAGTGCTATATAATTATCCACAATTCTCCACAATTCAACACAAATGAAAAGTTTATAGAAAATGTCAGAGATGCTCCAGTTGGGTCTGAAGGATCTGTATCAGACCCAATCAATACATTCATTCATTCATTGGGATCGGTTATTTTGAGCACACACCGTCCGGCCCTTTATGTGCTTCCACCATCACACAGGGGTGGTGAACTGAGGGCATGGTTTATGGCAAATATTCAGGCTTTATTAAGGATCTACGAGTTTCTTGAAAAGCGTGCCAAAAATCAAATATAGAATTATTATTGGAATGCTGCTACTCCAATAAACAGAAACTGCTTTTTTGGAACTGAAATTTCTGTTGTTCATTTTTAGTGAACTAGTTATACTATAATGCTGTAATATACTGAATTGTGAGTATTTTTTATTTGTCATAACTGGTAATGTTATAGTGTAGCTATAACACGACTTTGAAGTGGAATTGTGATTATCTTACTCATTTATTGAGTTCTATGCTTCAATGATGCCTAAGTGGATTTGAGAGGAAATTCTGAAGACACATTTTTGTTTGTTTACTTTGACATTTTGTAAAAATAAGAAAAAAAGAACCCTTAAGCATGCAGACATTTCTTCTTGTATCCCATTGCAGAGCTATTAAATTGTCAAGCATATTCACTGGATTGAATTTAATAACTTTAAAATAGCTGAAGTGTGCATTGTGCAGTTGGATTATCCAGGTTGACACAGGTATCAGATCAGGACATGGTATCAGCAGATACTCAATATCAAATGACTCGGATCAGGATCAAGGGGAAAAAAACTTGACTGGGAAATCCCTGACACATTCCTAAATAAAATTATATCTCACTGACCTCTGTCTGTTTTTTTGTCAATTTGTTTGTACTGCAAGCACTAAAAATTTACATTTAAAAAGCAAATCTTCTTTTTTCCTATTTCCTAACGCATGCTGTGTAATCTTACAGTATTTATCTCCGTATGCACCTTATCACTGGAGCCCGGGATGTCTGAGTGTTGCAATGTGTCCTGTCCTGTCCTCCTGTTCTGTCCTCTCCTGTCCTCATGTTCTGTCCTCTCCTGTCCTCCTGTTCTGTCCTCTCCTGTCCTGTGCTTGAATACATTGTACGCTGCTCTCTGTGAACAGCGCTGCCATGGATGCATGCCATCTCACCTGGATCTTATTGATGGGAACCTTCTTCTCCTGCAGCTGGCTGACCATGCCCTTCTCTTCTGAGGGGAGCAGCAGCAGCAGGGCCTCCCCCCCCTCCTTGTATCTGGCGGTGCGGCCCACCCTGTGGATGTAGGTGTCTGCGTCCTCCGGACAGTCAAACTGCAAGACCCAGTGGACAGCTGGGAAGTCCAGGCCTCTGGCAGCAATGTCTGTGGCAAAGAGCACAGTGCTGTTCTTTCTGAGGAAGTCGTTGTAGACCTCCACCCTCTTCATCTGCTGCTGCTTGCCGTGCAGAGCCAGGACCGGCATGCCGGGTCTGAGGCGGCAGAAGACCCGGAATAGGTACTGCACCTCCTTGCAGCAAGCGAAGAAGACGATGATCTTCTTGTTGAGGTGGCTCCTGATGAAGGAGTAGAGCATGTTGACTTTGTGCTGGAGCTCACACACCACGTAGCTCTGCTCCAGCGTGGCCGGTGTGCTGAACTTGGCTTTCTCATGGACCCACACGTACTCTGGGTCTTTGAGGCTGAGCCGGGCCAGGTCTTTGACTGACTTGGTCTGCGTTGCGGAGAACAGCAGCGTCTGCCGGGACTTGGGGAGGTTCTCCACAATGGCGTTGAGTGTATCCGCAAAGCCCATGTCTAGGATGCGGTCCGCCTCGTCCAGGACCAGCATGTGCAGGTTGGAGGCGTGGAAGGTGGCGGTCTCGTCCATGTGCTGGAGCAGTCGGCCCGGGGTGCAGATGACGATGTTGGTCCGGTGGATCCTCTCTGACTCGCCCTTCAGCTCCTTGCCGCCGATGACGAGCCCCGCGGAGAACTCGTGGTTCTTGCCCACCTTGCGGAGGACCTCGAAGGTTTGGTAGGCCAGCTCTCTGGTGGGGGATATGATGAGGGCACCGAGGCCATCCATGGAGCTCCACTGCTGCCGGTAAAGGCACTCCAACACCGGAATGAGGAAGGCCAAAGTCTTCCCAGAGCCGGTCTTCGCTGCGCCGAGGACATCCTTACCGAGCAGTGCGAGGCCGATGGTCTGTCTCTGGATCTCCGTGGGCTGTCGGCACTGGGCCTCCTGCAAACCCAGCAGGGTCTTCTTTGAAATCGGGAAGTCGGAGAACTTAACCACCTCCATGGAGTTGATGTCGCTATACCTGCTGACCAGCCGCTGGATGTCCTCCCGCTCCACCTGCCACTCCGGCTTCTTCGGCGCCCTGTCCCGCTTCACCGCGGCTTTCGTCTTGTTGTACTTTTTCTTCCATTTCTCGAAGTTTTTAACGGGATCGGCGCCATCTTTCTTCTTAACCGTTTTACGCTTTTTGCCAAATGAGTTTGTGCCTTTTTTCTCCATAATTTGACAGAAACAGAGCGAGACAGGGCAGATTAACACACACACAAACACACACTACACCGTCTGCTAAACAGCGTGGAGAAGACAACGTCGCGTGTAGTATGACGTCATCATTATGCGATCCATTTAATGTTTTAGCCCTGAGATTGATCTGTTAGGCGACTGTTTAGATCACCTGAATCAAAACTACCACAAAACAGAGCACTTGGATTGTTCTGCTATCGACTATGTTTTTTTCTTTGATGATGATGATGATGATGATGATGATGATTGTGATTATGATTATTATTTATAATGAATTGGGACCTATTTTGATAGCTGTTTAATATTTTTGAAGGCTTTTTTATGCAAAAAGTCTGCTTCTTGCTTCTGGTATTTAAATACTTTGGGTTTACATCACACAATTAAAAAAAACAATTAACTTATTAATTCCACAAGGAAAAATGCATTAAACATCACTTCATATATAAAATACCAAACAGATGAGATGCACACAACTTTATAGAAAAGGTTAATTTGCAGCCCCTATCCTTAGTTAGACTTTTAGAATTAAAATAGGAAGTGTAGAAATACTGCACTATTTGTGTTTGAAACAATACAATACAATACAATACAATACAATACAATAAGGGCCAAGTGTCATATATTGTGATTTATGGCCCTATACTGAGCGAAGCAGCTCAGAAACGCCTGCTAACTGAAAGTGCACATACGCTGGACAAAGTTATTAAAATTAGCGTGTCCATGGAGTTAGCCACCAAGGAGGCTCATCAGCTCAGCATGAACAGACAACTGCACAAGGTCTCCAATGAAGGACAGGGAGCTCAGCACAAATGTTATCCATGTGACAAAGCAGGACATTTTGCAGCGGCGTGTTGGAGTAAGGACCTGAATTGCAAAAAAAAATGGAAAAAAGGGGCACATTGAACGGACATGCAAAAGTAAAGGAACTGACAAGAACACAAAACAATACAACACAAAGCCAAAGCAAAAGTTCAAAAAGACATTCTGTGCATAATGTACAAGCAGCAGGTCATCAGATGAGACAACAGTGTATGTGCTGTCAGTGACTGGAGGGGTAGAGGGATAGTGGGTCTCGCCACTGCTGGATGGAAAACCGGTGTGCATGGAAATCAACACAGGTTCAGCAGTCTCCCTAGTGTCTGATGCGGTTAAAACCATCCAGCCTCATCCTGAAAACCTACACCGGTGAGCCTGTATCAACCAAAGGAGTCATCATTGTCACAATCCAGATGAATGGTCAAACAGTTAAGCTGCCACTGTATGTGGTAAAAGGGAACTTTCTATCTCTGTTGGGCCGCTCATGGCTAGAGGAAGTCACACTGGACTGGCCTGCAATCTGCAGGCTGTGCAAAGGTGATACAGGCCTGACAACTGTCTTCAACAAATATCCTGATGTGTTCATGGAGGAACTACGAAGCGTGAAGGAAATCACTGTCAAACTGAACATTAATTCAGACAGCAGGCCAAGGTTCCTAAAAGCCAGACCGGTTCCTTATGCAATAAGACCAAAAGTTGAGGCAGAGTTGGAGTCCCTGGTTAATAACGGTGTGCTGGAACCTGTTAGCCAGAGTGACAGGGCCGCTCGAATTATACCAGTAATAAAAAAAGACGACTCAATGAGGGTCTCTGGGGATTTTTAGTGACTATAAATGCCATGCTTGAGGCTGAGCAATACTCACTTCCCCACATTGATGATCTGTTCACTGGCTTAACTGGTGAAAAAAAATCAGCAAGATCGATCTAAACTAAGCCTACCTCCAGATGCATGTTGATGAGAAGTCAAGAGAGCTACTCACAGTAAAAACTCACAAGTACCTCTACAGGTACTGCAGGCTACCATTTGGCATAGCATCTGCTCCTGCTCTCTTCCAGCATGCAATGGACTAGATACTGAGTGGACTGTCTGGAGTTCAGTGTTTTCTGGATGACATCCTTGTCACAGGAAAGATTGAAGAGGAGCATCTGAAGAATCTGGATGCCACACTGCACTGCCTGGAAAAATATGGACTCAGGGTGCCTATGATGCTTCTCCTTATGGGGTGGGGGCAGTTGTTTCGCACATCATGCCTAGCAGTGAGGAACACCCTATTGCATTTGTGCCTAGGCACCACAGAAAGCAAATATGCCCTATTTGAACGAGAAGTCAAGTCAATTTTATTTATAAAGCACATTATCACAAAACACAGTTTGCATCAGAGGGCTTTCCAGCATACGACATCCCTGTGTCCTCAGACCCTTACATTGTTCAAGGAAAACCCCCTCCCCAAAAAAACTGAGGAGTTCCCTCTTCCAGGACAGACAGACGTGCAACTGATGTTGTAAAAATTAATTAAAATACAATAATGACAAAAAGGAAAGTTTTTTCATTCAGGTTTTCATCCGAGACTGCAGCGCCACTCGTGTTCCAGTTTTTGTGGGTGCAGTCCCTTGAATTTAGACCAAATGGGTTTTTTTTTTGCTTGTTTTTTTATGAACTTGTATAATGTAGTGTGTGTGATTCCTTTTTTTTGTTTGTTTTGTTTTTGTTTAATAATATTTATTGTATGTATTGTTTTCTGTGTGTGTTTCTGTATTATGCTGTGGACCTTTTTCTGTGTCCTTAATAAAGTCATCATCATCATCATTATTATTATTATCAAAATACTTATTTTTATTGGATTAAAATCTATGTTAGTGAGTATTTCTGCTTTTCCAGTAACCTGACAGGTGTGGCATATCAACATGCTGATTTATCAGCATCATTACTACACAGGTGTGCCATTGACTGGTTTCTGTAGTTATCATGCTGCTTAATCAATATTTTGATATGCCACAGCTGATGAAGTAAATAATGTCATTTGGAGGCTCACAGTATGTATTTAACCCAGATCTATTTGCTATCTGTTCATTATTTTGTACGTAATTTATACAATGCCTATAAGTATATTAAATTAGTCCACAGAGATGAAACAGGGAGCGAGGATGTCCAAATATCTACTTTATATCTACCTTTTACAAGTAATAAACACTTGGAGAGAGGATTTGACGCTACCTGGCAGGCTAAACTCGGGGCATTGAAATCCCTTTGCCCATGAGAGTAGGTAGAAACCGAAAAGGAGAAAAAAAGAGAAGCGCTGATCACGTGCCGCCCTACAACAACATCCACGGAAGTTCTTTCAAAACAAAAGCTAATAAACTGGTGTCAAAGTCCACAAACCATGTTCTTATTAATGTTTAGATTCAAATAGATCTTCGAGACGGAACGCGGGAATAAAGAAATAACATGGCTTGTAGTAAAATATACTAAAAATAGCTTTAGACGTTATAGAGTTATATAACTACTATAACAATATCCAAACTACTAGGCTACCCATTTTATGATAGCATTTCTGTGGGTAGCTTCACTGTGCCATTTTGATAGGCTAGCTGAAAAGAATGTTTATCCATAAAACAAATGACTCAGTAATAAGTTCACATTCCACAGTAGGTTTTATGAAGACCTCTCCTCTCTGTCATGTTCCTTCAGCAGAGTAGAACTGGCTAAATTCCACAGAAATTCAAGACAAGCTTCCCGCATTTTATGAATCATAAGCCTAGGTGTTTTTCCCAGCAGACATTTCCACCTGGTACAGTAAGCACAGGTGTAACATTAACAGTGAATCTATTCAAATGTTCCAGTTATCATGACAGTGACAGTGTGACAGTGATCCAGCGTTCACAATACCAGGACCGTGAAAATGAAGCAGCTAAATGGAATTCCGACTTTGGTCATTTTATTGTTCACACCTGTTCTTTATCCCTGGTAACATATCTTCTGTGAGAAGGAAATGTCTTATCAAATCAATTTTAAAGATATGAGATAATGTCAAATGGATATTGTCTTTAAAAGTATAACACTTAAGAATATATTGGTGACTGTTAGTAATGAAATGTCTTGTCAGTTCACCATGTAGGTATATGCTATATAAATAACATTTTGTAGGGCATAGCTATTAGCAGTGAAACTAAACTTGCTTTGCTTGGAGGCCACTTTTGTAAGATAACAGGAGGTCAGGGACCAATTGCAGCAGCTCTATACATGTTTCTATGATTTTAGGTATTCTAGGATTGTAGGATTTGGGGAAAATTTTGGAATTTTAAGATGTTTGTAGGATTTATGAACATTTTTTGAGTTAAGGGTATTTGTAGGACTTTAGGACATTTTTAGGACTTCATGCTGTTTCTAAGATTTTAGCTCATTTCTAGGATGTAAGGACGTTTCCAGGATTTTAGGACAAGTGTCTTGGCTAGGACCTCTGTGGGGATCCTCCTCTGGCACTTTTTTTGAAAAAGGAGCTCTATTTTGATGCTGGTTCATGCACCTTTGCACCTTTTGAATACTAAAAGTACAAAAACAATTCGAAGGGTGAATCACTTTATTTTTATTGTGAGTAAGCTGAGTATCACCGTCTGACAGTCTCGCATCTGAAATACTCAATGCATTCATATTTATCTAACGGGTTTTATTTTTGAAATATACAACCGGAAATTCAATGCGCCGTCATCCTGTCTGAAGTGACACTGCTCTACCAACGCCTGATAAATAGACAAGACTAATGACATACAAGTATTGGGACAGCTTGTTTTTCTGCAAGCAAAGTGAATATTTGTCAGCGGAGGCTCGCTAACGTCCCTGCTGTCCCTATGAGACACCCGGCATGGCAGAGAGACAGGACAATGAGGTAATACTACCTTTACACTGCATTTAAAAGCAAACGGGCTGCATTGGTCATTAAAATAAACGCACATTTTCCATTCGGTTGTTTGTCCTATAAGTCAAAACTCAACAGAGTCGGTTGTGAAGTGGAGCACAACTAAAAACAGTTTCCGGGCAGCAGATAGAACTTCGCTAATATTTCCGGAGGGATAGAAACTTAGCGGTTAGCCGTCTGTTAGCTCAACTGTTAGCATTAACAGCCAAGCTGCAAATCAACACGAGCCATGTTCGGTACAAAGCTGCACTAAAGTTTAGAGACTCTCCTTTGTCTCTGCTCCATCAGAACAATGCTTATCTGAATGCAGATGAACGACAGGCCATTGGCTGTGTAATGTTAGCTGGAGCCTGCGGTGCTCTGGTACATAAAGTTTTCATCCAGCACCAAATTGGATGAATCAATATAGAAATTTAGTGCTGCTTTTTTCATTTGTAAACTTGCACTTTAATTATTTTATTACATTTGAAGTTTTGTAAATTAATTAGATCTTTTGCTGAATTCGGCATACAAGTAACACATAGAAGTGCATTGTATTAGAGTCAAATCTTAACTTTAAATGGTCCACGCTTTCAGGGAGTAACGTTAGCTAATGAAAGACTGTCAGGAAAAGAGGGAACATGATTGCAGATTGTTAGTCGGACGAGTGGGGGTAGCTATACTATGAGCTTCAAAGGTCCCATATTCTATTTATGTTTAGGTTCATACTTGTATTTTGGGTTTCACCTAGAACATGTCTACATGCTTCAATCTTGAAAAAACACAGTATTTTTCTCATACGGTGTGTCTGAATATACCTGTATTCACATTCATTCTGAAACACTCAGTTTTCACATACACTTGCAAACATTCCAACAGGTAATAAGAGGAGAGCCATTTAAACGGTTTATGTGTAAGTTACAAACTACTTGTTGTGTACTTGCCGATTGTAGTGACTTCAGAACTTCACTGAAATCCTGACAAATTCTGAATTCAGGCTGTGTGCATTTCTCTGTGGATTAAGTGTTTTGCCACTTAAAACAGGATTTAGATAGCAGCTACACCTGTTTAATATTAAATAAGACTTGGATTTCTGACTTTTCACAATATCCAAAATCATAACTTTGCAGAATTTTAACTTTAACAGAGGTGAAACCTCAATACCTTCTCATTCCAAGTTGTCATATTTCCACTTTGTAGTGGACTTCTGCATCTTCATAAGATGCTGTAGGTATCCTGCGTCTGCTGTTGACGTTCTGGGATGTTGCTACTGTTATGTCAATATTACACATGGTGGGATGACGCTGCACGTGGTTATGGTTAGACATCAAAAGCACATTGAAACCAATGCCAGGACACCAGAATAGGCACATGCTGCCACAGATGGTTATGATAAGGGGAAGGAGGCCAATAGTAAGTTGCAGAAAAAAACCCATCACATGTAGTCAGAAAGCAAACAATCCCATATGAAAATCCACAGTCTCTTGGATTCATCTAAGGCCCCTCCCGCCTGCCCCATTAGGACCCTCTTGCTCATTATATTATGTCATTGCCAGCAGTGTTTCAACCTGTTGCTATACAGCGACAGCAGGTGCCACCCGGCTGTCTGTTGGTGTAATCACTCTGTGACCAGGTCTGTCCAGCCGTGTTCTCACCTTACGCCATCCAACGGCGTATCATGTGGATGCAAAAGGTGGCTTATGGCATCAGGATCTAAAGCTGAAAGCACTGCAAAAGCGGTGGTATTTAAGGACTTCAGAAATAGAACGGCCTGGGGAAATGTGGACTTAAAACTGCAAAAGGAAGTTTAAAACATGTAGATGCTAAATCAAGTGCTGTGTATTGTAGCTATCATAAAGAAAGACAAATTCTGATCTTCAAGTCAAAAGTACAATACTGCCTAAAACTCTGAACATGTATGAACGTAACATGTCTCTGATGGGAAGGTGGAGGAGGCTGACCAAATCTACCTGCTGATGAAGGAGGAGTATCGGATCTCTAGGAATGTGCGTCTGGCATGGTTCCTTGGTAAACTTAACCAAATCATCTGGCCAGCATCAAAGCCTGAACTGGTGAGTGTCCTGTCCTCATTGAGCCTGACAACACCATGATTGGAAAGTGGCTAATGGTGTGCCTTTCTTGTTTGAGGAGGTTGGTTCTGATTGGTTGGTCGCTGTTGACAATTACGACCCTGCTACTTTTGTTTAAAGAAGTATTTTAAACTGCATGCCCTGTTTCTTTGTTCTTTTACTTTATTGTATAGGAGGCCTTTTTTAACACATTGTTCAAGGGACTACAAATGAAAAACAGCATCCTGGCTAATTCTGGCATTTGTTTACCTTGTGTTTTTATTAATTTGCACTGTCCCTTCTCAAATAAACTAAACTTAAACCTCCACTGGATGATACCGTGCAAATTCTGACCGTGCTACTCAAGTTATCTTCCAGTATAAAGCCATGACATCAACATGTGTGACAGTATTTTGTGCTCTTGTTAAGCATTATGGCATATGACAGTAAGAATCGGCATATGCACTGGCACATACGTTAGCGGTTGTGACACAGTAAAACAACACAGTAAATGAACAATGCCATACACAATATGGCTTACATAGTGTCATACGACAAAGAACTTGCATATGACCCTTAAACAAAAGTGGAATACATGATATATTCTGCTGAGGAGTGGTACCTGCAGTGGAACATGAGTGACGCTACATAAGTTAACCGTTAGCCACTTTTCAATCTCTGGTGGCCTCTGACCTCCACAGTCATTCTAACAACTGAGGAACAATTAGGTGAGACATTCCTGGACCACATGCATGTTGTGAATAATGAGTCACTGATGTCATGTTTGACTCACTTCGTTTACAGCTGAACTCAGAGAATGAATTGGACTTGCTGAGTATCTTACCTAAAGGATGGCAGGCAGATTTCTCCCCCACCATGCACCCATACAAGTTGATGCCGTCCACTCGAGCCACCTTCCTGGCCAGGAGGTACCGCTTCATCATCGAGCTGGACCTTAGCCCCTCCACAGGGATCGTGGTAAGACTTCAGCATAGTTTCATGGTTGCTAAGTTGTTTCTTGGCACAATGAGATAAAAAGGTGGTTGGAGTGTAGTTTCACCAGCAACAAGTATCTTCATCAATTTTGATTCAGTTGTGGTATTTTACCAATGTTAACAAGATGTGCTGGCATGTCAGCATATAGATTTGATTAATCTAGGCACAAAACATTGGGTTTCATTCATGAAAGGTGAGCAGAATGAATTAGTGTATAGACTGTTGGCAGAAGGAACTTTATGAGTATTTCGGCATTCATCAGTATATTAGTAGCTTCAGTCTTTTTGTAAGTACTAACGAAATCGACACCTGAAGTGAAAATAAGAATTGCACATCAATGGTGCTTTTTATTATTAGAAATGACAATTTTAATTCATATTGTGCTCTGTAATGGCCCACATTAAGCAGATGCCTTTGAAAGCTATGCCTGTGTTGCGGGTCCTGGTTGCTCCGATGCCGTGATCGTGCTTCATGCAACCTTCTACTTTATTATTATGAGTCATGCCTCAACTATCAATATACGCATGAGACTTATATCAACACCCACAATATTTGCACATAACATAACATGCTATCATAGAGTGCATTTAGTAATTTTACACCTATCATTATTGTAATATGAAATGCGTTTGTTACCATTATTGCTATGCATCTCTCCCCCTCTCTTCCCCTCTCTCTTTCTCTTTTCTTTTTGTCATTATTTTATTATTATTTTTTTTTAAACTTTATTTTTCAAGATTTTATGGAAACTGAATATATACAGCAAAATGTTTATATCTAACACAGTTTTTCCAAGAAAAATCTCTCCACAGTTGTGAGGCTGTGGTAGTGATTTTTTGTGCTGATTATATTTGTCCATTCCTCAGGGGTAATAACAATTCCCAATTCTTTTTTTATTTTACTTTTTATTTTATTTTAATTTTACCTTTATGTAATTTGTTGAGTGGCTTTTTAGTTCAACTGTGTATAACTGTGTGTAACTCTGTATAATTCACCAGTTATCTTTCTGGACATTTTTTTTTAAATTATAGGCCCTAATAAACATTTGCGTGATACCTGATATATTTTTTGGTATAAATCCTTAAGTGTTCTTATCAAAATAGTGTCACAGTTGGAGATATCCATGATATGAGTAAGGCTATATCTTTCTGACTTGGTTTTAAAATCTATAAATTTCTGATTATCAACCAACAAACACAGTGCTGTAAATCCTCGTCTCTTCCAAGGACCGAAGACTCTGTCATTCACACCTGGTTTAAAATGTCAGTCATGGATTGGCCATGTTAAAATCTGAATTTCTTTCTGAAAGTTGAGTTGTTTCACTAAGCCAGACCAAATATCTATAAAAAACCCAACATACTGACTCTGGATGGTATATTGTTTGGCAGTCAGTGGGCATCCTAACAAACTCTGTAAAGGCCTGTCTATCAACGACAGCTCCAACGGTTTCCATTTTGCAAAATAATCTTGATTACAACAGAGCATCAGTGGTCTTATCTGTCCTGTTAGATAATAGTCTTTAATGTTTGATAGGCCCCTCCCTCTGCTATGCTTTGGCAGCTGTAGAGTTTTGTATCTCACCCTAGGGGCTTGGCCATTCCAAATGAAACAGGATATCACCTTATGCCATTTTCTGTATTGATTATCAGAGATATAAATGGGTAAAGACTGAAACAAGTAGAGTAGTCTGGGTAAAATATTATAATGCCCTCTAGACCTGAATCTTGTCTAATTGTTTGAGCAAGCAGTTTGATAAATAAATTAAATAGTCCTGGACTGGCAGGGCAGCCCTGACAACAGTCACGTTGCAGGTGAATGGTTCTAGATAAACCTCTGTTGACCTTGATTCTAGCATAGGGGATGTGTATAATGTCTTAATACTCTTAATGAACCTCTCTTGAAAACCAAATTTTTCCATAACTTTATAGAGAAACCCCCACTCCACCAAATGGAAAGCTTTTTCTGCATCCATACTTAGTAGGATAGCCCTGAGTTTTTCCCTTTTTATATATTCAATGGTATTGAGGGTCCTCCTTATGTTGTCCTGAGTCTGCCTACATTGAATAAAACCAGACTGATCTTCATTAATCAGGAAAGGCATCACTTCCTCCATTCTTTTGGTTAGTATAGCTGCATATATTTTATAGTCCTGATTCAGGACGCTAATGGGTCTATATGCCCAACATTCTTTTAAGTTTTTAACCTTCCTTTGGAATTACTGAAATGGTGGCGTCCCTCCAAGATGGGGGAAGGACTCCCTCCCTCAAAGTGTAATTGATGCTTTTATGCAATATTGGTATTAATTGTTCCCTCCAGGAAATCCATCTGTTCCTGGAGACTTACAGGATCTCAAGGAGGAGATCGCTCTATCAGTTTCTTCAACCGAAATTTCTTTCGTTAGTTTGTCATTATGCAGTTTCCTTAAGGATGGCAGGTCCAACCGGTTCAAAAATTCTTCAACCTTGGAGGCATCAAATGGTGCAAACTGAGTGCACAGGGCCTGATAGAATTTCCCAAATGCTTTTTGTATTCCTCCTAGGTCATATGTAATCTTTTTGAAAATAGGCTCCCTAATTTTATAAACTGTAGACTGTCGTTTTCACAGCCTCCAGGCTAATAACTTAGAGGCTTTAAGCCTGCCTCGTAATATGAGTGGGGAGAAAGAATATAATAAAAAAGATTCAGTTTTGAGAGAGGCAGTCTACCATCACTGTCTTGGTTCAAATGATAAAGATGCAGACATGATAATGCGCAGGGGAATACTAATATTTTGTTGAGATGAGATAAATTACCAATCCTCTGCCTACATTTTGGTTGATAGTTGAAATTCCCAGACCCTTTGCTGGTATTCTACTCTGTCTCTGCGCCTGGTGCCCTTTACCTTTTCCCAACAGGAGCGCAGCCGCGCTGTTTCTCTTGGTGTTCCCCCGGGTCTCGCAGGTATCGGGAAGCCAATTGAGTTTTGGTCGAGTGCTAAATTTTCATGCGGCCATCTTCACCCTCGTACCACTGGAAGTCCTCCTTTTGGTCATTATTGTAATTCAATTGTTATTTACGACATCTATTGCACGTCTGTCCATCTTGGAAGAGGGATCCCTCATCATCCTCTGCCACTCTTCCTGAGGTTTCTTCTATTTTTTTCCCTCTGTTTCAGGGGTTCTTTTATGGGAGTTTTTCCTTAGGCGATGTGACGGTCTAAGGGCAGAGGGATGTCGTATGCTGTAAAGCACTCTGAGGCAAGCTGTATTTTGTGATAATGGGCATTATAAATAAAATTGACTTGACTTGAATTGACTTGA
Organism: Plectropomus leopardus; assembly: GCF_026936395.1. NCBI lineage: Eukaryota > Metazoa > Chordata > Actinopteri > Perciformes > Serranidae > Plectropomus > Plectropomus leopardus. The sequence continues at coordinate 797,000 of NC_142180.1, forward strand.
AACACAGCAAAAGATTTTAAAAATAATACATTTAGATAAATTGGTTGACAGCAGATTTAAGATTCAAATTAGGTTTAAAAAAAATTTGACTGGGTTATTTAAATCGACTTAAAACATATTTGTTCAACATGTTGAATGATTATAATAACAGTCACGTCGCTGTCTCTGTCAGGAATAATTCCTGACTGGGAGGTCTCTCTGACAATCCAAGCAATGTGCTTGTCTGTAGCAGACAGCTGTGACTGGGAGGAGCCTCCTCCTGAAGCTGTTGAGGTTTTTTTTGCGTGTACTTTTTGCATCAAGTATTATATTGAACCATTTTTGGTTAACTTCTGGGATGGTTCCTACAACAGAAGACACACAATTAATGGCATCTGTTACTTCCCCCTAGGTCGTTGATTCAACTGTCCCTGTCAAACCACCACTAAAAGAAGAAAATAAAATATTTTTTCTCAGCTCCACATTACCCAAAATAACTTAAATCTCTGTGTCAGAAAGTTTTTCTCTCTCTCTCTCTCTCTCTCTCTCTCTCTCTCTCTCTCTCTTTCTCTCTCTTTCTTTGTTTGCTACGTGTTGGCAGGTGGACAGGATGCACCTAACCGTACTAATGATCAACTCCTTATATGGTGGTCACTGGCTCTTCATGGGATGGGAATGTATACTAATTGCTTACTAGCGGAGGCACGCCGTCAATTTACGATTGAAAAGTATTTATGAACTTAGTCATGTGCCTGCGATCAAATCTGGGTTTCTCGTGGCGTTCATGAGTCCGGTGTAGGGTTTTGTGTGCAAATCTGCTCACACCTTTAATAAAATTTCACAAATGAGACCCAGTGATCTTAGTCAGTCTTAGTACCTGCGTATTCAAAATGTAGTAAAACATCAATGGACAGCAGATGCTAATCACTAATTGCCTCGCTCTAGTTTGTGTTCTGAGATTGCACACTGCATTGGTAAAGCTAATTTAGGGCTCGGTCTTCAACCCACAGTTGATTGGTTTTTCACCAAGCTAGCAGCATGGCTCAAGGGATGACAGTTTTATCAGTTGGTTGGTCCACCATTTTGATCCATACAGAAGTGTCTGGACAGCAATTGGATGGATTTCCTCATTCATTCATGGATTTCCTCAGACACTCATCATCTCAACAGGGTGACATGTTATGCCTTAGCGATCCCCTGAAATCTCATCTAGCTCCATCATCAGGACATAACTTCAACTTGTCAAATGCTCAGGATACCAAGTCGGTATATTGTTTAACAATATAACAACTCATTTTGCAGATAACTGATACTGATATCGATATCGATATTGACAAAATATTCTGCATACTCTACACTATATTGTGATGGCCGACCAGCAGATGGAGATATCAAATACAATGCTTTTTATTGTTTTAATATTCATTCATTTTGCAAAAGAAGAGAAACACCTTAATGTAGGATTGATGTTTAAAGTGTTCATTTTGTCAAACAAATAATTAAATAGATAACTAAAAATATTGGATTGCCACATCAACAGAAATCAGCATGTCGGCTGATTGGTACATTTCATTTTAAAGCCAATATTGGCGGATGTTAATGATGTGCAGATATTATTGTGCATCCCTACTCTGCTGCTGGTATGGATAAAAATACTGAGAGAATTTTGTTCAGGTTAGTGCTGTGGTTGTGTGAGGGTTTTTAACATCATCTGCTCCATGATTGAAAGATAGAGAAGTGTCTCTCTCACTGTTTTTTATTGTGCATTAAACTGATTTTATTTAATTTATTTTTTGTATAAAAGGTGGTAATTGAGATGATGTTGCAGTTCTGTAGTTTGTCCACCAGACAGTTCTATAAACAGACAAGTCTAGTTTTCAAGCCATAATATTTCAAACATGGGTGTGATGTTCAGCTTATTGTGGATTTCTGCTCTCAGCTGGCAAAAAATGTTTGTTGGGTGTTTTTGTGAAAACCTCTGTATGCCCATATCATGGTATCAGATATATTTCTACCTTTCTGATATTGGTATGTGCCTGGATAATGTAGTACTGATCAGAGTGTAATGTGTCACTGGTGGGTGGGCCGTCAACTGTGTATCAGCCTATCATTAGCTCTGTCTTAACATGTACATCCTGCAATCATAAGTGACAACACTCCAGCAGTGTGGAATTCTCTGCTGATACTCCTGTTTCACAGCTGCTCTGTGGATCAGCATGGACCTTAACTCAAGAGAGTAATGTCCTCTGTCTGACTAAACTCTGACATGAGATGCTTAAGAAGTTGCTGAGTACAGAAACAAATTGTGTATTTTCTGTTGTGCAGGATGACAGCACAGGAGAGATGATCTTTGATGAGGTGTTTCATGCTCTGTCGAGGTGTCTGGCCGGTCTCGCTCAACCATTCAAAGTTCCCGGAACTGATCAACTTTTGAAGCCTAAGATCTTCATCACCATCCTGGCGTATTCATCAATTATTGGCCTCACTTCCCATCAGGTCAGTACATAGCTCACATGTCCTGTTTTTGTTTAATGGTGTTTTATGTCCATATTTATGTATCCAGATTTCCTAAAAAGGTTCAAAGGCCTTGGAATTAAAAACCTAAAATGACTGTCTGCGACTACATTCACATTACAGGCTATTGTGGCCCAAACCCATTTTTTGCTCTCATGTGACACAGATCTGATATTTTCAGAGAAGTGTGGACACAGATATCTATTTTTTTTCCAATCAGATCTGAGCCACTTTCATATGTAGACCTAAATCTTATTAGTATCCGATCACAGGCCATGCGACCCCTGTGAGAACGCTCTTATTGGAATTCATTTGAAATTAGTGTTTAAGAGCATTCCCATGTGAAGTGTGAGATTTATCAACTTGTACTTGTACTTGTGCGTAAATAGAAGCACAGCTCTGACCATGCTTATGCACAGAATCTAGTAGATTGAACAGTGAAACTACAAGTAGAAAGCATTTCGTGTGTCACTGCATACATTAAGCAATCTTATCAACAGATGCTCCAGTTTCCCAAAACAAAAGTGTTGTTTCCCAAAACACATACTTCTGGATTTATGTTGTGATTAAGGACCTATGTTGCAGTGAGGAACAGAACACACCAAGCCATCTCTGTGCACATCCAACTCCTGTCCACCTAGGGATGTTTTCCTCCAGCATGAGGTTGGAGACATTACAGGGATTTCACAGCCGTCATTAAGCAGGATCAGAGTATGATGCTATAACTTCCCTGGCCCTGACCTACATCCCTTATAGAAATCCACAACAAGTCAAAATCAAAAAGGGATTCAACGCCCATTACCGGATTTTCAAACATAATTAAAGCCGTAGACTGTACCCACCCTACAGTAAAAACACCATCAAACAATGAATTCTATTATGTCAACAGAAAGGGGTTTCATTCAATCAACGTTCAGATCATTTGTGATGCAGATTTGTCGCTTTTGAAGGTTGTTGCCTAGTGGCCTGGAGGAACGACAGACCCTTTAACTGTGCAGAACAGCTCTGTGGGTGTACGCTGTGACAAGTTTTTTTGCCCTGAGCTTAATATCAAACCATTTCTTCTTAGTTTCTGGGAGTGATCTCTCCTCTGACTCAACAGAATTAACAACATCTCCCATGCAGCATTTCTTTTTTAGAGCTCTGATTTGTGTGTTTGTGATGTATAAAGCTGCTGCAGATGTTGTTGCAGCCCTCTGATAAATTGTTCCTGCAGGTTTTGGTCCAGGGCTGTCAGCTTGATAGAACAGACCTTGTAGAGTTCCTACATCACATCTATCAGCAGCTCCGAGCAGTGGAGAGTAACATCGCAGAAGTGCTACATCAGCAGCATGAACAGGCAAGTGCTTATCAATAGCTCAATAGTTATCAATGCCAGTGTTTCCTCTAGGATTTTTTTCAGCAGCGGGGGCAGGCTCTCCGGGGAGCCGTGGCGGCGTAAACAAATGACGCTTTTTAAAGGCTGAATGTAAAAATAAAAAATAATAACAAAAATTCAACAATAAAATAATAAAAACAATAAATAATAATTTCTTGATAGGGCTGTAATCAGTGGCAAAGTTTGCACCCAGGCTCATTACAATGGATTTTTCTTGGTTTTTTGTAGAATAGCTCTAAGGCTCTGTTGTATGGAAATTCCCCAAGAGGTGGCCCATTGATGCTCAGCAGCATACATGCTGCAAGGTGATCCCCCTGCAGCCTGTTTCTCAAATCAGTCTTTACCTACAAATAGAAACAATAATTTTTAATTTTTTTTTATTTATTTTTTTCAACCCATTTAGGGTCCCAGCCTGATAGCCTGTGTTTCCCTTTATGTTTTTCTCCTCTACTCTCATCTCTCTCTCCTGCACCATCACTTTGCTCTCCTGCTCCTTCACTCGGCACTCCCCCTCCTGCACTCTGCTCTCCTTTACTTTGTTCCACTGCTCCTCCCTGTCTGTTACTTGTCTTATACGATTACATAAAACATTAACGTTTGATAATTTACACTCACATCACATTTGATTACAAGTGTGAACATAATTTTTTACCTAACCATCATAATTTGAGTCAGTAAAAAGGCTAATGATACCTGACTAGCGCCATCCTCATCAGGTGTCTTTCTCTTCTTTGAAAAATATTTGAACAAGCTCATCTGAAAATGCAGTCAGCAGTTACATCATGGCGTGTATATCGCTTAATGCTATCAATTAGTTTACTCATGTTAGCGACACTGAGTTGAGTTGGCACCGGGCCCAATTAACTTAAGCTACTTAACCTTAGCTGGCCATCAATATTTTGCGAATGTTTATTTAACTAATAAAATCTATTATAAGTTTTCTTAAGCTAATAAGTCTACCTTTTCTCCGGTAAGTTGCACGCTGTTTTCAAGCCGACACTCCTCTGACTCTCCGACCTGATGCCTGGATGCGAGTAGCTAATTAACGTCAGCACCAGTTAGTTCTGTTGGGGGGTGGGAGGGGGCGGTGGTATCTACCCCAAAGAGTAGATACGGAGCAAAATAGTTATCTGCCTCAGCACTTTCGCGACACCAACGCAGTGCAGGACTGTGCTGTGATGCGGCGGTGGTGTATTTGCAATTTAAAAAAAAAAACACAAAAAAAAAACCGACATTTGAAGGAGCGGCGGGTAGGATTTAGGAGTGGCGGGCCGCCACTCCTAAATGAGTGTAGAGGAAACACTGAATGCTTATCAGTATTTACAGTGTCACAAAATATTATGTGAAGATGAGAACAGATCTCAGTTAAATAAAACAGTTTAACATAAATCCTAACTTTTTTTCAATAACAATATTGGGAGTGTCAGCCCTTAGTGTCAGTATTAACTATCAAGTAGTAGTAGTAGTAGTAGTAGTAGTAGTAGTAGTAGTAGTAGTTGTGTGTGTGTGTTACAACCTGATTCAGAGGCTGCAACAAAGCTAGGAAACCAGACAAGTTTACAAAAGTTTAAAGCATATACATGAATAAAAATGACCATGAAGAACTGAATAAACATGTACGTCAGTTATCAGTCATGTATGGTATGCATGTATAGGTGTATGAAAATGTCCATACACTGACCAAAAGCGAGGGTAGTGAGTCTATTTCAGGTTGATGCCCTTTAATGTCAGGAGCATAATGACGATCCTCTCTGCCCTGACCTGGATCCTGCTAGAGAAAGAACAGCAAGGAAACGGCTCATCTAGTGGAGGCTTCAGGGAAACAAAAGGGGCTGAAGATCCCAGCTGAAAGGAACAAAAGATGGAGAAATCACCGGGCCAGCCACCCAGTGGGCTGTCTCAACCAACTCATTCCCCTAGACACCCAAAATGAAACTAACCAGTCAAATCTAATCCCATAACTACCAGTTATCCTACCCAAATTAAAATAAAAAAACTGAGACAGCAAAATCCAGCAGGTTAAATCATGCCACTCTGCCTGCAATGTTTTTCTCTTTTTTCCTGTGCCTTCAGTCTGTGGATTCTGTCCAAAGCTCAGGCCTCCATAGCAGCATCCTGGATGAGCAGTCCCACAGGAAGCAAGGCGTCTCCATGGTGTCAGCTGATATGTGTCTGGTCAGCATGGTCCGCCAGGGCATCCTGGCCCTTCAGCTGCTGCCTCCCAACTCCAGTGCTGGTAGGTTTGTCTTACTTACTGAAAGTGGTCTTTAGTTTCTCAGTCACAGGTTTGTCTCCAGGGTTCGGAGATCCTCCCTTGCTGAGGTATGGATTTGTTTCCTAGAACCACTTTGAAGGAGTCCAAGCCTCTCTAACAATCAGGACTTTGACTGCGTAGCTACTGCATCTTTATTTATCTTTTTAAATTTGTGGGCACATAAAAATATAGAATTATTCTAAAATATATAGGTACACAAAGACACTCATACAAATGTTTTTAAAAAATAAAGACAGTGAATGATAGAAAATATGTAAGTTTGAATTCCATCACACAGCTCCTCTGTATTTAAATAAATCTTATACAGCATACTAGAACATGATATACAATGTTTAGACTGTCTGCAAGATATGATTGATGCAGCTTTTTGTGAGTGAGCCAGTGACCAATTGCACATCACTGTGAACACTAAACGCTGTTTAGTTGCAAACAGTTTGGGAACCTGCCCATTGGTAGTATGTGGACCTGCTCTTTTCTTGGTGTTTACACATTGGAAAACCCTCCTGACATCATGCTCACCCACCCATTAACCTCTGCTTCAAGTGCTTTAACTTGTTGACTACTGATGGCCTCAAAGCAAGCATGAAAGTTATTGAGCTCACTTGCCATAGATGCATCAACACGTGGCCTGACCATTTCCTGACCTCTGGTTTCACTTGGGGCATGTGATGTAATTTGTTTACATACAGTACTTGACCTCAACAAGATGGCTGCAAGGTTTCTCATCCTGAAAAGGAGGAGCAGTTATGCTCTGTGGCTGCCTCTGAGCAGTGTAGAGCAGTGATCCAGTGGGTTAATTTTTCTTGTGGTGAAGTCAGTATTTTATGTGTCATGTCATTCGACCGTGTTCCTCAGGGAGTATTGTGGGGGGTTCTCTGGGAATATGGGGTATTGGACCCCCTGATACGGGCTGTCCGTTCCCTGTATGACCCAGAGCTTGGTCCGCATTGCCGGCAGTAAGTCGAACTCATTTCTGGTGAGGGTTGGACTCCGCCAGGGCTGCCCTTTGTCATCGATTCTGTTCATAACTTTTATGGACAGAATTTCTAGGCACAACCAGGATGTTGAGGGGGTCTGGTTTGGTGACCTCAGGATTGGGTCCCTATTTTTTGCAGATGATGTGGTCCTGTTGGCTTCATCAGGCCGTGACCTCCAGCTCTCACTGGATTGGTTCGCAGCCGAATGTGAAGCGGCCGGAATGAGAATCAGCACCTCTACATCCGAGGCCATTGTTCTCAGCCGGAAAAGGGTGGAGTGCCCTCTCCAGATCGGGGATGAGATCCTGCCCCAAGTGGAGGAGTTTAAGTATATAGTGTTTATATAAATGATGCTTGGTGCTCAAACGCAGTTAAAGTGGATGGACAGTGCTCACCAGATGTTGAGTTCTTGGTGCTATGATGTCATCCATATTATCTGACCAGAGAATTAACCAGTGTTTATATTTTTGCTGTATACATTCCCCCAGATGCAAATTCAAAAAATGCGCTGCAGGAATTGTATGATGCCATCAGCAGCAACATCACCAAGCAACCGGATGGAATCTTCATAGAGGCTGGTGATTTTAATCAAACAGACCTCAAACCTGTCTTACCTAAATTCCACCAGCATGTCCATATCCCCACCTAAGGAAGAAATATCCTGGACTATGGCTGTGTTCGAAATCATCCACTCATTCACTCACTCCCTATCCACTACATCGTGTACATGATGTAGTGAACTACATCATATACACGATGTAGGGAGCGACGACGGGAGGAGAATTCGGACACTACACGGTAATTTCCTGAACGTGGTTGCGTCAGTAGATGCGCCATGGTTATTCAACTATAAATACCATCATACTAAAAAATACAAATGTAATGTTCAATCAGGAATGACAAATATGAATTCTGAAATTTCTTTTATTGATGAATATGCACCACTAGAATATATCCCATCCATGCAGAGCCGCATTTCTGCGGCCGGAGAACAGCTGGTTGTGCTTAACACGAAGCTTAATAAGCTTCTCAACATCTTCATCAGTCCCTTGGAACAAGAAACAGAAAAGCATTTATTTTTCTAACACACCGCCAATTGGGAAAAGAGAACAAAACGCTATGATCAGATGTGAGCGGGTGTGCGAGTGTCTGCTCCTAGCTAGAGCTGCAACTACCGGCAAGCCCTAGCATTAGCCTTAGCCTTAGCGTTAGCGTTAGCTCAGCAGATGCTTCTCCACCAACAAATCCGCTCGTTATGACAATTCGCAACCCTTAAAAGGCATAAAACCACGCCACTGAAGTATTACACGCATCAAATGTGTATGTTGTAATGTTACTTAAATTTATATACAAAAGCGGCGGTTGGTGCGGCGGCCATCGTTTCCTTCTTCTCCTCTTCTAAAACACGACCGCATTGCATTGTGGGATACGGAGCACAAAGTAGTGTACATTGCTTGTTCACTCAATTTTGCGGTGCATTGTGGGTGTTTTCTCGTCCACTACATAGTGGATGAAATTAATCGCGGAGAATTCGAACAACACTACAAAATGGCGAACACACTATATAGTGCACTACATCCGTGATAGGGGGTGATTTCGAACACAGCCCATGTGTATACAAATATTCCTGACAGCTACAAAGCCCTTCCATGCCCTCACTTTGGCCTATTAGATCATTTGTCTCTGCTCCTTCTGCCAACATCAACTTCAACTTGTCAGCTGAAAAAAGAGCCAAACCAACAGTTAAAACTGTTAAAGTGTGGACAGATGAAGCTACAGCAGCTCTACAGGAATGTTTTGAGCGCACAGATTGGCAAATATTCAAAGGTGCTGCCACTCAAGGTAACAAGATCGATCTTGAAGAATATGCATCTTCTGTGACATCATATATCAGCAAATGTGCTGATGAGGTGGTGATCACAAAGACGGTGGGATCAATCCCTAACCAGAAAGCCTGGATGCTAAAAGAGCTAAAAAAGCTGCCTTTCAGTGAAGGGACAAGGAGGCATACATCATTGCCAGAGCACAATTGTGAGCTGGCATCAAGGAGGCTATGAGACTGGAGAGAGACCTCAGCAGCAGCAGCACTAAAGATATGTGGCAGGCGATTAATAAGTGTCACAGGTTACAAAAGCAGGAGTGCCCCCATCATATGTGAGGCCACGCTGCTGGACGAGCTGAACACATTTTACACTCGCTTTGACCTCCTCAATAAGGACTCAGCTGTGAAGTCTACTCTGCCTCCAGAGGACTGGCCACTCTCAGTGACCACAACAGATGTGAGAAAACACCTGCTGAGAGTGAATATAAACAAGTCTGCCAGCCCTGGCAGCATTCCTGCACATGTACTAAAAACTTGCTGATTAGGTTGTTAATGTTATAGCTGACAATTTTAACATCTCACTCACACAAGAGACAGTTCCCTCCTGCCATAAGACAGTCATCATCGTTTCTGTACCCAAAAAGGCTGCTGTGTCTAGTCTTAATGACTACCGCCCTTGGCTCCTACCCCCATCCTGATGAAGTGCTTGAGAAATTGGTTCTCCAGCACATCAAAGACAACATCCCTGCCAGCCTTGATCCTCACCAGTATGCTTTCAGAACCAACAGATCCACAGAGGATGCCATATCTACTGCTCTTCACTCAGTCTTCACTCACTTGGAGAATAACAACAGCTACATCAGGATGCCGTTTGTTGACTTTGGCTCAGCATTCAACAAAATCTCTCCCATGAAGCTGGTTGGAAAACGTAACACTCTGGGCTTTAGTACAACACTCTGCAATTGGATACTGGACTTCCTTACATGCAGATCCCAGAGAGTTAGGATTGGCAGTCTCACCTCCTCTACATTAGTGTGCACCTCCGGAGCCCCCCAGGGCTGTGTGCTCAGCCCCCTCCTGTTCACACTGTACACCCATGACTGCACTCCCAGACATCAGGAGAACTCTATTGTGAGGTATGTGGACGACACCACCATCATTGGCCATATTACAAACAACGATGAGAGTTCATACCGGGAGAAAATCGACAATCTTGCTGAGTGGTGCACAGAGAACAACCTACTGCTCAACATCAGTAAAACCAAGGATGATGATCCTGATTGATGATGCTGATTGTTGATTTTAGAAAGAAGGAGGCAAAGATACACACTCCTGTCTGAGGAGCTGAGGTTGAGCAAGTGAATGGTTATAGGTTACTTGGAATCACTATCACTGAGAATGTATCTTGGTCATCACACATCACCTCCCAGGTTAAAAAAGCACAGAAAAGGCTCTGCTTCCTACAGAAGCTTAGGAAGGCTAAATTCCAGAGCAAGATCCTGGTTAACTTCTACAGAGGAGCAATAGAAAGCATACTGACTGGAAAATTCACCAACTGGCATGGTTCATGCACGGCCCAGGACAGGACGGCTCTACAGTGGGTGATTAAAACTGCCCAGATCATCACTGGTTCCCATCTACAGAACATCAGTGACCTCAGTGAAGTGAGGTGTCTGCACAGAGCTCAAAGGATACTGAAAGACAGCAGCCACCCCAGCCACAGTCTGTTCACCCTGCTGCCAACTGGGAAAAGATACAGAAGTATCCGCTACAGAACCACCAGACTACAGAGCAGCTTCTTTCCCTAGGCTGTGATACTCCTCAACTCCTCCTTCGACGCCAAAAGGTGTAGCAGTTTAAAATTTAATTTCTTCTTATATTACGTTTAAGAAAAATGACAAGTTACCTTGTACCTTTAGAGTCAGCCATGACATACTGGGGGCTCATCCAAAACTCAGTTTGGAGTTGGTGAGTTTGCATGTTTATGTCCATAGCACTTGGTTTTCTATTTTGTTTCTGTGAGTTGGTAGGTTAATGCTGATGTTGCCACATGGGATAGATCCTTTTTTGGGGCTCACCTGGTTAAGTTGGCCTGTGGCTGTTGGTGTGACCACCACTTTTTTATTTTGAGTGCTAACTCTCGGATGGCCCCTTGGGATGGCCCTTAGCGTGCCTGAGAATGCCGACCATGACTAGTTGAGGTTTAATAAGATAGCTCTCCAGTTTTAGATGGAGAGGAACCCACAGGTTGGTTCTAGAGTAGGTTAGTTGGAAATGTCAGCAGCATCTGACCCAATGATAGCATCTGGTAGCATTTGCTGAACTTTTTTCACACATGGTGTGTTTCCCGATTTAAGGGAGTTGGGGCAATTTGGTTTTGTTGTGCCCTGTGTTTATTCAATACTAGGCTGTAGCTGTGTCCTTCTGGAACATTTGTAACCATGATTCTAAACTATTGTCGTCTCACTGGGGTAAGATAAGTGGCGGTAGTGCTTGAGTTGCACTGTTTTATGTGGGGGTGGCAGTATTTCCAATACTATTTCTATACCGTGCCCTGAAATAGTTGTGAAATGATGGGTTATCAGCCTAGTGTTTTAGTAAGTTGTGTTAGCTTACTTTTGGCTTCTGGTCGGCTTGTGGTGGTGCTGCCTGCATCTTTGCTTGAAAACACTTGTTCTGTGTGGAAGTGTTGTCTTTTGTTGTGTTGTATTATGCTGGGCTGTTTGTAGCGTGTGAACAGTGTTTTGCTTGGTTTCTGTGGTTGTTGTACTTTGCGCTGGTTCGTAGCTACTTTGACTAACCGATTATGGAGTTTGATGTGCTGGGGTTTGGTGAAGCTCCTACTGCAGAGCAGCTTTTTTGCTGCTGTTATGATCTGGACAAGCCCCCATTGTGTTACGACCCTCAGATGTTATGCCTAGGGACAAAGGGAGGTAACAAAGTGCTGGGGTGGTAAACAGGCCAGAAAGCCGGTGAACAAAAGGAGAGGGCGAAGGGTGACAGCAAACAATAAAACAACCAAAAGACAGCTGTATCTACCAGATCCAACCTACAGTTTTTGATCTAAAATGGAAATAGCTTACCTGTCTACTCTGTTCTTTAACTCTATCACAAAACACAGAGATGCAGCCACCCACAAGACCTAGCGTGCTAGATAGAGGTTTGTCTACCGTGTGGTGCAACAGCGAAGTATGTAGGCTACTGTTAACAAAAGAAAGAAACAAAAAAACCTACTCCATAGCCCAGCTCCTTTACAACTCGAGTGCTTCCTATCAGTCAACATGTACAACAATCGAGTTGACCAACACAACCCACAGCAAACAACAGTTACACAGAGCACACAGCACAGAGGCGGACTGCTCACATGAAATCACAGCAAGGGTGTGACACTGCTGTGGCTGATGCCCTCACCTGCTCCTTAGAATGACAGGATGGCTGTCATCCTAAGGGAGGGGGTGTGTCATGTCATTCATGTCATTATGTGTGTCATTCTTTGTCCTGTCATGCTTCACTTATGTGTGTATGTGTGTCTCTGTGAGCTACACCTACAACAGAGCAAAGTGATTGACAGTTGAGAGCAGCTGTGTGAGGCTGTAGGTGGGGCCTATATCAGTGGCTCCATGCTCTGCTCACTCTCTGACTCTGCAGCAAGAACCAGCTTTTTATGCTGTTCTCATTCTCCTGAATGTGATATCTCGAGAACATCCTGATGGGATTTCTTCAAATCTGACACAAACAGTCACTTGTACTGAAGAATGAACTGATCCAAATTTGGTTGATGGTCAGAGGTCACGGTGACCTCATGAAACCTCATGACCTCATGTTTTTGTTCATAACTCAAGAATTTATACAGTATCATTTCACACAAATGTCTAATAGGATATAATAATGAAATGCTGACATTTTATTTCCAAGAGGTGAAAGGTCAACTATGACATCATAATGTGAAACTTTTCTGGCCATTACTCAAAATCATGGGTCCTTTCCAATACGTTAACCCAACTCCAGGCATCCTCCACTCGCCTCCTTTCCTCGCGTCGTATTCCCTTCCCACAGAGGATGCGGGCGGAGGAGTCAAGGAGAGAGCAGGGGAAGCTGTGAATTGGGAAATCCTCGGTCCCACACCATCAGTGCGAAGCGACGTCGGTAACAGATGAGGTGCTGCACAGCTGATCAGCTGTCAGACTGACAGGGAGAGAAGAATCCTTTAAAATCTAACTCATATAGAGATCGGAGTTATAATTATTTAGGCCATTCATTTCCTTGTGTTATTCATTTGCACAGTTATACACCCCACAGCCTGTCTGTGTAAGAGTGTGTGTTGGTGATCACTGCATTATTCTGCATTTGAGCAGAAACATCTGGTCAAGTCCTACATATTTAGATTAATTTCTCCGGTCGTAATGTGCAGTAAAAATATTTCCCTCTGCACATACAAAGGTCTAACAGTGTGTTTTAATATCAAAGAAGCGTCTCTGTGTCAGCACTGAATAGGTTATATTTAATATACACTATCATCACATAAATAAACCTCTGTAGGATATTAGCAGTGTGCACGAGATCATACTGGAGATGTAATCACATAAAAGATGAGTGAGAACTTGTTGTCTTTGTACCAATGTACTATGCAGAAACACACAGTTTCAATGTGTGCGGTTCGGGTTCAGGTCATTGATTAATGCACATTAATGGGTCAGCCGGTGGATTACTTCTAAAAAAGGACGGCCTGACCTGCGCATCATTGATTGAAATGTCAATTTAAAAAAACAAAAACAAAAAAGGCCTCAGTGAAATAAGCTGCTGATTTGTGTGATGCCAACACTTATAATTTAAATTATATGTGTTAGTTAGTTTTATCACACACAATTAGACTGCGCATTAAATCAGGCCTACATTTCGTCATGTGAGGATGTTCTATGATATTATAGATCTCTTTAGTGACTCTGCAGAATGAGCACTGTGAGAATAAACTGTGTGAATAAATAAGAAGCATGAGAAGGTGTGGCAAATATATGACACAACACAAATGAAGAATCTCAGTGACCCTCGGGGAGCTCTGTTGTCTTGCCACTCGATAAAAACTTCAGTGTAGGATACACAGGTGTATCCTCCCTCTGGGCTCCTCCAGAAGCCTCCTCTCTCCTCCAGGTGCATTTGTGCAGTTGTAGGACCCTTCAACATGGCAGAGGGGAAACGATTTCTGGGTCACCGGAGGAGGTAGGAAGGGAGTACGCATAAATTAACGTATTGGAAAGGACCCCATGTCTCAGGAACAGAAAGGGAGACATTTGGTCAGACAGTGAATTGGTGACACCGATCTTAAACAGTCTGTCAGTCTCAGTGTCAGTATTTACTATCAAGTAGTGTGTGTGTGAGTGTGTGAGTGTGTGAGTGAGTGAGTGAGTGAGTGAGTGAGTGAGTGAGTGAGGGAGTGAGTGAGTGAGTGAGTGAGTGAGTGAGTGAGTGAGTGAGTGAGTGAGTGAGTGAGTGAGTGAGTGAGTGAGTGAGTGAGAGACATCCATGTTTTCACAGACATGGATCATGGGTGTAAACTCTTAGTGCAGCTTGACTGGGGTGTAGAGGCATACAACTGCATGGTGGTAATTCTAGTTTATGTAAGTCCTTGGTTCTGTCAGACCAGTATCTACAAAAGAGGCGCTGTCCAGTTTCACAGGATTAAACCATGTGTTGGTAAAATTAATATGATATCCCTCTGGAAACTGAGGTGGGCACGGAGATCCTCCAGTTTATTATCAATTTCCTGTATGTTGGCTAGCATGATGATTAACAGAAAAAAAAACGGCAACATGCAGCGAATAATTGTGAAATAGACATAAAAGCATACATTTGCACAATTTTTGCATAGATTTAGCAGATCCCCATACCGTATGATATAGCAAAAACAAGCCAAGGGCCATTTGTACTGTGTAGCAGTATGCATGAGCCTGCTTCAGTCTGGTGTTTCCTGGCTCATCCTTATCAAAAGTCTGCAACAGAGTTTGCTGCCTCAATTACAAAATTGACCCTTTGTTTCTGTGACAGCTGAACCACAGCAGCTGCAGGGAACACATCCATCAGGTGTCAGAAAGAAATGGGTGTTATGGTGTTACTAATAGATTTCATTTCGCTGAAATTGTTTGGCTTGAAGTTGACACTGGCGCCAGTAATTTTCATTCACACCTTTCCTGTCAGCATGGCGAAGTAAACAAACAAGTTACATCATGTGACTTTATCACTCACTTCACAATAAGAAGATTGTGATTAAGTCATTTGACTTGTGTATTCCAGGTATCATTATAATCACAGATGGAGTGACAAGTGTTCCTGATGTGGCTGTGTGTGAGACCCTCCTGAACCAGCTCAGGAGTGGAACCATCGCCTGCTCTTTTGTGCAGGTAAACACAACAACAAGCACAACATCTCTATGTTTGCAGCTAGTCTGGGGTGACATACATTTTTTTTCATACCTTCATACCTTCCTGGAATTTTAGCAGGGTATACAGTATATGATGAATGTGTCGTGCTAACGGTCAGAGGCAGGTGTAGATTTTGTCAGTCAAATCTGACCATCACCTTTTAATTCTGTGTCTGTGGCAGCAACACGACGAACGTGTTTCAACCAACAATCTTCATCAGTGTTGTCACGACGATGGTTGAAATGCATTTGTCGTGTGGCTGCCGCAGGCCCAGAATTAAAAGCATCTAAAAAGGACAATATTGTGCGCTGATGGTCAGATTTGTCGTATATTGCTTTTTGTGTCATGCACCTGGAGGAGTTTTTCAGTAGCACTTGGGAGTGTGCTCTTTTTTCCCTTGTGTTGTAGATTTTGTTAGCACCTACGAACAGATCGGAGCTACTCACATATTGATGAATGCCAGAACATGGGTAAATTTCCTTCTGTACTTAATACACAAATTCGTTCCGTTCACCTTTTATGGATGAGACCCAATAACTGTGACTCAGAATTGCTACACGAGAGGGACTCTGCTCCAGAATGGAGGAGACATGCTACTGTGTCTTACTGCTCCTCTTTGAATTGTTTTGGTCTTCCTCCAGGTTGGAGGTGCGTACTCCTATGACTGCAGCTTTGGTTACATCCCCAATGTGGAGCTGATGAAGTTCATCTCATTAGCCACCTTTGGATCATACCTGCCAAGCTGTCCGGACGTGGACCTCAACAGCCAGGAGATGAATACCTACCAAAAGGCCTTCTTAACCTACTCCTTCCTGAACATCCCCGAGTCTCTCAACTCTGAGTACTTTTGCGGTGAGACAACTATGCATGCTACTAGGTCCTGTATACATTAAAGAAAAGTGTTATGTAAAATCAAAGTTTCCCATTCTGTTCCTCTTGGATTTACATTTTTTGGCATTTTCATTCAATTTCTGGTGAGCTCTGTTGACATGATTTCCAGCTAAAATGCCATGCAACAGAGGGCTATTGTATCGATGATGATGATGATGATGATTCTGATTGTTTTGATGATGAAAATAAAACAGGCCCACATATTAACTACCTCACCGTTTTGTAGTTTCCCAGCACAAACTGTTCAACGAGCACCTGGTGTCGTCCAGTGGTAACCCTGCCCTGGTCATGAGGAGGAAGAAGCATGCAGAGAAGGAAGTCCATGCTCATTTAATCAGCGTGGTGTCTGTGCGACTGAGAGAGGGCTACACCATCAGAGAGATCAGCCTCACCAAAGGTACACATCTGTCTCCACAAAAGTGTAAGTGCAAATAGCTCAGCAAGATAGTGCAGTTTAAGACTTTAGTCTTGGTTTCTCAAAGGTGAAGTGTGTCAGATTGATAGGATTTGGAGCCATCAAGCAGTGAATTGCAGTTTGCAATCCGCTAAAACTTCTCCTGGTTAGAATTTCTTGTTGAGGAGGTTTCTAACAGACAGAGCAGGTGATGTTAAGGGCTAAAAACCTTTGTGAGGATTGGTACCTCAGGGGGACACTGGTTTAGGTGGGCCAACTCTGGAGCAATACCGGACAGAGAATGAGGTTGGTGAGAATACTTAATATCGGAAGGCAGGAAGTTTACAACAATGTCTGTGTGTGTGTAATTACTCTAAACTGCTACATTCACAATTATTCTTTAAAATTAAGTCTTATCGATACCTCTTTATTCAGTTACATTACATGTGATACACAATAAAGTTATTAAGAGAACAAATTAACATAAAAAAAACATGCGTTCATCTAAGCTAGCGCATCTCATGTTGCAGCACTTACCTAACAAAGGCAAAATGGTAAAAACACAAAGTATGCCTGCTCACAGAACTTCAACCTGTTCTGCAGTTACAGAATAAACAGCAGATTCTCAGCTCAGTCACTCATACACACACACCAAAATAGAGCAGGGAAAAAAAGGTGCCAACTGTCATGCTGAGCTCAACTGAAATTCTCACTGTTGCTGTTTGAAGCTTGCTCTGGCAGTGCGGGTGTCTGCACGCTCATTCATAAGTGCGTCACTCAGCCGAGAGGGCGCTTACGTCTTTTGTCCAGCACTGAATAAAACAGTTTCATTGATTTAAACCAGTAAACACATTGATTAAAGCAGTTTCATGTTACAGTATTACTCCGGTGCTACTCATTTACAGTCAGGCTTCTTGCTATGGTGGCCAACACGGTTTGTCCTTCCCGGGCTACTGTAGAAACATGGCGATGCAACATGGCGGTCTCCCTAAAGGACCCACTCCCTAAGAACCCACTCCCTAAGTAGATATAAACTGCTCATTGTAGAGTAACAAAACCACAATAATTCTTATTGTCAGATGACTGTACACTGAAGAAATTATTAAATATTATATTTCATATTCCATTTCTGCCAATATATCCCCCTGAATCATACACACTGGGCTTTTAAGGTGGGACTCAGCTGGAGGTGAAGCTAGTGCTGTTATGGAAACACAACATGCACATTGAGTACCTGGCAGCCGCCTCGTGGCCTCTCGACCCTGACAAGAGAACCACCAGAGTGGAGGTGACAATGGAGGGAAGCTATGACATCCTTCATGACATCAGCTGCACCCAGAGGAAACCCATCACCAGCCCGTACCGCACATCCGTCATCCGGCGCTTCTGGAACACACTGCAGAGGTACACCTGTGTGGAGATCATTTGCAGCTCCACTGTCATATACAACATCAAACAATGCTGATCCATTTCAAAGAGAAATACTGAATGTGTTGTTTCCTAACTACATGTGCTGTGTGTCCTTCCAGCATCAACCAGACTGATCAGATGCTGGTGCACCTCCAGTCTTTTAATTCAATTCCTGAGAACTACATGATTCCTGAGAGCACTAAAAATGGAGTTCCTCTATTCTACATCCCGCCCGGCTCCACTACTCCGGTAAGCTACAGACCTTCACTGATCAGATTGAATTAGTATGTTGAGAACACCTAGACACTCCAAGAGAACTCCACTCCAGTGCAGCTTTGACTTAATCTATAGCTAGCACTTGTGAGCCATCAAATCCATGAAATATCCATGAAAATTTCTTCTGTTAAAGAATAACTAAACCTGCAAACCACTTTGTTCAGTTGAAAAGCATACATAAGGCTATTTAGTCTTGTTGATTGATTCAGGTCCAGTTCTAGACATTTGAGTGTAAATTAGTAAAATTCTACATATTTTCTATAAATATGCATAGTGACTGCCCTCTAAAGGTTAAAACTGGCTATTGCAATTAAATTTTGCTATTGGCTGATCCTAGTAGCAGGAGCTGCTTTTATCACTAACAGAGCCACCTGTCAGTGCCATCTCACCAAACAACTACTGTGTGTGGGGGGGCAGTGAGGTGCTGTGGATCAAGAAGCAGCATGAGCGAGAAAGAGAGTACTTCAAAAACTAAAGACAGAAGGAAGAGAGATCATTTTTCATTTTTCCTCAGGAAACACATTTGAGCAAAGTAGAACCTGCAAAATTGGGGAAACTGGCTGCAGAAATTAGCAATTAAATTAAAGCTGGGCATGTCTTAGCCCCTCTCCCAGCCCTTCCCATTTTTGAGACTTTTTTCACACTCCAGGAAGAAGCACTCAAGCCAAAAGTGGGGGGTTTAGTTATTATTAAAAGCCACTGTGTGTTGAATATAGCCATGTCAGTTATCCACTTCATCTTAATTGTTGTAATTGTTAACTTTTCCATACTATATATGCTCTCTACTGTTTCTAACCACATTTTCACATTAGGAGGTTCAATTTTTTAAAGTTATTTGCTTTAATGCTGTTATTCTCAGAATCAAAAAAAGGTGTAATTCATCTTTTAAATCTTTAGGACGTGCTCCTAATAGAATAGTCTGGCTTTCTGCACACCCTACTTACCTACCTAACCTAACATCTGTTCGATTTTATTTAAGACATCTGACCAAAAAGTTTGTACTTTTTTGCATGTAAGGAATACAGTCCTGCTCACCATTATTGGCACCCATGAAGTTCAAGTACATAATGTGGAATATCTTCTGAAAAAAATGAATCAAGTGAAATTTTTTTTTCTATAGAGAACTCGTGTTTGATACGAAAGAGCAAATGATAGAGAACAATTTAAAACAATAAACAATGGGAGGAAAAAATAGAAAAACTTAAAGCGTGCTGTGTCACTGGTATTGGCACCCTTTCCTGTAAATCAGTATGGAAACAAACACATTGTGACTCACCTTTGGTAAATCACAAATGAGAATCACCTGTGATAAATTGTCTGTGCCCATGTGACATGAATTAACCAATGAATGATGACGTCCGTGTTTTAAAAAGCCACCTGTTATCCCCTGTTCCTTTGTCACAATGGTGAAGACAAAGGAGCTTTCTGAGGACATCAGAAGTGCGATAATTCGCAAACACAAGACCTCCAAAGGGTATAAGGTCATCTCCAGAGACCTTGGTATCCCTGTTTCAACAGTGCTCAATGTGATTAAGAGGTTTCACAAGCATGGAACTGTCAAGAACCTTCCTGGACGTGGGGGGAGAGAAAAATTGATGATAGAAGTCTTCGAAGGTTGGTGCGAATGCTGGAAAAAACACCACGTCAAACATCCAAAGACCTGAAGGCCAACCTGGAACAGTCAGGGGTCATGGTTTCAACAAGTACCATACGCCGCACACTAAACCAAACAGGGCTTTATGGGCGAAGGCCAAGGAAGACACCATTCCTGAGGCAAAGACAAAAAAAAGGAACGACTAATCTTTGCCAAGGACTACCTGAACAAACCACAATCCTTCTGGGAAAATGTTCTGTGGACAGATGAAACAAAAATAGATCTTTTTGGCAATGCACACCAACAGTTTGTTTACATGAAGCTTACAAGGAAAAGAACACCCTCCCAGCAGTTAAGCATGGTGGAGGATCCATAATGCTGTGGGGCTACTTTGCTGCATCTGGTACTGGAGGCCTTGATCGTATCACAGGAATCATGAAATCAGAGAATTATCAAGACATTCTAGAGCGACATGTCCTACCCAGTGTTAGAAAACTTGGTTTGAGTCGAAGATCATGGGTCCTCCAGCAAGACAAAGACCCAAAGCACACATCCAAAAGCACACAGGAATGGTTGAAAAGGAAAAAATGGACTGTTATAAAATGGCCAGCAGTGAGTCCTGATCTCAATCCGATTGAAAATCTTTGGTATGAGCTGAAATCTGCCATTGGGGAAAAGAAACCTGCAAACATTCAAGAGCTTGAACAATTTGCAAAGAAAGAGTGGGAGAAAATACCAGCTGAGAAGTGTAAGAAGCTTATGGATGGCTACAAGAAAGAAGCTGTCATCACTGCTAAAGGGTGTGCAACCAAATATTAAAGAGGGGTGCCATTATTGCTGCACATGCTGTGTTTTCTGTTTCTTCTTTGAAATTACAATATGTAAGTTGAAAAAACAATTTCCTTTGTTAAATTACTTTGGACCTCCAATTAAAAGATCCCGATGATATAAATATGGTACATTTCCATTTATTTCTGAAGATATTGTAGAGATTATGCAAAAAATGAAGGGGTGCCAATAATGGTGAGCAGGACTGTATATAGAGATAATCTGCATTATTTCCCCCACATTCTCTCCAACAACTAGCATTATTCTGTGTATACTTGGACATAACAGATGGTGTCTTCAGGTACCTTACATTTATCTTCCATGCATACTCCTGGTGACTTTATGTAGAGGTAGATGTCTATGAAACTTTGATTCCACTCATTTTCAGGTAAAAAGTATTCCTAGCTCCTTCTCAAATTTCACTTTAATGTCTCCTAAACCTTCAAATTTCTTTCTTGAAATATTTGGTAGGTTTGTCCTACAACATTTCTAAGCTTGTGACTTTGGTTTGTCTTTACCATGTATCTCAGAAGGGGATGGAGATCATCCAGAGTTCTAATTTGAACTTTTGCTTTTACTGTATGTAACTCCTCACTTGCAAATATCGATAGAAGTGATTACTATCCAGTCTGTATTGTCTGGCAATATTTTCAGAGGGGGTAAATTCCTTCTTCATTATACATCTGATAAAATCTTGTGAGTCCTTTACTCTCCTATATTTTGAAGATGTCATCATAAGTGTTGGGAGTAAAGTCTGGGTCCCTTGCTCTTTCTCTTAAACATGTAATCTGTTGATCTTTGATCTTGCTTACTTTACATAATCTTCTCCATATTTTAAAAGTGTCTCTTATGCTCATTATATTGTTTAAGTTGTACTTTCTTATGACTTGAGAATACCAATGTGCTGATAGGACCTAACAAATTAGACTCTACAAGTTTCCATTTAGAGAGCACATCTTTGCTTATCCAAGATAAAATTGTTTTTATTTGTGCTGCATAATAATAATGAACAAAGTTAGGTGCAAATCCCCCATCTGCTTTCTTTTGTTGCAGGATATTGAATTTTACTCTTAGCCTTTTTCCGTCCCATATGAATTTCCTCAATAACCTCTTCCATACTTTGAAACATGACGGTGCTATATAAAATGGCAGGTTCTGGAATAGAAAGAGAAATCGTGGCAAAATATTCATTTTAATGACAATAATTTTCTCTAATAGGGCAAGTGGTATAATTTTCTACCTGTTTAGATCTTGTCTTACCAGCCTTTCCAGATTTCCTATAATTGCACTGATATAGGTTATTCAAATTATTAGGTATGCTAACACCCAGGTATCTCACAAGGTTTCTGTCCCATTTAAAGTTATATTGTTTTTTAAAATCTTCCATCAAAAGGATCCCAACTTCCATAGCTTCATTTTTACTTAAGTTTAACTTATAGCCAGATAGAGCTCCATAATTTGTAATTCCATCTAATAGTACAGGTAGTGAATTATATATATCTGTAAGGTACACTATGAAATCATCTGCATAGAGAACAAGTTTATGTTCATCTTTCTTTACTGACCATCCTTTTATTCTCTCATTCTTCCTAATGCATTCAGCTTAAGGCTCTATACATAGTGCAAATATTTGTGTTAATAACGGATCCCCTTGTTTTGTTCCTCTTATAAGTGAAAATATCTTGGAGAGGGTACCATTTACTCTTACTCTTAGGTTCTTTATATATTCCCTTAATCAGTTTAATAAAGGTTTGTGTATAACACTTATTATTGCTAAATTCCACGTCTGGCCAATTCCCTGTTTGCAGGATTACATTAAAGACTCTACACAAGATAGGAGAGATTAGATATTTGAACTCTGTAAAATTCATAGACAAAACTGTCACTACCAGTGCTCTTTCCAGTTTTAGCTTTCTGAATAATATTTAATATTTCAGCTTCTACTATTGGTCTTACTAAATCATTATTATGTTTATCAGTCACAGTAGAAAGGTTTGAATGTTCCAAATATTCTTTAATTCTGTGGTTATCCACTCCTACTCAATCTTAAGTATAAAGTTTCTGGTAGTAGTCCTTAGAACATTGTGCTATTTTCAGTTTTACCCTTTGATATGTGGGATTTTCATCTTTGATTGCAACTATTGTGGCTTTTTTTCTCTGTTTCTTTAATTTAATTGCTAATTTCTGCAGCCAGTTTCCCCAATTTTGCAGGTTCTACTTCGCTCAAATGTGTTTCCTGAGGAAAAATGATCTCTCCTCCTTCTGTCTTTAGTTTTTGAAGTACTTGCTTTGTTTTTATAGGATTTTTTAGGCAATTTGTATTTAAAGAGATAGATTCAAGCTTGACAATTGTACCACCATTGAGGGCCTTTTTTCATTTCATATTTGCATGTTAAGCCTTTAAGTAAAAGTAGAAACATATCATCTAAGTTTGTATCTAAAAAGAAAAAAACAACTCGTTGTGAACTTCCAAGTATTGCAACCTCTATATGGTTACAAGAAAACTCCCACATGATTGAAAATATGTGGAGAAAGGGGCTATCCTTAATTAACCCTTGCTACAAGTTGTTAGGTTTGGCTACATTTATTGGGCAAACAGTTGCCCCTATTTGTGTGGTGCACTGCATGCAAGTGTGTGAAGACCCTCCAATTATGTCTCTAAATATTGATTTATCCAAACAAGTTTTTCCTCTTCCCTCACCTCTCCTGTTTACATCTAATCTCATTAACCCCTCTAATCCTAAAAAATAAAATAAAGTAATAAATAAATTAATAATAAAAAAAAATGATTATAATAACAATTAATGAAGAAACAGAACAGAGATAGTTGAGTACATAGATAAATGAATGATAAAAAAATGCATCTTTGTTCAACTTACGTATGAAAACTTCAGTTTACAGACCATAAGCAGAGAGAGAGAAAAAAATGGTTTGTTTTCTTTAGATAAGTAAATGAATGAGTAAGCAAGGAAAGATATATTGGAACCCCAATTAAATCATGAGTGAAAAATATTCTCTTCATTTTTTAATCCATGTCCATATTTCTTAAATGTGTTTTTAATTTTAATAGGGTGTAACTAAACTGAATTCAAGAGGCTAAATAAACCAAAACAAAACAAAACAAAAAAACTGTCCTCTTAGTCATATTGACTCCATCAAAAAATAACTTTCAAGGAGAGGGAGGATAGGAATTTCCATTTGATAAGTCACTTTACAGTCATACCTTCAGATCTTTATGGAGATCAGTCACATCCTCATCCTTTCAGCCTTCCCCTGGCATGCGCTCTCTGAAAAGGGGTAGATTGCAACTCTGTGTTACGCACCTGATCATGCTGCAATAGCCTCGGCTCCGTGCAAGGGATTATTCCCTGCTCCCGTTGTTACGCCTCTGCCTCTTCTGGAATATTATAAGTCGTGTATCCTCCATCTCCAAAGACTTTCAGCTTAGCTGGGTATATTATATGCGATTTCACATTTTTTTCTTTTAACTGTTTTCTTATTTGAGCATACCTGCTTCTCTCCTTCTGTATCTTGCTTGAGTAATCCTGGGCAAAATAGATTCGGTTATCTCCAATCATTACTTATTTTCTCGACCAGGCTGCCTGCAGGACTTTGTGCTTAGTGTTCCACTGCAAGAAGCGGACAACAAACCGAGGGGTCGCGTCCTCCCAGACCGGCTTTTTTCTGAGCGGTGCGCTGCAGCAATCCGTAGTATGTCAGTGGGGATTCCCAACTTTCCCACCAGTTATGATTTAATAGTCCACTTAAAAGTCCACTGCATTTTCCCCTTCTGTGCCTTCTTTCAGCTGATAAATCCGTATGTTTTGTTCTGCCGGTATTTATTTTCCATATACTCTAATTTGTCATTCATCTTTTTATTTTCCTGCAGCAGGTGTTTCATAGCTTGGACGGTTGTCACCTCTCTCTCTTCCAGCTGGTTAATTCTTTGTTCAGCCTGCTCAATGTTACTTACGGCCTCTCCTAGATTCTTTTGTATTTGTTTCATCTTAGATGTAAAGTTCTGAAATTCTTCTCTAAGTCCCCCGATTTGCTTGAAGATATCTTCTTTGAAGTCCGTAAGCATCGCTTTGAGGCTTTGTTCGATGTTACCCATGTCCATCTCTTGCTTTGATTTGTTTGTCACATGCGCCTTTGTCTTGTTTATTACTTGTAGCTCCTGAGGGCAAGCACCAGATCTCAAATTCATATAATTTGTCCAATTAATATTTAGTAACTTTACATTTTTCCGTGCTTACTTAACTCAGTTTGGAGACTTTTGGAGGTTTTGTGAAGAGCTTTACTCACAGGGGCATCACTTGCATGCATGTCAACCTGACGCAAACGCTATTTGAGTGCCCCAAAGAAAGTAACTGATATTAGAGGATAAGTGTGATGATATTTTTCCTGTTGTCATCAAATCTCATGTGCAGACAAACACTAAATGTATATGCTAACAAGTTTTCAATGTGTATCCACAGTCTGACATGTCTTAGTCTGTGTGCCGCAACACATCAGTGAGCCACACTGTGTCACTGGGTGACATGCTCCGTTATTACCCTGAACACATACACTGTTGGTTATTAAATATTAAACTAATAAATATCTGAGCCCTTTCAAACACGAAGCTAGCTGTTTGTAAAGCTTTACATCTTCAGTAGAAAAATTAGGCGTGTGCCTGAGAGCCACACAGAGGAAATCTGAAAATCATCATCTCTTTTGATCTATTTTGGGATTGGTTTAGCATAAGA
The DNA here is from genome assembly GCF_026936395.1 of Plectropomus leopardus. Classification (NCBI taxonomy): domain Eukaryota; kingdom Metazoa; phylum Chordata; class Actinopteri; order Perciformes; family Serranidae; genus Plectropomus; species Plectropomus leopardus. Next base: position 822,502 of record NC_142180.1, read on the forward strand.
AAGTTGCTAAAAACAAACACCATCTTTGTCTTTTAAGCACCAAAAGCTCTAATGACAGTAAATAAAAGAATTATTGCCACTACATGTTATCTGCTTCGAACCTGCCTTGCCTTGTTAACGGTGATGAAGTTGGACCAATCATCATTGTGCCTTCCTGTCTGTTTTCATTTGGTTCTGTTTCATTGGATCAGGGTATTCAACAGAAATTCAAAGGGATCCAGTTTCTAAAATTTCCTCCCAGCAAAGGTCTGAACCTCATATCTAAAATCAATATAATGATTAATTGAACATTTTTTAACTTGATTACGATTAATGAACAATTATTTTGCTTTTTGCTTTTTCTTTTTTTGTGGTTTGTTTTTTGCCCTCATAGTGCATTGACACAGTTTCATTTGACCATGGTGTTTTGGAGTGTAATAAACATGATTTATTATTATTTATTAAACTTTTCAGCATTATAGAAAAATAGCTCTATTTTAAACAAACTTCAGATTAATTTAAGCACATTGTGCTGATAATAGGCCAACCTCTCCTGACTGCAGGACTCTGACTTGAACTTCTGTGAATCTTCTGTGAAACATCTGTGCTATTAATCATTTTGCTTGGGGAAAAAAAAAACAACCTTTTGAGTAGGCCTACTTCTCCTCTAGCTGCCAACAGGCTGCCAACATTCCCAGTTAGAGAAAGTGTGAAAATAAGGTAATGTGCCTGTGGCCCCAGGCCCCCAAAACATTACACCTGCCCCTTGGTATTAATAACGAGATGAGACATGGAGCAACGTGTCCTGGTGTTTCTAAATAATTCCATCCAAAGTCTGATTAAACCTTAAACTAACACAATGTAGTTTGTAGAAGTCTTAAGAAGTCACTTTCCACCTTTGAAAATGTGGCTGTTTCAGACACTTTGGTGCTGTGGTGAGAAGCTCCACTCTGTTTGTCTTGCTCACTACGCTGCTGTTGGACCATCAGCTGTTTGATCCGTGATAATGAAATGCTGTGGAAGCACATACGACACAGTTGTCAAATACTCAGCTGTATTCTACAGTCAGTCCATCACTGCATTACGTGATTGTTCAACACTTGCACATTGCTGTCACTGCTGTTGCAGAGCGTGACACCAAGCCCAAAAGCGTGAGACATATGCCAGATGCATGGGAGTTGGCAGCCCTGGTGGGGAAAGGGTTAACAGAATTTTTAAACAACTAAAATAATCGACATAGGTAAGATTACGTGGGTTAGAGGTTCTGAATGTTGGTTCACATTATTTTTTGATCAATTGCCCAGCCCTACTCCGTAAAGGTAATTGTTCTCATTCTAACATTTTATTACAACGTGGCCACTGTTCGAGATAGGAAGACATTTCGGTCCAGATCCGGGCCGGGCTCCGCCAGTTAGTGATGTCTGGACTAAATGATCTCTTGTTCTCTCAGGTCCTGTCCTTGCAGCACAGCGGATCCAAAGACTCCTCTCAGTCCCAGTTTGCTTCCTATTGGAAGCCCATCCTCTCCATGGACGCCAACTTCTGGCAGAGATGGCTGCACATGCACCGCATTGCTATCATCCTTGAACATGACATGTAAGAAACATATCATTGTGTTTTACTCCTATAAGATGATTAGCACAGCAGGGACCACAGGTCACAGCCTTGCTGGTGTCAACTGGAGCAGATATCAGAGGCCTGCCTGAAGATAGAGGTCAAAGACAGCCTCATTATCTGCTGTATGTTTTACTGTTTATTCTGGTCAGTGCTTTGTGACATGAATCATTTTGTCCTTGCAGGCCTGTCCCCAAACACCTGCACACAGCTGGAAACAACGGGCGCTACAGCACCATTCAGTGTCGGATCTCCCACTCTGCCCTCACGTCACTGCTGAGGGACTGGAGCAGCTTTGTATTGGTGGAGGGATACTCGTACGTGAAACTCATCTACAGGTGAGACCACAGAGGCTGAAAGCTGACTTTTATCTGCAGGTGGAAATACCACATGGGCTCAAGGACTGTGGGACACTGTTGTTTTGTTTTGTTGATGATTTTGTCAAAGTGCTCCCAGCTAATGCCCACAAAAAGGCTCAGGCCAACATGTTGCAAACTAAAGCAATGGGTAACACTGCTTAATGTCCTTTTTATTCCTCAAAATGAGCGGTCCATGTTACACCAAAAATATTTCTGTTCCTGAACAAAATTGTCTCCATAGCTCGTTGGACCAGCCCCCCACCTCCTTCTACCTGGTCCGTCTCATCTCCAAGACTCCCTGCATGGTTCTCCGTCTAGGCTTCCCTATTGGGACACCAGCACATGTTAGAAACAAGGTAAGCCTCATTCCCACTGCACAAAAAAACCTGCTATCATCTACTAACATCTGGCTTTTTAATGCAATGAGAATGCGCACAATCAACATTCACACGCGGGTCAAATGACTCTGCAGTAGATACAGGTTTTTATCACCTCCAGCTCCAATCAGCATTGATGGGATTGCAACACCCGCATTAACTTGGTAATTTCAGCTCCTTAACAGGCAGATGCGGGACATGTTTGACTCACTCTACTACAGGCGATCCCGTCTTTATAAACATGATGTTGTCAGAGTTTGGTGCCCACTGTGTCAGAGAGGTGTTTGTGTTGGCAATGTATTGGATTTCATGTTACATTTTGTTTGTATTTAGTGTGCCTCAAAGTCAGCTTATTGTCTTATTTAGTGCATATTTCAAACAGTGCTTTAAACATAAGTGTGGACAATAACTCAGCAGTGGACATGAGGACTGTTGGTTAGCATGTTGGCCACATCTGTAAAGACTGTGTGTGGTCATCTGTCTTGACATCTGTGTTTTCTATCAGATTGTAGATGAGCTGCGAGAGCAGATCCTCAAACTTCGCTTCCCTCATCGTGTTCAGAGCAAAGAGGCCACACCCAAGACCAAGAGGAAGGTTGTTGGCCATCCTTCACCATCCAAATCCCCCTCTATCCCTGCTCCCAAACCTGCTCTGTCAGACAGACCCTGTGTGGTAGTGCTCTACAAGCCTCTGGAGAAGCTGCTCATAAGGTCAGAGTTCCACAGCAGCACATCGTGTGACCAAGGAAAGACAAAGAAGACACAATCTGCAGTGTCAGTTCTTTTCTTATTCGCAGACTCATAAGGTGTTTTTTTTTTTTTTTTGCCTTGACATATATCGACTGCTGTCTTCCTGCTGTCATCCTCAGAAGTTGTAAAAATAATATAAAAATTATAAAAATAATAATAACTTTGACAACATGATGTTGTTGTGACGTGTCCTGTCAGGTTTAACAGGACGACCACATCACCTGTTTTCCGACAGTTTCTTGAGGACAGCATCCCAGGTGTGGGACAATATGTATGCCCCCTTGTCCTTGTTTACTGTACTTAGGGCCTGTTTTCAGATCAGTGGCCTCCTGGTCCAACGGTGGTGCTTGTTGCTCTCTGTCTGGATGACTTTGGCCAAAGTCATCCCACACGCAGGATGCTGTCCTCAAGAAACTTTTGGACAACAGGGGGTAAACCTGTATAAAACAGCTGACAGGGCATGTCACAAGATCATGTGACTCTTTTGAGGAAGACAGCAGTTGAAACATTTTTGAGTAAAAACAAAAAACAACACTTTACTAGTCTGTTGATAAGAAAAGAATTAATATGTTTCAGAGGAGACTAGATGAACCTTTTTTGGACTACAATGCACACTGATTTTTGCTTGAATTGTTCCTCAGTGAAAAGTTATGGTTACAGCTGGCTGTGATTAGCAATAATTTGACCCACAGTGTCTCTCTGCTTGACACGTGAATGAATAAACCACAGATGCTTTGCAGGTACGAGAAGCTCCCGTTGGACTTCAGAACTCCTTTCATTTTCAACATGGAGAACTTTCCTCAGCCCTCAAACAGTTCAGTCCCCCTCAGCATGGCAGCCAACCGAATGGCCTCGTCCACCCTGGCCTCCCTGTCCCGGTACTTCCTGCACCAGCGCTGGGTGTGGGCCGTGCACAGCAGCCAAGGACCAGCTGTGGCCATGCAGGCCGTTGCTCACATCCTGTCCATGCTCTCTGAGTGAGTTCATACACTTCAGCTGGGTTTTTGTTGTGCCCATACTACATAAGTATATTCAAATTTGTTCAGAAAATGAACAAATTTACTGATAGATATCAGAAAACAGCAGTTGTAGTAGCAGGTTTAGATTGGAGCCAAAAATACCACACAGAGGAGCAGGTTTCATGTTAGATAAGTTGCTTTGTGACGTGTAGGCTTAAATCTCTTCTGATGTCTGTGAAGGATCCGCATATCAGAAGGCTTTCACTTTGCTGCCAGTGGAGAGGGCATTGTTAACATGGTGATCGAGCTGCCCATGAAGGTAAACTCTCTTCCAACACTGAATGCTCAGGTTTTCCATTTGCACCATGGAGATGGGTGTACCTTCAGCTATAATTTGTATGCACATCATATACCTCATTTAATTTCACTGACTGTATTTTATTTTTAGGGCATGTCAGGGGACACACACAGAGAGAGTCACTCCTGTATCGTTCAATACATCCTGTTTCCACCTCACTCCACATCTACCAAGGACAGGTAAGACTGGCAGTAATCACCTGTGTAGAACACCTGATTTTAATGACTGGTCAAACTAACATAAAGATGAAGCACCTTATTTATTAGACTGGGGTGCTAACACTGAAGGGCTGTGCAAGAGAAAAAACAAAGGAAGGCAACATCATCTAGCAACTCACTGTACTGGCCAATCAGATATGTGCAACTGCACATTCTTAGTTGATCGCTTCATAACATGAGTGTCATACATTTTTATTTTTTTTAACCTTGGCCATAGCAAACAAGTGATGGCTGGTGTTACTGTATATTCCAAAAATGCGAAATCCCTCCTTATAGTATGTTTTGTGGTGGACACTACCAAAGCAGTGGCTACAACCTGTACAGTGTGGGGAAGTGGAGCACAGTGTGTCGACAGTTTAGCGTACAAAATGTATAAAAGTATATCTATAGTAAGTGACCATCCATTTAAATTTTTGGGTGTTGAAGGAGGCACTTCTTTATTATAGTTATCACTGTAAAGGTTCTGATATTGGTACTGGTATTGTTATTTTCTAAATGATACCCAGCTTTAGTGGTCATAGATTCAATTCACAAATGAGAGAAGGAAAATGTACATTCTCACATTACATTAAAAAAATCCTAAAAGTTATCCTATGTTTTGGACTTCCCCCTTCTGAACTCGACCCACACAGTTCTGAACACCAGTGAGGACAGACCTCAGCAGGAATCAGAGGTGTGGCACCAGCCGCTGCAGTGTCTGCCAGGGAGGTGCTTTCTAGCTACCATCCACTGTTCATTTTGGCAGCTATGCTTGATTAGTTTTGAGACAAAATAGGACTAAGAAAAGTCGAAGAAAATTCATAACATTTTAGTCAACTCTTATCACTGTGCATCTAGAGGCGGTGTGATCGGGTGACTGGGTGTGTCTTAGCCCCCCTCACATTCCAGGGAGGAAGCACTCAGGCCAAAAGTGGGGTTCAGTTCCTCTTTAAGTCTGATCTGCATACCTTGGCATTCACATTAAACTTTCCTTCATGACTGCTGGCACCAAGTACATCTGTTAACCTGTTGTCTTTTGTTTTTTTATGGGACTCCAGCTTCTCCACTGATGATGACAATGACACAGAGGTGGAGGCTGTAGACGTGGACACAGAGCTGAACCTGGTGACGGAGTGCTGGGTAGAACCACAGAGCGGCATAGTCATGAACTGCATGGACCAGCATCGCCACTTTCAGGGCCTCAAGTACCAGGAGATCCCTCAAGCAGTGTGTATAGCTAATTTATCCAGCAGCTAGCCCCAGAGTGATAGTCTACCCACAAACTCATTCACACTGACAGAGTTAAGGGTGGGACCTGTGACCTGGAGGTGATGGTCTAAATCTGTGTGTAGGCAAAGAGCTCAGTTTACAACACTACAGATCATCTGTCTTTTTGGTTATTTGAAGTTAATCAGGTTATGTTTAATAGTGACCTGCTCTGTGGTTATAGATCTATCCAAGGGACCTGGCCTGTATGTCCACCATGATGACCTTTGAGTATCTGAGTCAACTGTGTCAGAATAAGGACCAGGTCTGCTCACTGCCAGCTGTACTCAAGGATGTGAGAGGTAATAATACACTCTGCTCTCTCAGCTCTTGTACAGCTGCAAAGAATTTAGTGATTTCACTGTCTACAATCCATATTATAATAAGATTCAAAACATCCAGAGAAAAGTCTGTACGTTAAGGGGCAGCGCTGAAAACCAACATTGAATGTCTCCCTCTGCTGGAATGCACTGTGTATGCTTTGATGTTGTGACTTACAATGAACCCCTCCTGTAGGGTTCCTTTGTGACAGTGCCTATTTACACACTGAAAGAGGGCATCTGACCTGAAATGTCTGTGTGGCAATAATAAAAATTATAATCAAAGTGCTATCCTGATCTTTACAGCATTAATAGAATATTTCATGTGATAAATAAACCATAATGTACATTACAGCAGTATTGCTGCTCTGTAGCAAATACCTAAAGCAAAAATCTATTGTAGTCACTTTTTCCATGCTTCTTGTCTTCTTATGAATATGGCCTTTGAGCCTCTTAGATACTTTCAATGTGAAGTGTCTGTGCAGGTTTAAAAAAAACAAAAACACTGAATGGAAGCAATTAGAACTAAGTGGATTAGTTAATTTTCTGCCAGTGTACCAAGATATTTGTGTACGTGTCCCCTGAAGCTACTGGCTCTGTCAGATGTAATGTGAAGTCTGTGTATTGGTCTTCTAAAAAGGCAAAGCCTTTGTATATTGAAGGATCGATTTCCTGTGTGTGTGTGTGTGTGTGTGTGTGTGTGTGTGTGTGTGTGTGTGTGTGTGTGTGTGTGTGTGCACGCGCGCGTGCGTGCGTGTGTGCGTGTGCGCAGGAGAAGCCCCGCCCTCTGAAGACAGCATTCACATGGTTCCTTTCCAGTTTGACCTCATTCAGCTGCTCCCCAAATGCCAGCAGGTGGAGATCTTCTTCCTCACATTCAGTGCAGGTACCATACTCATGCTGTGCATCAGCACAGTTTACGCTTCTCAGCAATGAGAATGATTTGATTTGACTCTTTTATATGGCACTCAATTACTGGATATTAACACAAGTTAGATAATTGACTAAAAACTGACTAACAGCCTACTAACATATGACACATACTGGTTTTGAACTGCCTGTGGGATTAATGAACAGGCTATGGTGCTGACCTCTCCCGACTTCTGTCGGTTCCTGCTTAGGCTATTTAAGTATATTTTCAAATATCAGCTATGGTAATTGTGGCTAATATTGGGCAAAGATGATAACATACGACTTCGAGTCACTCTTCAGGATAAGGAAATCTTCAGACTACTTTGTAAATTAGTTTCCTGTTGTCTCTGCTAACTGGCTGGTGGATGCTTTTAAATGTTAATTTCATAAAAAATATCAAGAAAAAAGTGGCAAAGATGAGCTCCAGTTACAGTCCGACTGCATGGACAAGCAAGACCGTCAGTACAAGGGTAAAAGTTGCATGCATGAAAGTTTAAATAGAATAACATAAAATAAATAAAAGATCAATGTAATGTACAAACAAACTGTACAAGAATACATAGAATAAAAAATAGAGGTACAGTGCAGTAGATGGAAGTTAAAGTGACAAGGTGACACTGTGAATGGTAGCAGTAGTTGTGTAGACGGTACAGTGAGCAGTGCAAATTCTTTATTATGAAATAGTGTGCAGTAGTAGACCGAGGTATACTATGATACAAGGTGCAATGTAGTTGAAGAAGATGGATAGATGTGGTATTAGAAGAATGTCAAAGTAAACATTAAAGTGCAGAAGTACATGTCATGTTATGTCATGTTAATAATACACTGTAGAAAATAAGTGTCAGAGTCTATATTGACAATGTTTGGATTGTGGATTGAGGGGAGTATCAGTGCAGTCACAGCGTGTGGCCTCCGCTGCTGTTATACAGTCTGATGGCGGTGGGCACAAAGCGCTGGCTGAATGCGCTGCCCATCTGCCACAGCTCGTCATGGAGAGGGTGAGAGGGATTTTCCAGGATTGCCTGGATTTTGTCCATGTTCCTCTCAGCCACAGTCTCCATATTGTCCAGATGAAATCCTACCACAGATCGGGCATTCTTAACCAGTTTATTGATCCTGCTGACCTCACCAGCCTTGTTGCCACCCCACCAGCACACCACAGCAAAGAAGAGTGTGCTGGCTACCACAGACTGGTAGAAGATCCTCAGGAGTTTGCTGCAGACACCAAACGATCTGAGTCTCCTCAGGAAAAACAGCCTGCTCTGTCCCTTCCTGAAGAGTCCGTGATGTGAGACCAGACCAGTTTATTGTTAATGTGGACCCCAAGGTACCTGTACGAGTCCACCCTTTCCATTTCCTCCCCCTGGATGATGGCGGGGCCAGGGGGCCCCCTTGTTCCTCCGGTAGTCCACCACCACCTTCTTGGTCTTGCTGATGTTGAGCTTCAGGTGGTTGCTGATGCACCATGTGATGAAGCTCTCAATCAGTCCTCTGTACCTCCCCCGTCGCCGTCGCTGATACATCCAACAATGGAGGAGTCATTGAAAAACTTTTGAAGGTGGCATGAACCAGAGTTGAATCAGAAGTCTGAGGTGAAGAGGTGAAGAGGAAAGGCGCCAGAACAGTTCCTTGGGCTACTCTGGTGTTGCTTGTTACAACCTCAGAGACACAGCCGTCCACCCTGACGTACTGCGGTCAGGCTGTGAGGTAGTCCAGGATACAGGCTGTGGTGTTGGGGTGCAATTGCATCTCCAGCAGCTTGTCCCCCAGGAGGCAGGGCTGGATGATGTTAAAGGCACTGCAGAAGTCAAAGAACATGACTCTCACAGTGCTTGAGCGGAGCGTGAGCAGAGTCCTCAGGTGCTGAAGAACCAGCCTCTCAAATGTCTTCATGACATGTGACGTGAGTGCCAAAGGTCTGTAGTCATTGAGAGCGCTGGGACGTCCTTTCTTCGGTATCCGGACGATGCAGGTCTTCCACAGGTTGGGCACCATCATCAACCTCAGGGAGAGGTTAAAGAGGTGCTGAAAGACTCCTGCAAGCTGCCTGGCACACACCCTGAGGACCTTGGGGCTGATGTTATCCAGCCCACTTGCTTTGTTGGTGCGGAGTCTGAAGAGAGTGTCTTCTAGTTGTCTGTTGGAGCTGCTGGCAAGTTCTTGGCCTCCCTCAGCTTCCTCTTTAGCTCCTTCTAGACAGCCCTGAGCTCATCCTGGTCCTTAGCCATGAAGGCCCTCTTCTTCATGCTGAGAAGGCCTTTAATGTCCTTATTTATCCAGGGTTTATTGTTGGGGAAGCAGCGAACCTTTTTTGTTGGGACAGTGTTGTCCTCAGAAACATATGTAGTCTGTGATGCAGTGAGAGAGACCTTCAATGTCATCACCCTAGTCCCCTTTAAAAAGTTCCAATAGACCAAACCTTTACAGTCCTTATGCTGGCCGCCTGCTGTTCCACCAGTGGCCTGTAGGTGGTATCCAGGTGAACCAGGTTATGGTCTGATTCCCCCAGAGGAGGGAGAGAAGAAGAGCTGCATGCTCCCTTCACGGTGACATACAGGAGGTCCGGGATTTTATTCCCTCTCTTTGCACAGTCCACATACTGTGTAAAGTTTGTCAGGACAGGAGATAGAGAGAGACATGATTAAAATCGCCACTGATCAGTATGAGGGCGCTGGGATGCTGTGTTCGGAGTCCCGCGATCACACCGTGGATGACGTCACACGCCCTGGCTGATGGTGGGACGTAAACCGCAAAAGCAATGGCATGTGAAAACTCACGCGGTAAATAATACGGGCGCAAACCATAGATCCATGGCGCAAACCCACCGCTTTAATTTTCACATCAGCGGTACAGACACTCTCCTTCACAGTTACATGTCCGGAATTACACCATTTAGAGTTAATAAAGACAGCAAGACCCCCTCCTCTCTTCTTATCCCCCCTGTCCGATTTGACCAGCGTGAAACAAAGCGTGGAGCAAAGAAAGCTGCACTCCCTGAAGACACGCTAGCTGTTTACTAACGCCGTCCGTTCTTCCGTCTTGTTGGCGAGTGACCTCACGTTCCCCATAATGATCGATGGAAGAAAAGGTTTAAATATCCTGTCCCTCTCCATCCTCTCTGACTTTAGCGCCGGCTTTGTTCCCCCGGCGCGTCCCTCTCCGTATCTCCTCAGGGATGCGTGCAGAGGGAGTCCGGCTCCATGTTTGTAGTGGAGAGATTCCTCCTGTGTATGTGAGCATAGTTAACAAAACAAAAGTCCCTATAGAAACGACTAACTCCACCGCTAAATATCTCAACTAAAACGCTGCAGCAATACAAAGAATTCAGCGCAAGACAATAAAAAATCACTAGAGAACCGAGTCTGACCTGCTGCAACAGGTATATATATGTATATATATATATATATATATATATATATATATATATATATATATATATAGATATATATCAGAGTTGTTTCTCATCTGCTCTCTCTCCTGTGCATTTCTCACTCAATGTAATGTGTAGATTTGTTTGGCTGAGTAGCATCATGTGAAATAATTTTACTCATGCAATCGGTTTGTGAGTGTCTTGTCTATGAAACAGTGCATCAAAGTCTGCGCTGGTTAAATTAGAAATGCTTTGTCAAATGTATGAATTTTTAATGAATTTATTAATTTTCAGTAATTTATCAGTTGCAGTTCTGGGTCTGAATACAACAGGGTCTGGGCATGTATCTGGGGGATGGAAAGGGGTGGCCAGTTAAAAAGGCGGACACATTTTGTCATTTTGCTAACAAGGGGGGTGAGATTACATCCCTCCAACTGACTCTTGCAGATATACATATAGAAATACAAACTTCTCAGTAGAAGTTTATTTAAATGGATTGTACTTGGATAGTGCTTTTCTGGTCTTATTGACCACCCAAAGTGCTTTCACACTAAATTTTAAAATTCACCTATTTACAGACACACTCACACTGGTGGCCGAGGCTACCACACAGGGTGCCACCTGCTATTCAGTAACCATTCACACGCGCTCACACTCCGATGACACGGCAATCGGGAGCAATTTGGGGTTCAGTATCTTGCCCAAGGATACCTCGATCTGTTGCCCGAAGGAGCCGGGGATTGAACAGTTGACCTTCCGATTAGAGGACAATCCGCTCTACCTCTGAGCCACAGCCACCCATTTACTCTTCTAAGAAACAGGAAGTGTTTCTTGTTGTAATGTGTGTCTTCACCTTTTCTGTCTGTAGCAGCGGAGAGTGACGAGCAGATGCACAGCTCACCCTGTCTGCCCAATGAGCTGCTGCTCAGTCTCTTCCACAGCAGCCTGGAGCACGAGCTCAGTGACCGAGAGATTCCCTTAGCTGACAGCGACCACGCAACCTTCATGCACCATATCATAGAGCGAGATCGAGACGGTCACGTTGCTCCTTTCACCTTACCTGTGATTAAAGGTCAGTCATGTCTATACATCTTATCTCAGCTGTTGTTCAAGCAATTTATGTGACTTTGTAAAAGTGTGATTACATGTTGTATCTGATGTCCAATTTTATACAGGAAGGGCTTCCTGTATGTATCACAGTTTCTGCTTTTCTGTTGTGCGTTATGTCAGAGGAGTGTGTAAAGCCTCCAGACAGACAGGACACCATGACGTCCTTCCATACCACTGGAAGCAGCAAAGAGGTGATGGGATCTACCAGCACTTTACAGGTAATCTCATCCATTAGAAAACTTGCATATCCTAGTGCTTAAGTCATACTCACAAGTCAGTCATACATGTTTCAAGACTTTATGCTGTATATAGTACAATCCCAGCTCCAAGAAAGTTGGGACACTGTAAAAGGTAAAATACAGAATGCAATGATTTTCGAGTTCTTTTCTACCTGTATTCATCTGAAAACAATAAGACTACAAGATATATGATAGTACAACTGAAATACTTTTTTTTTTTTTATAAATATATACTAATTCTGAATTTAATGCCTGCTGCAATATGTTCAAAAAGTTGACAAAGGGGCAACTAAAGACTGGGAAAGTTGTTGAATGCTCAAAAAACGTCTATTAGGAAGACTCCACTGGTAACAGATTATGATATCATGGTTGGGTCTGAAAGGAGCAAACATTCCAACAGTTTAGTGTTTAGTGAGTTTCTCAACGCAGACTCAGAGGCTCTCTGCATGTAAACCAACATTGATTGGCCTATGACTATTGACTCCTCAGGCTGCACTGCATAAAAAACCAACATGATAGTATAAAGGATATTACTACATGAGCACTTTGAAACATCATAGTCAATAAACATAGTTCTTCGCTGCATCTACAAATCCAAGTTCAGACTCTACCATGCTTAGAGTGCATTTAGTAATTTTACACCTATCACTATTGCAATATGACATGCTATTTTTACCATTATTGCTGTGCATCTCTCCCCCTCTCTATCTCTTTCTCTTTTGTCATTATTGTATTTTAATTGTTATTTACGACATTTATTGCACGTCTGTCCGTCCTGGAAGAGGGATCCCTCCTAAGTTGCTCTTCCCGAGGTTTCTTCCTTTTTTTCCCCCCGTTACAGGGTTTTTTTGGGGGAGTTTTTCCTTAGGCGATGTGAGGGTCTAAGGACAGACTTATGCTGAATGCTGTAAAGCCCTCTGAGGCAAACTGTGTTTTGTGATAATGGGCTTTATAAATAAAATTGACTTGAAAGTGAAAGCCAGCAACATCAACAACAACATCCAGAAACACGGCCGACTTCCTTGGACCTGAGCTCATCTGAGATGGACTGACATAAAGTGGAAAAGTTTGCTGTGGTCTGACGAATCCACATTTCAGATTCTTTTTGGAAATCATGGATGCTGTGTCTTCTTGGCTAAAGAGGAAAAGGAACATTCAGATTGTTGCCAACTCAAAGTTCAAAGCATCTTTGATGGTATTGGGGGTGTTAGTGCCCATGGCATCATGACATGATATATATACACATATACAATGTATAATCAAATTTTCCAACAGAATAAGGGGAATAAGAAATAGAGGCCCATCTCTAATGTAAGTCTGTTTCAAATGTTTCTGTGGCTCCATCTGGTTCTGTCAGTGGTTTCTGTATAAACAGTGCCTGACCTTGATTGGATAATTTATGGTGGATAATCTTGAGCTTCACATGCTAAAATAATAACATCTAAAGATGTTTCCATTGAAAATCTGCAGCGGGAGCTGTGGCAGGAGCTGTGTGTAAAAGTTCTTCTGTAATGCATCCTTGCAGTGCAGTAATACTGTAAACATGTGTTTCCTCTCTGTCTTTGTAGAGTTTCAGTAATGCCGACCTTGTGGATGAAGAACCCTCGCTAGGGGAGAGGAGCAGCTCCATGCCACAGTGGAGGTGCTATGCCAAGTACATCAGCTCCCAGCAGATTCTCCTCACCTTCCTACCTGCTTCCTTCACAGGTCCATCTTGGATTTGGTTTAGTATCCCGTGGTTCTCAGGTTTTCACCGCATTCTTCATGATAAAAAACAGTTAAATGTGGGTGATTTGTTTTTTTTGCAGATGTTCTCATGTTGATGGCGTCAGGGCTGGACACAGAGCCTCAGAGCAATGTTAGCACGCAGGAGGATGACACTCTGACTCCCAGCAACAAATCACAGGCTGACTCCCTGTCTGGCTCCATCAGTGGGCTGGAGAGGTCTGAGTCAGGCCTCAGTCTGGCCAGTAAATTGCGGAGGAGCTCCAGCAGCGGACACTTCACCACCAGGTCCCCTATGCTCTCACCACAGTCCGAGGACCACACTGGAGCGACTGATTCCCTGACTCTGGACCAGCACAGCTGGGACAGCAGAGTGTCAGAGACAGAGACTGGGACCTCAGGCTCAGGTCAGTTTAACGCTCTTATCCAGAGTTGTAGGCAAAACATGTGATGTCTAGTCAAAAATGTTCAAAGATCAAAGTTAAGCAACACCACACACTAATTGTTAGCACACTGATATCTTACATGTTAACACAAGTATATTACATGAATATTTACGCTTTTTAACTTTCCAGATGTGGGAGAAAAAGAAGGAGTCCAATTCTCTGAACCACAGAAGGCAGATTTACACATCAGCTTCATCAGGCAGGTCTCCCAGCAGAGTGCCAGTGACAACAGTCAATTAAAGTGTCCAGTCTATGTCTACAACTGCTCTCTGGAGCAACTCAAGGAGCAGCTGGTACATTCCAACTCCAGCCGCCAGCCCAAGGATATCTTCTTCAGGTACTGAAAGACAAACACAGGCTCCAAACATAACTGGTAGCATCTGAAAAGGTTTTTAATGAATTACAGACTACAGACTAGACCAATCTGATCGTATGTGAGCTTATTCACTCTTCAGACATCATGTCTGTCATAAAGTGGGCCTGTCCCGTGATCAGCTCAGGTCAAACATTTCAGGGTCCAGCAGCTTGCTCAGATGTGTGCGGGCTGTCAGCTAATTCCTAAATTACAAGTGAGGTAGAAAACATTATTTATCTTTGCAGTGAGAATTTTGAATTATTGCAAGCTTCCTATATCTTTAATTTAATAAGTAATAATTTGTAGTTTGGGCAATCGTTCTTATCAGTACTAACAATATTGTACTCACCAAGGTCATTTCTGAGATCTGGCACCACAGTGACAGTCAAGTTGTGTGGAGCAGATAATCTGTGAATGGACAATATTTAGTCTAGTTTTTGATACTAACTTCCCTTGTACTGAAAGAAAGAAAGAAAGAAAGACTCAGAGCTTACAGGTGGATGCTGCAGTAGAGATGGGCTTTGAAATGCTGTTTGAATAGCAGGAGCAGCAAATGTCAGCATAGCTTTGGGTGAGCAGTGTGGCAGCAGGCAGGGCAGCAGATAAACCAGAGCTCCGGCAGCTTAACTCCACCACCGCGATGATCTGTGTGTGTTCGATATGTGTGGCAGTCAGAGTGGTATGTCGTGAGTGTAGCAGATTGGATTTGAGTACCTGAACTAGCTCACAATCTTCACTTCATTTGTGTGTGTGTGAGAATTAGGATTTGATGGTATAGAACTCTGTTATTATGATATTGTATTTGAATCTTGCCTAATGCCCATGTGTATTATGATATGTGAAATATTCCGGAAAATGAATTCAGAAACTGTCCCAAGAAGGAAGGAGATCTCAATCCCAAGTTTTTCCTGTGCTTTCCTCAGTGGTGGAAAGAGTTTCTGAACTCAACTGAGTCAGCAGAATCCCTCTGTGTCTTTAGAGAATGTAGCGGTATAAATAGGGGATGTATTAATTAATTAGCAATTTATTAAAATTATTAATTAATTAATAAATCATTGTAAGTACGACTCATAATGCAAAATTATGACCCAGAAACATGAATTGGTATTAAGATGAAGTGGAGTAATGGGACTCAACTTCGGCTATCAGGAACAATAAGTTTACATTAAAAATTAGAGTTTAAAAACCTCGGAGCACCACCCAATACAATAGAAAGGTTGATAGACCATTTTACCATAAAAATTAATCTTATTTGAAGTTTGCTACAGAGTTCTTTTTCCAGGTGTACAGGGGCCTGATATTATACACACACAATCACAAGATCAAGTCTTTATAAATGACAGTTTTATTAAACTACTCACTACACAGCAAAAGTACTCCTAAAAGACTACAAATGAATGAGTTTAAGAATAAGTATGGATAAATGATGGAACAGTGAATACAGCAAAGACACAAAGTGAATAAAATGACTAAATGAACAACAAACTCAGAAATGAAGCAACAACCAAAATGAGGGGATGAAGACCCGTGAGGAACAGAATTAGGTGTGACATCTGTACTTGATCAGGTGCACTGAAATAGTGCACGATGATCAAGCAGATGAAAAGTTAAGATTAAAGAAAAGTCAATGTCAAGCATCGATCATCAGCAGAGAGGAAACCTATCCCATAAAACATTGAAGGAAAAGATAAAGAAGAGGCCTGATCAGAGAATAACCCATAATTGTATTAATGGGAGATCCCAACCTAGGTCTAACACTTCCTATGTGTCATTATCATTTAAGAGCATCAACCCCATAAAAGCACAGGAAAGATCGTTTCACTTTCCTCAGAAGTCTCGATGCCAGGGAAAAGGTTCACTCTGGAAAGTTGCTGTGCGGCCTTTGTGAGGACACTGGACGGGCAGCTCGGTTACGCTCGTGTGGTTGCCGGTTTCTGTAATGTAGAGATCTCCTGTATCTCCTTGAGTCTTTGCAGGAGCTCAGTTGACAGCGCCTTGCCCCAAATGAGTTGTAAGTTAACTCAAAATGTTGGTAGGGCAGTTAAATCTGTTGTAATTTAGTTCTGCTTACAAGAGTCATAAGTTCAACAAGGCAGTTAGGTCCATTAGCTGACCCCGAGGGTCATCTAAGGAATCTCCAAAAGAAGTTTCAGTTTTGGGTAGGCATTTGATTATCTTCTCATTAAGAGATGTCCTCATCATCCACTATAAGAATAAGTAAGTAAAGCTTTATTTATATAGCACGTTTTAAAACATGCACTTAGAAAGCGCTTTACACAACACATGTACACACACTTAGAATAAGTAAGTAAAAGGATTAATCAAGTTTCAGTAAATTGCAGTATGGAACACAGTACAATGAGGGACAGACAAGACCAAAATAAAAACATATCACATGGAGTTGCTTTATAGGAAGACTTGAATATTATTATTTTTAGTGTATGCTTAAAACAGTCAAAATACTCTGCAGATCTGATGGAAGGTGGAAGATTGTTCCAGAGAATCACGTTTAGTTATCCAGTTGAAGCAGGGGATGGATAAGAGGCCAGCTTTTTAGGATCAGAGTGATCAAGAAGTAGAATAAGTAACAAGGAGATCAGTAATGTAACTGGGGCTAAGGTCGTGCAGTGCTGTGTATGTTATCACAAGATCTTGAGACCAATTGTTTAGTTTATTTTCAAAACAACTTGCAGGTATAGTCAAACGATGAGCACTGTCAATATAACAGATATAAATATCAATATTAACAAATGAGAGACATGTTTTACATTCCCTTGACAAATGTAATCAAATGTAAACAAAATAAATATTATACAGCTTTACTACTACTGACAGAAACCACAACAGATACAAGAAGGAAAAAAAAAACCCTTTCCCATGGGTCTTTCTCCAACTTCCATTACACATATACAAAGTTTCCTACATATGCACTATAAAATAAATAAATTAATAGGTTTAACAAAGGAGTATGAATACAAATTCATATCATATTTCTAGCTAAGTTGAGTGACTCCTCCCTTGCCTCAAGCATAACATGTCCTGCACCATTCATCCTAGCAACAGAGAGCTCCAGAGATAAAATCTCAATTAAAAAATAAATCCACTGTTGAACGGAAAGATTGTGTGGTAGTTGCCACTGGATCGCAACATCTTTTTAGCAGCAGTGCATGCAGATAACCATAGTAGCCTTTGAGTACAGTTAAAGGTCTGTTTTGAATCATCATTGAGCAGCAGACATGCTGGAGAACAGTTTTTACACCCGAAGTTCGACATAGACGATTTGTAATTTGTTCCCAAAAAATGTTAACTAATGGACAGTCCCACATGATATGCAAGAAAGTCCCAAACTGATTTAAATCACACAGGGTACAATTTGGAGAAGTAGAAATATTTATTATATATTGTCGCTATGGGGTCAAATATGTTTGGTATATAAAATTGAGATTTGTTAATTTATGATTTAAGCTTTGTGAAGAACAGGATACATTTCTCCAAACTCTAGTCCAATCTATTGATGATTCAAAGCAGATTTTATTCCAACTCATTAATATACCAATCGGAGGTTGTGTGTGTTCTAACAAAGCTCTATAGATTACTGAGACCTGTCCTGTAGGTAATTCTAATAATTTCTTAATTAGGTTTACTATTGGATGAATAATAAGTTGTCTGTCACTTACAATATTTGCAGCCCGTATGGCAGAATGTAACTGCAGATATAGAAAGAAGGAGTTGGATGACAAGTTGTATGTTTCCTTTAAGTTCTGAAAGCTTCTTAAACCTGAGTCATTTATAATTTCTCCTAAGTTATGTATACCAGCATTGTACCATTGTGGTGAGGTAAAATATTGTCCTCCAGACTTAAATAGATTATTATAAAATATTGCTGTATTGACATGCCATTGTGACTTCCAGTTAAATACTTAAATACTCAATTTTTCGGAAATTTTGAATTGCATAGGCTATTATTTGACTGTACTTCAGTCTGCATTTTCTAAGCGAGAGGCCTGTAAATAAAATATGATTCAAGTAAATCAGTTCAACCGAAACTCTCTAAATATTAAGCCATGGAGTTGAGGTATTTCCTGTTACCAGTTTATCAATGGACGAAGTGTAAGTGCCTGGAAATAAAACTTAAAATTACGTATTGATAATCTACCAAACTCCTTCCTTCTTTGTAAGGGGACCAGTTTTATTTTTGGTCATCTGCCTTTCCATAGAAATGTAATAATGATACTATGTATTTTTTCCCAATATCTAGGAGGAAGTGAAAGAGGTAACTTATAGTTGCAGAAGTTTTTTCTAGGAAGCACATATATTTCAATAATTGAGATTCTGATAAGAAAATAGGTAAGTTATACCACCTTTCCAAATCAAGTTTAATCATATTAAGAGTTCTGTTGTATTTTTTCTAACGAAGCATGTACATTTATTCCTAAATATTTAAAGTGAGAAACAACCGGAATTTCAAGACTTGCACATTCTGCTTTGCTTATGGAATTCAAAGGTAGTAAGAAAAGACTTAGCCCAATTTACTTTATAACTGCTCAAAAATATTAAGGATGCATGTTAGAGATTTCTTTATATCAGATAAAAAAGGCGAACATCAGCAGCAAAAAAGGATATGTAATATTGCTGCGATTTAATTTTTATTGGTGTAATACTTGATAACCTAATTGATTGTGCCAAAGGCTCTAATGATAAGATAAATAACATTGAGGAGATCAGGTTTCCTTGATGACTACTCTGACTTATTTCAAAGGTTGAGGAACATACATTACATGTGACAACACTGGCTGAGGGGTTCAAATAGATAGTTTTTACCATGTCAATAAAGTTAGACCCCAAACCCATATGACTCAATACCGACCATTAGAAAGGCCACTCAAGGCGGTTGAAGGCCTTTTCAGCATCGACTGACAATATTGCAGATGATGTCAGATCATTGGAAGCATCAAGAATATGAATAGACGACGTAAATTATCAGCTGATAGGCGCTTTTTACAAATCTACATTGGTCTGGATGAATCAGTTTGGGCAAATATTTTCTCCAGCTGACATGCAAGCATCTTTCAGAACAATCTGATATCTGCATTTAGCAAAGAGAGTGGATGATAGTAAGCACAGTTAGCTGGATCCCTGTCCTTTTTTAACAGATGTGTTATTAGTGCTGTATCTACATCTCTTTCAAGATCCTTTCTGAATAGCTGCTGTAAACATATCCAACATTGGTGGACCCAAAAGGCTCCAAAATTTTAAATATACCTCTGGATGGAAACCATCAATTCCAGGTGATTTACTCTTATTCATTTTCCCTAGTGCTTGTTTAAGTTCCTCAAGTGATAGAAGAGCACCTAATATAGATGCTTCCTCTGTTGATAATGTAGTCAAATTCAGTTTCTCAAGAAAATTCTCCCTGTCTGATACTGAAGATTTATTGTGTGTATACAGCTGTCTGTAGAAGTTACAGAATGTTTGATTAATCACCTTAGGATCAGTCAATGTAGTTCCGAACGTAACCAGGGGCTACAGACTCCAGTGTGCATCCACTCCACTCTGTTTTAACGGGATAGCGCAGTCGCGGGCTCAGGGAAAAAGCTCACATTCTGCGAGAGGAAATCATAACTCTGCAATTCGAATGGTACTGCCAGAGCAGAGCCAATGCGGTTTCTATTCAAGGTTTTTTCTGGTTCCGAAAAAGGGTGGGGGTCTACGGCCAATTTTAGACGTCAGTGCTCTGAACAGATACATGAAAAAGTACACGTTCAGAATGCTGACACGCGGCTCTGATACATTTTGTGCATTCAGGCGATTGGTTTATATCCATAGACCTGAAGGACGCTTATTTTCACATTCCTATTTATCCACCTCACAGACAATACCTCCGGTTTGCCTTCAGGGGTGTAACATACGAGTATCTGGAACTCCCGTTTGGTCATTTACTGAGCCCACGCATGTTTGTGAAATGCACCGAGGCAGCCATTGCGCCCCTCAGGGAAGAGGGGATGCGCTGGGAACATACATAGACAACTGGCTGTTAGAAGCGCAGTCGCCCGAGCGACTCCAGGCGCACACTGGACTGCTCATTTCACAGCTGGCTTCACGATAAACTGGGAAAAGAGTGTTTTGATTCCGACTCAAAATTTTCATAGGCATGTCCCTAAATTCAATCACGTACAAAGCGTGTCTGTCAGCAGAAAGGGTGAGAGCCTTCCAGGCTTGTCTGGTACTTTTTCACAGGGGGGCGATGTTAAAGTTCAGAATGTGTCTTAGGCTGCTGGGCCTTCTGGGGCTGATGGCATCAGCGCTGGCAGTCATTCTGTACGGCCGCTTGAACATGAGGCCGTTTCAGCGGTGGGTGGCGTTGCTCAGATTGAACCCCACATTCCATGGTCAGCGCCAGGTTTTATTAACCTTGGCATGCGTCCTCGCTCTGCGCCCTTGGAGACGTACAGCATTTCTGACTGCAGGCGTTACCAGGGGAACGATCCTGGTGAGGAAAGTTATTAAAGCAGACGCCTCTCTCGGGTGCTGGGGTGCCACGCACGAAGGCAGGACAGTGAATAGCTCATGGAGTTCACAGATGCAGTTTGTTCACATAAACTGCCTGGAACTCAAGGCTGTCTCACTAGCGCTCAAACATTTCTTGCCTTTTCTTGTTTTTTTTTTTTTTTATGACTTGCAATTTTTTTTAATACACAAATGAAATTGTGTTTACAATATAAATTGTGACAAAAGACCAGAAAGCAAACCCCTCCCCCCACCCTCCATAACAGGAAGGGGCATTCTACTTATGGAGCGGTCTACCTCTCATGGTTGAAAAGACGACGTAAAACCAAGCTCACCAACACATTAGCAAAAATAGGAATAACTGGAGAAGCAACATGAATAAAAACCATTCTGTAGAAAAAGGAAAACATCTCCTGGGAGAGTTAAAGATGCCAGCAATAAAAACAAATACTAGAATCACAGCCCATATGTTGTCCCTGTTCAACACAAACAATATGCATCCACTTGTTCTTCACACTTTCACATAGATTGAGTCGATGTACATGTTCCACTTTAGACAATATTTTCCCATTCTGTCCTGCATCCTATATGACATCCTTTCATATGCAGCTACCTTGCCCAACAACGTCACCCACTCCTGGGCCGGAGGTTCTCCGGGTTTCTTCCAGTTCCTGAGGATGATTTTTTGGCCAATCATGATAACAGTCTGTATCCAGTGTTTTAAGTGGTTATGGATAACCAGACAGCACTTAACAATCTCCTAATATGTATAGCTTAGGGCAGAACTCATATTGCCTTTTTACAACATTGACAATGTAACAATAGATCTTCATCCAATATTGATTAAGGACATGAAGGACATGCCCATCAAATCAAGTCAAGTCAATTTTATTTATAGAGCCCATTATCACAAAACATGGTTTGCCTCAGAGGGCTTTACAGTGTACGACATCCCTCTGCCCTTAGACCCTGACATCACCCAAGGAAAAACACCTGAAAAAGAACCCTTGTAACAGGAGAAAAAAAGGAAGAAACCTCAAGAAGAGGTCATAGTGAATGCACCAGTGTACTGCATCTATATCACACTTCCAATAATTACCTGGGACTTTTAAGCCTAGCCTGAAAAGCCTGCATGGGGTCCAATAAAATCGGTGAAGAATTTTAAATTGAATAAGTCTCACACTTAGGTCCCTTGCCACAGATCTTAGCCCATTCCTGTTCATCACACGTCACCCCCAGATCCTTTTCCCAGGCGAGTCTAAGGGCCAACTCACCTCCATATCCTCCGTATTTCACCAACATCCTATAGTATTTAGCTGCTTCATGACGTCCACCCAGTATCTGAAGTATTTTATCCAGCTTATCTGCTGATCATGGCGAATGCAAACTTGACCCACAACTCTTTTGCAAAGCATGGTGTAGTTGAAGGTATCTTTAGGTAAGCCATAGTGTTCTTTTAGGTCATCAGATGATGTAAATGTGTTGTTCCAATATAGATTTTCTAACCTCAAGATACCTCTTTCTACCCATTCCTTCCAAATAAATGTTTTTTTTTTAATCAATATTCAATTTAAGATTTACCCAAATACTAGAGGCCTTGTTTAAATAGGGATCAAACTCTATCAGCCCAGCTCCGCCATACCTTCTGAAGATGAGATACAATTGGGTGAGCCTTCATATGTTTTGATGGAGCAGTGGACAAGCAGTGACCCAAAGGAAGCGGAGCAGACACAGACTGCTCTGTGATGTACCATGGGGGGGCTCTCTCGGGAGGCAGTGCGCCAAATGCCTCAGACTAAATTCCTAGTAGTAGTAGACCAAATTTGGGAACCCTAAACTACCCTGACTAACTGGCTTTGGTAATTTATGTGGTCACTTTTTTTGTGTGTTTTTAAATTGTATCTGAGGCTTTGGCAATATTGTTTTACAAACATTCATGCTGATAAGGCAAACTGAATTGAAATTGAATTGAAAAATTGAGAGAGAGACACAGAGAGAGCGAGAGAGAAAGAGACAGAGAGAGAAAAATTCCATTCCAGAAAAATTCTTTGAATAACCTGTCAAATCTAGTAGTCTATCTATCTAGTAGAAAAGTAGCTTTCTGGAATGTCTAATGGAAGCGAGTGAAGCAAATAATTAATCCTAGGAACACAATTCATTTTCATTACGTTAGCTTTCCCCCATAAAGACAAATACAGTGCAGATCACCGTTTAACATCAACATTCAGTCTCTGTATTAAGGGGTCAAAGTTCACTCTAATAATATCATACAATTCAGGGGGGAAGAGGATACCCAGATATTTCAGCCCCTGCTTGGGTCATCTAAAACCACTTGCCTGGAAGAGTGCAGTTGGGCAGGGCTTGGTTAAGGGTAGAGCTTCTGATTTATCCTAATAAACCCTATAACCTCAGAACTTTGAAAAGGTGTTCATTGTGTTCAACAGTGGGGGTATTGATACCACAGGGTCCAAAACCAGTAAAAGGGTGTCATCCGCGTACATCAACAATTTGTGGATGGTACCATTATAAGTCACTCCAGGGAAATTATCATCCGCCCTGATGGCAGCTGCTAGAGGTTCCATCACCAGGCAGAATAACAGAGGGCTAAGTTGTGACCCTGGTAGTGCACCTCTCCCCAATTCAAAATAAGAGGAAATGTACCCATTAGTTTGTACTGCTGCTTCTGGCTGGTTATATTATAGACTCACCCACTTAATAAAAATTTCTCCAAAGCCAAAAATCTCTAAAGTCCTAAACAAAAATCTCCATTCCACCCTGTCAAATGCCTTTTCAACATCAAGTGAACCAGCAGCAGTTGGAGAGTTGGAATAGGAGACTGCCCACATAATATTAATAACACGTCTAATGTTATCTGGTGAGCTACGTTTATAAATAAAACCAACTAGAGAGCACTAGAGAGGTCATAACCTTCTCAAGTCTATTTGCCAGAACTTCAGACAAAATTTTAGTATCTAATGGGATAAGGGAAATGGGGCGATAGTTCTTGTAATCAAATGTAATCAAGGCCTGTGATAAAATAGCTGGTAGCTCCCCACTGTCAAATGCCTCATTGTGCATACTGAATAGTAGCGGTGTTAGTTAAGAGGCATAGCATTTATAAAATTCAGATGAAAGCCATCTGGCCCCAGGGCTTTTCCATGTGGTAGTCCTTTAACACCCTTTAACACCAATTATTTCTTCACTGGTTATCGGACATTCGAGGTCTGTCTTTTGTGATCCAGACAATCTGGGGAGATCCAATCCTTGGAAAAATATTTCCATATGCTCCACACTGTGTTGATAGTCTGCTGCATATAAATTCACATAAAACTCTCTAAAGATATTATTTATATCAACAGATTTGGCTTTAAATTCTTCTTTGTGTGATCTGATGGCAGAGATGATAGATTATTGTTCCCTCTGTTTTAAGCCTTTTGCCAAAAGTTTACCTGCTTTATTCCCTGATTTGTATTATTTTCTCTCATTCTGAAGAGCGAGAACTCAACTTTCTGTTAGAATGCAGTTGTGATCACATTTCAGTTGTGTTAATGCCCTAAGATCCTCAACACTAAAGTTCCTTTTGAATTTAGTCTCAATTTTCTTAACTCTTTCTTTGATTTCAACCAATTTTGCAGCACTTCTCTTTTTCTTATGCGAAGCACATTGAATAACAAAGCCTCTTAGTACCGCTTTCATGGCTTCCCAGGCAATCCCTGCAGAGGGCGCTGTAGGCTCATTTAAAGCAATATATATTTTAATTTGATTTCATAGTTAAAACTACATTAAATTAAATGCACCCAGTAGAGCAGGAAATTACTGACAGCAAAAGGCTTTTGGAGTCGAGAAAAAAATGTATCACTATAAAAGTTGTGTGTGGAGTCAAGAAAAAAGTATAATCCCTCCCTGTTGGATTTAACATCCTCCACACCTATATGTTACTCAAAGACATCCTAATTAGGATAGCACTGCTACGATCTAGGATGGGGTCCATTACCAAATTAAAATCTCCTCCAATAATAGCATTATAATCTCCAGCCTGCTGCATTTTTGCTTCTAAATTAGCAAAAAATTGCAGCTCATCTCCATTTGGAGCGTAAATATTTGTCAAAACAATATTATGGCCTTGTATTTCTGCCACTATTATAAGAATTCTTCACATTGTGTCTTTTTATGTCTTTTATGTCTCTTTATGTCTTTTTGTGTATTTTTTTTGAATACGTGTTAAAACCCCACAGCCTTGACTAGATCCCACAAACATGGCTCACCCAATCTCTACACTATTTTTCTGATTCTTCAGGAGAGATATGTGTCCCTTGTAGAAACACCACATCAAATTGTTAGTATTTCAGAATTTCAAATATCTTTCTTCTCTTAATTGAATGCCCGGCCTAGGCCCTTCACATTCCAAGTGGAGATGTGTGGAGATTGTCAAATTTAGCAGTCATGACCAAACATTAAACATACCCATGAGAGGCAGCCACTCAACTATGTACTTAAGATGCACAACCCTGTTAGACCCCTTCAACCAGAAAAACCCAACCCAAAAAACAACCCAAACAAATCCTGTACCACTAAACTCTGTGCTACCCCCTTTAACAAAAGACAATTACATATAATTACATATAAATCAAAAGTTTGTAGATCTCTGCAAATAAGTCTTTAAATCAGATGGTAGACAAGAGGGAGGGCAAAAACAGTACAATGCCCAACGTCAGTCTCCCTATTTCCTCCCCCTGCTCATTTCTTGGGGACAGCATGTTTTTAACACCACTGTGGTGGCATTTATTAACAGACAAGGGGGCTGTGCTCACGTCATCTGAACAAGATGGCACACAGACTCATTGTGTGGAGCAGCTCTTGCCTGTAATTGCTGAGAGCCACACACATGCTGGTCCTTTTGAACCGGGGGCGGACGGACTTGCTTTCCAGTGGCAGTCCTCGCTACAAACACTGGAAACTCCACAGCGAAGTGATGGCCAGATTATGGGACAGATATGGTCGGGCGGAGATAGACCTCTTTCCATAAGAGGAGAACATTCAGTGTCCTCTGTTTTATTCCCTGACCAATCACAGCGCCCCAATCGGGGTGGATGCTCTGGCGCACGAGTGGCCACATGTCCTGCTGTATGCTTTTTCCCCATTAGAGCTGATCACTCCTACTCTCTCCAGGGTGCGAGAGAGGGGTCTTTTGCTAATTCTGATAGCTCCCCGATGGCCAGGGGAACACTGGCTGGTGGAGATATTTCAGCTGCTGTGTGGCCAACCATTGCCTCTGCCGTTACGCAAAGATCTCCTGACGCAAGCGGACGGGGAGATCTTCCAACCTCATCTAGAGCGCATGGCTCTACGGTCTTGGCCCTTGAGAGGCTAAATCTAACTACCACCAACTACCACTATTCAGAGTGCTAGAGCCTCCTCTTCGGGTTGCGGATATGATGGCCAATGGCATGTGTTTGAGGAGTGGTGCGTAAGGGCTGACGTTATGGCTTTCCAGAGCCCTGTGTCTGTCATTTTGACATTTCTACAGGAGCTGCTGGACAAGGGTCTAGATTTCTCTACTGTCAAGTGTACAGAGTACCGCTACATTAGCATGCTAGGTAGGCTTTGGGGATAAAACAGCAGGTCAACATTCCCTTATTTTTTTATGAAAGGAGCACGGCGCCTTTGGCCAGGAGCCTAACAGCCCCGTGGGATCTATCCATGGTGCTGGATGCGTTGTCATGCCCGCCTTTCGAGCCATTGCAGCAGGTAGACCTAAAGATGCTCTCCTTTAAAATGGGTTTATTACTCGTGCTGGCCTCTGCTAAGTGTATGAGTGACATTCATGCATTGTCGGTAAACCCGTCATGTATGCAGTTTTCCATGGGTGATTCAAAGGTTTTATTAAAACCTAACTCTGCGTTTGTTCCCAAGGTTTTTAACCCGGCATCATCATTCTGCCCTATTGAACTGTCGGCTTTTCATCCTCCTCCTTTCACCACGCAGGAGCAGGAACTGCTGAATTCACTGTGCCCTGGGCGCGCATTACACACCTATCTTGACAGGACAGCTGGCTTCAGGAAGTCTGAACAGCTGTTTGTGTCATGGGCTATGCCACATGTGGGAAAACCCCTGACGAAGCAGTGTTTGTCACACAGGATCATAGGGGCTATTGCTATGGCCTATAACAGCAAGGGGCTGCTACCCCCCGTTGGTCTGCGTGCTCACTCGTGGGATGGCCGTGTCTTGGGCGTTATTTTGAGGTGTTTCTGTTGAACAGATATGTGCGGCTGCCTCCTGAGCTATGCCCCACACTTTCACCAGATTCTTTAGGTTGGATGTGACTGCGCCTACACTGTCACATGCAGTCTCAAGTGTGGCTTCAGTACCAACTGTGGCTGTCTAGCTGGCAGAGTTTTAATACCAGTCTTCAAGATAAGCTTGTTTGGCAATACGGGACTCTCTATATCCCATGGTGAGATACCGAAACGAGTGTTGAAAGAGAACTTTAGGTTAAGAAATTAACCCTGGTTCTCTGAAACATGATTGAGGTATCTCAGTGGACCACCCTCTTTGCCTGGAGCGAGGAAGAGGTGTGCTTACTTAGACTGAAGAGACACGTCAGTCTCTTATAGTAGGAGGAAGTCCCTCCTTCGGGGGGGCAGACGTCAAGTTTGTCTGGAATGTCAGGACTGGTGTAGTACAGAAGAGCTTCTGGGGGACAGCGCAGGGAGCATGTCCCATAGTGAGATATCTCACTCATGTTTCAGAGAACCGGGGTTAATTTCTTAACCTAAAGTTATGTGGGACTGATGGCTCTTCCTAGTCAGTAGTTTTACAGCTGCATTTTGAACCAGTTGTAAACTATTAAGAGCAGCTTGACTGTGGCATGTGCTGAGAGAATCACAATAATCTAAACAGGAGAAAATGAAAGTGTGTATTAGTAGCTTAGGATCCTTGGAAGACAACATACATCTGATTTTTGCAATGTAACTTAACTAACTTACCTATAATGATCTCTCTCTCTCTCTCTCTCTCTCTCTCTCTCTCTCTCTTTCTCTTTGTTTCTCTCTCTGTCTCTTTCTCTCTCGCTCTCTCTGTGTCTCTCTCTCAATTTTTCAATTCAATTTCAATTCAGTTTGCCTTATTAGCATGAATGTTTGTAAAACAATATTGCCAAAGCCTCAGATACAATTTAAAAACACACAAAAAAAATTAATAACAATATTTAAATCAACAGCAATCCATTGGATAAAAAAATAGATGCATAAATAAAAAGAGCAAGAACATTTTGTTTTGTGTGTGTGTGTGTGTGTGTGTGTGTGATATGTCTACTGTATATAGCAAAACAGATGATTAACAGAGATTAACAAAAAAAAATAAGCAAAAGGTGAGATGTGCAGGAGAAATGAAGTCTAAACGTCATGTCTTGTTTAGGTTGTCTTGTAGGCTGTGACATGCACCAACATACCTCGCTGCTTCTATGACACAGACACTGTTTTCCCCCAGTATATACTGTATTTTTGAAAGGTCAGTGAGAACATCAAAATCTTGGCATTTACATTTAATTTGTGTGAAGAACTTTGATCTAATATCATCATATGTGCCACAGTGTAGCACATATGATGATATCAGATGATTTTAATTTTTTTTATTATTATTTCTCTCTCCTACACACACTAGCCCTTATAATTGTTTACTATGTATATGCTTACATTTGTGACTTTATGCAGCCCTGTTGTGTCATGAAATTGGAACTTCTTGTTGCAGCACTTGGCTAATGCTTCTTGGTCTACTGTGGCTTGATTGTACTTCATTCGTACGTTGCTTTAGATCAAAAGCATCTGCCAAATGATAAAGTATAAATGTAAGTGGGAGGAGTTGCATTTTTTTTTTTACCTGATATTTATATATGTGTTCAATTTTATTTATAAGTCCAATATCACAAATTTGCCTTAAGGATCTTCTCACTGTTCCTAAACATAGAAACATGTGTTTTTCCAAGTTATATTAAGTTACAGTATACTATGCTACACGCTACGCTACATAAGACATTTTGTTACACGTTACGTTACATCACATTACATCATCAATTTGAATTATTAGGGTTCAAGTTCCAAGGCTATTGTCTTTGTGCTGGTTTATCATATTTAATCTTCCTTATAAATGTTTTTGCAAATTCCCATGAGCTGACACCTCATAAATACATGAATGTTTCACCAGTGATTGGAGGTTGTGTGCAAATGCAACCCAAAAATAGGGTGAGGGTAAGGGTGATGCTATAACTATAGGTAAAATGTTAAACTTTGAAAAGACATAACTCATATGCTGTAAGTCAGATTTACACAAAATATTCATCTTTACAGTACAAATTTGCCTCAAGTGCTACCAAAGTACGAATAACTAGATTTTCACCATTTTAAATTTCCAAATACAAAAGATGGGTGTGGCATAACACAAATCAGACTTAAAATCAGCAAACCTTAGTTCAATCATTACAAAACTTTTAGTATATGTTTCATAACAATGTTGACGATTGTGAATTTTTGGACATCTCCTAAAATGTAGTTCTGATCGCTGCCAAATTTCCTCTGATTTGTTAATAAATTGGGTAACTCAGTGGATACAAAAAAGAGTGGCTAAGACAGTCAGGGGTCAGGGCACACCCTGCAGGCAGACCATCACAAACCTGGATACTGTTATGATTATGTGTCCAGAGATACAAGTAACCAGGATTAAACATTAAATGCAAAATATGATCAAAACCAGGCAAAGGCTCCAATCTCGGATACTTTACTGCATGTCAACGCACTTTTTGATAGTGGACTGAAAGTGGTTTGTATCACCTGGAGGTTGGGTTGCTTACAAACTCTCTGACCCCCTGACTTCTTTGTTGTAGTCAAGCTGCTTTGTTCAAAGATCTCAGTAATTACCCTGGTGAGTAGAATATTATCATGACTGATAACTGATAGAAATGATGGTCCAATCTACATAAAGAAGACTCGGGTTGTGAGAAGCATGGGTTATCCTTTAATGGAGTAATTTTTCCATATTATGACATGACTGACCCATGAATGTTGTGAGAGGACAGTTGCAGTCCAGCTGTTAATGTGTGTTTCTCTGATTATCTTCACGTGTGAGAATAGAGCTCAAGATGCTGAGTCCTGGGAGATGAGTCAGCAGATGACGTTCAGGTAGACCTGCTTTGATTCTGCAGCTCTGCTCTCCTTCCTTCTGAGCTCAGGTGCTGCTCAGCTTTCACTGGATGCGCTTCTCTTCTATAGGGTGAAAAGTTGTTGCTTTGCTAATATTGTAGACTCCACAGACCTCCCCCCAACCCCTTCCCCAGGCCTGTCTGTGCTTCCTCCTCAGGCTTGCATATAGTACACACAGGAGGTGCCGTGCTGCAACACACTGAACACAACATAAAATGAATCAGGTCCCTCTTCACACTGCTCAGTCTTAGAGTGCTGTTGAGTATTGACACTTGTCATTGACCCTGTGTATTGTGTGTGACATGCTGGTTTTTAGCGCTGGTCAATAAATCATTAGTATTTTTCTGCAGTTGTCATGACTTTACAAATTTCTTCCAAAAATATTCATAATCATCATCAGGAAGTCAGGGAGCCAAGATATAAGCTTTTCATTCTAGAATATCTCAACATACACAGAGCAATGTCCGCTCTAAAGGGAGCGTAGTTGTAGTTGATACTGACGGCTGCTTTCTTGTGTGGGGCCTTTGGAGCTTGCAGATTGTCTTTATCTTTTTCTTGTTGAAGCTACACTAATTCATATGTTATCTTAACAAAATGTCAAACGTGTGAACAATGACATGCTAATGAATTTACCCAGAATGATCACACTCTGCTGTTCCCCTCAGTTCAATGAGGCTTTTTAAGTGTTGTTTGGTTTTCATGTTGTTGAGGAGTTCCTCCCCAACCTTCCTCTGCAAGTGGCCAAACAGCAGTAAGCTTTTGGTAATTATGTTTTACAGACTGAGCCTTTTAGTTCACTGCATTATATATATATATCTCAACATATGTATCCATATCTACATGATAGACTTTCATGCAGATATGGATAAAATCTAGCAGTGCCTACACTCCCAACAGGTATCCCATCACCAAGGGATGGCTCCAAATAACATTAAACCTGACTTTTTTAAAAATAACTTGAAACTTTGAAGACCATATACACTGAGGAAATGGGGATCAAGTTTATGAAATGACATGTAATGAAAAACAAGACTACACTATCGGATTCAGATTAAAACACCATAGTGATTTACTATAGACATATTAGAATACAGTATTTTTAATAGCAAGTTCATAAACTGCATAAAATAAAGTAATGGACGTAGCTTTACCCATTGGAATTGTCACCCATTGGTTTGTGGACTGCTGTTTTTAAAAGCTTTAAGTTTGGCGTTTTGAACATAAAAATTCACCCCCCTGTATAGTTGTAATGAATGTTGAAATTAGCAATAGAGACTGAAACTGTTTATTTTTATCAGGCTGTAAACATGTTTGTTTCTGCTGTAAAGTCTATTAGGCTAGTTAAATTCGGGGGTCTGTTGGGATCGACTGTCTGGAGCCAGCCTCAACTGACTGTTCGAGGAACGATAGTTTTTGGCTCTTCAGCCTCAGCTTCATTTTCAAGCATCGAGGTTGCTGCTTGGTCTAATTGTGCTGTGTCTGTTGCAGCAGTATGTTGTGAGTGAAACTCTTGGCACCTTGCTTTACAGAGATGAAACACTTTGGTAATTCAAGTCTTTTTAAACTGTTTTATGTTTTTCCCTGTCTTTGTCCTGATGATTTTTTCCAATCCAAAGCTTCAAAGGCACAGTGGAGATTGAGCTGTCAGGTTCAGCCCTCACAGGCTGGTTAGCCTCCTGGACTTTGCTTGCTAAAGTGGAGTTTTGAGCTAGAGCTATCTAAATGTTTATGTAAAATTACATGGGAGGGAATAGTCTGTTTTTATCTGACATTGTATCTATACACATACATTATGTGGAATTAAAGTTATGTCCATAAGCATGAATCAGATTAAAAACATGAAATGAATCAGTTCAGCAGATCCTTTATTAGTCTAACTGTAACATTTGTTTCCTGTCTCAGTGTGTTTGCTGCACTGTCGTCCCCCTGCAGGTCACTGTCTCAGGAACGCAGCAGTCCATCCCCGTGGTCTGACCTCCTGGCTCAGCCTCACAAACACAAGGAACTGACCAACTACTGCAGCCTGCTGCAAGAGCACTATCACCAGAGCTACGTCAAAGGTGACCTCCCTCCACCAACACACACTCACAGGAAGTCCTGTTTGCTCAGGCTTTATTAGTCAGAAATTATTCAAGTAATATAAAAGTACAAAGCCAAACAGTTTATCTTCACTGGTCCAGTCCAGTGTCTACAGTATGACTCGTTTATTAAACCCTGTCAATAGAAAATGGGTTATCTCCAAACTGCTCTCTGAGGATAGACTATTTGTGCACTTCTTTATAGCATCAGATGTAAAGGAAGGTGCAAGCACACAGGTAAATGTACAGATCAAAGCTTTTAAAAATTCTACTGCATCAAAAAAATAACAGATAATATGCAATCGACTTTTCCAATCTCAAATGGCGATTCATGGTTAAATCATTGAAAATCTCATTAATAAACAGCGTGAGAGCTCATTTCGAGTTGTGCATGCTCTACAACTGTGATTTGTCTATCTGTGGTTGCATGTTCTGCCTGATTAGGAGCATGCTGCCACATTTTATCACTATGCGAAGATAATTGATGGATAGAATAATTTCTTTTTTTTACGAATACATGTGCATATGTCACTCAACAAGCATGTGCTTGAGAGACAGTTAGGCTCATCTGATTTACATTCATCTCAATGTCTACAAATTACCAACAATCTGTCAGTCCTGATGTCAGCACTGATGGGGGGGTTCAGTGTTTAGCATGGTTGTCCAAACACATGCAGGTTCTACTGGAGACATGCAGTCTCACAATAAGCCTCACCAGTGAAACTCAGGGCAGCCCACATTTCCACTTCCAAGGCAAAAATAAGGTCCAAGCCTTTTTGTGTTTAAACAGAAATGAAGCTAGGCTGGAGCGCAGAGTCAAACAATGCTTGGCAACAGCTTGACAAC
Source organism: Plectropomus leopardus (assembly GCF_026936395.1). Taxonomy (NCBI): domain Eukaryota; kingdom Metazoa; phylum Chordata; class Actinopteri; order Perciformes; family Serranidae; genus Plectropomus; species Plectropomus leopardus. The sequence goes on from NC_142180.1 coordinate 855,463, forward strand.
AGCGTTAGTCCCACCCATGTTGCTAATTGGTTAATCTCTAGTCCCCCTATGGCGCTCATTGATTGTTTTTTATTATCATGGAAAAATGGCCATTTTGTGTCAAGTGAGTGGATTCAAAGGTCTGGAACCAGGCAATGTTTTTTTTCTCTTGATACACGTTGGCATTAGCCTCTGTCATCCACTTGTAAAATTCAGTAATCTGTGTACAAGACCTGGGGAGACTGTCATCATACAGGGGAGACACAAGGATCCAATACATCAAACTTCTTTCTATTGAACACATTTAACAGACATTAGTATTTAAGACTTTGTTTGCAGTGCCAGCTTCCTGTATGTGTGTGTATGAGGATAATTGCACCACAAGTCAAACTGTCAGCTGTGATTGACTTTGGTTTGAATACCAAAAAATAAACAGGTTTGTTTGAGGTTGACTAGTTGCTAAGTTGCACTGATGTTAATGCTGAAAATAACAGGCAGTTATATTTGTGAAACAAAGCTGTGCGCACAGAGTGGTCTTTTAAAATCGAAATAAAATCAGTGGCTGTGTGACATAACATGTGGAACACTGTGTTGGTCAGGTGTGTACCGCAGCCTGCAGCAGTCCTACAACATCAGCTCCCAGGATGTCCTGATGGCCATGGACTACTGTGAGGAATCCCTGCAGGAGATCGACGTCACTTCCTTCCTGCAGACTCTCTGTGGACACATTAGAGTCTTCAGGGAGCATGGTGGAACTCCAGGATGGGGAGGGAATCCTAAACCCTTAAAGAGCCCTCCCACCTTTATCATCGGAGAGGTTGAGGAGGACCGACCTGATGACAGAGCTGCCGTGGCCTCCTCGTCCAGGTAATACACTGTGTGTTTACCATACTAAACATAACTTTATAGTTTCTAATATAGAGCCAGAGGAATGAAGAGTCGATTGTATGAGTATACAGGGTGTAAGGCAACAAACAATAAGATGATAACATACGTAAATCCCTATGTTCAGGTGTTTATCCAAAGCTCACGCAGACCTGGAGCTGGTAAAACAGTCTCTGCTGAGATTAAAGGGTGCTGTGGCTGCAGTGTGCAGACACTACTTTACTGTAGTTGTGTTCAGGTTTTACTTGTCCCACTGAGGTTAGTGAACGTGCACATGTGCACATGACCACTCTTATTCACATTCATACATGCACACAATCAACTACTGACTGATGGAACTTCATTCACAGTCACAGTCAATGAAGGTGACATTATGATAAGTAATGAAAGGAGTTCTTAAAAATGTGCATTTCTGCAACACAGTTGAGTTCCTGATTGAACTGTTATTGAAACATTTAAATATTAAATAAGCACTAATATCACATTTGTGAAACTTTTTTTTGTCTTTTTAAGCCTTAAAATCAAAACAGATAAAGTGTTGGTGATAAAATTCTGCATTATGATTCCATCATTCTGCTGGTTTTTGGCATATTTTGCCAATATTTTGGTGATTTTTTTTTTTGTCTAAATCACAAAAAGATGTCTGTGTAGATTTTGGTAGCATTTGAATGGAGACTTGTGGATATATAGATGTTAATTTATTTAGCATATTCGTAAATATAGTGATGGACTCCTGAATTGACCATAGTTGCAGGATTTTTTCTCAGGACATACTGGTGATTTATGATTTTTTAGCATTTGCAATTTGAAATAAAAATGTATACATGTCGTAAGTCATGCCTACTTTAAGCAATCATTACCAAATTAAATCCATAGTCTGAGTCATGATCCTTGGTTGTGCAAATAGAATTTAATAAGAATCCCTGTAGCTGGGGCGCCCAGTAGTTCAGTTGGTACTGCGGGCACCCTGTGTACAGAAACATGTGCACATGTGCACACAGTATTAAAATTTCCTCAGTGAAGTCCATAGGTGATCCTGCCAGTCTTGAGATGATTGGCTGATGGCTTCAGTCAAGTTCTTGAAAATAGGATTAAGAAAATAAAGAGAAATTTGCATAATTTGTCTTTTTCAGAGCAGAAGAGAATTGGAGCAGAGATGCAGATAAAGGCAGAGATTAGAGGAGAGAAAGAAGTTAACATGGTGAAATTGCTTCAGCTTTAGGACACATCATGGCACTTTTGCTTCCTATCTGAACCCTGTGTTACTACCCAGATGTGCCCTCCGGTACTGAAATTTGGCACAGATTGATTTAACTTGATTGACATGTGTTAGCACCAATGTAATCATGTCAGAACTATTTTTTTGTCTCTGTGCTAGTATGTATGACCGTCTGTCCATCCCATTCTCATGATCGCAATATTTCAAGAGCACCTTGAGGGAATTTCTTTATATTTGGCACAAATGTCCACTTGGACTCAAGGATGACCTCATCAGATTTTGTAGATCAAAGGTCAAGGCCACAGTGACCTTTTGTCTGACTCATTCAAGTGGAAAACATGTTTTTGGCCATAACTCGATAATTTGTACACTTATTATGACACAATTTCACACAAATTTCTAAGAGGATAAAATGATTAATAAAGTAAAAGATTTTGTATCAAAAAGTCAACTTCAACTGGCATAATTATGTTCTGTATAATCACATCTCTGTCCATTACTTCATAGCCATAACTGAGGAACAGAAGGGGCGATGGATACTGAATCGGTGACGCTGATCTTGGGTGCCTTGAAATTGTACAGACCTTCTGTTCTAATGGGTTGTTTTAGAATATTTAGCTTCTTTCCTGCAGTATCCATATAAGACACATTATCTACTGTCATGGCTATATCTGAGTCTGGACAGACATGGGGGTTGATGGTCACTGGTTTGTGGAGGCATAGTGCTGTGAGGTGGTACCTGCTGTCTGTATCATCATGCAGAAGAAAGCATGCATCTACTGCTAGCTCACCTAGCACCACTGAACTAGCTAACATTACAGCTCAGCTGAGGAGGACACCATGGATGTTTACATCTTGCGCTGTTACGAGCACAAGCCTCTCTTGCGTGAGTAGACACATGCTCCCTGCTGTGCTTCAAAAAGGTTGGTGGCACTGCTATAGTGGAGGGTATATGCAGGTATACAGGCTATACCCACCTCCTTTTTCTGGCCATTCACAGGATGCCCATCATCAGCCTAAAAGCCATTGGAATATACAGAGAGTGTACCATCTTCCTCCTCTGTAACGTACCCATCTACATCTCATTAACCAGCACTACACCACAGCAGGTGGTCATAAAAAGAAAAGAGTACCTACAAGAAACTGCCCACAATAAGATCTGTGGATTATGTGTCATTGTGTGTCATTAGGAAACAGTTTGCTGACATGATCCCCTTACCAACTTTACAGGCTGAAAACATGTCAGTTGTGTGTAAACAGCCTGTATTGCTGCCACCATGTGGACAAAACATGAATCAATGCTTTTGGCAGCATTAGTGACTCTGACTTTATGACAGTATGTCTGACAGCTGGTTTCGTTACGACTGTTAACATTATGTATAATGCTCCTAATTCAGTGAGGTGGAAATGGAGGATGCCATTGAAGCTGAATCCAGAGGGAAGTCCTCTGCTCCCACATCTCCACTGATCCTGGAGGAGTCCAAGACAACTACAATCACAGAGTTCCCTCTGACACTTCTTCAAACCCAGCCCAAGTGTGAAATGTATCCAGATCTGCACAACATCATCCAGGTATTGTCTGAATACTTCATGAGTTACATATTTTGAGAGTAAACCTGGTCGTTCCTTTCATTTAGACCCTCCTTTGAGTAATTAGTGACTAAATTACCAATGGTTGTAAACTCTCTATGAGGCACATCAGTTTCATGCTCTGTATTGGAACTATGTTAGAATGCATTGTTCCGAATAAACTCAATTCAGTTCAGCTACATGGTCATATAAACTAATTAGGTGAAACTGATGTCATACTTCAAAAAATTATTCCACAGGATAAATTCATGGGGATTGTGTCTCAGTATTTCAAACCTGTGGCCTCCAATCCACACTACTACTTCTACTGCCCACCCTCATGCAAGAAAGAGGTATGTTCATCAGTTTGTAGTTTGCCATTCTAACTGTTGTTAGTAACTGCTTGTGTTCCGCAGACTGTCTTTACTGTTACATCATATTATCACTCAAGATGAAAATAAATATCAGATTACAGGGGGAAAGGAAATGTCTCTGGATCAATATTGGCTGGAGAAACAATTTTAAAAAATCAGTATTTTTTATTCAATAAAATAAAAATCTACTGTGAGATACTGTATGTAAATGATGGTTGTGTGATGATTTGTGTAGGTCACTAAACATGCATATGCATGTGTCAGCTTTGGCTTGGGTTACGTTAGTGCTGCTGAGGATCAGGCTGGATGAGGCATTGCACTGTGTGTTTATCTCCTCAGGAGGACTCTGAGGCCGACGTGCGAGGGAGGAGGCCGAGTGAGGAGCTGGTGTCAGAAGCTGAGCCAGCTACAGAGGATGGTGAGCTTCGTACAGAGATGATTAGCTTCAAACAGGTGTTTTTAACATAGGCCTTCAGTTATACAGTTTAATTGTGATGATGCAGTCAACGTTAGCTGGAATGTTAAGGCAGTGTTATTCAGAAAAGTGCTTCTCAAAGTAACAACAAATGTAAAAACTGAAAAAGAAATATTATAGGAGTCTCATTTCAGTGACAGAATTTCATGTTTTATGAAGCTTCCATCAGTTGCATTGCACATTATGAAAGAAGTAAGATTACAAAAATCTGATTAACTTGACATAAAGGAAAGTTCATCAGTTAAGTTAGATTAGCAGGATGGCTAATGTAAGTTAGATGAAGTTGAGTTGGGGTTTTCTCTTGACCATGAGGGAAAATGTCTGGATCAAGTGTGAAGGAGAATTCAGAAGGGCTGAGGAAAAGAGAATCTGACTACCCTAAATATGCAATTGCAGATGTAACTACAAACTACAATGCTTTTGAGATAGACCACTCAAAGCACATCTTCATTATACTGAGCTTTAAATCACACAACACAAACAAACAGATTGCGGCTGTGGTAGAGCAGCTGCTCCTGTGTCCAGTTAGGTAAAATGACTGTGTTTTATCAATGGAGTCTGGCTCTAAAGAGAGCCCAGATCAGTTTCACTCTAGGTTTAGATCCTGTTGGAAAGGGCTGTCTGTTTGGGAAGTACTGAGCATCTGGCAGGGTCAATGAGATTTCGATTATACTGCACAAATTGCATAAGAGTTTGTAAGTGGATGTTGTGATTCAGTAACACTGTTGTTAAACACAGTCTCCAACCGATAATAAATCAGTATGTTTGTTGTTTTCATGGAGGCATGCAAGAAGAATTCAAGGTAACAGAGTGAGAAACTGATATACAAATAATCATTTAGGAGGTAAAGTATTCCTTTAAGTGTAGCTGATTAAGGATAAGTGAGGTTAGGTCAAAGTAATCTGGCTAACAATGTAAAGAGAGGTGAAGAGTTGATTTTGTATTTGTGTTGCTGGAGACACTGGGTCATCTTTAAAGAAATATTTCACAGATATAGAGTCTTTACATAAAACTAGGCCATCTATGCAGTAGAAGGATACAAATACTTTTCAAATTGGTGCCACATGACCAGAGAAAACCAAGAAAGGATGCTTTGCCCAGTAGGTAGAAAACTGACAACTACCAGAATGCATCTTACCTTACCAGATGCTGCTGCTGGTTGGTGACATATTGTGGACTCACTGGTCCGTGTGAAACAATGGTGGCCAGTAATCTCATATTACAGTTTAAACTGTAAACTGAAATATGTTAGGAAACATTTGAGGAGAGAAATATGCAACGCTGTAACAGAATTTTGGTTTGTATTTGATCATGACTGCTTAGTTTTACCGTTTGGCCTCAGTTTATTCGGCCTCCGTTTATTCGGCCTCCGTTTTCACTTGTCAGGAAGCAGGATGGCGCCACTTCCTGCTCACAAACTTACAGATTTTTGCTATGGTGAGAGAACGCTAGCACTGGTTAGATGAAGGGAAGTTCAACACAGTTCATCTGCGCATACTACCCACGCTGTTTAGATACAAAACTGGTTGAACATTTTTGAATTTTCCCTTTAACAGCTTAAAGAGCATATCTAATAATATATTATCAGTTAAGTGCTTCACAACTGTTCCTAATTTTCTAAGAATGACTTAGAAACAAGATTTTGAAGAGATGGCATGTTTCAGAAGCCCACCGAAGAGTATTATGGGGTAATTTGCTCAGAGACATCAGCTGTAAAACACGTCTTCATTTTCATATGCTCTCTATCTGTGATAGTGTTGACAATAGTTTATGCACTGCACTACACCTCCCAAAAGCACACATCACACACCACAGTGTAAGATAATACACAGTATGTGCACCTCTTTGTCTGGGAATGACTTTTTGGAAAACCAAAGCATTCTAGATTTCCTTAAGCACAGCCTAAATACAATATCTCATCTAAAATCTTCCCTTTTTTGGTGTGATAACAATGCCTTATGGTCATTTCATTTTTTAACCACATTTGAGAGACTAAATTGTGCTCCTCATCTAGTGATCTGACAGTGAGCAGGGTATTGTTTTGTGTGTAGAAAACGTGTCAGGCTGCTGCATCATGACAGAGAGCGACACAGATTTGGTGGTGGAGTACGAGGAGCACCCAGGCACAAATTCCCATGGAGAGGGTGATGACCAGTCCCTGTCAGACTCGAACACTGTCAACCAGGACCAGGACTCCTTTAGCATTCTGGATGGGGACTCCCTGTTGGATCCTGAGGGGCCACAGCTGGACATGCCGCCGCTGTTTGTTCATGTTACGTGTTCCGTCAATATGAAAAGCTGCCATGGGTCCATGCCCATACAAACACTGCCTACCTGCCTCGGTGAGTAAACCAGGCAGTTCAAATGTTACAGCCTTCATCATATCCTCAAAACAACAGTTTTCTCAGTTTGTCTTTCTATCCTCCCCCAGTAAAATATCTGTTATACTTAAACGTATGCTTTAGTTGCAGTGTTAACTTTTGTTTTGTGATTGTAGGTGAGATTATTTCGTGCCTGGAGAATACTGAGGCCTTACGCTCCGTGGATTTGAATGAGCTCTCAGTCACATTAGATATTTTTGTCCTGACACTACCTCTTGAGATTGAAGTCATGGCTGATTTCCATCACAACAGGTGAGTAAAAGTGTGAGCAAAAAGACACTACTCAGCAGGTTTGCAAGAGAGGAGAATTCCACAAGGCTTTTGGATATGACGTTTGCTTTCAGTTTTTTAATCTTCTGATTCGCATCTTCTTCCTGATCACAGCTTTAAGGTACTGTGTGGAGTTTTCTTGTAAACAAACAAATGTACATGCACCAAAATGCATTGTGTTTATCGCAGAGACCTAACAAAACATGTAGAATTCATTTCCTTTCTCATAAAACTTTGGTAATGATGATTTTCTTTTTCTTTTTTTTTTTTTTAATTGGAACCTTCTTGTATTTGTGTTTAAAATGGCTGTCAGCCTTGTCTATCCTTGCATCTGTCAGCACAATGCTACATTCCTTGGTGTGTTACATCCTTCAACTGTCAGTTAGTGGAATAGTGTGAGATACACAGGGTTCCCACAGCTTTATCAGGGGTCTTTGAAATGTCATGGAAAAATTTGGAAATTTTGTTCATAAAAATATGTGGGAATCCTGGATAGAGTTAAAATAGTTAATGGAGAATTCCATTTACAGAGAATTGGTATTTATTTGGATAACTGACAAATCGTTTCAGCAAATTTTTAATCAAAATGGCAACAATATATTGACTTTATAAAAGGTAGAAGAAATACAGGTGAGCAACATGAATTTTCATTTAGCTTTGTACTTCTACATCCAGAACCTAAATGTCTTCTGGTGACCATAATTTGATTCAATGCTGCAAGTGTGAATGATGAGAGCATGGTGTGACTGGTCAGATCCCCTCTATGTGTGCAGGTACGCCTCAGAGAGCAGTGTGTCCCTGAATCGTTCACCAGGACAGCCCTCGTCCTATCGCTCTGATGAGGAGCTGATGGCAGTGTTGGACAATCTCAGGGGAGCTGGTGTTGATGGGTGAGTTTGTCCAACAGGACCATACTGAGCTGGACTCTCTGATTGACTCTGATTCTGTCAGTCAGCAGAGGAATTTGTTTTTCTGACGTGATGTGATTTGTCTTTCATCAGGGTCTCTGGGGATCCCTTATCCAAACTTCCAGTTCTTCACAAGTTAGCAATTCTGGCCACAATTGACAAGGTGAGTCTTATTTTCTAAGTGTAAGCTGTCACAACAGCAACACAACAATACCAAACAAAATACATCTAGAAAAGAGTAACTCTACCAAGGTATGCAGTTACACCAAGCCAGTCAGTATGCTGTCACATACATTTCAATTAGACTGAATTTCCATTTTTCCAAAGATGTATTTATTGAACAATTCTTTAAACAGCCTCAGCAGTTTAGAAAATGGAGTATGAAATTACAAAAGGGGAAACTGAAAGCCTTTTAGCTTAAAGACTCTAGCAGATCCCAGCAAGCCTACATTCCCACCTATACACAAGAACTAATGAAACCGTCAGGTCATCGCGAACCTTACAGAGCATACACACGCTCCACACAGGGCACATTCTGTCACATTTAGTTTTTTATATGAACAGTTTGATTGTTAGTTTTGTCTTTTAGAGGTAACACACATTCAACAAGGAAAAATCCAAAAGGCAATTTGGATCTAACAGGTTATATACGCTCTACACAGAATCTTATAAATGGTAAATGGACTGTACTTGTATAGCGCTTTTCTAGTCTTTGTGAACATTCAAAGCACTTTCACACTACATGTCACATTCACCCATTCACACACACATTCACACACTGTTGGCCGAGGCTATTGTTTATGGTGCCACCTGCTACTCAGAAACCATTCGCACGCACTCACACACCGATGACGCAGCATCGGGAGCAATTTGGGATTCAGTGTCTTGCCCAAGGACACTTTGGCTTGTTGCCTGGAGGAGCTGGGGATCGAACCGCTGACCTTCCGATTAGAGGACAACTGTCTCTACCTTTGTATATACCTAAATCTCAGGGAGGTCGGAGCTCAGGGCCGACCCCCAAATTGTGTTCCACTGAGAAGCAGTCAAAGGTGTGTTTAGGTCAGTGTGCCCAAGCCAGCTGGACACAATCACATGCATCAGGGGCAGCCCTAGACATAGGTTCTTAGAAATTTGAGACCACATCTTTTGCCAGAGTTGCCTTCCTCAGAAGCTGATCCTTCTCATGAGGCAGGTTCAGCTCACTCTGCACACTTCTTAAAAATAGAGAAAAGTTGAGACTATTTTAAAAAATGAGATGACACCCTTTTACATTATCCTTATACATATCCTGATATAACAGGCAGGTTGTTATGGTGAATAAACCCTTTGGTTTGTTTGCTGGCGTTAGTCTGAACTTTCTATGCTAAACCTTACTCTGGGAGGATTTTATAGATTATCAAGTCACCAATCATCATGTTTTTGGATCTAATTGTCAAAGAGGGACATTGTAAATGCATCTGTGGAATGGACATTGCAGCTTGTAGGAACTGTTGGCAAGCTTCAGTCTTTACACCTTATCGCTATTCAAACGATTATGTTTGTTCTGCTCTGAAAACTGTAAGGGACATAGTTTTGCTACTGCATACACACACAACAGTGATAAGCTTTTGTTGGTTTCTCTCTTTGTGTGTTTCAGATCCGCTGGCTGCTGGAGGATGAGATTGTGTCCGCTCTGCGTCACTCTCGGGTCATCAGCTCGGCCACACTGCAGAAAGTAGCAGAGCATGTTTTGCGTTCCAGCGGTCGACAGCACTGTCACTGTGAAGATGTCCCACTTCAGTTTGTTTTCAGGCCAGAGCAGTCTCTGGAAAAATTCAAAGAGGCATGGACACACACACACACACACACACACACACACACACACACACACACACACTCACACTCACACTCACACACACACACACACACACACACACACACACATAACTCCAGGAATGTTCTCATTACAAAGAGAGTTACAGATTTAACTATGGGTCTATAAATTCTGGATGACTGCTGTAACATCCGCACCTCTGGTTCTGCTTCATTCCTCCTGAGAACAGAATCAAATAGTGTCCCTGGCTGAACTCTGTCAACAAGATCATAAGTATTCTGAACTCATCCAGCCCCAGTTTAAGACTGAAAAAGCAGACAAGATCACTGTCACCACAGCATGGGGGGCGGTCATGTTAACTGTGCAGAAGTGGACAAGGTACATCAGTTAAATGACACATCAGTGGGGGAACCTGATCCTCATCCTCTGTGAGATATTAGGATTACAACCAAGTTTAAAAGACCATAAACCATGTAAATAATGAATGTAACTACTGTGACATTACCCATTGGTTTATGGACTCCTGCTTTAAAGCCCTGAGTTTGGCATTTTGGCCTCTGCCATCTCGTTTTTTTGAGCCAAGAGTGACCATGTTTGGATGAAAGGGTGGAGCTGTGGAAGAGTGCGGAGAGGATCGGACTCTGGTTACTCCTCAGCCTGTGAGTGAGTCAAAGAAGCCATGCCCTCAACCCTTAGTAATCTCAGCCAGCACAGTCTATTGCTCTGAAGTTTTGTGGACTTGTATTCCTTAGCTTTTTTAAAAATAATTTTGTAAATCTACTAAATCTTGCAATTTGCAGAACATGTCTTACCAAGTTGCCCATTGCCTTTATCCCATGTTTTCCAAGAAATCAAATTAATGCAGGGTTTAAAGGTTTAAATACTCATGAAAGGTGTCTGAAGGGAAGGGAAGTGATGTTGGTCCATGTTTCAAAGGGTTAAGTATTTTTAATTATTTGTAACTTCAAGCCTTAATCATATGTAAAAAGGTGAGTTATATAAAAAGTCTCCCCCCAAACAGTTGTCATGAATGTTGAAATTAGCTAAAGAGACCAAAACAGTTTTTTGTTCCAGGCTGTAAACACGAGCATGTTAACCTCTCTGGGGATAGACTCACTGTTGGAGCTAAACTCAAGTGGACATTAGAGGACCTGCAGGTTTTGGCTTCATGTTGGTTTAGATAATGCACGCCCCTCCCAGCCAGCACACCTATGTCCTGTCTCAGAGCCCAAACAGGTGACAGCACAGCTAGGCATGGTTGTTGTTAGGTTCTTCTGTCTTCTGACATCTGTGTTTGTGCTCCTGTCCACTGTCCTCCTGTCCTCTGTGCACTGTCCTCCTGTCCTCCTGCCCACTGTCCGCTATGCTCCTGTCCACTGTCCTCTGTGCTCCTGTCTGCTGTGCTTCTGTCCTCCTGTCCTCTTTGTTTTGTGCTCCTGTCCACTGTCCTCTTGTCCTCTGTGCTCTGTCCTCCTGCTCACTGTCAGCTATGCTCCTGTCCACTGTCCTCTGTGTTTTGTCCTCCTGTCCTCCGTCCTCCTGTCCTCTGTGCTCCTGTCCACTGTCCTCCTCTCCTCTGAGCTTTGTCCTCCTGCCCACTGTCCGCTATGCTCCTGTCCACTGTCCTCTGTGTTTTGTCCTCTTGTCCTCTGTCCTCCTGTCCTCTGTGTTCCTGTCCGCTGTCCTCTGTGCTCTGTCCTCCTGTCCGCTGTGCACTGTCCTCCTGTCCTCTGTGCTCTGTCCTCTTGCCCACTGTCCGCTATGCTCCTGTCCACTGTCCTCTGTGCTCCTGTCTGCTGTGCTTCTGTCCTCTGTCCTCCTGTCCTCTGTGTTTTGTGCTCCTGTCCTCCATCTTCCTTTCCTCTGTGCTCCTGTCCGCTGTCCTCTGTGCTCTGTCCTTCTGTCCTGCGTTTTGTGTTCCTGTCCACTGTCCTCTGTGCCGCTGTGCTCCTGTCATGTGTCTGCTGTGCCCCTGTCCTCTGTCCTCTGTGCTCCTGTCCTCTGCGCTTTGTCCTCCTGTCCTCTGTCCTCCTGTCCGCCTTTCCTTTGTCCTCTGGCCTCTGTGCTCCGTCCTCTGTCCTCTGTGCTCCTGTACTCTGTGCTCCTGTCCTCTGTGCTGCGTCCTCTGTGCTCCTGTACTCTGTGCTCCTGTCCTCTGTGCTCCGTCCTCTGTCCTCTGTGCTCCTGTCCTCTGTGCTCCGTCCTCTGTCCTCTGTGCTCCTGTACTCTGTGCTCCTGTCCTCTGTGCTCCGTCCTCTTTCCTCTGTGCTCCTGTCCTCTGTGCTCCGTCCTCTGTCCTCTGTGCTCCTGTACTCTGTGCTCCGTCCTCTGTCCTCTGTGCTCCTGTACTCTGTGCTCCTGTACTCTGTGCTCCTGTACTCTGTGCTCCGTCCTCTTTCCTCTGTGCTCCTGTCCTCTGTGCTCCGTCCTCTGTCCTCTGTGCTCCTGTACTCTGTGTGACTGTCTACAGGTTCTGCTGGTTGGTTTATCTCAGCCAGCAGCTGACTTTACCAGACATTAAAGAAACTTGTGAAACTAAGCCAAACATTTTGATGACACACAGATGCCTTTCATTTTTGTGATTTATTTAAAGAACATTACAACTCATCAGCTAGAATTCTAATTGCATATTTGTGGTGTTCAGATGTTGACATGTGGTCAGTGAATGGAGATTTTAACCTGCATATTTACACCTCTCATCCTGAATACCAATATACTAGTGAGAATGCAGTGAGTTGTGTGTTCATGGTGCAGTAAGAGAATTCTCTGAACGTGTGTGTAGTGGAGCACACATCTTTTATCAGTGTTTGGGATCATACTCAGGATATCTGATTGGATGTTGTGTGATCCTGCAGGAGTTCCGCAGAATCTCTTTCTCTGGCTACGTGTTGAATGGAGAGCAGGACAGCTTCTACTACATGTCCCTAAGCAGACTGCACCCTCATAGGATCCACGCCACCAAGAGGCTGTCTGAGAGCACCGCAAACCCCCCACAACACCCAGCCTTCTGCAGTACTGGAGCACAGGTGGAGGAGGTGATGCTGGAGAGTGAAGCAGAGACTCAGGCATGGTCATATCCAACATCTCTCACTCATGTGCATTAATAACAAAACAGTTGATGTCTGCATATTGTGTTTTTTTATTTAGATTGAGGTATGCAGTGATAGTCAGTTCTAGCTCCTTGGATCAAATATTTATTCATATCAACAAACTGGAGCTTGATAAAGCTATGACATTAGTCCAGAGTTGATCTCAGATCGCTGATCAGTGGAGGTGGTTTGTCAAACATCTTTACCTGATTACAACTTACTGATATGCTTTCTTCTACTTCTCTATATTTTCAACACATGAAACAGGTTTTATTTGCATTTTCAATATTGCAGTGTTCCACCAAACTTGCTTCATGTGAGCGTCACTTGGTAAGATCAATTCTGCTCTTTATTGTGTTAACAGGTCACTAATCAGAACAAATTTCATACTACATTAGCAACCCATACATGAGCAGGCCAGAGCCTTGTAGTACCAACACATTACACACACATTTTCAAGTGGCAATCATTTGTGATCAGCAAAACTGCCACCATCTGTGAATTTAAAAAAATTTAAAAGGAGGCGGCACATGCAGGTGCAGCAGCCAGTAGCTTTACTAAAAAGTCTGCTTTGTCCAGTCTAAATGACAACCATATTTACTGCTCTTCAGAGTCTTCACACATCACCACCCAGGTTAAAAATGCACAGAAAAGGCTCTATGGACCAGCCTCTTTCCCCAGGCTGTGAGACTCCTCCTTCAATGCCAAAAAGATGTAGTAGGATTTAGGATCAACTTTAATTTCATATCTTCTTAAACCACGTTTAAGAAAAATTACAATAAATCTACCTTGTAACTTGTAGGGGTGGGCGATATGGCAAAAAAATCATACCACGATTTTTTTAAGGCAATTCTTTTTCATTTTGGATTTAAAACTATTGTCCATGTTACTGAACAGTACAACCAAGACTCGATGGTTTGTTATGATTGGTTTGTCTCTGTATCTACAGGGAAGACATAAAACGGACTAGCAAATAATGTGCTTCAGTTTAGAAAAGACGAATAGGTTAAAACCTAGTGTATGGCTGGACCGTGTACGGTGGTTCCCAACCTTTTTTCTTCAGGGACTTATTTACCATCACTGAGTACACTGCCAGAAGCAAAAAGCTATTGTTAGTCTATACACAAACTACATCGCGGTCGCACAACTTAAACGGCACTGTGGCTCAGAGGTAGAGTGGGTTGTCCTCTAATCGGAAGGTCAGCGGTTCGATTCCCAGCTCTTCAGGCAACATGTCGAGGCAAGATACTGAACCCCAAATTGCCCCGATGCTGTGTCATCGGAGTCTGAGTGTGTGTGAATGATTTCTGAGTAACAGGTGGCACCTTGTACGGTAGCCTCGGCCACCAATGTGTGAATGTGTGTGTGAATGGGTGAATGTGACATGTAGTGTGAAAGTGCTTTGAGTGGTCAATAAGACTAGAAAAGCACTATACAAGTATAGTCACTTTACCATTTACCATTTAAAGCTGTAAAGGCAGACAAGTGGGTGTAATGAGTTTCTGTGTCCAGTGTGATGACGTCTAACGTCCCCGACAAACACTGTAGACCCATTGAGCCACTTGTTATCACCTGCCTTTTTTAAGATGAGTAAAATCTTAAAAGTTCAAAAATCGGGTTTAAGCTGACGTATTTTATGTTGCAGAATAAAACTTATCAATATCTTTATCCTTTGTTAACCACAGACCTTATTTAAGGCATTTTACCGAAAACCCATAAAAAAAACCATATACTTTAAGATGAGGGAACTGGAAGTGCTAAAAGACTAATGGACTTCTACAGTCAGTTCTTCACTGCATCACATGATTTTTTGGTATCATGAGAGCGTGAGACCGATGGTGAAAGCGTGTGTCATACGCCAGGAGCGTGAGAGTTGGCAACCTTGAAATGTCAAAATGCAGAACAATACACTTATAAAGTTAAACACAGTCACACAGTGGAGGGGAGCTTTTTTCTCTGGAGCAGTACCCGCTGATCATTAATACATCCTCCCTCCACTCGCATTCAGGGATGAATGCCCCCATGTGACCAGTGGAGGCTGTGCTGCCCGCGGTCACTCTCAGAGCCAAACCGCATTCTGCGGTCCACCCAAAAAGTTTGGATGCTTTGCGTGTATGAGCATAGAACTACAACAGATAGAATATCCACCGAAGTCAAGTAAATTTTATTTATAAAGCCCATTATCACAAAACACGGTTTGCCTCAGAGGGCTTTACAGCATATGACATCCCTCTGCCTTTAGATCCTCACATCACCTGCAATGGGGGGAAAAAAAGGAAGAAACCTCAGGAAGAGCGGCAGAGGATGATGAGGGATCCCTCCTCTAGGACGGACAGACGTGCATGAGATGTCGTAAATAACAATTAAATTAAAATTATGACAAAAAGGAAAGAGAAGAGAGAGGGGTGAGGATGCACAGCAATAATGGAAACAGACGCATGTTATATTACAATAACGATAGGTGTAAAATTACCAAATGCACTCTATGATAATATCGTGGGTGTTGATAAGAGTCCCATGCGTAAGCATGACACAACGATCTCTCCGTGATGGTGTATCATGGACACATTCTAATTCTTCACAATTTAATGTCGTCATATCGCACACCCTAGTGCAAGCTGTGATGATGCTGTTAATGGAACACTAAATCATGGAATGGGCTCATCAAACTGCCAGCTCCTGAGCCGACTCATACACCCTCGATGTCTGTCTGCTTCTCTACACACCCTCTTGTCATTCAGTGTGGTGATGACAATGTGGTCTAACAGAAGTTGTGTAACACTGAATAACAATATATTTTGCAGGCTATCACCAGGCTATGACTTTGAACAAGAAAGTTAATCATAATTATTCAAGTTAAAGATACATTTCACTGAATGACTACAGATTTTTGACCTGGGTAACCACATTGTGAAAAGGTCAAACTATCAAATATTTAGGAGAGATGAACTAAACTTCCTGCTCCACCAAAGGGGTCTTTGTGGTCCTCTCAGTGATGTCACATGACTATCACTTTTTAATTTGATTTCAAAAAGGTTTATTGACTTTGGTACACTGAATGACTTCTAAAGCAGTTATATTTGGGACAAAAGTCCCCTGGTTCTCTTTCAAACGTTTGCTCAGTATTTCACTATGGGGAACGCCCCTCGTTTTTCCAGAAGTCCAATGCCATTACGCCAGCTCCATTGGCTAGCAGTCGTGAGGACTGTATCAAGAGAAGGAACATCCTCTCCCTAATAAAGGGGGATAATGCAGCATCACAAGGTAATTCAAAAACCTCTTGTCGTTTTTCATTCAGAAAGCCATCTCTATGGACAGGACTGCATACGGGATTATTCGCTTAACTGTCCACAGATTGAGCTAACAACTCGATCGACGGGCGCTAATATTTCTGTGTCGCGTTACAAATGGACTCCCGATTTCTTTGCCAGAGAAATCTGTGGTTTCAGGGAGTGAATACTCTGCTGCCCCCATACAGCTAACTGTAGCTGTTGCCAAACCGTAACAAAAGCACCTTAGCACAGCTAACCACCTCACTAGCTTTAACTAAGCCTGCTCTCACGTTAGTAATATTGATTGACTAGCCTTCACACTGGTGGCTTGCTTGCTAACTCTGGCGGCTTGCTTGCTAACTCTGGCATCAGCTCACCAACCATGGCTCTATCGAAGCCCAGTATAGCGGCTGATAGCACACTAGCTACACAGTCAATTACGCCCATGCTTGTGGTAGAACCCCCACCACGGGACTGCACGTGCAGGGCTAAGATATCAGCTATGGATACTCACCAGATATGCGTAGCCTGTCTCTGTGTACAGCACGCTCAAGCAGTGCTGGCTTTACCCGGCTTGTGTGAGCACTGCTGCGGCTTCACTATCAAGAGCCTCCGCCGCTGGCTGTCACGCAAGGCATGCCCGGGAGCAGCTGTTAGCATCAGCCGCAGCCCTGATGGAGCATGACAGCTCAGGTACAAGCTCGGGCGAAACTCCCCTGCTTGAGGGATCTGACAATTGCTCACCAGCTGGTCATTTCAGCTCACTGTAATGGAATGATAGCAAGTCTGATAACCCAGACATCTCACCCGACATTTTCCTCTCCGAGGGAGAAGACGATGATGATTCATCCCTCATGCCTGCCCAGGTAGCGCAGCCAGCAGTGGCAGCCACTGGGGTGGCCGGCAGGGTTCCATCCCTGCTAACAAGTATGCATGTTGTGCATGAAGTATGCAGTTGGGTAGCTGACAAGCTTGGAGCCTATAAGTTGGTTGCCACATTGGTTAGAACTCTGAATGTCTCCTCTGTACTCCTGGCACATCAGGCTGAGCTGCAGAAGCAGATGCATGCTTTACCAGTAGGTGAGTTGTGGGAGGAAATTTGTGTCATTACTGACCACTGTCTCAACCTCACGAAGTGTGCTGTCCAATCAGCTGGCAGGGCTATGTTCACCATGATTGCCCAGGAACTGGCTCGATTGTTCAGCCTCTCAGATCTGTCTGACAAGGAAAAGCGTGACATTCTGGTCGAGGGTGTGGACCCGAATGACCTGTTTGGCACCACTTTTGTGTGGTTGCAATCATATGAGGAGAAGGAAAAGGGAGAGGCCCTGCAAATTTGCCTTCCAAGGAAGGCTCAGGCCACACCTACCCCTTGCTGTGCTTTCACTCCAGCTGTGGCTCAGCAGGCCAGTGACACAGTCTTTGTGGTTCCTAGGCATCCAGCACCTCAACCATCAGCCCAAAACCAACCCAGGCCTGCAAACACTGGGCCCTGGCTGAGGGAATATTTCCCTGCGGTGGTGGCCCAGGGGGAACCCCCAGCCCCAACCTCCACCCAGTGTGCAAGTAGGAAGAAGCGGGCCTAGCAGCTTGCTGATGTCAGCTTCCCTCCCTCAGCTCCATTCTTGTGCCTGTTTCATAGTGTGCCCTCCAGTGGTAGCTCTTCACATGCCCCCTGCAGGTCTCACAAGCACACTCGTCCGAAATCCATAAAGCTGTCCCCGGTGCAGCCAGGCATGTTGCCAAGGGCACTGATGGATACAAAAGAATGTATATTGTTGGAAAACAATGCGAGAGTGAAACCCTTGGTGTCACCACCAGAAAACCCACTTTCTGGGGCAGCAGGCCTAATCAGCCCTTTACCAGTGCAGGCCTCCCACACTGAGCCCCCTGTGGTGTACCACACCGCTCTCCAACAGGAGGGCACCAGCACACCTCTGCTGGCAGGATCTACTGTGTCAGCATCTCTTTCTACAAAGAAGGAGAGCTGGCGAATGTGTGGTGCATCACCTTGGGTGCTTGGGACAATAGACAGAGGATACAGGCTCCAGTTTGCCATTGGCCCTTCCAGATCTAGAGTTTTTACCCATGCTCAGGGGAATTCAGCACAGATACTCCAAGAAGAGATATCATCGCTGTTGATGAAAGGGGTGATATGGGTTGTGCTTCCGGAGCACAACCAATGTGGCTTTTACTCAAGGTACTTCCTTGTGCTGGAAAAGGGAGGAAAGGAAATCCTAGACCTTCGGACCCTGAACACCTCAGGTCATAAAAGTTCAGAATGCTGACACATGCTACTCTGCTCCGCTTTCTGCACCATGGTGACTGGTTCACTTCAGTTGACCTAAGGGAAGCATATTTTCACATATCAATATATGCTCCTCACAATAAGTTCCTGAGATGTGCTTTCCAGGGCACAATCTACGAGTATATGGTTCTGCTGTTCAGGCTTTTCTTAAGCCCTTGGGTGTTTGTGAAATGCACAGAGGCTGCTATTGCACCCCTTTGGAAGCAGGGCATATGCATAGCTGTGTATATCGATGACTGAAAACGCAGGGTTACTTGTGATTCCCAAAATTTCCAAAAGTAGGTTAGGAACCAGAGCCTTCAGCTACCACGCTCCTCTCCTATGGAACCATCTTCCATTTTCGGTCAGGGAGGCAGACACCGTTTCAACTTTTAAGGGTAGACTTAAGACCTTCCTCTTTGATAAAGCTTATAATTAGGGCTGGCTCAGGTTGCCTGGTCCAGCCCATAGTTAGGCTGACATAGGTTTAACCTGCCGGGGGACTTCCTCTGATACGCTGAGCTCCTTTCCTCCTCTCAATGCTGCCATCAGAAATCATGCATGTCTGTTTACTGCATTGCCATGTGCAAGCTTAACTTAGCTCTGTGATAGCCATGTGGTACTCTCACCACCTGGGGCTCGCGATTACAGAGCCTGGGTCTGTTGAACTGCACTACGCTAATCCTGTTGCCTCTTGGGAGCGTTCCTGCTCCCTTGTTTCCTAGTTTCCCTGGATCCTGGCCGTAACCTTGACTGTGCCTGACCGTGGTGATAGCTGTGCTGATGCTGCGACCCTGCCTTTGGTTGTGCTCGTGCTGTGGCTGTACTGATTCTGTGCCCCCTGCTCGCCCTGATCGTGGTCTGGTCCTGGTTGCGCCGATGCTGTGATCTTGGCTTTGGACAACTCCCTTTCACATATGCATGAGACTGTTATCATCTCTATCAACATCATCATAGAGAGCAATTACTAATTTCACACCTACCATTATTGTAATTTGACATGCATCTGTTTCTATTGTTCTGTGTCCCCCCCCCTCTCTTTCTCTTTCCTTTTTTGCCATGATTGTATTTCACTTGCTATTTACGACATCTATTGCTCGTCTGTCCGTCCTGGAAGAGGGATCCCTCACTATCCTCTACCGCTCTTCCTGAGGTTTCTTCCTCTTTTTTTTCCCCGTTACAGGGGTTCTTTTTGGGGAGTTTTTCCTTGGGTGATGTGAGGGTCTAAGGGCAGAGGGATGTCGTACACTGTAAAGCCCTCTGAGGCAAACCTTGTTTTGTGATAATGGGCTATATAAATAAAACTGACTTGACTTGACTTGACTTGACTGGCTTCTGGCCACAGAGTCCCACCAGGGTGCTCTCGTGTGCCATGGTGGGACTCTGGTGGGACAACACCTGGAGAGCTTAGTGTTCAGAGAGAATCAAGAAAAGAGTGTGTTGACTACTATTCAAAGAATCTCTTTCATTGGTCTGACCCTGGACTCCATATCTTTCAGAGAACACCTGTCAGTGGAAAGGGTGGTGGCATATACAGCATGCCTGGCCCTCTTTCGCAGGGGAAAGTTGCTGCCTTTTAAAACAAGCCTTCGGCTGCTAGGACTTATGGCACTGTAGTGGCTGTTTCCCTAGGTCATTTATACATGAGGGTTTTTCAACGCTCAAAGCTCTCGATTTACCAGTCGATCTTCGTTCCTACCCTAACCTATGGTCACGAGCTTTGGGTAGTAACCGAAAGAACTAGATCGCGGGTACAAGCGGCCGAAATGAGTTTCCTCCGTAGGGTGGCTGGGCTCTCCCTTAGAGATAGGGTGAGAAGCTCGGTCATCCGGGAGGAGCTCGGAGTAGAGCCGCTGCTCCTCCGCATTGAGAAGAGCCAGATGAGGTGGCTCGGGCATCTAATTAGGACGCCTCCAGGACGCCTCCCTGGTGAGGTGTTCAGGGCACGTCCCACCGGTAGGAGGCCCCGGGGAAGACCCAGGACACGCTGGAGAGACTACGTCTCTCAGCTGGCCTGGGAACGCCTCGGGGTCCCCCGGGAAGAGCTGGATGAAGTGGCCGGGGAGAGGGAAGTCTGGGTTTCCCTGCTTAGGCTGCTGCCCCCGCGACCCGACCCCGGATAAGCGGAAGAAAATGGATGGATGGATGGATGGATGATGGTTTTTCAACGCTGGGTTGTATTCGTTGGCCTGGACCGCTCACATCACGGGCATCGCTATGTGAGGGTTTCAGTGGAGTGTGTGACAGCACTTCAGTGAAAACGCCCTGGATTTTTGACACTGGGGATTTCTATGGGGTCCTTCGTGACCAAGAAGGTAGTCATGACAGACGCATCACTGCAGGGATGGGGAGCCACCCATGACACCACGATTGTAAACCGTGTGTGGGCTCCTACCCTTCGATTCAACCACATAAACTCCCTAGAACTGTTTCTCTGGCACTAAGGCACTTTCTTCCCTTCATAAAGGGTCATCATGTTCTGTACAGTCAGACAACTCCTTCACTGAGAGCAACTCATGTCCCAGGAATACGAAACTGTGGGGCAGATTTACTCTCCAGAGGCAATCCTCTGTATGGAGAATGGAAACTTCATCCAGAGGTGAGCAGTCAGATCTGGGCATGCTACGGTTGCCCCAGTCTAGATCTGTATGCGGAGAAAATGCTCAGTGCCCCATGTTCTTTTCCTTGAGAGACCAGGAGGCACTGATGGGGGTGGGTGCACTAGCACATAAGTGGCCGAGGGTTCTGCTCTATGCATTTCCCCCTCTGACCCTGATTCCACCGAAGCCAGCCAGGGTTCGAGGTAAGGGCTTATCGCCCATTCTGGTAGCGCCTAATTGGACAGGGATTATCCAACTCCTTTACAACCAGCCATGGCCTCTCCCTGTGCATAGAGACCTGCTGATGCAGCCACACGGGGAGATATTTCATCCTCACCTGGAATGGCTAGCTCTCTGGGCTTGGCCTGTGAGAGGTGAAAGCTGGATGCAGTTGGACTTCCACAGAATGTCATAACTGCCATTCAGAGTGCTAGGGCCTCTTCTGCCTGGTCAGCTGTTTTGAATGAGCTGTTTCACCCCACTTTGAGCCTTTAGATCAGGTAGATCTGAAAGTGATCTCCTCAGGACTGCTCTTTTGTTGACAAAACCTCACACTGGTATGCCTAACGCAAAACAGTGGCTGTCTTGTTGGATAGTAGGGGCCATTTCTTTGGCCTACAGCAGCCAGGGGCCTCAGGCCCAGGCTGGTCTACACACTCACTCCACTAGGTAGATGGAATCATCCTTAGGACGCATATATGCTGGATGCCCATTCGGGCGTTACCTTGTACCTTTGCACAGTTCCACGCATTGGAGGTCACTGCGTTCCCTTTCATGCATACTGTGCTAAGTGTGGGCTCCTTTGGGGGTCACTGTTGTCAGCCTGTGGTTTGGCAGTCAGTCTTCAAGATAGGCTTGTCTGGCAATACAGGATCGGTATAGCCCCATAGTGAGATACCGAGGGAATGTGTGAAAGACAACTATAGGTTACTTTAGGTAACCTCGGGCCTACAACCAAATCACAGCCGTGATGATAAACGAGCGCATCATCACTCCCTCTAGTGTAATATTGCTTAAATATCATTATGTTAAATTGATTTGATGTGGACACAAAAATTGCCATATCTCTTCTTTGACTCATGATTATTCTGTGTAGGAACAAGATGACAGTTAAAGCCATGGCATCAGTTATTGCATTTATGCCATTTACCATCTCTGCTCACTTGCACTCAAGTTTAATGTTGCATTTATTCAAAATGTAATAGTTTTTGTTTACATGTGTCTGAACTCTGTCCACTTGCAGATTGACGACAAGAAGTCCATCAGTGTTGCTGCTGACCCTCCCAGTGACACAGCTACAGAGGCCAGTGAGCATGTCAGCAGCTTGAAGCCTGAGGCAGAGGACACTGTCTCTCAGAGCTCAGTTAGCATGGCGGGGGGCAGAGGTCAGCCCAGTAACCCCCAGCTCCACACTGAACGCTGCACAGAGCCCACCTCACCTCCGAAGATGCCGTCCAGTGTCAGCCTGGCCGAGTCCATGCAGTCAGCCTCTCACGGTGAGTCCAGCAGACACACATCCCTACGTCTAAGACTCATGCAGTTTTTGTTGACATTTTTGTGGGTAGTGATAGAGGGAGCGGGGGTGAAGGCTCTGTGGGGATGTAATCCACCAGAGCTCATCTCTTGTTTTGTGGTTTGTTACTATCATACCACCAACACTGAAGTGTCAGATGGTCCTTCCTCAGGCTGTGGCAAACTCAGGCCGAGTCGAGTCCAGAGCGTGGTCTCCAGCCAGGGCAGTCTGGACTCAGACATGCAGGGTGAGTGCCACACAGACATGAACCACCAGCATGATCCATGATGGTGAGGTTTGAAGAAAAAGGTGGATGTGACAAGTCTGAAATCCCTCTGCTCAGCTCTCACCAGATTCTTAGATTAATACTAAAAAATAAAAGCTACCTCTGCAGCACACATTTGCTTCTTCATTTAGAACACTTCAGACCAAAATGGATTTCACAGAGAGCCTGTAAGCAGACAGCTGCCATTAAATCAAGCTGAAAGAAACACCTCAAATGATTTAAAGAGCCTGAGTTTGTAAGAATACATTTTCCTGAATTCCAAAACTTTTCTTGCAACGTGACCTCAACAGCACAGCTGGAACACAGCTCAAATACATATGAAATTTAACAGCTTAACTTGTGGACAGTTCACATCATTACGTTTTCTGTAAAATGGATGTTAAATCACCCAAAATAAAATAGATTGTGATTTTTAACATTGACATATTATTCATTTCTCCCCCATCTGCTCCTGTAAAAGCACAGTATTTGTCTCTCTGTGTCATTTTCCGATCACTGCAATCAAAATATGAAATTTGAATTGCCTGTAATAATTTATAAGATCAAATTCTAGTGGAAAGTAAAAACCAATGTTAATGTGATGCAAGTTTGACAATATACAGTAGCAAACTAAATATATGGTCATAAGAGAGAGAAGATATATCAGGTTATCCAACAACACAAAATAAGCCATGACTCTATGACCATAGTCAACATTGTATTAAAACACTATAAGAAAGTGGTGAAGTGTAATGTGGGCAGAAAAAACTCATGAAGCTGTTCAATCAAACCCAAAGGACCAAATTTTTTTTTAAAGCCCACTGAAAGCCTTTGTACCAAGCTTAGATTAAAAAGGATAAAATAATGTTAATGTCATGATACTACTAGATTATGGGGCCAGGACAGTGACAATATATTTTTTTTATCAAAAAAAATTGTCAATGATACACAGCCATTACAAATAAAACAAATGACACACAGGCATTAAACATAATTGTATTCTAATCTGGCATGACTGAAATGATGACACTTTGATGTAGCCTTTGTGTTGTTTTGCCTTGGTGTGTTAAAAGGTTATGATGGCGGCAGCAGTGACTCTGACTGTGAGAGCCCCACCCTGGATGAACAGGAGTGTCAGTCACCACTGATGCCAGATTTCTGGCTGATTGTCAAGATCCACCAGGATAGAGTGAAGGTCTACTCCCATTCCAGGTCAAAGCCAGGCGATGCTCTACGCCTCTCTTTTTTCCTGCTGTATTTATTTAACATTTAATAATCAATCTGTAGTCTGTGGCTCATATTTATCAAGCATTGCACACATTCCTACCTGCTCCAGAATTCTCAGTGACACATTTTTGCTTGTTCTTTTATGCTTACAAGTTAAAATAATTATATTTCCTGCAAAGTCATTCCATTTTCAGCTATTATGATAAATTATGAGACCTCATTATCCATTTCACATTAAGAATTCTTTAAAGTAGTGCTGTCATTCACACTCTAGTATCTTCATAAAAACTTTTAACAGGAGTAATAAAATCTCAGCAAAACCTGTATTACAGTCCCTTTGATGGATACTCAGATTCTGGATTACAGCTGCTCATTGGGTCCCACACATCTGAGGATGTCTCATATTGTTGCAGGTGCTTTACAGAAGGCAAAGAGGTGAGTGTTGAGGAGCTGGAGAAGAAAGAAGAAGATCAGGAGCTGCCTGAGTACTTACACTTGCATCAGATGGTGGTTAGGAAGATCGGTGAAATCTGCAGAATAGTCAATCAGGTAGCTGCTACAGCACTCAACACCCTACATCACAGGTCATCTGTTTTTTCAAAAACATCTCCCTACAAATGTCGGATTAGAAAATCATACAGGTTAAGAAACATTCTTATTACATGACCATGTTAAAAGGAGCACAGTAATAGAAACAACATAGACTCAAGGAAATCAAAACTTCAACTAACGGGAGTACAGTACATGAATGAACATGGACAACAAGTCCACACTTCTACCCACATGCCTCATGTAGTTTTGCTTCAGCTTTTTGGTTAAATTTCTATCAGAGTTCAGTCAGGGTGTAACAAGACACAGAAGTCACAGTTTGGTTTCTCAGAATATAACAACACACCAAATGCAACAGGATATGCTTGTTTATTGTTTATTATGGTGAGAAGTCAGTAGTGCAGGTGTGAAAGTTAGAAACAATCCTCCTGCTGGGGACTGAGAGAACATTTTACCCTCTGGCAACTTTGGTAAACTATTTCATGATACAAATAAGGAACATTTCAAACATTTCCTCCGTTTACCACTGAACAAAAACTCTCCAAACAGGCAACAGGTCACAACAGCAAAACTAAAAAGCATCTCTTATTCAACAGCAACATATGTACGTACATTCCATTCTCAAAAAAGCCGAGGGGGGATTTCTTAAAATTTGACACTAACACCCACTTGGACTCAAGAATGAACTGATCAGAATTTGGTGTTTAAAGGTTAAGGTATCTGTGACCTCACAAGACATATTTTTGGCCATGACTAAAGAAATTCATCTGCTCATAATGACAAAATATCTCTGGAATCTCTATCATATCTCAGGAACAGGAGAGACATTTGGTCACATACTGAATTGGTGACACTAACCTTGGAACTGTGCTAATTGTAGAGATCTTCAGTGCTGCTGGGGGGAAGATTTAAAGTCAGTTGAGTTTTATTTATAAAGCCCGTCATCACAAATCACAGTTTGCCTTTGAGGGCTTTACATCCCTCTGTCCTCAGACCCTCACATCGACTAAGGAAAAACTCCCAGACATAGGGACAACAGGGGGAAAAAAGATATGGTATTGGTATTGGTTGACAACGAGTAAAAATATTTTTGGGAAAAAAAATATTTTTGGGCAGAATGTTCTTGTTCCAGATTACATGCATCAATCTATAGACGGGTGATATGCACGCAGCTGCATGCACTGGAACATGACTTCCATACTGTGATGGTTTAGCACAAATAAACTGTGACAGCCCTCTGATTTTAGCATTTGTCTGTTACCCACAAACCCTAGCAAAGTTCTTTCCTATATTAAATCTCACTAATTTTTGTTAGAAATGCGTTTATATTTCGACTAACAAATATAAATCAACACAGACCTATATACAATAAGTATTTACTTGTGACATGATTCCTGTGTATGTTCGTGTGTGTAGCGCATGCTGCTGCAGGACCTACATGACAGCCATGTTTGTAACTCTCTGCTGGTGGCTGAGAGTGAGGAAGACATATGGAAGAACGAGTCTCTGTACAGGCAGAGGCTCAACACCTCTGATGGTAAGTCAGAAGAAGATACACATTTGGTTTTCTTTCTGCGCGTTTTGAGACTTCCGCGTTTGAGATCTTTTGACGCAAGAAAGTAGAGATGAAAGAAAGCTTGAGTCATTTGGGTGTACAGACCCTTTAAATTTTGATGAGATGTACCATATTTACATGCCCTCACCCTTATATTGTGTATTTTTTGCCCTGCCCACACAGATTACAGTACAGAGGAGAGCTACCAGGCCAGAGACTATCTGGCAGCCACCATGCAGTTCATCCCTGGACACTTTGCCTGTGATGTGGTGTGGAGCACCGTCATCCACATTCACCCCCGCCTCAAGATGGGACCCAACATGGGGGTGTCCAGGGGTGAGTGGCACATTTGAACACTAGGTGTTATATAAAGCCATCCCTATATACGGTCAACATCCACAATGACTCATCAAATCTGTGCAAGTTGGTAGTTATTTTAAAACCAGATTTACAGGTTGTATAGTTAGTGTGTTCACTTTGTAAAATTGCTAAAAATGACTCAGAATATATGAGTTCATATGTAAAATTTAAGTGAGTGGAGCCTATCTCTAATTTAGGACTTTGTTAGGAAGCTACAGCAGCTCTGTGTTAGTTTTTAGCTGCAGAACTCACAACTTCACATCATTGACCACTGTAATTCAGTTTATTGTGTTTTTGTTCTAATATAGTGATGATCATCTTGTTAAAAAAAATTGATTTAATTTGCAAACATGCTGAACCTGTCCATATATGTGTCTCTGCATCATAGCGATCCAGGCCCTGCGCTCTGTGCTCAACTCTTTCTGTGTGGTCAACAGGAAGAACATGTTTGTCTACCAGGAGCGTACAACCAAATCAGTCTTCTACCTCAGGTTAGACTTTCTCATCATTCTTCAATCTTCACCTTTTCTCTATGTCACTGGATTTCAATCTTTATCCACCATAAACATGCAGTGGCTCTGGGAGGCCTGTTCATTCACTTGTAAACTTTGTGCTCAAAGGGTGACACTAAAAGCCTGGTGAGACCATCCTGATCATGAGAGCTCAACATTGTGTTTCTCTCCCTGGTTCAGTGTGGACTCTCTGCAGCCCCAAATGATTTCAGTGGGCAGGAGTTACTTGCTTTGACAGAGTACTTTAACTAATCCTGACGTTAGCACTAGCATCTGCTCCTCCACTACACAAATACATTGTCAGATAGACAGTAACGGAATATAAGAATACAATCTATTTATATCTACCATTTGTATGGATGTGTACCTCGTTGACATCAATCCCCATGAGGTTTTCATTGTTTCTTTTTCAGCAGTCAGCTGCCTCTGGACTGCTGAATACCAGCTGGCAGCGTCCTTGTTGTCTGTCCAAAGCTTTGTGAACACTGATCTGCAGGGTCGTGATCTTAGCTTAGCAGCCTCTTGTATCTGTACCTCCATCAGGAGGCCAAACAAAATCAGTGGCCAAACAAAAATAAAAATGGTATTTGTACCAAGGAACATCTTTATCACCAACAGAGCCAGACAGTAAATCAAGCTTTTGGCAAATCCAGTCAGAAAAACAGTGAAAAAGTATTTTTTCTCCATGAACCTGAGTGCATGCTCTTGTTGTTTAATTGTTGTTGTTGACTCCATTACTTATCTAACCCTGCTCATGCTAAAGTTAGCATTTTTTGGTGTGTGAGCTGCCATTACTGTTTTGAAAGCAGCGGCCTACATGCTATGTCATCAACTATCATACAGTCCCTGATTGGCTGCTGACGTTTTTAGTTTTAGAGCGGATATCCCTGATTGGCCCGACAAGACTCAAGTGGATTGAAATAGTTTGGGGCTGCAGAGAGTCCAGACTGAACAGGGAGAGAAACAGAATGTTGAGCTCTTGTGATCAGGTTGGTCTTACCAGGATATGACATGTGGGGTTGGGGAATATTTTCCATCAGTCTGCTTGAAGGAAAGATTCACTCACTGATGGTCTGAAAGCAGCAAGATATTAGAAAGGAAAACAAACTTTCAGGTAGATGGTGGAGCTTCCATATAACAGGTGGAGGGAACACTAGTGTATCCTCAGAGTCTCTGTGCACAGGAGGGAGCAGAGTGGCGAGCAAGTAAGCTATGTAAGGCAGTGGTTCCTCAGCTTTCTCCCTCAGGGGTCTCGTTTTTATGATTGAGTTAACCCTTTAATACCTGGATCGACATTAGTTTTCTTGTGCTGCATTTAGATGCCATTAACTAGCATTTATATGTCTGAAATCTGAAGATTAGTTTGATTTTTTTAAAAAATATGGGAAAAAAACATAATGAGCAACTTGGTAAGATGTCCTGCAAACTGCAGAATAAAATCGCAAAAGATGACTATAAATCAATTATTATATATGATCAAATACAAGGGTAAAATTTCCAGAAAACTATTCATAATTCTGTTAATTTTATGCTTAAAATTATGCTACAGAAATAAGACATAATAAAAAAAATGTTTCAACACTTTTTGTGGTCATTCTCCTATGTTTGTTTCCTTTTTTTTCAGGTAATTTTCTTGTTCTTTTTTTTTTGCTAGTTTCTTGCTAATTTGAGGGATTTTTCTTGTTAAGTTGCTTTTCACCCTCTGTTTTTCAGAGAAATTAAGCCACTCAGGTTTGCTCAGGTTTCAAAGGGTTAACTACTGACAGAAGAAAAAAATACCATGTAGGCGCAGACGTTTCTAGTGACCTTTCTGTCAGCTCCACTAGATTTGTACTAAATCACTGCTCTTATGTCTAATTTGCAAGTGTTGGTGGAGCTTTTACTCTCCTGACTTCTGCTAGCTAGCCAGGTTGTGGCTTTCAAATGTAAACATGCGGAAAAGAGAGAGAAGATAATCAGCAGTTGAACCAGCATCCTGCGTGGCTGTTTTCAGATTATTTGTCGCTCCATTTGTCTGTATGGCCCTCCATTACATTCTTGTGAACATGATATCTAAAGAATGCCTTGATGGAGTTTCTTTAAATTTGGCTTAAACGTCCACTTGGACTCAGCAATGAACTTTATTGATTTTGGTGTTCAAAGGTCAAGGTCACTGTGACCTTGCCATCTCAGTCTTGTGAATGCAATGTCTCTTATCTCCTTAAAATAATTTCCTCACATTTGGCACAAACATCCTTTTGGACTCAAGAATAAAGTGAAAAGTCAAACATCAGCTCAGTGTTGTCATTTTGAAGCATCTCGATCTCGGTTAGCCCATTCAAACCTGGATTTTCACAATGAACCCCATATGTACCTGTTTGTCTTAATTTGACTATTTTCCTTCAGCAGGCCAGACACACTGGGATTGAGTCATGCTGCCTTTGGCTTGTAAGATGTCATCAGTCTCTGCGTGTTCAGTTTCTCAGAGTTATTCACTGAATCATGTTATTTATCGGAATGGGAATGAGTAATGTTTTCCCAGATTGAGTGTTGGCATGAATTAGGGGGGATCGATTTCTCATGGAGGAAATTCTATTCTAAGAACTCATATTGAGAACATGGGAGTAGCAATAACAATGCACTACAGTATATCTGATGCAGAATTCTTATTTTCAATCATAATTCAGTTATCAGTTGATATAAAAAAGTTATTTACACTAACAAAACATAACAAAAAAGCATTAACTAATATGCCTATTACACAAAGGCGAGGTCAAACATAAAACAGTACACAGTGTAATTGTCAGCATCGGAGAGAGAGATGCACCATGTGACCTGCAGTTTCAGTCAGGTGACAGCTCGACAGCAGCTGTGACACTTTATACTTTATACTGTTATAAAGCTCCAACAGTTACTCACTACAATCATCTGTGTCCAGTGTTATAACGTTGTATATTAAATTGCCTTGTGTGTTTGATTTAAGTATCCTCGCTATGAATGATGTCAAAATTTGCTTGCTGTGTGCTGCAGGAAATGGGTCCAATTTAAGATCAGTCCCTCTGTGAAAAACACCTTCTCACCAATCAAGACTACAGTCATTTTGTTTGTTTTTTTTGTTTTGTTTTCCATTCACATATGTCTGTAATGGAGCCATCAGATAGTATTTGTTGTTATTCATACACAGACAAAATATATAGGCTACACATACGTTTAAAAAATACAACAAGATGGAGTTCCCTCATAATGGTGAGTATTCAAGGAATCGATCCACAGATGAACTGTTTTGGCGCACTGACTTTCCAACACTTTATTGGAAACATTAGTGCATTAGTGCGAGTGTCCTCCTGATAGAAAAGGTTGAAAAAACTGGGGAGGGACAGAAAAGATAAGAGAGAAGTATCACATGTACATAACTGTGCTCTGCTCAGTCACAAATGTCACTTTCCATATCTGTTGCTTGTGTTTGTCTTCCAGACTTTGTGAAACATCACTGACAGGGAAATACTCGGATGGGGATGGAAACCTTCACATGACTCGCTCTATTGGGCTTGCCAGGAGTCAAGAGCCCCTGCTCTCTGATGAACTCATGGTAAGAGAACAAATGAAGCGTGCACTCACAGTAAATGTTCTTATTAATATTGGTGTGTGAATTCCATAAGCAAACAACATAAACACTGTCCTCAAATTCGAGTTATGGGTTTTATCACAGCTGTAGACTTGCTTGGACTCGAGTCACTTTGTAAACTGAGAACTTGTGACTTGACTTGGACTTGTTGGCTGTGCGAAGTGACTCACTTGAGACTTGACTGCCTGAAGACTTGATACAACTTAAAACCAAAAAAAAAGCGGTCATAACCTCAAATTAATCATTATTGAAAAAAATGCTCCTCTGTACATAGACCATTGCCAAATGTTTTAGATTTATTGCACAAGAATAAAATCAGGAAAAAAAACTTCATGACAAACACATGACAAGACAACTGTGGAAACAATGAGGCCTCTTACTGTAGGTAGTTATTGCTACATACAAACATGGCACTTAGTGTAAAAGGTATCAGAGGAATAATAGAATGGATTGAGCCCCCAGCAGCCAGACATGACATCACTGCAGAGCAGCTTCTCTGAGTGCAAGCAGACAAGAAACCAAATAAAGAGTTGGAGAAAGCAGCAGCAAACTGTTGTTGTCTGCAGAGAGGAAAAATCAGATGCTGATAAGTCTATTAAAATAGATACAGACACTCACAATCAGAGCTACCATGGGTCCTTAAAATCCATGAAAGTTTGTGAATTTTAGGGTGAAAATTAAAGGCCTTCAAAATGTTTGAAAGCAAACAATTAGACAAGGCAATGCCTTTATTGTGTCATTATTGTAATTTAATTGTTATGTATGACATCTATTGCATGTCTGTCCTGGGAGAGGGATCCCTCCTCAGTTGCTCTTCCTGAGGTTTCTACCATTTTTTTCCTGTAAAGCCCTCTAAGGTAAACTGTGTTTTGTGATAATGGGCTTTAAAAATTAAATTGACTTGACTTGACTTCTGTTATGAAGCTAGAAGGCAGATTTATTAGTCATTTCTTTAAACAAATTTAAAAAAAAAAAAACCAAAATTTAATTTGAGCAATTTAACCAAAAATGAATAATAATTCTGTCATGACTTCCGAAAGGATGGAGACACCTGTTACTCCAGCTTCAAATGAATAATAAAAGATACTCACCTCAGGAAGCAGACACCGTCGAGGCGACAATGCCAAAATGATAGTATGAGTTTTCTGTCATGACTTCCGAAAGATGGAGACACCTGTTGAAGCTTCAATAAGCACACGTTTAATATGAGTAAAAGTATGTGTATACAATTAAAATTACAATTACAACAAACGAAAACAATGAGTACAATAAACGAGTACAACATAAATGAAAATTAGTACAAAGATGAACTTAAACGAAGACTACAAATGAAGACAAGTACAATAAAGATGAGCGCTCAGGTCAGCCCAGACCAGGGGTCGGCAACCTTTACTATCAAAAGAGCCATTTCTGGCTCAAAACAAAAAAAAAAAATCTGTCTGGAGCTGGAGGTAACACAACACATATAGTCAAACTAGCCTATCAATATTATTAATGGGTCTACATGAGAATTCATCAATATGTTTTACCACTATTCATTATTTTTTGTCAAGTCAAGTCAAGTCAAGTCAAGTCAGTTTTATTTATATAGCCCATTATCACAAAACATGGTTTTCCTCAGAGGGCTTTACAGTGTACGACATCCCTCTGCCCTTAGACCCTCACATCACCCAAGGAAAAACTCCCCAAAAAGAACCCCTGTAACAGGGAAAAAAAAAAGGAAGAAACCTCAGGAAGAGCGGTAGAGGATAGTGAGGGATCCCTCTTCCAGGACGGACAGACGAGTAATAAATGTCGTAAATAGCAAATGAAATACAATCATGGCAAAAAAGGAAAGAGAGAGAGAGGGGAAAGAGGGTGGGGAGAGAGGAGGGGAGAGAGGAGGGGGGGCAGCAATAATAGAAACAGATGCATGTCATATTACAATAATGGTAGGTGTGGAATTAGTAATTGCTGTCTATGATGATGTTGATAGAGATGATAACAGTCTCATGCATATGTTGAAAGGGAGGTGTCCAAAGGCAAGATCACAGCATCGGCTGTGATGGTTCCATAAGAGAGGAGCATGGTAACTGAAGGCCCTGGTTCCTAACCTACTTTTGGACATTTTGGGAACCACAAGTAACCCTGCGTTTTCAGAGCGCAGTGATCTTGAGGGTTGGTAAGGAACTATGAGCTGTGACAGATAGGATGGAGCCTGACCATATAGAGCTTTGTAAGTAAGGAGGAGGATTTTAAATTCAATCCTGGATTACACAGGGAGCCAGTGCAGAGAAGCTAAAACAGGAGAAATATGATCCCTTTTCTTGCTTCCCGTTAAAACACGAGCACCACAAACACCAGTTGGAGAGACCTAAGAGATTTGTTGGGGCAACCAAATAATAGGGGATTACAGTAATCCAGCCTAGAAGTGACAAATGCATGTACTAATTTTTCAGCATCTGTTTGGGATAGGATATGTCTAATTTTTGCGATGTTACGCAAGTGAAAGAAAGCCGTCCTTGAAGTTTGTTTTTGTTTTATATGGGAGGCAAAGGATAAATCCTGGTCAAATAAAACTCCGAGGTTCCTTACAGTTGTGCTAGAGGCCAAGGTAATGCCATCTAGAGAAATTAAATTGTTGGAAAAGGAGCTTCTGAGGTGTTTTGGGCCAAGAACAATAACTTCAGTTTTGTCTGAATTCAACATCAGGAAATTACGGCTCATCCAGGCTTTTACATCCTTAAGACATGTTTGAAGTCTAGATAGCTGATCAGTTTCATCTGGTTTCATAGATAGATATAATTGCGTATCATCAGCATAACAATGGAAATTTAAGGAATGTTTTCTAATTATGTTGCCTAGAGGAAGCATATATAAAGTGAAAAGGATTGGTCCAAGCACCGAACCTTGTGGCACTCCAAAGCAGACCTTTGTATGTGCGGAGGGTTGATCATTGATGTGAACACATTTGTCACATTAACTTTGCAGTGTTGGCGGTAAAAATTAAAAGATCTATCCATGCACTGTTATTATTATCTCTAGGCACTTATAACTTCTCCATTTTACTCTGAGACTTCTCCTATCTTGGATTTGGAATCCATAGCTAGTCAGGCCTTTTTAATCCAGGACCGCCCACCATTTTTGAAATCAGGCAAAATTTAGCAGAAAAGGCACCAAGGCCACAGAAATATGATGCATATTTTAGTTAATGAAATACATTTTCATATTCTGTGTACAGGCTACATATTTTTGCAATTGAAAAATTGAATGAAAATCTTTAAAAAATAATCGCAATTCATTTCCATATCATTTTTAGTCAGAGACACAGAAGCCACTGGAGAGGGGCTAAAGAGCTGCATGTGGCTCTAGAGCCTCAGGTTGCCTACACTTGGCCCAGACAGAGACAAGACTAAACGCAGACTGACTGACACAGAACATAGAAAGCTGGCTTACATCGATCACATGGAAAGGCAGTAGTATTTATACAATGCTGTGATGTAGATGGTAGGTATTAATTACTAACATGTCAGGTACTAGACTGTGACACTGATTACATGGAAAGGCAGTAGTATTTATACAATGCTGTGACGTAGATGGTAGGTATCAATTACTAACATGTCAGGTACTAGACTTCTTTTGAGGAATGAGGCATGTATTTGTGTTGCTAAATTTACTGGCACTGGTCCAGTTCACGTATCCATGGTCAAGCATAATTTACAGGGACTAAGACTTCACCATATATAGGTAGCTTTTTACTTGAGGTAGACATAGAGTCTCAAACTAACTATGAAGATACATAATTATAAAAATACATACTAATAGTCCTTGATCCTGCTACGTCTTTGAAGGATTAGGAATTAAAATCAGCAACTACTATGAAAATTCCATCAAGTTGCTTGGGCATATTGCTGCTGGTGGCATCATTAAATTCCTGCAGTGTGAATTTTGTGTCCTTGTGGCTTGTGTCCTTATGGCTCCCAAACAAGGTCCACGCATCCAGTGTAGTAGCCCAATGCTGAGTGAGCCTCACTCACATGTCATCCACTTTATTCGCCTGCAACCAGACATTAGCCAGAGGAAGTGTTGGTAGAGGAACAGCTCTCGGTCCATGTCAGGTCAGCCTCACACTGATGCGGGCTCTCCTCTCTTTCTTTGTCCTGTGCTTTCGGTTTTGTTTCTCCCCTCTGGTCTGACCTGCTGCTTGCTGTATGCTGTCGGTGGGGATCCTCTCATGGTCTGCTGCATTCAGTCCAAACCCCACACAACTTTTCCTGATGTTGATCAATGCCACTCTATCGTAGAAAAGTCATGCTTCAGCAGAAGGGGCCATGGAGTCAAAAATTCAAAATATCAATGTCAAAATATAGCAACTGTGAAAACACATTTAAGAAGCGCTCACACATTCAAGCGTCTGTGTCATTTTAATTGTCTGCCTGCTTTTGTTGAGCCTGTTTGTTCTTTTAAAGTTTCTCCAGTGTTGTAACAGTAGGTAGCCTTGATCCTTGTCTCAGACTGTGCTATATTATTTTTATTTTTTTAACGTCAGTGTGTGTAATCACTCTGTCTGGACTAGTAGTGTAGTCAAAGTGCTGGTGCAAAATTGTTGACCTCATTTGTCTCTCTTTTGTCAGGGCTCCAGGTCTTCTCTGGACAGCTCTCGGCCAGTTGGACAAGTTGACAAACACATCCTGCTGCTGGTGCATGGCGTGGGAAATGCAGGTATGAGCTGGGAAATATGAAGAGCTCATAGTGATTGAAATTCTCAATATTCTCAATAAAGTGATTTATCATAAAAAAGTGGAGTAGTAATAACAAAATAAAGGAAAACCCAACCTTTTACTTTTTGTTGAGGAAAACTTCATCAGGTTCAACAATTAAAAAAAACAAACAAGCAAACTTAAGCTTTGAAGAAAATCGAAAATTATGATGAGAGTTTTGTGCAACTGTATGTCTGTACATTCCATGCTTGTGAAGGTGATGTTTCAAGAACACATTGAGGGACTTTATTCAAATAGCACAAACGTTCACTTCAACTACAGGATAAACTGATTAGATTTTGTGATCAGTAACTACAGCTTCATTATTTTGTGGTTAAAGTACATTGATGCATTGTTCACAGCTGTAAAGAGGGCTCAGATGATCAAGATAATCTGAGTTTAATATCAGCAAAGCAACAATAATTGGGGATGCTGACATTAAGTAGTATCATATAAAAACTAAAAAGTCATTGACACAGTGGAGCCTTTTGGCACTCCATACAACATGTTTCCACCTCATGGGCATGCCTAAAGGTTTTATCCAATTTCCCTTACTAGAGTCTGCTCCTAGGTCCAGATCTGCTTCTTCTGATATGAATCACAGTATATTTGTCATGAATTGAAGCTAGATGTGTGCAAATTGAATTGATGTCTAAATTGTGTTTACAACAGAAATTCTGGGTGTGTTGGAAACACTTTGTCTGCAAGAAATAATGAGTTTTTTGTTGCGTTGGAATCATGTATCTTGTTGACAAGTGTAGGTGCAACAGCTTAAAGAGCATTAGAATGGCTATCAGGAATGATCAAAAATAGCATTAAATGGTACAGCATTTCGAATATTGCCTCACAGCAAGAGGGTTCCGGGTGTAGAGTTTGCATGTTCTCCACATGTCAGTGAGGGTTTCCACTGGTTTACTCGTAGTCCAAAAACATGCAGGGTCATCGGTGACTCTGATTGTCCATAGGTGTAAGAGTGAATGGTTGTCTGTCTCTGTGTGTCAGTCTTGTGATAGTCTGGTGACCTGTCCATGGCGTACCCCACCTCTCGCCGAAAGACACACGCACACGTGCATCAGTTGTGAAGCCAGGCTGCTAAGTGCTGTGGTTCTGATGTTGAATGATGTAGTCTTTTTTGTGCTGTGTTCCACTGGGCAGCTTAGAGGAAACTGGTCTCTCCATCGCTGTCCTTGCAAAGTTAGGGGCTCCGTGCTAACTTGGATTTGTTGCTCTTTGTTGCTTGAGAATTCAGCTGGCAGACTGTTGTAGCTGCTAGTGCTAAACTTGTTTCCTCATAGTCCTTTGCATCTGCTTTGTGAGCGGGCCACACTGAGATCATTGCCACATCAGGTAGATAAGAGAAGAATAATGGTTTACATCTCACAGTAAAATTTCAGTGAAGGTCACACACGGAGAAATTCATCTTTGCACTTCCAGTTATTTCTACTCAACTGCACTCAATACTTTGTTATTATAAATCTGCAGGACTATTGGCAAGACCCAGTTAAACAAAGTTGATAATAGCACTGCCTTTTCAGGTTTTTAGTTTGCCAAAGTTTAGTTTGGAGGTAATTTTTCCCCATTTTTCCTACATATTCCCTCTCTCTGATTCAACATGGTGGGACGACTTCGTTTTCTTAATAATCTGCGTCACAGTTGTTGTGCAATTTGATCATTGAGGGGGGTTTGGGCTGTTGGCGGTAGCATAGATCATTTTGAAGATGAAATACATACATACACATACCATAGCTCTGCATGGGATTAACTTAAAAATTCAGTGTGTTTGATCATTCAGTGTTGGTGGTATTTCCACTGTCACCTTCTTTCTGTGGATAATTTCTGACCGGGGACTGATGCTGTTCCACAGCACTGTCAACATGATGAGGGAGGAGGAGCTCCTGCAAACATCCTCTGCTGCACTTGTGTTTTCAGCCAGTGTGGCTCTTCCCGCTGACAGCAAGCATTTGTCATCAGCTTTCCCTGACATCTTTTGTTAAGAAAAGGGTGGAGGATAATTGAGATACATGTATGCAGTGTGTCATAGTCATTTCAGTTGTGTGTGTTTGTGCTTTGACTGAGACACATGAAAAAACACTGCACTGCCGATATTAGTGTTCGTGAGTTTAAAGGATGATGCTGACATAAACCAACCATGCTTTTGTTTGTTTTTTCCAAACTCTCTGACTTCCTTGCCTCTCCAAAAACACTGATTCAGACTGAAGATGTACATCTTCGCCTCACAAATACATCGTATCATTTTTTAAAAAGACTGGCTTAACTGATCAGTGTCCATCCATCCATTGTCGTCCGTTTATCTGAGGCCCAGGTCACGGGGGCAACAGGCTAAGCAGAGCACTCCAGATATCCCTCTCCCCAGCAACACTTTCTAGTTCCTCCTGAGGGACCCCAAGGCGTTTTCAGCCAGACGAGATATGCAATCCCTCCAACGTGTTCTGGGTCTGCCCTGGGGCCTCCTACCAGTAGGACGTGCCTGGAATGCCTCCAGTGGGAGGTCCCCAGGAGGCATCCTGTTCAGATGCCTAAACCACCTCAACTGGCCCCTTTCGACTTGAAGGAGTGGCTCTATTCCAGGCTCCTTCCAGATGTCTGAGCTCCTCATCCTATCTCTAAGGCTGAGCCCAGCTACCCTCTGGAGGAAGCTCATTTCGGCCGCTTGTATCCGCGATCTCATTCTCTCAGTCAGGGTTAGGGTTAGCTCATGACCATAGGTGAGGACTGGGACGTAGATGGACTGGTAAACCTTGTGTACCACGACAGTCCGATGCAACTCCTGCATCACTGTGGATGCCGCACCAAACCGTCTGTCCATCTCATGCTCCATTCCACCCCCACTCGTGAACCAGACCCGAGATACTTGAACTCTTTTGCTTGGGGCAGCAACTCACTCCCCACCCAGAGGGAACAGTCCACAGTTAACGGCAGAGAACCATGGCCTCAGATTTGGCGGTGCTGACTCTCATCCCGACCTATCCACACTTGGCTGCAAAACGCCCTTCTTCCCCCCGGCTGTGCCTTGAGATCCTGTCCATGAAAATCACAAACAGGATTGGTCACTAGGGACAGCCCCGGGCAGGGGTAACACCAAAGTGTCTGAGTTTAGCCGAGTATGCCAACACAGCTCTCACTTTAGTTAAACAGGGACCAGATGGCTCGTTGAAGCGACCCCGGCACCCTGTACTCCCGCAGTACCCCCCACAGGACATAAGGCTTCTCCAAGTCCACAACGCACATGCAGACCAGATGAGCAAACTCCCACAACCCCTCCAGCAGCCTCGCTAGGGTAAAGAGCTGATCCATTGTTCTATGGCCTGGATGGAACCTGCATTGTTCCTCCTGAATCAAAGGTTTGACAGTCAGAGCCTACTTTCCAGCACCCTGGTGAAGACTTTCCCTGGGAGGCTGAGTAGTGTGATACCCCAATAATTGGAGCACACCCTCCGGTCCCCTTTTTTGAAAATGGCAACCACCACCCCGGTCTGCCACTCCACAGGTACCGTACCCAACCTTCATGCGACACTGAACAGGCATGTCAATCAAGACAGACCTACAATGTCCAGAGCCTTCAGCATCTCAGGGCGAATCTGATCCACTCCAGGCGCCTTGCCTCCAAGGAGCTTTTTGACTACCTCAGTGACCTCTGCCAGGGATATGGATGAAGGTTCCCCCGTGTCTTCAGACTCTTCCTCCTCGGAGGAGGCATGAAGGCAGGGTTCAGGAGTTCCTCAAGGTGTTCCTTCCACTGTTCGACAATATCCCCAGTCCAGGTCAGCAGTTCTTCTCCCCTGCTGATGACAGCCTTAGACAAGCCCTGCTTCCCCTTCCGGAGATGCCCCACGGTTTGCCAGAACTTCCTTAAGGCCAACTGAAAGTCTTCCTCTGCGATCTCCTCCCACACCCGAGTTTTTGCTTTGGCGACCACCTCTGCTGCAGCCCTTCTGACAAACGGTACCTGTCCACTGTTTCCGGAGACCCCCTGGCCCACGAAGCCCAGAATGCATCCTTCTTAAGCCTGACAGCCTCCTTTTATATGCCGACACGACAGACACCAACGACCTTCTGACGACAGCTTTGAGCAGCTGCCTCTACAATGGAGCTTTTGAACACGGACCACTCAGATTCCATGTCCCCAACCTTCCCCGGGATGCACGAAAAGTTCCTCTGCAGGTGTGAGTTCACCCTCACTACACACTTGGGTTTACCAGGTCTGTCCAGCAGCCTTCCCTGCCACCTGATCTCTTTACCCAAATGTCCAAGACATACGGTCGCAGATTGGATGATACGACTACAAACACTGCTCGAACATGGTGTTCGTTATGGACAATCCATGACTGGCACAGAAGTCCAATAACAAGACCCCACTCAGGTTCAGATCAGGCAGGCCATTCCTCCCAATCATGCCCCTCGAGGTTTCTCTGTCATTGCTGCCGTGAGCGTTGAAGTCCCTCAGAAGAACTACAGAGTCCCCAGTGGGCACCCTTTCCAGGGCACCGTCCAGAGACTCCAAGAAGAACGGGTACTCCGAACTGACGTTGGTTGCATACGCACACGACAGTCAGAGACCTCCTCTCTGCGACACGCAGTCGCATCGAGGCGACCCTCTCATACCATGGGGTAAACTCCAACACAGCTGTGCTCAGCTGGGGGCTGGTGAGTATCCCCACAACTGCCCGGTGCCTCTCACCCTGGGCAACTCTGAAAAAGGCGAGGGTCTAGCCCTTCTACAGGATTATGGTTCCAGAACCAGTGCTGTGCGTGGAGATGAGCCCAACTATATCTAGCTGGTACTGCTCCATCTCCCGCACCAGTTGCGGCTCCTTTCCCGCCAGAGAGATAATGTTTTATGTCCCTAGAACCAGTCTGCAATGCTGAGGATCGCCGTGCCTGGGGCCCCGCCCTTGCTTGCCACCCAGCACACAAGCCACCCAACCACGTTCCCTTTCCCTGCGGGTGTTGGGCCCACAGTGACACTTCACTGATCAGTGTAGTTTTAGCAAACTAAGATTTTAGTTATTTTCACTTATACATGCATACATCAACTTTATTTAAATCATGCTTTTTACTATTTCCCTTTAGAAGTCTACAGCAACCTATACTAGACAAATCTATTTACATATGATAAGGGATGACAAGATGCTTAAAGTGTATTAACGAACAAAGATCAAGATAGAAAACTGAAGAAATAATAATTAACTTAATGAACAAACAGTTTTTACCTGCACAGGGTAGATGCAATTTACATAATGTATATAAGGCCACTTTTGGCACATTTACCAAAGTGTAAATAAAAATTAAAAAATGAAAATAAAAAATGATTTTTAAAAAAAAAAATAAATAAATAAATAAATAATACAATGAAAATTAGATTTTATATAAAATCAATATGAAGTAAATAACAGTTGCAACAAAAATATTAAAGATGCAATATTTGTATTTTCTCCCACCCCCTAAACCTACATACAAACATACAGGATCTGCCTAAACTACTGCTCTGTGACTGTATGTTTTTTCTATGTTAAGCTAGACACATCTCTGGGCTGGTTTCTCTTGAATATGTGTCAGAAATGGTTCCCATATTTCCCAGGAAAGGAGAAACCTCAGGAAGAGTGGCAAAGGATGATGAGGGATCCCTCTTCCAGGAAGGACAGACGAGCAATAGATGTCATAAATAACAGTTGAAATACAATCATGGCAAAAAGGACAGAGAAAGAGAGAGGGGAAAAGAGAGGGAGAGAGGAGGAGAGATGCACAGCAATACTGGAAACAGATGCATGTCATATTACATTAACAATAGGTTTGAAATTACTAAATGCACTCTATGATAATATTGTGGGTGTTGATAAGAGTCCCATGCATATATTGAAAGTGGAAATGTCTCATTAGATATTTCATGGAAATGTCTCATTAGATATTTCACTACACCAGCTCAACACAGCTACCAGGCAGGATCTGCCAGCTGCTGGAGGTTGTGTCATTCCCAGGAGGCTAATCATTATCATTTGTTTTGGGCTTGTCCAAAAATAAATACTTTTTGGCGGAAGATTTATTCAGAACTAGTAATAATATTTGGAACTGACATTTCATTTAACTGGGATGAACTTCTTTTTGGACTTGTACTGTCAGCTAATGTAAGTGTGAAGAGTAAATTTTTAATCGGAATACTGAGTCTAGCTGCTAGAAAAGCAATAACAAAAAAATGGCTTAAGCCAGACACCCCAACTATAGATGAATGGTATGATATCATTTATGAGATTTTCGTTATGGAAAGAATCACCTTCTCAATGAGGCTTCAGCAATCTAAGTTCGATGACATCTGGAAGCAATGGAAAATGTATATCTCCCTGAAACGCCCCTCTTTTATTTAAGGTTCTTTTTTCTATATTGATTTTATTTTAATTTTTTGACCATATAAAGACGCACTGGATTAATTATTTATTTAACTGTAATTTTTCAACAGAAAACACCCCATGTTCATGTTAGTGTTAATGTTTAAGGAAAAGAAAGATATACATATGTGCGGGTATGTATGTATATGTATGTATGAATGGGTGTGTATGTGCGTATGTAAGTATACATGTTGTATGTATATATATATATATATATTAGTGCTGGGCATAGATTAATTTTTTTAATCTAGATTAATCTCACTGCAATCCTGTAGTTAATCTAGATTAATCTAGATTAAAATTATAGATTTGAATTTTGCCAAAGACATTCAAAATAATATCTATCTATCTAAATGATGAAAATGCATCACAAAATGCTTGAGAAAGCTGTTCTACTATAATATTTGGTAAAGAAAAATAATGTTCCATAAGATTTACTTTGGTGTTTAACTTTTTTTTATTTTGTTAAACACAGACATTTAGGAACACAGGTTCTGTCTCCATGTGGAAAAAGCTTTTTCCTGCTAACTGGAATGAACAGCAGAGGGCGCAGCCTCTGATAACATGACCCTAACTGAACTGTGGGCCTACATTAGAGGTCATGAAGAAGACCATTAACAGTCAGCAGCTTTGTGACACGGCAGCACGTTAACGCCGTTAACGGCCCAGCACTAATATATATATATATATATATATATATATATACACATCTACAATTTTTTTTTTTCTTTTCTTTTTTTCTTCCTTTTTTTTCTCCTTTTTTCCGGACATTTGAGGCAGACAACGGAAACTAGATATACGCCCAAATGATGTCCCAGATGTAAATGTCTGTTTCTGAACGTCTGACTCTGTATATCTGATTCGGAATGTCAATAAAAAATAAATTTAAAAAAAAAAAAAAGAAAGTGGAGGTGTGGCTCATAATAAAGGCAGTAGAGGGTTGTGTCAAGCAAGATTATGGCATCGGCGCAACCAGGACCCACAACACAGGCGTAGCCTCAGGCAAGACCACAGCAGTGGCAAAACCAAGGCCACAGGCAGGACGAGCCAGGGGTACAGTATCAGTGCAGCCACAGCATGAGCACGACCAAAGGCAGGATCACAGCACCAGCACAGCTTTCACCACAATCACGCGCAGCCAAAGTTGCTGCCAGGATCCGGGAAAACTAGGAGACAACGGAGCAGAAATGCTCTGGAGAGGCAACAGAGTTAGCGTAATGCAATGAGCGTAATGCAGTAAACAGACATGAGCGTTTTCAGATGGAGGGAGAAAAAGAAGGAAAAGGAGCTCAGTGTATCAGTTCAACTAAAACACAAGAAACTTGTGCTCCAGGATAAGTGCTCAATAAAGAACCTAGGGTCACTAGTCAGCAATTATGACTTAAGTAAAAAGGCCAGAGCGCAATAATAGAAAAGAAAGAAAGAAAGAGGAGGTAAAGCCAGAAAGAAAGAGGAAAGGAAAGGAAAGGAAAGGAAAGGAAAGGAAAGGAAAGGAAAGGAAAGGAAAGGAAAGGGAGACTGATGAAGAGAACAGAAATTGGACAGTCATTCTCCTGCAGTCCAGCAATAAATCACATGGCCATACAGCAGCTGCTCGACCAATCAACACCTGAAATCAGGAACTATATTGGGTCCCATCAAGTTGAGTCCCTCTACTGCCTGGCTGAATATGCATAGATTGACTTCAGTTATGTGATGGAATGTAGAATGTCTTGAGAGTAGAATTGTTTGATATATTATGGACATTTATTATTATTATTATTATTATTATTATTATTATTATTATTATTATTATTATTATTATTATCATTATTATTACTACTACTACTACTACTTTATCTTGCTGTACTTTCCTGCAACAACCTGATATAGAACTCATGTGTGGGCTTTTAAAAAATAGCTGAGGTCCCTGTATGTAGAGCATAGGTGGAGCAGGCTGCTGTTCCTCCTGCAGTCGGCTGGATGGTGCTCTTGGACCTGGAACATCTGCCTGTGTTAGACAGGCTGGGATCACATCAGCTCTTTCTCGGAGGCAGCTCATTAAAACCCAGGTCCAACTGCTCCCTTCATTCACTGCACCTTGAATTCTCGTCTTTACTTTCAAACTTCACTGGATAGCTTTATTGGCACCTCCTTGAAGTATGAATGTGTAAAGTACCCCGTCAAGGTCATCAGACTGAAATATTGAATATGAACAGCACTTGATGTATAAACCCTCTGAAGAATCATATATGTAAACATTGTACAACACAGTGACAAGAACATAGAAGGAGTTTTTCATAAGTGAGCATGAAAGTTCATTCCTAACCTTGTAATTAAATTACAGTTCCTTTCCAAACTTTCTCCAGAGCTTCCTCTGTGGATAAAGTTTGCACTGTTGAAATGGACATAGTTTAGTTATCATAGTTAAGTCATGGGATGACAACTGATTTTTCATACATTTACATTTTTTTTACCTTAAA
This sequence comes from Plectropomus leopardus, assembly GCF_026936395.1. Taxonomy (NCBI): domain Eukaryota; kingdom Metazoa; phylum Chordata; class Actinopteri; order Perciformes; family Serranidae; genus Plectropomus; species Plectropomus leopardus. Next base: position 899,771 of record NC_142180.1, read on the forward strand.
TCCGCCAGACTCTGTATGGAATCATCTTGACTGTCATACTCATTAACTCATTAAAACATATTAAGACCTTTAATCGCTGAAGTGCAGTCACATTTGTAATGCACTAGCTGGTCTGTTGTATATCTCCAGCACAAGGGCGCTACTGACATGTCTGTCCACTTTCTGTTCAGGTCAAGAGATCACGGATGAGCTGGTCAAGGTACTGCGCAAGCGCCTGGATGAGACCACATTAGACATCATCACTGTCATGCTTGTGAGAAACTGCAAGCTGACCCCTGCTGATGTTGAGGTAAATTGCTCATTTGGATGGGTGTCATTTTTATAGAATTTTGAGGAAAGCACACAGACACCACCTGCATGTTTTTGTGGCTGCTCAGAAGTTCTGCTCACATGGACCTGAACACAGTTTAAAGAGGATGGGTTTCATTCCAACTGGGCCAACCAGAGTACACTTGTATGCGCTCACACTACTGAGAATTGCTTAGGATAAAAGCCTTTTGTCTTGTTGTATGCTCAGTTCATCCAGCCATCCGGATCTTTGGCCACTGAGGTGATGAACTTCAGCCTTCCTCAGTACTGTCTCCCCTGGCTGCCAGCTGTGGCTCACTACCTCAGACAGAACCTCCTCATCTTCCTGCATGTCCCCAAGTACACCGACAGCAACACAGCACACCACTTCAAGGTACAGTCCTCACCTAGAGTTAACTGTGTGTGTGGCATGTTGTTCTCAACTTTTTCCATAAATACACTATATTACCAAAAGTATTCGCTCACCTGCCTTTACTCATACTATGAACTGAAGTGCCATTCCATTCCTAACCCATAGAGTTCAATATGATGTCGGTCCACCTTTTGCAGCTATTACAGCTTCAACTCTTCTGGGAAGACTGTCCACAAGGTTGAGGAGAGTGTTTATAGGAATTTTTGACCATTCTTCCAAAAGCGCATTGGTGAGGTCACACACTGATGTTGGTCGAGAAGGCCTGGCTCTCAGTCTCCGTTCTAATTCATCCCAAAGGTGTTCTATCGGGTTCAGGTCAGGACTCTGTGCAGGCCAGTCAAGTTTATCCACACCAGACTCTGTCATCCATGTCTTTATGGACCTTGCTTTGTGCACTGGTGCACAGTCATGTTGAAAGAGGAAGGGGCCCGCTCCAAACTGTTCCCACAAGGTTGGGAGCGTGGAATTGTCCAAAATGTTTTGGTATCCTGAAGCATTCAAAGTTCCTTTCACTGGAACTAAGGGGCCAAGCCCAGCTCCTGAAAAACAACCCCACACCATAATTCCTCCTCCACCAAATTTCACAGTCGGCACAATGCAGTCTGAAATGTACCGTTCTCCTGGCAACCTCCAAACCCAGACTCTTCCATCAGATTGCCAGATGGAAAAGCGTGATTCATCACTCCAGAGAACACGTCTCCACTGCTCTAGAGGCCAGTGGTGGCGTGCTTTACACCATTGCATACCGACGCTTTGCATTGCACTTGGTGATGTGTGGCTTGGCTGCAGCTGCTCGGCCATGAAAACCCATTCCATGAAGCTCTCTGCGTACTGTACTTGGGCTAATCTGAAGGTCACATGAAGTTTGTAGCTCTGTAGCAATTGACTGTGCAGAAAGTCGGCGACCTCTTTGCACTATGCGCTTCAGCATCCGCTGACCCCTCTCCGTCACTTTACGTGGCCTACCACTTCCTGGCTGAGTTGCTGTTGTTCCCAAACGCTTCCGTTTTGTTATAATAGAGCTGACAGTTTACTGTGGAATATTTAGGAGCGAGGAAATTTCATGACTGGATTTGTTGCACAGGTGGCATCCTATGACAGTTCCACGCTGGAATTCACTGAGCTCCTGAGAGCGGCCCATTCTTTCACAAATGTCTTGTTTCACAGTCTGCATGCCTCAGTGCTTGATTTTATACACCTGTGGCCAGGCCAAGTGATTAGGACACCTGATTCTGATCATTTGAATGGGTGAGCAAATACTTTTGGTAATATAGTGTACCTGGAAAATATCTAAGATGTGGATATCAGACCTTTTTTTGAGTTACATAGCAGGAACCGTTGGTTGTCCTCAGAGGAAAGTTTGGATTTGCTGCTTAGGTAGCTTACATTGTATCCACCAACATAATAACTGAGATCTGGGGACACAGCGTTATTGCAAAGTGTGATGGGGCAAGAAAAATGAGCAGTCAGATAAGGTGAGAAAAAGGTAGGAAAAAAAAGAACCAAATATATCCAACAACAGGTTAGCCAAATTGTCTCAATCACCTAATTAGAAAATTAAATTGAGTGAAAAATCAGAGTTTAATGCTAACAAGCCCTAAACTTCACAGGAAACCTGTGCCTACAAAACTACAGGAATTTTATAAGGAAGTGGCTCATCATTATCATCTCCATTTTCACCTTCTTTTTCTTATTCTTCAGTCCAATCCAGTCCTAAAGTTCCTTAACAAATTTTTTAGCCAATAGTTCTGATAGTTTTGCTACAGCAGGCTTCTAAAGTTTAAAAGTTTGAAATTCATATTAAATCAGTCTTAATGCTTGCAACTTCCATCAAAATGTTGCCCTGACATAAGCAGAAATGTTTGATGTTTTGAGCTGCAGGAACTATGAACGCTATCACTCTGGTTATCACAACTGTAGAGCTAAATCCACCTGTCTCACCACATAATTAGCTCTTGACACGAAACTGGCTCCGTGGCATCATCAGGCTGTCCACCACAAACAATTCAGACACTTTTTTGACTTATCAAAAATTGAACCCACAGTGCATCAACATTTTTTAGTGTAAAAGGCTACTGCAAAGTCTCGCTGAATGAATCTTCAGTATTTATGAAAAAAAAGAATAAATTCATAATATGTGTCAGAAGTAGTGTGGTAATTATCAGAGTTTTTTCTCAGAAGCTACATTTTTGACAGTATGAATCCTGCCCTCATGTAAACTATGGCAGTCAATGGAAAAAAGAGCACCTTTAAACATTGTTTTGTTACATTTGGAGTAATCAGTCTAAACAAATACACTTATAATTTTTATTTGAATTATATACCTCATGAGTAAATTACAGACATCTCTAGTTTTCAAGATGAAGTACAAAAACTCTCAGAATTTAGTCTTGTTAACAGAATTTGTGACACAGTCATTTAAAATCTGCCTCAACATGCAGCTCTGGTGGTTGCTGAAGTCAGTGTGAAGACAAAGTGGTTTCTCACTTGGCAGGAAGCTCAACATGATCCTAACTTGCTGTTGGAGTCTGAGGCTGTGAGTCTGACGGTGCGTACCCACCAAACGCGATAAAAATTATTTCATCGCGCCTCAAATGAAATCGCGTCGCGCCGGACGCTCCAGTTTTGACGCTCGTACAAAAACCCCAAAATGGGACTCGACGCGCGACGAGCCCGCCCAAACAACAACATTTCTTCCGCCATTTCATTCTCTCGTTGACCATGCCTGACCACGATCGCTGCACTGCACCTGCTCTGGAGAAGTTCCCAGCGTCGTCTGCAGGCTAGGCGCCGACATCGGTTCTGGGTGCATGCTACCCTACGGAGGCGGCGTGAGCTCGGCGAGTTCCACCGTCTCCTGCAATTTCGCGTCCAACGCGCCGCGCAATCACGTCCATCGCGTCGCCCGGCAAAATGAGGCGTCAAATCGCGTCTTTGCATTGACTTTGTATGTAATCTTGAGGCGCGATCATTTTTAATCGCGTTTGGTGGGTACGCACCGTAAGCCCCGGTTGATGCAGGATAAACATGCTAATGCTACTTAGACATTATGCTGTGTGAATCAGAGACCTGTGCTTTCCAAGATATTTTTAATGTCAGGAGTTTGAAATAGCTTTGATCCGGGCAGTTCTGCTGACAGACCATCTTGTATTTCTCATTTGTCTTCCTCCTCTTTCTTTTGTCATCTTTCTCTTCTTCCTTCTCCTCAATATGCCCAGCCCTGTCTCACTACTATACCTTTTTCCCTGAGAAATAATGGAAAAAAATGTGTGTCGAGTCGGTCATGATTTGTTGTTGTTGTCATTTGTTTCAGTTCAGTAAAAGATATCTTTAAATGTGCACAGTTTTTTCTTTCGAAAGCAGTTGTCCTAAAGCATCAGTTCAGATGATTTAATCAAAGAAGTGGGAGGGAGTGACGTTTAGCTGCTTGCTCACTTGCAAACAATATTTGTCATATTGAATGCTGTCTTATGACTGCAGACCATGTGTCTTCAGTGGATCAGCTTATACTCCAGCAGAGCAGAGGTACATAAAAGCAGATTGTGCAGCACAGCTGATCTGCTGTAATAGTCTCCTTGTTTGGGTTTGTTCAGCTTTCCATTAGGTTAGGATGTTCTGTCTTTAGCACAAGTTTGCATGTCAAACCTCACCAAAGATGAGTGATGTGACCAGAAGGAATAGTTTGACCTTTTTGGAAATTTGCTATTTGCTTTCCCACCAAGATGAACTCTCATGTCTCATATGCAATAACTATAGAGCTTGCACCGGGTGTCAGCAGAGAAAAAGACTGCATCATGAAAAAAAGAACAAAGTGAACCGTTTCTGAAGAATGAGTAGTTAACTTTTCAAAATAAGTCATTGCAGCGTGCAAATCGAAACTGTCTCTCTGCTCTGATAGATTAAGCAGTATAACACACAACTCTGTTCACAGTGATCGAGATTCAAGAGGAATAAATCCTAGATAGCTGAGACTATGATCATTTTGACAAGTCTCAGTGTGATAAGATAATCCTTTATCCTTCCAACAATGGTGAAATTTGCATTGTTACAGCAGCCAGGTGTATACAAGAAAAGCAAGCAAAAGAGCACTATGAATAGTAAAAAAAAAACCAAAAAAACACAAACAAGGTGTCAAATAGTAAAAAAGTAAAAAAAAAAAAAAAAAACCAAACAAGAAAAAATAACTGTAACAAAAATAATTACAACAGTTACACATGGAAGATAATTGCACTTGTAAAAATATACACTTTTGGTATAAGTGATGTTTGGAATAAATGCTATCATGTGTGGTTTGAGCTTCCAGAGGTTAATTTGTTCTCCTGTTGTGTCTGCAGCACTACTGTCATCTGAGCAGTGATTTAGCCGAAGGTGACATCTACCTCTACAATAAACCTGGAGGCCAGGGGACTGGAGGCAAAGGTAATCACATCCCCCACCAGGCCTCAGTCCATGTGTGTGTGTGTGTGTGCTTGTGTGATTTTTACATACAATCTGAGTAACATCTGCATTACTAGTCTAATACTAAGGACTGTGACTAAGACCTCTGGAAGATCAGAAACCAATCAGCTCACAGATTTCACATCCTTGTTAGTGCTGAAAAGATTAGTCAACAAATCATTTTTATACATAAATATCCTCAGGGACCCACAAACTGCCACAGCACTACTGAAACTTTACCACCTATTCACACACTCATTTTTATTCCTACTTCTCTTAAACTTAAAAGGGGAAACAGACTGCAATACAAGACCCACACAAGCTGCAGAAAAAAAATACTTAAAAGCATGTTGAACCTCTGTAGTTTTTTGTTTTGCTTTACCTCAGTGTTTCTCTAACGTGTTTAATTTGTTGAATTGTTTGCCGCACAGTTTGGTTTTTTGTTGTCCTCTTTTCTGCCAGATGCTGAGAATTATTCTTGTCCACCTGTTGTTTTCTAAATGCTAACTTTAACTTTGCCCCTAAAAGCTAATAGGGACCACATGCAGTGGTATGTGGGGGGTCACTGTTGTTGTGTTTGTTGTAGTTGTCCTCGTGATATGACAAGACATCTGATTGACGGATTTCAATCAGCAGCACTGATAGCAGTACTGACAGAAGCCCAGAGAGTACCTGGTTTTCAGTTCAGAACCACTTCCTGAGAAATGCTCAAATTCACTTCCAGGAGCATAAAAGCAGGACCCAGGATGATGGTCTTACACTAGGTTCACACCGGGTGCAGAAGTGCCGTGAAGCGTTCCGATTATCAATGGAGTACCGACCACTTGCCTTTGGTGCCCAAGTTAACAGATTGGGCACACTGGATACGGCGTGGCACTATGCGACCAGGCCGCCTTACAATCTGCCATGAAAGTTTATCAACAGTGCGTAGAAAAGGTTCTGATTTCTGTCTTACTTATAAAATTTAGAATGTGCATATGTACAAAAAAAGTATTTATCAAATGTGTGCATCAGTGTTGATAAGTCCCACTTATTCTGAACCACTATGCTTGCGCACATTCTGAGTCCATTGCATTCAGAATTGCCTCCAAGTATCCCATCCATCCATCCATCCATCCATCCATTTTCTTCCGCTTATCCGGGGTCTTCATCCAGCTCTTCCCGGGGGACCCCGAGGCGTTCCCAGGCCAGCTGTGAGACGTAGTCTCTCCAGCGTGTCCTGGGTCTTCCCCGGGGCCTCCTACCGGTGGGACGTGCCCTGAACACCTCACCAGGGAGGCGTCCTGGAGGCATCCTAATTAGATGCCCAAGCCACCTCATCTGGCTCTTCTCAACGCGGAGGAGCAGCAGCTCTACTCCGAGCTCCTCCCGGATAACAGAGCTTCTCACCCTATCTCTAAGGGAGAGTCCAGCCACCCTACGGAGGAAACTCATTTCAGCCGCTTGTACCCGTGATCTTGTTCTTTCGGTCACTACCCAAAGCTTGTGACCATAGGTGAGGGTAGGAACGAAGATCGACCGGTAAATCGAGAGCTTTGCCTTTCGGCTCAGCTCCCTCTTCACCACGACAGACCGGTGCAGGGTCTGCATTACTGCAGACGCCGCACCGATCCGCCTGTCGATCTCCCGTTCCATCCTTCCCTCACTCGTGAACAAGACCCCGAGGTACTTAAACTCCTCCACTTGGGGCAGGACTTCGTCCCCGATCCGGAGGGGGCACGCCACCCTTTTCCGGCTGAGAACCATGGTCTCGGATTTGGAGGTGCTGATTCTCATCCCAGCCGCTTCAGACTTGGCTGCGAACTGATCCAGTGAGAGCTGAAGGTCACGACCCGATGAAGCCAACAGGACCACATCATCTGCAAAGAGCAGAGACCCAATCCTGAGGTCACCAAACCGGACCCCCTCAACGCCCTGGCTGCACCTAGAAATTCTGTCCATAAAGGTTATGAATAGAATCGGTGACAAAGGGCAGCGGAGTCCAACCCTCACCGTTTGACTTACTGCCGGCAATGTGGACCAAGCTCTGGTACAGGCCATACAGGGAACGGACAGCCCGTATCAGGGAGTCCGAAACCCCATATTCCCGGAGAACCCCCCACAGGACTCCCCGAGGGACATGGTCGAATGCCTTCTCCAAGTCCACAAAGCACATGTGGACTGGTTGGGCAAACTCCCACACACCCTCAAGGACCCTGCCAAGGGTCCAGAGCTGGTCCACAGTTCCACGACCGGGGCGAAAACCGCATTGCTCCTCCTGAATCCGGGGTTCGACTATGCGGTGGACCCTCCTCTCTAGTACGAATAGACTACAGATAGACCTTACCAGGGAGGCTGAGGAGTGTGATCCCCCTGTAGTTGGAACACACCCTCCGGTCCCCCTTCTTAAAAAGAGGGACCACCACCCCAGTCTGCCAGTCGAAGGGCGCTGCCCCCGATGCCCACGCAGTGTTGCAGAGTCGTGTCAGCCACGACAGCCCCACAACATCCAGGGCCTTGAGGAACTCCGGGCGGACCTCGTCCACCCCCGGGGCCCTGCCACCGAGGAGCTTTTTGACCACCTCGGTAACCTCAGCCCCAGAGATAGAGGAGCCCACCCCCGAGTCCCCAGGCCCTGCTTCCCCAACGGAAGGCGTGTCGATGGGATTGAGGAGGTCTTCGAAGTATTCCTTCCACCAATCCACAACATACTGAGTCGAGGTCAGCAGCGCCCCATCGCCACCATACACAGTGTTGACGGAGCACCACTTCCGCTTCCCCCTCCTGAGTCGCCGGATGGTGGTCCAGAACCTCTTCGAAGCCGTCCGGAAGTCATTTTCCATGGCCTCGCCGAACTCCTCCCACGCCCGGGTTTTCGCCTCGGCGACCGCCGCACTCCGCTTGGCCTGTCGGTACCTGTCTGCTGCCTCCAGAGTCCCACAGGCCAAGAAGGCCCGTTAGGACTCCTTCTTCAGCTTGACAGCACCCCTTACTGCCGGTGTCCACCAGTGGGTTCGGGTGTTGCCGCCCTGACGGGCACCGACCACCTTACGGCCACAGCACCGGTCGGCTGACTCAGAATTGGAGGCACGGAACATGGCCCACTCGGACTCAATGTCCCCGGCCTCCCCCGGGACATGGTCGAAGCTCTCCCGGAGGTGGGAGTTGAAGCTCCTTCTGACGGGAGACTCTGCCAGACGTTCTCAGCAGACCCTCACAATGCGTTTGGGTCTGCCAGGTCTGACTGGTGTCCTCCCCCACCATCGGAGCCAACTCACCACCAGGTGGTGGTCGGTTGGCAGCTCCGTCCCTCTCTTCACCCGAGTGTCCAAGACATACGGCTGCAAGTCCAACGATATGACTACAAAGTCGATCCTGGAACTGCGGCCTAGGGTGTCCTGATTCCAAGTGCGCATATGGACACCCTTACGCTTGAACATGGTGTTCGTTATGGACAATCTGTGGCGAGCACAGAAGTCCAATAACAAAACACCACTCGGGTTCAGATCGGGGGGGGCGTTCCTCCCGATCACGCCCCTCCAGGTCTCACTGTTGTTTCCAATGTGAGTGTTGAAGTCCCCCAGCAGAACGAGGGAGTCCCCAGAAGGAGCACTTTCCAGCACCCCCTCAAAGGACTCCAAGAAAGGTGGATACTCTGAACTGCTGTTTGGACCATAGGCACAAACAACAGTCAGGATCCGTCCCCCAACCCGAAGGCGGAGGAAGGCTACCCTCTCATTCACTGGGGTAAACTCCAACGTACAGGCACTGATCCGGGGGGCAATAAGTATTGCCACCCCTGCCCGGCGTCTCTCTCAACTCCAGAGTGGAAGAGAGTCCATCCCCTCTTGAGAAGACTGGTGCGTCGAGGTGAGGCCGACTATATCTAGTCAGAACTTCTCAACCTCACGCACCAGCTCAGGCTCCTTCCCCACCATATATGATAATGATACATCCCATTAAACACATAATAATTAATTAATAATCCCACATAATTGTTTTTTTTCTCACTGTAATAATGCCAAAGAACAAAAAAAATGGAACTTCCAATCAACAGAAATCAACGTACATGTTGTTGTTATTGTTTAGTTCATGCAGTGTAAAAAAAAATGCTGTATGGGAGATGCTGTTAATTCTGTTGAGTCAGAGGAGAGATCATTTTCAGAAATTAAGGAGAAATGGTTTGATGTTAAGCTCAGTGCAAAAATCTTGTCACAGCGCACACCCACAGAGCTGTTCTGCACAGTTAAAGGGTCTGTCGTTCCTCCAGGCCACTAGGCAACAACCTTCAAAATGGACAAATCTACATCACAAATGATCTGAACGTTGATTGAATGAAACCCCTTTCTGTTGACATAATAGAATTCATTGTTTGATGGTGTTTTTATTGTAGGGTGGGTACAGTCTACGGCTTTAATTATGTTTGAAAATCCGGTAATGGTGTTGAATCCCTTTTTGATTTTGACTTGTTGTGGATTTCTATAAGGGATGTAGGTCAGGGCCAGGGAAGTTATAGCATCATACTCTGATCCTGCTTAATGATGGCTGTGAAATCCCTGATCCTGTCTCCCAAGGTGGACAGGAGTTGGATGTGCACAGGGATGGCTTTCAAGCGTTTTGTTCCTCGCTGCAACATAGGTCCTTAATCACAACATAAATCCAGAAGTATGTGTTTTGGGAAACAACACTAATAAGCAACTCTGTGTTCTCGCCAAACAGATCAGCGTGCTATTTGAAAGCGTGCTCCCTGTGGAGGGCATTGTTTGTCAAATCTTCACCATGGTACTAAATTTCAAATACCTGTCACAGATATCTGTTAGAGGTTTTGAATCAGGTAACACATATGTTTGAAATTACTAATTGAGTGTTTTTTAATTAAAGTAAAACTGGAGCATCTGTTGATAAGATTGCTTAATGTATGCAGTGACACTCGAAATGCTTTCTGTTTGTAGTTTTACTGTTCAATCCACTAGATTCTGTGCATAAGCATGGTCAGAGTTGTGCCTTAGTTGACACACATTTCTACGTATAAGTACAAGGTGATAAATACCGTACTTTGTGTGGGAATGTTTTTACACACTCATTATTCACTTATTTGTACGCACTGTTGCCAAATGAGGGTCCAGGTGTGAACAGCTGGCAACTGCTAACAGCTCCTCTGCCTCCAGTGTGAACCCAACATTATGTTTCATTTTCAGTTTCTGCAGTCAGAAAGGGCTGAAAGTATCCACATGTGAAACTGTTTTAAAACACTAAATGATTCAGGTGTGATCAGGAACAGGAAATAGAGCTCACCAGATCACATGAAGTAGTTGTTTGAAAGAAGACATCAATACTCAAAGGATGTTTTTTTTTAATCTAATCTGAAAACATTCTCTGTCTTTATTTAGTACTTGTGCCTAAAACCTTTCAGGTCTGATACATTTTCTTCATCTACTACACAACATAGATGTTAGATAAATTATCTTTGTTTACTGGTGGGCAAATCATTTCTTGGAAATGTTGCTGTAACCTCAGTTTTAGCTTAGTTCCTCTGTTTCATTGGCCTCCCTCTCCCATCTTAAATTCTGAGTACCTCTGCCTGTCCGACACAAACTGCTACATTCTCCTCTTCTTCTCCTCTCCTCTTCTCCTCTCCTCCACACAGTGCCAGTTTCTTTGATGAGCATCTGCATAATTAATGTGAGGTGGCTCCGTCTTCTCTCTGTGCACCAAAGCTCATATTTAGGCTCCTGACCAGACACTTCACATATTTCTCTATCTGTTTATGTTGGCCTTTCTTCTTCTTCCGCTGTGTTAAGTTCAGCCATTTAGAATGCCAACCTGAAAATCAACAAAAAGGAAAAAAAAAAACCAAGTTAAAAAAATCCCACACAAACAAGGAAATGACTGGAAGAAAAGGGGCTTAAAAATGTTCATAAAAAAGTGCTTTAAATACGCAACTATGGTAATTATAAATATTGTTTTCTTCAATTCCCCCAAGCTTTTTAAAAAATAAATTTTTAAGTCTACCAAATCTTGCAATTTGTAGAACATTTCCTGCCTATTTGCCCACTGCCTTAAACATATGTTTTCAAAGAAAACATAAATTTGCTCAGGATTCAAAGGTTTTAATACATTTGAAGGTGTTTGAAAGCAGAACAAGGGAAGTGATGCAGATCCAGGCTTCAGAGGGTTAACTTAAGGTCTGGCTGTCAGTCCCAGTATGCAGGGTGGCCGGCTGAAGGAGTGTTCCACTGACCTAAACAAACAGACTGTTGTTTACATTAAGTGTAGTTCTGAAATTTTAGGTAGTGGTGTGGAGTCCAGTCATGTGACCTGACTCAGAGCCCTCCAGTCAGTTTCCCGCTCTCGATGGTAATTTACTTTTATGGCAATCAGCTATTTACCACATTATTGCTTCTGAATTAATTTGTCAAGATGGACAGTGTTTTGTTCTTAGAAGTGTTGAATACTTGAAAAAAATATTTTTAAGAGCTAGAAAAAATGTCCATAGAACTATATTCATAATTATCAGGATTAAATAGTCAAATTTATTGTACAGAATTATCATTTTTAGGAACCCTCATGAGGTCATTTCCTTGTTTGTTCTTTTTTTTAAACTTTCCCATGATTGTTTTTGTTTTGTATTTGCTAATTTCTAGGCAATTTTTTATGTACTTTTTGCTAATTTCAGCATCATTTCTTAAGCTGCTCATTGCCTTCTTCCTTTTCTTTTTGAAAGAAATCAAGCCAGTTTGACCAGGTTTCAGGGGGTTAAAGCCTCAAAGCTGACTGATATCGACCTTTACACTTCAGTTTTTAAGCTCTTAATGTGCTACTTTAAACTGGCTAATTAGTGAAGAAGCCTGCAAACTGACCTTAGCATACTTGGATTATTCTATAAAGGGCCCATGAGTAGGCTAAATATGTTTCAAAATACCCCTAGTAATAAGAAAAAGCCCCAGATCTAATGGTCTGTCATTCAATTCATACTTGTATTAAATATATGTACTTAGTTACTTTGAATGTAAGTTAATACATTTAACTATTTTTCCAACTATAGTTGATACATTTTTAAAGAAAGCAGTTATTAAATATTCTGTCTCTACTCAGTACTAATAACTAGTATTTTTAACCCTAAAATTCATAATTATCATGGAAAATAGAAAAAAATGTTTCCAAGGGTAAGTAAGTAGCCAAAGTGCATATTTAAAAAAGCATCAAAATGAAACGTGTTCATCCAAAGAAAAAAACAAAAAAAGCCCCAAATCCCAGGGGATAAGTTTCAAGGTGGACACCCAAACTTAGTGTCTGGGAACATGTCAGCTGTGGCAGACCTCTAGAATGCACTTTTGCATGCAACAGTTATTGTGGACTGTGTTCCATTTATTTACATGATGTGGTCATGTTAGGAAGAAATCATTTCACTGCTAAAATGGACAGAACAAGAAGAATGATCACAGACACAGGCTTACCCTGAACATACCCTCTAAAATTAAAATATGACTGTAGTACCACTATTAGTATTCTAAAAGACACTGTTGCAGACTGAGTTGCAACACATAGACTGTACCAGCTGTTTAGTTGTTCTGCATGAGTCATTCTACACCTGCTGTCTTTGAATGTACCATTAGAATCAAATGTAACAATCAAAGGTAATTTTAGTTTTTCTGCTCTTGAGTGGAGATTATAAACTGCATATTATTGTCCTTGTTAGCAGTAATTTCAGAATAACAGTCTCTAAATTTGTTTGTTAAAGAATTGTCCTGGTGTATGTAATTGGCAAATGATAGTGACTCAGTTTTATCCATCCACTCTCATTACTTGGCTTTTACAATCTTTGGTCAAAGGACAGAAACATTTGAGAAGGTCATCAGTGTATAACAGAGAGATGAAAGAAAGCCTGCATACTGATTCTCTCTCGCACAAAGGTGCCTGTCCTGTGCCTGCCCTGCGTTAAGTTAAATGATGTTGATTTGGACTGGAAGGGAGGAGATGATAATGATATTGGTTCATCCTTAACGTTGCTTTCTGGGTGTCTCTGATGTTGGCCAGGTACCATGTCGGAGCTGGTTCAGCAACTCTTCCCACCTTCTCACTTTAAAGGTACCACCAAATGTCTTCCTCTGTCCTCTGAAGCTTTCACACACATCATGCTGCTGCCGGCCCCATGTGCTCTGCTTCTGGCCTTTTTTCTGTTTCAGTGCTGTACCTTCTTCAGTTAAGGCTTCCCAAAACGTATACTTTATTTGAGATTATGTTTATTGTTAAGGCACCTTTAGATTCGCTGTGGACCTCTAAGGAGCATGGTGTGGTGTTTCTTGTGTCTGAGCCAGTGTATTAGTGGTGCTAAGCTTACCTCAACACTTTGATGTAGCTTTCCTGTCAGTTTATTAGATCCCTGCAGCCATCAGGACACATACTGTACAGAGACAGAGCACTATGTGTCACACGGTGAACACCACCCTCACTGGAGGGGAAACAGTCAGTGCCATAGGATGCAACCATCAGCTCACACACCCACAAAATGACTGCAGCTAGCCTAAATCATTAGATTTCAGCATGTCAGATGACTATTTAGCACCTTATGCCTGCCAGAGAGGAAACATTTTCTGACAAATGTAATATTGTTGATCTGTGTTAGTGTCCTTTGTCCTTACCTTGCTTATCTCAGAGAGATGATTCCACTGAATGAACAGAATTGAAATGCTTTATGTACCATTTTTGATGGACTCATTTAAACTAACAAGGAAAAAAAAACAGGCTTTATTATATATGCACAGCTTTATAAGCTCCATCCTCTACAGTTTGTCTGGCCAAATTAGCAACTGTAAAATCTGAGGGTCAGGTTTGCACAGTTTTCCCATTCTTCCTGCTGATGCCTCACGTCCTGTATCTATTTCTGTCTTCTTAAACTGACAGTTTTTTGGTTTGGCAGCTTATAAAAATGTAGTTCTGAGATCTTTACCCTGTTAGTACTGCATCAATTCACACAGCAGCTTTTAAGCATTCTTCTGTTGTTTGCTAGCAGGCTCTATTTCATTCATTTCCCAGCTCCACAGAGTCAGCCATCATGAGCAACCAGGTAGAGGCAGAATGTGAGGGATGGAGCAGGCTCAGCTGTGTCCACACTGACTGACTAATACTGAAAACTGAAACTGAAACATAGCAGTCCTCAGGTAGAATTGGAAAAAAATAATCCTCACGAGCACAAATATTGTGTGAGCAAAAAAAAACTGTATGCCTTTTCCCTCACATAAACTGGTATTTTTAAAGGAGGAATATGCAGTGAGAATGTGCACACCTCCAACATTCTTCAGAGCAGCGTACACACTGTTAGCTGAGAGGGCAGCGGGTGAGATGATAAGGACGAGATTAAGTATAAATTGAGAGATGGATAACATTGTTATTAGGTTACTGGCCAATTTCATTGATATATTTTTGTATTTTTTTTCATTTATTTTTGTTGCACAGTGCTCTGTAAAATGCCACTCAAAGGCACATTTATAAAGTTCATCTTAAATTGAGTGGTGAAATTATCATTATTTTAATTTGCATTTATCTGTCTGTTAGTGGTGGTTTAATTTTACCCTGTGAAGCATTTTGTAAAGTCAGTTTCAGCATGAGTGCTCTGCCTGAATCATTGATCATCCTGCTGAATTTTAATAATGATGATTGAGATATAGATGCTACAGATATCCACAGCTGTATGTAATGAAATCTACTCTGGCACTGCTGGAGAACCTGGAGAAGATGCAACACAATTTGTGGAAGACGTACTGTATTTCAGGTATGATGAGTGGTGGAGCTGCACAGATATCGTTATGCAGACATATGTTTAGGGTGTTTCTCTATCCGTTTATGGTGACCTGTGGGTGTGGAAATGAGGCTTGTGCCCGTGCGCCCAGCACCATAATGATTTACATTTATAAAACAGAATCCGACGTACACGCCGCTTTATAAATCTGATCAAAATAAAGTGTATGCTGTATTCTTCCTATGTGTTAGATAGTGTTTGTTTTTTGTTTGAGTGTTTTTCCAGTGACAGGGTTTTTTTGGGGCAGTTTTTTCTTCGTCGATGTGAGGGACAGAGGGATGTCGTATGCTTTAAAGCTCTCTAAGGCAAATTGTGATTTGTGATAATGAGCTTTATAAATAAAATTGGCCTGACTTGACATGTGTGCACACACAGTTGTAAAAGAGTCTGGGTGTTTGCACGTAACTGCTGCTGAGGAAGTTCAACAGAGCATGTACCTCAACACTTGGAGGTGCAGAATTGCAACAAACTTAAACCCTGTTGGGCTGGGCTACAAAGGTCTTTTGGATTTGCTAACTATGTGGTGTGCAGATTGGGGTGGGTGGTCTCCTGTTTTCCAGTTGGTGATTGGCTAAAGAAGCCAAGCTGTTGGACAGCAGCTCTGAGCCACTCAGCATGAGCTGTGTGCTGTTTTTTGTAAACGGACATTTGACATTGACATCATCCATGTCAGTGTTAATTCATGATGCTGGTTTAAACACTAACTTTGATCAAAGTAGGGACAAATATGGCAGGCTGGTATTTGCTTCCTCACAAGTACCTGAAAGCCATACTTGAGTAAAAGTACTGATATCTTACCAGAAAATGACTTTGGTAGAAGATAATGTCACCTATTAAAATATTGATTAAAAGTCTTAAAGTATCTGATATTTATTGTACTTAAGTATCAGAAGCAATCCTATCATATGTAATGTACTTACGTATTAGAAGTACATGTAAATGCTATTTAAAAACCAAAATGTTTATTTCCTTGAAACATACACCACCCTAAAAATGGAGCACACATTACACTTGGAGATAAATATTTTTTTTTAACAACTTAAAGGATTTAAACAAAATCCAGTTTGTCGTTCCCTCCCACTCCTTCATTCATCTGTCCATCCCTTCCTCCCTCCTTTCCCTGTTTTGTAGTTACTAAGATGCATAGGAGTATAGCAGTTTAAATAGGAGATGCATTAATTAATTAGCAATTCATTAAAATTATTAATTAATTAATAAATCAATACCAAAATATGTAGTTATAACTCATAATGCAAAATTATGACTCAGAAACATGAATTGGTATTGAGATGAAGTGGAGTAATAGGACTCAACTTCGGCTATCAGGGACAATAAGTTTACATTAAAAATTAGAGTTTAAAAACCTCGGAGCACCACCCAATAAAATAGAAAGGTTGATAGCCCATTTTGCCTTATAAATTAATCTGCTCTCATAATTTGAAGTTTGTTACAGAGTTCTTTTTCCAGCTGTACAGGGACCTGATATTATGCACACACACACACATCACATCATCAAGTGTCTTCATAAATGAAATGTTTATTAAACTACTCACTACACAGCAAAAGTACTCCTAAAACTACAACTGAATGAGTTTAAGAATAAGTATGGATAAATGATGAAACAGTGAATACAGCAAAGACACAAAGTGAATAAAATGACTAAATGAACAACAAATTCAGAAATGAAGCAACAACAAAAATGAGGGGATGAAAACCCGTGAGGAACAGAATTAGGTGTGACATCTGGACTTGATCAGGTGCACTGAAATAGTGCACGATGATCAAGCAGATGAAAAGATTAAAGAAAAGTCAATGTCAAGCATCGATCAACAGTAGAGAGGAAACCTATCCCATAAAACATTGAAGGAAAAGATAAAGAAGAGGCCTGATCAGAGAATAACCCATAATTGTATTAATGGGAGATCCTAACCTAGGTCTAACACTTCCTATGTGTCCCTATCATTTAAGAGCATCAACCCCATAAAAGCACAGGAAAGATCGTTTCACCTTCCTCAAATGTCTCAATGCCAGGGAAAAGGTTCGCTCTGGAAAGTTGCAGTGTGGCCTTTGTGAGGACACTGGACGGGCAGCTCGGTTACGCTCGTGCGGTTCCGGTGGCTGGCCTCAGTTGGCTTGAACATTGCAAACTTGGCTTGAGTTTGTTTCCTCCATCCCTCTCTCCATGAACAGCTGGATCATCTTCTGACACCTCATGTGGCTGAGATGAGATCACATGACAGCTTATCGGGCTTCGTCTCATTCGAAGTCTCTCTTTGTCTCACAGTCTCTCTCGTGCAAAGTCCTCTTGTTCTGAATCGACATTTAGAACACGTGTAGCAGGGGCTGTTTCCAAAGTTCTCTCTTTCAAGGTAGATAAACAGCAGCTCTCAGCATCTCAGGACTGCAGCACAAGCAGTAATTGTCACATCACTGGGCTTTACCTGCAGAGACAGTAAAGCCTCCTCAAAGGAGGAGGAGGGGGAGAGGCAAAAGCCCCAAAGAGCCAAAAGAGCCCAAAAGAGCCCAAAAGATCCCAAAAGACTCAAGTCCTTCCACTTCACTGGGGTTATAACTCCTGTGTAAAAAAGGGGTGTGGTGCTTGACCATCAAAGCGGGAAAAATACACTCCTCACTTTTATCACTTCTACTGTTTTAACTGTCTAGATCTAATTTCTTCCTAAAGTGTTGATAAAGTTCACTACAGGCCTTCAAATCTTCAATATTTAAAACCATGACGCTCTCCTCTGCTGACTAATACCAAACACATATGAGAAAACCAAATAATTATTTGGCAGATCATTAACTAAGGGAAACAGTATTAATCAAGTTTAACAAACATAACGAATATGTGTTAAAATGAGTAAGTATAATACCACGGTGTCAAACACTCTGATATAATAAAGGTTGTTAATGATCCTACTTGAGTAAAGGTATTAAGTACTAGCATCAAACTATAACGAAGTATGAAAGTACTTAATATGACCAAAGGTCTATCAACAAAACCTATAATTAGAAAATCACAAATTGCTTGATTACGAAACAATATAGCATCTGTACACAACAGTGTAAAGGAAGGATGATTAAGATACAGATAGAGGAGATGCACATCAAAATGCAAGTCTGTACTAAGAGTCTTTCCATTCAGTGTGTAGCACGCTGCTGGCAGGGGATTACGAAAGGTCACACCCCTCCACACAAACACAGGCACAGCTTGTTTTTGTGCGTTTGGCCTCAAAATTGGCATGGAAGCAAATTTCCAGTTCTGTAGATATGAGACCTCCACACAACATTTCAAAGTATGTTTTACTTTGAATACGAAAATCAGTCAATGTGGTCCTCTCTTACAGTCTGGAGATGTGCGGATATGTCACGCGTTGGTTGTGCAACAAAACAGCTGCTTGCCCCAAATGAGTCGTAAGCTAACTCAAACTGTTGGTAGGGCAATAAAATCTGTCGTTATTTAGTTCTGCTTACGAGAGTCGTAAGTTCAACAAGGCAGTTAGGTCCATTAGCTGACCCCGAGGGTCATCTAAGGAATCTCCAAAAGAAGTTTCAGTTTTGGGTAGGCATTTGAATATCTTCTTTTCAAGAGTTGCCCTCATCATCCACTACAGGGGAAATGTAGTGGAGTAAAAGTGAAATTTGACAGAAATATAAAAACTCAACCAAAGTATAGATACTCTAAAAAAACTTAAGTACTCTGAAGAAGTAATATTACTTAGTTACAGTACACTGCTATTTCATCCTGTGTGGCTGAAAATGGCTTTGCCTGCCCACTATGGCACACATATTTTTGCTTTTTCAGATCTTAAAGATTTTTTTGACAGTGTCTTGAATGTCCAATCAGAGCACCTTTTTTTAATAACTTGTGCACACTTAGTTCAGTGCACTTTAATGGGCACTGTCAGTTTGTATTTTTTTGTGTGAATTATGACATTCAGAAAGCTTCTGATAAGTGTGACAGGAAAGCTTCCCTCTCATTAGGAATGATTTATAATGTGAATCATAAATCATTCCTAATCATCATTTTGGTGTGTATGACTATACACACCAAAATGCCTCATGCCTCATTTTGCTAAAATAAATAGTGTATTCTTATGCCAGCATCAGTGATTGTTGTGTTCTTGTGGCATGTTTTGGCTCAAATGGCAGATTTGATATGTATTTCTGAAATGCATTATGTCTCCTCTGTCCTGCCTGCTCGCTCCATGCATGATGCTGCCTACACATTGTGTGCATTAATCCTCAGTACCATGTCAAAGCCAAAACACCCAGCAGAGTGATAGAGGCCAACTAGCCTCTAGCTTCTGGTGAATCACGTGCACGGTTCAAAAATAAGATATATATATATATATATATATATATATATATATATATATATATATATATATATATATATATATATATATATATATATATATATATATATATATATATATATATATATATATGTATGCCCTTTTTATTGCGTATTTTTACCAAAAGTGGAGGTCTTATTTTTTAATTTTTAAGTGGCCGATTCCGTGTTGCAGCCAAGAGTGTTTTATGATGCAGTTTGTTCTCAAGATTTAGCGTTTCCATTTAAGTTAAAACAATGAAATAGCGTGTTCAGCAGTCTGCAGTCTTGTGGATGATACATGAGCTTTAAGTTTTCAGAGTTGGGTGCCTAGTTTAATTTTTTGGGTGTATACAGTGAACCCTCGTTTATGGCGGGAGTTCCGTTCCAAAAATAACCCGCGATAGGTGAAATCCCTGAAGTAGCCAGCTTTATTTTTTACTATTAATTTAAAATGCAATACTGTACTGTAGGATGAAACCAAAAATCAAAACCTGTTTTCAGGCCCAAAATTTGTTTAAGAAATAAAAATATTAACATTTTCTTGCAAATAACTATGATAGTTTAAAGAATGGTATTGTAAAACAATAATTTGAATACAGTACAGTATAGTAATGAATACAAGGTTGGAAACATTGTCACTCACGCGTATTTCACAGTCCCTCCAGCTGTGCCTCTCCGTCCTCACTCCGCTGCGCTGTAGCGTCTGTTTCAACTGCAGGCTGCGCAGGAGTCTTTCTCCGAGAGAAGAACATCGTTATAAATGCACTGTAAAAAAAATCCGTGAAGCCGCGAAAGGTGAACCGCGTTATAGCGAGGGTTCACTGTACAATGAAGGAAAAACTGTAGGCCTCCTCATTTTACTGCTCTGCTGTGCTCATTAAAATCTATGCTGCTGTGACAAACGAATAGAGGTTATAGACACCATTCAGTTCAAGTCAAATATGACATTTGTCTTTGGATAATTGTGAGCAAAAGCAAATCATTTGTGTCTCAGTAGGTAGTATGAGTTGAAAGCCAAATGGAGCAATTCAGTTTTTAGGGCTCTCTCTCTCTCTCTAGTTTGTTGGCCATTTGAACATGTTCCCTTGCTCTTTCAGGTATCGCCTGCATCGCCCTCTCATTTGTGGACGCCCATGGTCATACCCTTCAGGTCCCAGCTCAGGACTGTGCTGCACTGCAGAAACCAGAGAACTGCACCATCCCCCTTCATCCAGACCATTTCGATGAGCTGACCACTGTGGAGAAATTGGACACAATCAACATCAGCTCAGGTAAACGCAGCACTGAGCAGGTAAAGGCTGCATTTGTCCTGTGTTGTGAGATGGTGGTCAAAACTGTATTATCAGAGACTGACACATTCTGACTGTTAGTCCGTAACCAAACTCCAAAAAGGATTTTATTTTTTATTTTGTCTAAAGTTGTTTTAAAGCAGTTGTTTTCATGTTAATAAATGGGAGGCAGAGTGTTGAACCCACTAATCACTGTGCGTGTGCGTGCGTGCGTGCATGCGTGCGTGTGTGTGTGTGTGTGTGTGTGTGTGTGTTCTAACAGAGCCACAGCTGTGTGTGCGCTTTGACATCTGGGAACAAGGCAACATCAGTCCCTTACAGCTGAGTGATAAACTTCAGGGGGCGCTGCGCCACGCACTCTGTGATGTTGTCATGGAGCTGAGAGTCTTGCCAAATCCTCTTTGTTTGGGGGTGTTCTGCCCAGCAACCAAAGCTCAGAGAGAAGAGGCTAAAGGTGAGTTGTCTGAATGTAATATTATCAGGGATCCTCTCCTGTTTGGTATGGCCAAATCTGACCCCCAAACTTAGTGTGACACCCAAAGCTACAGTATTTTTATGCTTCTTTTCATCCATTCCAAATCTTTTGATCACCAGTCCAGTCAAACACATTGGCTACTTACTTTTACTATTTAATAATTACTTAATAATTATTACTTTTAGAAAAAATGGATTAACAACAAATGTCAACATGTCAACTTGAAAACTACTTTCTGCCAAAAAATAAGGGGAAACACAGTTGATTCACATTGAAAAAAGTAACTCAATGGAACAGAAGACTACAACACAACACCACCTCCCTCAGGACAGGAGTGAGCACCACCAACCTCACTGCACCACAACTGGAGTTTCTAACTACTTCCACCACCAACACAGCACATAGAAGCTGCCACAGGGGCCACTGACACCGTCTGCTGCGCTCCTGGTCTTTGAATTGTTAATAAGTGAGCAGCACTGTGTTCGACCACCCCTGCAACCCAAAGAGATATATCAGAATATCACATCATCGGTATTGGCAGATATTGGCTTTAAAAACGAAATATCTTAATCAACCAACATGCAAATTCCTGCTGATATTAGACTGATTTTTTTTTTGACAAAGTAAAGTAAATATGTAGAAAACATCAACCCTCGTTGTATTATTTCTCTTATTTTGCACAGTGAATGGATATTGCATACATTGAAAAGCATTGTATTTCATGTCTCATCTGCATTATTGATAATGTTAATTCCACTACAGAAGAGACTTGATGGTCACTAAAATCGGGTGAAAAAGTGGATGTATTAATATTTGTTATCAGCCAAATAGTTGTTATATATCGGCAGAATATCCAATATTGTGAATCTCTAGTCATAGGTCAAAGGTCAAGGTCACTGTGACCTTGCATGTCTGGCGGGGGAAGATGTGTGTGAAGCGTCCCTGCTTTCACAGACATGGATGCATACAACCACATGCTGGCAATTCTAATATCTTTTCTTTTGTATAGTGTCATCTCCACTGAAACTCACACAAATGTCCTGCTGCTTATAGTACATGTGGTCAACTTATTCATTATTTTTACATCACTGAAGACCCCAATATCTCTGTAAAAAAATAAGGAAGCTCAACTCACTATTTACCAAAAAAGTCTCTATGTGTCTCAATATGTCCTCAGTCTTGTTGATTCCTCTGCCTGAAGTGAGAGAATCAAAGGACAGCCACAGGCAGCACAGTGGCTCACGTGTCTTTAAAACCAGCCCCTCCCCCATCACCTTAACCCAAGCTGTTGGGAGCATCCCCCTGACAGGGACCAGCACACCTGAGGCCACCACACCCACCAACAAGAGCACCCGCCGGAGCTTCTGGGACATACTGGTCAGTTCCTTTCACTGTGGAGCTCTGCTCTGTGCAGCCTAACCACTGGCTACATTAGAATTTATAACAATACTCATGGACATCTTATTGTAATTGTGTTGTATAACTGGTTGAATTAATATTATAGTTAAAAGCCTGCTGGTTTGTCAAACACAGGAAACCTAGTTAAAAATTGGAGAGAGACTTCTTTTCCATTGCCAGTAGACCAGAACTATGTACAGCACTCTGCAGCAGATGAGTGTTCCTTTCTTCGGCGGAAAAGTACATCTACACAATGTTAAAGTGCTGTTTTGGCGGTATTTTGTTGCGGCCTGCCATTGCAGCGGGTGGGCAAAGGTGGCTGAAAATAGCATGTCCACCCGAGTGTCGTATTTCCATCACTGCTGATCGGAACCAGAGCTGATAAATCCTCAAGACTGTTGCAGTCATTTGACCTATGAATTGCACCACATTCTCAGAGTGCAGAGAGTACCCCAGTCACAGAGGGGCGGCACAATGTCAGATGCAGCAACACTGAAACTCACCTGTTCATTCTGCTGGCTCTAAAAGCCTTCATTTGCAGCAACTGCTCCTCTCATCCATCGACCTGATCAGCTCTGAATAGATCAACAGATCAATTGTCCACCAGTAACTCTCTAATTAGGCTGAATCATTAGTCTGTAATCTCCAAACACTGCTGTAATGTTGATGACCGAAACCTCAGTCTAGACAAACATATTTAAACAGATAATCCTTGCATTTATCACTGCCATACTCTAATGTCTAAGCTTGTATGTAAGAGTTCACCAGCAGAATAAGCCACCACAGAGCTTATTTTGGGTATTTGTGGCTTAAATGTGTTCTCCCCATCCTTGCAGAGTAAGCCTGATTCATCAGAGCTAGGGAGTCCAAAGACAACTGACGACATAGTGCAAGAAAAAGGAGAGGAGGGCCGAGCAGCGCGGCGAAGACACAAGACAGAGAATGTAAAGCAGCAGTGGAGCCAGGAGAAAGCTATGGCTGTGGAGCTGGAGCAGGTCCAGAGGTGGGCTATTGGATTATTACCAGTGAGTGCTGGAACTGCAAACATTTAACCATAAAGAGGTCAACTCATTTTACAATTGAAAGCCATGTACATCTCCAGATGTCACACAAATATTAAATATTACTGAAGGGAAAACTGTGAGTGGGCGGGGCAGTGGACATGAGCATTAAATTTCCTGGGTCTTTCCTGCCACAGAATACAGATCTGCTCTGTAACTGACATGTTTTGGTCTACTGTTTGAGAAAAACTCTACAAGGAATAAATGTATGCTGTGTCATGACAGAAACCCCTGTCTGTCCCAAAAGAGCCTTGGCCTGTAAACCATTATCCACATTAGCTTTCAGGCTCATGTTTCTTCAGTTTTACTTTTCTGTTCTATTTAATTTGATGGGGACAATACTGATTGATCAACAGAAAAAACAACTGTATGGTTCATACATCTTTCTAACAAGAATCCAGGGAGACATGGAGAAACTTGAACTGCGAGTGTCTGTTTGCAGACAAGACTTATCCGCTAATCAGCTGTAGCACATTTTTGACAGACATGAAAAAGCCTTCAAAGCACCAACAGCTCAGGTGTTTCAGTGCTGCTGAACCTGTAAGAATGCACTGATGCAGTGTGGGTGTTGCTGTGTGTGTAGGAAGCAGGTGTCTCAGTTGGAGGAGGGAGAAGCAGGCACTCTCCACCCCGTCTACCGGCTGACCTGCCAGCCATGGATCACTTTCATGGCTAAACTTGGTAAGTGTCATTTAAGTCTCCCATATTTTCTGCCAGATTGGGAAAATGGACACACAAAGACTGCATCTTCAGTTGAATATTTTTTATGCTTAAGTATCTCTCCCTATCTGTATTTGTTTCCCGTCCTGACCTGTCCTCTGGAGCACAGGCTGCCCCTCTATCCAGCAGTGCACGGTTGAAATGGCTTCGCACTTCCTGCTGCCCTCCATCCTGACAGAGATTGTCAGTTTGGTCAGTTCTCTGGCTAGTGACACAGCAGTGAAGGCATTCGAAAAGATGAGGTGAGTTTTTTTGTGCTAGGTGTGAAATGAGTGGCAGAATGATGAGCACATGGTTGGCTCCTGTCCCAGAGAAAATGAATACAGCATTGTGTCTGTTACACTTGAACTGAAAGTCCAGCTACCTTCAATGCTTATTTGTCAAATGACATTAAGACTGCTTTAACTGATTTGACTTTGACCAACATTTCAGCTGTTTTCACCTCCTGACTAGAAAATAGCAGTCAGAAGTGCAGATGTCCATGAAGCAGCCAAGTGGCCGACTGGGCTGATATCTGCCACTCCTCCCTGAAGCCAAAAAAAACAATACTGTGAATGTTTAGATATCGTTTAAGCAACTGTCTTTTTTAAAATATTAACCATTGTGTCTTCCATTAAATAAGCTGAGCCGTGTCCCTAGAAATTATCCTTAGATAAGTATTTAGAGCTGTAGTTCATTTTAAATCTGTTTCAACAAGATAAATGGAAACTGAATGTAGTACCATACCCTCACTGGTGACTTGTTTCAAATAAAGACACAGCAGCATTTTTTCACTCATTTACAGAATAAAAATGCCCCAAGCACAGTGTTTACAGACAAGGAAGACCTTGCAGATATTCAAGCTTGTATTGTTTTTGACAGCATCATTTCCACCAATGTCACCGTTAAGCCTGGGCATTTGAGGCTTTAATCCTAAATGTTTTACACATGGCCCCAGATCTAAATACATGTAAGCTTAAAATCTATAGTATATAAATAAAATAAATAATTAAAATACATTATAATTAAGACAAAAGGCCCTGGACCTAATAATCAGTCATTCTGTTCATGCATTAAAGCCCTCAAAAATAGTATCATTGATCAACAGTCACAGTTTTAACTATATTTGCAACTCCAATCAATACATTTTTCATGGTAGCATTTATAAAGTATTCTGTAATAATTTAGTAATATTATGTACTAAAAACCATTTCCAATTTTTAGATCACAATTTGTAATTAATCTGGAAAGTTAAGAGTGTATTAAAAAAATAATTGTAAATAAGAACTTTCAATTAGATATTTCCCACAAAATTTTCTTTTGGCACAGTCATTGAACTCATTAAGTAATACAAGCTTCTTCTCTTTAGTCCAATGTGGTTCCCTTCCTCCAACATACAGACAACAGCAATAAAAGCTTGGACTGCATCAAGACTTAAAGTCTAGCAGCACATAGATGGTGAAGGTGCAAAACAATGGAGCATTACTATAGAGAGACATGGTTGTAGTTCCTCCACCTTGTCCCTGCATCCAACAAACATGCGCTTACATGGTGAGAAGATGGTGAGGGATTACGTACTTGTTGCTGCACTAGTGACTCCTGCTGGTTGTTTGAGGTAGGCCATGTCTGTTTGCAGTAGGGGTTAACACGTTATAGGGGCTGATATTAGGCATTTTGCTGATTATCTGTATCGGCCTTTTATTTTAAAGATTGTCAATAAGTTAATTAATGTAAAGTGCTTGTATTGCAATCAACCAACACCAGGAATGGCAGTCTGCAATGCATGCAAAGAAAGTGTTAGCATGGGAGGAACTTTTAGCGTGTCAAACCTCAGGGAGCTATTTTTATTCAATCATTTTTTAATTTAATTTTCACTGAACTTTAAAGACGTTGTAGGGAACTTCCTGTATATTATGTTGAAAGTTTCAGTTTTGATGAAATATTTGCTAAAGGCATTTATACAAAGTTTGGAGTTAATTATATACCAAGTTTTACATTTTAACAGAAATATTTTCATTTTCATTGTCAAGTCAAGTCGACTTTATTTATATAGCACGTTTAAAATAACCGGGTTGACCAAAGTACTTTACTGGGTAAAAAAGCAAATAGAATACATCACACAACCTAAAACAATATCAAAATTATTGTCAATATACAATTCGAAGGCCAGGGAGAAAAGATGTGTCTTCAACAAAGATCCTTCTTCTTAGAGCCTGTTAGGAGGCGAGCAGCCACATTTTGGACCAGGTGCAGACGTTGGATGGATGACTGGTCCAAACCAACATATAAAGAATTACAGAAGTCCAGACAAACTGTTTTGAAGGCATGTATCAACCTCTCTAAAACGTTAAGAGGGAGATAGGCTTTCACTTTAGTTACCAGCCTCAGCTGATAAAAACTGGACTTTACTATTGAAGAGATCTGCTTGTCAAATTTAGCCATTATCAAAGAATACACCAAGACTCTTCACAGAAGAATTCAAACTAGAGGCAAAAGGGCCAAGAGAGCCCACATCAAGCAGCCCAGGGTGTCCAAATACAATGACCTCCGTCTTGTTTTCATTTAGATTAAGAAAGTTTAAGCTCAGTTTTAATGTCTCTTAGACAATCAAGTAAAGGCTGCAGTGAACCCTTACTTTTTAATTTCAGCGGCACATAAATTTGTACGTCGTCAGCAAGACAATGAAATGAAACATTATGTTTTTCAAAAATAGAACCTAGAGACAGCATGTACAATGAAAAAAAAGACTTGGGCCCAAAACAGAGCCTTGTTTTGGGCACAGGTGAGTGCAGCCGCCCCAGAGGAATAATTCCCCAGGTGAACTGAGAAGCTCCTATCTTTTAAGTAGGACTCAAACCACTGGAATGCAGTTCTGTGATCAATTCTGTGATCAGCGGTATCAAATACAGCTGATAAATCTAATCATCATTAAAATCATTAAAAAAAATTAAAAGAGCCGTTTCAGTGCTGTGGTGAGGTTTAAAACCAGCCTAAAAATTTTATTTTTTTAAATTTTGCATTAAAAAGTTTTGCAACTGTATTAACACAATTTTCTCTCAGACTTTAGACAGGAAAGGCAGCTTAGAGATGGGCCTGAAATTTGAAAGCACAGAGGGGTCAAGGTATCTGTGGGCAACAGCATGTTTAAAGGCATTTGGCACACAACCAGAACAAGATACTTATTTATCAGTGTGAGAACTGATGGCCCAACAGTAATAATAATAATGATAATACATTGGATTTATAGTATATAGCGCCATTCTTGAACTCAAGGCCGCTTTACAAACAAAAACAAAAACCAAAACAAAACAAAAAAAAGACGAAAAGAAGGGGTGGGGGTGTAGGGGGGGGCTAGGAATAGGCAGAAGATAAGAGAGACTGAAAGATGGCGAGGGACTTAGAGTAATGGATCTCTTTGGGGAGGGGGTTCCAGATCCTGGGAGCAGCCCTGGAGAAGGCTCTGTCCCCAGAAGTGCAGAGGATGGATTTATGGGTGGAGAGGAGATTTGCGGAGGTGGATCTGAGGGACCGTGAGGGTTGGTAAGGGGATAGGAGGGCAGTGAGGTAAGGGGGGCCAGAAGGTGAAGGGCTTTGAAGGTGAGGACCAGGATCGTGAAGGTAACCTGGTGGGAGACAGGGAGCCATTGAAGGTTTTTTTAAGACAGGGGTGATGTGGTGCCAAGATTTGGTGCAGGTGAGGAGTTGGGCAGCTGCGTTCTGGACTAGTTGTACTCTATTGGTGGAGGTGGAGCTGATGCCATGAAGGAGCGAGTTGCAGTAGTCCAGACGTGGTGCTGAGGTAGATCTGAGTGTGGTCGGCGTAAAAGCTGAATCCCAGGTTGAAGTGGCAGAGTATCTGACCGAGGGGCAGGATGTAGAGAAGAGAAGGGGGCCAAGTGAGGAGCCTTGGGCAACGCCTTGTGTGACTGTGGCTGAGGCAGAGGTATGGCTGTCGAGGGAAATGAAATGGGATCTGTTGGAAAGGTAGGATCGGAGCCAGCTGAGTGCAGCACCTTCAATACTGAGGTTTTTCAGTCTGGTAAACAGGAAGCTATGGCTCACAGTATCGAAGGCTGCGCTCAGGTCGAGGAGGATGAGGATGTTGAAGGAACCAGTGTCAGCAGAGGTGAGGAGATCGTTAAGGACTTTTAGAAGAGCGGTTTCTGTGCTGTGGAGGGGACGGAAACCAGATTGGAGGGGTTCGTGCAGGTTATTTGCATGGAGATGGGATTGGAGTTGTGTGGCGACAATGCTTTCCGGGGTTTTAGAAAGGAAGAGGAGGTTAGAGATTGGGCGGTAGCTAGTAAGCAAGGAGGGGTCAAGGCCAGGTTTTTTAAGGATTGGGGTGACAGCAGCATTTTTGAAGGCGGAGGGAACAGATCCATGTCAGCCATCCAGGTCAGTGAGGAGTTGAAAAGGTTAGTGAGGTAGGGGGAAAGGACAGGGAAGCAGGACTTCAGCAGGGGAGTGGGGAGGGAATCAAGGGAGCAGGTGGTGGGTTTTGAAGAGCTAATGAGTTCTGAGATTTTAGGAGGAGTAACCATATCAAACTGGGAGAGGCAGCAGTGGGGAGGAGGGGTCGGGAGGTCCAGCAAGATAGGGGGAAGAGGGGCCATGGTAGATGCTGGGAGGTCATATACAGGAGATAGTAATTGATTGATAATGTTGACTTTGTCAGCGAAAAACTGGAGTAAATGGTTGGAGAAATCTGGGGTAGAGATAGTGGGGGTGTTGGAGCGGGGCTTGAGGAGGTTGCTCACTGTGGAGAAGAGGGTTCTGGAGTTTTGGGAGGGGTTAGTGAAGAAGGTTGAGAGGTAGGCAGACTTGGCAGCAGTGAGCGCATCTTTGTAGGCAGTGAGGGAGTTTGTAGGCTTCATGTTGGACTGTGAGTAATGTTTTACTTGCGAGTTGTTCAAGCTGGCGGCCAGTCTGTTTCATCTTTCGAGTGTGGGAGTGAACCAGGGTAAGGAGGTGTTGAAAGAAACGGTTTTAGTTTTGAGGAGGGCCAGAGTGTGAAAGGAGGAGGACAGGATGGTGGTTTGCAAGATCATCAGGTGAGATGAGGGGTTGAGTCCAGGGAAAGAGTATTGGGGAGCAGGTCAGAGAGATGTTGGGGATTGATGGATTTGAGGTTGTAAAAGGTGATTTCTCTGAGTAGGCGGGGGCAGGGGGTGGTGGAATGGATGGTGAACTGGATGAGTTAATGATCAGATCAGGGAAAGAGGCATCGGTGGAGGTCAAGTACCAGTATATTTATGGAGCAGACAAGGTCAAGGATATGACTTTTGTCATAGGTGGGGAGGGTGACATGTTGGGTGAAAGTGAAATTGTCCAGAAGAGTGGGGAATTCAGAGGTGAGCTTGCAGGTGTGGTTATGGTTATCCATGTGGATTATGGTCACCGAGTAGGAGCAGGTGTGGAGAGGGACGAGGCTAATGTGAGGAGTTCAGTGAGATCAGAAAGAAAGGAGGGGTTTGGTCTAGGTGGCCGGTAAATGAGGATGACTGTCATGGAGGAGAGGGCTTTGAAAGCAAGGAATTCAAAAGAAGAGACTGTGGGGAGGGTGAGTACTTTTGTGGCTCTGGTTGTGTATTATGGCGAGGCCGGCTCCATGGCGGGAGGGGCGTCATTTGGAGATGAAGCAGAATCCAGAGGGGGATGCTTGGTTGAGGGAGAAGAAGTTGTTGGGTTGTTGCCAGGTGTCAGTGAGCAGAAGTAAGTCCACGGTGTTACCGAGGATAAGTTCATGGAGGGTGAGTGCTTTGTTGTTGAGTGATCGAGGGTTTAGGAGAGCAAAGTTGGTGTCGTGAGAGGGTGATGGGATGGAGGCAGGGTGGAGAGGGTGAAGGTAAGATTAAGGTTAGCTAGACTAAGGTTAGCTCGAGCAGGTGCTGGAGGGCAGAGGGAACTGGACTCAAGCCCGGGTTTCTCAACCTGCCTTGCAGCACTCAAATCCAGGCCAGGTTGGCAGCGGTGAGATCCAGCCCAGATTTTTTGACCTGCCTGGCGGCACTGAAATCCATCCCAGGTTTTACAACCAGATTGGTGGCACTGGAGTCCAGCCCAGGTTTTTCGACCTGCCTGGCGGTGAGCCCAGCACTATAAGGGCCAGAGGGAACTCTGATCTGATGATGTGTCAGAGGTGTGACAAACCATGCAGGTGACCAGATGGTTGGAATTGAGTATCCGTGAGAGGAATAAACAAACCAGCGACGTGAGCCTCTGTGAATGTACTGGGGTCGAGGGGGGAGTCCAAGTTGTTTGATCACTGTGATACAAGAAAGGGTGGTGTGGTTGTAGAATTGGAACAGCTGTGCAGTTGAATATGTGAGCATAATGATGCCGGGCAACGAGAGGGAAAACTGAGCAAGAGCGACTAGCCATATGATAGGTGCACAGAGGTGGATGGCTGCAGTGCACACCAAAATTATCCACG
Source organism: Plectropomus leopardus (assembly GCF_026936395.1). Classification (NCBI taxonomy): domain Eukaryota; kingdom Metazoa; phylum Chordata; class Actinopteri; order Perciformes; family Serranidae; genus Plectropomus; species Plectropomus leopardus. Next base: position 930,404 of record NC_142180.1, read on the forward strand.
GGATGACAGGAGGAGATGAAACAGGGGGAGAGACCGAGGTCCCCTGGGGAGAGGTCATGCAAAATGGGAGGAACAGAGGCGGTCAGGATAGCTGCTGTAGCAGCTAGCGATAGCCACCTTCAATTTGCTGGGCGAAGGCGACCAGCTTGCAGTAAGCAGAGGAGGGTGAGGTGTAGGAGGACAAGACTTCACCAGTAACAGCGAACAAAACAGGAAAATGGTGATATACATGCAGAGAAATCAGAGATTTCATTGACGACAACACACACACCATGGGACAGCATAAGGTCTAATGTCAAGTCAAGTCAGTTTTATTTATATAGCCCATTATCACAAAACATGGTTTGCCTCAGAGGGCTTTACAGTGTACGACATCCCTCTGCCCTTAGACCCTCACATCACCCAAGGAAAAACTCCCCCAAAAGAATCCCTGTAACGGGGAAAAAAAAGAGGAAGAAACCTCAGGAAGAGCGGTAGAGGATAGTGAGGGATCCCTCTTCCAGGACGGACAGACGAGCAATAGATGTCGTAAATAGCAAGTGAAATACAATCATGGCAAAAAAGGAAAGAAAGAGAGGGGGGAGAGGGGAGAGAGGGAGGGGAGGGGGGGCACAGAATAATAGAAACAGATGCATGTCATATTACAATAATGGTAGGTGTGAAATTAGTAATTGCTCTCTATGATGATGTTGATAGAGATGATAACAGTCTCATGCATATGTGAAAGGGAGTTGTCCAAAGGCAAGATCACAGCATCGGCGCAACCAGGACCAGACCACGATCAGGGCGAGCGGGGGGCACAGAATCAGTACAGCCACAGCACGAGCACAACCAAAGGCAGAGTCGCGGCATCAGCACAGCTATCACCACGGTCAGGCACAGTCAAGGTTACGGCCAGGATCCAGGGAAACTAGGAAACAAGGGAGCAGGAACGCTCCCGAGAGGCAACAGGATTAGCGTAGTGCAGTTCAACAGACCCAGGCTCTGTAATCGCGAGCCCCAGGTAGTGAGAGTACCACATGGCTATCACAGAGCTAAGCTAAGCTTGCACATGGCAATGCAGTAAACAGACATGCATGATTTCTGATGGCGGCATTGAGAGAAGGAAAGGAGCTCAGCATATCAGAGGAAGTCCCCCGGCAGGTTAAACCTATGTCAGCCTAACTATGGGCTGGTCCAGGCAGCCTGAGCCAGCCCTAATTATAAGCTTTATCAAAGAGGAAGGTCTTAAGTCTACCCTTAAAAGTTGAAACGGTGTCTGCCTCCCTGACCGAAAATGGAAGATGGTTCCATAGGAGAGGAGCAAGGTAGCTGAAGGCTCTGGTTCCTAACCTAATTTTGGAAATTTTGGGAACCACAAGTAACCCTGCGTTTTCAGAGCGCAGTGATCTTGAGGGTTGGTAAGGAACTATGAGCTGTGACAGATAGGATGGAGCCTGACCATTTAGAGCTTTATAAGTAAGGAGGAGGATTTTAAATTCAATCCTGGATTTCACAGGGAGCCAGTGCAGAGAAGCTAAAACAGGAGAAATATGATCCCTTTTCTTGCTTCCCGTTAAAACACGAGCAGCAGCGTTCTGCACCAGTTGGAGAGACCTAAGAGATTTGTTTGGGCAACCAAATAATAGGGAATTACAGTAATCCAGCCTAGAGGTGACAAATGCATGTACTAATTTTTCAGCATCTGTTTGGGATAGAATATGTCTAATTTTTGCGATGTTACGCAAGTGAAAGAAAGCAATGTGTGTCCCTTTTCATGTGTGCGACCTGACACAGACTGTGTCAAGTTAAAAGAATTTAGCAGATTCTAGAAATCTTTACCATAGGCCTGTCCTCGCAGCACACATGCATGTTAAAGTCATCACAAATTAAAAGATGATCATATTCCAGCACAGTGCCCGCTAGAAAGTTTGCAAACTCCTGAATGAAATCCTTATTGAATTTCGGTGGCCAGTACACCACTGCACAGAGCACTGGAGAGGAGACGCTGAGCTCGAAGAGCTACAGCTCAAAGCTGGAGTACAAGGCAGGTACCGTCAGTCTACACTGAAAAGTGGATTTAAGTACAGTGGCAATCCCTCCACCTTTGTCGGTGGTTCGGGAAGAGTTGAAAAATGTACAGTTAGGAGGCAGAAGCTCCGAAGAGGATGTGGACTCACCAACACGAAGCCAGGTCTCTGTCAGGAGCATAAAATCCAACTCAAGGGATGTGAAGAAGTCATGCAGCACAGACGTTTTGTTTGCTAGAGACCTAGCATTAATCAGGGCCATACAGCGATTTATATCCACGCTGTCCAGGTTCGTGGCACAGCAAAGAGGTCGAAGATTAGTGAGACTGCACTCCGCTGGCGGTGTGGGCTCAATAACTCCCAAGATGCTTGGAAATTAAGCAGAGCTTGGCGATCGTAAACAAGAAGAGAAGATGCATCTCGACAACAGACTCATAGAAACAGCAGAGTAGCAAACCAAACGCAGAGGCAGGGAGGCACTGACAGACAGCTGGCCAAACACACTGGCGCCATCTTCAACAATGAGTTAATGCACAATGGTTCCAAATATCAGTTATCAGTCTCATTACCTGCTAATAATCAGTATTGGTATTGGCCCTTGTAAAACAATAAGGGTCGACCCCTAGTTTGCAGTCTTCCAGAAACCAACAGTGGTGTTTGCACACAGCAGTGCAGTGCAGAGGCAGAAAGCTCTTCCCCATCAGGAGGATGGAGCCGGCAGGACCTGTTGAGCAGCTGTAGAGGATCTTTAATGATCTGACGTCCCATCATTTTCACACGTGAATCTTTGTGTCCGACATATGTCAGACCAGTGTTACAGTGGTGTCATGTAGATCACATTAATGCATTCCCCTTTGTCTTAAATCTTTTTAGCTGTCCACCATCTGGAGACATGTTTGTCCCATTCCCCCTGGTCCAGAACCTCAGCCAGCGTCCAGACGCTACAAGGAGCTTCATTCTCATTGGACGCAACTTCCATCAGTGGCATTGTAGCACAGAGCAAGGTAAGTGCTGCAGCCAGTCTCCAAATATTCACAGCAGTCAGCCCCAGTAGTGCTTATGCTACCCAATGCTCAGTCAATGCACTGCTCACACAGCTGTACAACACACACAAGGCAACACAATGAGTGACTGTCAGTCCATAATGCAACATGAGCAACTGTAATACCTGAGGTTTAGTTTGAAATACTCACCTATGACAGTTTTTTTTCCTGTTCTAAGTTTCATATAGAAAACATGTCTTAGGAAATGGCTACAAATAGTAATTAAAAGCCAACAACAACACCAAATTAATTTCAACTTTTAGACAACCATGACATAATTGACTGAGAAGCTAGTTAATGCTTAGTTTAACAAGATTTACTCTCTGGATCTGATCAAATGAAATCATATTCTGTTACTGCTATTTACTATTTATCACCTCAAATGTTTCCGGAAAAAAATTTTAGCTTACTGTTTAACCAGGATATGAAATCATTTGATACCAGTCAGCCGCCACTGTGACAAACAGACAAGTTTGCATTACTTCACCTACCAGCAGAAGCATTTATTGATCTGGTGCAGCACAGTGCATTCTGGTAGTTGTAGGTTTTTGATCTCTTGAGGGAGAACAAATGCCACAGTCCTTTTTCTCTGTTGTCTCTGTTCATGTAGCACCAATTTCAAAAATGTTTTCATCTTTCGACTGCATAGACAAGCCCGTTTTATGAAAAGTCCACCTGTCCAGGAGAGAATTACTTCTTTGTGTCATGTAGGAATGGAAGTTGAGACTTAACATTCAAAGGGTCTACTCTGATTATAAATAAAATACATGATAAAAAAACATTTACAGCATAATTTAATAGATAGATATATAGATACTTAATAGCTGAAAATAGATAGATATTAAATAGCTGAAATTGAAACAGAATACAAAAGAAAACAGAATGTGGTGGTGAGCATGAGGTGTCTACACGAGCTGAAACTGCTGAATTTTTAGGAAGGTCCATATTAGTTTAAGACAGGGTGTTAAGACTTGAATTAACTTGTATGAGCAGCATGTTGCTAACACATAAACCTGATCTGTAGTGAAGAGGAAGAGCTGTAAGCATGAGTGTTTTGTGCCTGAGCTTCCAACATGCTCCCCCTGCTGCTGCTCTCTGTCCCTGTGTTTCTCTGTCCATGCTAGCAGCTGTCTAACATAACTGCGTGTTTTTCCAAGTGTCTGCTTACGTCAGTTTGCGTCAAGCTGTGTGTTTCACTGTCCATGCCGCCTGCTGTTTGTCCCATCTCTGTTTGCCTCCAGAAAACAGTTCAGATGAGGAAAACACCCCAGTGCAAAATAGGTTCACACGTAAGTTTGCCTTTCAGCTTGACACATTGATGCTGACGGGATGTTTGAAATTGCTGCTTTGATAGAAATGTAGTGCATAATGGATATTTTGGATTTCTCTGTGAAATGATGATGTATCAGTTAACAAACAACTCATCTTAAAACTCGACAAAACGCAAGTAGTTGTCAAACTCCAACTCAGTTCATATACCTTTACATATTTACATGACACTGAAAACCAATATTGGAGCTGTTACAGTGGATCAAAGTGTGAGGCAAGTGATTTCTGAGTGGTTGGGGACACCTCCTCAGTTACAGTAAACAGAAGGAAAAAACAGGCAACCTTTGCATCCCACTTAAGTGCAGCTCTGGATTGGCAGTGGCTACAGTTACATGCACACTAACATTTTCCTGTTATTCCCGATATGACAATATTCTGAATTTGATGGATGCCACGTAAACATTTTCTTTTTAAGACATGTGGGATAGGCTGGTATTATTCTGGTTTTAGGAGCATTATTTGGACATGTACACTCCCAATTTGGAATATGGGTCTCAACTGGGGGTTTTACTGCAGTTTGCGACACACCATTAACGGTTTGGCTCTATATGTTGTACAAGGTAACTTTATTGTAATTTTTCTTAAACTACGTTAAAGAATAAATTAAATTTTAACGTGATCCCTAACTCTGCTACATCTTTTGGCATCGAAGGAGGAGTTGAGGAGTCTCACAGCCTGGGGAAAGAAGCTGCTCTGTAGTCTGGTGGTTCTGCAGCACATACTTCTGTATCTTTTTCCAGATGGCAGCAGGGTGAACAGACTGTGGCTGGGGTGGCTGCTGTCTTTCAGTATTCTTTGAGCTCTGTGCAGACACCTCACTTCACTGAGGTCACTGATGCTCTGTAGATGGGAACCAGTGATATTCTGGGCAGTTTCAATCACTGTAGAGCCTTCCTGTCCTGGGCTGTGCATGAACAATGCCAGTTGGTGATGTTTCCAGTCAGTATGCTTTCCATTGCTCCTTTGTAGATGTTAACCAGGATCTTGCTCTGGAATTTAGCCGTCCTATGTTTCCGTAGGATATGTTGTACACAAACCAACTCACCAACAGTTTGTAAAGCTAGAGATGCTGCAAAAGGGCCCAAATTCCTGGTCAGAAGGAGAAACACACCTGCATTTAAACTTTTTAAAGACTTGGATATCAACAGTTTTTGGATATCCACAAATGTCACAGCACTGATCTTTTCAAAAGGGTGAAGGAAGGAAAAAGAGTCAGCAGTAGGAAACTGTGAATCCTATTTTGATACAAAGAAGCAAATGACAAGAGGCTCCAACTGTTCTACTTTACTATATTTTGATGTAATAAGCCACATGTTAGAGCACATTATTTGGAGGATGCAGAGCTTTATGTAAACAGGAGTGTTAGTGAAATATTTTCATTAGACATGTAGCAGCTGATTGGGAATATTGTCTTTTTTGGAATCAGGGCAAAAACTGGACTATTTCATGCATGTAAATGTCCTCAATGAAGGCCTCTGCTGCACCTCTCATCTGACATTACTCATGGCACCACAGTGCCAGTATTTTATTTACATGTACAAATGAAAATGAGAGTGTATGAAAATGAGAGTGTGTGAATGTCAACACACTGTTTGGGTACACTGGTACCAGGGAATGAGAGGGCTGCTGAATTTTATCAACTCATCCTTCAGCTCCATAGATGTAGCAGGATCAAAGACAAATGAAAGTTCTTTTTTTCAACTTTGTTTAAAAAATGACTAATAAATCTACCTTCTACTGTCTTCTTCCATGGAGGTTATCAAAGTTTCACTCTTTACAGGTACTCTGCCCTGCACCATCTGTGAGCCAGTGTCATCGCTCTCTCAACTCCTTCCATCTTTCAGGCACCAGCACTGGCAAGAGTTGAATGACTACAGCAAGTCATCAGATGGGCACCTTCCTTTTTTGATGTTTCGTCAAATTAAGCCCATGACACATCGGGAGGGCTTATCAGCAGATCCAGCATCCTGGGTCTACCCCCTGCTGACCACCACCCAACTCTATGCCATGGGTCCTTCGACAGGTTGGCTCTGCCACCTTACTTCCGGCTGAATCCAAATCCCCTGCAGCCGACTTCTACTGGTAGATTCCAGGCCTTCCACCCATTTTGCTGGCTCTTGAGGATAAGGGCTTGATTTTTCTTGAGTTTGCACTTGTATGCCTCCTCAATCCTCTTTTCCCAGGGTACTGTTAGCTCTATGAGCACCACCTGTTTAGTACCCCAAGACCAATGGACCATATCTGGTCTGAGGCTAGTGTGGGCTGTCTCCTCTGGAAATCTGGACTGTTTCTTCACGTCAACCTGCATCTCCCAGTCGTTTGCTGAGGCGAGGAAGCCTTTGCTTCGCCGTCCTGCTGCAGCAGTCTCTCCCGACCTGACGAAGTTGATGAAGTGGAAAGTTCTTTCTATTTTTTTCTTGCCTGTTCTACCCCATCTGCCAACTGAGCCAAGATCTTGTCGTGATGCCCCCGGAATTTCCTGTCTGCCAGGCTTGACTGGCACGATGAGAGGTGCATGCTCCAGGTTAGCATGGCTTCCAGCAGAGCATGCAGCTGGGGCTCTCTGCCAACCCCCATGTGTGGAGGTTTGATGGAGTTAGACGGAACATAACAAGAACTTTATCCGATGTCATTCCATACTCTAGATGTCCTGCCAGGTCAGGGCCCTCTCTTGTACTCCCTTCCACCTTGACCAGCTGCCCTGCTTCTTCATAGCTACGGCCTTGACATGCTGGGTTTCCTCCTCAGCCTTCCAGATCTCTTTCTGCACCATGCTTCGTTATTCCTTTGGGTCAGCTTTTTTCCAGCTTGTTTTGGTTGAGCAACCCAGTCCAAGCCTGCCCTGGGCTACTGTCCCAACAGTATCAGCATGATGGAGTCGATCCTCCACCTTTGTCAGTGCTCTGCTGGCTGACCATTTGCAGCCCGTCCTGACCACAAAGCCTGCTTGGAGTACTCTTTCGTCCTTGTTGTATTGCAGCATCATGGCCTGTTATGTCTTTGTTGCTTTATACTCCTTGACCACTGATGTTACAGGCAGCTGCAGCTTGCTGCCTGTGCTGTACAGTCCAGTGGAGGGAAAGCTTCTTGGTACACCCAGCCATCTCCTCAGATACGTTTTGATCGTCCTCTCCAGTCCCTTGATGTGTTTGTTAATTAATATTTCACATTTTTAACAGAGAAAGTTCCATTTTATCCTATTCAGAGGTTGTAGCGGCAGTTTGTGAAGTGAAATTTTAACTAAATATTTAAAAAGTCCTTGAGTACTTCAGTTACTTACAAAGTAAGTCCCTAAACAAATGTAGGTGCAGAACCCTGCCAGTTCAGCCAGCACAGACAGCCATCAGTGTGCCAGAGTTCACACCACCCTGCCAATCTGAACTGCACTCTGTGCTGCACGCCTGCACAAAAACAGTCCAGTTAGCAAAAAGGAAAATACACATAAATAGCCCAGTGTGTAAAGGATGAGTAGACATCCAGGTTTGAACCCAGATGCACAAGTCAGAGACAAGATGAGTTCCTGTTTATTAGTGGTCTAAAACATGCCAGAGTCCAAACCAGGCAGGCGGGCAGGCAGGCAGATCCAAACAGTCACACCTGTGTAAAAAGTGCTCAGGATGACAGAACAATAGGCTGCAGAGCTAAAAGACAGTCTGGCAGAGACTGAGTGGAAATAAGCTGCTATATATAGTGTAGGGGGGATGGGGAGAGTGGGAACAGGTGGAACAGGTAGGTGGGGATGGTCAGGTGATGGGAATGGAGGGAAAGGTGATTACTGCAGGACAGGAGAGAGAGCTGGATCTGAAATGAAAGAGTCAATGTGTGCCTTGGGAAAAAAATGGAGCAGGCAAGAAAATGAGGAGTTGTACCACACAGCTGCTAAAAGAATAAATAAATTTATTTATATAGTAGCTCTCAAATAGAGTTTATGAAGTGCTTTGAAAAAGAAAGCAAATCAGAAGCGAAATACCCCAGAGGCAATGTAACAATGGAAGCCAAACTGTAATGTCAACCATTTGACTCTATTGTGTTAATGACATGTTCTCTGTTTCCTTCCTACTAAGATCTAATGTCCCCAACATGTGTGCAGATATTGGAATATGAAGAACATTCCCAACATGTTTTTGTGGAATGTGGAGCATAAACACTATGGTTTTTCTCTCTCTCCTACTTATTGTGTTCAGCACAGTTTACAAATGGCTGAACTGTCCACACCAGTATTACAGTCTCTTCTAATAAGTGAAGCCTTCTATTATTTGTAAGTCTTTGGAACCTCCCAGGGAATCCTGGGTAATTTCAGCTTGTTATCATTCTGAAGTCATCTAATACTGCTGCTTTTGCGCTGCTTTCCACGTAAGATCCAGACGCCAAAAGCAACCTTTGGCATCCACATGATATTCTGCTGGACGGCATCAGCTGAGAAACCAGCCAGACAGAACTGGTTGCAGTGTTATTATACGCGGGCAGACAGTACCTGTAGAAGTCCACTGTAAAGTTGCAACATGTGACGACTTTGGATAAGAACATGTCAGTGAGTTTAGCCTCTAGGCTCATACAGACCAGCGAAACAGTTCCTCAGTAGATACCCAAATGAAAATTAATGACATGTAGGACTCTAGACTCTGGCAGCCCTGGCAGGCTACTGTCCATACCTGGACTGTGAATCTGCAGTTTGGTTAGACCAGACGAGAGAAGTCCTGACAGTCAGTAGGAGTCTGTGTTAAAAGATGTGCCAGAGTGATGTGTCTGTCTTTGATTCACGCTACTTTGTCGTTTCACTGAGTTTCTCTCTCCTTTGAGCAGCTCATAAAGGCTTCCAGCGCTTCGATGCTCTGGAGCACAGTGATTGGTTGAGTTCTGGCCAGACCGGGGCAGGCCTGGCTCCCCGCCAGAGGTTTCTCTTCATCAGCATCCTGGACAAAAAGGTGACTTGGCATATGGAATCTTGTGTGTTGTGACTAATGCTGGGCATAGATTAATTTTTTTAATCTAGATTAATCTCACTGCAATCCTGTAGTTAATCTAGATTAATCTAGATTAAAATTATAGATTTGAATTTTGCCAAAGACATTCAAAGTAATATCTATCTATCTAAATGATGAAAATGCATCACAAAATGCTTGAGAAAGCTGTTCTACTATAATATTTGGTAAAGAAAAATAATGTTCCATAAGATTTACTTTGGTGTTTAACTTTTTTTTATTTTGTTAAACACAGACATTTAGGAACACAGGTTCTGTCTCCATGTGGAAAAAGCTTTTTCCTGCTAACTGGAATGAACAGCAGAGGGCGCAGCCTCTGATAACATGACCCTAACTGAACTGTGGGCCTACATTAGAGGTCATGAAGAAGACCATTAACAGTCAGCAGCTTTGTGACACGGCTTGAGCCGTCACTCAGGCAGACCAGCTTCCGCCTTGTTCACGCCCCCTCCGCGTAATTCGACCAGGTATACATCCGCGCCTAAACAACGAAGTGAAATTGGTGCCTTGCTCACTGTATAGACCCAACTTAGTGAAAAGTTTATCGTGCGATAATTTCCTTATCGCGCAATAAGAATCCCGCGTTAACGCAACACGTTAACGCCGTTAACGGCCCAGCACTAGTTGTGACTGTCCCTAAGGCCAAAAAAATTACAGAGCTCTTCCAAATTCAAAGGCTAGTGAACACATCTGAGCACTGAGTTTTCTCCCCTCGCTGGTCCTCTTGAAATGGACAAGAGGACCAGTGAGGGGAGAGAACTCAGTGCTCAGCTGCTTCAGAAGAAAGAATAGTCTCACTGACACCCAGTTATATATGCATGCAGATAGTTATTTGTCCCGGTTTGACATGTCTGTCTGATGTCTTCCCTTGACCCTGACTGAAGAGCAGCATACTGAAGGGCAGTTGTCTTACCTTAACAAGCTAGAGGGGTGCAGTCATACAATAATGGAAACACATCTACGTATGTAGGCGTGTTTCCAGTAGATTTACGCAAAATGATATTGCGATATTTTCGAAATGTTGATAAAACACAATGTTCTGCGACTTCTCTCATGATAGCATTACAATAAGCATGGTGATGGATGTTCGAAACATCAGCAGGTTGATTTCTATTGCAGACATCACACTAGCAGTCATTAATTCCAATCCAAGGCCACGTATGAGGGATTTCTGGGAGGTGATAGTCCACGATTTCACATAGGAATTGTGGATTCAAAACTTCAGGATGACCTGCTCAACTTTTAAAGAGTTATGTGAATAACACCTCTTGTAGCTCCTGCTGCAGCAGTTTTGCGAAATTTGGCTTTTTCAAATCACCTAAAAAAAAAACAAAACATTCATGCAAGTGTAAATACGTTTTTTGTTTTTTTTTTATTGACGTGTTTCCATTAGGTGTATTTTATATTCGCAATTTCAATTTGTGCAGTTTGAAAGTTGATGGAAATCTGCCATCTGATGTCTGCACTGCTCTGCTGTTTACATGCCACAGCTTGTGTAACTATACACAAGCTGTGGCATTATATATATATATGCTTATATAACTATACTATACATACTATCTTATGTATGTGTTTGACTTGTCATATATCATTTTGTCCCCATCACTGCTGCAGGTGACTCTGTACAGCTACAATTGGTCTGTGGACCTGGGTGCCTCCCTGAACCGGGAGCTGGTCCGCCTGGTGAAGTGGCAGAATGCAAGGGCTCATGTAGTTCACTGTCTGCTCAACCAGAAGATGGGCCTCTTCCATCACTACTGCTTCTCTGATGCCCCACTCCATGAGATGGACTCCAAGCAGGTAAAGACCCTGGCACAGGTACAACCACAGCAAACGGGATAAAAAACTGAGACATGACAAAGCTGTTGTTACATAGGCTACATTTTATGACACTGCATCTTAACCAGGCCCTGCAGTAGTCTGGCGACCTGTCCAGGGTGTACCCCGCCTTCCGCCCGATGTCAGCTGGGATTGGCTCCAGCCCCCCCGCGACCCTTATGAGGACAAGCGGTTACAGAAAATGACTGACTGACTGACTGCATCTTAACCACCTCAGTGATCAGTTACTTGTTCCTCTGAAATAATTCAGTGGAAATTGCTACAATGTTTCTAAAATGGAAGCTGTTTCAGTTTTGGGGGTACTGGACTATATCAGGATGAGTAGAGATTGACATTTGTAGGCAGAGACAGACGGACCTTAGCGAACTTTTAAGATGAAATAAAGACTTCATCCATCGGTAGTCACTATTGGACCACACAGACAGCATGTTAGACTGCTTTAATAGACATGCTCACTAAAAAGCAGCTCCAGTGCCTTCTGTTTTACTCTGGCTTCATGTGATGGGGGGAGGGAGCTGCCAGCTCAGGTGGAATCAGCCTGTCAGGACAGACTGCACATCTGGATTTACAGTGTTGCAGAGGGGAGCAGGTCCTGGGGCAAAGTTCATCCAGCTGTTGTGTCCAGGCAACTCCCACATAAGTGCTGATGTCACTAGCAGTATCACAGCCTGTTTGACATGTGCTTGTCATGATGTTTCTGTTGGAGCTTTTTCACTGACAGCAGCTCCCTGCTCCTGCTGTTGCTGCTGCTGGACATCAGCTTGACAAGAGCTGTGAGAGTGAGCCAGTAAAGATGGGGCTCTTAAAACCAAAACCTGCTAAAAGATGCTGACCTGCTCGGTAGAGCTGAGGGGAACTATTGCTATGTGTGACCTCTTACACATGTCTAGACAAATGCAAAGTAAAAGTAAAAAGTCCTGTTTAGTGAGCTTATGGAGGTTAGAAATGTGAGTTATCACAAATGTCAGTGTGATTTCTGGATGTGGGTTTCTTACTTTTGGAAACCTAAGAGTTGTGCTTTGACTTTGGTTCCTATAGTGCCTATGCACTCCTTCAGTATGTAATTTGTCTGTTGTCACGTGACAGGAACAGACCAGCCTCACTGTTTAGATGGATGTATATTTGTTCGCTAATATTGACACTATAAACTTACATTAGATGCTGAGTTATTAGTAAATTGAACAGAATTTTTAAGATTTTATCCATTCCAGTCCAAACTCAGTGTTCCAGAGGACATTGTCTGTCAGTGCTGGCAAGCAGAGGATGTCACATCCTCCTGTCACCTGCAGCTGCATCACAGTGTGCTGTTGCTTTAGTCAGCCCTGCTCTCTGCTGGTCATCCTGTATTAAAAATAGAACTGCAGATCAATATTTGACTGATGGAACAGGCAGAATTCTCAGCCAATTGACTAAGAATTTGTATTCTTGTTGACTCTTTCCTCTTTGTATTTCCTGCCCTCTTCTTTTGATCATATCCTGTAAAAATAACCCTGTCACAACAACAGGCTTGTTTTTCAAAATGTTTTTCACTTCCTCAAAGCTATTTAGTTCTTGTCAGTTTCAATTTCTGCTCTTAGATTATTAATGCTGAGCTCTTGCATAGAGAGGTTTTCAGTCTCTAAAGTTTCTTTATGGTGTGCTTCCACTGACACAACTGTTAGCTAAACATAATTTAACCATCTTCCTTCACTCTCCTCCTCATGCTCTCATGAGTCGGCTGTCATATCAGCCTCACTGTTCTGGAGTCTTAACAGGAAGCCTGACCTCTGCTGTGTTGAGGATTAGCTAACTATAAACTTGCTGTGTCTGGTGTTGAAACAGGTTGGAATAATGCAGATAGAGTAAAAGCCCTCTCTCCCTTAGCAACTGCTGTTAAGGTAAAACGGTTTTCTGTCATCACTATAAACGACCCTGTCCAGTATAAGGCCACCAAGCAGCAAATACCCTCACCTGTGGAAGTAAAAGGCTTAGACTGTTTGTAAATCATCCTTTTTTAAAGTAGGTTTCCCCGACATACATCATTTTGACCCTTTGAAACCTGGATCAGCATCAGAACTTTGTGCTGTGTTCAGATTGCTTTCATGAGCAATTTGACCCTTTTGAAACCTGAGCAAATTGGGTTGATTTTCTTTGTGAGAAATAAGTAAAAGGTGACAAGAATATTACCTAAAATTAGTTTTTTAAAAAGAGGGGAGGATTATTAGGAAATTAAAATTAAAAAAGGAAAAAAAATCCAGAAACTATACTTCTAATTATAACAATTTTATATTTAGAATCTTGTTACAAATAGTAACACAATAAATAATAAATACATAATAAGAACAATAAATACAATACATTTGTAAAATAAATACATGTTGCAGTCATATCAAAAGCAGTTCTGTTCTGCTAAAATTATGTAATACAGGACTCCAACTAACACAAATCCAATGATAATTGTCCCTCAAGGCTTACTTCCTGTTGGCAGTAGGTGGCGCTACTACGACTAGGGAAAATTGTCACACAGATGTGTTCAGGGCGGGACCCTTAACAAACCTATGAAGTTTCAGGCACATCTGACAATGTAAACCAAAGTTACAACAACTTCCTGTTGTATGGCGAGACACCTAAATTCTACGCCACGTAACGGGAAAACCGTAAAAGTTTTGCGCGGACCTGTGATAACTTTTCATCACCGAGGGGTTGAGAATGGACACACCAGTTTGAAGTTTATTGGATGAATCCTGCAGGACAAGATGTCAGAAGTACGAGGCCTGAAATTGCCAAAAAAGAACACAAAATTCAAAATGGTTGACTTCCTGTTGGGGTTGGGTGGTGGGTCTGTCTGGGCACCAAATTTGGTAATGGTGGGTGAAACAGGCTGTTAAGGGATGCTGTGGAGCCATTTGCCATGCCTGTTTTTGAAACCACCAAAATAAGACATTTTTCACATACCACTTTTCATGAGTTTTTGAGCATGTTTAGGCCTCGTCATATGGGTTAATACGTCCCAGCAGCTCATTTCTGCCCCAAGGAGGTTCATTTGGCCATGGTGACATTGACATAAAGCATAACATGCAGGTGAGTTTAAATGAAGAAAGGTTAAAAACTATAGAAAATGTCAGGTTCAGTGTTGCTCTGCCCTGCTGTGTAGAACACACTGTAGCAGAGATTTATTAGAGCAGCATTTTACTGCACACAAGACACCAAATGCCCTTTTAGCCTTCCCCCTATGGCCAATTACAAAACAAGCTCAAAGAATAGAAAGAAGCAAACTTTTCCTTTCCCTCCGATGGCCCTGCTCATCATCTATGCATTACTAATGAGTGCGGACAGAAGGCAGAGTCAGAGCAGCAGAAAATTTGCCTGAACAGAGCTTCATCTGTCATGGTCCTGATGAGAAGCAGAGGGAGCACCAGTGCACAGTTTGACCCTGCAGCCTGCAGGCGTGCTGCAGCCAGCTCTGCCACACTGGGGCATCTGGGCTCTGAGCTGCTCCGCTGAACTAACTTGCCCCAAAGTTCTCTCAACAGCAACAAGGGCACACAGACCAAGCTCTGTAAATGTGGCTATCTATTAATAATACTCATCAGTACTAACATGCAGTGTGGTTATATTCTATATAATGTCATATAGGATCTGTTACATCCTGGTGTTAAAGCTGAGTCTGCAGACATCAATGAGCTCATTCCTGTAGTTTTCAGAAAATGCTCAGTAATGTAATCTAACTTGAATATTACAGAGATTCTTGGGTGCGGCATTATTCTGTGAAAGCACCAACCCTCTCTGCTTTTGATGCTGCATACGGCCAGTCCTTTAATTGTCTTTGCTGTCTATTTGTTGAGCATTTATTTTCAATTCATCCAATCCTTTTTCACTGATTGACTTTTTTTGATTATGTCTTTTCCAGGATACAAACCCATTCTTAAGCCCCTCCATGGAGCCTGATGCGCTTCTGCGTAGTGCAGTTCCTCCTTTGCCCAGTAAAGAGCAGGGCAGGCTGGGGGGCTCTGGACGGAGTCTTGCTCCGCTCCACTTCCCCTCTGAGTTGCTTCCTTTTGACGAGGCTCTGAGGGACGTGTGCACCATCCGACCCTTGATGGAGGGGGATGTTGTGGCCCAACATGGAGGCCAGCTCTTGGAGATCAAAGCTGCTGAGCGAAGAGGTTAATACACCTACTACTACTAATGATAATGATATCATTGTTATCCAATGAGCCAATCAAAGACCACACTTGACAGGAAGGACAATGTCTCTGTGTTTGTGCTGACAGAACTGGAGAAACAGATGAAGATAGAGAACCTGTTTGTGACTTGGCAGCAAAGGTCAGCCCAGTCCAACATGCCCATTTCAGTAAGTATAAGTCAAGTAAGCCAAGTTTAGAGAGCAACATACAGACAGAAATAGAGAGACAGCCTTAATAAAAATATAAAGTATATTCGCAACTTAAAAACAGTATTGTAATAGTGGAAGGATAAGATCCCTCAGCTGTTTAATTCCCTAAAATACAGAGGAAATATTTTTTACTGTCAGGGTGATGTTTTGTTTTCATTTGGATACCAAGCTGCGTTTCCATCAAAACCTTTCGGTACAATACCTTTGGAACCAAAAGTAACCCCCACAAACGTTTACCTAGACCTTAGATCTGTTTGGTGTTTCCCCTGCAGACAGTACTCTTCAATTAGGGTGGGGTTGTTGTCGCTCTCTGCTCCATCCAGCAGCACTCGCTGTATTTCCTTGTTCACAGGTGATACAGAGTGAAATCTGCACCCTATTTACCGTCCACAGAACAGGACTGCATGCCGACTTTTCAGAACAAAAAAGAAAAGGCTGCAGTGAGAGTCTCTCTCTATGGGATGTTTAAACTAGTGTTGTTCCTGGAGCACACAAGAACAACACTCCACCAAGTTTTCATCTCCAAGTGATGATTAGAATATATGCAGTTCACACAATCTGGTCACAATTAAATACTTAAATACCAAATCATTACTTAAAGTGTGACAGTAAAAACAGGTTGAATGGTAAAAGTCATATTGAAATTTAAGGTTTGTTGATTGATGCATGTCGTCATCTTGTGTTGAGTAGCATTACATGTGAATAAAGTTATTTTTTCTCAGTCTCCAGCTGCTGCTTGAGGCTGCAAACATTCATTTTATAGTTAGTGTTTTCTAAACTTGTCTTAGCATCAACAGTGGCTAAGGCAGCCACAGCTCACCCCTGATCAGAGTAATGATTCTCTGCTGACCAATCAGCAGACTGCAGTGTTTCTAGCTCCACCTTTTAGTACCAGATGAGTATGCTAGGTACCAAAAAAATAACAAAAAATGGGGACCCTTGCAAAGGTACCAAAGGAACCATCCACAACTTTTCACAATGGAACCACCCACAACTTTTCACAATGGAACCACAAAAATATGCATACTAAACTAAGCTGAACTGACCTGCTGGTGGAAATGCCCCATAAGTCTAATTTGAGGCAAGCAACCTCAGTTTCAACTGTCTTTTTACGTAAATGTCTCTTTACCTGTGGGATTGTGGGGACAGAAGCTTTGTAATTGTTCAGTAGAGGGACAGTGAGGACTAAATTATTTGTAAGCAGAATCATATTTATTGCCATTTAGGTTTTCACTAACAATAAATTTGCTTTTTGGTGCATACAATAAACATAGTAAGAGGAACACAAATAAGGCAAAATACTGTAACAGTCAAAAGCATTAATGTAGAATAGATTGCCACTGGATGAACTCAATGAACTATTATCGGGGTGGGCGATAAATTGAATACATTCGAGGTATTGCAGCTTGCTCCAAATGCGATATATAAAATGACTATATCTCAAACATAAAAAAATTGTAATATAAATTGTGACCTCGATTTTATAAGCCACAAGCAAAGACTCACTTTCACTCACACAGTAAACTAATCCTCACAGTTAAAGACACTGCGATATCTGTTTAACTGTCTGCTAATGCTAATATCCAACTGTTTACCAGAAGCTTCAAGTCCACAGAAAAAACATCGGCACTTCCTGCTAGCCAGGTCCTTCAAAAAAATACACAGAGTCCCGCTTTGATTTATTTAATTGGAACAGTACATCATTATAAAAGTACTTAATTTAACTTCCTTAAAACCAGATCTTATTAAACGTTATTATAACAGTAGTGTATTCAACTTTATTACATGACAGTAGCTACTTTAGTTAACTTTATCGATCTTGTCAAGTGACGTAACTGCTGTCCATTCAGTGATTTTGTATTTTAGTAGTTAAGTGTCTCATTAAGTATCTACAAAAATCTGAGTGAAAATAAATGTTCCCAACTATTAGAGAAAGTAGCTAAAACTGCTCATTTTGAGGATGACAGGGTTTCTCCAGACTGTGTGGGCTTGGAGGATCATGTTTTGATTGACACCTCCTTGGATCCCACCTCTGTCAACTTTCTCTCATCTCCACGATGACAGCCATGAAGCAAAGCAAAGTCGGCATGGTACAGCTCTGTCTGTTCCAGCCCTCTGACTCTGGCTGTGTTTCTAAATCCAATCTGACTCTCTGCACTAAAATAAGAGAGCTGTTGCTAGAAGCCACGGAGCGTTCTGTTTCTCCATGAATTAACCAACAGTTAAGTTCATTACACATTCTTTCTATTCAGCACTTTGCTGCTCCTTTTCCCCAGACAGAGTGCCCAGAGTGTGCTCTGACATTCCCAGAGTGCACTGCTGTGGATAACCGAACAGTACATTCCAACAACACTCCCAATTTACCAATGCTCTAGTTTGTGCCAGAGTGCTCTGACAATCAGAGTACCAGAATCAGTTTGTCAAAATATTACATTTCACTCTGTCACTGAATGGTGGGTTTACAAAATTCTTTGTAATTGATATTACTTACGCATACAGTTAGCATAACATAGTACATGTGACACGGGCTCTTTGGGGGGATTGAACTCCTCGTGGTAGGAGCGGCCATTTGGCTGATGAATTAGTCTGCCATTTGTTATCAAAACTTTGAATGCAATGATTAAGTAGGGTTACTTAACACTAGTGCTGTATTATTAGTTTATTCCTATTATTTTATTGCTTTCCCATTTTTAACATCCTCACTGGTGTGGATCTGTATTACGCTGGTAAAAGCCAGCTAACATACACAGACACTGTGTGTTACACAAATATCATTACATTAGCTGAAGACTTGCCAGAATGACATCACCACATCTGGTAACATTACATCTACAGTATTAGCAGAAGCGTTGAGGGATTCAATTTGCCTTGTATTACTTTAATATAACCACGCCTAAATAAACCCTGCCTCAGGGTATATATTTCATATTGAGATTAAGGATTTGGGTTCCCAGAGGCTTTTAAGCCATATCGCCGACCTAAACTAGTAAATGTGATCTGACTGTATCATGGAGCAGCTGTGGCTCAGGAGTTAGAGCGGGTCGTCTATAATCGAAAGGTCAGCTGATCAGTCCCTGGTTCTTCCATTCAGCATGTCGAGATATCCTGGGCAAGATACTGAACCCCCACCTTGTATGGTAGCCCCAGCCACCAGTGTGTGAATGTGTCTGTGTCTGAGCGGATGAGATTTGTAGTGTAAAAGCATTTTGTGTGGTTGAAAGGCTAGAAGACGCTATACACGTGCAAGTCCATTTACCAATTACCATCCATTGTCAGACCAGTCCTTGCACCAGATCTCCCGTGTAGGATCTATTGGGGAAAATGACAAGGTTGAGCTACAATGAGTCCTGTAGACTTTATTCTTGAAAGCAAAGTTTTTCAAGTCTCGTGTATCACAGTTATTTCAAGTCTCTTAGAATGTTTCCTTCTGCGATGTCACCATCTTATCCTGACATGGATGTCTCAACAGGGGACAGATTTGGAGACCCTGAAACAGTCGTCCAGGCTGGTCCACTACTGTGCCACCCCTCTCCTCTTCGACTCCATCTTCCGCAAGCAGATCCAAGAGGAGCAGATCATTCAACCTCCAGTGAAGGTATGTTTGCTGTCTGACTCAAAGGGAGGTGACAAGAAGAGGAGGTTGTTTGTGTTTTGATTAATTTCTGTCTTTAGATAGTAGTTTTATGATTCAATACTCACACACTCACAACTGCATACATTAAAGCTACACTAGGTGACTTTTTTTAGTAAATATGACAAAATGATCATATCCTGATCTTTGTACACAAGGCAAATAGGTAAATGGCCACAACAAAGTCCCCCCCTTTACACCGCCCCTGCATTTTTAAACTGAACCAGTCAACTCATTCATCATCATTCAGCTCCAGTGTGTGATTATACACCACAACATAGCATACCACAATCAAAAGAGGCTTGACAGGCATGACGTTTAACACACAAGCATCTGCCTCTAACATGACATAAAAAATATGCGTCAGCAGTGCTTTCTAAACAAAAACAAAGGCATAACATGTCAATTACAATTATTTACCTTCTCTGTTATATGGCAACTGTTCTCGTCCTCTGCTCAGAGGGTAAGGAGCTCCTGAATCTCACTGTTTGTGTACATTTACGGCTGCTGTCATCTTTGAAATAGCCGCTGTACTAACAGCTGCTTTTTAATCTCCCGTGTTGTGGTTGCACTCATGAGCATGTCGTCAAAACGTTGTCAAAATGTCATCAAAATGTGACATCTGTGCCACCAAAAGTTCATGTCACTCTGCAGTGACATGGCCCAGATTCAATTCCAACATGCGTCCCCTTGTTGTGTGTCATTCCTCCTCTCTCTCCCACCTCTCCTGTCAATCTATTGCTGTCCCGCATTAAAAAGAAAATCCCCGCCCCCATCCCTGCTACTATTCAACTAGATATTTAAGGGCCTTAAACATCTCAGGGCAAGTGTTGGCCATGTGCCTGTGCCTGAGAGATTTCTTTCCCCAAGTCCTTCAGCCCTGCCTCCTTCATGGGTCAGGACTTGCTCGGTTTAGTTTCTGCTGCCCGACTGTATCCCTAGTTTAGGTTAGTAGTTGTTCCCTGCTGAGAGTCCTAAAAAGAGCTTTTCTGAGAACCCTTTTAAGTCCAACCAAAAGTCCCTCTTCATGGCCACCCTTAAGTCCTCCTGCACCTGACTTTTAGTCTCTCAGAAACTGCTCTCCTTCCGCTGATTCTGTCTTCTGAGCTCTCCTAGTCTGAAGAGGCCTCTCTCTTTAGCCTGAACTCCTCCACTGCTGGAGTCTCTCAGTAAGTGCTTGTGCTACCACTAGCGGCAGTCACCTCAGCAAGGAAGAATTTGAACATGGCCCATATTGATTCCAGGACACTTTGCACCCTTCAAGATGGCTGGGTACTCTGAGACAGTCCACCCGTCCCTTTGTTTCCATTTAGAAGCATTTAGGATTGTGGTTATTCAATTCATTAAGTAATACATGGGAGTAGGTCTCAATTAATAGAAAATCAGTCGAAACAGACATTTCAGAACCTCTAACCGATGTAATCTTGCCCATGTCAGTTATTTCGGTTGCTTAAAAATTCTGTTAATCCTTTCCCCACCGGGATTACTCTCACGCATCTGGCTTGAGTCTCATACTTTTGGGCTCTGTCTCAGGGTCTCACCACACCGAGGAAAATCTCACAGCAAAACACTGCGACAGCAGAAGTGTTGAACAAGATGTAATGCAGTGAATGACTTTGACTCTAGGATACATTCAGAGCTTGTCCTTACAGCACAAGTGTCTGAATGCACGAACAGACAATCAATCAGCGGTGCAAAGGGACTTCTTTAGACTTCTACAGACTTTGATGGAATTATTTAGAAACACCTGGACGCATCTCTCTGTGTCTCATCCAACTGCTTGCGCTGAGCTCTCGTTATTATTACCAGGGGCAGATGTAGTGATTTGGGGGCCCGGGGTCACAGGCGCATTGCCTTTTTTTCAACCTTACTCTAAGTGGGAATGTTGGCAGGCTGTTGGCAGCTATAGAGGAAGTAGGCCTACTCAAAAGTTTTTTTTCCTCAGTTATTAAATTATTTAATACCACACAGCAGAATTTCAATTCAGGGTCTTGCAGTCAGGAGAGGTTGGCTCATTATCAGCACAATGGGCTTAGATTTACCTGAAGATTGTTTCAGATAGAGCTTTCACTCTTATACATAGACTGTAAATTAAGATGGACAATGCGCCCCCACTTACTCCCACTATGCCTAAAGTGAGGTTAAAATATCCCGGATACGAGCATTGCCATCTTGTGAGGGTGATGTCGTTGGGAGCCCTGCATCTGCCCAGTAAAGATGTCCGTGGTGGGGGAGTTCCTGCCCAAACACTCGCCCAACCAATCGTGAGCAGCTCTGCTGAATGTGAGCTTATGGATTGGCTGTCACAGCTGTCAGTCATGGCGGAAAAGCCCTCTTTTGTATAATTTAATAACTGATTAAAACTAAACTTACTATAAAAACAAACACTTGAACAAACATAAGGGTGATGAGAACTACCTTCAGTGACAGAAGCCACGTCAGTGTCTTATAGTAGGAGGAAGTCCCTCCTCCAGGGGAGGGGTCACGTTTGTCTAGCGGTTAGGTGTCATGTCGTCCATCTTTATACATAGTCTATGTTCTTATATAATAGTTGATAATAAATATACCGCATCATTGGTTTATTACACTCCAACACACCATGGTCACATAAACCTGTGTCAGTGAAGTATAGGGCAAAAAGCAAAACAAGAAAACACAAAAGAATGCAAAAAACAAAATAATCATTCATTAATGGTGATGATGATTTTAGGTATAATCGTGGTAGGACACTAAGCTGACCAAGTCAAACAATCTGTTTTAACTCAGCAGATATTAGCCATAGTTTAACCCTTTGACACCTGGAGCGACATCTTGTTTTGTCGCATTCAACATTTTGTTGTGCTGCTCTCAGACACCTTTTACAGTATTTACACCTTTGAACCCTGAGCAGATTTCTGCAATTTTGTTCATAAATATGAAAACCAACTTGGTTCAAAGTTTTCCACAAATTGCAAGAAATTAGTAGATTTGGAGAATATTTTAAAAAAGGTTTGAAAAATGTATTGGGAATTATCAGTATTACATATTTCAAATTATGTTACAAAATTATAATGATTTTTAAGCACCTTTTCCAAAACATTTACTTGTTTGTTTGTTTTTTTAACTTTCTTTTTTTTCTTTTTCCATACTAATTTTCAAGTATTTTTCTTGTACTTTTTTGAATTTCTCGCTAGTTTTTTGGGACATTTCATCTTTTGTTGCTCATTGCTTGTTACCATGTTTTTGAAAGAGGTACAGCCAAGTTACTCATGTTTCAAAGGGTTGAGCTATATTGAATTAATCTACACAATGATACACAACATGAGGTTTGCATGAATAAAGAAAGAGTCTTCTCTGTGTTTAAGTGATATCCACTGTTGTGTGTGTCAGAAACGCCATCGCTCCAGCGACTCCACAGCGTCAGGTCGGGACCGAAGCTACAGCACTGACTCAGCTGAAATGCTGCCCAGCCGGCTGAAGGAAGAACCCTGGCTGCTTGACATTTCCAGCAACTTCCTCCAGCAGTATGTCCAGTACCTGCAGAGCATGGGCTTCATTCTGGTTCAGGTCCGCCCACAGTCTCCAGCTCGCAGGTCTGTGTCCAGAAAAGTGGTTTCTTTAGGTTGTACTTAAATGCCAGTTGGTGTTTTCTGTTTTTGCCATGATGTTAGAGGCTTCTCCCTTTGATCAAAGCAAGCTCGGCATGTGAAATCATCCTGCAATACACTGTAAAGCGGTTCACACCATGCATATCACATCCTGATGGCAGCAGATAAGGTAGATGGAATTAAGCTAATTTTCTAGTGTCACAATGTTTTTTAAACAACAGCCAAAGCTTTTGGTTTGCTATTTGTAATATGTGAACTGTCAGGGCATTCCATTAGTAAATGGGTGGTTTTGTCACACAGTATCACAAAGTGTTTCCCTCATTAATCTGCTCATTTTTTATGTGAAATTTAAAAATGCATTACTGTTTCTGCCTCTACCATTCTCTGCCTTCTATTGCAAGCAGCATTCATCTATTACTCATCTGATTTGTTTTAATTCTTGTCTGACCCCTGACCCCCTGGCTCTGCTGCCCCCTGGCTGCTGGAAGCAGGGCAGATGCACATCCTGCTTGCCTGTCACTTTCTAGGCTCAGACTGTGTGACTCTCTCTGAATTCTGTCTTTGGGCTTGGCTGTGCGCTGTTGGTGGCCCTAAGTGACTCCTGTCCCACGTCCCACCCCACTCCCTTTGTTTTACAGCATCGCCCGAGCTCGTGCTGCCATGCTGAGCTCCATGTCATCAGAAGGGAGGATGTCTTTTTCTTATGTAAAGCAAAAGAGCGAGGACAGCCCAAAGGTTAGTGTTCACCTCACAGATGCAGACACCTTATTCTCCACACACACACATACACACACACACACACAAACAAACACAAACACACTTGAGGATTGAGCCTGGCTGCTGTGGTAACAATGCCAACAGAATTTCAAATGCCTCATTAAGACTGAGTCTATATGTCCAAAAACATTCTGAAAAATAGTGTAACATTCTTCCCTTCAGTACTTTTAATGTTTCATTACCAGTTTTCATGTATTTATTCCTTTACATGAGGTGTATTCCTCTTCTGAATATACCATATGTTTAAATGCTGAAATGAGTCATAACAGTAGTAGTAGTAGTAAAGTCAAACTCTGTTATTATGTAAATAATCTACTTAACAACCCGTACCTACTCTGAAGCAGAAATATTTAACACCAAATATGACATATATATCTCTATATGTAAATCAGACACTGGAGTTAAGTGCTTTGGATTGTGGTGAGGCAGAACATGTGGACTGAAGGGAGTGCTGTGAGTTAAAGCCAAAAGTTTAGTAGATGAGATTAAGTGAAAACTTCTAGCACAGTTTGGTATAGACCGAATCACAGTGATGTGCAAACAAGTCACCACCGATTAGAAAAGTAGCTACTGTTTGAATTGCTTACGTATTTAAGTTCAGCAAACTTATTTATTTCCATTGTCATTTTCAGTATAAACTGTAGCATATAAAGATATGGAGTTGAACACTGTGCGACCTGTCTGATGTCTGTGTCGTGCTCATTTCACAAACTGCGTTGCTTTGTTAACGTCTTTGATAAACCAAAATTACTGGCGCGGTAGCAATGTCCTGCTGTGGACGGGGCTGCAGCTAAACATATTTTAGCCACCTAAAAAAAATCGACATCAGTTTAAGTGAACATTTTATTTGAATATTGTCTCCTCTTTACCTGCCTGAGCAGCTGAATGGAATTGGAAACAAATACTGTTTTTTCTCAATGGAGTCTAGTGTTTTTTGATATAACTGCTCCAAATGGCTTGTGTTTTTTCCTAGGAGTTCCTGTTTGTTGTAGACAAAGACAATACTGTATATACTGATGAACAACAGGCCAGATACTCCAAAGTGAGGCTATTCAGTCTCAATCGCCCCCTTGGTGTCTGACTGCGGTCATGGCCTAAGGCCTGCTCCTCCATGTTAGTGAATAGTCATAGGCCAAACTAAAAAGTCAAAGTACACGCCAAATATATTTTTCCCAAAGAGTGTTTCTGTCAGTGGAGGTAGTTCTTATCACCCTGATGATTGATTTTATGATAAGTTCGGTTTTAATAAGTGATTAATTTATACAAAAGGGGGCGTTTCTGCCATGATTGACAGCCATGACAGCCAATCCATGTGTTTGCTTTCAATGGAGCTGCTCACGTTTGGTCGGGCAGGTGATTTGGCAGGGCTCCCCACCGCAGATATCTCTACTGTGCAAATGCGGGCTCTCAATGACATCACCCTCACAAGATGGCAACGCTGATATTCCGGATAATTTAACCTCACTTCAGCACAGCGGTTTTTTACAGTCCATGGCTCTAGGTGTTTCTGTCTTTATGGTGTCCCGCTGCAGTTGTTATATGAATTTTATCATTTCACAGGTTTCAAAAAATCTTGCCAAAGGACTACAGTTGAAAATGAGCCAGATGGCTAGCAGTGGCACATTGACAGAAATGTTGATAAATGTGTATTGTCCTTAAAAATAAAATGAAATCCAAATTGGTAAGGGCTGAAAATATTCTAAATATAGCGAATTCCATGAAAATGTGTGGGAGCCCTGAACTATGCTTTCGAACACAATATTGATCTGGATAGATTGTGTGTGGTGTTGTAACAATGAGAGAAGACTGCAGTGCTCCACGACCTGCTGGCCGTTCAGGAAACATGGTGCATTTTTGTGTCAGGTTGTGGTGACCTTTTCATTGCTGCTACCATCAGCGAGAGGTAGCTGGGATTAGAAGTCCATGTCCTTTGTTACACACAACTTCAAAAACTCACTAAGAGCCCCCCCCCAACCCCGAAACCCGCTCCTGAGTTGGACCTGGAGGCACTTCATGGTCAGTTCTTTTCTGCACACTTTGAGAGGAAAAATGGTTTTGATGAAATTTGTGAGTCAACAGAGACAACAGAGTAGAGCGGCCACGGTGATATAAGAGATAACATTTTACAGGAGTTGACTACAGCTACATATATATATTTTAGCTGTTACAAAAATCAAACCTTTGAGTGTTTGTGAACACCTGCTCAATAGGCATACATTTGCAAAAAAAAAAAAATTCCCACTGCTTTTCCCAGTCTCCAGTCTGTTGCCTGTCTTGTTGAAGTCTGCCCTCCTCTGATGGTGTTTCTTGTAGCTGTGGGGCTGTAGGGCTGAAGTAAGGTTACTGTTTGTTGTAGCAGGGAGAAATGGTTGATGCTAAGGTGGAGTTGAAGTCAAGGGATGGTAAAATGCAAAACAGCAAGAAAATGAACTTGAACTCTGTAGAGCCTCACTGTTTAGTCTAATTAGCCATGTATCTCAAAATTTCACTAGTTTTTGTAGCTCAAGATAAAGATCGACACTCCCAAAGCAGCCCCTCCTCCTTCCAGCAGCCTTAGCTGTTCAGCAGTCAGTCCACGTCAGACAGGGGGGGCCACAGAGGACATGATGAATGAGTTATAGTTACTGATTTTAGTGTTTGTCATTTTGAAATTTCACTCAGTGTGTGATGTATGTCAAATTTAATTCATATAACACCTTTCTAACCCTAGGCCAAAAAGTTCTGTAGAAAAGGAGTAAGGTTAAAAGAACAAATCATGAGTAAACAATAACATCACAAATGGAGAAAATGGCACAAAGAAAAGCAATAAGCAGCATCACAGCTCAAAATAGGGTACATAATTCACACATAAAAACACTCAGGAAGAAGAGAAGGCTTCAGCTGTGACTTAAAGCCCTCACTTGAGGTCGCTGACCTGACCCCCGCTAGGAGACTGTTCCACAGCCTGGGAGGCAGGACAACAAATCCACAGTCCCCTCATGTTTACAGTCTTGAGTGGGGCACAACTAGCAAGCCCTGTTAAGAGGACCTGAGGGGCCCAGCAGGGGCATACGGCTTCAGGAGGTCACTAATATACATCAGGGCAAGATTATTCAGAGCCTTACACATAAAAAAGAGGAGCTTGAATTGAATTCTAAACTTGATGGTCGGCCAGTGAAGTGACATTAGAAGCAGGGTGATGAGAGAGCAATGCGAGCTCTTAGTCAGCACATTTCCATGCAGTTCAGTGGAGCTACAGTTACAGCTCCATCGGGCCATTTAACTGGACTAGGTCCTTGTCCCAGATTACAGGCAGCGGAGGAGAATTGATTTATTGACGAAAGTTTGTCTGTCTCTGCCACAGCAGGTGGTGATAGCGAGTTGCTATAAACATATATTATTTATACAGCCTCTGATAAAGACTAAATCGCAACTGTTTATTTACAATAATTTTGGGATAGAAAACTGCTGCGTCACTGTTATAATCAAACACTGCTGGGCAAACTCTGCCTTCATTGATTAGTTTGAAGCCACCCAAAAAAATCATTATCATTTTAAGGATAGCCTACGCTATATTTAGAATATTTTCATGCTTTACCTTGCTGTAAGACTGCCCTTACCGATGGGGATTTGAAGCCGTTTTATCAAAAACACCAGACTCCACTGAGGAAAAAAAAAATCTTTTTACTCCACTGAGCTGCTCTTCTACCGCTGCCTCCATCAGCTGTTGTGGAAGGTAATGAGGAGACAATATCCAAATATAATGTACACTTACACTGATATTGGTTTTTTTTAGGTGGTTGAGTTTAAGTTGTGCTGTTGTAATCATTGCTGGTGCTGCTCTGAAAGCAAGGTTTTGTTTCTAGTCTAATTCTGTTTGGAATATATTCTTTAAACACTACCCATCCCTACTCACAGAATTGTTTTTTAAGAGTTTTTAGTTACTCTGGAAAAATTATATAGCAGCTCAGAAATATTAGCAACATGGCTTAGAAAACTAGCTGTATCTGCCTTTAAACACCTTTATATATAAACTGTGACTGCACGATTGTTTTGTTGATGAACTTTGCAGACGACAGCATCTGGCACTACCGCATATCACCTCCAGAGGGCGCTGCCAGGTGGGATTGTGCTCATGGAACTGGCTTTCCAGGTGAGATTGGGATGATAAGGGCACTCAGAAACACTATGCTGACAAACATATTCATTAACATCGCAAAACTAAAATTCTGTTGGTCCCTTTTACATATAATGCCAAAAAGTTTCTGAAGTGTGCTGAAGATTTTTACAGTGACTTCCCTCAGACAGCCATTGGTGTCAGTGTATGACATTTCAATATGCAAATCAACCATCACAAATTGTGTACATCCTTTCAAAGTGTTTTAAAACCATTTGGGGTTGTGACCATAACTGACAGAATATGAAAAGTTCTATAATTTTGTCAATGTGGTGGATTACAAACTACAAACAAGTCTCTTAGTTGATTGTCATGTTGCACTTATGAGAGTGTAAAACAGTGGATCCCTGCAATTCACAAAATCAGTCTAAGAATGTTTGGCATAGTTTGAACAAGACTAAAGCTTTTAAAGCCCTTCCCTTTTGAGATGTGTCGATTGACAGAAATTTGGTATTTGCCGGATTGTGCCGGATTACGGTTTCCTCAAAAAACAATTATGTGTTGTCCACACAACTTCTTCTTCTAGGGTTGTTACTTCTGTGTGAAGCAGTATGCACTGGAGTGTTCCCGCATTCCCATGGGCCAGACAGTCAACTCCCAGGTAAGTGAGTGACACAGATCTGCATGGCTGTGTGGACACACCACATTAAGCTGCTGCTTCTCTTCTGCTGGCTTTAGTGGGACTGAAAGCATAAAATAGAGTGAGCATAACAGAAAAATGGAAATGGTTTTCACGGGTCCTGGAAATCCTGAAAATTTGTGAATTTGGGGGTGGGTGGGGGGATGGAACTTTTTTGAGGAAAAGACAAATAGACATGGGTCATTGAAAGTGCTTGAATGGAAATGAATAGAAAGGGAAACTCTTCTGATACTGTCTGCCATCACTCTAACACAGCACAATAGACAAGTGTTGACACACTCAAGTCCCTCTCTTTTCAGTTTCTGTAAAGCCTGCTCACTGCCCCCAAGAATTGTCATTACAATACGATTGGCATGACATTCCGTACATTAAGCCAACACAACAGTTTCACCATGGGCACGGATCTCCCCCCGCTTGTTTGCGGCAACATTGATATTTGAAGAATTATCAGTTACTAACATAGTCATTATCAATTATCAACATACATGTCTAGACAAAAATGGACATAAACTGTAACTACAACTTGAGTAGTTAGCAGAGGCATACAATCGCAAAGCGTTGATTCTAGTTTTATTTTGTCTCTGCTGTTGCTATGGAAGCATTGCTGTGGGATTTTTTTCTGTCTACAGCTTTGGTGGCAAAAGGTCATGGCTGTGGTGTTTTTGCACCGAGTTCTAAAGAGATTACAGGTCAGGGAAACAGTACTGTGTGATGACCTGTTCCCAGGGTTATCTGTTGATGAAGTTTGTGTAGCTGGTGCTCTATGCTCTGTTTGTTCATTAAATATTGTGGTGTTTTTACTTGTGCTGCGAGGAAAAACATGACATTGCAAAAACAGACCAATTCTATAACATTTGGGAACCTTACCTGAACTATGTCGATCCTGGTTACTCTGCTATCACGCCACAGGGATTTTATTTGTTTTTTGATGGTACTTTTTGCACATTATCATTGTAACCTGCAGTTGCATTTATGAATCTGAGCTGGTGTTCTGTGGCTTGGGTTTATTTGTTTCTATTGGTACGTCTTTTATACTTTTTTTCACTTATGGGTTTCATAATGTATCCATCTTCAACTTATTTTAAAAGTTTAAAAAAATAAATATTTTTTAAAAAAGTATATGTTAAAAGATGGCTCAGGATGTACAATTATACCATGTGTTCTATACATAAAGCTGCAGTTTGTGCAGTCTACGCATTATTAGAGGTGCAATTTGTCACATTGGTCATTCTGCATGTTTGAAGGTTTTCAGGCTTTTCTGACATAACTCTAGTCCTATTTGCCAACACCTCACATCCTCATTTCCAGTTTGAGCCCAGGTTTTTTACTGCTGCAGGTAAACTTCAAACTGTCTCCACTCTCTCCCACTTGTGACTGATCCATTTTCAGATTTTGGGAGCAGTCAACAGAGATTAATTAAACTAACTTCTGTTCTAAGCTAAGTTGAAATACTGCTTTCTCTAACAACAATGCTACAGCCAGTGTGTTTTCATCTGAAATTTCCATTCTGGTGCAGATCTCCTGTTTTTGTCTTGAACGGTGTGATTCTGCACAATGCCCATTCAGAAATAGTGGGTTGCCAGAAATGAAGCAAACTGGCAAGCAAACAGCCTGCTCCAGCCATGATGCATTTAAATGTGGATCCACAGAGATACATTTAGATCTCATTCCTTCTATAAAGCTGCATGGCCAGAGTCATGGTCACACATGGGGAAATATTGGAGAACATAAGATGGGTCCGAACAAGCCAAAATGCAAATAGAGTTTAGGGTTAGCCTACCTTTTCTGCACTGCACAGACTGTAGCGGCAAAAACAAAACAAGTATCACTAGTTGAACATAAGCAACATGAACATCTGTCTGTGGTCTGTGTGCAGCTGGGTTATCAAGGCACCGAGAATTTGAAGCACGCCACTGGTGAAGTTAATCCAACTAGTGCTGACTAATGCCATCGCACTGACACACACTAACTGCAATCAGTCACAGTGGAGGAGTGGACATCCCGCCACTGTTTACTCTGCCCAGTCAGCAGAGGGAAATGTTACTGCAAACCAACAGATTTGTTACATTTGTATATTTCATATGTAACATACTCACGTTTCTGATGTACATCAGATGACATTTGTTTGAGCTGACCTGCCGTTTGTGCCACCAAACCTGGATGATTTTCAGCAGCACACTGCAGCGTTTTCTGCGGCAATTATGCAGGTATTTTAAGCCAAAACATGATATTTTCCTCACCCTAACCAAATGTTTTCGTTTTTTTCTGCCTTAACATAAGCACACATTAACAACAGGGTTATTTCAACATATTCTCCACATTATAATGTACAAATGTTACCTACATGTAACTGTCAGACAACTCTCTCCAATATTTGAAATTTTGACTGCAGTTCATTTTGAATGCTAGCAGCCAGTGTTATATGTTCCTTTAATAGTCTCAGTTAAAAGGCTTTAAATGAAATGAAATGAAATTGGTCATGAATAAACAATTTGTTAAATTAATTGCAATGATAATATTTCAAATTATAAATTGAGTTGTCTTTCTGAAATACACACATACAAATACATATGAGATAAAAATATATAATATATAATTGCAATGTTTAATTGTCCACATGTTGAGCTGGGTGTTCTAATGTGGTATTGGGCTAGTAATCCTCAGTCAGCCCTCAATCAGTCCTCTGTGGACATTGTATCCATCCATCCATCCATTCCTCCATCCATCCATCCATCCATCCATCCATCCATCCATCCATCCATCCATCCATCCATTGTCTACCGCTTATCCGGGGTCGGGTCGCGGGGGGCAGCAGCCAAAGCAGGGAAGCCCAGACTTTCCTCTCCCCGGCCACTTCGTCCAGCTCTTCCTGGGGGATCCCGAGGATTTGGAGGTGCTTATTCTCATCTCGGCCACTTCACACTCAGCTGCAAACTGATCCATCCGGTCCATAAAAGTTATGAACCGAATCAGTGACTAAGGGCAGCCGTGACAGAGTCCAACCCTCACTGAAAACGAGTCTGACTTACTACCAGCAATGAGGACCAAGCTCCAGCACTGGTCGTACAGAGAACCGATGGCCCGTATCAGGGGGTCCGATACCCCATACTCCCGGCGAACACCCACAGGACTCCCCGAGGGACACGGTCAAATGCCTTCTCCAAGTCCACAAAGCACATGTGGACTGGTTGGGCAAACTCCCATGCACCCTCAAGGATCCTGCCAAGGGTCCAGAGCTGGTCCACAGTTCCAGGACAAAACCT
The DNA here is from genome assembly GCF_026936395.1 of Plectropomus leopardus. Lineage (NCBI taxonomy): Eukaryota > Metazoa > Chordata > Actinopteri > Perciformes > Serranidae > Plectropomus > Plectropomus leopardus. The sequence goes on from NC_142180.1 coordinate 962,035, forward strand.
GCCTTGCTCCTCCTGGATCCGAGGTTCTGGCGGACCCTCCTCTCCAGTGCCCCTGAATAGACCTTACCAGAGAGGCTGAGGAGTGTGATCCCCCTATAGTTGGAACACACCCTCCGGTCCCCCTTCTTAAAAAGAAGGACCACCACCCCGGTCTGCCAGTCCAGAGGCACTGCCCCCGATGTCCATGCAATGCTGCAGAGACGTGTCAACCATGACAGCTCCACAACATCCAGGGCCTGATCTCATCCACCCCCGGGGCCCTGCCACCGAGGAGCTTTTTGACCACCCCGGCAACCTCAGCCCCAGAGATGGGAGAGCCCACTCCCAAGTCCCCAGGCCCTGCTTCCTCACCAGAAGTCATGTCAGTGGGATTGAGGAGGTCTTCAAAGTATTCCTTCCACCGATCCACAATGTCCGGAGTTGAGGTCAGCAGCACACTGTCCCCACCATACACAGGGTTGACACAGCACTGCTTCCCCCTCCCAAGATGCCGGACGGTGGTCCAGAACCTCTTCAAAGCCGTCTGGAAGTTGTTTTCCATGGCCTCACCGAACTCCTCCCAAGCCTGGGTTTTTGCCTCAGCAACTGCCATAGCTGCACTCCGCTTGGCCTGCCGGTACCTGTCTGCTGCCTCCAGAGTCCCACAGGCCAAGAAGGCCCGGTAGGACTCCTTCTTCAGTTTGACAGCATCCCTCACCGCTGGTGTCCACCACCGGGTTCGGGTGTTGCCGCCACAACAGGCACCGACCACCTTACGGCCACAGCACCAATCGGCCGCTTCAACAATAGAGGCACGGAACACAGCCCACTCGGACTCAATGTCCCCCGCCTCCCCGGGACATGGTCGAAGCTCTCCCGGAGGTGGGAGCTGAAGCTCCTTCTTACGGGATACTCTGCCAGACGTTCCCAGCAGACCCTCACAATGCGTTTGGGTCTGCCAGGTCTGACCGGCGTCCTCCCCCACCATTGGAGCCAACTCACCACCAGGTGGTGATCGGTTGACAGCCCCGCCTCTCTCTCTGTAGGTTTGCCTAAGTGACCCAGAGCCCACATGTTATCAAAGCACTTGTGTGTTATGTGAAACAAATTGTACTAGTTCACTATTGAAGTAATACTAATTAATGGATAAGTAAAAACTTATGACAGCATAAACAAAAGTGTTTATGCTGCTGTAAAGCTGCTGGTTTACGGTCACACTAGGTGGGTTTTCATTAACTCTGAAATTGCACAAATTGAAAATGTGAATATAAAATACACCAACACCAACACATCAAATAAAATTTTGCGAAAAAGTTTTTACACTTACATGAGGTAGTATTTCAGGCAAATTGCAAAACTATAATGGAAACACTTTTTTAGGTCACATATGACCGTGGTCATGTGCTTGTCATTAGGAACTGGCTCCCTCGGGCATGATGCAGCAGGCGCTGCAAGAAGTGTTTTTGCACCGTATAACTCTTCAAAAGTTAAGCAGATATTCTAGAAGTTTAGAATCCACAATTCCGTTGTGAAATTGTGGATTATCACCTCCCAGAAATGCCTCATACGTGGCCCCTCCCACGTATAAGAGACTTGCCTTTCCATTATGGCTCCATAACACGCCTATGTGGCCTTGGATTGGAAATAATGACGGCTAGTGCGGTGGCTGCAATAGAAATAAAGCTGCTAATATTTTGAACATCCATCACCATGCTTCTTGGGATGTATCGTCAGAGGAGAATTGCAGAATATCACTCAGTGGAAACGCAGTCGTCTCATAATTGATGTATTGACATATATCTTAAGTAAACAAATCTGTAATGGAAACCTGTCTGCTGTCACAGCTTACTGTGACACTTGAATAGAACAGAGCCATTGTTAACGTAATTAGCGACATCTGGGCTTTTCCTACTGTGACAAGTCTGTGCTGGGGACAAATTGTATTCTGGGATAATGATAAATGCTCAAATTTGTAGCAGAAATATAGAAGTCATATAAAGTCAGCTGACTTACACAGCAATATCGATGTTGTTAGCATTCGCTAATGTCAACCACAGTAAACCACTGGCTGTAGGTTTGTCTGATCGCCTATGCATTTTTGTTTTCATTTGTAAGAGGGAGATGGTTTTTGTCTCCTCTCAAAAGTTACTCAGCCTCACTTTAATTCTTTCAGAAATTACTTCACTTATCCTGTAAACAAAACTAACTCTAACCATGACTCCACTCTCACCATTATATCTTCACGTGGCTACTCCCTGTGACTAATTTACCACCATTTGTCATCTAATGCAATTGAAAAGCAGCTTTCACATCACATCACCCTGGTTTAATGCTGTGTAGTCTTTGTGTGTCCCAATCCTACGTCTAACTACTTCACGTGTCAGGACAAAAACCAGTAGTCTTGACCACACAGCCTGCAGGCAATGTTTTAAACAGTAAGTGTGGGTTTCAAGCGGCTGGGGCTCAAGAGGTAGAGCAGCACTTCCACTACTCGGAAGGTTGGCAGTTTGATCCCTGGCTCCTTCAGTCAACATGTCCAAATATCCTTGGGCAAGATCCTGATGGCTTTTTCATCATTGTGTCAGTGTGTATGTGAATGTTTAACTAGGTAGCAGGTGGAACACTGAACTGTAGCCTCAGCCACCAGTGTGTGAATGTATGTGTGAATGGGTGAATGTGACTCATAGTGTGAAAGTGCTTTGAGTGGTTGAACGACTAGAAAAGCGGGTTACAAGTGCAGCTCCATTTACCATTTCCCTTAATCCTAGCAAGACAAATGCAAAAATATATCAAAATCTTATTTTATGATCAGTATTATGGCTAACCTTTATAGCACATATTCTGTAGTATTGTGTTAGTATTAACAGCTTACAGCAGCACAAAAGAAAGCAAGTGCACCCCTGCTGTTCCACTGCACTGGTAAATAATGAAAAATAAGGCAATATTTTTCATGACACCACAATGTATTGACTGCAACACAAAGTATCTTTACTATATATGCAGGCATTTCTGTTTAACACACTAACCAGTGTAAATAGTGTAGTCGATTCTCAACTAGTCGAGTGCACGTATGGTGAAATGGTCCAATCTACAACGGACAAGATATTCCTAAATTGACATCTGGTCACAGTCTAATTACACAAAGGTCCGCCACTCTGACTTGTGTATGTACTGTGCTTCTCATTACATTTTTTGTAGTATGGAAAAGGGTTAAGAAAGCCTGTTCTTATTTATTCTGGTAGTGTCTCTTGAGCCTTTCCTTCCATCCATCTGTCTGTGTGTCCGTGTGACTGCCAAGTCCCACCTCATGTCATCTCTCCATCAGGGCAGCCTCCTCACCAAACCTCGTTGCAAGCCGTTTCCAGATGCCACCCCAGTATCTGACTGTGCGGTATGTCCCAGCCATTCTCAGGGAGGGGTGTCTCACTACAATCAGGCTTCACCCCTCCCCACTGCTCTGCTTGCTGCCATCAGTGCTGGTATCTTCCTTTCCAAATCTACATGTCTGTGTTTTTGTCTCTTTGGGATTAAATAGGGCTCATTGTTCAATTAAGTGTTGTGTCCTACCTAGGAGCTACAGCATACGGCTCCACTGTAAAGCAAGTAGCAGCTTTATCTGGATGTAGGGTCTCAAAGACTTGGTTTACTTGGGCAAATATTGGGTATTAAAATATCTTCTTTTTTGAGGGCTCAGGCCTGAGTCAAGCTCCCCTGTGATTTCCTTTTACTCCTTGACTTTGGTCAGGCTGTCCGTCTCCGTGCTTGCTGTGTGTCTCCCTGTTGTGGCTGCCTCTGTTTGTGTTTTTCTGAATGTCCGTTCTACCACTGTTGTCCCCTCTGCTTTTTCTCTCACAATCTCACTGTATTTCCTCTTGCATCATTGGTTGCCAAGTGGTTGACTGGATCTAGGGCTTTTCTTCCAGACATACTTTTACTATCACTTCTCATATCTCTTTGGGTTTAAAGGGTCAATCATTAAATAACATGGGGCTGAAAACTGCTGATGCTCTGCTCACTACACATGATCCTGTTGATAGACTTGAAATGTGGTTGGATTTCCTGGCACTGAGTTGGTTCAATTCCTCAGAGCTAATTCTAGTGCCTCTTCTGTTTAATCTAAAAAGTACTCAGTAGAAGTAAATGATTGGAAGTGCTATAAATAAGGATTGCATTCATAGAACTACCACTAAGTACCTTTGTATGTTTTCATCTTCTTGAATGACCACCAAATGATTACAGCTTGTCTCATCGATGTAGCCATTATCATTAATTTTACTTCCTGTGAGTGGGGCTGACAGCCCAGCCTCAACCTTACAATTTGTTCTTGTCAGAGCTCCACAGGGTGTTTGATTAGGTAGAACATGAACCATTTGGGATTACAGGTTTGGAAATAATAAATGTTAGCTTGATAGTCAAGAGGACACATGCATGAAATGTAATAGCTCTGAGCTTAAGAGCTCCCTGTGGTCCCAGTGGACTCATGGCTCCATAGATAGCCAGCTTAGTGGTCACACTTAATTTGTCTGCCAGACTGTGGGAATGCCTCTGGAGAGAGAGAAGTTACGTTTATCCTTTCATTCCACTGTGCCAAAAGAATATTCCTACTTCTTATCTCTGGGTGAAGGGAGTGATGATGTTGAAAGTCTCCTACCCTGGTACTAGTTTTTGAAGCCCTTTTTACTCAGAGATGGCACTATAGGGTCATTCTTTAGGTCTCCTGTGCATTTTTACACAGAGCCAAATGACAGACACAGCATTCTGCTCCAGTGTGTGGTTTTAAATAGCATCTGCCTTTTGGAACCAAAAGAGGTGTGATGTTTAACACAACAGCGTAAGCTTCTAGTTTGACATATAACATATGCATCAGCAGCTCTTTCTAAACAATAATAACATAACATGTCAACAACAATCATTTGCCTTCTTGATCTCGTCCTCTGCTCGGAAGGTAAGGAGCTCCTGAATCTCATTGTTTTTTCCAGTTGTGGATATTTACGGCCGCTGTCCTTCTTCTTTGAATTAGCTGCTTTGCTGTTTTTTAAACCTCCTGTGCTGGGTAGCACAGATAACATGTTGACAAAATGTTAAACTCATGCAATCTATAGTCACGTTTTTACAGCTTTACATTTCACACAGACCGAGTTTCCGTTCTGTAACTACCTCTGGTCCCAGCTCAGAGGCAAGACCACTCAGGCCCTCTTTTCTGTGATTAGACATTATAGTCAGAACAGCGAGGCGGCATCTGATTGTGCTGTGATTAACTGCTCACAGTTTACATTTGGAATAATGCTCCTGTCAGCCCCCTTTTGATGGTGGATTTAATTAAAGAAGATAGTATTATGAATCTGATATATCAGGAAAGGCTCCCACTAAGGATCAATGGGTGTCATAGAGCGGGTGGCGGGTTCTGGGAGCAGCTGAAATAGCGGGCTGTTCCCGTCAATTCAAAACAGGTTCACTTGTAGTTGTTTACACTGATAAACACTCAGAGAAAGTGGCGCTATATGCCAGTTTCTCTGAATTTTCCAGTGGTGTGTATAATGACAATGGACTTGAGTTTGGAGACGGAGTAACCTCTGCAGTCCTTGCTGTGAGGTCTGTTCCCCTGGCTGTGACTGTCTGCTGCTCCTTCTGTTCTGCTGCTGACTGTGTCTACCTCTCTGTTGTAGCTCTCCATGCTCTTCACTGAGGAGTGTGACAAGGTGCGGGACCTGATGCACGTTCACTCCTTCAGCTACGACTTTCATCTGCGAGTGGTTCACCAGTACTTGGTTGGCTGTCACATGACGCTACGCCAGGGATACCAGCTCACAGACTTTCTGGATGACTTCATCTCCCATCACCCAGACATTCCCAAGTTTGGCCGCAACCACATCTTCCAAGGTGACTTTGGTGGAAAGTCAGATTAAATGTCACCCTGCAACTCTCAATTACTCTCCTAGTGACGAAATTGTAAGAATGTTCCTCGAATAATGATGTTTTCTAAGAATTTTTTCTTAAAGTTAAGACTAGATACTGGTAAAAATAAGTTGAATTTGTTTCTAACTTGAATCAGTAGAAACAGGCAGAATCACTAAAAGTTTGTGCTGGAGAGAGCTAACTGTACAGCAGCTGACTACATGAGAATACCATGCGATAAAATCAGGATGGATAAAGAGGACTGTGCCAGCTAACTGCTGTCTTGGCTTAGGCTGAAGTCTTGCAAAAAAATATACAAATTGCCTTTACTGTGTGTTACAGACTTTGACCCCATCTGTCAAATTCTCAATAGTGATAGCACACCAGCTAAAGTAATGTGGTTCTCCCTGTGACTTACTAATACTCAGAGATAACAATTAGATTAACACTAGTCTGTCAAAGCCAGATGGAAGCGGCAGTGACAGAGAGTGTCAGGTTGGGTAGCATTTACAAATGGCACTGACACCAGAGCAGTTCTTTGAGTTAGTGGAATGTGTTTATTAAACCAAATATATGCTCAATACATCAGAGTTCATTTCAGGAGGTTGCCAAAATCCAAAGTTCCAACAGTTTTCAGATTTATATCAAGAACTAGCTGATGAGGAAATGGATAAACAAGCTGAAGAATTTGAGCAAGCACCCAGGGCTAACCTGGCACCTGGGTCTTGATTTAACGGACACATTCTCTCAGTACGTAGTAAGTATTTCGGGTGGATCCCCAGCACTAGAGTTAAGTAATGGTACTTGAAGAGTAACTCTGTCTCCGTTTAGTTATTGCTACATGCTCTGTCCCCACACCCAACACTGAACTATTATAAAACAAGACGTCTGCTCACATTAAGCTGTGATCACAGGTTTAGTCCAGATTTTTCAACCCACAGAGGTGAGCACAGTCAGGCTTTTTCTGGTATAAAGTTTCACAAACAGTTAAAGAACATACATGCTGATTCCACATTTTTTTAGTACCTCAGTTTCCATTTTGATGGCTGTTGGTGGACTCAATTCAGTTTTATATTTGATCTTCATATACTTTTGTATTTGCCTGAGTTGTTAATCTGCCCTCTAGTTCTCACCACTGCTCTCTGCCACCAAAAGACAATCTCATTCAAAAAACCGTTTGAGTAAATCTTTCCAGTTGTTGAAGTGCTGCAGAAAAGAGATGCTTAAAATCCTAACTGCTTTCATTTGTTTTCCTCTTTGCATTCAGTATTTGTGTATCAGTCCTGTTTCAACCAAAGCAGGAGGTCTCTCTGAGTCATGAAGAGATAAAAAGTGGATATTTACATCATGTTTTCACCTCAAGGTTTTTGAAGCTGTGGGTGGGCATGGAGAACTGAGCCATCCTCTGATTGTCTCAGTGAGAGTCTCTTGTCCTTGTGTCTGTCAGGGAGCTTCTCCATCTCCACGGGGATGATAACAGCTCATCAGCTCTACAATTACATCACTGACCACGCCAGTTCCTACGGCATGAAGCCGCTCCGCATGTCCAAGGCTGCAGTCACCACTGACAACAAGAAAGGAGCATCTGACCTGCACGAGTATGCACTAGTGGCTCTGTGGAACAGGTACTAATACAGCACAATCACACATACAGCAGCATCTTCCTCTGACAGCAGCAGCTTAAGTTCAACCCTGTCTTTTTTCTCTTGTTTCTGGCTTTAGTTCGGGTTCTTACAAGGATCTGGAGGGCCTACACCACCATGATGACTTTGACGTGTCCCTCGTGGTATGCCATAATGCAGCCCCCTTTGAGGAACAGTCAGATGGGGAAAGGCATTTATTGAGGTAATGAGATAAGAAAGAACAGATTGAATGGGAGTAAGATTTCACTGCGGCTTTTTTTTAATGAAATTGTTTTTTATTAATTGAATAATTGAAATGCATAGTGACATAGGCCCAAGTTTTGTTTTTGATACCAGTTGTCCATATTGATGCCAAGTCTAAAGTCTGAATGATGGCAAATTTTGAGGCTGATATCAAATTTGACAGTTATAAAAATCAGACAGAATTAGTTTATGTTTATGCCCTGAATTGGCACAACCAGAACTTAATGAAATTATTGCTGATGTCCACCCCAAATCTCAACTAGCTCTTACTCTTATTAGGAGGTGACTTTAACTGCGTTATAGATCCAACTCTTGACAGATCCAGCAACAAAACAACAGCGCCTTTCTACATGGCCCAAACCCTATCTGCCTTTATGTCTCAGTACGATTACATTAACCCCTGGATATTCCATAATCCATCTACAAGACAGTATTCTTTTTTCTCACATCCACGTCGTTCCTTTTCACGCATAGATTATTTTATTATAGATAAATCACTTATTCCAATAATTGTTGACACTCATGACACCCCAATAACCATATTGGATCATGCAACTGTGATCCTTGATCTACAATTTGACTCGAAACCAAAGGGATTCAGATTCTGGGGTCTAAACCCTCTTTTACTCTGTAGCGGTTATTAATAACTACGTTAAAATTTGGATTTTGCACTCGTTAAAGTAAAAGGGGCACCATTCTCCATTCAGGAGAAAATTAAATCTTAAATTGTGACAGTGTTAAGACATGTCATTACTTTAATCAATCTCATAGTCTGTACCGTTTATTCTGTATACATTGATCTTGTTTCTCTCATGAAATAATATCCACAGACAACGACTTGGCGATAAATGAGGATAATTTATTTAGACTAATAAAATGAAGAGTAAATAGATGAAATAATATGACATATAAAAAAACAGAGAATACATAAAAGGGAACCTACGTGATGTATGTTCAGGTGATGTAAATAATTAATTATGGATGATAGTGGAGGAAATACGTGACCGTCTAAAACGTGGATGCGCACTGAACGGTGACGTAGAATTTAGAAATTTGGCATTAAAGCTTCGCTATACGACATCAACTCTGATCACAAGAAAATGTTATTCTGCCTACTTTTTGTCGACTTGATTAGACTTCTCCGGGAGGTCCAGGTCCTCACACTCCAGGGGAGAGCTGCGCGCTGCCTTCCAGACGAGGTGACCACAGCTGAAAGCGCGGGCGGCCGGGCAGGTGGAGTCGGTGTCTTGGCGGTCTCTTAACTGGCCTCTGTGTTCGCCTCAGCTAACCGGGTAAAAGTCTTTAAACAAAGTCCTTAAGGGCAGGCAACGGGTGCTGATAGTTTGGGCAGCAGGTGTTGCTTCTAGATCCGTGGCAGAGTTGATGGCGAATCGCGGAGTGTCCTTCTCAAATAAACACGCAGAAATAATCAAAGTAATCCCACTGGTCTGAGGGAGTCACTTTAAATTATTAATTTGATTTTACTTAAAACGAATTACCAAAAGTGTCTTTACTGACCAAAAACTGGTATAAAGAAAAGCATCAAAGGGATTTAAAAGAAAATGGCTTCAAAAGTTAAAGTTCAGCAAAGCTCTGGTGAGCTGTTGCGGCTCCGCTTATAAAATTGAAGAAAAGAAAGGTGCGGCCGATGCACGAGACGCACCGCTGTAAAAAAGGAGCAAGAAAACTTCAGAAAAGAGAAAAGGAGAAGCCTTGAGAAGAGTGAGCTGAGAGAGAGAGAGAGAGCTCTGAGCTAACTTTAGAGAGAGTCCCTCAGTTTTTATCTTTCGATTTGGGGGGTGCGATGGAAGGCGGAGTTAGCGAACTTTTGCACCGAGCGATCGCACATCTGGTATAAGTTTCTAAAAGACCTAATGTAATTTAGGAGACATTTATGTCTCTGAACTTAATGACGAATTACGCGATCTAACCCGTGGTGTATAAATTCACGTATCTCCTCACCACTATAGTCTCATCACAGTAACTTCAAATGCATGTTAGGAGACCCAAAAGTAATTTATAACGTAACACATGATTCTGAAGATCCTTTGCTCAGTTTTGTGAAATATGTGACCACACATAACATAACATTGTACCATGGATCCTAAGAAACTTGTGATTACTTAGATATAGGATTACTTTAAACATTATACAATGAATTCAAAATATGATATAATTACAAAGTTGGTTATGAGCTTACTAATAACTAAGACCACTAAATGGCAGTTTAGCTCCATTATAACAAAGGGGAACAAAACGTCCTTTACCTAACTCATTCAAATTACATGAGATGAAAAGAATGGGAGGTGCTCCTATCTGCTTACTGAAGCATGGAGACAACCTCACCCCAGTCACAAAAGATTAGGAAGAAGGGAAATTTTAACTTACAACCTTGGTCCAAGTCATTCTGTCAGATGTTTATCACAACACAGGGTTATATAATGACTTTACCCAATGTTCGACCAGTTGGTCATCTCAGCAGGGGAGGCAATACGATGGTTGTTTGGTATTGCTTGGGTGATCAGGAGGTCGTTCAGATGCCTTACATCCTGTGGTATGCTGATGGGACCTTCGGAGTGCTTACCTTCCACCATATGTCAGGATGGAGGGTGTCAGATACTAACACTTTCCCGTGGCTCAAAAAGGCAGAGCGTGTTTGCAGACATCCCCAGGGAGTATAAGTTAAGTTAATTAACAACCCTCTGTTGGATGTTTTGGGCTCGTAAAACAGTGTCTCTTGACGTGTCCCCCACTTGCCCAGGGGACATTGAGCTCTGGAGTTCCTCAGAGGGACAAATGTAATGACCACGCCAAGGCAGTCCACTACAACTCTCTGACATTAATTTCTGTAAATATATTTCTGAATCACTTGATTTTTTTTTTTAATGAGACCAACCAAAGTGAAGACTCCTTGGCACTTCTACTATGGGAAACTTTAAAGGCTTTTATTAGAGGTAAGACTACTACATCAAATCCTCAATAATAATACTGTTTTAAACTCATTTGACAAATTAAATATGCCTAAGATTTCAGTAAGTGATAAACAGATACTCGTTGCTCCCTTACAAATATGCAAGATAAAAGAAGCAATATTATCCATGCAAAGCGGTAAGTCTCCGGGACCTGATGGATTCCCAACTAAATTCTAAAGAAATTTTCAAACCAATTAGCCCCACGGTTATTGGAAGTGTTTAATGAATCCGCTGACTTAAGACTGCTACTGCCTACTCTCGCACAGGTCTCAATATCTCTAATCTTTAAAAAAGGCAAAGACCCTCTCAACTGCGCTTCATACCTTCCGATCTCACTCCTACCAGTAGATTTTAAAATTTTGGCAAAGGTATTTGCTCATCGTCTAGACTCAGTCATAATGTCAATCATATCAGAAGACCAGACAGGTTTCATAAAAAGCAGACACTCCTTCGTAGGCTCCTAAATTTCATTCACACCTCGTCAGCTCTGAATGAACCCGAACTAGTTGTATCTCTTGACGTGGAGAGAGCCTTCAATCGAGTCGAATGGCCTTACCCGTTTTCTTGTCTAGAAAAGTTCGGTGTCGCTCCACCTTCATCTCTTGAATCAAATTATTATAATCATCTCCCTGCGCAAGTATCTGCTCTGACACTCAAAGATCAGATTTTTTCCTGTTAACCCGTGGTACACGCCAGGGATGCCCCCTCTCCCCACTACTTTTCTCAATAGCTATAGAGCCGTTATCAATAGCCTTTAAAGCTGAAAAACAACTGAAAGGAATCCAGAGATGGGATACAGAACATAAAGTTTCATTATATGCAGATGACCTCCTTTTATTCCTGAGAGATCCTATAATTAGTATCCCTTATGCAATCTCTATACTGAAATCTTTTAGCAAGATCTCAGGATACAAATTAAATCTAGAAAAAAGCGAAAGTCTCCATCTTAATCAATTAGCTTTGGGGAGATATCATCATCGCTAATACCATTCAAGAACTCCAACTCAGCTTTTAAATATTTGGGTATCCAAATCACACACTCCTTCAGCGAATTACTGGAAAAAAATCTGTCTGAGCTTACAGCCTTAATCAAGATGGACTTACAGAGGTGGAATCATTTACCACTTTCTCTCACGGGCAGAATACAGACAGTTAAGATGAATATTTTGCCTAGATACTTGTATATTTTTCAGTGTTTACCTCTTTTCTTACCTAAGTCTGTGTTTACTACAATTGATGGTATTATCTCTTTGTTCGTTTGAACCAGTTAGACTTTTTCCATTATTTCCAGTTAAGAAACTTTGCAAAGACCCCCCCACCCACCCCCCTCTATTCCTTCAGATGCCCATCTCCAACGGTGTCAACTTATTAATCAAAGCAGGTTCTCTGCCCAAAGGTCATATTTCTTCTCTTTATGATCTCCCGGTGCCAATAGATGACTTGGCTATAAATAAACTGAGGACAGAATGGGAAAAAGAACTCCAAATAACTTTCTCTGATAAATTCTGGAAAAGTGCCCTGGAACATGTTAATTCATCTTCTAGCTGCAACAGGTTGAACCTAATTCAATTTAAGGTTGTCCATAGGCTTCATTACTGTAAAACTAAGCTGGCTAAATTCTACCTAACAGATGTAAATGAAAACTGTGATAGATGCTCGCAAGCACCATGCAATTCAACTTATATGTTCTGGTCATGCCCAGAGTTGTTAAGTTTCTGGTATTCCTTTTTTGATACTGTTGAAAAAAATCTGAAAATAAAATATGCCCATCTCCACGTATAGGATTGTTCGGCAGACCTATAGACAATATGAGAATAATGCCTATAGGATTGTTCGGCAGACCTATAGACAATATGAGAATAATGCCTGTTCAATCCAATATAATTGCCTTCACCTCCCTAATTGCTCGCAGGAAAATTCTCTTCTGTTACAAGTTACAAGACATTATGTCTTTGCTTAAATTGGAAAAAAGTAAAATTTACTCTAAGAGGCTCTACAGAGAAATTCTATACTCACTGGAGTGCCCTAATTAAATTTATTGACCACGTCTCTCCAAAAAAAATGATCCTATAAAGATGGTTCCTCACCGCCTGCCTGCTCATGCTAACTAAAACTTCCCATTACTATAACCATAGAAAAACCAAACAGCTTAGTTCAATGACTCTGGTGTATATGTATATGTATATGTTGAAGTTACTAGGGAAGGGATATGTGTGAGAGCGTGTACCTGTATCAATGTCTAAACATGCAAGTATTTATGTGCAATATACATCGGGTATAGATATATTTATGTATATGTATATATTTATTTGCACGGGTGTGTACCATATATAGATATATACATCCTTACATATAGTATTATTTATCCTTTCATACGGTCTCTTTTGTTGGTTGTCCTTTTTTTTTTGAGAGGGGTTGGGGATAAAGGTAAAATACCTACCTGTATGTACATGTACGATGGTGTATGTGCGCACATGTATTTGTGTAGATGTCTCTTTATCTACGATGTCGCACATGGATATTGAATCATTTAATAAATTGTGCAAAAAAAATCAGACAATATTTGCTAAATTGTTTAAATTCTTTTCACAGAAACAAATAATGTAAACATTGTTTTTCCCCCACAATATTTTATTAAATTTTCCATACTGCAAAATACAGCTTTTTACAATCATATAATGTCGAGCATAACATAAAATACTATCTTAATACAGAAGAAAGAGAGGGAGAGAGAGAGAGAAAATTAAAAAAAAAGACTACTCCTTCTGTTTTATATTATCTATATAAAATTGAGTATATTAATTATTGCAAAATGTATTTAAAGTTAAAAGGTTTTAAAGTATTTTAAAGAAAAACCAGCTTGCCAACAGAAATTAGTCATTCATTTGATAATTTAATAAATCTAAATCCTTAACATAATTGATAATGGGACTATATATTATCATATATTCTTCAGTGTATGCTGTCTTTAATATGTAAGTTATCCTTTGTAATGGAAGGCTGAATAATATATTCTTATTCACTGATTCATGCTTGGTCTGTCAAAGTGTTTCCATAAAAGTGAAATATGTTTTTTTGGCATAAAGCTAGCCGAGGTATCTGAATATTGGCTCGTTTATACTGTAGTTATGTTTCTCTGGATATAAGACCAACAAGACAAGCTTAGATTTCAGTGAGATTCTTTTAGAAATAATCTTCTCAGTTATTACTCTTATCTCTTCACAGAACATTTTAATCCATCTACACTGCCAAATACAGCGAAACAATGTTCCTCTGTGTCAGTATATTTTGTGCATATGTCTGGTATTTTATGTTGTATTGATTTAATTCTACCAGTGTCACATAAATGATGGGGCGGCTGTGACTCAAAGGTAGCGTGGGTTGTCCTCTAATCGGAGGGTCAGCAGTTCGATCCCCAGCTCCTCCGGGCAACATGTTGAAGTATCCTTGGGCAAGATACTGAACCCCAAATTGCTCCTGATGCAGCATCATCAGAGTGTGAGGGTGTGTGAATGATAACAGAGTTGTAGGTGGCACCTTGTATGGTAGCTTTGACCACCAGTGTGTGAATTTGTGTGTAAATGGGTGAATGTGACAATGTATTCTGAAAGTGCTTTGAGTGGTCAATAAGACTAGAAAAGCGCTATACAAATACAGTCCATTTACCAAAAGTCCACATTAATCATTTATACTGTATTAAATTAAGGCATGTATTTATAGATTTAGTATGAGCATCAGCACAAGCTGTGTTACACTTTTCATCCGAAATTTTGGATTCCAAGTTTCCCTTCCAGGCATTCAACTGACACTGTGAATTTTAGGTTGAGTAAAGTGTCAGAAAATTATTAAAGCCTGATATAATACCCTTTTTCAAGTTCTCTTTTATCATTATTTTTTTCTAAGGGTGTGTAGAGGTCTGGTAAGTGCATTGTTTTGATTTGCTTTAACAATTTTTGTTATCTGGGGATACTTCAAGAAATGTTTGTAATAAAGGTTGCAGTTGTGCCTCAGCTCTTCAAAAGACATCATGGTAAATAAATCTGTCAAATGAAGGCCCTGGATCATTTTAAGTTCCTTACAGTCCCATAATTTAAATGTTGCATCTGTTTTTCCTGGTACAAAGAATTGATAACTCTGTATCGGACTATATTATGATAACACATGCTGCTCTTTTAAATTTGTTATAAAATCATACCATATCTTTATCGTATGTTTTATAATTGGAATTTTAGATTGTTTCAGTAGTTTTTAAACTGTATCTGAGTATATGTGTGAAGGAAGAGGTATCATTAAACTGTAAGATTTAATGAAATACTCTATTTTTGATAGAGACCCTTTCAGTTAGGTTTGTAAAGATTTGCAATGAGTGCAAACATGAGTGCTGAAAGCAAGTGGCCGGTGCTTCATGGAAAATTGGCGTGCTGGTGTTTGCCTCCAAGTGTTTGTTGTGGGAGCTGATTTTCTAAGAGAACACTGAGCAATGAATGCCTTTCTAAATTCTCCTCTACCTGTGTGTGTAGGTTGCGGTTCTATGTGATTATGACCAGTCAGAGAGAGCTCTTCCCCCGCCTCACTGCTGACATGCGCCGTTTCAAGAAGCTTCCTCAGATCCACCGTGAGCCTGGTGAGCTCAGTGGCCGGCTCCCCCCAGATCGGGCAGAGGCCTACAGTTCACGAGGTGCTGAGCAGGACCTCTGGGAGGAAACGCCGTCTGAAACTGTGGCTGCCTCAACTCCCAGCGACGGCAACGAATTTTACCCTCTGGCTGGGGGTGGAGCAGAGGCTCAGGGGCTCCTCTACCCCTCCCCTCTGTTCCCTCTACTCAACAACGAGGTGATGTCGGCCCGCAAACAGATCCAGGTGAGTGTGGAGCAGGCCATGGGTCACTGCCGCAGGGATAATCTGTGGAGGAGGCTGTTCCACGGAGAGCACTTGGCCCTGGACAAACTGAAGCTGACCAAGCTGTCGTTCAGCGAGCTGGAGGAGCTGCTGGAGGCCGTGCAGAGCCGT
Organism: Plectropomus leopardus; assembly: GCF_026936395.1. Lineage (NCBI taxonomy): Eukaryota > Metazoa > Chordata > Actinopteri > Perciformes > Serranidae > Plectropomus > Plectropomus leopardus. The sequence goes on from NC_142180.1 coordinate 977,777, forward strand.
TCAGTGGGAGAGATCGACCCACAGCTTGTAAGATACCTCTGAGGCCTTTGATTTTTACTTTTCATCCACTGTCCCTGTGATTCAGCACTGCAGATGAAATAGCAACTAAAATGTGTAAACAGTGGGACTAGAGAGCAATGAAAGCAAATCCATGTATGCTAAAGCCAATCAAAGCTGTCGGTGTGCAAGAGGCAGGGTACACACTGATAGATAACCAATCACACTCACATTCACACCTACAGCAATTTATTTTGTCCCGGTAACTGTGTCAACATATGTCCACAGACAGTATTAAACAGTGAGCTTACTGTAATATTTAACTTGAATTAAATGTGCAGCTAAAGCAGACAGAAACCCTATCTGCAGATCCAGTTCATGATGACAGACAGACAGAGAGACACACAGGTTGTTGTAATCGCAATGTGTGATGTGTTGCTGCAGGACTGCTTCCTGACCATGAGTCCAACCTGGTACCAGAGTCTGATCAAAGTCCTACTGAACCGTTTCCCTCAGAGCTGCAGACACTTCGATGACAACGGCATCCAGTATCTGGTGAGCAGCTGTTGTGTTCCTCTGAGAGCAGATGAAGCATGGCCACACACAACCCTGACTGATGGAGCAGAGAAGGATCATTGCTGCTGTTCTTAGCTTTTTAGTGTAACTGTAGTGGAACCACCAAGTCAGCCTCAGCATCTACCTGGTGTCTGCATGAAGTCAAACACTGGAACAGCCATTATATTCAAAGAGCAGTGTTTAAATGTAAAACAGGCCCCAGGAGGGGTTGTTCTTTATCTTGAGGGGGTCAGTATGGAATACTTCAGAGTTTATGAGACTGTTCATTCAGTTAGTCATTGAGAATGCTGCAGATTAAAAGAATATGCCTCATTTCTAAAAACTAACAAGCTGTGACCACAGCCTGACCTCTCACCTCTAACCTCTCCCTCATTTCCCTCTATATTGTTTATATATAATGTGTTATATTTTTGTTAAATGTAAAATTTTAATACATTTTTGAAACTGTTAGGATCATTTTGGATCAGTTCACTGTGGGAAGCGTTGGTGCCAAACAACAAAGCTTTTTGTGTGTTAGAACTGTTATGTAGTAGTTCTGGCTGAGGTCTCTCCAGAGCAACCATCACTGAGGCTCATGGGAAGTGTAGTATTTTGTGCCAGTCAAATTATTTGTACTTTACATCACTATGCTGTTGTGCTTTAGAAATTGGAATGTGTAGCCTTTGGTTTCCACAGACTTTGCGTTTTTGTGTGTGTGTGTGTGTGTGTGTGTGTGTGTGTGTGTGTGTGTGTGTGTGTGTGTGTGTGTGTGTGTGTGTGTACATGGTCAGAAGACCAAGTTATATTGCTGTTATCAGCCTTTGGTACACCCCATATTTGTTAGTAGATACATTCACTGTTGGTTTGACTCTGCATATAAGATTTTTGACAATAGTTGACAGTACTTAAGTTATCCAGGAGAGCCCATTGTTCCTGTCTTGAGGAACATGGCAGGATTGAAGAAAAGAAAAATTTCAAAAAGGAATTAAGGGGAAGAAACAGCTGTGGAGTCAGAAGCTCTCCACACTTTGCTACTGTTTGCTCCACCTCACTGTCAGTATTTTAACATCTGACCTTTTTCTTGTCTTTAAAAAAGTGTTTCCTTTATGTTTAACATCATGAAGAAGATAAAACAGGATAGCTTAACTTTTAAATGTCCATCTAATCTCTATCCATGTCTGCCATCTCCGTCTTCAGGCTGTTCTGAACCAGAAGTTCACTGACTGCTTTGTTTTGGTATTTCTGGACGGCCAAGCTGGAAAAACAGTGAGTTTATATATTGGTGTGAATAATATACTCTTATGTTGTAGTTGTGCAAACATCTCAGTAATGTTTGCTCTTTGTCCCAGAGCCTAAAGGTTGTGTTTCGAGAGCCGCTGCCATCGCAGCAGCAGGCCAGCAGTAGCCCTCCTCCACAGCTGGTGTCCATGTATCATCACCTGGAGTCTGTCATCAACACCGCCTGCTACAACCTCTGGACTGGACTGTTATAGAGCTGATCTGGGCTGCCCTCCATTCACACATGGATACAGGAAGCAACATTAGAAAAATACAGAAGACAACATTCAGATGAATTCATTTGGGAAGCTGGGGCGAGCATATCCCACTATCACCGTCATATCTTTGTCGTTTGAACTTTGACTGTAAAATCCTTCAATCTGATTAAAAAACGCACATTACATGATGCTTACTGATGATTTTTATCTAGATATGCACGGTATTTTTCCTTGCTTTTGATCTCCAAACAGATTATGGCTCTGTCCAACAGCTGCATCTCTGACACTGTTTGCTCCAAGATAGCTTATGTAACATCATGATAGCCCAAACACAGCAGGAAAACAAACACACAAAGTTTGATAAAAAACAGCAGTAAGCACTACATAATAAGTGTTTTTTAATCTGGTAGAACGATTTTTCAAAGTAGAAACAAGAAAGATATGATGGGTTATATTATGATTTGATCACCCCCTTGACTTCAGTATAAGTGACATCAAAGTCTGGCTCGTTTAACGCTGTCACTGACTCATGATGACCTTTCCTTCTTTTAGACTTTCCATGGAAGACCCCCATCCTGAAACTGAACGTCAAATAACAAGTAACAAGCAAAAAAGTTGGCCAATTCTGAAATTAGTCATGGGTGACCATTTGGGGTTAATATTGGGTTCAATCTGCTCAGTGTCTGCCTGGCTTTAGACAAAAAAAGGCAACAGAATAATGAGTGAAGTTGTTTTAAGGGGAAAATTAGTTTTAAAACAATTTAAAAGTAGAGGAGACACAGCATCACCCACCTTCACTAATCAATACCAGGGGAAAACCCTTCTTACTTTTACAGTAATGAAATTGATTGACTGGCTAAAACCTCCTTCCCACTGCACAAAAAACCTGCTAACACCCACAAACATTTGTCTAATGAAATGCATACAGTCGGCATTCACACCTGGGTCAAAAGGCTGCAGTAGACACAGGTTTTTATTGTCTTCGGCTTCGATCAGCATTGAGCGTGGTCAAATATTAGATGAAATGACACGCTGACGCTAATTACCCTCTCTCTTTCGTAGAAATTATCGACTGTCTTTTTCTAAGCATTACTCCAAATAAGTCTGCACACAGTTTGAAAGAGAGACTGAGTCAGTGAGAGGTGCACAAGGAGAAGTAAATAGGGCAGGGTTACAGTTTTCACAGACCTCTGTCCATGCTGCTTTCTGCTGTTTATCTGACTCTGGTCCATGTGTGACGTTACACATTGCCACTGTGACATTGTGAGCAGATGAGAGTGCAGAATAAATGACATTTGTCCATCTTTCTATTGTCTTATCATGAGCAGGTGGATCTGGATCAGGATCTGGAAGGACTGTGCTCTGACACATGATATGATGGTGAAGGAGACATTTCGTTTTTTTCAGTGAAGAAGACACTGCTATTTTTCTCTCCCCCCATCTTTGACTGAGAAACACCTGAACTGCTCTTTAGATTCAACACAAGGCAGTCATTTTCAACCAACAACAAGCCCTTCTGGCTGTGGAACTGCACACCTTTCGTGCTTCACAGCTTCACTCATCGGTCTTTAGTATGTTGGATTGGGTGCCTTCTGATAGCATTTTGTGAGCTCTTTGGACCACATCAGTGTTTCCTGTGAGTGAGACACAGCTGAGACGTCAGTGTGCAGTGAGACGGCTTTTCTGTTCAATCTTCCATAGTGTCAAACATGTTACTTAAACACCACTGCCATATCTGCTGCCCTCAAGTGCCTTTCTGTTTTGATTTGTTTTGTTTTTTTTAATCCAATGACCTATCAGTGACACTGTTGTGGTTCCATCAGCTCTGCACACATGTTTGGAAACACACTCCTGATGTCATGCAGTGTGGGTGCCTGAATCGGTTTGGAGAAATTTAACAAAAATTGCCTTTCATAATAAAGAAAATGGGTCATATTAACTTTGATGATTTGCATAATAGCATGCCACATGTCATCAGATCCGAGTGTTTCCAAAGCATGTTCAAAATGACAAGTTTGACTTGTATACCCCTTGTAGACTCTCAGCAGCCTTAGATCTTGACACACTTTACTGAAGGAAACCAAATGTTTAATCTTATTTGTGGATATAAAATGAAGAAATGTGGAGCACCGTTGTCACTGCTCCGAGAGCTCAATGTGAATGTGGAACACTGGATAATATTCATCATGCAAAATGTGAACTGTGACAAGTTAGCCTTTAGCATTCTGACTGTAATATAAACATTGCACTGTCTCCAACTGTATAATGTATATTATGTATATACACAACACTTAATACAGTGTGTGAAATGCTGGATAAAGCAGTAGGATAAACAATGTTTCCAGTGGTTTTTCATGAGCGTGAAGTATGGTACGTGGGTATTTGAGATGGATTCTCTTTGCTTATAATTAGAGGGAAAAACTATTCAATAAATGTTGGCAGATGGCATTCTGATAAATACGGCCCTGTGCCCCGTTTGTCTCACATGGATAACTGAACCATCTTTTCCATTGACTGATAATTTGACACAAGTCTGGATTTTTCTGCTCTTTGCAGCTGGCCAGCTGAAATTAAACTGCATTATAATGCCTCCCTGGCCGGAGGCATTATGTTGTCTGTCCGGCCGTCAGTAAAATTATAAAATAGGATATAATGGTGAAGTGCTGACATTTTATATCCAAGGGGTCAAAGGTCAACTGTGATACAATGTTTTGCAAAAACACCTTTCTGGCCATTACTCAGCATCATATCTCAGGAACAGAAGAGGAGACATTTGGTCAGATACTGAATTGGTGACTCTTATCTGTAAACTTTGCTGATTGTAGAGCTCTTTAGTGCTGCTGGGCGGAAGATGTGTGTGAAGCATCCATGTTTTCACAGACATGGATGTAAACTGTAAGTGGAACCGGGCTGGTGCGTGGAGGCATACAACAGCTAGTAGTACACATCTGCCTTGTAAATCATGCATCCTGTGTTCTTCAAGAAAAAAGAAATGGAAACCAGCAGGGAGAAAGGTATATTTCATATTTTTTTGTTTAATGATGGTGCCACCTGACTTTGTGAGAATACAGCTAGGTATCTCTGCACCACAACACAAGGGCCTCTGAGTTTAAACACAGCCCACATTAGCTTTCCTGCTAAAGTTTCGTTTACATCTCAGTTCCAAACACCAACACACATCTTGTTCTTAACATTGCTGAACAAATAGGAACAAGTTATAGAGCGTTCATCAACATCCTTCAGTTGTAATTATCACAATTTATTTTTCTCAATAAAACACTTGATAATAATAGTAATACAATCAAATGAAATCTGTACAGTAAAAATGTACCATTTCAAAGTAAGCAGGGAATACTAGAGAAATAAACTAATAGAATCACTGGTTGTTTAATCATGGCATTTAGACAGCAGCTTGTCATTCAAACACTAGAATATACAGGGTTCCCACGCATTAACAGAATTTCAAAACTTTTCAATGACTTTTCAAGGATTCTTGTTGACAATCTTTCTCTTCTTGTCCCACTTGCCCAGTGTTTTCCAAACACAACAGGAGAGACAACAGAAAAATGAAACTTTCATGAAGGTAAATAAGATTACAAACCGACACATATTAGAGCTCTGGTACACCAACAGCTACAGAAACTACATTTCCCGCTATGACTTTTCCAAAACTTTAAATGATTTTTACTAATACCATGACTTTTCAAGACTTGGAGAACAAGGTTTTGAAATTTCATGACTTTCCCAAGGTTTACATGACCGTGGGAACCCTGAACATAGATTATGGCAAGTACTTCCATTCATTCTTAGATTGAAAATGTAGTCGTGCCTCTGGAATCTGTTCAAAGGAAAGGAAAAAGAAGAGTGTTCCTCTGAGTAAAAGTATTTGTAGTGAAGTTGTATTTGAGTAGATCAAGCCTTCCATTGGGCACATCACTTGAAACATAAACAGTTGTGTGACTGGACCACTGAGCTCATGACTTGCTGTGTGTGCAGTAATCTTTGAGCCAGCCCAGACCCTCTTTTGTGGAACCTATAGTGAATAGAGAGGATCAGAAAAAATGGGGGTTTTCTGGCTGCTTTCCATTTCTAATCAAACTAAAAAGCGGACTCACATAGCGGCTTGTATTCACAGCCGATGTATCCCTGATAGTCGAGCTTTTCCAGAGTATCGAACAGGTAGCTGTAGTTGAGCTCTCCAGCACTGTCAGGCTCATTCCTGCCTGGAACCTGAGCGACCTGAACGTGACCTGAGACACAAAATCCTGTCACTCTCATGCTCTGTGCTCAACAGCACGCGTCTTAACATCATGACACTGACACGCAGCTAACTAACTCAGAGTTTTCACAAACCTGCCCTCTGAAATAGGGTGCTGGCTATAAAATGTTACCCTTTATTCAACACTGACATATTATCAAGTTATTATATAGCTATGCAGATTAAGTCTTTAGCATTCAACTTCAGCAACACTGACTCACCAATTATGGGGAAATACTTGTGTATGTTTTGTGTCAGGTTTCCATCCATGATTTGCCAGTGAAAGACATCCTAAAACAGTTGAGACATCTGTTAAGTCAAGAGTTTCATCCTATTTATTTGTATTTATTTATTTATTTATTTTCCAGTGAAGACAAATTTCCAAAGCACCCACCATTTGCAGCTTGATGTTTGGCTTCCCAACCTTCTCCAGGATTGCAGCCGCTGCAGACACAAAAACAGGGATGAGCTAAAGCAAAGGTCATGGCAGGTAGGCAGACAAGAGGTGTGTTTTCCAGGTGGTGGTGGAAGTGGTAGAAAGACACAAACACTCACTAACTATTTGGGGTGAGAATCTCTCAGCACTTCAAGATTCCATAACAATTCAGACAGTTACCATTCCATTATACAGCCATTATCCATTCATCAAAGTTTTGATTCTACAGATGATTTCTTTTTCTCACAGTGTGATTACTTTTATAACATAAATCTTTTGTAACACGCCATAATTACATAAAGAAGCAGTCAGACTGTATCCATCTACGGCTGCTCATGCTGAGCCATGGGGGGATGTTTTTGTCTGCTTGCTGTCCAGTGTTTGCATAATGTAATGTTTCATACAGTACAGCATTAACATGACAAACCTTGTTCTATCTGAATCTATTCTATTCCATTTCTGATCACGTAAGGGGTGTTTCCGTTGAAATTCTAGATTGGGGGAGGGGGCACCTAAAGAAAAATAATGTTTTTCTTTAGGCGTGATGTAGGCTTCATTTTTAAGGTTTTGATACTTAAGTACAGTTAATATCAGACACTTCAAGACTTTTACTCAGTAATGTTCTAGTATGTAACTTTAACTTCTACCAGAGTCATTTCCTTGTGAGATAGCTGTGCTTTTTTTTTGCTTGTTTGCTGGACAGCGGTAACATGTCAGCAGTCAGGAGTGTGTGACCAGATCATCTCACTGGTACACAGTGTCTTACCCTGATGAGGGGAGTCCAGAAAATACCTGGGATCTGTAATCCTTGTGTTGATTGGTTCAATCAAACCAGTGATTCCTTCCTGTGAGAAACATTTCATGACATTCATCAGGAGGCTGTAACTGCACTCCATCAACAAAATCACAGTTTTATTATAAACTATTTACGGAGGGTTAAGTGATGTTAACCTCATCTAATTTAACCAATGTGAGATTTATCATCCATGTGCAGTAACACTACACCGCGACAGGTGCATCAAACAGGATTATGATATTACATTAACACCCTGACACTGACACTGTTTGGGAAAGCTTACTCATTTTGTAACAAGCTGTGATTTGGTTTCGGACAGTTGTGTGTACGCACTTCATATTTTGCAGATTAAACAACTAAAATATTCCAGTATTGTTAAACATTCATTCATGTGCATGAATAATGTCATCAAAAGCACACATTAGTAACTGGTACTCATGAATGCTTTTCCCCCAGAGGCTTATGTTTCTTATTCATGTGGTGTATTGTATGGTATACATCTTGCAGCATACCAAATTCCTGCAAATGTCAGTTGAAATTCTTTTTAAATAATACTTTTTTTTTAAATCTTACTTAAATGTGATTAAATAGTTGCAATCAGAGCTCTGCAAATACAAACACATGCCTCACTTGCTCTCACTAACACCACTACCACTCATTGAGTTAGACTGATAGCACAGCACCATTAAACCTGGTTATTTATTCTCTTTAAGCTGGAAACAAACTAACAGCTCTCCAGTTCAGATATTAATAGTATTTGCAAGTCATGGTAGTGCTCCACAGTTGCAAAATGTGAATAAATATTCACAGTCTGGAGCTCTGCAAAAGCTTCTCATGCTGGTGGCTTACAAAACAACTTGACTTTTTATACATGATATTCACAATACAGTCATTTTATATATCTCGTGGATCAGGCTGCAAGTATATTTAATATATCACCCACCCCTAGCAGTATCCCACTGAAGTTCTGCAGAAATCCAGTTTCACTCTGCTAGAGTTGTTCTGTTGGACGGAAAAGGCCACCAACCTTTGAGAGGATGTCAGCAGCGTAGTTTAGATTCTGCACAAAGATGGACTCCATTTCCTCGGCAACCACTGTTCTGTGTGAGTCCACGGGAACCCTCCCAGCCATCAGGTGGATCCTGATAAATTCATGACAATAGGCATACACAAATACAAACATGTAAAGTTAAATACCTGCTTTATATCCTTTTGTAACTATATGGATTCTTGCATTAAGACTGTTTCTCATCACAAAACACAAAAGTCTTAAAGACAGAATATAGATTTTTATTTCAGGTGCTTTACTCTGTTTTATAATTTTACTGTATTATTTTTCTCCATATATCTACCTCTGGCACATGAAATTGAGCACAGGTGACTCCAATTTCTCTGGATTGTTGGGATCACTAGACTCCACAGGTCATTTGATCCGTAGTGTATCTTAAACAGGCATTTCCTTTAACCTTACCCTCAGTGTTTTATTCTCAGTGGGAAAAACAGCATGGATGGACTCAGTTTCCCACAGTCATGATTTTTTCACACCGATGTGTGTTTTTTGGAAATTGTCTCAAGCTAAAAGCAACAAGTCTTACCTGATCTGTTGCAAGCCACATTTTGGCCTTTGTCCTGGTTCAAAAACTGACATCCACAACATAGTTTGTTCTCACTTTCAACAATGAATCTGCACATTAATTCAATACCTGGCATGTTACAATCCACTAAAGTCAGGCACCATACAAGATGAACAAACCACCATTTTTTGTTTTGTTTGACTGGAAAAGCCTAGAGGGACAGTTCCACCAGAAGCAGCGCTCTGCAGTCCGGCTGCAACCCATTGAACACCACCTTACAAGATCAGGAGCACTCCACAAGCACAGCATTATACCTGCTTGTGGAGGGGAGGGGGGCTGAAGGCTGCATACAAATGTCCAGACTCCCCTGCACTTGCAGACTCATGGACATGGCAGGTCGTTCACAGGCTGTTCACAACTGATCCAGTCTACAAGGTGTCTCAAGTGGTCTTTCTGTTTTCCAGAGAGTTTGCTCGGGATGCAGACTTTGCCAGACTTCGCAGGTTTAATTACCACAGTTCACAGTAATATAGACATGACACACTAATTTTTCCAAATGCCAACTACTGTTATAAAATGTTTCTTGAATTGTGTTGGCTGGAAATAATATTCTACAACATCATGACACAGAAATATGTAGAAGTGTACACTGTACAGTTAATCAAAATGCATTTTATTAATGCAGCTGACCCTATAGGCTAAAAACTGTGTAGTGTAATACCAAATATAAAGGTGGAGAAAAGTGAATGAAAACATTAGAAGAGCTTCTTCCAATATCAGTAACACCAAATTATTTAGTACCTTTATTTACAAACTTTTCTGTATCACAATATGTGTAGCCGATATGTTGTACAGTAATGTGTGATTTTTTTGTTTGTAAATTCTACATTTTTATCTTGTTATCTGCATGAACAGATGAGCAGGCAGAATATGACAGCAACGATCACTTTGTAGGCGACTGTGTAAATCAGTGGTCGGCAACGTCCGGCCTGCGGGCCAACATTGGCCCTCCAGCAATAATATCTGCCAGATTATTTTGATAATATGATTCTATTTTATTTTTTACAATACAGACAGACACTCCCACAAATAGGCTGTAATATCAAAATAGAGAATCTACCCCCGTCTGAAGAATGCTGATCATATTTTTCTACATGTTGAGAGTGAAAGTGAATGACAGAGACAGACACCGCGGGCTGCATTGTAGTAGACAGCGCCTGGTGATGAAATAGCGACATTCGATGTGTGGTATGAAAAAAATAGCAGCAGTTCAGTAAATCATTCAAACATTATTTTACTTATGTGACTATGGGCCACGGCGTCACACGTGTGAATGAGAACAAAGGTAATTTAGTTTACTTATGACACAGTGATGCAACTATCTGACGAATAGCTAATTACTGTAAAAATACACACTACATAGATTACCCTGAGTTATGCACTAAAAGTAATTGGCCTGGCTGAGACATTGATAATAACTCTGTGCACAGCATTCAACAGCGCGTCTATGCGTCAAGTAGCAGACCTTGCAGAAAGGGGCACCTGTTTCACGGAGGCAATGATACCATCCATTGACTCGCCATCTAATATTATATTCTTTGCACATAGCGACAGCTGCACTGCAGATAAGACACACCGGCTTTGCAACCACGAAACCAAGTAGGATGAACGCATACTTGCCTTTCCATTCTTCAATGAATATCCTATTTTCACTGTCAGCTCTCCTCTTTAGACTTTCTGATGTTTCTGATGTTGTTAAATGTTTAGCTAACTTCACTCTGCACACAGCGTTATGTTGTACCTTCAGCACACAAACAATTTAAAAAAATGAAATATTGTAAGTGAGGAGTGGGGTCACAGATACCAAGAAATACTTCTGAGGATAAACCAATATCAAATAATTATTAGGATAGGTTAGGCTCCTACATGGTCAGTCCAAGTGGTGATGTTCTGTGTGTAAAAAAGAAGCAGTCATTTTCAAAATTAAAATGATAGGCTGGTACATGTTTATTAATCAAAATATGAAAAGGGGAAATAAAAACAAGCTCATTAAGAGCATTTCATGACTCAATTCTATAAATGAAATTCATGATTTAATTCGTAACGGTCCTATCCATGTCCTCTGTTATTTCTTGAGTTATTTTATCCATTCTCTGCAAATCCCACACATGCGTGGCCTATAAGGCAATCTGTCGTAAATTTTAGTTGCATTTTTTTGTATCAATCAATTTCTTAAATTAGCCTTCGATTATGTTCTGGCATCTAATTGCTTAGAAAAAAAATGGCCCGAGGCCAAACTTACTTGCCGACCCCTGCTGTAAATGGTAAATGGTAAATGGACTGTACTTGTATAGCACTTTTCTAGTCTTATTGACCACTTAAAGCACTTTTACACTACATGCCACATTCACCTTTCCACACAGATTCACACCGGTGATCGAGGCAACCGTACAAGGTGCCACCTGCTACTCAGTAATCAATCACACACTCACACTCCAATGATGCAGCATTGGGAGCAATTAGGGGTTCAGTATCTTGCCCAAGGATACTTCAACATGTTGACTGGAGGAGCCGGGGATTGAACCACTGACAATTCGATTAGAGGACAACCCGCCCTACGTCTGAGCTACAGCCGTTTGAGTGTTGCCCTCACCCTCACTTAACGTGATGACTTTAGGCTCCTTTGAGATGAGCCAGTCCTGTGCAGAATCGATTGCTGCAAAATGCGTGAGGGTTAGATTTGTTGACCTCATCAGGACTTGCTCTGATGTCATGCAAGTGAACAATGATAATCTAAAGCATAGACGGTATATAAAGATGAACATGACAGTTCCCTCAAAGTGTAACTTTTCAATCTGGATCGCCCCTTAGTGTCTGTCTGCAGTATAGGTCATAGAGCCTGCCCCTCCATGTTAGTGAATGGGACATAGGCCAAACTACACAAACAAGTACACGCCAAATACATTCTTCGCAAAGATGGTTTCTGTCACTAAAGGTACTTCTTATCACCCCGATGTTTGGTCAAATGATAATTTTTATGATCAATTTGGTATAATGAGTTATTTGATTTTATTTTTCATCATGATTGACAGCTGTGACAGCCAATTTGTGTGTGTGCATTTAATGGAGCTGTTGACTCAAATTATGATGTTTTATACAAACTTTATATTTTAATTGAATTTGAGAAACTGTGCTTTATTTGTCTCATTTGTAGGGTTATTCTGTTAACAGAACACATACTGTGGCTAACTGTGATGTTTTGCAGTCAAAGACTAGTCACAGATCATAAACTATATGTAGTCGATCGTCATATAAACACTGAAATGCTGCAAATGGTTGGAGCTACTTATTAAAGTATGTAGCAACACAAAGACTTGGTGTGACGTGAGGAATAATATCTGTACGGATGTGAAGTCTCCACAGTATCTGACTGATGTGCATTGAAAGCTGTTGTGTGTTTCACTTGCATGTTTTCAATGTGTTGCTGTAGTTTGAGGTCTGCTCAGCTGATTTCTATCCAGTAGCAAAATGATATGATGCCGAATTACATGAGAATTAATGTCATATCAAGGTTGAACCCCAAAAAGGATATTACTGATCGCCTGTAAAGCATTTAATAGGCTACTGAGTCAGAACTGGAGACGGCAAACAAACTGATAATTGGGTCTGATAATAGTTAAATTAAATCAAAATAGAAAAATTAAAGGATGCAGGTCAACCTGTGACTTCCTGTACAGACACAGGGCTGCTGGAAACTGTCGAGAAACTGTCCAACTTCACCATAGATCTGTCACCTGCGCTTGCTACTGCCTGATCTCCGCTTTCAGAAGAGGCGCAGAATCTCAAACTAGCCTAACACTACATTCACACTGCAGGCCCAAGGGGCCTGAATCAGATTTCCCCCCCTATGTGACCCAGATGTGATTGTTTGATGACAGTGTGAATAGCACAAATCACATGGAATCTGATCTTTCAAATCATATTTGGGGAACTGTCATACATGGTTCTAAATCAGATACAGAATTAAATACCAATTTTATGTCACTCTCAATCAACATCCTTTTATGAAATGAAGAGAACTCCATCTGTCTGTCTGTCTGCATCCTTTTTTTCTCCTTGATGCCCAATCACTCTGACATTGCGTGTGACTCACCCTTTGACTCATTCACCGACTGCCCGTGCCTGTTTTGTGACGTGTTGTTCCACTGGGCAGTGGGGTCACATCAGGGCCATGACCAGTTTATACTGGAGTCTGATATTGGCCACATTTTAAACAATAATGTAAGCAACTACATTAAAAAACACAAACTAGAAAAAAATCTAGATTGAGCACTGAGGTTGGCAGTGTGCAAGTGGTGTAATTGCATAAATACATCACAGTATGACTGAAGTGCGGAGAGTGGACTTTTGGATTCAGCCAAATATAATTCTTGTTGGTGCTGACTGTGTTTTGCCCACAATCCACTAACTTTAGGTGAGGATTCCTCAGTCAGCTCGCTTTGACCTGCAGCTAATTAGCTTGCCTTTTATTTTGTGTGATGAGAATGAGACTTTTGTCCACTAGTGCTGCATTTGTTTACACACACCTGCTGTTAAAGGCAAAGGCAAAGGCAAAGACCCCCCCCCGTCCTCTGCCAGGTCTCACCTCTTACAATCCAGAGCTCGTGCGTACTTCAGAGCCTGATCCAGAGCCTGTCTGAACTCCTCCTGTCTGCCTGGAACTGCTCCCAGACCGAGTTCACCTCCCTTTGCATCTCCTGCAACACACAGCCACCTCCTCATCAGCACAGCCACTTAACGTGACTGCAGCCGCTCGGCCTGAGAGGCTGCAGGCTGAACCTCAGTGTGTGCCCCATGCTGGTTCTGAGTTACCTGGCGGGGTGTTGATGAGGACCACCTCCAGTCCTGTGGCCTCCCTGGCTCTCTGCAGCTCCTGCAGGTCGCAGTCGTAGAGCCATGCCGCCTCCACCGCCTGGAAGCCGGCTGAGGCCGCCGCGTAGATCCGCTGGCTGAAGTCTGGAAGCTCCGTGAACAGCCAGGAGATGTTCGCACAGAACTTTAGAGGAGCCATCGTGTGGTTTGGGGGGCAACGACCTCACGGTCAGTTAGTCCGGCTGCTGATCAAACTTCTGCTTACTCGCCTCTTTTCTCCTCAGTGAAAGGACCTCCTCCTGGAGGACAGAGGAGAGAGGAGGCTCCTGGAGGAGCTCAATGAGAGGTAAATATGTTTTAGAATTTCTTTACTTTGAGCGAAGAAACCATGGATGTACCATGGAAGAAGCAGCTAACATCGGTGTCTCCTACACGGAAGTCTTTCACCGAGTGGCATGACTACGGGACTCTCCGAGGGTCAGATGACGATTTTTTTTTTGCGTTGCGTGACATAAAATGCCGAACCTCCATATTATGTTTCTGTATTCACACAATTTATTCTCACAGTACTTACTTTTTGGCGTCATGTAAATGGATCTACAGATAATATAATGATGAGATGCGATGTAATGCGCTGTCACCTTGTGCATGATGCTTTTAATACATCAGTGGTTCCAAACTGGTGCAGCCACAGGGTCCAGATTTCATACAAAAAAGTTTAGAGCACAATGAAATAAAACTTATTGAAAGGATCAAGCGCAGTTATTTAAAATCTAGTAAATATGTAGCATTGCAACCAAAAAAAGTAGAGTGAGTATCGGCAAAATGGGACAATTAAGCTTTGCAATGATTTATATTTTCAATGAATACACAAAATAACTCCATACCGGTATCTATGCATTGCTCGACAGGTATATGATCAGGAAAAATAGGTCACCCAGATTTTTCATTCCAGTATATTTTGCAATGGCATATAATTGTGTACCAGAAATACCATGAATCAATTTCAAAATCCTTTCCCCTTTTTGTAAAATGCTTATTTTGATAGTGTCCCATTTTGCCAATTGTCTACTGTTTTTTTTTTGAGAATCATAAAACACTTGCTATATTCAGATAAATCATTTTTATAAATTTTATCAAATATATTTTTTCTAAATATGTCAGCTAGCTTGCTGGAGCTAAGCAAAGGGCTAGCTTTGTCGTGTTTTAGCAAGCCTAATTCAAAAAAAGCTCTAGCTGGCTATTCTACCCTAGAAAGGACAAAGGCAGTAACTCTTAGACAGTAGAACTGAGATGTATAGCATTGTTTATACATATTACATATAGAAATGTTTTAAATAACTAGTTAATTAAGTAAACACATAAGAATATAGTTTAACAACACCCAAATTCATTTACATTTCAGAGGCAATGGCAGACATAGGGAAGGGAACAAGTAAAGGAAAAGAGAAGCAACAGCAAGGATAAGGCAAGAAAAGAGGTACAACCAGTGAAGACGGGATCACAGGGACAGTTTTGGAGTTTCAAGTCAGTCAGAGGCAGGGCAAGCACCAAAGCTGCATCTGCTGGCTCAAGCATGGAAATTACCTAAAAATACATTGCAAAGAAGGATAAAAGTTGTTGTAAAGGGTTATTCTATGTTTTATTCGAAGACAATACATTTTTTAATGACTTCTCTTCTTCAATATTATATCGTAATATAAGTTGTCCCATTTTAGCATTGAAGGTGTCCCATTTTGCCAGTAGCGCCTGTAAAAAAGTGGTCTCAGGACATATTGTGTTTGAGATGGATAATTGATTATGTGTTTTATTATTCTTAATTTTTCCTTTTGCATAGTGTAGTAAAGGGGTTGATATTTATAAAGTGATCTCATGTTTGGAGCTCAGACAAGTAGAAAATTCTGTAAATGTCAGGACCAGATCTTGAGCTGTTTAGAGGTTAATGTTAATTGGACCGCTCATCACAACCACTGCAGCACCACTGACCCCTTCAGGGCCTTGGGCTGAGGTCATCTGTACCCACATACTCTTTTATATATTCCACTGACTTTGTGGCTGATAGCTGGGTGTAAACAGGTCCTCTGTCGTCCACTTGACTTGCCTAGTGCACTAGAATAGTGATAAAAACTTGCCTGTTGCGCAGTTTAGACTATGATGAATCACTTGAACTTTTTTTCTGAGCAAAATTTTGGCACCCCCTCAGGATGGTGTCATAGTCCCATATTGCCTAGGACAAGCACCAACACTGCTTACATGCCAAGAAGGCACTTTGAATTGATGAATTGAATTGAAAGTTTTGTCTATCCACTCTGCGTGTGTGTGCATGAGTTTGTGTGTGTGTGTGTGTGTGTGTGTGTGTATGTGTTTGTGTGTGTGTGTGTGTGTGTGTCTGCGTCTGTGTCTGTGTGTCTGTGTATGTTGTTGGTGCCCCCCCAATTCAAACCTGGCTGTCTGGTCCCAGGTGAGACAGCCATGCTAAGTCAGATTCGCGCTGCTGCCAAATCGGTGTCTAAACGTTGGTTTACCACACAGCTTATTTTCTACAATGATTGAAAATCCAATGGAAAAATCCCATGGAGTGAGGGCTGGATCTGACTCACAGACTGAAGCAACGCCTCACAGACAGCCTGTCACTCAAACAGCCCTTCACTGAAATATGTTTAAACTTTAGGCCATATTAAAATGTAAACAGCAGCAGCATTACACTAGAACTACCAAGGCAGTCATTTTGACTGCTTTCAAAATTTGCGACGTCATAACTTGGTTTAAAAAAAACCTATGTACCAATAGGACCCTGACTTTTCCTAAATGTGTGTATATTTTATTCTAACATTGTTTTATCATTAAAATTTCAAAACACAAAAGAGATCTGAGTATTACTACCTCGAATGACCATAGCAGTCAAATTGACTGCATGTTTTTTACAGGGGGTGTCATATTTCACTATTTGCTACATTTTCCCGCTCTTTCTCCTGCTCTATTGTCTGTTTGTTTTTTATGCTCTGTGAAGCTAAAACCTAGTTATAGCTTCACTCTAAACCCAAGAGAGACAAAAATGTCAAGTAGAAAGAAAATGTCTGTTATGGAGGCTTCAGCCTTGCTTCAGAGTCTTGATGAGGAAGAATCCGACAGAGGAGCAGGTTCAGAGAGTGATGTCTCTTAGTGTTTGGAAGAAGCTTCATCTAGCTCTGAGAGTGATTCAGAAATCATTTCAGAGATGCCCACTAGCAAAAAAAGACGACTGGAAACATCGAATTCCACACTTGCTGACATCCCATCTGCTAATTTTCAAGGTATGAGACCTACAGGAGGACTCCTTATTATCATCATTATTATTAGGCTATTGCTTGCTATAATGCATATTTCTGTAATGTAAGCCTGTGCTAGTTTTATGTGATCTTGTGAGCCTTTAGCCTGAGCCTTAGCCTTTATTTAGGTATTGCAGGGGGCCTCCAAATAATTTACAAAACAGCATGATTTTCTGATAGACAGCTTTTTGGTCTATCAAGTGTGCCATAAATTGGAAAAGGTCAATTAAATAAATAAAACACTGATTCATTATAGTTTTCATTTAGTGTCTTGATGTGTTTTTTACCTATTCCACCAATTTATTCTTAGATGTTTTTAATGATAATCCAAATTGTAATCAAATAATGTCCGAGCAGTCAAAATGACTGCTATGGTCATTCTAGTAGTTGCAGAATTCTGGTAGACCGAGTGTTAAAACTCACTTGTCATGAATGTTGAAATTAGCTAAAGAGACCAAAACTTTTGTTGTTGTTGCTGCTGTTTTGTTTTGTTTTTTTAACCAGGATGTGAAAATATTTATTTCATTCTTTTTTATTTATTTATTTATTTTTTTATCTAGTGATGCGGTACACTACGGAATAGGTGAAGACATGACGAACACAACATTATGTGGAAAACATGATATTGCGTGTATACACTTAGGATGGCAAAGACAGGAAAAAAACAATTAACAAACAACAACAACAAAAAACAAAAACAAGCAGGAACCAAGGGTGTACTGTCACATGCGATGTTGAGGGTGTTGAAAGGCTGTGTGTGTGTGTGTGTGTGTGTGTGAGAGAAAGAGAGAGAGTGGGTGCATGTGTGTGTGTGTGTCTGTGTAAATAGTAAGTGATTTGGAAGATAATGTGGTGGGGTGTTTACGTGTTTAAATGTTAAATCTAGGGAGAGAGTGTAGAAGGGAAACTAGAACATTTTGGCAGAAATTTTGAAGGGTGCCTGCCGCTGAGGGGCCAATAATGTATGTGAGGAGGAGGAGGGGCATAGCCACACTTTCACACAGGGCCACAAGGCACAAGGGCAAATTAATGGCCATTAATTACTTACTGGCATCTTTAAGTGGCCACAAGGGCCAATAAAGGACCCCCTCCACCCGAGGGGCCACAAGTGGACCATTGATTACTAACTGGAATAGGGTTGGGCATCGTTTGATTTTGAACGATTCCGGTTCCGATTCCAATTTCTCGTTTCGATTCCAGTTCCAAATGATTCTCGATTCCGATTCTTTTTAAGAGGCAGGGTCAAAAAGAGGTTGCATGGTTTAATGAGGGCGCAAACCAGAGTTCTTTTTGGATGAAATGTCTGAATTTCTCCATGATTTTTTTAATTATATGAACTTTACTATGATTTCTCACAGGGCTATTTTCAACCATTATATAATTATCAAACCTTTGTACTTGGATATAAATGTTATGAAGTTTCTTTCCACAGAAGTACACTTTCACAAAAGATCTTTCTTTTTGAAAACCTCATGAAAAAACATTTATAAATATCCTGTTGTTTATGTGTTAGAGAGTGTCTGATGCTGCCGGCACTTAAACATGTTACTGAGCTCCCACTGATGGGCTAACTTGGTGCAGAATTTCAAACAAACAAAAAAGAACAACTTGTAAAACCCAGTCCAGATTAGCAGCAGGTACAGGGGAAAATCAGAAACAGTTCTTGTTGAGGAAAATGATCATATCTGCCTTCTCAGGCAGTATGCGTGAGCGTTCTGGACAAATAGTGTCTCCTGCAGTGGGGAACACACATTTGCTGGGTGTAGATGAAGCTTTCTATTTGTTGCACCGATATCTTTCCTTTGGACGCTATGGTGAACAGAGTAGCACATCGCTGTGTCTGGTCAACTGCCTGGCTAACGTAAGCGATAACGTCAGGTCGTTTGTCTATGAAAAAGTACACAGACTAACGTTAGCTGGATATTTGAGTTGACCCACCATATTAGCAGTACAATTTGTTTGCTGCCTCAATTTTGGCATAAGACAGATGTAATTTATTGATTTACTTACCTAATTCTGACTGGTTAGAGGAGGGCCGGCGCAGCGTGTCAAAGACGGGGCACTCTGTTATTTCTACACCATTAATCCGGTGTTTCAACATGTTGGTCGTGCACCCTCCTTTGCACGATATAACTGTGTTGCAAATGTTGCACTGAGCCAACCGCTCATTTTTAATTGGCCACATGGGCCAATTAAGGCCCCCCTCCACCTGAGGGGCTACAATCGCCAATGATGGCAATATAAAGGGTCAGCAATTACTTGTGGACAAGTGGACCAGGCATCACTAACTGGCATCTTTGTATTGGAAAAGTCACGCACATGCATTAGCACACACTAAATGATTTTAGGCATAAAGTGTAGAAAATAAAATGAGAGGCACAAGTGTCCTTGAAGAGCTTAGCATTTTGACATTAAAATGGTTTCTGTAGCTTAAAGTAGGCAGAGGTAGCAGTTGACCAGAAAGTACACGAGAAATATTAGTAGTAGTATTAGCAGCATAATAGTAATAGCAGTTGTAGTTCTGGAATTAGAGAAGGTAGCAGTACTTCTATTACTGTACTTCTACAAGGAGCAGTACATGAGAAAGACAGAGAAACAGACAAAGACAAAGACAAAGACAAAGACACCTAAGAGGCCACAAGTGACAATTAAGGGCCCCCTCCACCTGAGGGGCCACAAGGGCCAATGCTGGTAATATAAAGGGTCAGTTAACCTTTAATGACTAGTGGACAAGTGGACCAAGCATCACTAACTGGCATCTTTGTATTGGAAAAGTCACGCACACACCAGGATGGCACACGTGTGTGTGTAAGTGCCCGTTGCCATGGTAATTAATGGCCCAGGTGCACCTCCTCTCCCCTCTCCTCTTAGGTCAGCTCAAAGGGGGCAGTTGAATTTTATGGAAATGTCCCAGTCAAACTCCATTTTACAGCCATACCTTTCACCAAATAGCCAAAATATTACAACAGGAAGCAAAAGGAGGTCGTAGCGAACGCAGAAATATCAAATTTGCCTGAAAAAATCTGCTACGTATCCCAAATACTTATGTAAGAAAAAGCTTGCGACAGCAAATTTCCAGAAATTTCTCATCTCAGTTTGTATTGGAGTAAATGGGGATTTTTTTGGGTCTCCCTTCCTATGGAGGAGCACTGAGCCAGCTGTGTTGGGTTGTTAGCTTTCAAACCTACTTTTCTCTGACCGCCACAAGTTTTCCTACGTTGTGATGTACAAATTGTGTATGAAGACCTTAAACTGTGGGCAGGAGAAGACTTTGTTTGAGAATTTTTTGTGAAAGAGCAGAGACAGAGATATCCAGAGTACTGGACCCCGTTTTATCAGATTCTGAGATTATTCTATATATTTTGGAGAGGAGTTTTGCTGAAGGTATGTTAATTAGTTCTGAGCTTGATGGCAGGGGATCGAGGTTGGTGGCTGTGATGTTAAGAGTCACTCGAATTGATGATTTAAGTTGTAGATTTTCCAGAAATTGATTGCTCCCGATGCTGTACTCCTGGACCAAGTGGGTGAACGGAACCAGTTTATTGTTCTCAAAGATGTGTTGTAAGTGTATCATCCCTTTTTCTGACCATGTGCAGAAGTGAAGTGGTTTCTTGTTCGTGAGGTAGTCAGTATTGTTCCAGATAGGGGTGAATCTAGAGGGTGCAGGGTCATTTATTCCCATGCCCGTTTCTCAGAATAACCGCAAAACACCATTGTAAGCGAGCATCAGGCTAGTGACTCCCCCCCTCTCTCCTCCCGCTGTTTGCAGTTTGAGTTCAGGTGAAGTGAGTTGCCAGCCTAGTTATGTTTGCAGCATTATTTCTGTACAATTCAAGTGAACATAAGAAAATAAAAGGCTTTCTGCTTTTTAAAAATGCAATTTTATCAGCTTTTTGCCTGAAATGTTTTGTTTTGTTTTTGTAAAAATGCACAAATTCAGATGTTGATAATAAAGGAATGGAAGAAGATAGAATAAAAGAGAGATGTTGGAATGAATGATTCTATGAGTTTAATTGTTTCTCGTAGTGATGAATGAGGATTTTGTTCTGTGAGATAGAATATGCTTGTGTGTGTGTGTGTGTGTGTGTGTGTGTGTGTGTGTGTGTGTGTGTGTGTGGGTGTGTGCATATGTGTGTTTGTGCATGCATGGCTGAGACCTAGAGGGGTAAGACATCAGGAGAGCATTTTATGGGGGGGAGTTAGAAGAGCCAGGTGGTTATGTTCTTGTCGCGGAATAACTGTCCATCAATGAAAAGTCGTCATCTGTTTTTGTATGGGGTGAAATTGCATGATTTCTTTTGGAAATTAGTCGTTGAGTCCATGGTCCATTCCTTTGAGCTACCTGCCATGACACTGAACCTGTTGTTTTTGTTTGAAGTGTTCAAATTTGGCGACGATTGGACGGGGTGGTCGTTGGTGGGGTTTCACTGATAAGTCTTTCACTGATTTTTCCGGGTATCTGTGGGATGTTCAGGAATGCCAGTGACGACAAGATTGTCCCTCATGTTGCGTGCTTGTAAGTCAATAGTTTCTTTCATTGTTTCATTGTCGGCGGTGACAGAGGTAAACTCTGTGGTGAGTGTGCTGATGGACTGTTGGAGTGATTTGTTTTACTGTGTGAGAATGTCAATCTGTTCTTGGCTAAATTCCAGGCTTTGACATGGAACCTGGAATTCCCTGTGCAGCACCTCGATTAGAGCTATTCTGTTGTCAAGACTGGTGAGCTTCTGTTCCATGGATATAAGAATGTGGCTAACCTCTGTGCCATATGGTGGTTTTGGGGATTGGGATGGTGGTATACCTGAGTTGGAGCCGAAAGCAGGTCGGGATCTTTTTTTATCTTGGTTTGGAGAGGATGTGGATCTGCCGGATGGTGGTGCATTGTTCCTGTTCAATGTGCAAAATCTGTGGAAACACTCATCGATGTAGTCTTTGAGGTGATCCGGGTCATTTGGTGTTATAATTCTAGTACCAGAAGGAATGAAGGAGTAGATGTAGGGATATAGAATAGAAAAGTTTCGTATCTAAGGAAAAGTTTGTTTTGGTTAGTCTAGCAGCTGGGGGCTGCCATCTTGGTTCTCGCACTGTCTCCTGAGAGTTGCAGTCACAGCGGCATCAGTGGTCTTCCACCTACCTGTCCTTCTGCTTTAAAGCTGGGCATTTTAACACTGATCTATAGAGACTGACCCTGTTTTGCAGCCAGCCTCAATTGGATATTAGAGGAACGGCAGTTTTTGGGACTTAAGCGTTGGTTTCATAGTAAATTTCTGACACAGAAAATAGGTGAGAGCACAGAGGCAGTGCAACCAGAAAAGAAAGCAAAATGTATCTCAACCTGTTTTTTCTTCTGTTAACATGTACACACAATGTGAAATATCTAGGTTACAACAATGATGGAGATCAAGTCCATGTGTCATACGATAAGTGAATAATGTAAATATTGTGATAGGCCTAGCTAAAGCCTAATGGCAGTGGATTTTTCTCACCAAGGCAGCCTGTGGAGCCTGTAGAGCACTCTGGATTTTCTCAGCACCAAGAAGGTCTTGTGGAGTCCTCATAAAACTGGGCCCTGGGACAGCAGGTACTCTGGGAGATGAGTTGTGTACATGAACCATGTATTTTCAATAATCCACTAAACTGACTTGTGTGGTAGTCAACTGATGGTGGGAGCTGGACCACCTGCTGGAACCTGCAGCTGAACCAGAAACCCATGAACAGTGACACCTTGTTCTATTTGAGGACTTGGTGACACATATTTTACAGCTGTGCACCGCAGCGAACAACTCCGGCTGTGTTCATTTTGCTTCAGTGAGCATGGAGGCCTGGCCCTGCTGTCCCCGGGCAGCGCTGCACAGAGCCAACAGACTGTCAGCCATCAGCTGGATGCCTAATCTTCTTTCACATGCAAAGACAAGAGGACACAGTCTGTTTCAAAGTGAATGCCCTCCACTTGCCCATAAGCAGGCCTGTTGTGAGAGTAATCAACTGAATTTTTAATGAACACAACAACCTCCCAGGGATGTGTGGACATTAGTGCTCTGTAAAATGTCTGAGCAAAGCAAAGCTGCGGCGTCAGAATGAACAGGCATTTGTTTACTTGTTGAGAAGCGATGTGGCAGTGCTAATAGATGACAAGCCTGCCACAGTTCAATGGCTTGAGATGGTTCTGTCAACACACCCGGAAGCAGCCTCCAGGGTCACAGCTTCTCCCACACAAACTGTTGTGTTATCGTCCCTCCCTGCCAATTTATCAGCTCTGTTTGAGAAGTCCAAGCAAAACCTAAACCACTGATGAGCTGTGCCTGTGTCAGAGGCAATATGCTTGCTACACATCATCTACCTTTCTGTGTTTTTTTTTCTTTTAATTGTTGGTTGTGTGTTACAAGGTAGAACATGCTGATGGACTCAGATCTTATAATTTGCTCTCTGACAAGATAGATGAATGGTAGAATTAGACTTTAAGGCCATTCTTGACCTTAGAAAAACTAGTTTGACAACTTAATTCAGTCTCCACTTACTAGCCTTGCAGGGCGATTAAAGTGCATCTCAGTCTCCTGTTATCACCTGCTCCCCATTTTTGGTTCTTTGCTCAAAAATGGTCTTTATTTAAATATAGAGTAGATCTCAGCAACCACAAGGCCCATGGCACACCATGAAAACTATAACAAAAATAAAAAGACAGAAAGGTTTGAAAACATACATTTTCCATCTAGTGTCCATCATCAAGTATACCAATTTAGATGACAAAATGTGCTGAAATAAAACAAAACATCCACAAAATGCACCACCAATGTCCATGTAAAGCACATAATATACAATACATAATATGAAACAAAATAAGGAACAATGGTAAGCCTCCAGGACCACATGTAGAATATCGTTTCTCTGGAGTCATGCTTTCATTGTCAGCAGCCATGTTGCTCTTACCAGCAATGCTATTGACCTATGACCTCTCAACATAACATTGCATTTCCCATAATGCCGTCAACTACACTGGGGTGGTGTTACTCTATGCATTAAGTTGAGAACTTACATTACAAGCAATACATTTTTAAACCAACATCTTTTAAAGTACTGCTGAAACACATTTTTATCATAACTTTTAGCTCTTTTTAAAACTTTATTTATTACATTTTTCATTGACTTTTAACAACTTTATGAACTTAAAATGGTCTTTTTGAAAGTTACAAAACATAATAAATGGGAGGTGAATTTGAGAGCCCTAAGCATTAGTTTATATGTTACTGGACCAGATTAAATAAAGAAACAAGACAGAATGAATGGCCTTGTCCTCACCTGCAAAAACATCACAGTTTTAAAGTGTATATCCCTTTGAAATAATAAAGCATTTTTCCCCAAACTATAGGAAACCAAAAAAACACTATCTGCACAGTCCCCTGTGCAGATATAGAAATGAAGCAGGACACATTGAGAGAGCATTATAGAGAGAAATTCTTAGGCGAGATCTTGAAATTGGTACTTTTTGTTTCATTTGTGCACCCCATTTGGCCATATAACAGTTGTATTTTGTTGTCACTTGGATGTCATTAGAAGTAATGAACCCATCTAATAACAACAGTTTTGGGCTTTATTTTGAAAAATCAATCAATCAGACTATATATGTTTTCACTCATGTATAACCAAAATAAATTCGCTGAGTGAGCCTTTAATGGGGTCAGTAGGCCACAATACGTTGACACATATCTTTGGGTGTAACTGACTCATTCAATCAGCAGATAGAGACATAGAGCATGGGAAAATAACTTGGTAAAAACAAAGCCTTTCTCAGTAAATTTCCATGATGTCACAGCCCCCATGCTTTCTCCTTCTAGCCATTTGAACCATAGACTTTGAGAATACCTAAACAGCGGACCAAAGACCGCGCCAACTTATTCCCATGGAGATGCTTGACTCGCGCATACACCTAAAAAGTTTTCTAGCTTCTGGGTTTACATCTGCAGTATGCAATCCACCGACTATGCGCAGCAGTGTTCCTCCTGCTGATCCCGCCTACAAGTTCCAGCTCACTTCATAAACTTTACATTGTGATGACGTCATGGATTTTTAACTCCCCTTTCTCGGTTCAGGGGGAAAGTTTTGTAAATATAAAACCGCCATGATTAAAAAATTCATAACAGAAAGATTCACAATTGACATTGTTTGCAGTTAGAGGTATCCTGTTAACAGTTTTACAGTTTGTTTGTTTTTTTCTGCTGCACTAAGGAAAAAATGCTGCAAGGTGGAGTGTTTTCCTGGAGGCCTCATTTAAACCCAATGAAACCTGTAGACTCCATGTTTTCTGACTGGCATGGACTGATATGAGGCAGAGAAGTGAGGATCACTCATATAAAGCAGTTTTATGTGATCAGACACAAGTTTTGACCACAAAACAGCACAGGCAAGACTTTATCTGTTGTTGAAAATGTAGGAAGTGGAGTTAGTGTTTGTTGAGCGCGTGTAGTTGCAACAGCCAGTAGCTCATCAAAATCTTGCTACTTGTTTTGCTATATTTTTCTATTTTTTTTACTCCATGGCCCCTTCTGCTGAAGCACAACTTTTATACGATAGAGAAGCACTTTTCAACATCTGGAAAAGTTGTGTGGTTGTTTGGACTGAATGCAACAAACCAAGAAAGGATCCCTACCAACAGCATTATGCCGAGAGGCCAGTAAGACCAGAGGGGAGAAACGAAACCGACAGCGCAGGACAAAGAGAAGGAGGAGAGCCGGCATCAGGGCGAGGCTGACCGGACTTGGACTGAGAGCGCTTCCTCTACCAAGCCTTCTTCAGGCTAATGTCCGGTCGCAGGAGAATAAAGTGGGTAAGATGTGATTGAAGCTCACTCAGCAACAGGAGATCAGAGATCACTACTTGCACATATCTTCACACAGACATGGTTATCCTCTATCATCCCGGATTAAGCTGTTGCACTGGATGGGCGGACCTTTTTCAGAGCCGACAGGACATAAGACTCTGATGCAAATTCAGAAAATGCACTGCAGGAATCGAATGATGCCATCAGCAGCAACTTGCCCAAGCAACTGGATGGAATTTTCGTAGCAGCTGGTGATTTTAATCAACTCATCCTTCAACTCCAAAGATGGTTTGAAAGCTTAAACTTCGTAGACATATGGAGGGTCTCACATCCAACTGAAAGAGATTATTCCTTTTACTCTCCTGTCCACAATTCCTATTCCCACATTGATCACCTTCTGACTCCAAAATGATATCAGTAGCTGATAGAATTGTCTACCACCCCATCTTAATATCAGACCATGCCCCACTATCCATGTTGCTGAAGATAGGTAAACAATCACTCAAGAACAATCAATGGCGGCTGGACGCAATGCTATTAAAGGATAGTGAATTGAAAAATTACCTAGACAAACACATTTCCCAGTTTATTTCGGAGAATGACACTGGAGATGTTAACGACTCAACCTTATGGGAATCTCCTAAGGTAGTTATCAGGGGTCATGTAATAAAATGGTCATAATAATAAAAATGGTCATGCTTCCCAAAAACCATTACATTCATCAATGCCTACCCATCTATAAACTCTTATACTACTTCAAGAAATTGGATTCCATAATCTCCTCATTTATTTGGAACAATAAAGGAGCTAGAATTTTAAAAAAGCATCTATGTAAGGATAAATTGAAGGGCTGCTTTGGCTTGCCCCGCTTTCAATTTTACTTCTGGGCTGCAAACTTGAGAGTTATATCCCTGTGGTGTAAGAAACAAACAATCATCAGTCTCCAGCGCAACAACCACAACCATTAGATTTAAAAGGCGGCCTGTAGAAGCACATCTCTTCCTGCGCTTTTAAACAACCATGTCAAAGTAAAGATTCCACCATACATAACCAGCCCTGTTATTTTAATCTCTTTAAGAACATGGAGACAAATTCAGTTTTATCTGAATTTGCCCAAAGTCTACCTGGATAGTCCTATCTACAATAGCAATGCCTTCCCTTCAGGTTTAGCAGATCCTATTTTTTTCTGTTTGGAAAGATAGAGGCATGACTACAATTTGAAACATATATATTGCAGGTAAAATTGCAACCTTCTAACAATTGCAACAATCCTACAGTCTACCATCATCACAGTTTAAGTTTGAGTCCTTAAATAGGACTTACAATATGACTTACAAAACTATGAAAATATGCTGGAACATAGTACACTGGACAGCCTTATTTCTATATTCATCCTTGCATGCTCTGATGCTAGATTTAGGAATGCTTAAGGAAGAAGAGCTGGGAAAGGAAATCACTGAAGATACATGGAAGGCTGTCCTTATTAAGATATATAACAGTTCCATAAATGCCAGACATCGACTTATACAATTCAAAATAGTACACAGACTTCACTACATGAAATCAAGTCTCCACACTTTATATCTGAATGTCTCCCCCTTATGTGATAAGTGCAAACAGGACACAGGTTCACTTGTGCACCAGCTGTGGCTCTGCCCTAAGCTCCATTCCTTCTGGTCTCTCATATTTGATTTTATATCAAAGGCTTATAGAAAAATGCCAGACCCCTTCCTTGCAATATTTGGATCACCTGTGAACACTATCGTAGATAATTACATTGTTCAGGCCATCTCACTCTGCACACTGCTAGCAAAATGCCTCATTTTATAACAATGGAAATCTGAATCAGTCCTACATGCCACCAATGGCTGACAGAGGTTGGAAATGTGATTCATATAGAAAGTGTAACGGGTGGTTTTAGGACCCAGATGCAGTACACCAAAACGCTCGTTCAGTTGGTAATAACTTTTATTAAAACCAACACAAGTAAAGCTCAGCTTACAGGCAGAGAGTTCGTTCTTCGGGCAGGCAGCCCTAGCAATGTCTCTGGGTCTCCCACGAAGCGAAGAAACGAAGCTTGTACCCACTGTGGCTGGCGAGGAGGAAACCCCGTAGCTCCACGAGCCATCGACACATGCTGGAACGCCGACGGGGATCGAGCAGAGGAATGGTCAGGAGCAGGCAGGAGTTCGGAAACCAGGAAGTCCGTCCGCGGAGGTAACAGCACCGACAGGGATCAGGCAGAAGAAGCGTCGAAGCCGAGCGAAGGAGTCTTTACCAGGAGAGCCGTCAGATTTCCGGAACGCCGAAACTGAACACGTGGTCCTCAGGGCCGTATCCCTCCCAGTCCACCAGGTACTGCAGACCCCTACCCCGTCGACGGGAGCGAAGCAAGCGACGCACCGTGTAAGCCGGAGCCCCATCAATAAGACAGGGAGGCGGCGGTGGTCGAGAGGCGGGCTGCAGTGGGCACTCCCTGGCCGGCTTGACCTTGGAGACGTGGAATGTGGGATGGATGCGCATGGAGCGAGGCAGTTTAAGGCGAACCGCCACCGGGTTGACGACCTTCTCAACAGGAAATGGACCAACAAACTTGGGGGCCAGCTTGCGGGACTCCACCCTCAGGGGAAGATCCCTTGTGGACAGCCAGACCTTCTGTCCCACCCGGTAAGGAGGAGCCTGGGAGCGGCGACGGTTGGCTGCAGAGGTGTAGCGAGCGGCGGTCCGCAGGAGTGCAGACCGAGCTCGGGACCAGGTGCGTTTACAATGGCGGATGAAAGTCTCTACTGACAGGTAAGCAGTCTCTTTTTCCTGGTCAGGAAACAAGGGAGGCTGGAAGCCGAAATGGTGAGAGCCCGGTGGCAGAACTGACCAGGGTGTTGTGTGTGTATTCCACCCACAGAAGCTGTGACGACCAGGAGGCGGGCTGGTTGGAGGCCATACACCGTAGCGCTGTCTCCATCTCTTGGTTCAGCCGCTCCGACTGACCGTTAGACTGTGGGTGGTACCCTGAAGATAGACTGGTGGATGCCCCCAGGAGCCGACAGAATTCTTTCCAGAATGCCGAAGTAAACTGGGGACCCCGATCGGAAACCACATCCGTCGGGAAGCCGTGCAGTCGGAAAACATGCAGGAGCAATAGTTCAGCGGTTTCCTTGGCAGAGGGTAGCTTGGGTAACGGCACAAAGTGCGCCATCTTGCTGAACCGGTCTACCACTGTCAGGATGGCTGTGTTCCTTCTGACAGTGGCAGACCGGTAACAAAGTCCAGAGATATGTGAGACCAGGGACGATGAGGTACAGGAAGTGGGTGCAGGAAGCCGGCAGGAGCTTGGCGGGAGGTCTTGCTCTGATTGCAAACTGGGCAGGCATTAACAAAGTTCTTGGTGTCCTCGTCTAGGGTGGCCCACCAAAACCGCCTTTGCAGGACCTCCTTAGTGCGGGAAACTCCTGGATGACAGGTCAGACGGGAAGCATGGGCCCACTGCAGAACCTCGGACCTGAAGTCTTGGGGAACGAACAGACGATCCTGAGGGCATGAACTGGGGCCCGGCTGGTCCTCCAACGCAGACTTTATCCGCTCCTCTATCTCCCAGGTGAGAGCTGCCAGGAGATGAGAGGTGGGAAGAATGTTGTCAGGATGAGACGAGTCCCCCTCCTCCTCCAGGAACTGTCGGGACAGTGCGTCGGGCTTGACGTTACGGGAGCCGGGGAGATAGGAGAGGGTAAATGAGAAACGAGTGAAGAACAGGGCCCAACGAGCCTGGCGAGAATTCAGTCTTTTGGCGGATCTTATGTACTCCAGGTTTTTGTGATCCGTCCACACCAAGAAGGGAACAGTGGTGCCCTCCAGCCAATGGCGCCACTCTTCCAACGCCAGTTTGACCGCTAGTAACTCGCGGTTGCCAATGTCATAGTTCCTCTCTGCAGGGGATAGGCGTCGGGAGAAAAAGGCGCAGGGGTGCAGCTTTTCGTCCTCCGCCAAGCGTTGAGAGAGGACGGCCCCTACTCCCACATCCGAGGCGTCGACCTCCACCACAAACTGTCTCTCGGGGTCGGGAATGAGGAGAATGGGTGCCGAACTGAAGCGTCTCTTTAGGTCTTGGAAGGCCTCGTTAGCAGCTGGGGACCATCGAAATGGCACTTTGGACGAGGTGAGAGCAGAGAGAGGAGCCGCCATCGTGCTGTAACCACGAATAAACCTGCAGTAGAAATTAGCGAACCCCAGGAATCGCTGCAGCTGCTTGCGGGAGTCGGGAACGGGCCAGAAGGAAACAGCGGAGACCTTGGCAGGATCCATTTCCATTCGGTTGTGTCCGATGATGTAGCCAAGGAAGGAAACAGAACTGGCGTGGAATTCGCACTTCTCTGCCTTAACAAACAGGGAATTCTTTAAGAGGAGCTGTAGGACCGTCTGGACATGGTGGATGTGCTCCTCTTTGGAACGAGAGAAGATCAGGATGTCGTTGAGGTAGACGAAGACGTATTTATTCAGCAGGTCCCTGAGAACGTCGTTGATTAGGGCTTGGAAGACAGCTGGGGCGTTAGTGAGTCCGAACGGCATCACCAAATACTCGTAGTGACCCGTGGGAGTATTGAAGGCCGTTTTCCATTCGTCTCCTTCTCGGATTCGAACCAGATGGTAGGCGTTGCGTAGATCCAGCTTGGTGAAGATCGTGGCATCTTGCAGCAGTTCAAAAGCCGAGGCGATGAGAGGAAGAGGATAACGATTCTTAATGGTGATCTCGTTCAGGCCCCGGTAGTCGATGCAGGGTCG
Source organism: Plectropomus leopardus (assembly GCF_026936395.1). Classification (NCBI taxonomy): domain Eukaryota; kingdom Metazoa; phylum Chordata; class Actinopteri; order Perciformes; family Serranidae; genus Plectropomus; species Plectropomus leopardus. The sequence goes on from NC_142180.1 coordinate 1,008,660, forward strand.
AAGAGAACCATCTTTCTTTCCCAGGAAGAAGAATCCGGCCTCTGCAGGAGATGAGGAGGGTCGGATGATTCCGGTGGCCAACGAGTCTTTAATATAAGTTTCCATAGCCTCTCTTTCTGGTGCAGACAGGGAGTAGAGACGACCCTTGGGAGGAACCGAGCCGGGCAAGAGGTTGATGGCGCAGTCATAGGCTCGGTGCGGAGGCAGAGAGGTGACCCTGGCTTTATTGAACACCTTGCTGTAGTCGAAATATTCTGCCGGTACCATGGACAGGTCTGGAACGGGGCCGGAATTGGTGGATGGCGTGGGAGAAGCTGGTCGTTGAAGACAGACCTGTTGACAGGAAGGAGCCCAAGACAGAATTGAACCCGTGGACCAGTCTATATGCGGGTTGTGACGGCGAAGCCAAGGGTACCTGAGGATCAATGGCAGTCTCGGTGAGTCCAGAATGTGGAATTGGATAGTCTCATGATGACTCCCAGCCAGTAACATGGGAACTGGAGCCGTCTGGTGAGTCACCGTTCCTAGGAGATGACCATCTAAGGCGCTGGCCGGCAGAGGACGAGGAAGAGGGACCTGCTTCATTCCCAGCTGGCGAGCGAGCTTCTTGTCCATCAGATTGACGTCGGCCCCAGAGTCGAGGGTGTGGGAACCCTCTCTAAGCTGGAGCTGGACATGGAATAGAGGGCGAGGACTGGGGACAGAGTTCTGAAAATGGCTCAGCAGTATGCCCCCCTCTACTGTTGAGCCCGCCCTTTTACTGGACATCGGGAAACGAAGTGGCTGGCCTGTCCACAGTAGAGACAAAGGTTTCCCCGTTGTCATCTCTCCCGTTCCTCTGTGGTTAGCCGGGTGTGTCCCACCTGCATGGGTTCCGCTCCTCCCATAACTGGGTCTGAAGGAGGACTGACGAGTGCAGGAGAACCATGCTGGACATTCTGGCCCCGACGAGCACCTCCCTCCCGGATCTGCTCTCTTCTCCTCGCCTGGATTCGTCGGTCTAATCGTGTGGTGAGTTCGATTAGACCGTCTAGAGAGGAAGGGAGATCGAATGAGACCAGTTCATCTTTAATATATGGAGCTAGGCCATTGAGGAAGGCGTCACATTGGGCTGCCGAGTTCCAGTCACTCTGTCGAGCCTTCGTCCTGTACTCGATGGCAAAATCGGCCACCGTCCGGTTGCCCTGCCGCTGACTCAGGAGTCCCCTGGTGGCGTCGGGACCCACAGGAACCGGACCAAAAACCTTGCGAAGCTCCTCAGCGAAAGCAGAAAAAGACACACAAGCCGGCGTGCCTCTCTCCCACTCCGCTGTTCCCCATAGGCGTGCTCGACCAGTGAGATGGTTGATGGTGAAGGCGACTTTTGCTGCCTCTGTGGCGAACGTGAGCGGTTGCAGTGCGAACAGGATTGAACAGTTAGTCAGGAATGGATTGCAACCCTCTGGATCCCCGGCGTATCGTTCCGGCGTCCCTACCCGGGGTTCGTGAGCGATGCTTAGGGGTGGCGCAGGAACGGGAGCAGACTGGACCGGACTTGGAGCAGGAGCGGCGTGCTGAGTCAACGAAGTCGCCATCTGTTGAACCTGATTAGCCAGCAGAGTTAGCGCCCGTTCTAGCGCCGAGGCGGACTGGCGAGCCTCCGCCGCGTTGGAGGTTAGTTGAGCCTCATGTTGCTGCAGCATTCCCTCAACACGGGCTAGGCGGGACTGGAGAGCGCTGGAGTCTGCTGGGTCCATGTTTGGCCAGATTGTACTGTAACGGGTGGTTTTAGGACCCAGATGCAGTACACCAAAACGCTCGTTCAGTTGGTAATAACTTTTATTAAAACCAACACAAGTAAAGCTCAGCTTACAGGCAGAGAGTTCGTTCTTCGGGCAGGCAGCCCTAGCAATGTCTCTGGGTCTCCCACGAAGCGAAGAAACGAAGCTTGTACCCACTGTGGCTGGCGAGGAGGAAACCCCGTAGCTCCACGAGCCGTCGACACGTGCTGGAACGCTGACGGGGATCGAGCAGAGGAATGGTCAGGAGCAGGCAGGAGTTAGGTAACCAGGAAGTCCGTCCGCGGAGGTAACAGCACCGACAGGGATCAGGCAGAAGAAGCGTCGAAGCCGAGCGAAGGAGTCTTTACCAGGAGAGCCGTCAGATTTCCAGAACGCCGAAACTGAACACGTGGTCGAGGACAAAAGGCAGGTAGGTTCACGGGGAGTCAGGCGAGGAGAGCAGGTCAGGAACAGGCAGAGTCGGCAACGGGAGAGCTGGTAGGAAAACGCTGGAAAGACATGCATAGTGCAGAGGAACAATCTGGCAAGGAGTGAGTGAGCTGGAGTGTCTTATATACTGCGCTGATTGGTGATGAGCTGCAGCTGAGGGGAGAGCAGGCTGCAGCAGTGGGCGTGGCTAGCAGGTGGAGCAGAGCAGAGGGAGGGTGAGTGAAAAACTACCGGCAGCAGGTGAGGAGGAGACACAGCAGGTCCATGACAGAAAGCCTCCAATATAACCTTGCCAGCAAGGAAAATGTTTTCCTGAAAATCCTGAAACTGCTGTTTGATGAATGGTCACCAACCCAACAAAAGTGAAGTAACTTGTACACCTTATGTGCTTGAGAAGATAAGATCCCAATCTTTATTTATCAAATTCATTTAATTTTGGGATCACTGTGGTTGCCACTCCTTGTTGTTTTGTTTTGCCTTTTGTTATTATTATTACTGTTATTTTTCTTATTGTTTTTTCCCTTTTTCTTCTTTCCTTCAGTTAACAATGACTATTTTCAATTTGCAAATTATTTAATTTCCTTTTATTGTTTGCCACTTACTTCACTTTAATTGCAGCTGTCTTTCAGTCCTGATGTTATCAGGTATGTTATCTTATATCGACACTAACTCTTATTGCCGCTCTTTGGTTTATAGAGTGCTGCCATTGCAAAGTGTACACTACCTGTCCTAAAAAACCCCAATAAAAAATAAATTAAAAAGAAAAAAAAAAGAAATGGAAGAATCCTCAGGAAAAGGAACTGAGGAGAGTTCCATCTCTCTGAACAGACAGACAGAACAGAAAAATCGTGTGTAAGAATAGACAAACGTAAAATCGCAGTGTTGAAAACCAGCATGACAAAATTAAAGACAGATTGTAAACATATTAAGAATGGATCCAGAATGATGGTGAGATACTTGGGGTGTTACTAAACACACCTCACATGACCTCCTCTCCTCCGTGGAGACCTGGAAGAGGATGGACTACACAAACACACACGAGCCAAGCTCAAGCACAGCATTCACACAGGAAGGAGAGAATAAACAGTTAGAGGGAGACACTGAAGCTCCTGAAGGAAAAGCACTTGTGAATAATAAAATGAATGATTTCAGTTTCAGGGTAAACGATAAATGGACTGCACTTGTATAGCACTTTTCTAGTCTTTTTGACCACTCAAAGCGCTTTCACACATTATGTCACATTCAGCCATTCACACATACATTCACACACTGGTGGCTAAGGCTACTGTACAAGGTGCCACCTGCTGCTCAGTAACCATTCACACACACTCACACTCTAATGACACAGCCTCAGGAGCAATTTGGAGTTCAGTATCTTGCCCAACGTTGACATGCTGAATGGAGGAGCCGGGGATCGAACACTGACCTTCCAATTAAAGGACAACCCGCTCTACCTCTGAACCTCCACCCTTGCATTGTTTATGCTGGCTCACTGTTACTTTTAAGGCTTACTGAGACACTTGAATACAACAGAAAAAACAGTTAATGTTTTTAATAACAGCTCAAAATGTCTTCTGTGATAAAGGCTTTTTGTTGATTGGAGAATTGATTCCCAGTCTGTTAAAGATGGTCTTCTGGAATCCACTGACACCTGGCTTAGTACTACTGTATGGAATCAGCCAGTTTATTCCAGCACCCTTTTAACTCTGCACCTTTGCATTGCTGACAGCCTGTTTCCTCATCAATATATTTAAATCCAGCCCTTTTGTTTATGCTCCCATTTTTACTGGTTAAGTTGAAAAACTTTTAACTTCTTTTATGCAAACAAAAACACAAAAGACATTTCTCTCAAACTTAAAAACGATGTTGGGCACTTTTCTTTTTTCCAAAATAATCCAGCCACCTGACAGGTGTGACATATTAAGATGCTGATTAAACAGCATCATTAGTACACAGGTGTGCCTTGGGATGGTCACAATAAAAGGACACTCTGCTGTGTGCAGTTTGATCACACAACACAATGCCACAGATGTCACTCCCTCAAAACTCATAACATCTGTAGCGTTGTGTTGTGTGATCAGACTTAAGTCCGCATCCTGATATGCCACACCTCAGGGGGATGGTTCGTCTTGGAAAAGTGATCACTAACATGGATTTTAACTAATTTACAATCAATATTTGTGAGAAATAAGTATTTTTGTGTGCATAAAAAATTTCACCCAGACAACTCTCTCTCAGCAGTTTGTGTAGCAGTTCAGGCTGTTACACAAACTGCTGATATATCAACTTGAACTGGAGTTGGCACAGAGGAAAGCTAATGGAGTACACAGTGCATTGGGAAAAGGGCTCATCTCTGAAAAGCATGTCTAGTGAATCTGGTTTTCTGCCCAGTAGATTTGAAAATATTTCTTTTGCACTGCGGGATATTTTTTTCTGATGGCGGTACTAGAAGAAGAAATGTCCATCTATTTGTCTAACAAGTAGTTGTAATAAATGTCTTTCTTGAGAGCAAAATTAAATTAACCTTGTGTTTCTTGCCAACAGAATAAAATAATTTCTGAGGGTTAGTAAAATGTTTTTAATACACATTTGGATTTGTAACCTTAACTATAGAGTGCTATAAATCCATAGTGTTGTTCATGTCTGTAATAAAATTTCATACACATTGTGCTGTGAGTCAAAGATGCTTTCATGCCATCTGTCAGTGGAAGTAGCTTGAGAAATGCTCTAATATGTCTAATATTAGCTGCTTCTCCCAGTGTACATCCCTTCAGTGGCTGCATCCTGGGGGAGACCATCTGGTGGCTTGTTTGTACAATGGGGGGGAGGGGGGGTGCAACACTCTACCTCTGTAGGACACTGTATACACACACATGATAGTATATTCATTCTACATGGACATTTTTAAATTGTCTCCTAACAAGCCCTTTCTTACTGAGCTTTTTGAGAAAAACCAAAAGTATTCTGTTTTTGTCTGCACAGAGGAGAAAATATATAAGGTACAAGGTACAAGGTAGATTTATTGTAATTTTTTCCTAAACGTGATTTAAAAAGAAATTAAATTAAAGTTGATCCTAAATCCTGATACATCTTTTTGGCGTCAAAGGAGGAGTTCAGGAGTCTCACAGCCTGGGGAAAGAAGCCACTCTGTAGTCTGGTGGTTCTGCAGTGGATACTTCTGTATCTTTTTCCAGATGGCAGCAGGGTGAACAGACTGTGGCTGGGGTGGCTGCTGTCTTTCAGTATTCTTTGAGCTCTGTGCAGACACCTCACTTTACCGAGGTCACTGATGCTCTGAAGATTGGAACCAGTGATGATCTGGACAGTTTTAATTACCTGCTGTAGAGCCTTCCTGTCTTGGCTCGTGCACGAACCATGCCAGTTCATGTTGTTTCCAGTCAGTGTGCTTCTATTGCTCCTCTATAGAAGTTAACCAGGATCTTGCTCGGGAATTTAGCCTTCCTAAGTTTCCGTAGGAAGTAGAGCCTTTTTTGTGCTTTTTTAACCTGGGTGGTGATGTGTGATGACCAAGATAAGTTCTCAGTGATAGTGATTCCAAGGAACCTATAGCTGTTCACCTGCTCCACCTCAGCTCCACTGATGTAGACAGGGGTGTGTGTCTTTGCGTTTTTCTTTCTAAAATCAACAATCAGCTCCTTGGTTTTACTGACATTGAGCAGTAGGTTGTTCTCTGTTCACCACTCAGCAAGATTGTAGATTTCCTCCCAGCATGAACTCTCATAGCTGTTTGTAATACGACCGATGATGGTGGTGTCGTCCGCATACTTCACAATAGAGTTTTCTTTATGTCTGGGAGTGCAGTCATGGGTGTACAGTGTGAACAGGAGGGGGCTGAGCACACAGCCCTGGGGGGCTCCGGTGTTGATCACTGATGTTGAGGAGGTGAGACTGCTGATTGGAACTCTCTGGGGTCTGCATGTAAAAAAGTCCAGTATCCAGTTGCAGAGTGTTGTACTGAAGCCCAAAGTGTTTTCCAAGTTTTCCAATCAGCTTCATGGGAGAGACTGTGTTGAATGCTGAGCTGAAGTCAACAAAAAGCATGCTGATATAGCTCCAGGTGAGTGAAGACCAGTAGATATGGTGTTCTCTGTGGATCTGTTGATTCTGAAAGCATACTGGTGAGGGTCCAGGCTAGCAGGGATATTGTCTTTGATGTGCTGGAGAACCAGTTTCTCTAAGCACCCCATCAGGATGGGGGTAAGAAGCACAGGGCGGTAGCCATTAAGACTAAGCACCTAAGCAGACTTTTTGGGTACAGGAACGATGATGGCTGGGGGAAGCAGGTTCTTGTGAGAGCTAGATGTTAAAAATGTCAGTTACAACATTAACATTTGCTCCTGAACACTCAGCATTGAGTTATATGGGGAGATTGTTACAAAACATCCCATTTTGTGCTCAACAGTCCCATCAGGCTATTTATATTTATTAATTTATTTTTAAGTGTCAGAAAGGAAATCATGCTGACCTTGACACCCTGGCAATGGACGGGATGAAAGTGCAGCAAAATCTCATCTTTCCACAAGCAAAAACTTATGACTCGAAGGTATTATTGGAAGGTATTATTATTACTTAATTATTTCTAAAAATAGGAATTGAAAAAAAGGCATCAGGTGACTTCTATTGTAAAATAGATAAATAAAATATAAATATATAATAAAATTATAATATAAAATATAAATAAAATATATAAAATATTTCATTATTCATTTGTCTGTATTAATGTAAGAAATACATATTTGCTCTATTACCTTTTTATATCTATGCCCTGTTTTTTTGCCCAGAAAAACAGACTTATAATTGTGTTTCTCATTTTACTTATAGCATCAGTTTAGTAACTGAGTTTTGCCAATATAGGTAACTTTTGTCTCAGAACTGACATTGTTGCAGTATCAACTGTTTTTCTCATAACTAAGATGCATCTCTGAAACCTTCCACTCTTTTCTCAAAACTGTGAACACAAAATCCAGTTTTAAAACTACATTCACAAAACCTCTGACTCCTCTGGCAAAATCAAACAGTCACATAAAAACAGCTTTCTCTGTGTCAAAATTAAACAATGTTTTCAGATAAATACCTCAGCAGTCAAAATAAAAACAGCACTGGACAGTCAGTACATACAAGTTCAAAATACAGCACACAGTGTTCAGGGATGTAGCTTCAGAAACTCCACAAAAAAAGACATTAATATTTTCAAGACAATAAACACATTTTATGTTTTCCAAACAAAATATTCACAATTCAGTAATTCAGTAATTTGAGTTGAGATATTGTACAATGCAAATATGATTTTTTTGAACTGGGCCTAACCCCCCTAACCCTAACATCGCTGCAGCAAAGCTGCCTGCTGTTGCAAAGCTGCCTGCTGTTGCAACAACTTTATTTTCACAATTAAAAGCACATATTTAACTCTTCCAGCTGTGCAGCCACTGAATTGTCAACAATATGGTCCTGCAAATGTTTCACAATAAAAAGCCAAAAACTGAAGGGATTCTGTCAACAGAAACATTGTCAGAGGTCTTTTATTTTCAAACAGAAACGGGAATGGTTAAGTTAAACAGATATAATTGTATTTTCTCATCTCTGTGATGGATAGCCAAGACATTGAAACTGCAGTACAAAGTGGTTTAGAGTAAATTCAATTATAACAAGACCAGTCATTATTTCTCTGAAAACAACACGTCATGCAGAAAAAATCATCAGGACGCTGTTTCTTTAGAACTGCTGCGTGCCTGAGCAGCGCTGCTCACGCAGTCAGTGTGGCTGCTCTAACCTTGTAACATGTGCCAAAAAAACAAAAACAAAAAAACAATCTTAAGTTCGGAAAAAAAGAAACATGAATCCAAAAGGTGGATGGTTGTCTTTCTCTGTTCAATAAGGACAATGTGTGTACAAATATTACCTTTCCTTGACATCTCATGAGTGTATTGTGTAGACTAAAAAATGGTAAGAGACCAGCAAGAATTATTTTGGCCTGAAGGAGAGTGACAGCTTTAATTAATAGAAAATTCACATTAGTGCTTTTTACTTGTAGGTTATACAAACACTTAAATGAAGATTGAAAATGCTTTCTTGAGTAGAAAATATTACTTTAGACTACATTTCACATTTCATAATTGTTCATACAGATTAAACAGGGTTTGCTCTGCCTCTGCAGATGTCACTTTATTGCTACACTCTGTGTTTTGATGTATTCTTGCAACAGTTTATTTCCATACATATTCTTTACCCCCACAATGCATGTTCCAGCGGGTCAGTATTAGCATGTAGGTTAGATTTTAATGCATCAACTGAAGGGAGGAAAAGTGGTCCCAGAGCAGCCTGTGGTGCCTGCAGCACAGCCATGCAGGCTATCTGAAAATAGCCAGGCTTCGTGCAAGGCAAACTGGTTTATTCAAGTGGACACAAAATTCTATTTAAAATGCTGCTTCCTGTTTTTCTGTCTGTAACTCAGACTTTTACTTAAAATTCACCAAGTTTTTGAAGTCACAGATACTGTCAACAGTATCTGGCTCCTGTTATTCACAGTCATGATTGTTCTCCTCTGGGTGGCAGGAGTAAATAACTGTGAAAGACTGGACCCTTTGGGTGCTGCATAGTAAGTTTTCTCAAAATCAGGATCACATTTCTGCCTCTTCGCTCTTACCAAGATTGCATTTCTTACTTAAGAACAAATCCAATTCTTCCTTGCACTCTAACTCCACAGTGCAGTACTGCACAGTTCACAGCCAACATTTTCACGTTTTCACATTTAGAAAATATTCACAGATTTTTCCTCACCCGATTTCAAAAGGGAACATCTTCTAAATTAATGTTGCCACTAGCATAGCACCAAACCAGCGTATGTGTATTGCAATTATCAGGTGAAGCTCTCATATTGTTCATATAAGCACGTAAAATGAGTCTGTTAGCAACAACTTTAAATAGACTACAGTAAATACTGTGTTTGTCTATTAATCCCTTATCCTATGAATGCTCCCTCTCAGGGCCTTTTGCTTGATCTGGTTTGATGCATATGTGAAATTCTAATATATTCTGTTGGAGAGGGCTGAATCTTGCCTGTCTAATAAAGGACATGATACCTGAGCCTGTTGTCATTTCAAACCTGACAAAGACGTCTGCTCTGTCAGTGCTTTCAGCGAACCAGCATCACACGAAAAGCCACCCTCTGCGTCCAACTGGACACACCTCTGGACCGTGTCAGATGAGAATGCGCTCGGACAGAACTGGTGGCATTGTTATTATATGCCAGTGGACAGCCAGACGGCACTGGGTATGTCCACATGCTATATGCATGGGTCGCGTCACTTGAGAACGCGGCTTGATGGAAGTGGTCACGTGTGCATAAAACACAGGACAGCATCAGGAAATAAAGCTGCCTGTAACCATGTAATACAAGGTGTAATGACCTCAATGTTCCGCAGTTAATGTGTTAAATTTTCATTTTAATTGTTTTTATGTTGCTTTTATTTATTTCCTGTTAAGACAAAAGTGCTTTTATTTGTTGTATTTTTTTACATTATTTTTTTATTTAGTTTTTTTAGTTTTTTAAAGAAAAACATAACAACCCTCCATTTCCCATTTTGTTTTACTATAAAGGTTTGAGTGTGTTTTCCTGTATACAAGCTCTTTATATAGACCTGAGATAATACCTCTATCTTTATTTGAATCATATGCCCTTTTAAAAAGGGTCTAACAGCTGTTTGCTTGATTCCGCTTCGCATTTTATCCTGTCACAGACAAAATGTCTCATCTGTAAGTACCGATAAAAATCCTGTGCTTCTAATCAGTATTTTTTTCTTTAACACTTTCAAAACTAAGTAGTGTGCCTTCCTTCATTATCTTACATAAGGCTGTTAATCCTTTATATGTCCAATACTTGAATCTAGTATCTAATTTATTTGGAGCAAAATGTGTATCATATGCACACCACTTAAGGATTACTATATCGTCTTCTAGTTTGTTTTCTGTTATTACTGTTTTCCAAATTTTAAAGGTCAACTTGATCCATGGGTTTTCTATATTTTTTATAAGGTCTTGCATGTTACTGTCAACTATAATTGCTTGTATGGGAATGGAAGTCAGGCCCTCCTCAACGCTTTTTCACTGAGCATCATATGAGGGAATACACCAGCATATCATAGGCCTTAATTGTGCTGCCCAGTAGTAATCCCTAAGAGAAGTAAGGCCCCATCCCCCTTTTCCTTTAGTCAATTGTAAAGTTTTAAATCAAATTCGAGGCCTTTTACCTTGCCATATGTATCTGGACAAAATTTTGTCCAAGTCATTAAATTGTTTTTGGCTTATTTCTATTGGCAGGGTTTGAAATAAATACAGTAATTTGGGTAGTATATTAATTTTAATCAAATCTATTCTTGAGTAAAAACTTGTGAGATTAGGTTCCATTTCACTATGTCCTCTTTAATTTTCCTTTGTATTGGTGAATAATTGCATTCTAATATTTCTGTAAGATCCTTAGGTATTATAAATCCCAAATATTTAAGATACTCAGTTTGCCATGCTAGGTGATACTTACTCTTGATTTCTTCTGGTGGACTGTAATTGTATTTAAGCAGTTGTGCTTTACTTAAATTAATTTTATAGCCTGATAGTTGTCCATAATATTCAAACAATTGCATTAGTTTGGGTAAAGAATTTGTTGGTTGACCCAGTGAAATCAAAATATCATCTACATAGCAGGCTAATTTATGTTCCTTCCCATGAAGATTAATGCCTTTTATTTCTTTGTTTTGTCTCATATATTGAGCAAATGGTTCCAAATTAAATGCAAATAATAGTGGTGAACACGCACAACCCTGTCTTGTTATCCATCCATCCATTTTCTTCCGCTTATCCGGGGTCGGGTCGCGGGGGCAGCAGCCTAAGCAGGGAAATCTAGACTTCCCTCTCCCCGGCCACTTCGTCCAGCTCTTCCCGGGGAACCCTGAGGTGTTCCCAGGCCAGCTGTGAGACGTAGTCTCTCCAGCGTGTCCTGGGTCTTCCCCGGGGCCTCCTACCGGTGGGAAGTGCCCTGAACACCTCACCAGGGAGGCGTCCTAGAAGCATCTTACTTAGATGCCCAAGCCACCTCATCTGGCTCTTCTCAACGCGGAGGAGCAGCGGCTCTACTCCGAGCTCCTCCCGGATGACCGAGCTTCTCACCCTATCTCTAAGGGAGAGCCCAGCCACCCTACGGAGGAAACTCATTTCGGCCGCTTGTACCCGCGATCTTGTTCTTTCGGTCACTACCCAAAGCTCGTGACCATAGGTGAGGGTAGGAACGAAGATCAACTGGTAAATGGAGAGCTTTGCCTTTCGGCTCAGCTCCCTCTTCACCACGACAGACCGGTGCAGCGCCCGCATTACTGCGGACGCTGCACCGATCCGCCTGTCGATCTCCCGCTCCATCCTTCCCTCACTCGTGAACAAGACAACGAGGTACTTTAACTCCTCCACTTGGGGCAGGACTTCGTCCCCGATCCGGAGGGGGCATGCCACCCTTTTCCGGCTGAGAACCATGGTCTCGGATTTGGAGGTGCTGATTCTCATCCCAGCCGCTTCACACTCGGCTGCGAACCGATCCAGTGAGAGCTGAAGGTCACGACCCGATGAAGCCAACATGACCACATCATCTGCAAAAAGCAGAGACCCAATCCTGAGGTCACCAAACCGGACCCCCCTCAATGCCCTGACTGCGCCTACAAATTCTGTCCATAAAAGTTATGAACAGAATCGGTGACAAAGGGCAGCCCTGGTGTAGTCCAACCCTCACCGGAAACGAGCTCGACTTACTGCCGGCAATGCGGACCAAGCTCTGGCACCGGTCATACAGGGAACGGACAGCCCGTATCAGGGAGTCCGAAACCCCATATTCCCGGAGAACCCCCCACAGGACTCCCCGAGGGACACGGTCGAATGCCTTCTCCAAGTCCACAAAGCACATGTGGACTGGTTGGGCAAACTCCCACGCACCCTCAAGGACCCTGCCAAGGGTCCAGAGCTCGTCCACAGTTCCACGACCAGGGCGAAAACCTCATTGCTCCTCCTGAATCCGCGGTTCGACTATCCGGCGGACCCTCTTCTCTAGTACCCCCAAATAGACCTTACCAGGGAGGCTGAGGAGTGTGATCCCCCTGTAGTTGGAACACACCCTCTGGTCCCCCTTTTGAAAAGAGGGACCACCACCCCAGTCTGCCAGTCCAAGGGCGCTGCCCCCGATGTCCCTGCCTTGTTATTCTCTCCAAAATAAAACTGCTTTCCATTTACTTTTATTCTGGCAGTAGGTTTGTTATACAATGCCTGTATTGTTTTAATTATTGTTTCATGTAAGCCAAATCAATGTAGAACTCAATAAAGAAAGGTCCAATTCACTGAATCGAATGCCTCCTTTGCATCAATATTAATTACCATTGCTGCTATTTTATTCTTTTGAATGTGGTTAATAATTTGTAATGTCCTTCGTATATTATCTTGCGTTTGGCGCTCTCAAATAAAACCTGTCTGATCATTATGTATCAAATTAGGTAAGAACTTTTCTAATCTTCTAGCCATGATAGAAGTAAACAGCCTACAGTCCATGTTTAGAACTGATATTGGTCTATATGACCCACATTCTAATTTATCTTTATTTTCCTTTGGAATGGCAGAGATTATTGCTTCTTTCTAACTGGGTGGTGTTTGTGCCTTCTTTAGAACCCAGTTCAGTGTAGGAAGCATCACTGGTTTTAGCTCTTCTTTTAGCTCCTTACACCATTCTGCCGAATAGCTGGCTGATCCTGGTGATTTATTTAATTTGTGTTTACTTATTGCAATTTTTAATTCCTTTTCTGTTATGTCCTCAATAATTAGTTTATTCTGTTCTTCTTTTAACACTGGTAATGCCAAAGATTCCAAAAAACTGTTTATTTCAGCTATGCTGCCCCCTGCCTTTTTAGAATAAAGAGTCTTATGAAATGTTTCAAAGGCTCCCTGAATTTCATTTAATTTACTTTTTATTATTTTTGTGACTGGATCTTTAATTTTGTGGACTTTGTTCTGTGCTATTTTCTTTTTAAGAGTCCAGGCCATAACTTTCATTGATTTAGATCTACCTTCACAATACTTATGACACTAGAACTTTCTTAATTTTGTGAGAACTCAAGTCATTAATTTCGTTTCTTGTTTTCATGATTTCCTCTAATGTATCCTGTGATGTTTTCATTTTATGTTTTTTTTCTCTAATTCTTTTAATGTTTTTTTGTAATTCTTCTAATTTCTTGTTTGTCATCTTTTTCTTATAAGAGGATATTGCTATAATTTTCCCTCTCAATACAGCCTTTAAGGCATCCCACAAAATTGGAGGGGACACATCACCATTGTCATTAATTTCCAAGTAAAATGGGATCTTTCTTTTAATCTGTTCTTTAAAGAGAGGATCATTGAGTAGATTCAAATTTAATTTCCAATTATTAGTTTTTGGTTGTAGGGTTAGATCCACAGACAGGTATACAGGTGCATGGTCACTTAAATCGCGATTTCAAAAGTGTTCACTTTGTCTTTGTCTTTTTCGAATGTTTTAAAATAATCTATTCTTGTATATAGTGAATGGGGTAAGGAATAATGAATATAATCCCTTTGTTTAGGGTGTAAGTTTCTCCATATATATCGATTAAACCAACCTCCTCAAATAATGTATTATTTTCTTAATTAGTGACTTTGTATCTTGTGCTTTTCCATTTGAGGTGTCCAGTTTTGGCTGTAAGTGTATATTTAGATATCCCCCACAGATTAGAAGGCCTACTGTCTCTGATATCATCATATCAACAATTTTCTTGAAGAAATGGATATCGCTTCCAGGTGGTGCGTACACATTTAACAACGTGATTGGGTTACCCTCAATGTTTTCCCTTACTAAGATAAATCGCCCCTCCTTATCACTTATCTCAGATATTTTTGCAAAGTGTAGTTTGCCTGGATAGAAGGACAGCAACTCCTTTCCTTCGGATTTATAAGAAGAGAAATAAACACCTGTGAAACCCATTCTTTTGAATTTCTCATGTTTCTTGCAGTCTAAGTGGGTTTCCTGTAGGTACACTATTTGTGCTTGTTCTTTCCTCATTTTAGTTAGAGTCTTATTACGTTTAATTGGATTCAACAGACTATTTACATTATAAGAAATGATTTTTACCTTGCCACTAGCCATACTCTGATTGCCTGAATGTTTTTGAAATGGCAAAACCAAGTGCAATCAATACACTCCCTGAAAATACATGAACTAACATTACATAAACATTGGAGCTGTGTAGAACGACAGCTGCAGAAAGAACACTTACTTGTACTTGAACAAAGAAAAAAATGAAAACGGATATGTTGACTTCCAACTGTGGGGTCTCCAATACGACCCTAAGTAAGCCCAGATGAAAGGGGGGCTTCGAGGGGGGGCCTGTCCCACCTGTTGGTGGGAAAGGGCCTTCCTTTGCCGTTCAGCCAATGTCCATTCTTTTAGTAGCATAGGTAAACCACCCGACCGTTTTCATTGTCTCTATTGCCACATGAGTTCCTATTCAGTCTCTTAGTGTCCTGCAGTCATTCCTGCTCTTAGCGTCTAAACGCTTAGAGTCTTTCCTTGTAGTCCCGGGTCTGATCCTTATTCACCTGGCCCATCGTTTTTCTCTCTGTGTGCCACAATAAATGTCAGATCTGCTCCAGGAAAGTGCTCTGTCACGGGGAATCCCCTCTTTGCCATGTCGTCAGTCGCCTCCTCCACTGATCCATATAGCACAGTTCCCTCCAGATAAAAGACTCTCATCTTTGCTGGGAATGGGCTGCTAATTTCAATATTTCTTCTTTCATTCTATAGCGGACTATTTTGGCAACCATGGACCGTGGCGCCACGTTTGGTGGTGGTTTTGACACCAGAGCTCGGTGCACTCTTTCCACTTGCAGCTCCGTGGAGTCCAGCAACTCCAGTTTCTCCTTTAATAAATGTTCCACAAAAGCAACCATTGATGGAGCGTCATCTTCCGATCTCTCTTTGACGCCATGTATTCTAATATTTTCTTTTTTTTATTATTTTCTTCTTCATTAGCTTGTATTCGAGTTTCAGCATTCACAATGCTTTCTTCCGCTACTTCCACTCTCTTGTTTGTTTTATTTATTTCCTCTTTGATTCCCTTCAGCTTCTCTCAATTATCTTTCCGGAATACCCTTAGTTCTCTGAGTATAAGGTCCAGGCTCGCGTTGCTAGCTTGTTCCCCTTTCTCTGTTATCGTTATCCTCCATGGCACTGCTAGCAGGTGAAGTCGGGTTGACTCCGTCTCCCTCGTGAAACTCGCACTGCATAGATTTCTTACTGTTTTTTCCTGTTGGCATCTTGAAGCCCTCACTCTTATTATTTACTCTTGCAAAAATCTTGACGAATTCGTGTGGCTATGGGCATTTTAAACTGAAACGTCGGGAGCATGTTCACCCATGCTGCCATCCTCTAGCTCGCCAAACCGGAAGTCAGTCAAAAGTGCTTTTATTTTAAGAGATTAATAAGGGATAAGATAAGATAAGATTAAGGAAAACACTGAAGTAACGTGAATACGAACACAAACGAGAAAATATAACTATAAATATAACTTAAAAGAGACGAATGAGGAGAGTTTAAGAGAGTTTAGCTCCAGTCAAGTGGGCAACAAGGTATGAACTGAATTTGTGTCTCATAATTTACAGTTTTGTTTTTTTTGTCAAATATTTTTATGGATTTTGTTATGGGATGGGTACAGAAAAAAACATTAGGCAGTACAGGCTGCCACAACAGAGGTCATACCTTAAACCCAGTAAACTAAAAAAAAGTTTCTTTCAGAATTAAAGTGCATCGGAGGGCAAAAACCCCTTCCCCGGATAGACAACTCATTCATTCACACATTCATTCATATCACAAGTGACAAAATAATGAGATAGTATAAAGTAAAATGAATGACAAAAAAACAACTTAAAAAAATAAAATAAAAGAGAAAGATAAATGAGATAAAATAAAAAATAAAAAGAATAGATGAAATAAAAAAGTAAAAAAAACAACAAAAAAAACAACACCAACAGCTCAGTAGTTCATTTGTTTTCAGCTTCAATTTACAAGGTATCTCTATAAAGTAAAAAAGGCCGCCAAGTTTTATGAAAGACCTGTATGCAAACCCCTAGGGAGAATCTGATTTTCTCAAGTCTAATGCACTGTATAATTTCTTGAATCCATCTATTATGTGTAGGTGGGGAGTAATGAAGCCATTTAAAGAGAATTAGCCTACTAGCAAGCAAGGTGGTGAAAGCAATAACCTGTTGTGAAGATTTGGACCAGTTGGACTCTGGGGGCATTCCAAAAAGAGCAATAAGGGGATCAGGGTTCACTGTTCAATAGAGGACCTTGCCTAATGTATCAAAGATGGCACGCCAGAATTCAAGAAGTTTTGGGCATGACCAAAACATGTGCAAGTGATCAGCCGGTGAGGGTTTACATCTGTTGCAAGAGTCTGATCTGTCAGGATAAATGTTGACTAATCTTGCATTGGTGAAGTGGCTCCTATGCAAGATCTTGCACTGTAGAAATTTGTGTCTAGCATATATAGAGGATGTGTTAACAAGATTAAGTATGCGACCCCATTGTTCTTCAGAAATTGTGATCCTGAGGTCCTGGTCCCAGACCGCTCTCAGAGAGTCTAGGGAGGTTGGGTCCAATCTAAAAATGAAATCGTATAAAACTGAAGTGAGGGACTTTTGCGTTGTTTTGAGAAATAGAAGGGAATCTGTTAAAAGTCATTATTAATATTTGTTGACGCCCTTACTCAATGTGTTACGACACCTGTCATATTACTGTTTTGTTTAAGGTCTTACGGCATGTTTACATGTGACGTCATCACGTAGAGTGTATCACTGGTGCGTCTATACGAGAGTGCAGAGAGCAGAGTGCCATCTGCGTTAGCCGGAAAATGTTGATGATGAAGCCTGTCGGTTTTTGTTCAAATAAATATGCCTGTTGGCTAAAGTGAGTACCAAGTCAAGCCCTACTTATTCTCCATACGCAAGAAGAAGGCGCAACTCAGCTTAACAGAATCCATCAGGGTCTCTGGAAGGTGATTAGAAAAGTGAGGAAATTGATTTTGCACAAAATGTCAGATCTGAAAAAAAAACTGAATTAATGAGACAGAGGGAGAGTGAATGTTTTTGATAAGTCTGCAAATGTGGGGAAGACATCATCAATGTAGAGGTCATCAAGGATTTGCAGACCTTGGTTTGACCAGGATTGAAAGGCTAGGTCAGAGCAGGATGGTAAAAATAAAAAGGTTTTGATAAACTGGGCTAGTTTCGATGACGAGTGTGGGCCAAATTGTCTCCTAAACTGACTCCAAATTTTCTCCAAATTAAGGTTTCAGAAACAATAGAGTTCTGTGCTACTTGTTTGGTTGGTAGAGGTAACTGCGAGCAAACCACTGACCATAATGCAACCGGGGAGGAGGCCAATTTGATACAGGCCCATAGAGGGCGATTTTTGGGAGCAATCTTAACATTCCAGAAAAGGATTTTATTAATATTACTAACCCAATAGTATCGCCCGAAGTTTGGCAAGGCCAAACCTCCCAGAGATTTGGGGAGGTGGACAGTAGATCTCTTAATGCGAGCTTGTTTGTTTCACCATAAGAAAAATTTAATTAACTGGTTAAGTGTAGAGAAAAAGGACTTACAGATGAACACCGGAACGTATTGAAAGACATAAAGAAAATAGGGAAGTGCAGCCATTTTAAGAACAGCCTAAATTGTTCTAGAATATCCAAAATAGCAGGAAGGGATGAAGTTGGATTGGTGATGTACAGCAGAAGGTCATCTGTGGATAGAGACAGTAGGTGATTGAGGCCATATGGGGATGTGTAAAGAAGTTTGATCTATGATATGAAGTTGGGGTTGAAACCAAATTTACTTAGAATAAAGAACAAGTAACCCCACTCAACGCAATCAAATGCCTTCTCAGCGTCTAATGATTTCAGTTGTGTCAGAATCTGAGGAAGAGCAGATGATGTTTAATAACCTTCTAGTATTACGGAAAGACTGACGTCCAGAAATGAAACCAGTCTGGTCAGGGTCTATCAGGGTATGAGTGACCCCATGGAGACAAACAGAAAGTACTTTGAATAAAATTTTAAAATCAACATTTTAGAGGGAGATGGGTCTATAACTGTTGCAATGGAGGGAATCTTTGTCCTTTTTAAGCAACAGGGTTATTGACGCTTCTGAAAATGTAGAAGGCAATCACTCCTTTGCAAACGCATCATTAAATACTCTCACCTGGATGGGAGCTAGTATGTTGGAGAAGGTTTTGAAAAATTCTGTGGAATATCCATCTGGCCCAGGACACTTGGAGCTTTGCAAAGACCTGATTGCCTCTTTGACCTCTGCAACTGTTATGGAGGCTCCTAAATCACGAGAGACGTCTTTGTCTACTTGAGGGTATGTTAAACAGTCTAGGAGATTGGGCTCTGACCAATTACGGGAGGAGATCTCGGACAAGTAAAGTGTAGAGTAGTAACAAGAAAAAATATTACAAATTTCCCTGGGGTCAGCTGTAACCAACCCAGCCCAGCCAGAGACGATATTTGGGGTATAAGTTTAGAGGCACTTGCGGATCGGGCCTGGTATGCCAATTATTTGCTTGGTTTATCAGCTTGTTCAAAGAAATGTTGCTTTGTTTGTAAAAGTATATCACTGCCAATATCCAGCGTGTCATTAATTTCAAAGAAGAAGTTAATTTACTTGGTAAGAAAATCTTTAAATTTATGTTCAGAAAGCAACTGTGAGTTAAATTTCCAGAACTTATGAGCCGGTCTGCAGGGGGAAAAATTAATGTCAACTGACGTCAGGGCATGATCAGAAATAACTATGCTGTGATATTCACAGGCAACAGCATTGTGCAACAGTTTATTATCCAACAGAAAAAAATCTATTCATGAATGGCTATAGTGCACATGTGAAAAGAAGGAAAACTCTTTATTAGAAGGAAACCTGGTTCTCCAGGGGTCTGTCAGTCCCAAATGGTCGGCATGAAATTTCAAGGTAGCAGCTGATTTTGATAGTGTGGCACGTTTAGTAGATGATCTATCAAGTAGTAGTGCAGTATCCTGTTCCAGATTAAAATCGCCTCCAATAATGATAAGGTGGTCTGCAAGATTAGGTAGAGAGGAGAGAAATTTGGTTATGAATTTGTCATCATCCCATGTGGAAGCATACACCAAAGCCAGGGCCGCAGGAGTGTTTTGCAATTTGCCAGAGACTATAACGAAGCGTCCATTAGGATCGCATATAGTAACAGAGGGTTCAAAGGCGATGTCTCTATGTATAAGAATAGTTACACCCCTTACCCTCTCAGTGAACCCAGAGTGGAAGTGGTGACCCGTCTAAGCCCTTTTTATACAAGAAATTTCGCAGTTGCGGAGGTGTTATTCTTGTAAGAAGCACAGATCTCCCTTAAGGTGTTGTAGGTGGGACATTACCTTGTTGGCCTTTACCGCATTATTCATTCCTTTGACATTCTACGAGATGAAACAGGTACTCCTACCAGTCATCTATATGGTCTTTCAACAGAATTGGACATCTGAGCGTTAAAAGGGAACAGAAGAGGGGCGCTGGTGGCTCAGTGGATAGAGCGGCGCCCCATGTGCAGAGGCAGTGTCCTTGCCACCTTGTTCGAGTCCGGCCTCAGCCCTTTGCTGCATGTCTACCCCTTTGACGCTCACACTGTCCTGTTGATTAAAGGCAATAAAAGCCCCCCTCCCCAAAAAAATAGCTGCCTTGAGTGTCTGGAACACCAGCTATGAGGTAGAACTTTGAATTTGAGGGTAATAACAATATAAATTAAAGCTGCAAGCAGTGATGAATGGGCCCTCACACCCCCACGTATGTCGGAGTTCTGGTGGGACTCCAGCTAATGTGCTCGTTCATTTCCATGAAAGTCGGATAATAAAGCAAAGAGTCTGGACCCTAGAGTGAGCTACTTCACATGGTGTAGTACTTCCAGCGGCCACTAGGTGGCAGCGGAGGAGAGACAAATTCCAGTGTCGTCTGTGTGTACATCATTTGTTGACCAAACCATGTAAATGTCATGTAAATCCAATGATTATTGTCTCTCAAGGCTTACTTCCTGTTGCCAGTAGGTGGCGCTACTATGAAATATTGTAAATATTGTAAATATTGTCATATAGATGTATTCAGGGCGGGACCCTTATCAAACCTATGAGGTTTCAGGCAGATCGGACAATGTACACCGAAGTTTAAAAGTTTTGCGTGGACCATTGATAACTTCTAATCACGGTGGTCTTGATATCATATACACAGAATTTCAACTGGATTCAATTAATTGTGTAGGCCAAGTTGATAAAAGTATAAAACACATTATTTCCTGTGGCCACTAGGTGGCACTATCACGACTACTGAATATTGTTATACAGATGTGTTCAGGGCAGGACCCTTATCAAACCTATGAAGTTTCAGGCAGATCAGACAATGTACACCAAAGTTACAACAATTTCCTGTTATATGCTGAGACATCAAAATTGTATGCCACATAACAGGAAAACTGTTATTGCCGTTATAAAGTTTTGCACAGACCTGTGATAACTTTTCATCACCAAGGGGTTGAGAATGGATACACCAATTCTGAAGTCAATCGGATGAATCCTGTAGGACAAGATGGCAAATGCATGAGACCTGGAATCGCCAAAAATAAGCACAAAATTCAAAATGGCTGACTTCCAGTTGGGTTTGGGGGTGGGTCCAAGAGGCTTTTCTGTGCGTCTGGGCATGATACATAGGTGTGCCGCATTTCGTATTTGTAGATGAAACCAGCCATTGGGGCTACACGCTAGGCGGTGCTGTGGAGCCACTTTGCCACGTCCCTTTGTGAGACCACAAAAATCCTAAATTTTTCAGCAGGCCAGGCGAGCGTACCAAATTTCATGAGTTTTTGTTCAGACTTCTAAAAATGCGATTCTTGGGAGAGAAAAATAATCATAATTAAAGCTGCAAGCAGTGATGAATGGGCCCTCGCACCCCCATGCAAGTTGGGGTTACTGGTGTAACTCAGACTGTTCCAGTCTTTAATTTTCCATGCAGAGAGTTTGGACCATTGAGTGAGATATTTCACAATGTAGTATTATCCTATGACCACTAGGTGGCACATTGAGTATCATGGTAAACTGACATGTTGATGTGTTCAGGGCTGCAACCTGATCACAATCGCAAAATATTGGGGCTAATCGGTTAGTGCAAATTGAAGTTAGAGCAGCTACCTGTTTGGTGGCGAATACTGCATTGCCATGGCAACGGCGTTAATTAAAAACATATGATCTTCAAAAGGAGGCATCATGGAAGTCTTAAAGCAGCTTTTGTTACCAAGTTTGAGTTGAATGTAGTCAACCTGTAAGGGGGTGCACCTAAAAATATAAATCATGTGACTTCTTGTTTCCAGTAGGTGGCAGTATGCTGATAACTGAAATGAGCCATGCAGATGTGATCAGGGTGACACTCTCATCAAGCACAAGAAGTTTGGGGCAGATTGGACAATGTCTGACTAAGTTACTACAACTTCCTTTTTCATGGTAAAACATGTAAGTTGAAAACCTAGCCACACCCACATGGTATGACAAAACTCAGAAAGTGAATAACTTTTGATGTCCCATGCACTTTCATTTCAGTGAAAGTAGGAACAAGCAGGCAGAGAGTTTTGATCCTTCAGTTAGATATTTAATGTGGGATAATACTTCCTGTGACCACTAGATGGAGCTTGAGATCACATAAAATGTAAGTCATCTTGGTCTACATAATTTGTAGACCAAACTATGTAAATGTCATGTAAATCAAAGTATAGTTGTGTTAAGAGGCTTACTTCCTTTTGCCATTTGGTGGTGCTGTGATTATCATATTTAATTGACATGTTGATGTGTTAAGGGCTGCGCCTTGATCGCACCTGTAAAATTTGGGACCAATCAGTTGATGAGAAATGACGTTACAACAACTTCCTGTTTGGCGGCGAAGCCCATGTTGCCATGGCAACAATGTTCATAAAAAACCTTTGACATAACAAGGAGGCATCATCAAGGTCTCAAAGCTTTTCTTACCAAGTTTGAACTGAATATGGTCAACCTGTAAGGAGGTGCACATCAAAATATAAAACACATCACTCCGTGTCTCCAGTAGGTGGCCCTGTCATGATGACTCAATAGAGCCATGCAGATATGTTCAGGACGGGACTCTTATCAAGCATAAGAAGTTTTGGGCAGATCGGATAATGTTTGGCTGAGTTATGACAAATTCCTGTTTCATGGCAAAACATCAAAGTTGGAAACCGAGCCACGCCCACATGGTATGAAAAATAATCACAAAATGAATAACTTTTGATGTCTAATGATCTTTCATTGTAGTGAAAGTCAGAAAATGCACACAGTGTATTTGGACCACTGAGTGAGATATTTCACACAGTGTTATCCAATGACCAATAGGTGGCGCTGAAGACCACAAAATCTAAGTCATCCTGGTCTACATCATTTGTAGACCAAAGCATGTGAATTCCACGTAAATCAAACGATAATTGTGTTACAAAGTATACTTCCTGTTGCCAGTAGGTGGTGCATTGAGTAGCATGCTTTATTTACATGTTGATGTGTTCAGGGCCACACCTTAATCACACCTTAAAATTTGGGGCCAATCGGTTGATGCAAAGTGAAGTTACAACAACTTCCTGTTTGGCGGCAATGACCATATTGCCATGTCAACGATGTTCATGAAAAAGCTCTGAAATCACAAGAAGGCATCGTCAAGGTCTCAAAGCTTTTCTTACCAAGTTTGAACTGAATATGGTCAACCTGTAAGGAGGTGCACATCAAAATATAAAACACATCACTCCATGTCTCCAGTAGGTGGCCCTGTCATGATGACTCAATAGAGCCATGCAGATATGTTCAGGACGGGACACATCAAAATATAAAACGTAAAACTCCCTGTCTCCAGTAGGTGGTGCTATGGGGATAACTCAATTGAGCCATGCAGATGTGTTCAGGACAGGACTCTTATCAAGCATGAGAAGTTTTGGGCAGATCAGATGATGTTTGGCTGAGTTACAACAACTTCCTGTGTCATGGCAAAATATCAAAGTTGGAAACCAAGCCATGCCCACGTCTTAAGTTCTTAAAAACCACATTTGAAGTCCATTGGGTGAAATCTGTAGGAGATATCGTAAAGTACCATTCGGTGCTCGGGCCCCAACAAGGTGCCTCGCTAGAAGCACAATAGTACTTTATCAGGTATGAAACATCCCTGAGATTACCTGTAAAAATATTTAAACGTTTAAGAACAGGCAATAAACGTAAGGCAGATTCAGAAAAGTAAAAGACTTGTTCCATAAAAGAAATAAACATGTACCTGAGAGTCCTGCATATGAATGAAAAAATATTGAACATCTGAACAGAATATTATAATGTGGCACATTAGTCATTAGTTTGAACATATAGATGAAGAAAAAAAAAAAGGTCAGTGGTCCAGGTTAACATGATATCAGAGGCTTGTGCACAGCCCTACATGTCAGTGCCCTGTAGCAGCCACAGTGAGAGGATCATCCATAGTCAGTGATAAATGTCTTCAATGAAATGGGCTGCAGTGCTGTTCTCTGCCGCAGAGTAGTAAGGCTCAACAGTTCAACACCATGTTAACAGTCAGAAAGAGTCAGAAAGAATATGAACTTCGGTATTGTACTCAGCAAGCATACATTACCGTGTAAAATGCAGATCTCGCTAAGCATGCTTGGCAGACAGGTATTCTTTAGCCTCCTCCACGGATGGCAGCCATAGTCTCTTCCCCCTCTCCGTTGTGATCAGCAGCCTGGTTGGTTACAGAAGTGTGGGTTTCAGTCCCTGCTTGTACACCTGCTGCATAACATCCCGGTATGGGACATGCTGCTCCATGACTTCAGGGGTATAGCCCTCACGGAGGGAGATGGGCTGACTGAGATATTGCATGTCTGATCTTCTCTTCTGAGCCTCGCAAATAACTTCCTCCTTAGTAGAATGTTGTGAAACCTGATGATAACAGGCCTCAGTCATTCTCCTTGCTTAGTTTTCGCAGCCAGCGATCTGTGAGCATGATCCAAAATGGGGGGGGGGGGGTGTTGGCAGAGCCTCCTCGCCCAGGAGCTGGTGCAAAAGGGAGGTGAAAAAAGCAGTTGGTTGAGGGCCCTCAATTGACTCTGGCAGTCCAATAATGTGAATGTTGTTGCAGCGGCTACGAGCATCCAAGTCTGCAGCTTTAGCCTTTAGCTTAGCATTGTTAGTAGTTAGCTCCGCACAAGTAGCCTAAAGTGAATCCAAACGATCACTGACCGAGTTCGCGTTGGATTCCAGTGAAGAGATGCGCTGCCCGTGAGTGTTCAGAGAAGTTTGCGCCCTATCAAGTTTTGACTCTAGTGTGGAGGTAGTCGTCTTAAATGCCATGGACAGGGCAGCTTTATGGTCTTCTAGTAGCCTGGTTAGGGCAGCCATGCTAACCCTGCTGTCCACTGTGCCTTCCTTGGGCAGCAAATCCCTCCTGAGATGCAATCTTACTGCTATGGAAGCCATTTCAGCAAAGAGTTCAAAGTTGTTATGTCTATTGTTAGCAATGTTTTCCAATAAAAAGGGGTGCTATTAGTGTTATAATCCAAGAAGTTCGGGAGCTGGAGAAAACACATCTACTCCTCACCTGCCATTGCCGGAAGTCCAAAAATAATTAATGGGTCAATGACAAAAACAGCTTCTAAAAAGGATTTTTTTAAAAGTACTTTCAATATAGATGTCAAGCATATTTTTGAGTCAGGAACAATGTGTTTAAACAAGTTTCATTTATTGAATAATTTTTCTAACTGTTTTAACTCATTTTTTAACAGTTTTTTAACTTCACAACGAGAAAAATGTCAGGTGGTGCAACCAAATATTTATAAAAATATATATACATTCCTATTTTTTTTTTAATTAAATCTTTGGAAACTATCCTTCAGAGTGTCTACACTTGGTAACACATTTTTATTTTATCATTGTGGGGTTTTTTTTAACAATAATTTCAGATTTTTTAATTCTGTAGGTCAGGTTACAAGTATGTTAACATCACATTTTACATTCAAAGACAGGAAAATAATTACATAAATACACAAATTCATATATTCAATATAATAACTACAAAAATTACATTTAGAAACCATTTGGTCATTTTAACCTATCATTTTTTTTATCTAAATTGGTTGTACCACCTGACAACATTAGTTATGACATGAAATATGCTGGAAAAAAAAATGCATTTTCATTTCAAATAGTAACAAACATACCTTAAACATAGACTAACCCTGGGCAGATATAGACTAGCCCTAACCCATCAACAACACTTCACATAAGACTACATTCGATACAACACTAACTATAAAACTATTCTAAATGGCAACAATGAAGTATCATTTAACAAAACCGGAACATTTTCTGAGTTGTTGGGTCAACATTAGTAGACAGTATCTCAACTCAGTTTTTGTGTTTTGAAGTATTCCCAGTCAGAATGCATTAGACGTGTGTGTCATGAATTGAGAGGCTCTGGCTCTGCAATCACTCTGAGCACTTCAGCTGCGTAGAAAAAAATGATGTCAGCACGTTGGGGCCAAGTGAATGCATTTTTTCCTCCCAGTTGCTGCATGCAGCTCACCTCAATCTCTTCCCCAACCACTTGAAGGACCTGCCCCACAAATGGCTGACCTTCGTAATTCACCATGATGAACCTTCCATGATCTTGCCTCCACTGTTGCCTCATTTTTTTCTTTTTTGGCTTAGACAGTTGGCTGATGGGGGGCTTCACAATCTTTCCCTCTCTCTTCCTCCTCTGATAACTATACAACACAAGAACTAGTAAACTGACAAATTCCCATTTAAGAAACTGAAAGTTGTAATATAATAATAATAACTGTAAAATGAACTGTTGTGATTAATTACCTCTCTTTTCTTTTTGCCAGATATGCTTCCCTTGCAGCCGGATCATTTTTAATGCGTGCCCGATGTCGTGCTGATTTTTCTTTAGATGATAGTGGCATCTAAAATGTACAAATTATCATGTAAAATGTTTTAAAGTGTATAATATCTTTAAATTTAAAAACTAGTAAACATTTTAAAAGTCTCATGGATAATCTTAGAGCTTTGAATAGCATTATATAGTGACATTCCTTGCAGTTGTGCCACCTGACTAACTGGTTGCACCACCTGACAATTGCAACTAACCTCAAATTAAACAGGCTATTGTTTGTTAGCTAGCATTAGCTTCTACCCTTGTCATGAAGTTCAAACAGACCACTTTCTTAAAAAATGAAGAGTTTTATGATAAAATAATATGTTTCTAGTTTTACACTGGTTGTACCACCTGACATGGAAAGCGTACCAGCCTACATATGAGTTAAAAGTAGTTATTTTTATCAGTATTTGACAGAGATCTACAAACCTTTTAGCTTAGTCCCAAGGGTCTCTTGGGGTCTCCTGGCTGATGCAACATCCTGTTTACAGCTATTGTCTCTTCACTTCAAAATAAAAGTCCAATGTTTATGGTTGCGCCACCCTGACATTTAGGAAATGTTAATTGCTGGACAAAAGTTTAGCAGTTATTTTAAAAGCTTTAAAACTATTAATATGAGAAAAAAAAACATTTTCCAAAAGACTTAAAACATAAAACAATGCCAAAGTATTTTATTTTGAATTTATCATTATTAATATTACATTTTTTTTAATAGTTTTCTTAGCCTGCTCACTTGCTTGGACAGTTGCACCACCTGACATTTTAAGATTGTGAGAAGCCAAAACCTAAAATAATATAATTATTTGAATTAACTAAAAAATGTATGAAAATAAATAGGTTTTATAGAATGAAGTGACAGATGTCATGAATAAATTATTATTATTATTATTATTTTTGAAGACTCGGACACAAAAATATGCATGTCATGTCATTGACCCTAATAACTTAGAGTTTTTGTGTATTTTATTACTTAAAGAACCTTCAATGACCAACAAAGCAAAACAACACATTAATCTCTACTCTAATGGCACTTTAAAGGAAAAAAAACCTACATTAGACCATCAGTCCAGGCGTATTTTAATTCAACTGCTACAGTAACAATAAGTAGATAAGTACAATGCTACAGTAAGAGTTTGGTCATCCACTGTACAATGTGGTCCTAAGGCTTCAAAATGCATTCCCACAATGGACAGCAGGCAGCAGACAAAAATGAAAAATAACAATTATTAAAATAAAGGTAGGTTAAATGTTTATCTGTAGTTGTTTAACTTCACTCTGCACACAGCGTTATATTGTACCTCCAGCATGCAAACAATAAAAAAAAGGATAAGGACAGAAAAAGGAAATGAGGATAAGCCAATATCAAATAATTATTAGAATAAGTTAGGTTCCTACATGGTCAGTCGAAGTGGTGATGTTCTGTGTGTAAAAAAGAAGCAGTCATTTTCAAAATAATGATAAGGCTGCTACATGTTTATTAATCAAAATATGAAAAGGGGAAATAAAAACAATCTCATTAAGAGCATTTCATGACTCAATTTTATTTATGAAAGTCAATATTTAATTTCATAATGGTCCTATCCATGTCCTCTGATATTTCTTTAGTTATTTCTATCCATTCTCTGCAAATCCCACACATGGGTGTCCTACAAGGCGGTCTGTTGCAAATTTCAGTTACATTTTTTTTTGTATCAATCAATTTTTTTAAATTATCCTTTGATTATGTTCTGGCCTGCCATCTAATTGCTTGGAAAAAAATTGTCCCAAGACCAAACTCACTTGCCGACCCCTGCTATAAAGGAGGGGAATAATAAGTAAGGCATATAGCTAAATATGATTATTGAAACATCTAGGGATACAGCCATCCAGTTTCAAATGTAGATTAGATTAGATTAGATTGTGTTATAATAGTAGCGTGGTTACTGTAGTGACAGGACAGAATTTGTGTATGTGTGTGTGTGTGTGTGTGTGTGTGTGTGTGTGTGTGTGTGTGTGTGTGTGAGCGTATGGTGTAAGTGGTCAAGCAAAAGTGTGCAAGCAGGTGATACGAGTGTCATCATGAATGCATCAGAGTGTACAAAATGGAGCAGAGAATCGGGTAACGGGTAACTTAGCAGTAAAAGTAGTCAGTTTAGCATGCAGTGTGAGTCACAGTTTTCAGTTAATAAATGCTGCAGCTTCTCAGGTGCAAGTTGAGTTCTGTGTGTTGCTTTCCAGCTGCTGGTTAAAGTGAAGAGAATGAACCCTGAAGTTACTTCAGCCCTGGAGGTAAACAAATCTCCCCTGTACTCGCTGACTACGGTCGGGGAGCAGAAGCAGGAAGGGCTAACAGTTGGTGAGGTTCAGGTTGAGAATATTAGACAGCCAATCAGACACAGAGGAGGGAGGGCCATGCCTCCAGGTTAGCGCTCTGCTAACTTAACTGTGGATAAAATAATATAATTGTGAGGCTTTTTTACACTTGCCAAAGTGCATGAATTAAATACTGAGAGATAACGGAGTCATTTTGCGTTGGTTGCGTGACTCTCAAAACATTTATCCACTGCGAGGGAGAGGCTCGCTCCTTCAAGCTGCAAAGCAAGTCATGCAGGAAGTCATGGACACAATGGCAGTGCAGTCAGTCAATTTTCAAAATAAAACACCCTGTGCAGATTGTTTTGCTTGATGTATGGATGTATGCGCGTTTCAAAAGTGAATTGCAGGTTTAAATGACTGAAGCGGGGAAAAGGCAAAGAACGTCACAGGTCAGCTAAATGACCATAGTGCCACCATCCAAAAAGAAACTACCGTGAAACAAGCAACCAAATACATTCACTTTTTTCTCAACTGAGCCATGGAGCAAAGATAAAACTGGGAACGGAGAATAATGCTGTGGTGAAATTTTTCTCAAAGAAAAGAAAGATGAAGTGCAGCAGTGAATTCTGCACACTTTGCTCATGATGTACGACTATTCTGTAAACATATACAACTTGTTCAAACATCCTCTCCTTGTTGTGTTCACTTTGTTTAAAGTTTTTAATATAGAGAGTGAACCAAAATTTGAACGCAAATAATTAAATTGCTGACCTCCTGTGCCATCTCACTGAAACAGGCCAGTAAGTCATCCCAGGCATCGTGTCTGTTAAGGGTTTTTCTGTGTGCCACTGGGCCTGAAAAAAATACTAGGGGAAACACTGCACAGTGAAATATAGAAAATAATGGTAGCCAACAGCTAATGACAAGCTGAGTTCACTATCAGAATGCAACTATTGGGGGAAAAAGCAGCTTCTACATAATAATTATTTTCCTACAGTGCTGCTGGAAGTGTAGAGCCAGCACTCCTCAGTATTGTCAGCCTTTGTTTATCCAATCTGTGATCTCTTCAAATTAGCACCTAAAAGTCCCCATGGGATGTGCACTCACTTCACATTTGAGCATTTGCTGACTTTTGTCTCCCCATCAGGGCCATGATGCCCTGCTGTTGTTCTCAGTCTGCTTACTCATTGATCGCTGCAAGGCTCAGTGTCTGCTCATGTTAAGGGAAAGTCATTTTTGTTGAGAAACACACTGTTGACTCACTTGTCTTGCTGGGAGTTTGGACATTTTTCATTATTCTGCCCAGTGTTTAAAAGAACCACACAGTTAACCTGAAATTTAAAAAGCTGTCATCCTTTCAGCCCCTCCACAAAAAAAGCCAAGAAAAAAAGAGGAAACACGAGCAATATCAGTTTAAATATTTCAATTTTTAAAATTCATGCAAATTTCAGAAGTCTATGGCAGACAAAAGACAGGGAATGAGGTACATCTATAAAGATTTATAAAACAATTGAAAACAAAGTGAAAAAGAAGTAGCCTGTCTCAGTTGTATTGTATTTTCATAACATATGTTTTTGAAGAAACTTACTGAAATGTTAATATGTGGAAATTACTAATACAAGGCCTCTGCATTGTTTTAATATCAGCTTGTTTGTTTTTTTTTTTTATTAAATTGCCTTAAGAGCCCTGTTTGATTTCTTGAGAAAAGAAAAGGGCAAAAGAAAGATATGAAGATGTTAAATACTTTTTAATGTTTTATAAGAATCTCGACTGTGTTGTTGTATTTTCATTTGAGGATATTAAAATGTTTAATTTACTGCTTCTCACCAAATGTTTTTTTAATTTCTGTTTTTCTATATCAAAATATAAGGTGTCCCGTTTTGACAATGACGGCATCCCGTTTTGTCAGTAGCATCTATCAGAAAGTGGTTTCAGGAAATATTGTTTGTATTTTATGTGTTTATTATGTTTTATTATGCTTTTATACTACTTTCCTCTGGGACAAATAATAAAATCAAAGTGAATTGTGTTTGAGATGGAGGCAGCAGTTCTGTGTCTGATTATTCTTTACTGTTTCTTTTGTGGGCTATATCAAAATCAGAAAGTTTATGTTTATAGAATCTTATCAAGATTGGAGCTAAGGCATTAGGATGATTTAGTTCCAGAATGCAAATTTTCAGAAAGTGTCCCAGGCTGACAACACTCTGCCCAAACAGCTTTTTTTTCCTACTATGTGACCAGCAGTGCTCCAGCGCCTCAGAGAGGTGGCGAGTCTGACCGCTCAATGTGGATTTGACTCCACATTGAATAAACAGCATTTTTCTCAGCAGATATGAAAAACTCGTTCTCGTCGGACGTCACCGACAGCCTAACAGTCCGCTTCAGTCTTTCCGGAAACAGCCGAACGCGTCCGACAGCTGTGGGGGGTGTATATGGAGGAGATGCTGGGGCTGCTGCTGTGTCAGAGAGGAGCCACCGCGGACAGGCCGGGAGCACACGGATACCGCCGCCACACCGGGAACACTCACCGACACTCTATAGCCCTGCTGCTGAGCGGGATTTACCGGACACTCCTTTAACGGACCTGTTTTACTCTTTAGCTCGGGGGTTGGATACCGGAGCAGGCGTTGTGAGACTGGATGAACTGTGAGACTCTTTAAACTGGGTCTCATATGGGGACCTCCCTGCTCCTCATCTCCGCTGACATGCAGATGGCCAGGAAAGGCTGAAAATGGTGAGTTATCCTGTCGAGTGCATCATGTTGGTAAGAGCTCTGCTGTGAAGCTGTCACATGTTGACATGTGGACAGTCAGAGGACACGCTGACTGTCAGATTGACTCATACACTCACTGAGTCCGTCAGCAGCATCACCTGCACCTGACTCTGCAGCCCACTCTGACTCCATCTATTCACAATCAGTACATCACTAAATGACACATGCTGCCTCATCCTTTCTGCATCTATATCTCGACATATAATCACAAAGAATCAGTGTTTTTTTTAAGTCAACATTTAAAGGCTAAGTTTGTTATCAAAGGCGTTTCCGACATATGAACATTAAGTAAAACAAAAAGTTTGATAGACATGTTTGACTGACATGTCGATTTAAAGACACTGTCATATTCAGTGCTCAAAAAAGGCTTACATTAGTATATATATATGTATATATATATATATATATATATATATATATATATATGGCAATTCATTTTCTGTCTGTTGGTTAATTGATTGATTAACTTGTCATTTTATCTGTTCTGGTATAAACAGGTTGGTGATTTATAACAAAAATAAGTACGTTCAGAAAAAAAGTACATAAAGTATTAAAAGTAAAAAGAACAACAGAAAGATAAATCTAAAATAAATAAAGAAATAAAAAAAAACATATACTCAAAATTATTCAGAATAAAAATTTGCAAAATTAGGTAAATGTTTATATAAATACTTGATTTAAAAATGCCTGCAGTTTTGCAACACTAGAAATAACTCAGCTCACTTGCCTGTTTTACTGTCTGTAATAAACTCTGTAAGGATGCATTACCTGTGTATACAGCGGGTCTGTGGGTTGCTGCCATGAAATATGTGTTAGTTAGTTGCTGCAGAAGTGTTGAAGTATTCTACCCACTGAGATTTATGTGTTGTGTGTGTGGCAGTCATGTGTCTGCATGCTTATTATTAGCCAGTTATATTGCATGACTCAGTGCTTCATTCTTTTGGCAGTTTCCTACAGCAAGAATAGCAAGCTGTCCTGTTCATGCTGTGGAAGCAAAAACTTACAAACAAAAATTGGACAAAGTAAGGTCGAAGAAGATGAGGAAGAAGAAGGAGTACAGTGCAGTTTACCTGGTTTTGACAGTGAGGCAGGCAGAGTGAATGACTGCAACAGATGGAGGGAGGAGTAAGGGCGGTGAGGCAAAGTTTATTTACGAAGCACATTTCAGCAACAAGGGAATTCAAAATGCAAAAGAAAAGTGCAAAATAAATGCATTTTAAAAGTATATATATATAAATATATAAACACACACACACACACACACACACACATATAAACAATTAAAATATTAAACAATTAAAACATGTAAAATATATTAAGATGGGCATAGTATTTGATTATATAAAAGGCAGCAACAAACAGAAACACTTTCAGCCTTGATTTAAAAGCACAGAGAGTTGCAGCGGACCTGCACTTTCTGGGAGTTTGTGTTTTGTTAAAAATGAAATGCTGCTTATCCATGTTTAGTCATGATTCTGGGGACAGCAGACCTGTCCCAGAAGAGAGGTCTGGATGGTTCAGACTGTTGAAATGGATTCTGTGACAGACAGGACAGTGTGAAGACCTCAGAACAGGAGGGAGGTGATCAGCTTTCTTGGTCCTAGTGAGGACTGGAGCAGCAGTGTTCTGAACCATCTGCAGATGTCTGATTGATTTTTTTTGGGAGAGCTGTAAAGACACTGATACATTAGTCAAGTCTATACCGAAGACATGCATGGACATGTTTTTTTTTAAACGCTGCTGAGACAGATATAATTTTTTCCTTGATCTGTTCTAAAGCTGATTGTATTGACATTGTTCATGACTGCACAAAGATTTCTGGCTTGGTCTGTAGTTTTTGACATTGTGTGCTGACTATTGATCGCTCCTCCTTAGCTGCAAAAACATGCTGGGAGGCTGGAGAGCAGGTGGAGTCCCAACAGCATGCAGACAGAGGAGGTGAACTAGTGTGGACGGTTGTAGATTGTTGTACCTGTTGTAAATCCACCTCCAGCTGATAGCCAGAACTCTGAGTATGTGACGGAAAGCATGTAACTAAGACAGCATGAGACTCAGACCTAAATTCATTCACACACACACACACACACACACACACACACACAGCTGCTGCTCTCTAGCAGTAAACACTATATTTTGTGTTGGCAATAGTTAAAGGGTTGTTTCTGTCCAGGCACAAAGTTTTGGTTTGATTTGTGTAAGTTTGGAGATATCTGTCTCTCAGATTTATGCCTCAATCACATAATCTATTGGAAAATGAACCCCAGAAAGGTACGCGATACCAAAGGAGAGAAGAATAGAGTAGAGCTGGTACCATGTATTGGAAATGCGCCATTTGATTGGCATCAGGTCCTGACTGCAGATGTGTGTCTGGATGTGACTGCAGACTTCTTTGTCAGGATCACAGTTACATCTGAGGCGCTGGCTGCTGCTGTCACAGCTGTGTGTAGACTGGCTTCCCTCCATCTCTGCTCACACTCATCAGTCCTCTCCACATTGATAAATTCTGTGTAATTTCAGGGAACAACAAGCATGACAACATATGGGTGGGGGGTGTGGCAATATTTTGGCATTCTGTGAAAACAGCATTTTCATCCAGGTTACACTGACACAAGACGAGCACAGAACCCTGCAGGCTGGAAGCAGGCCCCTGCTCACATGCTCTCATACAGGACATTTATGGTTCCATAATGAGCCCTCTCACAATGTTTCCATAGTATCATGTAGCACAAACAACAACAACAAACAACAAACAGTTGAGATATTTAACATGACAATAAATGTTAAATATTTTATGTGATTCAGGTTTTGATCCTCATGAATAATAACTCTTTTGCTATCTTCTGTGTAAGTCATTTGTCTTGTGTTCTCCTTTGAGAATAAATTGGAGACCAAGAGAGAGACTTGGATATTTCACATTGTTTGGTTTCATGATGGCAAATTACAGATGGGTGGAGCCTTTG
Source organism: Plectropomus leopardus (assembly GCF_026936395.1). NCBI lineage: Eukaryota > Metazoa > Chordata > Actinopteri > Perciformes > Serranidae > Plectropomus > Plectropomus leopardus. The sequence goes on from NC_142180.1 coordinate 1,042,985, forward strand.
GACTTCCAGTGACGATGTGGCAAAGAGTGGGGTTTTGCAGAAAATGCAGACTTGCTTTGATTGTATTTGTTAGATATTCACCAAAACATATTATTTGATATTCACAGAGTTGTGGAAGAGACAGCTTGAGATAAAGCAGCTTCTTTCAGCACAGCCTTTGGAGTAACTAACAATGACAGTAGGAGTGTAGATATGGCCAGCAGGTGAAAAATAAATAAAATATGTTATAGTAAGATGCTACATAAAAGCCAGTCTAAAAAGATAGGCTTTTAGTATAAATAAAAAAGTATCAATATTTGGAGCTCCTATCAGATCCTTGGGCAGGCTGTTCCAGCGTTTTGAAACAGCTAAAAGCAAAATCACCAAATGTTTTATGTCAACTCTGTGGAACACCTAAAAAAGAGGAGTCAGAGGATCTGAGGGGTCTTCGTGGTTCATAAACCAAAAGTATCTCTGAGATTTAGCTTTTTGTTGGTGTTTGGTATATTCCAAATTGTAAATACTGACAGAAAGATTTTATTTTTTAGTGTAAATGCATATTGGTTCCAAATATCTATTATTAGTCTCATTAACTACAAATAATTGGTATCTTTATTGTCCGTGAAAAACCAATTGCTTGACATGATTGCTTAACACTGTTTCTTCTCAGTTACTTTGGGTGACACACTCCACTGTACTTTTAGTGATTATATATTATATTCAGCTGAGCGTGTGGTCGTCCTCTAATTGGAAGATCAGCGGTTCAATCTCCGGCTCCTCCAGTCAACATGTCGAAGTATCCTTGGGCAAGATATTGAACCCCAAAGTGCTACATATATATATATATATATATATATATATATATAGCACACACAAAAGTGCTACATATATATATATATATATATGTAGGCACTAAATATAAAAGGATCCAGTGCTCAAATTTAGAAAATCATTTAGGACTTAAGTGGCATTCCGTCTTTTGCTTTGGAAGGTGACTACAACCAGGGCCCTATTTCAGAAAGCAGGCTCACCAAACTCTGAGCCCTATCCTGACCTTCGCGTCGATTGAGCATAAGCAGAGAAACTCCATGTTTTCAGTTCCAGAACAGCTGATCAGATTGAGCTCAATCAACTCTGAGTATGTTCAACCCAAGGGAAGTTAAGTAAGTATAAATTAAGTTAAGTAAGTTTTAAATACTATAAAGTTTTTAAAGTCCACTCATTAATCACTTTCACAGAGAGGAGAGCCAAAGTCATTGTCCCATGCGGTAGTTGGGGCCGGAGTGCGATGAAGATCAGCCAGTTGTTTATTCTTCTCAGCGGAGCGGTTAAGAGTCACCTGAACCGCCACACCCCCCCTAATCCAACGTAGATGATTACCCACTGCCGGAATCGCTACAGTCTCTTCCTGGTCGGAAAACAAAGGGGGTTGGTAACCATAAAAAGCCATAAATGGGGACATACCCATGGCCAAGCAGGAGAGAGAGTTGTGGGCGTAATTGATCCACGGCAGGAATGTGCTCCAGGAAACTGGGTAGTGCGTGGCGACACAACGCAAGGCCACCTCTAGATCTTGGTTGGCCTGCTCTGTCTGGCCGTTGGTCTGGGGGTGGTAGCCCGAAGAAAGACTGGCTGCTGCACCCACAGCCTTGTAAAAGGCCTTCGACACCTAGGATGTGAACTGGGGACCACTGTCTGAAACAATGTCCACGGGCATACCATGTAGCTTGAAGACATGCTCCACAAGCAGACCCACAGTGTCAAAGGCCCAGAGCCTTTGGCAACCTCTGCAAGGGAATGTACTGCACAGAGTTGGAAAAGCAATTCACAGTCGTCAGAATAACTGTGTTACGGTCTGAAGGAAGCAAGCCAGTGACGATGTGTGACCAGGCCGTCTTCGACTCATCACCCTCCTTTACACAGACGTGGTGGTAGGCACAAAGGGGCTCAAACGAGGGGTCGATGAGGGGAAGGGCGTAGGGAAGTGTCCTTCTTTACAAAGAAAAAAACAGCTCCCAAAGGAGAGGAGGAGGGGCAAATGAGACCTTCATTCAACGAATCTTGAAGGTACGTCTACATAGCCTCCCTCTCAGGGTGAAAAAGGTTGTACAGGGGGCTGGTGGGAGAGGTGGGCGTTGGGGGGGCAGGGACAGTGCCAAGTGTTTACTGAAGATAGCCACCAGGTCGTGGTACTCAGATGGCACAGAGGACAGGTGGAACAGGAGGAGGGACTGGGTGAGTCTGGGCAGGTGACGCTGAATGCAAACAGAGGAAATGACATTGGACGCTCCAGCTGGAGATGGTCGAGGTGATCCAGTTTATTTGAGGGTTGTGAGTCTGGAGCCAGGGTAATCCCAGAATCACGGTTGAGAGGGTGGAGGGAATTACAAACAGTTGATTGACTTTGTGATGATTTCTGGAGATGTTGAGGGAGATAGGAATGGTGAGATGCATGACTGAGGCAATCAATCTCCCGTCGAGAGCAGTCACTTTCAAATTAACAATTAACTGCTTCCTGACCTTGAATGGGATGATCAAAAACTCTGCGGAGCTCGGTAGAGAAATCTGCAAATGAAAGAGAAAGAGAGAGATATAGGTGTTGAGGCTTTCTAGTGAGTCCATTTCTCCACGAAGCATGTCATCGTGTCGACGGATGAGGGCTCCTTGGCTGGAAAGGGCATCCTTGATGGCGTCTGGGTTCATTGGGTCCTTGCTTGACCAGATTTTTTTGTTATGGTTTGAAACCGGTGGAAGTGGGAGGACCCAGGGGACACAGACGGTAGATAATGAATGAAAAAATGAGTTTAATGGTAGTTGGTCGGGGAAATGGGAATGTGTGGAAGGGGGATTCCTGAAGCCGAGCAGGCTGGTTAGGCTGGTGAGGCTGGAGGGGGATGGTGGAGTCCGGAGTGGTGGAGGAAGTGAGTGGTGGAACACTGTGGTGAGAGGCTCTGGGCACTGGAACTCACAGGAGTTAGGCACTGGAAAAAGCATACTCAAAAAACAGTCAGCACAAAAGTTCTCGTTCCGAAAATACTAGCACAGTTTGCAAGAGAATAACCCTGATCAGTTGGTTTGTCATTGAAGGCGGTGGCTTTGTAACATGAGTCTTCATACCATCGGAGTACTTCAAGCCTGAAGTTTTACCTAAATGCAAAGCATTTAGCAGCAAACCCTGAGGTACAAGCTAGCACAGAGCATCCACACCACTTGTCAGGCACGTCACAGCTGTTTGTCAGCCGTGGCACATCTCGAGCAATGGTGGCTTGTCCATTTCTTCTGCGTGGTTTAATAAATATTTTGACTCTATGCCACCTTTTACTTTAGTTTAAGAGTGTCTCTCTGTCACAGAGATGAAGAAATACAAAAAAGTCTGTTTTACTAAAACTTCCCTGCTTCTGTAAATAAAAGTCCTCTGACAACCTCTCTGATGACAGAATTTTATCAGTAAAAAAAAATACTGTCACAGCAAAAATTGATGTATGCAATTAATTTAGATTAATTAACCACAAAGCATGTAATTAATTCTATTTTTTTTAAATTAATTTACACATTTTCAGAGGATGAAAATGTCACTATTTCAAAGTCAGTTAAATTATTGCCAAAATGTGAATGTTCAATAAATGTCTTCAAATAGTCAGTGAAAAAATCACTTTGTTATTCTGAATGTCATTTCATCAGTGACCATAGTCATTTTAAAATATTATTTCTAATGGAAAAATATACAGAAAATATAGAAAAATGTATATTGTATATTTACAGTGATTATATATTGTAATATAATTTGCTATTTCCTTTTATGGTAATGCAAATGCAAGCACTTAAATTTATTGTAAAGCGTGCAGGGGCTGCATTCTTTGTATGAAAAGTGCTACACAAATAAAGTTTATTATTATTATTATTATTATTATTATGTAAAGATACGGGGCTAGGATGCATGGTGATGTTCTGTCTATTCTTAAATTGAGTATTTTATGATCCTACACTGTTTAAGAGCATTTGAGGCTGCAGTTTAGACACATTATGTTTGATAGATCAACAAATGCTTAAATAGAAATATCCATTGAGTTTCGAGATGTTTGGACAAACCATTATTGATTTATGGCTAATTTTGCTCAAGGCCAGTGGAATTACTGGCACTGTTTTGAGAGACTGTTTACAAATAAATTTTCACATTTTAATCAAATGTTATTACATTAACATTACATTAACATTGTTATGAAACACAACAGCAAGTACACCTGAAATTGAACAAACAATTTCCAACTCATAGTTTGATTTGGAACACCCATTATTCTCATTTCTAACGCCCCCTAGTGGTTGATTTTACTTGAAGGGACATAGAAGTTTCACGACAATTGATCCAACGCTTGTGTTCTCTGTGCCAGCATCTTTTTCAATTGTTACCAGGATAGTGTGTGCCAGCGTCTTTTTTCAGAACGCTACATTTTTTTGGGTGGCTGAACCGAGCTTTTCAGGTTGAAAATGGCTGAACTTTTCAGAAAGGTGCTGGTGATGTCACTACTGCTGCTTCAGTGAGGCTACTGACACAACAAAGACAGAGAAGCTCATCTGTGGGAGCAGATCGGCTGGCTGACACTGAGTGTTGCTGGTGAGTGTTTTATCAGTGAACCTTGTGAGCTTGTTAACAGTGTTAATGTCAAGATGTTGTTGTCATAGAAACAAAACCCACATGCAGAGCCTCATTAAATAGGAGTGCTTTCTTATGAAGTGCAGGTGTGAGGTGCTCCCCATCACCCTGCCACCGCTTTTCTGCTAAAAAACAAAACAAAACAAAACGCTGTGTGGACACAGGTCCACATGTGCTGAGCCTCCCACCTTATAAAGGTGGTCCCCATCTTCAAAACACTGTGAGATACCAACAGACTTTTGACAACTTTTATAAGTCTGTCAATGTTATGTCCCTACCTTATTCCAGCTCACAGAAATTTAAGGAAAGGTAACAGCGCAGCATATAATGTGAAATAGGCCACGCCCACATGCACCACTCATTATGACACTTAAATCTTGGGTCTCACCATATTAAGTGAAATTCCTGTGGGTTGATCTTAAATTGATTTCGTAGGCCTGTTCCTCAGCTACTTAGATTCATGATGATTGGACCAATTGTTAACAAGATGTTGCCAGTTTACTGCTGAGCCTCACCCTTTGCAAAGGTTTTTAGTATAACTGTGTATCACAGTCCCACAAGGCCATGTCCCAAATTTTGTGTTGATGAAAATGAATGTAAATCTCAAGACAATATTGACGGGGCCTCCCATGCCATTCCAAACACTTTCTCCTGTGGTTGTCAGTTATGATGTACATGACACCCTGTAGTTTTTGAGTATCAGGGAACTGATGTGATAGCTGCAGGCTTTGGATTGTTCCTGTGGACATGATTGTATAGAAGTGTGCAGTATGTCTCTTGCAGGTTTTGGTATTCATCCTGGGCTGCATTCATTCCCACAGGGACACAATTGCCAGGCTTTTCAGTGAGACACTATTGTTAACTGTTCAACCAGGAGTGTTGTTTGATTTCACCTCAGAGCGACGACATGATCCTGTCAACACTGACAGACCTATGCTTTCCCCACTGTGACACAGGATGGCTTCTGGTATCAAAAATAATTTCAGCAACAGGTGTTTGGCCTGTGCAGGTTTTCATTAGTGTCCTGCTTGCATGTTGCAATATATATATATAGTTGAAACAGGATGTTTGGGTTGGAAACAACCTGGTGAGAGACTGTGTAGTAACAGAGAACACACTGCTATACCAAGTGTACCCAGATTACGCAGTTCAGCCCTGTTCAGCCCGGTCATTTCTAATGAGCTTGAAAATTAGTGTTCCACTACATTAGGAAAAGTTTTTAATTCCCGAGTAAAATAATTAATAGCACAGAAGTTTCACGGAAGATTCACAGAAGTTGAAGTCAGAGTCCTGAAGACTGGAGAGGTTGGCCTTTTATCAGCACAATGTGCTTAAATTTACCTGAAGTTTGTTTAAGATTTAAATTTTTATATAATGCTGGAAAGTTTAAACGATAATAATGAATCATGTTTGTTACACTCCAATACACCATGGTCAAATGAGACTATGTACTATGAGGGCAAAAAACAAACCACAAAAAAAGAAGCAAAAAGCAAAATAATCATTCTTTAATTGTAGTCAAAGGAAACCTGACATTGATTAATCCTGACATTGATTTAAGATATGACGTTCGGACCTTTGTTGGGAGGAAATTTTAGTGACTGAACCTCTTTGAATTTTAGTTGAATAGGTCCACCAGTTGGTGATGCCTGTTCTATAGTATATTTGTCATGTTCAGTGTTTAACAGAAAATACATTTTTAAGCCAAAATTAACCTTATGATATCTTCATATCTCACTTAGGAGTAAAAGAAAACCTTTAAGACTGACAGAAATAGTGATAGCCTTTTTTCCATATTGCCCAGCCCTATGTTTACAATATAGTCATTTTATATATATCGCATGTGAAACAATCTGTGATACATCGAGTGTATTTAATTTATGGCCCACCCCTAATACATATCTTTTTTATGTATTTATTTATTTGTTCGTTTATATGCTTTAAACATGTAAAAGAAAGAGAAATGATTATACAAACAGCAGACTGACAAAGAAGTAATATTTACAGACAATAAAAACATAAAGCAAAAGAAATGGTCAAACACATGATGTCTTGGTTTACACATTCGAAAAGGATCGAGAAAAAGTACAAACTTATGTATTCATATATACATTTAGTACTACTATACATACTACTCAAGCTATGAAAGATATGGAGTAAATCTCTGAAAAGCCTTCATGGTGGAAAAAAATAACAATGAGAAAAAGGAGGGATTTCAAAAGTGAGAAAAAACATGTCAGAAAATCTAATTTTGCCAGATGGTATTATCATATTTTGTTCAGAATATTTTTTTGCGTAAGGTTGGATTGGCTATGGATTCAAACAAAGTTGATTTTAAGTGATAAAAAGTAAGATGGCTAGTGACAGAACTGTGTCATAATAGCTCATTTGGCCATAATGTAATAATTAAAGATACATAGTGCAGGTTGCCCTTGTAATAGGTGGAAGCCCAGTGAGGTAACGCTTGTTTTATGTGAAAAGAATTAAAACTGCCTAAAACTGAAATATTAGATAAATGATATTAATATGCTTTTAAAAAAATGATCATGTCTGTAAGACCAATTGAATGAACTGCACAACATACTGACACAAGTGTACAGCTGCATCGATTAGTCAGTCGACAGAAAATTAACTTGTTTAAGTCATTTCATAAGCATAAATGCAGAAAACCAGCTGATTCCAGCCTCTCTAATGTTTGGATTCACAAAATTTGTCTTTTGTGATGGTAAACTAAACATCTTCAACTTTTGGACCAAACTAACTAACTAACTAACTAATTTGAATTAGGGCTGTCAGTGTCAACTTTTTGAACTGCTTTAATTGCAGGGGATCCTGGCTGACATTCCTGCACCTGTCATTCCTGTCAGTGGGCAACTGTCACGCCAAAGACAGCAAAGCACTATTTTGGAGTGTGTGAATCTCCACAGAGCAGTGGATGAAGCCAAATGGAAAAAGCTAAGCACAGCGCTACTACATTGGTAAAAACTGACTGCAGACCAGCCAACATCAGTTAGCAAATATTGTCTTTGATTCCAAATCAAGACAATCTGCTAAGACTTGCTTTACTTTGATAAAATAACTTAAAAACTAGTTTGAAATGCAAAACAATGGAATTGTAAACATGCAAAAAATGTTATTAATCATGATAAACTATTACAGTACAGTGAGTTTTTGTGATTTAAGAAATTACTGGTTTGACAGGCCTAATGTGAATACTTAATCTGGGCTTTAGTGAATTGTGTTGGTAATTTATGATATTTTAGGGACTACATGATTATTTTTTTTAAGTGATAAAACAATCTGCAGATTAATTGATAATGAAAGAAGTAGTTAGTTGTAGCCCAATAGGTGATGTTGTAAGGCTGGATTTTTTTAAACCATTTTCTGACTTTTGGAAGAGAATCTTAAGGTTCCAGTGGGCTCCCTTTAGCCATGCTTTCCCCTCTCCCCCCTCTGACACACACTTTTCCATCTTTCCTTCTTGTCACCTTCTTGTCAAATACTCAAAAAGGCAAAGTAGAGATGGATTTAAAAAAGACAAAAGTAAATCACCTTTTTTAGTGTTTTAGTCATTGACCTGTTAAAGCTGCAATCTCTGCACTCGGATGACCACACTGTCAAAGAGTAAGGGATCAGCAATGATGCTTTGGCATGAGATTTTCATTTGAATTCATTTGATTTGATTTTGATCAGTAGTTGAGCTGCTGTGAAGCCTTCAGGTCTCAGGATGCTCTTGATATGTATCTGCCATCCTCTAGTACACAACACTGTACTATATCTCTCACGAAATTACTTTTGATTGCTATTAAGCAGGAGCTGAATATTCTCAAAATTTGGTTTCATGTCAACAAACAGTCCCTCGATATAAATCAAACTGAATTAATGGTTTTTGGAAATCACAAAGAAATTAATAGGGATATTCAATTAAAGATCAGTGATGTTAGAATTGAAAAAGTTTTTGAGATAAAGCTTTTAGGGGTTATGATTGATCATCTATTAACATGGAAACAACACACCAACAATATTAAAGGAAAAATGTCAAAGTCAGTAGTATAAATCTAGAGATATATTAAACTCTAAAGCCCTGCATATAATTTATTGCTCACTCATACTTCCCTATATGTCTTATTGTGTGAAATGATTAACGATTAAAATAAGTACAGATTCAGTTGTCTTACTACAAAAACGAGCTATAGGTATCGTCAATAAGGCTGGTTAAGGCACCCTAACCTTTTAAAATCCTAGACCATGAAATTTAATGAGCTGGTATAATATAAAATAATGCAAATAATGTTCAGAGCAAAAACAAAGTCACTCCCAGTGTGAACACACTAATGCTTTATTATTAGGAGAAATTATGATTTGAAAGGGTTTTTGTAAATTTACTTTTACAAAAGTTAAAAAAAAATTAAGTGGAGATGTGTTTCATTTTAGGGGGTTAAAATGTGGATCAAAATCAATATAAAATTAAAAATGTGTAACTCAGTTTTGTTTTTAAAAAGAATGTTGTACAACATTATTTTTGAGGATTACAAGTCTGGACAGTTTCTTTTTAGTTTTGGAGGGTAGCTGAAATGATTAAGAATTCAAGCTTTTGCTTATATAAGCTTTTGCTTCTGTGTTTTTTCAACCACAACTTAATACATAGACAGTTGATTTTGTTTATACAGTTTGTATAGTTTGCACTTATTGTATTGTGTGATGACACACACACACACACACGCACGCACGCACGCACGCACGCACGCACGCACGCACACACACACACACACACACACACACACACACACACACACACTCACACTCTGCAGTGCATCAGTGAATAAGACTAATGAGCAAAAGGCTGATAGCTGAGCTGAGTACTGATGCCAGATGTACTTTGTAGCTGATTAAAGCAGAAATGTTGTGCTGACATGTGAAATCACTGAAAGAAATAAGCTGTAAAGTTGAGATTAGTTTATAGAAATACCGGCCCCCTGTTTGCATCTTCTCTGTGGAGCCCCCTCCCACCTGCTGCACACTGCTGGATGTGGTGGATGAATAGGTTCCAGTGTTGGAGCTGTGACTTGGACGTGCCCTCGGATGCTCTCTGAATGTCAAGCCTTCCCTCATCATCAGTTCAACGCTGTCACTGTTCTAAGGCCATGTCATCTTGATAGTAATACTAATGTTTATTAAACTGTAGAATGAAAAGCAAATATTCACTGTCATTGTCTCACCCATAGTTAGTTACTGGTTAGTTTTGGCAATGCATTTCAAATAATCATGGGCTGATTACGGTCTCTATTTAAATTAAGATAAAATAAATAACTCCTCTAAACATCTTCCACAATATGTGTATGTGAAATCAAAATGTCTTATTAGATTAAATTATATGCCATACCCATAGACAACCATTATGCATGTTTTTGTATGTATGTATATATGTCTGTATGGTTATATACAGTATATATATTGTCATCATATGATATCCTACCTAAATGCACTTACAACAGTTTGGATGATGTTCTATGAATGACGTTACATGCTGAATGTAAGGTACTCTATTAATGAAAAATTACAGGTTAGGTTAAGGCAATAAAAGTTATGGTTGTTAGATTAAGAAAATAAACATGGTTTGGCATCTTTATGTTTAGGCAAGTAAAGAGAGGTTTAGACGTACATTAAAATGACTCAAAAGATAACATGTTCACATGGTTCCGAACACTTGTCTCCAGGGAAAAGGCCTGACGGAAAACCCCGAAAGAAAATCCTGTGTTTTGTGACCTGTCCAGCACCCTAACCTGTCTTCTTACAAACCACTCAGGAACACTTCCTTGTTGACTCCCGTCAGCATATTGTTCATGTGATCACAGCCTTCCAAAATATGTGGGTTATGAACAAAATACTGGCTCATAATTACGTGGGATACATAAGAACATGCTGTCCTCCCACAGAAGGGCAGGGTAAGTGGTGAATCTACTTTGGCTGTAGGTATGATTGTGAGTGTGAATGGTTGTCTGTCTCTGTATATATATATATATATATGATATACATGTATTTAGATATATATATGTGATATATATGTGTGTGTGTGTGTGTGTGTGTGTGTGTGTGTGTGTGTGTGCTAACCAACCTGTCGCTCTTTGAATTTCTTAATCAAGTTGGCGTGTCTCTAGCGAGATGTTTTTGATGCTTTGATCTTTTAGACACGGGCTCTGTCAGGGTGACTCTACGCACAGTAGGGTCACCCTGACTGTTGGGCGTTTACACAAATATTACTATTTTTGCTCCCTGCGTCCTCCCAGCAGAGGTCAGAACAGCATACACCCATACACGCCCTCCGCCTCATGGAAGTGAAAGCAGAGCACTGAACAGCATGCACTCACACACAGCCTCAATGTCGCAAGCAAAGAAACACGGCTTTTATTAAAACACTGCAATTCATAAAGTATTGATAATCATAAAAGGTGGTATTGTATAATTTTGAACAGCTGAATACTGCGATACTTTTCTAGTATCAGTATACCGTGCAATACTGTTTTCCAGCTCCCCCATGTTTGTGTGTTTTGGTGCTGTGTGTTGTGTAGATGCCACCTTGGCCACACGGACACAACGTGTTATCAGATGATGTAAATTAAATAAACTATATAGCATAATATGTAGGGATGCACCGCTACCATTACTAGTGTCGAGTATCTGTGCGATACTGTGCTCAAGTACTCGTACTCGTTCTCGTAGAAAAACTCCAATAACACGCATCCCATACCACATGACGTCACTTCCGTTGAGTTGCTAGGTAGGTGGAGGAGGAGCTGAAAAGTCAGCAGTTTGGAGATATTTTCAGGTAAACCACAATGACAAAAGTAAAGTGGACTGCAAACTGTGTTCTGCAAAAGTATCAAGAGGAGGAGTCAAAAGTCATCAGATCATTTAACACAAGCAATTTGATAAAACATCTGAAGAATCAGCACAGTGCAGAGTTCACTGAGTTTGCTAATGTTAGCAGCAGGAAACAGCAACAACCAACTCTGCAGCAGACACTAGCGAAAGAAAATGTCCAGAGACAACCCACGGGCAACAGAAATAACAGACGCGCCTACCCAGTACATTGCTCTTGATGACCACCTACTGTCAGTTGTGGATAATATCGGATTTTGTTGTCTTCTTAGCATACTAGAGCCGAAGTATGAGCTTCCCAGCCGTCACCAAATCATAGACACCATGTTACCGAAGCTACAGCTGGCTGTTAACAAGGGTCTTTTGGCTCAGAGAAGTGTAGCTGATGCGGTGGCAGTTGGTTGCAAAACAGTAGGACACTTGAAACATTCCGCCTTAGCCTACTCCCGCCTGGAGGACATTCAGGTGCAGCTCAACCAGGCCATAAGACGGCTCCCGCAAGATATGCAGACCTGCTGGAATAGCACATATTACATGGTGCAGTCTCTCATCGAGCAGAAACGGGCTTTGGGAATATGTGGGTCCAAATATGAGCTCCCCAACAAACTCACCGCTCACTAGTGGACACTTCTGGAAAAGACTTTATCTGTTCTGGCTCCGTTCGAGGCGTCAACCCGAAAAGTGAGCTCTTGCTTTGGCATCTGATGTGATTCCTGCTGTGACCGTGCTTCAGAGACTATTGACCAAAGAAGCAGATGAGGACCAAGGCATCAGTACAATGAAGGGAACATTGGCTGCAGCCGTAAAGAGATGCTTCATCAACACTGAAAAAAACCTTCTCTACAGCATTGCAACTGTACTCGATCCAAGGTAAAGTATGTGTGTATATCTGTATGCATTTGTGTTTGTTAAGCATATGAGAAAGAGAGATAGCTTATGATAAAAAACAAACTTTTTACAATTTAAATTTTACAAAATTTATTTACTTTAAGTGATATAAAGGCAATAAACTGGCATTCTTTTCGACAATTTCAGACAAGCATGTCTGTTGCCAGATAAGATAATATTTTCTCTGTTTTAGGTATAAAGATTGCTTTGTCTCAAACATCAACACTGCAACAAAGGCTAAGGAAATGGAGATTGTGGAGCTGCAGAAGGTGTCTGGAGGAGAGGGCGACAAGCAGGAGGATTTGGGGTGTCCACCTGTCAGAAAGCTACAGAGGGTCCAGGGCGGCAGCAGTTTGGACAGTGTGTTTGATGAGATAGCAGAAGAGCAAGCATCAGCATCATTGAGAAGTGCACCAGTGGGTGCTATCATTCATTTAGAGACATACATTGGAGAGGCCACAATTTCTTGAGAAAACAAACCGCTGCAGTACTGAGGGGTTAACAAAGTACAGTTTCCCACTCTGGCCCAAATGTCATGCAGATACCTCTCAGCACCGTGCAGTAGTGTGGAAAGTGAAAGACTCTTTAGCTCAGTGTCACATATTGTAGATGAAAACAGAAACAGGCTCACGGCTAATAATGCACAGAAGCTTCTCTTCATCAAAAAGAGACTGCCTCTTACTTTTCAGAAAAAGGCTTAGTCCTCACAGACTGCACTACATTACAACACAACATTTGTTCTACTACAGTATGTGGTGGTGTGGGATCCGTGGATGGAGGAGGACCCACAAGCAAACACCCGGACAGGATTAGGGAGTAACAAAAAATGTTTTTAATTAGAATAATGAAATGGAAGGGAATGGTAGTGGGGGAAGGGAGCCGGGGACCATGTGGGCACGGATGGCAGGTGAGGCTAGTGATAGTGCAGGCAGCGATGGCAGGTGAGGTTGGTGAGGTGGAGGGTGGTGAAGATCCCGAGGTGGTGATTGAACATGAAGGCGAGGGGCTGGGTGGTGAGGCGCTGGAGCTTGGAGACGAGAGGCACTGGAGAAAACGCAAAAAGGCACAATGAGCAAAAATCCAAAAAGCACAAGAGCGAATTAAAAAAGCACAAAGAGAATCTCAAACTGAGACAGCCAATCTATCACTTGTGAAGCTGGCAATAATCTGGTGCCAAGGAGAGGTGACGGTGGAGTATTTAAGCTGTGAGGAGATGATTGCAGATGAGGCGCAGGTGAGAGTGCTTGCCCAATGCTCCAGCACCCGGAAGCCACGCCCAGCCTCTGCAACACAGAAAGACAGACAGACAACCCAATAATCATAAACACCACACAGTACCTTGTACTGAAATCTACTGATTGTGTTACAGGTTAAATTGAAGTGAAATGTGTGCCTGTGCCATGTTTGTTCAGGAAAACACAGTTTATGTTAAAATATTCCTGCATAATGCTCACTGTAAGAAGCTTTACATTAAAAATAACCTGCCTGTCACCTTTCAGAAAAGGGCATTGCCCCCACACTAACGTATAACATAATTAAGTTGTTTTGCTAAAGTTAGTGGTATCTTGTATGGTATTGATATCCACTGATGGTGTAATGTTTTACATTGAAGTAAAATGTGCGCCAGTGTCATGTTTTTTCATAAAAACACAATGCTGAATGTTAAAATGTCAACAACAGCATCATGCTGCATATTTAATTTCTTACATATCTGAAGAAAATAAAACATGTTTTCAAAGCTATTGTTAGACTGTAATTGTATCATTAAGTACTCATATTGGTACTCGGTATCGGCAAGTACACAAATGTGAGTACTTGTACTTGTACTCGGTCTCAAAAAAGTGGTATCTGTGCATCCCTAATAATATGAAACTGACGTTTTTTTATCGTCATGTGATATATTTGGTAATATTGCACAGCTCTAGCTCCGTGACAGTCTGGTGACCTGTACAAAATGTACCCTGCCTCTTGCCCATGTCAGCTGAGATTGGCTCCAGACCCCAATAAGTAATTTTCTACCCTAGTCCTCTATGACCTTTATTTAAGCAACAGTGTTGCTTTTTAGTGTGACACTTTTAAAAATATATATTCTTTAAAGGCAGAAGTAGGCAGCATGCGATTAATAATTATGAAGTGTTAAATTATACACTGAATGCTCATTTTATGTGTATGTGCACAGAGCCTGAAGCAGAAAGCCAGGGTTTACCACACCTTGGTGGTACTTGTTATCTATGAGCAAGCCAGCTCAGGCAGAGAGCCTGGCCCTGTTGAACTTGGTGGTACAGTCCTCTGGAGTTGTTCCAAATCAGCGCTGAAATCCATCCAGCAAGATATGCTGCTGAAGCTGTGTGCTAACACTCTGCAGGAAAACAAATGCTTCTGACATGCAAACATGACCACCAGCAGCTGGGAGAGAACCACAGTCCAGCAGTGGATCTGAATTATGTATATTTTTCCTCTGTTGGTGAAATATTGTTGAGCCTATTTAAGTCAAGTCAATTCAAGTCAATTTTATTTATGAAGCTCATTATCACAAAACACGGTTTGCCTCAGAGGGCTTTACAGCATCCAACATCCCTCTGCCCTCAGACCCTCACATCGCCTAAGGAAAATCTCCCAAAAAAGAACTCAACGCTGTATCATACGCAGCATTGTGTGCTGAGTGATGTATCTCTTTCTTTATAAAATGAGTAAGGTTTTACTAAAAATTAGGGTTTATCTGACATGGGCTTTTCAAAGCTGATAGAGCTGTTCTCTGCCAGTATTTCACATGAATGTAAGCCAGCAAACAAAACTGTTATAAAACATTGCCAGGTCTGAAAGTATTCTTGCCACCATGGGACATGTTAGGTCTGATTTTCCAGAACCACTTCATTTTGAGATGAAGGTGAAAGTGAAAAGTTTGTTTGCCAACACATTCTCATCCCAAACAACCTCTGCTCTGCAGTGGACTTCCACGTCTACATATTACACTCTATCTTTCTGCGTCTGCTCTTCACATTTGGTGATGCCGCTACCGTGATGTCAACACAAGCACATGGTGGGATGACACTGCACATGGTTATGTTTAGCCAACACAAGCACATGGCAACCAACGCCGGGACATCAACAAA
Source organism: Plectropomus leopardus (assembly GCF_026936395.1). NCBI lineage: Eukaryota > Metazoa > Chordata > Actinopteri > Perciformes > Serranidae > Plectropomus > Plectropomus leopardus. Next base: position 1,058,495 of record NC_142180.1, read on the forward strand.
CACACATGCTGGCACAGATAGTTAGGATTAGAGGGAGGAGGCACATGGTAAGGTATAGAAAAAAAATTATCATATTGAGACGGGAAGCGAACACTGGACTCCCACATGAAAGTTAGGGTTTTTTTGGACCGTTCCACTGCCCCTCTCACCCACCCTCAAGCTCCTTATATTATATCGTTACCGGCAGTGTTTCAGTGTTACCCTGTTCTGTGGTGCATCATGCACATACAACAGGTTCTGCACAGTCACGTTCTCAAGCGATGCCGCCCGTTTGGGTTTCAGATGGATGCGGCAGGTGCCATCTATCTGTATGACAGTGTATAATAACAACAAGACCCGTTCTGTCCGGCAGCGTTCTCAGCTGATAATGTCCAGGAGCTAGCCTGTGCACATGAAAGGTGCCTTTTGGTGTCGGGATTGTACACTGAAAGCACTGTCAAAGCAGCAGTAATTGACAAGTTCAAAATGAGAACAGTTTGCACCTATGAACTTTACAGCTGCCTAAGAAAACATGAAACACTGTGATGCTGGGCTCTAATCATCTTATTAGCTCTATTAGATGTTTTATTTCGCCTCATGAGCAATATTTCCAGTAACCCAATATTTAAGAACCCAGTCACTCAGAGGGACACAATTCATAATCAATGATTTGTTAAGGCTTGGTATTTATGACTGTGCAGTAAGGAGCCAGTAGGTGCAATATGAGAGTTGTAAAGGCAGGTGCATGGAGCAGTTCTTGACACGTCCACTAGAGTGGATCTGCAGTAAATGACTGTTTATTAATTATCAAATAAAAAAGATGTGCTCATTCTGTTTGTTTTCTAGATACATAATCAAGTAGGTTTCATTCTTGTTTTAGGCACTAGAACCCAAAATTTTTATCAAGGTTGTTTTTAAGATTTTGATAGTTTTTTTTTTTATTTGTTTGTTTCCATGCCTGGTTATGGGGTCTTTTTCTACTGTCAGGAAAACATCAAATATAAACATTTCAATGTTATGATACTGTGTATACTGAAAGCCTTGATTCTGATAGGCATTGCTTGGCACCAAAATGATTCAATATGTAAAGGAACCTGCATGAAGTAGTTGCAAAATGTTCATTTTTTTAGTACAAACTTCAACATTGTAAAAGTAGAACCTACAAATATACTGATACGCCAACTACTTTAACACTGCCTCCTTTTTAAAACAAAGTATTTTAACACTGTTGTATAAACACAGTAATCAAAGCCCTCAGTATGTACATGATGACATTAAAATGTTTTTGTTTGCTACTAAAAGAAGCGATACTTGAAGGCGATACAGCTAAAAATGTTGCCACGATAAAAATTGTTAATATCAATTGATATTGATCAAAAAAACATTAAACCACATAACAACATACATTGTATTATTGTATGATCGCCAGCCTCCAAATTAATAATCAGCACAGACACAGCAGAGAATAACAAATTCCTTCCTACCGTCATGCTTATCTGTCCAGAGCAACCCATAAAACATCCACAGAGCCATCGGTCTTTTTTCCCTTGCTTGGTTCTTTGCTCCTCATGTCTTGGGCAGTTCTCTGTCCTTTTGCAATCCATGAACTCACCAGGGTCTGGCTTTGGCCTGCTTATTGTCTGACAGGCCAGCTAGTTAGAGGAAATTCAACAAACTTGATTCTCCTTGCTGCTCAGGGCAGGTTATCAAACCACAGTTCAAATCACAACATCAGCTTACGTGACATGCACAAAATGATCAAGCTCCGTGCGCCGTGTGACCTGTCTCTCTCTGTCTTTCCGTCTCTTTTAAAATCAGTTTTAAAAAGCATTTTAAGTAAGCAAACAAGGGATTTTTCTGAGACTTCAATGGGAAATAAAGACAAACAATACAGATAACATTAAATATTAGAAAAAAAAAATGTATTCACATATTTTCATAGGATACAGTTAAATAGGTTCCAGTCCCAATGTGGGAGGTACCGGATGCTGCCAGAACAAATTAAGCCCTGATTATTGTCAAACTAAACTAAACTAAACTAAACTAAACTAAACTAAACTAAACTAAACAAAACAAAACACAAGCCCTCTTGATATTGTGAAAAAAACACACTTTCTCCTCATCCGTCATGTCAGCACTTTGCTAATACATTGCACTGTTTTTCCAAGGCTCAGCAAACAGCTGAGACTTCAGATGGAGGACAGAGGAGGTCTGCTTATTCATATAGGGATCTGGCTGTGGCCCCTGGGGGCCCTCAGGAACAGCAGGCGTAAGCAGTGGTAAATGGATGTGAAAAGGCTTTGGTGAAGACATCCTCACTGCTGCCTGATTTATGGTTGGCGATGCAACAAACAGTTTGCCGTGTTAGCGGCAGGGATATAAGCACTTTAATGGCCACAGTTCAGCTTTATTTTTAGCTATAAATTCTGAGAAATATGGAACAAAAAGTGTGTTTATGACAGTGGGATGTTGTGTGTGAGCTGCCAGGAGGAAACTGTGTTGTAAAACCCAGTGGACAAGGATGAACGGTCATCCTGCTGTCTTATCTCTGCGTCTTGTTCAGCAGACACTTAGCATCAAAATACACAGTTAGCCGACAGTATAGCACCAAGTTCAACAGCTTTAAGTTCACAGAGTGAAGGAATTCTCTCTATATCTAATCTGATTTCAATACACAAGTATTAAAAGTGCAAGTGTGAGAGAAAATGATTCTCTGATAAATTATTCATTCATGCATTCACTCATCAGCAGCCTGTTAGCCCTGCTGAGGCCTACATGTCAATATCCACACACATCAGACTGGACCTGCGTCATTAACTCACAGTTGTTAGTTGAGATGTGCTGTGTCCTCTGTGCTTTGAAGCTGCCAGTCTCTTGTGTTAAACTTTTTAGAATGTTTGTATTAAAAGTTTCCATTATTTATCTTTTCTACTAAGGTTCATGTTAAAATGCAAAGGAGAATCAGCTTTAACTCTGGATAAGATGTTGACTATCAGCTGGGACAAAGTGATTCCTTAGAACCCACAGATCTTCTTTTGTGGTTTTCACTCCCTTTATTCACAGGCTTATGACACAGACACTACATGTCTTAGCTTGACATGCTATATATATTTTCATGAGAAGTTCTAAGTATATTTTGTCGGACTGTCAGTTACCGTTTTCGAACACGCTCACCAGTGAAAGTTGAAAGTAAAAGATGAGCACCGATTCACTCTGGTTTAGTGTTTTACCCTCACTGTGTGTTTTGGCACTGTGTCTCTTGGATCTCTGCTGCTTATGGTCTGGCACCTGCAACCATTTTACAAAGCTCCGCCTCACCTGAGCCCTTTGGGGTTATACACCCATGAACGTCCCCAGCACAAAAATAATAAGAAAATGTTAAACTCCAGGCAGAGGGCAGAGTGTGTGCAGATAAATACACCAGAATGCAGAATTCCTTTTTTTCCCCCACTCATTTAAAGTGAATTAGTGATGATTCGCCCTCAGTATAATACATGTATCAATAATAGCCTAGTTTTACATATGATCTATCATGATTCAATTTCAGTTTTATTTCTAAAGCCCATTATCACAAAACACAGTGCAAGCCTCAGAGGGCTTTACAGCATACAGCATCCCTGGAGGGATCCCTCTTCCAGGACGGACAGACGTACGATAGATGTCGTAAATAACAATCAAACTACAGTAATGACAAAGAGTAAAGAGAAAGAGAGAGAGAAAGAGTGGGGGAGAGAAGCACAGCAATAATGGTAAAAACAGCATATCATATAACAATAGTGTTAGATGTAAAATTGCTAAATGCATGTGATGTTACTGTCATTGTCCACGACCCGATGAAATGGAGGGATGAAAAGGGGGATTGTGAAAAATAAATATAAAGAAATTAGATTATGTCGATGAGCCAAGTTTTCCTTTACATTTTTCAAAAACTGTATATTAAAATCACAAGATATCTGACAAGTCAGGCTAATCCTGAATGGGAATCATTTTTTAATTTCTAAATATGTGGAAATAATGTAGGCTGTGTGTCTATAATGCAACTTGAATTAACTTTACTTTTATATTTCTCAAACTGTACAGTGAAATCTTAAGAACATTTTTATGGTCATAGGCAGGGTTGTTCTTTTAGTTTAACCATAGACGAAAGGTGTTTATGACCATTCAGATAATTGGGCTGTTTGATGATATAACTTTAGGGCATTTTTTTCTACATGAAATAAATGTACAGTGGATAAATTCAAATAGAATTTTAGTGAAATTTCATATAATGTGCAATCGTTATACTTGTTATCAAATTTGAGAGATTACTGCTAAAATACAGAAGCACGTTTGCTTCTCCAAGACACTTAGAGACTAGCAAGTGGCTGGTTTTCAAATCATGGCTCACTTGACTGCAGAAAGAATCAGCAGTCTGGTTCATTATTAAAATTGTGTTCTGTAATTGATACAAAATTTGATGGAGATGCTGTGTAATGCTAATATTATAAAAATAATGTGATACATGACACACAATAAACCTCACCATCTAAATCTTGGCGCTGAGTTTCTGTCTGTGGCAACTGTTCACCTGCTGCAAGTGAAAACTTGATGTACAAGAAAAATGTAGAAAACAAACAAATCCAAATATTTATCAGAACTGTGAGAACGAACCAAAGTTTTATTTCAAAACAAACCCTGGGCCTTCAACAACTTAATTATGAAAATACACTTAAAGTAAAATAAGATGGGAAAGTGAGGGAAATCCGACAATCACTTTAGAGGAATGGGAAGAGATATTTAGACAACAATGGAAAACAACAAGCTCGCCATCCTTGAGAGAATTTAGTTGGACTAACATATCTTTTGGAAGTGTCACTCTGTGGTTCCTTTTTAGACTAAAATTCATGACATCCTGGAAACTGTACTTTTTAAAAAATGTTTCAACCAAAATTACTTTCAACTTTAAACTGATGTATCTGATTACATAGGAGGAACTCAAATAAAGAAAATAGGATAAATCTGTAAAGAATATTTTTGGTGGCTTGTAAGAAATTCCTAACTGATAAATAACTAAAACAAGAACTTACTTTACTTTTTATACCATTTATTTCTTTATATATATGTTTATTTATTTATTTTTCCTTTTTACATGAGGTCTTAATGTTCAATAAAAAGAGAATTACATGTCCACCATGAGATAACTGCTATGCGTGGCTTCTGGGTTGTGATGGAATCTGGATTGTCATGATAAGAGATCAACCTGTGTAGGCCAGTTTAGTTTGAATTGACAAAAGAGGGGGTTAAACACGGGTCAGATGACTGCAGTCTGAACCTGGTGACTGGTGTGAAAGAGGTGTTAGACACAGAGCCTTTCAGTATATTTTCTAAAGAAGCCTCCCTGTCAGAAAGCATAAGGAGATATGAGAGATAATGAAGCAATGAAAGCAAAGAGAAGAAAGAAGACACATTCAGTGTGATGACATTTCTGTCCCATCCCCCTGCTCACCTCAGCCATCAGCACTAAACAAAAACCTTTGATTCAATGATCTCTCTCAGCGCCTACAGCTCTCGGACGTTGATGCTTTCAGAGCTTGCTGTGGCAGGAGCAGGAGGTGGCTGTGGAAGGCTGCCTGCTTGGCGGATCTTTATCTGTATGAAATGCAGTGCATGAAGTATGGTGAATACTGATGAATCTCTGTTGGTTTTTGTCCACATTTGTTTTTAAATAATGGTTGACTCTGCTTGCGTGATTAAGAGGCTTGCTAATAACTCTTTGCAGATTTATCTGCTCTGTGTTGAACTGTTTCAAAGTTCACAGTTTGCTTTAATTGAAACTACCTGCCACTCTTTTCATCAGCATTCAGACGGAGGACAGGAGCAGGCAAACAGCACATTACTGTGAATATGAGACAAACTAATTGGTCCTTTTATGTTGTAAATAGCGTTAGTTTCGGTCTGGTCTCCTGTGAGGATTAACAAGCCTCTGAGAGTGTAATGAGAGGCCATGTTAATAGCACTGATAGTGTCTCACATATTAATAAAATAAAATGTTTTCTGACAAGATGGTCTGATGGTAGCGTTCCTCCTCATATGAAAGGCACCCTGAGGAGACACTGAGGTTGGGGTGTCTCTGGGTCAGATTAATGTACAGAGTGATCCCTACAACCTGGCCTTCCACATGTCAAGGTGTGCTTTAGGATGAGCCAATCCACTCTGTGAGCTGCCACACGAAACCGTGTCCTCTTGTAGATTCCATCAGCACCAGGGTGGATTTTCAAGTGATAATCCAGCTGTTTGATAATGATCTGAATAACAGATAATAGATTATATCTGATGTCGAACCAGACTGAGGGTGCTATTTTAATCGTGATTGTGCAACAAGAGCACAGCAGTGGGTCCTGGGCAAACAGATATTGAGGGTGTCTAATAGTGCACCTGCTGTTTTGGGATGTGCAGCAGTGCAAAGTGCAAAGAGGCTAAGTGATGTGGAATATAGATCAGAGATTATGATGATTAGTAAATACACTGTCAACTAATTGCATGCATGTCAAAAACAGCTGAACAAACAGAGAGATGCAACTTTTTTTTACCTTTACTGGACTGCGGTGATCTTCTCTTCATTAATGATCCTGACCAGTGCCTAAAGAAGCTGGATACTGAATACCATTGTGCTTTACATTTTATTACTGGCTGTGGAAACTGTGTACACCACTGTACACTGTATGCTGCTGCTAAATGGCCTCTTCTAGCTGTCTTTGGCACTTGTTGTTTTTTATATATAACTGTCTGCTTGGGCAGATTCCTTCTTGTGAACTCGATTCCCAGCGGTCGCAGAGAACTTGGCAAAAAAGGTTTGAAATGTGCTGCCCTTCTTTTTGAAATTGCAGAACAACTGAAATTGTCCAAGCTGGTCTCTATGGGGGAATTTAAGTCACTTTTACACGACTGAGAATATAAAAGACTTGGTCAGTATGACTACTGCTCTAATTCTCACTGAAATAAAAAATTGCTCATGTAAGTGTATTTGACTGTTGTTTAAGTGTTGCATTTGATTGTTGTTGTGTTATGCTCGCTCTTTCAGCTGTGTGACAGTTGTACCTGTCTGCTTGTTGTTTACTGTTGTAACAATCATTCTGCTGCCCTCTTGGCCAGGTTGCTCTTGAAAAAGAGATTTTAAATCTTGACAAGATTTTTGTAGAGCTGTGTGTGGTTCATCCGAAGAAGTCTGGTGTGTGTGCATGTGATTTACTAAAGGCTAACACAGCAGATGAGTGTGTGTTGTGGCTCTGCAGTCCTCAGCAGACAAAACGTGTCTGCTGCCTTCAGATGGCTGATGGCTGAACAAATGCTAATGTCAGCATACTATTACAGTGCTAACACAGTGATGTCTAGCAGTGCTTTTCTATTTTTCATTAATTCCAATACCATATCTTGTTTCACCATGTGAACAAACTGAAAGAAATCAGTGCGTCTCTTACCAGAGAGCAGCTATGTGTCAGTAGAAAGCTGGACTCAAGGCTGTCTGTGTGTTTTACCAACAGTGTGAAGTACTGCTGAGAGGATGCAACACAAAGATTATAAAGTCTCCCACACAAAGATTAAGTTACAGTTTTGGACTAATGCAAGATGGAAAACAATAGTCTGACATTGACTCTTGATTTTGGCTATATTTAATTTAAAATGTTGATTAGCCACACCCTTCAGGGTGTTGCGATGTTGTGATTGAAAAAATAAATCCAAATTCAGGCAACCCTTGTGATTGCTGAGTGACAATGCAATTTTGTCCAATCAGCACAACTTTATGGCAAATTTTACTTTACAGGGGGACTCACAGTATCTGAAATTACAGTCATCAATAGACCAAGTATAGTAGCATCACTTTATCCTTGAAATGTAAAAATGCAGTCATTATAATTCTTCTAAAACGCCATCTAAATTTGATTAAATGATATTATTGCATTATAAAAATGTTCCTCAAAGATCAAACTTATTTTCCTTTGTGTTTGACAAGAATTTGTGGACTGGGAAAAAAATATGTTTTTATCTTATCTTGGTATGAGTTCTTCTGACCACTCATAAAATTTTCTCTTACCTAAAAGAAAAGCAAAAATAAGAAAACATTGCTAAATCCCAAAAATGACTAGGTACAAACAAAATAAGAACAAATCCTGGATACAAACAAAAAAAAAGAAAATATGTTCGTATGTAGTTTCTTGCATGAGGCCTAGTGAGCGGGCTAACTGTTAGTATCAATTAGTATCACTAACATCACCCGGGGATTTTAAAAGGTTTAATGATGGAGCCGAGCAGTTTCAGTGTTGGTGTGAGATAAATGGCATGATGTCTGATGTTAACCGTGACTGGGGTGAGATCATGTTGTGCTGTATTAGCTCGTGCTAACCAGGCAGAACTAGCAGGAGGAGAGTGGCTCGCGGGGATGGTCCTTCAGGGACTAGTTCATGGCTCTTAACTGGAGTATAGGTGCACTTAGAATTTTGTTATAATTGCGGGACAGATCTTCACAGTGTCCCTGAGTTCTGAGAGTCATTAATCAGAAAAGGGAGAAGTCTGAGCACATATAAAAACACAGATTGTTTATTGTGAAAATGTCCATGACCACAGTTGGCAGCAGATGTTTTGCATGTTCACACTGCTGTCTTGCTGTGATCTCCCACATTGTCTCTAATGGCTTCCCACCATTTGCCTTGCAAAGCTTACTCCTGTCCGTCATCGTGGTCTTGTTCCTCCTTGTCCTTACTTTGAGCTTTTACAGCTCATTTTGTCACATGAGCGATTCCTTTGGTGGATATAAATCATGCCCATATGTCCAGGACATGATGTGCCCGTACGGTCAGCTGTGGGCTGAATAAGAGGAGAGAGCCGGCAGGGTGGTGGCCCTGTTTCTTTGGGAGCGTGACGTCCCCGGTGGCGGGAGGTTTGGCTACTGGCTTGATGGCAGGCTGGTCCATGCTCTAAGGGGATGTGACCCACTGAGCCTGGCAGAGCCTGGGCCCCGGCAATCTGCTGCTCTCCTGGATACTGCAGATCAGGGCTTCACAGCAACACCTTGTATGTCATAGCATATAATGCCAAGAAAAAACGGCTAAACAAAGCATTACATTAAAGGTCCCATATTATGCTCATTTTCAGGTTATTCATATTTTTACTCACATCATAGAGCAGGTCTACTAGAAACTGCTTACATGCTTTCATGTTTCAAAAAACATATTTTTTTACACTCACCCAGGTGGCTCATGGTCTGCATTGTGCTTGGATGATGAAGCGACCCAGACAAGGATATCATTGGAGGCTGTCTCCATTTAATCTGGCAGCTGCCAACAAGCGAACAACACAAATCCTCCCGTGCCCATTTTACAACATATCGAAAATACACACTCACAAAACATATATGCCCTCAAACTTCAGTTCCTACACAAATTAAATCATACAGCAATATTTCAGCATGTTCATGATAAGTTTAAGCTAGCAAACAAACTTTCAAAGCATGTCTAAAACAGGGAAATGTCTGGCAGCAATGCAGTTACCTCTCCCATGAAGCACATTAGCAAAAAGGGGAGAGGCGATGGTGAGACACATAATATATATAGGGGGACCCACAAAAATGAATGGTGGGGTACAGGAACTGAATCTCGAACGTTCCACATATTGACTTTGTAGGCCTACAGTGTCAGCTTATAACTATTTACAAGGATTTTGTGAAATTATAATAAAATAAAATTCAAATCAATTTCACTCTGTTACACATATTACTGGTGTATAATTAACCTTGTCACACTTGTACAGAAGGCTATGTCCTTGCCACAGCAGCTGCAGGTTCTATTCCAACCTCCGCCCTTTGCTGCATGTCATCCCCTCTTTCCCCCATATTCAGTCTATCAATGTCCTGTAAATAAAGGCAAAAAGCCCCCAAAAATAACTAAAAAAAAAAAAATGAGTCAGGTTGTGTCTGGCTGCTGGACTGGGCTGAGACTTGGGACGAATTATGCCCCAGAATTGCGGCTGCTGACAGACAGAGTGCAACCTGCTAATAATTAAATATGCAGTCTTGTGAACCTCTAGCAAGATGAACTTGTTGCAGTGAGGAACTGGTTTTCCTATTAAAACTGACATAAAGAGTTGTCCTCTCTGTGCCTGTTAGTCCTGCTGACATTTTAATTAGCTGTGACACTTTGAGCCTCACCTTCAGTCCTCCTGTGCCTCTCTCTGTCCCTTCAGTGTGATGTGGGTTTCACCAAAGGCTGTCCCAGGAGTGTCAGCTGACAACACTTCACTTTCTGTCCTCTTGGCAGTTTCAGCAGCTGCACATGAGCCGGAGCTGTTTAACTCTTGTGTTTTGCTCCTACCAGAAATTATTTTTTATCATACATTCCATGTGACAGTTTTAGATGCTGTGATTGTCATAGCCAAACACATTCACTGCTTCCATCCCCTTTAAGCTTTGAAACCTGAGCCAACTGGCTTGATTTAAAAAAAAAATAAACAAAACAAAAAAAACCCCAGGAAGACAGCATTGAGCGACAAAAGAAGAAATGACTCAAAAACTAGCAGTAAATAAGTACAAGTACTACAAGTACAAGACAAAAAGAGAAAGAATAAGAAGAAAACCAACAAGAAAATTACCTTAGAAAGTGCTTTACAATTATAACAATTCTGTGATACAATTTGAAATATTTAGTTTCAATATATAAATATAGTGTTTCCCTTGCTTGTTTCTTTTTTCCAGAGACATTTGTTCTTAGGTTTTTAAAAATAATTTGCTAAATCTACAAATTTCTTGAAATTCGTGGAATATTTCATACCAAGCTCACCATGTTTTTGAAAGAAATTACACTAATTTACTCAGGGTTCAAAGTTGAAATACTTCATCTGAAAGTAGCACAGGTGATGTGGCTCCAGGGTTAAACACATGGCTCTTCCTGCCATGATGCGCAGACAGTTTGGGGATCTTCTTTGGAGCTCTCATTAGAAGAAAACATGATGCTGTCTGGGATCTACAGACTTTCATATGTAATTACAGAAGCACAAACATGGGCTTCCTGTGAGTGTCTCAAGATGACGACACTCTTAGTCTCATAAAAACATTGCTGCTCTTACAAGAAACTAAAATGACCCAGGATAGTAGGGTTAGAATCAAGAAGGATTAAGGGAGAACTTAAAACTATGATGAAGGAAGAGAAAAGACCACAAGGAAAGATGTCAAAGGCAGTGTAACTAAAGTAGGGCCACAGCTCGAGGAAATGGAAGCAGCTAACACCAAAACAAGGATGAAGGTTTATAAAGAACAGTAGGGGACATGTCCCTTCTAATACCTGTGAAAAGTGCTATAAAAAATATGATCTGATTGACTGACTGATCGATCGCTTGATCGATTGATTGATTAAGGGAAGGATGCACATGGTAACGAAAACAAAACAAAACATCACATTCAGACAGGAAGCGAGTACAGGACATCTGCATGAAGGTCCAGGTTCGTTGGACCCACCCATCGCCCCTTCTAGCTGCCCTGTAAGTGCCCTCGCACTTATTATATTACACTGTTACTGGCAGCGTTTCAGCCTGACACCATCTTGTGGAATATCATCATATCATATCATGTCTGGCACATTCTCAAGTGACGTCACCTGTCCACGTATGGCTGATATGGTAGGCTGATGCGTCCAGTGGCGTGTAATAATGACACCACCAGTTCTGTCTGACTAGGATGTCAGCTGATGCCGTCTAGTGGTGTATCATGTGCATGCGAGAGGTGGTTTCTGGTGTTGATATTGTGAGTTGAAATCACTGTCAAAGCAGCAGTATTTGAAGAGTTCAGCTGGAAATAAAAAGCAAAAGAATAAACCAGTAGGAGATGTTTTGCTGTGCTCAGAGGTTCCTCAACAGTGAGAACAGATAAAATATAATGAGCTGAGACTTGATCACTGACACAAATATCAAAAATTGTGCAGGCTCATTTATAAATCAATCAACTTTTTTTGGATCTTCCTGTTATCTCAGGAGCTGATTATTTCAGTGAAATTAATATCAGTGTGAAGAGAGGGGAAGAAGCATTTTAAGATCTTAAATTAGGATTGGGCTGAGACACATATGAGCTATTAGTCCAGCGGTTTATAAATTCATTGAAATTAATAAATTTATCATTGATTGACTTGCATATTTAAAGAGGTTACTTCCCCAAACAAAATTATATTTTGTTTTTCTTTCCATAAATAAAGTCATTTTCACTGTAAATTTGGTGCAGTTTGATGCTCAAAGATGATACTTTTGGGCAACATCATTTATCCAAAACAAGTCTAACATGGCAGCAAATAACTCCGGCTTAAGGTGAATTTCAGGGCAAAACAGACATATTAAGTAATGAGAGGGAAGAAAATACAGATTTTTTTCTCTAAATCCTTTTGTAAAACTTGTTTATCATTAATTGTGATAGGCTCCATTTTTAAGGGAGTGTTCAGTACAAAGAAGTAAACAAAATCCTGATTGCTTGCTTTTCTATTAGCAGCATTTATTTGTACTTGGGTGATTCTTCAATTCGGGGCACTTTTGACTTTTGGAATTTTGAAAAAATAATTTTCTTTAATCTCTGTTTTTTCTATTCCAAAAGGTTTATCAATTGGTATAGAACAATGATCTTAGCATAGCTTTGATTGTACTAAATGATAATTTTGATATTATGATGCTTTTTTCAAAGTTGTCACAGCAAAATGTCATTACCATCACAACAACAAAACACTGATTTTAATAAAAAATGATTTGACAAACAAAGTTTTCACAATCATTTCAGTAAGTACAAAACATGCTCTTTAACAATCGTGTTCTAAATATTTGTAAGTACATTTAAAATACATTTTAACGACATGTTCTCTCTAACTTTTTAATATATTGCCTTGTCTCAACAATGAAATATTGCGTACTAATCAGAATATTTGAATTGCAATGTATATTTTTTCAGAAAATGCAAATTAAGACTTTTAAACATTACCACAATGATTGAGGTAAAACCCAAGTTAACAAAAATGCAACATTTTCTATCAAAAAATGTACTGTGACGGTAATTACAACATGTTTTGGTAATGACAACATGTTTTGGTAATGACATAAAAATGAACACTGGTGGTTTTTTGTTGTTTTTTTCAACAAACGAAAGATAAAAAGATACTACTTTTTAAAACTTCTCCACCTTTCTCAGAGCATGTTCAAGCTTCAGATGGTACTCACCAAGGTCACGGTAAGCTTTTGCCCTATTTGCTCTCACAATTTTCCGTCCTCTCATATGATTTGGGGTGGGCACTTCATTCTCATGTTCTTCCTGACCTATAGGAGATGTGGGAGGTGTGTTTCCAGCTATATAACTTTGTATCTTCTCTCTGTTCTTATCACTAGCCCTTTTGTTTCTTTGATTAACTTTCCATTGTCGTCTCCTGCATCTTTGTTCCCGCTTTGATAATTGTGAGATGGCTTTCAATTTTCCTGTCTCTTTTCTTTTTTTGTATCTCTCTTTTTCTCTTTCAAGATATTTCTGATATTTCTCAGGATCTTCCTTGATTTTGTCTCTGTATTTTTTTGACCGTTGAGCTGGTTTAGCTGGGGCCATGTTGACATCTTCAAACAAAAATAATGTAAATTACAGTTGGTCACTGTTCAATTATGTATCATAGTAAAGTAGGAAATAGTAAATTAAGATAATATATTCTAGTTATAAGGTAATAAACAGATAAATTGTCATTACCATCACTGATTGTCATTACCATCACAGTCACTTGTGTGATGGTAATGACACGTGATGGTAATGACAATTTTCACTTTTTGCAGAAAATGTTGGCTAAGTTTTAGACTTGCTTGGCTAACTGGTTAGCTAGCATACAATGTACACTGAATATATGTAAATAAAGTGAAATTTTCTATTAATGAATTAAAATACTCAAATAGTAACTTGTTTGGTAATGACGCCTAATAAACATACTCTCAAATCAGGATTTATAAAACATCAAATTACTCACATATGTGGGCATCAAAAAATCAGGCTTCTGCCTCATGTCTGGGAATGTCCATCTGGAGCATCTAATTTGCATGCAACAATGTATGTAACTATTTGAAAAAACTTTATTGCTCTCAAAAATGTTGAATGTGATGGTAATGACAGATGTATGAGGGACAGCAATATCTAACTGTAAATAAATTGCAAATTGAACAAATATAAACTATATGAATTTGAAAAATGGCTTTTTAAGTTGTTATGAGGAAATGAAAAGTAAAGTTTTAATGAATTTAGCACTTGTTATTGCTTTATTATAGAGGGATGTCAACAAGTCTGGGTTGGGGACAAGCCCAAAACAGTAAAATTCTTTCACATTTGAATTTTCAACACACTGAAAAAATATTAAAATATCATCATTGAGACAGTTATTTTTTTCATAGCTACTACAACCTAACTTGAACAAATACAATGATTGTTTTTTCTAAAAAACATTTTTTTCTTGAAAATCTACCCTGGGGACAGAAAAACTCACTTAATTGAAGAATCACCCACTTATACTTTCGATTCTTTAGCACATTTAACCCTTTAATATTACCCACACTTGTATCGCTCTATACACAAAATGCGCTTTTCAAAATCAAGCTTCAGGTGAAGTGGGCGGGGTTTACCAAGTGTAGTGAGTCAGTTTATGGGTGAGTGCTGCAGAAGCCGAATTCAATGAGCTGATTGAGAGCAAGTATGGGACTGCAGCTGACACTGCATACAAAACCTGATTTTCGGCCGTAAACGCCCGCGAATGTCCGCCAGTGCCAGAAATTGTCGGAAACAGACTCCCGCGGGGGTGGGAGGGAGGTTAGGGACAGAGTGCCCCACACATTAGCATATGAATGACACTCGCGTCTTACCTGGCTGGTCCCCCACAGACAACCATCGGATGAAACCAACCTCATTCAAAATGAAAATCACCTCTAATTGAATAGTAGATCCCTCACTCATTGGTCATCTTTCGGACATAGGTGCGGTGGTTTGCGCCTCCCCTTATATATTACTATAATAATAATAATAATAATAATAATAATAATAATAATTACTATTATTAATATTGTTATTTTATTAATAGCTGTAGCAATATTATCATTATTATTTCTTTATTATTATTGATATACTATCAGTTGAGAAAAAAGACACATTTGCCAGGGACATATTGATAGCTTTATTTTAAAAAACAACAACAACAAAAAGTAACAGAGCAGAGATGGTCTTATTACATGAGATTATAGAAATGTAGGCTATCTTAGCTGCTTCGTATGTCTGAGGTTGACCCAACACGCAGCTGTTTGTGGTGTGTTGCTACATATTTTGGGTTCCCCTCCAGTCTCTCCTGAAGAACAGCACATAGTTCAGAAAGCTCTTGGCTTCTAAAGGATGGTGGCCTCACAATCCCCAGCTTCCCCATCAGCTGTGCCATCGTCCTCATCTGATATCATGTCTATTGTGATTCCTCTCCAAACATCCATTTGTTCTTTGGTCAAGACAGCTCTCCTCGCTTCCAGCAGCTGAAAACACAACAAGTACAATTAGTACTGCTCTGTGATCTGAGCACAACACAGATATTATGGCTGATAATTGAGATTGAACTTCCACGGCAATTTACAGTGACGATTACTGCCGAAAATCACACTGTTTATGCAGTGTGATGAGAGATGTCAGAGTGCTGCGAGGCAGACGGATGGCAGAGTTTCCTTCTTTCCTTACTAAGTTTACTTTCCAGTTATTGTCCGTGTGTTTTAATGTCTATCAATGAACCCCCACCGATTACCAATGCTGAGCAGAGCACAGAGAGCGAGCTGACAGAGGGATGGTTGGCGGGTCAGGGTGGGACAGGTAGGCCTATATCCCTCTGCTAATATCTGTCTGCAGCTGACACTGGAAGCACCACAGGAGTGTTAGCTCTAAGTAGCAGTATCTGGTGGCCAAGCCATCATCAACAGGGCCATGCAGAGACCTTTAGAGGGCCAGGTGCTCCTAAAGAGAAAAGCGGCGCATGAAACAGTATTTTAAATAGTGCTGTCATTAGTGCTGCGATTAGAGAGATTAAAAAAAATAACCTAATTAATGTCATGCTCTGTTATAAATCACTCTAAATTAATCACATACACATTTCACATTTTTGCTGTGAAAGTATTTTAAAAAATTCTGTTCAGTTGAATTTTGGCAGATGAGTGAATAAATGACAAATTGAATAATTTTTAATATGGTTAATGCAAATTTCCATTGCACTGTCAATGACTTGTGCAGTTACACTGAGGTAAAGTCCAGTGATCCCAGTGAATATTTTTTTCTGTGATAAACGTCCAATGTGTTTTTTGACAGCCCTAATTTCAAAACATCAATCACCAAACTAATTTTCTTCATTTAACCAAATGAATTGTAGCAGCTCATATTCAAATAGAACATAACATGGAATCTTACAACAGACCGCATCATACTATTATCATTGTCCCCGACCAGATATAATGAAAGGACGATTGTGATGTGAGTAAGTATAAGGAAATATGTGAATATATGAATGTTATTTCATTTGAGCTGACTTTCCCTTTAAATTAAAAAACAAACAAACTGTACAGCAAAATCATATGATATTTGATATTTAAACCTGAACAGGAATTAATTTAAAATTTTAAATAACCTATGAAAGTTTGTTTTTTTAAATCAAATTTCTAATATGAGGAAAAATGTATGTGTTTATAATGTAACTTGGGTTGACTTCACTTTAATATTTCTCAAACTGTACAGTGAAACCTTATGAATGTTTGTATGATCATATTTAAGGATGTTTTTTCAGCTTCACCATGGAGGAAAGGTTTTTATGACCTGTCAAAGATGATTAGGCTATTTGATAATATTTTGACTTTGGAGCTTGCTTTTTAAAGATTAAAAGATTAAAGAGAAAGAAGATTAGAAGTACAGTAGATACATTCATACTGAATTTTAATGACATTTCATATATTGTGGAATATAATGTAGGTGTACTTGGTTCCAAAAGTGAGAAATTATTGTCAAAATACAAATCTTTGTGCAGTTTGGCTTCTTCAAGCACTTGTCCCAACAGACATGCATCAAAGTTTATGTGGTGGCTGGTTGACTGGGTGTTTTCAAACCACGGCTCACTTGATCGCAGAAAGAACCAGCAGTCTGGTTCTCCATTAAAATGATTTTCTACAACTGATGCAAAATTTGAAGGTGACTCTGTGTAACACTATCACAACAAATATGACAGATCACATAAATGAAACTTAGCATCTACTTCTTGCCACTGAGTTTCTGTCTGTGGTGTCCTGTGTCCAGAATAGCAAAATGGTTATTAATTATTGCTAAATGTTGTAGTTGACAAGAGCCATGGGCAGGCCTTTACAGAAAAAATACAAAATAAAAGATAAAAAACTTTGGACATCAGGGGCAGGTGCTTGAGCACCCCTCTGCACGTGCCTGATAATCAACATTATACAACATTTAGTTCTGACCAAGTTCTGGACATGCACTGGAGTTGCTAGTTATGTGAGATGAGTTAGTTATGAGGAAGCCCAGGAGGGGGCAGCTGTGACGGGTGGGTTTTGGTAAACTGCCGTTCAGTGGGAGTAAAACAGCTATTACAGATGTTACAAGGATGTGCAGTGAGACAAGGACACACTCGTCTGACACTATCCGCAGCTTGAGAGACACCGACACACACACACACACACACACGCACGCTGTCTAATACGAGACTCGAGGTGACGGAGATCACGGCACTGAGTGGACACACACTGCAGCAACGATCTGTCTGATTAAACCAACTCATCTGAATCTCACAGGGCGCCAAGTGTCTGTTAACAGACTCTGATTTCACTGAAAACAAAGAGATAAATGTTTCTGATACTACGCAGCTAGTCTGTGTATAGCATGCAGACCGAGCTAACACAGATTAGCAAGCAGCGTGCAGGAAAATGTTGTTTGGTGTTGCTAGGCAACAGCTGTCACATCCAACGGTTGCGCAACTATTTGTGTCAGCAGAGCCAAAAAAATAATTAAATAAATAAACAAATCATAATCTGTTGTCGCTTGTTACTATTAACAAATAAAAAACGCTTGTAGAACTGTTGTAAAAAAGCAATATTGGCTGTGTGTTTAACTTGTATATCATCACAGCTGTGATTTGGTCAAAGGTAAGCTAATCACAGCCGTGATGATATATGAGCACAACATCTCTCCCTCTCGTGTGATATTGCTTAAATATAGTAGGGAAAAGACAATATGAAAATATTAATCATTCAGTGCTGTTGCTGATATGGTGTGTGCAGATTGGAGGTGTCCTCTAACAGGCTGATTACACACAGACTGTGGGAGTGATGCAGACAGCTCATGGTCTCTGATTGGTCTCACCTGAGGAGGAGTTATTGATGTGTTGGAATGTTCTTTGTTCCCTCACTTTACCTGATGATGGTAGAAGGTACAAGGTAGATTTATTCACTTTTTAAACATAGTTTAAAAATGAAATTACAATTCATCTATGATCCTGCTACATCTTTGGAGTTGAAGGATGAGATGATTAAAATCACCAGCTGCTATGAAAATTCCATCCAGTTGCTTATAGGCACATTGCTGCTGATGGCATCATACAATTCCTGTAGTGCATTTTTTGAATTAGCATCAGAGTCTTGTGTCCTGTCATCTGTGAACAAGGTCCATCAATCCGGTGCAATACTTCGATCCAGGATGTTCAGGGTTAACCATGTCTCTATTAACGTCACACTGAAACCCATTCCAACCTTAAAATGAAACAAACAAAACAAAACAACAACCCCCAAACCCTGAATTGTTGAATATTTATATTTTATAGCCAAATCTGATTCAACTTACATAACTGAGAGTTAAGTACAACCCTACTTTTGAGTGAGAAAGTCACATCTGTGTGCAGACAGGAACAATAAAGCGGTGCTTTATTGTGCACTGCCTCTAATGTATGCAGATAAAGACAGAATATGGCAGCTTTTCTCTCAGGAGGAGGTGGCCCGCGTCGCTGGGAGGACTGATATGGTTGACTAGGAAGCTGACTCTGCACTTGCATGACAGCATACTGGCATACAGGGATAGCATACTGTCTCTACTCTTTACCTCTACACCTCTCTCTCTCTCTCTCTCTCTCACTCTCTCTCTCTCTCTCACACACACACACACACACACACACACACACACAAACACACACACCTCGCCATGGTGCTGGATCCTTCCACAGGCATGGTGAGAACACACAAGCACTAACAAGGGACAGAACATGTCATGCACACACATGGACACACAGATAATGCAACATTTGGCTCAGCACTGTGTCAATGAACCAACACACAAAGTAAACTCATGGAGATAAATTAACAAAAAAACAAAATGTAAAAATAAAAAGCTATTTGTGATAAGTTAACATATTAGCAAATTGGCTGGATTTCTTTCAATGAGCAAGCATTATTTTAAATTGTGGGCTGTCTCACAGACATGCAGGTTATTTGTGATTCTAAATTGTCTGCTGGTGTGAATGTGAGCATTCTCTCTGTCTCAGCCCTGTGATGCTAGCAACCTGTCTAGGGTGTCCTCGCCACTTGCCCAGTGTCAGCCGAGGTAGGCTTCAGCCACTCCGTGACCTTTAAGAAGATAAGCAGTTACAGACAATGAATGTATAAAGTTTTTTGCTATCAGTTTCTTGCGTGTGGAACATTTCTCACCAAGTTGCTCATTGCCTTTTCTCCATGTTTTCGAAAGAAATTGCACCGATTTGTTCAGGGTTCAAAGGTTAAATACATGTGAATGGCATCTGAAAGCACCAAAAGAACAATGATGTGGCTCCAGGTTTAAACGGTTAAACCTGTCACACGGAGGGCTGAGCAGTGTCCTGCTTATATTTGGGCTGGAGATGGATTAAGGCAGCAGGCAGACATCCCCCCTCAGGTGCTGCTGGGAGAGTTTATCAAGCGGCTTATAGCAGAGGACATAAATTTGACAGATGTCGGCCTTGCAGCTCCGCTGCTCTGTCCTCATACCTGTTTGCTCTCAGCCAACTGCCTTGTTAGACTCACCGCTGATGAGTGATCTCAGGAGGAGACAGGAGCAGTATCAGGACCATGAGCCAGTGTAGGCTTTCTATTGTTAGATCAGTCTGAACTGCTTGCTCCTGCTCTGTCTACAGCAGGGAGAGTTTTGGTCTTGTTCCAATTAGTTAGTTTATTACACATCAACAGCAAACACAAGCTGTCCTCATACTGCTCAAATAATGGACAGAATATGGGCTGCTATTTACATTTATTCTCATTAATCTGGTTACGGTGCTGTTACTACCCACCCGTCCCGGCTCAGAGGCAAGATAACTCTGTCCCCCCTTTCCATGATGGGATGTTATATACAGAATGGAGAGGTGGCGTAACAGAGTAAATGTGACTAAGTAGAGACACAGAGCATAGCAGGAAGGAGAGGCAGGACACTGACAGTAATATATTACAGTAGCTCATTACCAGTAATAAGTTACTATTTAGCAAAAAGGAATTTAATGTGTTACTAACAGGATTTAGGGTAATATTACTTTAACAGTGTCATATAAGGCATTACCACCTGAAGTAAAGTGTTTATTGTTTTAATTTTTTCATCCATCCACATTTACCCACACTGTGCCTCCACCACTGGTGTGCCACCAGAAAAAATATCCCCTGATGGTTTTGTCTCTCGCCATATCATTTTAGGCCACGTTATCAAAGGGTGTCTCTGATCAGCAGATCTGAGTGATGTGTTACTGTGTGTTAGCATGTTAAGTGTTTAACATTAACATACCTACAACATCTGCAACATGTCATGTTTTGTTTTAGTAACTAAAAGTTTGTTTGAAAGCAGCGGGGGCTCCGATTGTTTTTTTGCTCCTCCCTGTTAGCAGCACACCTCTGCGATGTCCTCAAATGTCTGTTAGCATGTTGGATTTTTTTCTATTCATATCTTTCACAATCGTCCCCTTCTTCTTACAGCTCTCTCTCCAGTGCTGTAGCTGACCTACACACCAGGATACAGCGGCAGGTGGATCATACAGCTCCCTCGTATTAATTTGCGCTCTAGTGAAGCTAAGCGACATCCTGCTGTGGACGGGCCTGCAGCAAAACATATTTTAGCCACCTGAAAAATCAATATCAGTTTAAGTATACACTATATTTGAAAGCTGTCTCCTCTTAACCTTCCACAACAGCTGATGGAGGCGGTAGAGCACCAGCTCTGCCGTTCAGTGGAGTCTGGTGTCTTTGACACAATGGCTTCAAATCCCTGTTGGTAAGGGCTGTCTGAGAGCAAGGTAAAGCAGTGAAAATATTCTAAATATAGTGTACACATAAACTGATAGCCTATTAATTTTTTTTAGGTGGCTTTAAACTGATTAATGAGGGCAGAGTTTACTCAGCGCTGTTTGATTTTATTTATGTGAAGCAGCACTTTTCTACAACCGATTGTGGTTTAGTCTATATCATAGACTTTAAAAATAATGTAGGTTTTTTTGTATTTAGCTAAAAGGGAGCATATCTCCACCTTAGTGAGCTTATGCTTTATCAATAAATGGATTCTTCCCTGGTGCTTGTGTGGCGAGAGGGGGGTGATGAGGTTTAAGAGTTTTTGGTCAGATGATACACTAAACCGACAACGCCACCTGGGGAGTTTCACCCCACGACATAGGTTTCATCCAAATTCACCGTTAAGGCACGCAGTTCGTTTCACTCAAGGCAGGAGACACGTTTCTGTACAAACAAGCATGCTCTTTATTTTAACAGTCAATTTAAAACGCTAAAACACCACTCACACAGGGACAAATCAGGGGGGACTAATTTAAAGCTGAGGCTTACCGGGGTGCGTGGGCTACCGACTGATGCGGAGGATCCCCAATCAAAGATATAAACACCCAAACACACACGTGACGGTCACACACAACACACACTCTGTGAGGATACCCAAAACCCAAGGGAGCACGGCACACAAGAAAGGGGGGAAACCCCGCCACCAGGTCACCACCACCACCACCGGACCTCAGCAACTAAAGGGAAAACAAAAGGAAATTAGTGGGGTCGCAACAAAATTCAACAAACAAATATCCAAAAATTATACAAATCAGAAACTAAACAACACAAACTACCAACCACAAACGAAAGAAATAAAGACAAATACTGAAAGAAAAACCCTCTGCCCAACCAAAATGTCAAAACCCAAGAAATTAACAAATTAGGCCAGCAGGCAGAGAAACTAAGTAAGTAATGAGAACAAAACAAAGAAATAAACAAATGTGGGGAGGGAGCTAACCCCGCTATTCAATCACTGCATTAAAATTGTTAAAATGATGGAGATTAAAACCTTGGCGCAAACAGAGAAAACAAAACAAAAGAAAACGGAAACAAAGCAACACAGAAAACAAAATAAAACAGAGACAAAGCAGCAGCGGTCCCCCGTAGCTGGCGGCTATACGTCGCTTTAGTTCAAGCCGCAAACCCGGTCCGCAGGTGCTGACGTCACTCACGCACTAGCGGCAGACGTCACTCACTCACCATCGGCAGACGTCACTCACCATTAGCTGAGGGATAGGGATCAGTTAGCAGATCGACCACTATGACACACGCACACCAACAGAAGAGAGAGAGGGTACCGCGCAGCTACCAGCGTCCGCCACAGCAGGCCATTCAGATGACACACACACAAGCTTGGGAAGCACCAAGTTGGCCACTCTGTCCGAAGCAAAACGTCCGGTGCGGAAATGACGTCACCCGTCAGGAACAGCGAAAGAGAGAGCTGGCAGGGAGGGATCACCCCTCTTATGGGTGAGGGCGCCTCCGGTGGTTGGCTGTGCCATTGCCAATTAGGCATGACAACTCACAGCTGTCTGTGCTGCCACATTCGTATACTGGGACAAAGACAGAAGTCCAAACAAATTACCTAATTGAGCTGTAAGCCTAGCTCCTCCTAGCTGTGCATGTAAACGTACTGAGTTGTCAGTAAATTCGAGTAAAATACAGACACCGCTTACCCTGTGCGGATGCACTGTATGAAACACAGATGTGGGCGGTAATTTCTAAATTACATGTGGAAGTCCCATGCAAATAGGGCTGTGTCTCATTTAGATGCGCTATGTTTGCAGTCATGATGGTCAGGGCAAGTCTGCTGCCGCCGGGCAGGTCGGAAGTGACGTCTTCGGTACCTATGAATAAGTGGGGGACTTTAATGAGATGTGGTAACCACTGCATGCGAATACATGGATGATTCAGACTTGTGCTGTGGAACATGGTAACTGAAGGCTCTGGCTCCCATCCTACTTTTGGAGCCCAAAGTAAGCCTGCATTTCAGAGCACAGTGCTCTTGAAGGGTGATAGGGAACTATGAGCTGTCATACTGTCTTTTTACATTTCTCACTCATTTCAGCTTTACCATGCAAATGAGGGGAGGGACAGTCATGTCTTACTTTGCTGTGGTTTGCTAAATTACAAAACATTATTTCATCCAATCTTAGCAAACTAATGTTGTGTTCGGAGAGGCAGGGCCACAAAATTCCTGAAAAGACAAAGTCCACGGCTCCACATCCAGTGCAATGTGGACACTGCAGGAAAAGCGTCAGATGGCCCTCAGACGTGGACAGGTAGCAGGCGGACCTCCTGTCCTCCCTCTGGTTCTCTGGAGGAGCAGAGCAGAACTGGGGTCAGTGGGGCCTGCTGGAGGCTGCTCGGGGGCTGTGGGACAGATCCAGCTGGCAGTAAGAGTCCAGCCAGGGGCAGCAGAGTGTGCAGAGAATAGCTGGGCCCCCCACAGCACATTGGAGAACCAGAGGCCCACGGCCGAGGCCCACTGTTGCCTGTCCTCTAGTCAGGGGGAAAAGCAGACTAAAGTTGACGCTGATGCTGCTCTCCCACCCTTCATGGCTTCATATTGTTGTCTTTCTACCCCCAGTCTCATAACCCTAACTCACAGACACTCAGTATTTAATGCCTGCATTGATAGAAAGAAACACTGGATACCGTATAAAGCAAGACTTCTCCATGGTTTATCTGCCAATTCGCTTAGATGTCTTTATGTTTTGGTTGGCTTGCAGCTCTTTTTCACTGCAAAAACCATACAAGGGTCATGCTCCCTGGTTTGGATTGGAACAATTAACAAAACTATACTTAAAAAATTGTCTTCATTGCCCCTGTTTTTGTCTTCCAAGTAACAGGCCTTTTTTTTATTATTATTAACTAGGCATCTATTTTTTGGCTGCCGTTCCCTTTATAAATCCACCCTGGCTGCAGAGAGAAAGAAAAGGTCTGCAAGTACAGTAGAAATATCGGCAGCCCTCACATGTGGGTCAGAAGTGTATTGCAGATATACATTCATTCATGCATTTGCCATAACCGCTTATCCTGTTAAGGGTTGTAGTGGGGCTGGAATCTTTGCCAGCTGCACCCTGGACAGGCTTTGTGATTGTCTGTAGTTACCCCACTCTGCTCTGGTTGTAGTTAACCCGCTCTGCTGTGTTATTGGCTGACATTAATACTCTGGTCTGTTATTGACTGTAGTCAACCTTATCTACTCTGTGATTGGCTGAGGTTAATAATCTGCTCTATGTTTGGCTGTAGTTAGTGCTCTCAGCTCTGTGATTGGCTGTGTTTGACCCTCTCTGCTCTGTGATTGGCTGTGTTTGACCCTCTCTGCTCTGTGATTGGCTGTAGTGAACCCTTTCTGCTCTGTGATTGGCTGGAGTTAACCTTTTCTGCTCTGTGATTGGTTGTAGTTAACCCGCTCTGCTGTGTTATTGGCTGACATTAATACTCTGGTCTATTATTGACTGTAGTCAACTCTATCTACTCTGTGATTAGCTGAGGTTAATAATCTGCTCTATGATTGGCTGTAGTTAATGCTCTCAGCTCTGTGGTTGGCTGTGGTTTACCCTTTCTGCTCTGTGATTGGCTGTAGTTAACCCTCTCTGATCTAATTGGCTTTAAGCCTCTCCGCTCTGTGATTGGTTGTTGTTAACCCTCTTGCTCTGTGATTGGCTGTAATTAACTCTACACACTGTGATAATGATGTAATTAACACTCTGTGCTCTGAGATAACTTGTGGTAAATGATCTGCTCTGTGATCAGCTGTAGTAAATTTTTTCTGGTCTGTTTGGCTGTAGTTAGCCCTATTGGCTCTATGATTTGGTGTAGTTAACTCTTTCTGCTCTGTGATTTGTTGTCATTAACTCTCTCTGCTCTGTGATTGGCTGTAGTTAACCCTCTCTGCTCTGTGATTGGCTGTAGTTAACCCTCTCTGCTCTGTGACTGGCTTTAAGCTTTTCTGCTCTTTGATTGGTTGTCATTAACTCTCCCTGCTCTGTGAGTGGCTGTAGTTAACCCTTTCTGCTGTGTGATTGGCTTTAAGCCTCTCTGCTCTGTGATTGGTTGTTGTTAACCCTCTGTGCTCTGCGATTGGCTGTAGTTAACCCTCTGTGATTGGCTGTAGTTAACCCTGTCTGCTCTGTGACTGGCTTTAAGCCTTTTTGCTCTGTGATTGGTTGTCATTATCCCTCTCTGCTCTGTGATTGGCTGTAATTAACCCTTTCTGCTC
Source organism: Plectropomus leopardus (assembly GCF_026936395.1). Taxonomy (NCBI): domain Eukaryota; kingdom Metazoa; phylum Chordata; class Actinopteri; order Perciformes; family Serranidae; genus Plectropomus; species Plectropomus leopardus. Next base: position 1,084,068 of record NC_142180.1, read on the forward strand.
TTTGATTGACTATAGTTAACTATACTCACTGTGATATGATGTAATTAACACTGTGCTCTGAGATAACTTGTAGTAAATAATATGCTCTGTGATCAGCTGTAGTAAATTTTCTCCGCTCTGTTGGCTGTAGTTAGCCCTCTCTGCTCTGTGATTGGCTTTTAGCCTCTCTGCTCTGTGATTAGTTGTCATTAACCCTCTCTGCTCTGTGATTGGTTGTAGTTAACCCTGTCTGCTCTGTGACTGGCTTTAAGCCTTTTTGCTCTGTGATTGGTTGTCATTATCCCTCTCTGCTCTGTGATTGGCTGTAATTAACCCTTTCTGATCTGTGATTGGCTGTAGTTAACTCTACACACTGTGATATGATGTAATTAACATTCTGTGCTCTGAGATAACTTGTAGTAAATTATCTGCTCTGTGATCGGCTGTAGGCCCTTCGAACGAAAATAAAATTATCCATAACTCAACTTTCAAAACTCAAATTACTCACAATTATTGATACATTTAAAACAAACTTCTACTTATGAGTTTCATGGATGCACCAATCACAAGGGAATGGAAACAAATGATTGCTAAACTTGCAGTAAACTATTAACTGTCAAAAGTTCTCTCCACTCTGCTCTGCGTGCTGCTGGCAATTTAGTCTCCTACTGCTCAAGCCCCCAGGAAGTGCGCCACCCTCTGAAGCAAAATTTACATAGTGGCCGAAAGTGGAACTACAGCATCACGTGAGGCGCACTGGCCCAGAAAGACTTTTCCCCATTTGTTAACACTGGGAAAGAGACTTCCTTAAATCACTGGATCATTTTTTTGAGACATGTTGACTTTTCTTGATTTTCTTGACTTTTTTTGATTTTTTTCCTAAAGATGTAAAACTATTTTCCGAATCAAGATTTGTAATTCAGTGCTTCTCCATAAGATGAATGCGCATCGGACCTGCGGGACTCTACAGTGAGAGCATGCATGTAACTCTAAAAGTTTCTGACACAGCACAGGCTTCATACCGGCTGTAGTAATTTTGCTGTAATTCATCATTTTTTAATCACAATTCATCATTTTTAACATTTTACAACACATACATACGCTGTTGGCTGTAAAGCCTGTAATATGGACCTCTTACCGTGTCTGTATCAGAGACTGTATATACAGTCTACGGTCTGTATTCAAACTACCGGTTATCGGTGAGCAGCACGGAGCACTAGTGACAGTTACTGAAAGGTACTGAACGTAGTATTTACTTAAAGTTGAGCTGTGTATTAATACACGGGACAATATTACAAGCATCACCTTTTATTACCTTTTTATGAGCACGACACATACTGATTCTGTTAATTTGATTTCTCCGGTCATGATTACGACATGATTCCCTGATGAGTTGTATGTACGTGTGTGTGTGTGTGTGTGTGTGTGTGTGTGTAGAGAGAGAGAGAGAGAGAGAGAGAGAGAAATATACCATTATCTGATAATCATGTAAATATTAAAACCGACAGCGCTGTCGTTATACCGCCGATTAGCTGCTGTTGCTAATAAGCTCAGCTACTACGAGAGGAATGCTCGTGCACCGGCGCTGTTCGCTTCGAGCACTCGGGTCATCTGTGTGAGCGAGCCAGTGAGTCGGAGTCAATGCTTGGGTACACTCAGCTGCGTTCGGCTGTCGTTAATCACTTCCACGCATGCTCTATGGGCCAGTAGATTTGGGTATTTTACACTTTTCTAAACCCGGAAAAAGAGTTTTCTCTGCTTCATGCGCCACTGAGCAACTCTCATATGAATGAATGAGGCCCCGCCCCCACAGGTGTATCCAGACTTCCTTATAATACATCCATGCCTGTGACCATCAAACTGTGTAACTCCTCCCCCTTCTGCAGGAAGGGAAACTGAAGTATATTTTGTGCAATAGTGCTTAAGTTATGTTAACATTTCCTTCAAGATAAATAAAGTTCTATCTTATCTTATCTAATCCTTGCCTCCTCCAGGTGCATTTGTGCAATTGAAAGATCCTTCATGATGGCGGAGGGGAAACGATTTGCATAAATTAGCGTAATGAAAAGCACCCTTACTCTAGCTTTGCAAGCGCTCTCTCCCTCTGTGGACCTTTCATTCATCAGTTTGTTTAGGAGACATCCTGACAGCAAGCATCCTCTCCATGTGTAGATGATATCCTATCCTTTCTACAGTATTAATTCACTGACTGTTCTCTAGAGGAGCTACACCTTTATCACATAGAGTGAGAGGGGACAGGTCATTTAGAGAAAGTCTGGTTTTAGTGGTCACTGTGTAGTAATGACTATATCTGTGAATTAATACATGACATTAAACATCCTGGGTTGCTGTTGTTATTTATCATTTTTCTACATTTATCTCAAAGTCTGGAGAGAACATTTTAAGAGCACTTTAATTGTGTTGGACTGGAGGAGCTGCCGTGTGGGGACAGTCCAATGCTGGCATTGTCAAGTCAAGTCAAGTCAATTTTATTATAGAGCCCATTATCACAAAACATGGTTTGGCTCAGAGGGCTTCAAAGTGTACGACATCCCTCTGCCCTTAGACACTCACATCACCCAAGGAAAAACTCCTGAAAAAGAACCCCTGTAACAGGAGGGAAAAAAAAGGAAGAAACCTCAGGAAGAGCGGTAGAGGATGATCAGGGATCCCTCTTCCAGGACGGACAGACGTGCAATAGATGTCGTAAATAACAAATTAAATACAATCATGGCAAAAAGGAAAGAGAAAGAGAGAGGGGAGGAGAGGTGAAGAGAGGGGGAGAGAGACACAGCAATAATAGAAACAGATGCATGTCATATTACAATAACGATAGGTGTGAAATTATTAATTGCACTCTATGATGATGTTGAGGGTGATGATAAGAGTCTCCTGCATATATTGATAGGGAGGTGTCCAAAGGCAAGATCACAGCATCGGCGCAACCAGGACCAGACCACAATCAGGGCGAGCAAGGGGCACAGTATCAGTACAGCCACAGCACGAGCACAACCAAAGGCAGGGTCACAGCATCAGCACAGCTATCACCACGGTCAGGGACAGCCAAGGTCACGGCCAGGATCCGGGAAAACTAGGAAACAAGGGAGCAGGAATGCTCCCGAGAGGCACTGTGATTAGCGTAGTGCAATTCAACAGACACAGGCTCCGTGATCGCGAGCCCCAGGTAGTGAGAGTACCACATGGCTATGACAGATGTAAGGCTAAGCTAAACTACTGAGGCTAAGCTAAGCTTGCAAACAGCAATGCAGTTAACAGACATGCATGATTTTCTGATGGCATTGAGAGAAGGAAAAGGAGCTCAGCGTATCATAGGAAGTCCCCCGGCAGGTTAAACCTATGTCAGCCTAACTATGGGCTGGTCCAGGCAACCTGAGCCAGCCCTAATTATAAGCTTTATCAAAGAGGAAGGTCTTAAGTCAGTCAGTCATTTTCTGTAACCGCTTGTCCTCGTAAGGGTTGCGGGGGGGCTGGAGCCAATCCCAGCTGTCAAGGTCTTAAGTCTACCCTTAAAAGTTGAAACGGTGTCTGCCTCCCTGACCGAAACTGGAAGATGGTTCCATAGGAGAGGAGCGTGGTAGCTGAAGGCTCTGGTTCCTATCCTACTTTTGGAAACTTTGGGAACCACAAGTAACCCTGCATTTTCAGAGCGCAGTGATCTTGAGGGTTGGTAAGGAACTATGAGCTGCGACAGATAGGATGGAGCCTGACCATTTAGAGCTTTGTAAGTAAGGAGGAGGATTTTAAATTCAATCCTGGATTTCACAGGGAGCCAGAAGCAAAGAAGCTAAAACAGGAGAAATATGATCCCTTTTCTTGTCAATGCTGATGCTGTCTTTTAGTTTCATTTGTCATTTGGGGAATTCCAAGAAAAGGTTTAACACCAACAATATCATTGGTCTCACACTAACATGGATAAATTATTTTTTTGGCACATGGAATTAAACAAGGCACAGAAAATGTGAAATGTGATCCATCAGCTGCTTTATTGTGTTCTCTGTGATTTTGTCCTTTTTCTTTCTGCATTGCTGCTGTTGCCTCATAATTGTCCATGTGTCCGTCTGGTTCTGGTAATCCATTGTTTCTGGTTGTGAATGATTTAATTAAGCAATATGACATAAGAGGGTGTGCTTTAATGTCATTTGAGCACAACAGTGATGTGGTTAGGCCCGAGGCACTTGTAATGAGGTCTGCAAGCATTGCTGTGCTTTGAAGGAGTAGTTTTTAGTTTGCAGTTAAGTTTGCTGTTTTATGCTCATATGCAGATGTCACTTTTCAGTTAGTGTTTGTAATTTGTCTGTTCAGAACATGGTGGTTTATACTGGTTATTGTCATCTTTATGTTAGTTTACAGTTTAGACCATTAGTGACTTGGCTATTACTTTTCATTTGATCAGCTGTATTTCTCTTGGGGAGTTTCCACTCTTTGATGTAGTGAAATTGATTTTCATTGATGCTGTTCAATAATGCCCCTTGACCCCTGCCTGAAATGGTATGATAATTATATAATTAGAACAGGGCAGCACATCACATTTCCACCAACACACCAGTCCTTACTGATTTTAAAACACACTCGGAGTACTCTGCTGTGTCAGATTATCTTATAGAAGAAGACTCACATGGTTCAATGGCACTGTCTAGGATTACAGAATTTAACAAAGTGTCAGTGAATCAAAGTGTATCACAGTTCATGATATCCTGCAGGAAACTGATGTGACACGGAGGTCACGGCGTACAACGGCTTTAAAATGGCTAGCAGGATGCTAGTTCAACTAGTGCTTGTTCCTCTCCATTTTTGACACCATGTTTATTGATGTTTACAGTAGAAAACCTTGACCTGGCTAGCTAGCAAGAAGTCGTCAGGAGGGTTTACAGACTTCACAGACTCGTGAGCTGATTTCCTCATCCAGATGAGTGACCTGCAGCCACATGCCACCATCATCTAAGTAAACCACAAAAAGCACCATCAATGCTTGCAAATAGACATAAGAACCTAAATTTGGCACAAATTCAGCACAAATTTAGCTAACAGAGAAGCAGCTGGAAGTGTCTGTCTAGGCCAGGGATCGGCAAGTAAGTTTGGCCTCGGGCTAATGTTTTTTCTAAGCAATTAGGTGGCGGGCCAGAACATAATCAAAGGCTAATTTGAGAAAATGATTGATACAAAAAAATGCAACTGAAATTTGCAACAGATCACCTTATAGGGCAGGCATGTGTGGGATATGCAGAGAATGGATAGAAATAACTCAAGAAATAGCAAAGGACATGGATAGGACCATTATGAAATTAAATCATGACTTTCATATATGTAATTGAGTCATGAAATGCTCTTAATGAGCTTGATTTTATTTCCCCTTTTCATATTTTGATTAATAAACGTGTAGCAGCCTATCATTTTAATTTTGAAAATGACTGCTTCTTTTTTACACACAGAACCACCACTTGGACTAACCATGGAACTAACTTATTCTTATAATTATTTGATATTGGTTTATCCTCAGAATTAGTTCATGGTATCGGTGACCCCACAACGTAGCATTTTTTAAAAATTGTTTGCGTGCTGGAGGTACGATATAACGCCATGTGCAGAGTGAAGTTAGCTTAACATTTAACCTGCTAAAGCAAGAGAAAATGTCACTATTAAAAAGTCTAAAGAGGAAAGCTGTCAGTGAAAATAGGGTATTCACTGAAGAATGGAAAGACAGATATGTGTTTATCCTACTTGGTTTCGTGAATGCAAAGCCAGTGTGTCTGTCAGTGTTTTTCATAAAAGTAAACTAAATTATCTTTATTCTTGTTCACATATGTGGCCCGGTGGACCACAGTCACATGAGTGAAATGATGTTTGAATGATTTACTGAACTGCTGCTGTTTTTCTCATACCGCACATCGCATGTTGCTATTTCAGCACCAGGTGCTGTCTACTACAATGCAGCCCGCCGTGTCTGTTTCTGTTATTCACTCTTAGTCTCAAGATGGATAAAAGTATAATCAGCATTCTTCAGACGGGGTTAGATTCTCTATTTGGACATTACGACCTATATGTGAGACTGTTAAGTCTGATATTGTAAAAAAATAAAATAAAATCATATTATCAGAATAATCTGGCGGGCCGGATATTATTGCTGGAGGGCCAATGTTGGCCCGCAGGCCGTTGCCGACCACTGCTCTAGGCCATGTGAGCATAATGACATGTATGTCTATTAGGACTCGTTTATACTTTAGTTAAACTTATGAAACCATTAGGGATGCATTATAATATCCACGTCATCGATATTGGCAGATACTGGCTTTAAAGTGAAATACCAGAATTGGCCAACACGCAGATTTCTGCCGATATCACAAACCGATATTTTATTTTTTATTGACTAAGTGAACATTTTTCTGATTTTGCACAATGGATGAATATTACATAAACTGAAAAGCATTGTATTTCATGTCTCCACCTGCTAGGGCCATCATGATAAGAATATGCAGAGTATGATGTTAATTCCACTACAGAAGAGACTTGATGGTCACTGACATTAGGTGGGAAAAAGTATATATATCGATATTGGTATTGTATCACAATCAGACAAATTAATTGTAAATCGGCATACTGGATATCAACAAAAAAATCCACTATCTGGGGCGCCAAGTAGCTCACCTGGGAGAGCAGGCAGCCATGCACAGAGGCTGTACACCGCCCACTCCTACTCCCCACCCCTCAAAAACACACAAACACACAAAACCAACCCATTTAAAAATCCAAAATCGTGCTTTCCTAGAAACCAGTAATTGGCTCATCACAGCATTCTGAATTAGCATGAGTACAGAAACATCCCTTGCAGTTTGCTCTTGTGCTGCAGGTGCTCATCATTGCATCTCATTGTGCTGCTGAGTAAACACCTCCTCACCTGGTCTGGCAAACAGCTGAGATGGGTGCAGCTGTGGAGCTCATTGTCATTGTGACTTGTCCTACCTGCAGCATCGGCTCTTACAAACACCTCATTACTATGGCCCCCTGGGAGGGCACATCCATGGACTATGGGGGTGCTCTCAGAAGTGACTGAGAACCTGATGAGTGCAGGCATGTTGTGTAGAGAAGGGAACTCATCGCCATTGATGAACACATTGGGATTCCTGTGAATATTAGGAGTGCTTTTGACTGAGTGAGAGGAATTATACAGGAGCCTGCTGTGTCAGTCGGGTGGCATTATATGAGTTTAGATTGTGAGCATCAGTGGTGGAGCACATCTTTACTGGACAGAAAATGTCTGATGCTGATGAAGGCATTACATGATATCACTTATGACATTACTAACAAATACTAAGGTAGTCAAAACAGTATTAATGGCCAAGGCTAACATAAGCCTGACCTGCAAAGAGAAAAAACAGCCTAGGCTCAGTTAGCTGAGCTGGTGCAACTCCTATGATCTGGGGTCTCATTTATAAAACTTTGCACTGAATTCACATTAAATGTTTGCAATGCGCAAATGAGGAAAAATCTGATTAATAAAAAGTGCATACACAAAGGCCCCAGTAAGAGTGTTAGGGTTCGAAGCCAAATTTACATAGTGGCCAGTGTCTTGTGTAACGATCAGGATTTGATCTGTTTGGTCCAATAATATTTGCAATGTCTAGAAGACCTGCAAGATTAAACCACATCATCCCTATTTAGCTCCGTCCGTATGACGGGGAGGAGGAGGAGGTGGCAGAGCTTTCAGCCTGATCCTGGATTTAGTTCGTTCAGACTGCCACCCTGGCTCTGCCTCCTCTTTCTTTATTTTCTATTACTGCTCTCTGGCCTATATATTAAGTCATAATTGCTGATTAGTGACCCTAGGATCTTCATTGAGTGCCTGTCCTTTTCTGGAGCACAAGTTTCTTGTGTTTTAGTTGAACTAAACTAGCGGCGCACTACAGCGGAAGTCAGCTGTTCAGCAAGCACAAGTTAACCGCTGGGGTGCACTTTCATAAATCCCAAACACAGTATTTCACTGACATTTGTCATAGTTACCACACATGGTCGGATATAACAGAAAGTTTTAAAACTTGACACTGGACATCAAAAAGTCTTGGCACTGAACATAGCTCAGAATCGTCTGGTATTAATGTCTCACTGTAAGCAGTTGCTTTTGATTTACAGCCAATCTCCAACAGTACTATATTAATGTAAAAAGGTTTGGTTACTGTAGTTAGCATTATCAACAAGAGACGGGTGAAGGCCAGCAACCATCATAAACTAGTTTCAGAGGAATTCTGACTGGACATTTAACTTTCCGCAAGTTATCATAACATAGCTGTTCTTGAGACGTGGCTTCAAAGTGTCACCTAATGAATAGTTACTGAGGAACTAATGAGGAACTAATGAAGAACGAATGAGGAACAAATCATTAGTTAATGGTCAGTTTTTGAGTAACTCCCAATCAAATGTCATACAGAAGCTAATCATTACTTAATAGGGAACTAATGAGAAAGTAATGAGGAACTAACCATAATAAGGCATATGAAAAATTAGTAGTTACTGGGGAAGTAATAAGGAACGAATGAGGAAGTAACTATTAGTTAATGGTCAGTTCTCAAGTAACTTCCATTCAGATACCAGACAGTGGCTACTCAGTAGTAATGATGAGTTAATAGAGAAATGAGTGATGTAAGTAATAAGGGATGTATGAGGAGCTATTAGTTAATGATCAGTTCTTCGATGACTTCTAAAATTAGTTGATTAGTAAAATGAGTGAACAATGAGGGAACAAATGAGGAACAACTTAATAAAGATTGATTGATTGGTGATCTTATTATGGTAATCTTTATTGACCAGATGTATCACAGTGAACTGTAATCCTGCCAGCTCCTGCATATTGTGCAACAAAGAAGCCCAATAACTAACACTTATAAATAATGAACAAATTAGCAGCAATATATGCATGGTTGGAGGGGGCAGTGATCCTACATGGGATCCCAGTGGCCCGAGAGTAGAAACTACTCCTGCGCCCCTCAGCACCAGCCAGGAGTACTGAGCAGCATGGCAGAGAAAGGCATTTGGAATCCCAAGATCCAAAACCAGTGTTTAGTCCTTCTATGTCCACTTCAGCATTTCCTCAGATGCAGAGATGGATGCAGAGATGGTCTTGTCCATTCATGTGGTGTGGATCAAAGATGGTGTTTATGATGTTTATGATGGTGTTATTAGATGTTTGCACTGGTTTTTTTTGTTCCACAAAAAAACTAAAAATTAAAAAACAAAACTGCACAACAACTAACAACACGTAACACCTCAATCATAACTACTTTTTGCTCTTTGTCTATATGATTACTGAGTACTAAAACATTACTTAATTATTACCTGACCATTAGTTATAATTTTTTGTGTAGGACTGCATTACATGAGTAGTTAATGGATACTGAATCATTACGTAATTATTAGTTGACCATTAGTTACGCTTTTCCCCTGAAGTAAAGAGCAGTGTCATACTGTGTCATGATTCCTGCATTCTCCTCCTCCCCTTCACTGCCAGTACTTTTCCATTCACCTCACTCTGACCTGCTCTTTCTGCTGGCCACGCCCACTGCTGCAGTCTGCTCTCCCCCACAGCTGCAGCTCATCATCAATCAGTCCAGTACTTAAGACTCTCGCACACGTTCATTCACTGCCAGATTGTTCCTCTGCCATGCATGACTTTCCAGCGTTCTTTTGCCAGATTTCCTGTTGCCGACTCAGTTTGTTCCGACCAACCCTCCGTGCCTGCCACCGGTGTACCTACCTGCCTTCTGTCCCTGACCACGTGCTCGGGCGTTCCGCATCTCTGGCGGCTTCACTGGCAAAGACCTCCCCGCTTCGACGACGATCCTTCAGCCTGCTCTCTCGACGGTACCGTTGCATCCTCGGACTGTTTCTCGGCTATTTCTGGATCCCCTGCCTGTTCCTCGACCACGACTCCAGCGTTTTCCCCGGCAGCGTTTCCACACGTGTTGTCGGTTCCTCGAGCTACGGGGTTTCCTACTCTCCAGCCACAGTGAGTTCCAGCTTCGTGTCTTCATCTCGTGGGATTACCAGAGACATTAACTGGGTAATTCACCCGAAGAACGGACAGAACATTTGTGAGCTGATCTTTAATTGTGTTGGCGATAATAAAGCTTATTACCAACTGACTTTGAGTGTTGGCATTGCTTCTGGGTTCATACACCCCTGTTTCAGTACAATCTGGCCAACAATGGACCCAGCAGACTCTAACGCTTTCTACAGTCACGTCTAGCCCGTGTTGAGGGAATGCTCCAGCAAACACGAGGCTCAGCTTTCCTCCAACGGCTGAGGCTCGGCATTCTGCCTCGGCGTTGGGCGAGCTTTAACCCTGCTGGCTTAACCAGGTACAACAGATGGCCACCACGTTGACCCAGCACGCCATTCCTGGTTCGATCCCTGTTCAGACGGCTCCCAACCCGGCGCCACCTCCCAGCGCCGCACCCGAACCCCGGGTCGGGACACCCGAACGCTACGCTGGAGATCCAGAGGGCTGCAATCCGTTTTTGACAAACTGCTCCATCCTGTTTGCTCTGCAGCCACACGCTCGCCAATGGAGGGCGCTTAAAGTGGCCTTCGCCATTAACCATCTCACTGGCGAGAACGACTATAGGGGAACAGCAGAATGGGACAGAGGTACACCCGCCTGTGTTGCTTTCAAGCCTTTCAGCGGATGAACTACGGAAGGTTTTTGGTCCAGTGTCTTGGGCCCTGACGCCACCGGGGCTTACTGAACCAGCGTCAGGGAAGTCGGACGGTCGCCGACTCGCTATTGACTTCAGGGACTCAGGCTCGACAGAGCAACTGGAAGCCGCCCAGTGCGGCGCCTTCCTCAATGGGCTAGCACCATACATCAAGGATGAACTGGTCTCCTTTGAGCTTCCTCATTCTCTCGATGGTCTCATTGAAGTGACCTCGAGACTGGACAGGCGGATTCAGGCGAGGAGAAAGGAGCAGCGTCTGGAGGGAGGTTCCCACCGGTTTTCTGGTCACCAGCGGGTTCCACCACCACCTGTAACGCTTCCAGCGGACCCGAGTCTGGGAGGGACGGAGCCGATGCAGGTGAGCCGAACCAGATTATCTGCTGAGGAGCGTGAGAGACGACGTCGGGGGAGACTCTGCTTGTACTGTGGACAGGCTGGACATTTCCTCTCCAGTTGCCCAGTAAAAGGTCGGGCTCAGCAGTAGAGAGGGGCATCCTGCTGAGCCGTTCCCAGAACTCTGCCTCCAGTCTCCGCCCCTTGTTCCACGTGCAGCTCCTGTTGGGTGATAAGTTTCACACCCTCGCCACGTTCATTGACTCTGGTGCCGATGTGAATCTCATCGACGAGGAACTGGCTCGACAGCTGGGATTAACCCTGGTCTCCCTACCGCGTTCTGTTCCAGCTAACGCTTCTGGATGGTCACCTCCTGGGAACCGTGACCATCAGACTACTTCCTGTCTCCATGCTCCTGTCTGTGGTGAACACTGTGAGACCATTCAATTCCATGTCCTGAGGTCCCCAGAATTGCCTCTGATCCTCGGATACCCCTGGCTCCGTCGTCACAATCCCCACATAGACTGGTCTACCGGCTCGATTGTGGCATGGGGTTCTTCCTGTCAACAGACCTGTCTTCGGTGGCAAGAGGCTTCAAGGGGGATCACCCGCTCCTGCACCACACCGGATCTCTCAAGGGTGCCCACAGAGTACCACGATTACGGGAGGTGTTTAACAAGGGACCAGGGCCACCTCTCACCGCCCCACCGCTCTTATGACTGTGCCATCGATCTCCTTCCCGGGCTGGCTCCTCCTAAGGTCGGGTTTCACTCACTCTCCGCACCAGAGAGAGAGAGGCTATGGACATCTACATCAGAGACTCTCTGGCTAGCGGAATCATCCGGCCGTCCTCATCTCCTGCCGGAGCCGGGTTCTTCTTTGTGGGGAAGAAGGACGGTTCTTTACGGCCCTGCATAGACTATAGGGGGTTGAATGAGATCACGGTGAGGAATCGTTACCCCCTCCCTCTCATAGCTACGGCTTTTGAACTTTTACAAGGGGCTATTTATCTTCACTAAGCTTGATCTTGGAGCAGCTTACCACCTGGTCGCGTGCGTGAGGGGGGACAGTGGAAGACGGCCTTCAATACACCCACAGGACACTATGAGTATTTGGTGATGCCGTTCGGGCTCACCAATGCTCCAGCCGTTTTTCAGTCCCTGATCAACGACGTGCTCAGAGAACACCTTAATAAGTTTGTGTTCGTATATTTGGACGATATTCTGATTTTCTCCCGGACCAAACAAGAACACGTTCACCATGTACAGACTGTGTTGCAGCTGCTTCTCCAGAACTCCCTGTTTGTTAAGGCGGAGAAATGTGACTTTCATGCTTCCTCTGTGTCTTTCCTGGGCTACATCATTGGTCACAATAGCATGGAAATGGATCCTGCTAAGGTCTCCGCCGTCACCTCATGGCCGGCACCCGATTCCCGTAAGCAGCTGCAACGATTCCTCGGGTTTGCCAATTTCTATAGGAGATTCATCCGGGGGTACAGCAGCACGGTGGCAGCCCCCTCACGGGCGCTACCTCTTCCAAGGTTCGTTCCGCTGGTCTTCTGAAGCTGATGGCGCCGAACACCTCAAGGGTCGCTTCAGCTCTGCTCCCATTCTCCTCATCCCCGAGCCTGATGGGCAGTTCGTGGTGGAGGTCGACGCCTCGGATGTGGGGGTGGGAGCAGTCCTCTCTAACGCTTCGGTCAAGATGGCAAGCTGCATCCCTGCGCCTTCTTCTCCCGACGATTGTCGCCAGCTGAACGCAACTATGACATTGGCAACCGCGAGCTTCTGGCGGTTAAGTTGGCGTTGGAGGAGTGGCGACACTGGCTAGAGGGTTCCAGAGTCCCTTTCCTCGTATGGACTGACCACAAGAACCTAGAGTATATCCGGACAGCCAAGAGACTCAATTCCCGTCAAGCCCGTTGGGCCCTTTTCTTCGCTCGTTTCTCCTTCACTCTCTCGTACCGGCCGGGGTCCCGGAATGTCAAACCCGACGCCTTTTCTCGCCAGTTCCTGGTGTAGGAGGGAGAATCTCCCCTTTCTGACAATATTCTTCCTGCCTCTCGACTCCTGGCATCTCTCACATGGGAGATCGAGGACCGCATCCTGTCGGCGTTGGAACAGCAACCGGGTCCCAGCGCCTGTCCTCAGAACCGTTGTTTGTTCCCGAGGTTCAGGTCTGAGGTGTTGCAGTGGGCCCATTCTTGCGTCTCGTCTCTGCCATCCTGGCATCACTGCATTACCAGGAGGTCTTGCAACGACGGTTCTGGTGGCCCACCTGGTTAACGACACTAAAGACTTTGTGAACTCCTGTCCGGTCTGCAACCAATGTAAGACCCTCACGAGCTCCTGCTGGTCATTTGCACCCTCTTCCTGTTCCTCATCGCCCATGGTCCCACATCGCTCTGGACTTTGTCACCGGTCTGCCACTGTCGGGAGGCAACACCACGATCCTGACAGTGGTAGATCGGTTCAGCAAGATGGCACATTTTGTGCCTTTACCCAAGCTCCCTTCAGCCAAAGAGACAGCGGGATTGCTACTGCAGCATGTCATCAGACTGCACGGCATCCCTTCAGATGTGGTCTCCGATCGGGGGCCCCAGTTCACCTCAGCATTCTGGAGGGAGTTCTGCCGTCTTCTGGGGGCGTCCACCAGCCTGTCCTCCAGGTATCACCCCCAATCCAATGGACAGACTGAAAGGATGAATCAGGAGATGGAGACGGCACTCCGCTGTATGGCTTCGACCAATCCTGCCTCCTGGTCATCGCAGCTCTTGTGGGTGGAGTTCGCCCACAACACCCTTCAGAGTTCCGCCACTGGGCTCTCCCCCTTCCAGTGTGCCTATGGTTACCAGCCTCCTCTGTTTCCTGCCCAAGAGAGGGCGACGGCCTACCCCTCGGTGGAGGACTTTCGCCGCTGCCGCCAGACCTGGACCCGGGCCAGGGAGCCACGCTGTTGCGGGCCGTGGGCCACACCTCGGCGGCTAATCACGCTGCGTTCCCAGGCACCTCCCTACCGGGTGGGCCAACAGGTTTGGCTGGCTACCAGGGATCTTCCGCTGAGGGTGGACTCCCGAAAACTGGCTCCCAAGTTCATCGGTCCATTCCCTGTTGAGAAGGTCGTCAACCCCGTGGCAGTCCGTTTGAAGCTTCCTCGTGCCATGAGAATCCATCCCACATTCCACGTCTCAAGATCAAGCCGGTCCGGAGAGTCCCTTGCAGCCAACCTCTCAGCCTCCTCCGCCTCGGATCATCGACGGTCCTCGGCTTATACGGGTCCGTCGGCTCCTTGGTCCAAGGGCGCGCGGCAGAGGCCTCCAGTACCTTGTCGATTGGGAGGATACGGTCCGAGGAGCGATCCTGGGTCCCGGCTCGGCAGGTTCTGGACCGCCAGCTCATCATGGATTTCCATCGGCTCCATCCGGACCAGCCGTCCCGTGCAGTTCCTGGCCGTGGGTCTTCCGTTCCTGCCCGTTCTCCGTCTCCTGCTCCTGGACCTTCTGGGTTGGGGTCCTCTCCAGGGGTTCCTTGCCGCCGCCGGTGGGGATCCTCCTTCTGATGACGGGCGACGGCGACTTCACGACAGCGTCGGCAGATGGTTTCTGCCGGGTCCGAGGAGTTCTGACCCTCCTTCCGGGCCCCCTCCGCCCACCCGGCTTCTGTGACTTTGGGTTTGGGACGTCATGGGCCGTCCCTTGGGGGGGGGGTTCTGTCATGATTCCTGCATTCTCCTCCTCCCCTTCACTGCCAGTACTTTTCCATTCACCTCACTCTGACCTGCTCTTTCTGCTGGCCACGCCCACTGCTGCAGTCTGCTCTCCCCCACAGCTGCAGCTCATCATCAATCAGTCCAGTACTTAAGACTCTCGCACACGTTCATTCACTGCCAGATTGTTCCTCTGCCATGCATGACTTTCCAGCGTTCTTTTGCCAGATTTCCTGTTGCCGACTCAGTTTGTTCCCGACCAACCCTCCGTGCCTGCCACCCGGTGTACCTACCTGCCTTCTGTCCCTGACCACGTGCTTCGCTTCGGCGTTCCGCATCTCTGACGGCTTCACTGGCAAAGACCTCCCTTCGACCAGACGATCCTTCAGCCTGCTCTCGACGGTACCGTTGCATCCTCGGACTGTTTCACACTGGATCCCCTGCCTGTTCCCGACCACGACCCAGCGTTTTCCCCGACGACGTTTCCACACGTGTTGTCGGTTCCTCGAGCTACGGGGTTTCCTACTCTCCAGCCACAGTGAGTTCCAGCTTCGTGTCTTCATCTCGTGGGATTACCAGAGACATTAACTGGGTAATTCACCCGAAGAACGGACAGAACATTTGTGAGCTGATCTTTAATTGTGTTGGCGATAATAAAGCTTATTACCAACTGACTTTGAGTGTTGGCGTACTGCTTCTGGGTTCATACACACCCCGTTTCATACTGAGTACTTAATGAGTACTGAATCATTACCTAATTATTACCTGACCATTAGTTACCCATTTTGTGTCCCCTGAAGTAAAGTGTCACATCATACTAAGTAGTTAATGATACTGAATCATTACTAAATTATTACTTGACCATTAGTTACCCTTTTTGTGTCCCCTGAGGTAAGGTGAGGCATCATACTGAGTAGTTAATGCGCACTGAATCATTACTTAATTATTACTTGACCATTAGTTACCCTTTTTGTTTCCCTCAAAGTAAAGTGTGGTGTCATAATGAGTAGTTAATAAGTAACAAATCATTACTTAGATCACTTGACCATTAGTTTCCCTTTTTGTGTCCCCTAAAGTAAAGTGAAGCATCATACTAAGTAGTTAATGAGTAATAAATCATAACTTAACTATTACCAAGGGGCTACACCCTTATTCACTGGTAAATATTATCCTTCTGCCTTAACACATGGTGGGTCCTTCCAGTTATTACAATGTCAACATAATTTGGATTAGCTAAATTTAACAATAAATAAATAAATAAGGTTATGGACTAGAGAGGCACATAAGACAGTAGATTCTGTTCACATTCAGAGCCCACTCATTCACAAATAAATCAAAAAACAAAACAAAAATATAGGCCTTTCAGTTCAATGTGTGTCCAGAGTTCAATGAGTTCAATGTTAAAGTTTAGTTCCTTAAAATTTCTGGTCATTCAGTTTATTTAAAGTTCGGTTCATCCTACTACACACTGTCGAAGGAGGGGACTCCAGGTGTCGTGGGTATCTCACCATCAAAGCAATATCACATCATCATCATCATTCCTGAGGTCTATCAAAAAGCACCCTTACCTATGAAGAGGTCGAGAGGAATTTATTAATTTTCATTTTAGTTCTGCTGTGCAACATTCTCAAATAAAAATATTGTACTGATCTCATCTGAAACAGCAAGCTTAACTTACTTCCCCAAGATCTCAACCAATGAACTGCCTGTCTGTTGTACTTGGCAGGATTTACTGAAGAGAAGGTAAAACCGAAATAAACACAAATAGTAACACAGGTAACAATACAAACATAGATTTAACAAACATAGCACAAAATGACAAATATCACTAAACATTTACTCCTCAGCTTCTTAAATAAAACATACTTACTGGCAATACCACAAAAAGCGAGTCGAAGAAAAGATGATTGAGGATTGTGCACTACCTTCTGAGGCAAAATTTACATAGTGGCCAGAAGTGGAACTACAGCGTCAGGTGATGCACACTGGCCCAGAAAGACTTTTCCCCATTTGTTAACATTGGGAAAGATACCTCCTTAAATCACTGGATAATTTTTTTTGAGACATGTTGACTTTTCAGAACGCATTTTTTTATAGCCATTATTAAAAACATTAAGTCCTAAAGACATAAAATGTGCTATTTTCCGAATCAAGATTTGGAATTTGGTATTTCTCCAGACATAAAATGAATGCGCACAGGACCCGTCAGGAATGTGTAACTCTTGGAGTCCCTGACACAGCACAGGCTTCGTGCCTGCCGTAGTGGTGGATATTTTTGAATTATAATTCATCATTTTTACCATCTTACAATACATACATACGCTGTTGGTTGTAAAGCCTGTAATATGGACGTCTTACCGTGTCTGTATCAGAGACCGTATATACAGTCTACAGTCTATATTCAAACTACCGGTTATCAGTGAGCAGCGCGGAGCACTAGTGACAGTTTCTAAAAGGTACTGAATGTAGAATTTACTTTTTTACGTTTAGCTGAGTTTTAATACATGTGGCAAAATTACAAGGCACCACCTTTTATTCGATTTTTGTGGGCACAACACTTTTTGATTGCGTTAATTTAATTTCTCCGGTCGTGATTATGATATGATTCCCTGATAAGTTGTATGTATATTTGTGTGTGTGTGTGTGTGTGTGTGTGTGTGTGTGTGTGTAGAGAGAGAGAGAGAGAGAGAGAGAGAGAGAGAGATAAATATACCATTATCTGATTATCACCTAAATATTAAAACCAACAGCACCGCTATCGTTATACCGCCGATTAGCGGCTGTTGCTAATAAGCTAAGCTACTACAAGAGGAATGCTCGTGACAGAGTGCTGTTCACCTCGAGCACTCAATTCGGGTAACTTGTGTGAGCGAGCCAGTGAGTTGGAGACACTGCTTGGGTACACTCGGCCACACTCGGCCACGTTCGGCTGCCGTTAATCACTTCTACGCATGCTCTATGGGCCAGTAGATCTGGGTATTTTCCACTTTTCTAAACCTGGAAAAAGAGTTTTCTCTGCTTCATGCGCCACTGAGCAGCTCTCATGGGAATGAATGAGGCCCCGCCCCCACGGCTGTTTCCAGACTTCCTTATAATACATCCATGATCTGCCCTCAGCAACAAACAAAATTGCTTCCCTTGCTTTATACAGGAAGGATCATCTAACCAGAAGCTATCAAAATAAAAGCCCAAAATTTGAAATAAATCTCTTTGCACATCTTACGTATATATGTTACACATTTGTCAAATCTGTTACATCACGAATAGCACAATAATTTTCAAATCAAAGACACCATTAGTCACAGCTAAACCTAATAATAGTAAGTTGTTATTCCCATAGAGAAAGTATTAAATTGAAATACATACAGGAACGGTTAGTTCCTTATTCGTTCCTCATCAGTACCCTTAGTCATTATCAATTAATGAATAACTAATGATTAGTTACTGTATGACATATGATTGGGAGTTACTCAAGTAGCCTCAGTAACCACTCATTTTTCATTTACCTTATTAGTTAGTTCCTCATTCGTTCCTCATAAGCTCCCTGTTTGAGTTACTCAAAAACTGACCATTAACTAATGATTTGTTCCTCATTCCTGCCCTTATTAGTTCCCCAGTAACTACTCATTTTTTGTGTACCTTATTGTAAGGTGTTACCAATTTTTTTTTTATATCAGTCCAGGGGGTATTCCAGAATGGAGGTTCAACAAACTTAATGTCTAACCCTGAACTCTAAGTTGAAATACTCCGAAAGGGGAAACTCTTGAGTATTCAGTTACAGAACAGCTGATCTTAATTACTTCAGTCAACTCTGAGTATGTTCACCCTGAGCTCAGCGCATGCACGACCTCAATAAAAAGCCATCATCAATGGAGCCCCGATACCTCGATTCACCATGGCAACTGCTGAGAAAAGGAAACCAAGCTACTTTACCCCATTGGAACTAGAGGTCCTCATGCTGCCTACGACGAATATGAGCCCATATTTTGAAAGACAAGTAACACAGCTGCAGCAGCTGGAGAGGAGAAAAGCATCATGGGAGAGAATCACTGCTCGTGTCATTTGTGTCAATTGACTTATCATTAACCGCACGTAGCATACAGGTGAAAAAGTGGTGGATTGAATACATTTTGATTTTCATTTAGGTGCAATCCCACAGGGGGAAAATGCACTTGGAAGCAACTGAAAATGAAATTTAAAAACATCATTCAGAAAAGTAAGGCATATTTTACTTGGCCATGATTATAGGCTGACCTCACTTTGGTTTTATTCATATTTGACGTTAAACAAAGTAAATATCTATCCAGTGGCTATTTTAACATGTAGTCATTTAAACCCCTAACAGAATGCTGTTTAACACATATATGTCCTCCTGCCAAATTTGACTGAATTAACAACTGATATTTGATTACTGGTTTTGTTTACTGTCTTTTATTGTGTGGTGGTATTTTAGCTTTTTTGATACTTTTGAATGTAATTTATCATTGGAGTTTTGTTTTATTTTATTGTTTTTAACATGTTAATTTTATGTTTTATTTTTTAATTTTTATTTATTTTATCCATACTGGAGTCATTTAGTTGTAGACTAAAATCTTGGTGTTGTGTATATGAAAATTCAATAAAATAATAATTCTAAAAAAAACATTTGCATTTTACTCAGTCAACAGAAAGGCGGTGTGTGAGATTGGATATGTACGACAGGAAAATGTTATTAAGATGAATGACTGAGTGTTATGAAAAACTGTGCCATTACAACAAATATTCATCTGGGAATGAGAGCACATCCAATTGAGATCTGAAAATCCTTTTCCAACGCAAGGCACTACGTAATACGACAACCTGTGTCTGACAGCTTGCTTCAGGTGGGAGGAGACAGGTAGAAACTCTGTGTTTCTTCAAGAAAACATGCCAGCGAGCAGGTCATGTTCACAGGGTCAGTTACCATGGTGATTGACTCACAGTTTGACTTAACTCTCTTTCTGGAACAGATAACAGTTTCCCTCATCTCAGGGTTAACATACTCAGAGTTTTCACATAACCTGCTTTCAGGAATACCCCCCAGAGTGTCCACATCCATGTAAACACACAGAAAAGTCCAATCATAGCACCATTGTGACCTTATATGCCTGTTGTGTGTCCAAGGCAGCTCTTAAACCAATTTCTGTAGAAACAAAATGTTGTCCTGTGTTGACCTGTCCTGTCCAGCCGGTGTGACAAGTGAATCCTGGTGAAATGTGCAATGGTTAAATGCAGAATGTAGCAGTGTGTTCTCTGGTGAGCTCAGTGTAAAGAGAATTTAACCTAGGGGGGCTTTCTTCAGGAGTGGGATTTTTGTTAAGGGTAGAAAAGGGCTGACTGGTTATGCCACACATTGTCCATGGTGGTGCAGTGGTCAGGAGATGCAGGTGTGTTGGCCAGAGGGGGTCCAGCTGTCAAAGAAAAGGATTTAGGTAGCGGATGGAGATCAGAGAGCGAGATAACCTTGTAGGGACCTGGGAATTCCACATGATTCGTTCATTTGGACACTTGACACTGGACATGTGTCACATGAGTTCCTTCTTATAGATGGCTATTGTTGTCTTCTTTGTTCCTTAAAAAGAACAGCCATTTGAACTCAATGTCCCAGAGTCCCTCATGTTCTGACACCTATGTGTTAGATTCTCCCACGGATCCACCTTCAGACATGATTGGACCACCTCTGTGACCAGTCTCCTCCAAGGAAGGTTGCAGGTCTGGAGGAGCTTTGTTACCCTTCCCCCCATCCACACCTAAGCTCTCAGCAGGAGCTGCAGCCTTGTCTCAGCTCTAATTTCCAAGTTTAAAGGGACTTTGCAGAAGATAGAAAGCCACAGCTGACTTCTCAAGCCAAAGAAGAACAGTACTGAGATAGCACTGAACTGCTATCTCGGTATGGACACCAGGACCGGCCAGCCTCCTCCTGGGAACTGGGAACTTCGCAGAGGTGACTGAACTGGAACCTCTTTCCTTCAGCCAGCAACCCAAAGAACTCTTCTACCACTTGCCAAGTACATTGGCAAGTAACATTTGGGCATAGCATTAGGACATATGTACAGGCTGAGCTAGACCATCTACTTTGTCTTTTGACATATCATGTGTAACATGTATTGATGTTAATGCTATCGAATGAGTCGTTCAGATCTGTTTGCTATTGGATTATTGGTTAATCTGGAATTTAGTTTGTTACTGCATCACACATACAGGGTCTTGCATGCAACTAAACAACCTTTTTACTAACCAAGGTACCTTATATACATATTGGATCACATATATGCACGCAGAAATTGGCTCTCAGCAGAAGCACGCAGAGAAAGAACTTAATGTTCCTGCTTTTTTTTTGTTCCGTTGTCTGACCAACCACATGTTGGACCAAGGCCTTCTCAGCTCTGCGGCCATCTTTGATCCAGCATCTTGAATCTGGCACCTCAATAATTATTTTTAATAATCATTAATTATTTCTGATAGCCATTCTTTAACAGTGAGACCTAATCACAGAAAGGGTTGCCACGTGTTAAAGCCAAAATCCATACAACCTGATGGTTCAATTAAAAGATGCAGCTTCAGTTTCTGACAGGGATAGCTGCTGGTGGTTCACTTTATCTCAGTCAATAAAGTAATCCTTAGTACAAACTTTGGTCAAACAGCCATATTTGTCAGTAAACTTTAAAAAGAAAGGTTTTATGGTAACCTACAAAATACAAAAAGACAAAACAAAGACGTCTTCAGGTGATACAGAGGTTTTAAAGCTTCCTTAGAAAAAGTGAACCATGTGCGTAGGATTTGGGGCAAGAAACTAAGGGAATTTAGAGAAAGACGTCTCAGGAAATCTGAAAATAAATCAAAGGTTACTTGAGCTCAGCGAGGGCCAGCCTGTGAGGTAGTCTGTTTTTGGGTGTGGGGAAGACAATTTCCACTGAAACACTCCGGAATATTTTTTTCCTTTGTCTGAAACTTTGCAGGGTGTTGGCTGACTTTTCTCTCTGTTGTGAAAATAGTATTTGAGTTTAACACACAAAATCCACATACTTCACACATCAATATAGTCAGTAAGTTAAGTGGTTCTATAATATAATGAAGGTAATATGTATTACATGAGATTTTCAGAAAACATGATTTGAACAGCAATAACATTTAAAATCCTTCTTAGGTTATTTCAGATTTCCAACTGCCATGATCCTGGTTTTTGTTTGTCTCATCTGCAGGACTCGTCGGAGCTGCATTCAAGTTTATTTCTATTCCCATATTTACAGATTTTTCTCTATTTGTGTTTGCAAACAAGATTGTGGGTGCAAGTGGCCGAAATGAGCTTCCTCCGTAGGGTGGCTGGGCTCTCCCTTAGAGATAGGGTGAAAAGCTCGGTCATCCGGGAGGAGCTCGGAGCAGAGCCGCTGCTCCTCCGTGTTGAGAAGAGCCAGATGAGATGGCTCGGGCATCTAATTAGGATGCCTCCCGGATGCCTCCCTGGTGAGGTGTTCAGGGCACGTCCCACCGATAGGAGACCCCAGGAAAGACCCAGGACACACTGGAGAGACTACATCTCCCAGCTGGCCTGGGAACGCCTCGGGATCCTCTGGGAAAAGCTGGCTGAAAGCACCTTCACGCAATACAGTGTAAATGGAGAGCAATAGATTGTACGTCTCTTTCTGTCTTTCTGCTGGCAGCATGTTGGCAGGTGGACAGAATGCACCCATAATAGTCATCATCACCTCCTTATATGGTGCTCAATGGCTCTTCATGAGCGGGAATGTATGCTTATTGCAGACTAGCGGGAGTGTGCTGTCAATTTACAATTGATTGGCGTGCATAAACATAAACATGTGCCTATGATCAAATACCAGTTTCCCGCGGCGTTCAAGATTTACACGTTTCATGAATGAGAACCGCTGTGGGGTGAGAACTATTGAAAATTAGAAGATGGGGAGATCTGTTTTTGTTTTTTTTTTCTTGTTTCATGTTACTCATTCATGTTTTATCTGTTTCCTTTTTTATTTTGTAAATTTACTCCTGAGATGTCATTTTTGATTTTTCTTCTTCTCTTTGTGTGTTTTCCCACCTTGGCTGTATTCTGTCCTAGTCTAAACAGTATATATATATATATATATATATATATATATATATATATATACTGTTTATATATATATATACCTGTGTGTTTCTTTATGTTCCTTGTCAGTTGGTGGTCAATGTTGTCTAGTGCTGCGGTTTTCTTTTTGCGTCTTGTCTTGTCTCCTCATCGTTCCAGCCAGTCAGTTCTGTTTTGCCTCTGTCTGCCTGTTTCCAGAATCTTTCTGTTCTAAGTCATTATTTTCTACAAGTTCCTGTTACCTTGCTGTTAATTTTGCCCTCAGGTTCAACTGCCTGCAATAAAGACCACAGTCAGCATTGCTAACAGTAGAGCAGAGGGTGTAATACCTTTACCCAAAGTATGATCCTCCCACACTGAACCATGTAATGTTTGTTGTCTAAACCTAAAGTAGTTTTGGTGCTTAAACCTAAATTTTCTGTTTATCAAAGATGCTGTGCATGTCACCACAGAAGGGCCCCCACCCATGGACCAAACCCCGCTCCAACTGGGTTTTGAACCAGAGACCCTCTTGCTGTGAGGCAGCAGTGTTAACCACAACGCCACTGTATTGTGGTGTTTGTTTGTTTGTTTGTTTGTTTGTTTGTTTTTTTTTAGAAAAAAACATACTTTCTTTCAAAATTTATTTTTGGTTTCAAATGAGTGTAATCATCATCATTTCACAATTTTCAGAAGACAGCTGTGTTTGTCCTTTTTCCCACAATGTTGTTTGACTGCAGTACATTTGCCACCTAAAGTTCATGTCGTCTGGGGACATGTATGTGAAAATTGAAACACTTAATTGATGTGATTTTATTTAATTCATGATGTTGAGATGTTATTTATAGAGGAATTTTAAGCAAGTATTCAGACTGATTGGCTCTCAGACATGATGTTCTTCATATCAGCTTTCATTTCTAATTTCCTTTCATTTTGTGATTCCAGGTGAAGGGAGGGAGGATTGTGTCATACCTTTGCTAGGTCAAACCCTCAGTGTAGCTCCCCATCAGAGCTCACTGCTCCTCTGTCCCAGGAGAGGTCTGCAGCTCTGATTGGCGCCATCAACCGCCAGGAGCTGATCTGTGTTCAGATCATTCAGGCTGCTGCAGAGCTGTGAAGCATCCACCTGTGGCTGACCTCAGGGCCCTCAGTCCTCTTGCAGGCTCAGCGCTGTTTTGGCTCACAGGAGGTTTCTTTTATGGGCTTTGCAGTGGAAGTGTGCCAGCACTCCCTCTCCACAGGATCCTCTGCTTTTCTCCATAAAGCTTGACACAGGTAAGGACTCGCCTTTCAGCCACTCATGAGTTTTCTTGATGAATGTGGCAACTTGTTCACTTGCCTTTCAAGGCTTTTTTCCCATTCTAATATTTTTACTGCCACTTTGTGTTTCTACCATTTTCTCCTCTGCTTAAGAAATTCATAAGTCCTGCTTCTGTCAAATTAACAAATTGTGAAATGGGGGCAGGAGACAGGAGGATCAGACATTTGGCATACAGCAAGATCAAGGCCCAGACCAGTGGGGGGCTGGAAACTGCCCCCAGACTTGGTGATTGGCAAGTCTACAGTGCCCAAATGTGTATTTGCTTCATCAATCCACACTTTTGATTAAAAAAAAACAAAAAACACACACTTTGTCTAAAGCCTATTCAGCCATAGTAAGTTTCAACCTCAAACAAAATGTGGATTCTCTTCTATTGGTGGAACAAGTTGAGTTACAATGGAGTTCATGATGTCTGTAGTTGTTCTAGTGATAAATTCCACATGGAGATCAGGAGGTAAACAACAGTCATGATTTGAAGCACAAGCAAGAACAATTCAAACATTACTTAAGCCAGTGTCCCTTACATTGATTCAACTCAGTGATACAAGTTGTGATGACAAGATTATGAAATGTCTTGGTCATAATATGTTGTTGGCTAAATGTCTAATAACAGCACAAGTTGCATCCAGTGCAGCATGAATTTGTAAAGTCTTTGTTTTTCAGCAGTCATTACTTGCAAGAGCATAAACATGCCCTTTATAGTAGAGTTTGTAAAATCTTCAATTGCATGAGAAAGATCTCTCATTTGGTTCAAAGCTGCCACAAGTCTGCAACTCTTCTTCTGGGCTTCTGGGGCCTGCATGAGGCAGTCCCTTGTAGGCTGCAGCTGAAACTGCAGGATCTGCAGGTGATGAGGGGGTGACTTTCAGGGTTGGGAGGGATCCTGCTGTTCTCTGGTGCCTGGTGGGGGAGGCATCTTCTAACAGTGGGATGCATGGATCAAAGTGGGATGACCTCCAGACTAGACCACTGTGCTGGTGACAAGCAGGACGTATCACAGTCTGGACCAGTGGCTTTGCTCAGGTGCAGACCATGTCCCATTGATGGATGCTGCTGCACAGTGTTACTAGAAAGAAACTGGAGAGCTTTTGTTTGACTGTTGATTCAATAGATTGGCAGGGTTCAATCATTATCTATTTAAGTGAGTGCCTCTGTAATAATTGCTGTTGCTTGGCATGTGTCTTAAATAGATTGCCTTTTGGCAGGAATTTTGCAATAGAAGCAGAGTGGGCCTTCATACAAGTCTATGTCTCAGGACAGTTTGATAACATCTCTAACCCTACAAGATATTTGCACACTGATCACATATAGGCAAGAATTTATCTGCAAACTATATCAGAAGGGGGCTTGTAGCAGGTACAGGAAGGGGGGAGCCACAGTGCGGCCGCCATTGTGGACTCACAGATTATAAACATATTTACATCCATGGGAGAGCCACAACCTATGTTTCTTTATACCAGCGGTCTCCTGTAAGATGGCCACAGCAGTAGGAGAAGCAAGGTTGTGACAGAGCTTTAAATTGAAAGGAAATACAGTTGTGGCAACACTTTGGCTGCATGGTCAGTCAAAGCATTGTCCCGTGAACCAGGATCATTTGATTTGGTTTAGTAATCATATTTATCAATGGCAATTTGTGAAGGTTGGCATACTCCGACATGTTTGTCTATCAGTCTACCAAATAAACAGGTGTCCCCTTAGGATATGCTGAATCCTTGGTTTGCCCACAATATACAAAAGTTGTGAAAATATTACAAAATATGTCTTGATGTGAATGGTAGCAATTTTACCTTTAGTGAGGTGGCAGGATCTCATCAGTGTGTATATCTCCGCTACTTGGGTGGAGCTTGAGGGTGGCAGGATGGCGCTTTATCACAAATTGCATACTCTGTGTATTCAAAACAGAGCAACGAAATCAGAGCCAAAAGAGAAATTGAACGGTCTAAACAGAGTTTTAGGTAAAACAGTAATGCCGTTCATGCAGTTAAGAGGCTCACTGTCATCCTTTGTAAAGAAAATGTAACACGGTTAAGAGCAGAAAATCTTTTCAGTACAATGTGTGGAGCAGTACATGTTAGTACGGGTTTTGCCTCTATGGTCCTAGTCACAAGTCTTTGCATCTCTCTGGTAAAGGGTGAGTGTATCATATAGAACATTTGCTGTCATTAGAGAGCCCAAGACTATTGTTAAATCTGAGGAGCACGCACACAGCTTAAACTATGGATATTAGACAAGGAATTAGTCTTAGTAGGAAAAATTAGCAGCAGATTGTAAGAAGTTATGCCCCCCCCCCCCAAAAAAAATAATGAAAAAATAAAAACTAAAATCTAGGGGAAACACTGAGAGCAGGGGAGAGCTGGGACTCTCTAAATTTGTCATCATGTATTTCTCATCGGACAGAGCTGAGGATGGCCCTCTCAGCCAGCCTATCTGTCTGCACATACATTAGTATGCTGTTGGCTGATGCAGAGAGGAATGACACATGTCACAGTGATACTGCACAGAATGGAAGCATCATTATTGTTGGCAGGAATTTAATTTTAATTTTATAAAGCTCAGTTTGTATCTCATGATATGAATCAATGTTTCAGTCAGTCAGTCATTTTCTGTAACCGCTTGTCCTCGTAAGGGTCGTGGGGGTGCTGGAGCCATCAGTGTTTCAGGTTTTTAAAAAATGAATTTGTTTTCCATAAATAAACTTGCTTTTTAAATTTAAAAGGAACTTTTTCATGACATATACATGGTTGTCAAAATATGCATTCACTTCAGTGAAAAGTGGCAGACAGCTGCTTAACAGAATCAGCAAACTAGCTTGATGACATGACTAAACAAAAGTATGGCATAGAAAATATGAAACTCTGTGGACCTAAATAATGACTATTGAGAAACCTGGACCCCTTGGCTGGACCAATTGGGAGCCACTGCTTTAAAAGATGTGATTGGTTGTCCTTTTGTGAGCCTGTGAGGTGCTTTTTAGTTTGATATTTCTGGGCAGTTTGTTGTATTCTTTTCTTAACCTGTTACAGGCGGCTCAGAGACTCAGTTGCGGGACAACAAGACTCAGCACACAAAACTCACAATAAAAGATTTTATTTACAATTACCAGAAAGAATCAGAACAGAAAACTAAATGCTAACCCGAGCAAGGTAACACCGAGTAAGGAAAGCAAACCAAACCAAACTGGAACAGATAAACAACTAAAGGAACTAAGGGAGACACCAAACTCAGTGCTAACAAACTCTGTAAACACACACTGAATAACGAGATGATTACTACTTGGACAGGCAACTAAAAGAGACACCACACGGGTGCAGAATTCAATGATCAGTGGCGATAACTATTATAACAAAGGGAGACACCATACGGGTGCAAATACTATAACATGTGGAGATAACCAAAAGAGACACCATACGGGTGCAAATATTACGACAGGCGGAGATAACAAAAGGAGACACCATACGGGTGCAAATACTACAACGGGCGGAGATAACAAAAGGAGACACCATACGGGTGCGAGATGTAGTAAAATACTATGACTAAGACAAGAAATATACTAAACGCTAACCGGTAAAAAAAAAACGAGCGAAGCACTAAAGCTAACGGCTATGCTATCCACTTATCTGGGTAAATGGGGAGAGAGGATGGGGAAGGCAGGCAGGCGGGGATAGAGGGTGCAGAAGGCGAGAGTCCAACAGGGGAGGGCAGAGGGTCCGAAGTGTGATTCCAGGCGGTTTAGACGGAAGGAGGGAGACCGATGAGGTGAAGATGACACTGAGGTAGTCGGAGGAGCACACGGTGATCGGAGATTTGTCCAAAACTGCAGGCAGAGAGACAAGCGGTTAGCAACAGCGGTGAAAGCATGGATCAGACGTAAACTGTGAACGACAACTGACTAGGAATAGCGAACAGTCCGACGCCGACGAGTCGACTGAGCCTGGCTTAAATGCAGGTCCAGATCAGATGCAGCTGGCAGACAGACAATCACCCGTGTGGCACGAACGCTGATTGCAAGTGGCTGCAGCTGTTGGCTCCTCCACCCTCTGCACCCAACTCACGCCTACCTGCGGAAAAAAAAAACAAAGAGGGAGAGCACTGCCACTAACCAACATCAGGGGCCCTGACATAACCAGTATTTGTAATAAAGACTTTCCAATCTATAATTCTATGGTGTGTGGCATCAGCATATGATTATAAGTGATTGTAACAGAATTAGGAAAAGTCATGAAATACTGAGGTAATAAAATAATAATTTGTATTAGATTTTAACCTTCACTGCATTGTTAAATGCAAATTAATTAATAACAAATTAACTGATTGACTGATTAAAACTCACAAAGTGCTGTTTAAGCAACAAAATCATCACCAGTTGTCACATGTTGCTGCTTTGCAGTGGACTTCCACATCTACATATTACACATAGGAATCCTACTATTGACATTTCGGGATGCTGCTACCATGATGTCAACACAAGCACATGGCAACCAAATTGGCACATCAGCAAAAGTACATGCTGGCATGGATGGTTAGGATTAGGGGAAGGAGGCACATGGTAAGGGGTAGAAAACCCCCCATTATATTCAGACAGGAAGCGAACACTGGACTCCCGCATGAAAGTGGGTTTTTTGGACCCATCCACTGCCCCTCCTACCCATCCTATAAGCACCCTTGCACTTGTTTTAATACGTTGTTGCCAGCAGCGTTCCAACCTGACACCGTCCTGCTGTATATCATGCAAATGCAGCAGGTTCTGTTCAGCCACATTCTCAAGTGATGCCACTAGTCAGGTGTGGTCCAGCCATCCAGTATAAGAGCACTGCTACCTATAATGTCCAGCCATGTAAGGAATCTTACGCCAAAAGCACTGGCAAAGCGGCTGTATGTGATGCCTTCAGAATGAGAACAGGCTGGTTTGAGGGTTTGTGTGAAATCGGGGTGAAGCTGCAACAGCTATCTTACATCATCCAAAAACCATGCCAATTAAAATATTTTAAAATATGAGTAAAATATGTAGTGAAAAACTACTGGCAATAGACTATATAATTTACGTGCTCCCGTTGGTCAAATCTTTTGTCAGCGTGGTACATGGTCTCAGTTTCCACTCTCTCTGTCATTTGTTTCCTGCTGAAGCGGTTTTGTTTTTTTTTTTCCTGATCTGAATCTAGGCTTTGAGGACAGAGGGTGTCCTATGCTGTACAGATGTAAAGCACCTTTAGGCAAAACTGTGATTTGTGATATTAGGCTATATAAATAGAAAATTACTTGAATATTTGTGACAGACCCACATCAGGAGTAGATCCTCTCAGGTGGGCAGCTGCACTGAAATGTGAAAAAATAGAGGTCCGCACACCAGCAAGCTCCCCTGAAAGGATTTTATTCTGCAAAAATGAGTGACGTTTCGAGCTAAAAGACGCTCTTCCTCAGACTCATAATCACATAAAAAGTAGTGAGAATAAATAGTATATATAGTGTTTAGAAAGAAAAATCTTCACAAGAGCATATACTCTTTTCTGTACCACACAAGTATGTGTGTAGATAAATAACATTGTGTCTATACATCAGAACATACACAGAGTATATGCAAAAAATGTTAAGCTTTAACAATCAATATGAAGATTCTATAATTGTATTGTGTCTAACACACATGGATAGCACACAATGAAAGACGTGTGTATATCGTGTATCTACACAAAACAACAAAAACTTGCAACTCATAATAGTTAATATTCCACAAAGATTCAAGCTTAACATTCATTGTCAGGGTTTGAGGTTTCTGTCCATCACTTCCTGTTTTATTTTGTATTCTCCTCTTTCCCCGTGTTGTCTCTGAGTTTACTTTCTCCCTTTGTTCCCTTTCCTGCCACTGGTGATTACTCTCATTTGCCTCACCTGTGTCTCGTTCTGCCCCTCCCTCGTGTGTCTATAAGCCAAGCTCTCCCTTCGCTTTGTGCCAATTCATCTTGTCTTCCCCGTGAGCAAACGTCCTAGCATTTTTGAACATTGAATCCTCGTGTATGACCTTTGTGACCAATTTCCACACCTGTGAGCTTTGCCTGATCCCTCTGTACTGTTGCCATGAGTTTTTGATTCCTGTTTTGGTTAATCTTGGATCCAGCACCCACTACGGGATGTGTGTGTCATTTTGAATCTCTGGGCAGCTGCACTGAGCAATGCTGATCCTCCACAGCCAACCATCAGCTCAAACTCAGCCCCCTCAGTCTGACTGATAGTGTATGTCTGTGGACACAGCTCTGTTTGCACTGGTGAAGGCGTGAGGACTGTGACTCCCTGTCCAGCAGCGGAGACGTGATGGATCTGCAGTGTTCATAAATAACAATGTTTCAGGATGGATGCAATGGTCAAACACAGTGTTGTGACATGTGTGTAGACGGCTCGGCAATAGTGTGTGTTAAACTGAATTTAATAAAATATGTTCTGCTGTCAGGAAATCAGCATGCAGTAATGGTTCTTCACTGACATGTAATTTTCTGAAATATACTGTATTGTTGCTGTCAAATTACACCATAATTATAGAAAATAGAGAGCTGTAATTACAAGCAAATGAAATCAGCAACCAAATGTAATCAGCAGCTTTTCTATAAGAGAAACATTTTGATTTGGCTCTCTCTAACAGTAATAGCAGCCTATCATGGTGTCAGCACAAAGGCTTTCATTTTGCTTTATTTTATTTCATATTTAAGAGCAGGCTGTCAGCTTTCTCAAAAACTAATCTCATTTTGGTTTTGGACAAGTTGTTGTTGACATGGAGATAATGCTGATGGCTTCAGTTGACACTTGGAAATATGCTGTATTCTAGCAGGAGCTTTCTAAAAGTGTTGACAGTAATCTGCATGTACAGGAAGTTGGCACTAGAGAACAGAACAACAGTGTTGTTGGGAAAGGCTGCAAAATGATTCTCGCTGAGGTCAAGAAAAGATTGTGATTTTGATTAAATATTTAAAAGAGTATAAAGCTACTTGTCATTGCTGACTTTTTCAATATTGAACTCAAATTTAACCCTTTTTGCTTATCAAGAAGTTTGAGTTACAAAACATTAAGCATGATGAATGTCTTCACTGTAGCCTTGGTTATTTTGTACAGAGTACATACTGTAGAATAACAAATGTCAGGTATTGTCAGTGGACCTTTTGCACTTAGTGAATAAACAGAACAACCACAGGAGTGGAGTGGGCAACCACCCCTAACTGCATCACCCTAAGCTGGATTCAAGAAATGTAAGAGCCAGCTCATAATGGTTCAAACTATAAAAAGTGACAACAACCAAACTAGCATGTTCTTCATAGACACTTTACAAACACTACCAAAAAGTAACGAGTGTTTTGGAACATAGAATGGCAAACTTAACAAACTACTCAGTCCACTTGGCATGATGAGAAATGTTGTCTGTCAATACAATATATATGTATGTATATATAGACCCCCCACCAATTCTGTATCTTTTAGATGTCCTGCACTATAGTTTGTTACAGTACAACATACCAAATCAAATGAACCCTTATTGTCCTCCTTTTTTATTTCCTAAATAATAACATTAGATAATTTCATGATACATTCACTGTTGGGAACAGGAAATGTTCCTGGTTTTCATTTACAATATCTGGTCACCCTTTACTTTGTACTTAAAGTGAAGAGTAAATGTAGCATTACTTACATTCCACCATTGTTACCATCCATACATTTCACTGTTTTTCCAATTCTAGTCAGTAAATATGTAATGATAGCAGTAGTAATGTACTCTGTTTCCACTTAATACTAATAGCTAGCTATAACTATTTTAGCCCACACACAGCAATTTTTCAATAATAAGAACGTGTAGGCTACTTGAATTAAAGATAATGTGCTAGAGTCGTGAAGGATTCCCCTGGATCCCTGCTAGAGGTCCAGGCGAGCGGGTGATTAAGCTCACTCCTGCCACGTACCAAAAATTGCCAAACCTGCCGTTAACAATGTGTTTAAAAACAGTCTATTGTTCTATTTCACAGAGTTAGCCATGTGGCACTGGTTTCACAGCATCAAAATGTTTAAAAAAAGTTTAAAACAGCGCCTGTTTCACGGCGTTAACTGTGCGTTTAAAAACAGTGACCATTTCACAGAGTTACCCACGTGTTTAAAATGGCAGTCGTGATGGCGTTAACCATGTGGTCCAAACACAGTTGTAAACAAGCTATTCTGTGGTAGGGGAGCTAATTTAGGAAATGTTATAGTGGGTTGTATCAGAAGGTAGGAACATACTGTGTTACTGGGTAATTATATGGCTTGGAGATCCTGCTGATAGGCCTTAATGATGGAAACCTCTCTGTCTGTTGTATATTATGTTAATGTCTAGGTTAAGAAAGACATGGAACTGAGAACCTGCACGTGGCCTGACAGTATTCAGCACCAGAGTTATAGGCATAATTTATGGGGGTGATGGGTGGGTTGCAACCCACCTAATAATTTAAACCAGCCACCACAACCCCCCCAGTATCATATCATAATTATTTTAAATGAGTGTTAGGTATTATAAACACGACAATGTGGTAGATTTTCTCAATGGCAGTAAAAAACAAACAAACAAAAAAAAAAAGTGACTGGTCTGCGCCCCCCCTCCCGCGCTGAGATTTGGTTTCGCCCACCACGGACCTGAGGGTCCCTTTAACGTTATGTTTCGGAAGCATTCGCGGTGGTATGAAGAGAGCTGAGGGGAAAAAGAAAGCCCAGTCAACAATCTTAAATTGTTGGCTGGGCAAAAGAATGAAAATGTCTTCCCAACAGTAGGTACGATATTGCTAGAGCTTCAGTGCCACCACTTTCGTTCATTCAACATTTGACTCGTGGTCAAATGTTGAATGAATGAAAGTTAGTCCTCCTCTCTGCTGTGCTGTGTCTCTTAGCTGTTATTCAACACAGCCTGCTGCTGCTGCTGCGGGGCAGATGCTGCTCGGACCGGGCGGTGTTTACGGCGGCTCGCTCAACTTCATCGGTCGCTTTGACAAGAAAGTTTAAATAAAAAAGTCTCCAGAGAGTTTGGACAGTCATCTGATTTTACCAGAAAGTTGGCAACACTCATATAGTGGTCTGGAAATCTAACGATCTAGTGTGTTTGAGGCGAGCCGACGGCGGTGTGTTCTTCATAATTCGTCCGGGTTCGGAGTGCGGGGTGCGGACCCAATTGGATGTTACACCTGCATAACGTGCCTGGGTGTGTGTGTACGTGTGTGTGTGAGTGTAGCCTATACTACATGCTGAAAAGAGGGTCACAGGAAGAAAGATCAGAGTCCAAAGTGGCCGTGTTTCTGCTAAAAACCCGCTGGACCGAACCGAAACCAGCCCAGTGTTTCTCCGCACATAAACACACACAGTGATCCACACACACTCAAGCTTGCACACACACTCAGACACACATGAAAAAAAAAAAGACAAAAAAAGACAAAACAATGCTGGGTCGTTTGTGTCAGTAAATAGGGTTAGGGGCTAAATCTTTTTTTTTTTTACCTCTCCTCATAAATAATAACTATTTGCTTCAGTATTAAGCCTGTATTTTCACCTTATTTTTAATGTTTGAATTTTGGTCACCATTCAATTGTTTGGGAGCTGAGAGCAACACCTTTGCACCGTGAGCGGCTCATGCAGCCTGTGTCACTCAACCCCCCCAATGTTCAACTCAAAGTTACGCCCTTGACAGAGAGAAAGAAAGACAGAAAACAGGCAGAAAGACAGAGAGAGACAGACAGAGAGTAAGAGAGACAGAGAAAGACAGACAAAGAGATGAAGAGAGAGAAAAAAGGTAGAAAGAGAGACAAACATAAAGACATACAGAGAGAGAGAAAGACAGAGACAGGCAGAAAGACATACAGAGGACAGGCAGAGAGTAAGAGGGAAAGACAGTGAGACAGAGACAGACAAGGAGATGAAGAGAGAAAGGCAGAAAGACAGACAGATAGAAAGACAGAGACAGACAAGACAGATGCAGAGACAGACACAGAGAGAAAGACAGAAAGAGACAGAAAGACAGACAGAGAGAAAGAGACAGACAGACAGAGAGACACACAGAAAGACAGACAAAGAGCTTGTTAGTGATGTCACATGCTCTGACCAACATTCTGTCTCCATTTGACTCCATTATAAATGCAGAAATCGTCTGAAAAGAGCATAAAACTTAAATCGCCAAAACTCAAAAACTGTAAAAGATACAAAAGAGCTGAATCATATCAGAAGAGTTGAAGACCTTGTGACCCCTTAAACGGTTAAATGGAGTCTCTAGCTGAAAGTATGTGGAAGCAGTAGACTTTTAAAGTGGAGTGGGTTGAAGAGAATTTGAAAAATTTCCCCATTCATTAAATGGGAAAAAAGTTTTAAAAAAACTTAATATTTTAAAAAGTATAAAGAGTAGAAATGACAAAAGTCATTCCAATAATGTCCTGAACGAGCTAAACGTTCTGATAGTTGAACAGTTTAAATAGCACAAAGTATGCAGAACTAGTTAGCTGGCGAAAAACATACGGAAGGTGAAATAAGAACTAGAAAATGCATTTCCTGCTGAACATGCACGTGGATGCTAATAGCTGAAATCAGTTTGAGAGTATGTTTGAAAATGCAGTAATACATAGCTGAAGTACAGAGACATATTACAAATTGAGGGAAATGTCTTAAAAACTGGCAGAAATGAAAGCTGAACTGTTTCAAAGTGAAGAAGCCACAAGTTGAACTGCAAGAGTGTCATAGGAAGAAGTTGATGTCAACTGAAAAAGGTTAGAATAATAAATGTTTAATATTTTAGGCATAAATGTCCTTGAAGAGCATAACATTTTCACATTTGAGAGGTTTCGGAAGCTGAAAGATACAGCTGAAGACAGAAAGAGAAAGTATCAGAAAGAGAGAAAGAGACAGGTATACAGAGACAGTCAGGGGAGGAGACAGGGACAGACAGAGAGGGAGAGACACTGACAGACAGAGAGACACAGTGAGAAACAGGGAGATAGATGGAGAGAGAGAGAGAGAAAGAGACACAGAGACACAGTTAGAGACAGGTAGATAGACATAGAGAGACAAAGACAGAGACAGTCGGAGCGAGAGACAGATAGAGAGAGAGATAGTGAAAGAGACAAAGAGAGAAAGACAGATAGAGAGACAGACAGACAAACACAAAGACAGTGACAGTAAACGGGAGCTGATGAAGGTCTGACCTGCTGATCAGAAGCACCTGTGTGTCTGAAAGTGACACAAAGAAATAATTTCAAGCTTAAATGGCTGGAAGTTTGAATCTGTTAACTATAGGAGGCATCTGTGTATTTAGGAACACACATACACACCAGCACACCAGCATGGCACTGTGTTTGTGTGTCATTATCGTTGCTCTGGTAATTAATGGCCAACTGGTGTCAGTGTAGAGAGCAGCAGACAGACAGCAGCTCAGAGTCATGGTCAGAACTGATAAAAGACAGATGAAGAGTGCTTCAAAAAGACACCGTGCAGACCTCATTTTATGCAATGTGGTCAAAATATGCAGACTAGGGGCAAAGTGAGTTCTTACTGAAGAGATTGGTGTGTCAAATGTGTAGAAAAAAGTGACCATGACTGAGATACAACAGTTTTAAAATGCCTCTCATGCATTAGCATCCACACTAATAAGTATGATGAATAACGGATAGCGATGGCTGACTTTTCAGTGGGACAATCTGGGGGTCCTAGTATACGCGTTTATTGCATGTGCCTGCACTGAACAATAGTGCGGATGCATGCATAAGCATCCACACTAATAAAGAAAAGAAGAACAATAGTGTGGATGCATAAGCATTACACACTACAAGCATATACCACAAGTATATACTTGTGGCCTCTCTGGAGGGCTACAAGTATACCAATAATTAAAAACTTGGCAACTTTAGTTGGCCACAAGGGCCAATTAAGGACCCTCTCCACCTGGGGGGCCACAAGGGCCAATTAAAGTGTCCATTTGCTATGGTAATTGATGGCCCAACTGCACCCCTCCTCTCCCCCCTCTCCTCTTAGTTCAACTCAAAGGAGGCAGTTGAATTTCATGGAGATGGCCCTGTCAAACCGGTCCATTTCACAGCCATACCTTTCACCAAATAGTCAAAATATTACAACAGGGAGAGAGAAGAGGTCGTGACAAATGCAGCCATATCATTTTTGTCTGGAAAAATATCTGCTAAAAATCCGAAATCGCTGTTGAATTTCCACAAATTTCTCATCTCAATTTGTATTGGAGTAAACGGGGAATTTTTTGGCTCTCTATTCCTTTTGAGGCCCCATGAGCCAGCTGTGTTGGTTTGTCAGCTTTCAAACCCACTTTAATCACACCACAATTTGTTCTTCTTTCTGATGTATAAATTGTGTATATTCACTGCTAGCTCGGGGAGTAGCTACAGTTTGTTGGAAAATTTTGAGATTATTTTTCAGCTCCTTTAAACTCTACCGACAGAGTGGCTTTGATCTGTGACGAGAGTTCCACCCATAAAAGACCATTGTAAAATCTGAAAATGTCTGAAAAACATCACAATACGTTAACTGCCAATTCTTAAAAAAAAGTAGAAATTACCAAAATTTCCATTTACGTGAACACTGTCCATGACCTGGTGAACTGTTTAAAGTCTGAATCACTTCTCTACGTCAACGTATGGCTGTGTTCTATGGCCTCAAAGAGTCATGAACTTGAACTCTTTTAACGTCGATTTCTGGAGGCTCTCCATTTACTTTGAATGGGAAAATTTTCAGCAGTTTTTGGGGATTTTCAGGAAAACCGCTTGGCAAAAGTCTAAGAAAAGTCATAGCACACCATTTCCAAATTCTTGCGCATGTTTGTACGGCTTGATCGGGAATCGATTGCTATGACTTTTCTTAGAGATTCAGCAAGCAGTTTTCCCGATAATCCCCAAAAACTGCTGAAAATTTTCCCATTCAAAGTAAATGGAGAGCCTCAGAAAATTGACGTAAAAAGAGCTCAAGTTCATGACTCTTTCAGCCATAGTAGCGGCTCAAAGTTTTGGCAGAAGAAAAAGAATAAGAATAAGTAGAAGTATAAGTCAAATAAGTATGACGAATAACAGATAGCAATGGCTGATTACTGCAGCATCGTAGTCCCCAGCCCAATTGATTAAACAACATAGCAAGCAGTTATTTAGCTGTTAGGAATTTATATGGTTGATGTTATTCGATACAGGAAATGAAGGAAGATGAATTGATTCGTGACACACTTTTAAATAACAAACTTTTAATTTTTTTGGCCTTCAAGTGTCTTCAAGTCAAAAGACTCAAGACTCAAGTCCAAGTGAAGTCTCGAATCATTGGCATTAAAGTCCAAGTTGAGTTGCAAATCTTTTATGGTTTTCCCATCATTAAATTTGTGCCACGCCTCTGGCCATATATACACACACACACACACACACACACACACACACACACAGTTACAGCGCTACTGTAACTTAATGGCTTCGTTCAGGGGCATTTATGTAATGTTACAGCCATAGAAATATAATGACTGTCATTCTGTTTTTATTGTTACAGCTCAGCAAGTTGGATAGTGTATGGCTGTGTATGGCTCATATATTGAATATTGACTTTAGCTCAAAGGAGAGATTAAAAGCACTTTTTTTTTTCAAAGAAATGTAAAAGTGATGGAAAAGATGCAAATTAACCATCTGAAAATAGCCTCTCTTAACGTGAATGGGTTGAATAACCCGATAAAAAGGGGTAAGGTTCTTACAAAGTTTAAAAAAGAGAAAACACAGATCATCTATTTGCAAGAGACCTTTCTCCACAGGAACATCAGAAACTAAAGAATCTGGGATTTAGAAATACTTTTTATAGCTCATTTAGAAGGGCTAGTAAAAGGGGGGTTGCAATTTTAATCTCCAACAAGATAAGATTTGAGAGCCTAAAAGAAACAAAAGATAAAGAAGGCAGATACATTATCGTAAAGGGGAGACTGGAAGACCAAATGGTCACATTAATCAATATATACGCGCCACCAGAATCTGATAAACATTTTTACAAAACTTTGTTTGACATTATCTCCCTTGAAACTGAGGGAATACTGATCTGTGGAGGGGATTGGAACCTTGTATTGAATCATAACTTGGACACAACTAGTACCAAAAAAAGTAGTAAAATACAACTGGCTCGTTATATAAATACAACATTAACAGAATTAGGAATAATGGATGTTTGGAGAGAAACTCACCCATTAGAGAGAGATTATATATACTATTCCATTCCCCATCTGGTACACACGAGAATTGATTATTTTTTTATGAGCTCTGAGGACAGATTTAGGGTGGTAGAATGTAAGATAGGAGTAGCAGACCTGTCAGATCACTGTACCCTATATCTGACATTAAATTTAAATAAAAGAAAAAAGAATACAACCTGGCGACTAAATCTTGACTTATTAAATGACACAACGCTGGTAGAAGCATTAAAGAGGGACATAAACGCATACAGAAAAGAGAATGATAATGGAGAGGTAGATCCCACTATTTTGTGGGATGCTATAAAAGCAGTAATGAGGGGCAAACTAATATCCTACGCCTCTTATATTAAAAAAATAGGGCTAAGGACTTTCAGGAAAAGATTGAAAAGCTTAAAACATTAGAACAAAAACATAAAAACACAAATGATCCAGAGACATACAGTCAAATTAAAGAAGCCAAGAAAAAAATTGATGAAATATTAGGGAAAGAAGTAGAAAAGAAACTTAGATTTCTAAAACAAACTTATTATGAAGGAGGACCAAAAGCAACTAAATCGTTAGCCAGGCGCTTAAGAAATAAACAACAACTCAACACAATTCATGGAATTAGAGAACCTACAACAAACTCATTAGTATTTAAACCAGAGGAGATTGAAAATTCATTTGAAGAATACTATAAAAGCCTTTACTCTCAACCTGTTGCTGCAGATGATGAGACAATAAAAACATTTTTAAATTCATTGGACTTTCCAACAATAGGGGAATCACAAAATACTTTAATATGTTCACAGATTACAGAAAAAGAATTAGAAAACGCCATTAAGAAATTGAAATCAAATAAAGCCCCAGGAAGTGACGGCTTTCCAATTGAATGGTATAGAACTTTTAGAAAGGAACTAAACCCGCTATTATTAGCGTCATTGAATCAGACAATAAAAAAAGGCATACTCCCCCCCTCATGGAAAGAGGCCATTATCACTGTTATCCCCAAGGAAGGTAAAAACAAGGAATACTGTAAAAATTATAGACCAATATCGATACTAAATTGTGATTACAAGATATATACGTCGATTTTAGCCAACAGATTTGAAACCTTCATGACAGAGCTAATAAGTGAAGATCAATCTGGCTTTATTAAAGGGCGACAGACCCAGGACAATATAAGACGGACATTGCATATAATAGAAGAAGTACAAAAAAAAGGAGAAAGTGCCATATTAATAAGCTTAGATGCTGAAAAAGCCTTTGATAGCGTTAGCTGGAGATTCTTGTATCTTTGCTTGGAGAAATTTGGCTTCAAACCAGAGTCTGTTTCATGTGTTAGAACACTGTATCAGGACCCAAAAGCAAGAATAAAAGTAAATGGCAGTCTTACTAAGTGGTTCAAGTTAGAAAGGTCCACTAGACAGGGGTGCTGTCTCTCCCCCACCCTATTCGCAATCTTTATTGAACCTCTAGCTCAAGCAGTGAGGCAAAAAGAGGAAATAGAGGGAATAAATATAAGAGATACGGAACACAAAATTGGGCTGTTCGCGGATGACGTCTTGATATATTTAAAAAAACCAGACTCCAGCCTACCAAAATTGATGACCTTATTAGAATTCTATGGGCACCTGTCTGGATATAAATTAAATGTTGAAAAAACACAAATCTTGTCCATTAATTACTCCCCATCTATAGAAATTCAACAAAGATATAGTTTCAAATGGGACAAAAAATCCATCCATTATTTAGGAATAAAAATCACAAAAAATCTATCTGAATTATATGAAACAAATTACAAACCGCTAAATCAAGAAATCTTAAAGGATATGGAAAGATGGGAAGTTCTGATGTTAGATTTTAGCTCAAGAATAGAAATTATCAAGATGAACGTGTTGCCAAGAATTTTGTATCTATTTCAGTGTTTGCCGGTGCCGATCCCTCCCTCACAATTTATAGAGTGGGATGAAAAAATTTCAAGATTTATTTGGAAGGGATGCAAACCAAGAATTAAATATACAACACTTCAAATATCTAAAGATGGGGGAGGATTAGCGCTGCCAAACCTTAAAGAATATTACTATGCTGCACAGCTCCGGCCGTTGATATGCTGTGTGCAACAAACTGTGCCACA
This sequence comes from Plectropomus leopardus, assembly GCF_026936395.1. Classification (NCBI taxonomy): domain Eukaryota; kingdom Metazoa; phylum Chordata; class Actinopteri; order Perciformes; family Serranidae; genus Plectropomus; species Plectropomus leopardus. The sequence continues at coordinate 1,124,532 of NC_142180.1, forward strand.
AGATGGAAGGAGATAGAGTTAAATATAGAGAACTGTCATGTGCAGAGTATGATTGCTAATAGAAATATCTTCAAACAAAAAGAAGGAAAGCTGGATCCAATCACCAAATTCACCTTGGAGATTTGGTTCAAAGTAGTAAGATTGGAAAATGAGATAAAAGTTTTGAATTGGATGGCCTATGACACTAATTTCAAGCCAGGGACTCAGAACCAGAAATTTAAACAATGGGCAAATAGGGGCCTAAATATATTAGATACAGTAATTGAAAAAAGAGAAATCAAAAGCTTTACTAAATTAAGAAGGGAATATGGATTAGAGCATCAAGATTTTTACATGTATTTACAAGTCAGAGACTACTTTAATAAAGAAATAAAGCCAAACCTCCCAGGTGAACCAAATAAAGTGATTGTGACTCTATGTAATGCACACAAGAACCAATTTGGAAGAGTAATATCTGAATTATACCAAGGTATGGTAGCAAACAGAAACACTTCAACTTTATACATAAGAGACAAGTGGGAGAAAGAACTAAAGGAAGTAATAACTGACGATATGTGGTATAATATATTTAAAACACAGCAAACAACTAGTAATTCCAGAATATGGAAAGAATTTTGCTGGAAAAACATTGTGAGATTTTTCATCACACCGAAAATGAAAAAGGGACAATCACCTACTCAACAACTCTGCTGGAGACTGTGTGGGGAACAGAATGTGGGTCATACACATGTTTTTTGGCATTGTACCAAAATTACAAGATACTGGGATGATGTGTGGAAAGAGATGAAAAAGATATTAGGCTATGAACTGCCTAAAACATGCACTGTACTATACTTGGGAAATGTAACTCGAGAAAGCATCCAAGACAAAGACTGGTATCTGATCAAGATTTTACTGGCGGCTTCAAAAAAAGCCATCACAAGGAAATGGCATAAAGAAGACCCCCCTACTCGGAAGAACTGGATGGAAATCATTGATGAGATACACGTTATGGAGAGACTCACGCATATTATAAAACTACAACAATCATTATGCGAAAGCAGATGGGAAAAATGGACTGTCTACAAAAAACATCATAAAGACTGAAAGTGATTCCACTGACACTATGTTCTATATGTATTGTGTTGTTTAAATGAGAAAATCAATAAAATATGAGTTAGAAAAAAATAAAAGCACTTTTTACAGATTTCAAGCTGAAACTTGGAACATAACCTGCTTCTGACCAGCTAAGTTTGCCACATATATTACTATGGCGTTTTAGCCAGGTTAGAAGAGAGCCCCCTTTGTATGAGGGAAAACCTAACTTCAGACTCAATATAACTCTCTAACATGCTAATCTCACTTTATGGACCCCAGGACTGAGTGCTCTCCAAGGTGTGTGTGTGTGTGTCTGTGTGTGTGTGTGTGTTTGAAAGAGAGAGAGTGACAGAAAGGAAGAGAAGGCGAAACGTGGACTAAGGTTACATGCAATTTTTACATGCAAAGATATTCATAATTTACTCGGAACGCTGCTTTATCAGTTTTTGACCCGCGCACCTCAGCCACTGTCCCCGGTATTAAATGGAGCATAGGACACTGAGACATAACATATCATTTTGGTTCAGTCTTACTTGCTTTCTGTGGTTTTATTAATCTTTCAACCCATTTTTTTTAATTGCAGCAATTCACAGAATAATGACAGGGAAGTTTTGTTAGAGAGAGAGAGTGCGAAAGAAATATAGAGAGAGAGTGAGAGAGAGATCTGATGATCTTTCTTAATACTTCATAACTGTGATGCATAATTTACTTTATTATTTTGAGCAATTGCTTAAATTTAAATGTCTATAATGGTCTAATGGTGCCTATTGCACTGGATCTTAAATTAAAATAGCAGTAGTTAATCATATTGTTTCTGATTGTGGTTGATGATCATTAGTTGTTTTGTTGCCCCCTCCAGCACTTAATGCTGCACAGCGTGTGATACCTGTGTACGTGGTGGTGGCGGTGCTGAATGTTAATGTGGCTTTTAGTTAATGTTACTGGCTAATTCAGATCTCTGTTTACAGGGAGGAATTAGGATAGAACTGCTGCAGGCTGTAACAGTCTTTAAATGTTTGGCATTGATTTTATTGCATTAATTGTATTTAACTATTTCAAGTGTCACTCACAAATGAAAACTAAATTGTCTGGCTTTTGTTGACTTCACAACAACTTCAAACTGAACAATTATCAAATGACTAATATGTGACTCAAAATTGTCAGAAGACTAAAACTTTATCAAAATGTCACATTTACACTGCCGCTGTGACCTCTATGTGTGCATATGGTGACAGAAGACACACTGACATCTGTGTTGGGTCTCTGTCAGTGCTTCATGACCTGCAGCAGAACTTTAATAATAATAATAATAATAATAATAGATTTTATTTGCAATGCACTTTACATTTGAAACAAATCTCAAAGTGCTACATGATACCAACCAAAATAACAGATAAAAAACAATCAAAATAAAATATATTAAAAGTCAAAAATAGGAGACACCTGGTGGCTCAGTGGATAGAGCAGGCGCCCCATGTATAGAGGCTGTGTCCTTACTGCAGCGGTTGTGGGTTCAACTCCGGCCTCGGCCCTTTGTTGCATGTCATTCCCTCTCTCTCTACCCATTTTACACTTGTGCTGTCCTATCAATTAAAGGCAAAATCACCCAAAAAAAATCTTTAAAAAAAAAGAAGTCAAAAATAGGAGCAAAAAAACCACAAGAGTGACCAGCGAGAAGTCCATTAAAGATCATAAGTTTTGCTAAAAAGGAACATTTTGAGTCCCTTTTTAAAAGACTTGACAGTCTGTGGTGCCTTCAGATGGTCAGGGAGGGTGTTCCACAGACGAGGGCCGGCAGAGCAAAAGGCCCGATCCCCCATGGTGTGCAGCTTAGTCCTGGGGAGGATGGAGATGGTTGGGGTGTGTGGAGCAGAGGGATCATGATGGAGTTTGTGGGGTGAGCAGATATTTCAGGTAAGGGGGGGCATTGCCGTGGAGCACTGTATGTGGAGGGAGACTTTGTATTTAATTCTGACAGAGATGGGATGCCAGTGAAGTGAGTGGAAGATGGGTATGATGTGCTCATATTTTCACACTTCTCAGGATCCTCGCACTGCTGTTTTGTCTCTGGAGGCTCTTGCTTGGGATCCCAATGAGAAGTGCATTACAGTAATCCTGTCTTGAGAATACATAGAAACTGTGATTTAGAAATAGACTCTCAGAACAGAGAGAAAAGGCTGTTTTATTATAGAGCTTTAAAATAAAGGTTTCTACATAGTATGTGGCATTAACTAGTTACAAAACTATCATGCTGTCAGGGCTAGTGGTTGGACCCAAAAGCAATACAGGGACCAGACAGAGTCTTTCACAGGCTTTAATAACAAAAGCAAGCAGAATCACAGTCTCAATAATGTCCAAACAGGAGAATGTCCACTTCAGAGAGGAACAGAATGCTGGAAAGTCTCATCGGGAAGAACAATCTGGCACTGAGGGTGAGAAACAGGGAAGGTTATATAGGCGGAAACAGGAAATGAGCAACAGGTGGAGGTGGTTACTGCTGACGAGGGTGCAGCCAGGCAGAGGGAGAGAGAAGCACTGCAGGTGGAAGAAATCAGGCTGATTAGGAGAGAGGTGTGTGAGGAGAGGCTGCAGAGGAGCAGACGTGACACATGCATATTTTATAAAAATGTGTGTTGATGCCATTGTTTTATAGTCACAGCGCAAAATACAACACTTTGTAATGATAAGGGTGGAGGTTATCAGACATGTGGATTAATGAGATAACTGAAATGATCTGTGATTTATGAGCTCAGAGTTTCATCTCACTGCATTCATGTATCAAAGCTTTCTGAGGGTTTCCTCTCATCTACGTGCTGTATGTGGCTGACAGCCAGACTCTTCCTGCCAGCTGTCTGGGCCACCAGTAAGTGAATAACCCCCTCCACTCATAGCCTGTACAGTATCTGTCTACGGAGTGATGAGATGAAGGGCACTAATCAGTGTCTGCAGACAAGAGACAGGCTGGGTACCACAGGCTGGGTACCGACTGCAGGCTCATCTCACATCTTACATCATGTCTCATTTAACATCGCTGCTGTATCAGGGGTCATCAGGGGTCCTCTCACAGTCCTCACAGAATGTTAGAAGACTACTGAATGAATATTTTTTGAATAAGGATTTTATTTTTGTGCCCGGACATCTACATGGACATTTTATTTTCGTGTCTGAACCTTTACATGTCCCCAATCCCTCATGGGATTATTCAGACACATTAACAAATAACAAACCACACATTCTGGTATGTTGACCCACCATCATCCAACAGCACATTACATGAATATCATCCAAACATAAACACAAATATTTACAGGCAAAAAAAAAAGACAAACCTCCCACAAAATGTGCGTGGAGAAATATCCCGCAAGCAAAAGAGAAATAAAGCACAAACACAGCCCTGAATACAAGACATAATTCATAAATCCAAATAAGACAAAATGTGATCTGAAACGTGATATGATCCAGTTCACAGACCAGTAGTCCACATTCTAAACAAAACACAGTCAGAGGGATCCATCGTATATTACTTTTCGTCTTCTATCCCAAGCCCTAAAAGATATTCAGAGAATGCAAAAACATGATCAAAAAGGTATTCAATCTAGCCTCCATCCTCCAAAACTATCAAATCTAAATCAAGAGTTTTTTAACAATATTTGTCTTATTTCTGGGTCTTTAGCTTTTTATATTATCTATCACTTTTGCTAACCTGACAGAAATAATTCCATTTTGCTTTCTGCATTGACTTTGTGACAAGCCGTGTAAATACAAGAGCACTTGTTACTATCTAAACAGTGCAAAAACAACATTTACAGTCAACAGCTCTGTGAAGAGTGACAGTGTATAGGTCACCTAGACAGTTTGTGTGTGTTCACATATTTTATATCTGCTGTCCACATTTTTTAAAAGATATTTTTTGGGGCTTTTTATTGCCTTTATTTGACAGGACTGACATAGCGTGAAAGGGGGAAAGAGAGAGGGGATGACATGCAGCAAAGGGCTGAGGCTGGAATCAAACCCCCGGCTGCTACGGCAAGGTTACACCCTCTATATATGGGGTGCCAGCTCTATGTCCACACACTAATGTCTCTGAAGTGAAGGTGACCCTCTCAGTTAGTATTGTGAGGTACCTGCTGTGTAGTTAGATAACAGCCCAAATCACCCCAACCTCACTTAGTGTCTGCTTGCCTTGAGAGGAGATAGCAGCAGGTTGTTGACTTTGGCTCCTCCATGCTGATGATGCAGATTCACTGTGATGGAAGTGTTGGATGCAGGGAATCTAATGCTGGGTTCAGATAACACGATATCAGTCTAATTAAAGCCTGTCATGAATTGGGACCAAGGGAAAGGACTCAAATGAAAACACACAGACATGTGATTCAAATTCAGAAATGGTTCATTAACAGGCAGGGTCGGGACACGGATGAACAGTCAGACCAGGCAGAGGTATCCAAAAACGTGAGGCAAAAGGCAAGGTCAAAAGGCAAAACAGGGATCAGATCAGAAGTCAGAATGCAATAGCTAGGAACAGAATTCTAGAACGCGACACAAGGGTACAAACAAACTGGCAATGAGACGGGAAGACATAGGGTAAAATACAAAAGGTAATGGGGCTGATGAGACAAAACTGGGGAGAGCACAATCAGGGCAGGTGCGCACAGGATGAGGGAGGGGCAGGACACAGACCTGGAACAGAGACAGGGGGGAGGTGCTTTCAAAAAAAAGCAGGATGAACAGAATGTGAAACATGACAAAAAATAAAATAAAACTTAATGGGCAGACATGACAAAGCCCAACACGGTGCTCTGACGAGGTCAGCTTGGATTGTGAGCGACAAAGAGTGTCACAAGTAACAGTCCATTGTTTTTATTCCGTGTAGTGTGATGGTCAGCGACTATCAACACGATGTCTGGGACGCGTCACGACATCCCAGCAGAAAGTCCAGCATGTTTGATTTTTTAAAAATTTTTGTTCAGTAAGAACACAGCTGTAAAACACCCCAGTCTTTTTGATATTTCCTCAACTGACTAACATTACCACCACAGAGCCAAAAAAACAAAAACAAAAAACAAAAAGAGAAATGCTAGCATGAAGTAGCTGAGGCACTGAGTGCTGCTGTTAGCATCAAGCTACCAAAGAAAGTTAAGGAACAAGGAGACAAATAAACTTCACAAATCGTGGCTGGACATGAACTTATCGAACTTCTCACACCTGTAGAGGGAACCAGCTTTATCTGAAACGGACACAGGCCTTTATTTCTCATGCATTGTATTTTTCTACATTTATTTTTAATCTGCTCCCATCTGCCCTGTGAAATTTAACGCATTACATCATCCCTTCAAACTCAATACTTCCTGTATCCATTTCAAATTAAAAGCTCTCTATCATCCCTTCGTCCTCTAAAAACGCTTTTATTGTAAAACATTTGCAGGATCTTTTTGTGGAGAATTCACACATACAGCAAATCAACTGTATTCCCTGCAGTCTGGAGTCCTTCATTACATTATACAACAAGAGTTCAGCTGGGACATAAACATGCACAGTGACCGAAATACCAATAATAATAATGAAACAAGGACAAGAATAATCTGATGACATTACACACATGGTGAAAAACGAGCAGTGATGTCATGGACCAACATGTAGTCTGTCATGTCTGCAGGCCAGGTTAGTGCAAAATTAATATAGCCTAAGCTGACATAGTGGGTGTTACAACAAACATACATGTTGTGTAGTAACTGCCACCAGCCAAAGTGGCAGTGCGGCAGCAAGAGCAGGTGGCAGCAGTAGATGGTTGGAGAGACAGGGTGGACATGTTAAGCCATGTGCTGTTATTGATTGTTGCAGCGGCTGTTGGTGACTTAGGGGTTGATGATGAGTTTTTCCAGGTTTTTCAGCGCTTGTCATGTTGCCATAACATATGCAGAGGGTTTCCTTAGATGTAGTTATGCAACAGAGGCAGTGAAGTAATGTTGATGTAGTCCACTTTTTGATCTGTTTCTATCCATCATCATTTATGATGTCTGGACTTCTGCTTACTCGCTGGTAAACTGATAGCTCCAAAGAACATGACAAAACACAGTGCAGTCACCAGAAGGACATTTTCCCAGAGTGGCAGTGTAGCATTGCTGCCAGTCATTCTACATACAAGGAGGGATTTTAGTGTGGCTGTCTGGCACTCGAGGCAAGTCAAACAAAGATGTAACATCGAAAGGAAGGCTCGCAAGGCAATTCTTATCTCGAAATCAAAATGACACAGAGGAGAACAAATGAACAAATAGCAAATAAGATGCAACATAACTGAAAAATAACCAAACCCGCAAGCTGACATTGAAAGTTACTCCCATGGTCACCGCCCGAGCAGCTTTCTATAACCCCTCGTCTCCACTTGGACCTCCCCACCATATGGGGGTCACCTCAGAGGGCTAAACCACTGCATGGAGCTAAGGTACACCAGGAAGGAAAACTTGACTTAAACCTGATTCTGTCAGGAAATATCAAACATGTAAATGCCAACAAACAAGCACATACACCTGGTTAATGACACCCTATTTCATCTGACATTTTACAGATTTAAGAAAAGTGCTGGTTCCATGCTATGTGACTTGGCACAGGTGATCTGTGTGAGTGCCTTTTGGGATCTGAGCCTGTGAAAAGATGTGGAGGGAACCTTTCACCAGAGTTACTGTTGTGGATGTATTTGTAAAAAGTAACTGTGAACATGACATGGACCAGTACTCAGGCAACATGTCTATAGCCAGTTTTACACTTCCTGTTCAGTGTGGGAATATTATGTTGTTAGGCCACCTTACAGAAAGGGGGGACAGAGTGGTCTGGCATCTGAGCTATGACAGGAGCAAATGTAAATTGTGTAAATTATAGAGCTGAAAGAAGATGTGACCATGAGTCGGGTACTGTGACATTTTGATTATGTATTATGTTAATGACCACATTGCGGGAGATTTAAAAAGCATCTTTTAGCAAATAGCAGCTAATCCAAAAAGAACAGCATCTGTAAATGTCCACAAACTGGCAAAACAAAGAGGTCTAGGAGTTCTTTACCATCCGAGCTGAGGACGTGATCAGCCGCCATGTAACAGAGAAGGTAAATGATTGTGATTAACATGTTATATCATTGTTATTGTTTAAAAGCATTACTGATACCTATTCTATATGTCACACTAGAGGTGATCATTGTTGTACATATGTCATGCTTGTCATGCCTCTTGTGATTGCGGGATGCTGTGGTGCAGTGTTTTGTCACACACTGGAGTGAAATGATTCTGTGTAAAATTGCAAAGGAGGCGTAAAGAAGGGACTTTGTAGGGACTCTATAGCGCCAATTCTGTGTTGAAAGGGCTTATGGTTATTCATTTCATCAAATCAACACCAGTCAGAATAACACTACCTGAAGCGACAAACTGATGCCCTGAGCTACAAATGGAAGTTGAGCTACCCTCAACTTTTTTCAGTGCTCCAATGATAGCGTTACCAATCATATGGTTTGTTTTTAGCTGTAAAATGGGGCTCAGACATTGATCGTAAGCAGAAACATTTTTATGACCAAATACAAATTTTATCTGACACACACACACACACACCCCATGACGACGTTAACAAGCGCATGAATAACACTTCAACAGTGACTCAGTGATAATATAGCAGGCCACACTGTTGCTGTGTCGCTTGTAGTGTGAACGCAGCTTAAGACTATCCTCTACCCACACCCTGTGGCTGTCAACAGTTCAAATCTTTTTTAAAATGCAGAACTTGATGGAGCGAAGAGTAGCTGAAGATGGCCAGAGGACAATGTAACATATAGGCTGTCAAGTGGATGTAACACAGTGTACTGAAAGACAGTGTGTGTGGTTGGAGCTGTCCACTGTTAGCATCTGTGTGGATGGTGATGATGGGATTCTGTATTGTTCTGGATTTCATCAGAGAAAGGAGAAGAATCAGGGGACAGTATGCAGCCTAGGCACATTTCCCTCCGTAATATGCTTATGTGGTGAGACAGAGGGGAGTGATTTGTATCACTGATCCCTGGATTCATAGCACTGGACATCAGATATCTGGTGCTGGTGTGCAATCAGTGAAGTTGTAAAGACCTAGCTGGACTTGTGTTTCAGTTGGTTGCTTTTCAGTAACCACACTGCATTGTTTCTGAGCAGATACATCTTCTATACCAATTGTATCTTATCATTTGAGTTTTTCCTATACCAGTACCAAAAATATACTTTAAAATGGTACAGGTGGTGAAATGTACCTGAACTGATACCTTTTTCAAAATAAAGCACAAAATAATGGTGGACACTGTGAAAGATGGCTTTGTTTTATTGCGGAGGCAAATGTAAACTTAAGATTGATTTATAACTTATTAACGGTGTTAAGCACAAGTGTGTACAAGTTCACATAATATATTCTCATAATAAAACCTAATCCCATAACAATAATTTAGCACTACGTAACAATCATAGGTTTTATGATTTTCTCCGAGGAGTCCAGAATATTAATAATAATACAATATTTTTATTGGGTTTTAAAAATAGATAAGATATCAATACATAGCACAATATATAAAACAGTAACACATAACACAAACACTTAGGCCTAAACATACAACACTAAAAACACAGCCCTGCTACAGGACAAATTAAAACTGATAATAAATAAGAAAAATAAATAAAATAAGAATAAGGATTTTTAGAAAAAAGAAGAAAGAAGTGAGATAGAATTAAGGACAGATGGACATGAAACTACCATTTCTGAAAAGGTCATTTACAATACTGATACCTTTTCTAGACCAAAGATGGAATGCAGAGTCTGGAAGTCCAGACTAGGGGTCTAATTTATAACCATTGCACATGCACAAAACCCCATGCATAAATTGTGAAAAAACACAAAGTGGGAAGAATTTGTGTGCCTGTACAGAAACTTTGACCCAAGGGTACGACTTTTTATTTTTTATTTTATTTTATTTTATTTTTTTTTAGACAGGGGGCATTGGTGACACAGATGAAACCATCTGCGTCACCAATGGTGATGAATTGAAGTCAGATTGTGAAAATAAAATGTGCGAAGCATCATTATACATATAATGATGCCTATCACACAATAAATTTCACTTCATATCACAGGTTACTTATAGATCCACTTAATCGAAAACATTTAAAGCAGTGTTATTCATGCCAGTGGGCCATTAAATTGAAATGTAAAATGTGGAAGAAAGATCAAATCTCAAATGAAATTGCGCTAATTTTTTCACCATCACATTCTCCTCACGAGTAGAGAGGAGACAGCCGGCCTGTGTGCTGCTGAGACTCGTGTTCAGCTGTAGAGTCCACAGCAACTTTTTCAAGGAGGCTGATACACATGCAGATAATTCCATGTCAATTTGGGATTTATAAAAGGAAATTGCACCCTGGCAGGCGTACAAATGGTCTTATAAATCACAATGTTTATTGTCACACGCCATTTCTGTCTTTTGTCATTGCGTACACTTATAGTTTGAATCCCACTTACTGTTGTATAAATGACACCTCAGGTTTGTGTGGGGTTTCAATGAGATGCAAACAAAAGTCTGGTTGTCATTAACATCAGTTCTCTTGTCTCTTTGCAGGTGTCACTCTATGATTGTATGAGGTTGTAGCTAATCAGCATCAGTGTCAGGACTGGAAGAGTGTGTACAGTCAGACCATGGACTTTAGCTTCAGATGGCTGTCACCTCTTACCAGGGGAGCTCTCCATCTCCTGCTGCTGGCCAGACTGGTGCTGCCATCCTACACAGAGAGTGAGTACTTATATGATCCTCACAGCTCACAGCTCTGCCCAGAGCTCAGCAGTTTTACACACAAACACTATTCATTAGCTGCCCTGGAGTCTGCAGAGTGCTTAGGTTACTTTTTGTTATGTGACTGAAATATAGTACCACTGCTAAGGTTTAACACTGAAATATTTTGACTTCAATACATCATTAGTTTTAAGATTAATTACTGTTTACTGATACATGAGCATGAGAACAGGCAACATGTGCCTTCTTCTACACTGAAGATTCAAAGATGAGCTTAGAAAATTTATCAAAACAAAAGTGGAATTTAGAGGTTTACAGAGATATTTGTTGAGCCAAAGGTACACATTTTATCGAAAAGGTTTGCAGAATATTCCTGTGGGTTTCATTGGTTTGGATTGTTCATTAAATTGGAGTAGTTCCAGGAATCCCATTCACAGACAAAAGTTCCTCCTCACACTGCTGTCACATTGCATTTCCACAGTTCACAAGACATCGCCCATTCACACACACAGTATTGAAGCTAGTGTAAGAGCACATGTAAATTATATATATAATGCTTAAATCCATATTTGATGGCTTTTAGCCTTTCAGAAATATAATTTTAACCACAAATTAACAACAACAAAAAAGATTTTCTATCAGTATTGCTACTTACTGTTTTTTGATTCAGCTGTGGAAGTTACAGTGTTGCCATGGGAATGGTAGAGTAATATTTTCAGTGATGTTGATGGTGTGCTGTCCTGCTGATTTGATCACGTTCTAAATGTCTAGTTGACCTGGATTGCCTGGTTGGACCCACTTGTTGTGAAATTTCGAATGAGGGCTTCTCCATAAAGTTCCAAAAGTAGATCATTATCAGGATGTTTGCATGAGCTGTTTTGACTGTTGTTTTAACTCCTCATGTGACTGGTTCAGTCACTTTATTCCCTTTTCCTTTTCTCCCTCCTTCCAACTCTCATGAAGCGTGTGGGTACTGATGCTACACTTATGTGGGAAGCATTTTTGTTGGTCATGAACAAGGATTAGGAAAGAACATTGTAATATTCATAAGAACAAATACAAATGGCCGCAGTGTCTCTGCATCCTGCTCTGCAAGTGGAAGCAAAGAATACAGAGTCTCTGCAGGGCTCACTGACTCACTGATGAGATTATGAGGGAAACAGGAAGGGAAAATTGTCTGTTCAGTCCAGACAAGGGTGGGCAATGTGTTTTTCCGGCGTGCCATACTAACTCAAATAAAAGAAGGGGAATTGAAAATGAAACAGAAATATGAAGTAAAACTAGCCTACATAAATTTGGTAGACATTACAGATTGCTTTACAATAAGCTATTTCCCAGCCCAGAGGGACAGGGGCCTTGTTTAAAAAAGACCATTTCTAGAAAATGTTGGCTTTTTTATGACTGTACAGAGGTGCAAATTTATCAGCTTTCAGCGAAAACTGCTGTTCTGAATACAAAACAAGTCATTTGTGAGATTCATGTAGATCAGATGAGTTATAAAAAAAGGGTGGGGGAGTCGGGGGCTGCGAGGACAGAGTCACAGGGAGTACATGAGGTCAGTTTTTATCTGCCCACATGATAGAAAACCTCTGACAGTAGCTTTATGATAATGTTGTGATTTATATGGCGATGTCTCAAGCGTTTGTTACCCTGATTAGGTTAAGTTATTATTATTCATTTTTCAATGATTATTTTTAAAATCTCAGCTTTATTTGATAGGACAGATGATTAGAGTGAAAGGGGAAAGAGAGAGGGGAAGACATGCGGCAAAGGACTCAAACCCACAGTGCTGTGGCAGGGACACAGCCTCTGTACAGGGGTCGCCCACTTTACCAGGTGAGCTACTAGGTGCCCCAGGTTGAATTATTTTTATTAAGGAAAAGTAAGCCATAGCTTTCCTCTCTGCACTCCTGCTTGTACTGAATGACATTATGAAGTGTTCAAGCTCTATTCAATAAAAATGGCAACTTGGTGAATGAAATTATAACTCATGATGTGTTTAATGTTATCTTGTAAAAAATCTGTTTTTTTTAAGAAACTTTGATAAATAAAACTTTTCGAAAAAAAAACTTGTTTATGTTTTTGCAGCAATAGATGGAATTATGATACATTATACAAAGTAAAGAGGCTTTTTGAAGCAGTTATTTTTAAATGTAGTGTAATGAAGGACTGAGGGACTTTAAAACAGTTTTTTAAAAACATTTTAAAACACTTTAAAACATTTTTTTGTTTTGCTGGCAAGGGAGAATAACAAAATCAAAATAAAGTGTCATATCTAAGGTCTTTTGATTGATCAAACAGCAGAAAAAAGCCTGGAAAGCCACATTTCAAAATTGATATTTAAAAAGAATTTCCTCGTGGAAGGGCCTACCATTGGTTCACATCTTTGTCACCTTTTTCACCACTGAAGAGTTTGCACCCCTGTCTCTGTGCCAATCTGGTTTAATTTGAGGTCAGAATGAAAAAAATAATCACACGAAACAATCCACTCAAAGGGGTTTGTTATAATTAGTGTCTGACAACATTATACAAAGGACCATACAGAGAAATGAAACATGTTTCTGTGGCTTTGACTTGTTCTGGTCTGCTTTGTGTCTCACTAAAGGACAATCCTGGTTCTGAAATCTCACGAGAGGTGACTTTCTGCAGAATACACTGGTGGAAATGTGAGAGGCAGTAGCAGAGAGGAGTTTATGGTAATCTTTGTGTTGGACTAAAGAAAGGAAATGTTCCTGTTTTCTGAAAGAGTAAGAAAAAACAATAGTTTGTGTTTGCAAAATGCTCCAACAGAATGACAAGTGACACTGTGTGCAGCTCTCATAGAATAGTTGTGTGGGATAAAGCTGAAGGTGTGGTTAGCTGTGCTACGAATGGATCCTAACACTGTCCAAACACTGCGTCTTGCAGACCACTGGGGTCTGCAGTGACCATTTTGAGGACTACTGCCAACCAAAGGGTGGAAGAGACCTTAAACTAAAGCACTTTCACTTTAAGAAAAATGACACAGTGGAGGCTTTGTTGTTAAGTTATTGTATTGACCTGGCTTAAGTTAACAACACATGAAAGCATGAAACAATGGCAACAAGTATCCTCACTATAGTCAGTAAAGCATTTGATACAGCTCAAAAATAAAAGAGCTACTTCTAAAAACAGCATATACAGTGACTGAGAAAATAAAAGACCAGGAAAGTTCCACATTATTGATCTTTTGTAACATATTTTGTAACAAAACATAAAGAAAATTGTAGTGCATTCTGAGGATATTAATACATTGTTATTTTCACGAACATACACATGAATTATAATCAAATAAGTGTTCTGTTATACTTGTGTAACTCTGTGAAAATAACTCAAACTTTAAAGCCATGGCAGTACAGACCTGCATCACAGAGTGAAGAAAAATTAAGGTACAATGTAGATTTATTGTCATATTTCTTAAACTTAGTTTAAGAAGAAATGAAATTAAAGTTAATCCTAAATCCTGCTCCATCTTTTTGGCATTGAAGTAGGAGTTGAGGAGTCTCACAGCCTGGGGAAAGAAGCTGCTCTGTAGTCTGGTGGTTCTGCAGCGAATACTTCTGTATCTTTGTCCAGTTGGCAGCAGGATGAACAGACTGTGGCTGCTGTCTTTCAGTATTCTTTGGGCTCTGTGCAGACACCTCACTTCACCAAGGTCACTGATGCTCTGTAGAGGGGAACCAGTGATGTTCTGGACAGTTTTAATCACCCACTGTAGAGCCGTCCTGTCCTGGGCCGTGCACAAACCATGCCAGTTTGTGATGTTTCCAGTCAGTATGCTTTATATTGCTCCTCTGTAGAAGTTAACCAGGATCTTGCTCTGGAATTTAGCCTTCCTAAGTTTCCGTAGAAGGTAGAGCCTTTTCTGTGCTTTTTGGTGGGTTTTTGGGTGGTGATGTGTGATGACCAAGATAGGTCCTCAGTGATAGTAATTCCAAGGAACCTATAGCTGTTCACCTGCTCCACCTCAGCTCAACTGATGTAGACAGGGGTGTGCGTCTTTGCCTCGTTCTTTCTAAAATCAACAATCAGCTCCTTGGTTTTTCAGACGTTGAGCACTAGGTTGTTCTCTGCGCACCACTCTGCAAGATTGTCGATTTTCTCCCGGTATGAACTCTCATTGTTGTTTGTAATACGGCCAATGATGGTGGTGTTGTCTGCATACTTCACAATAGAGTTCTCCTGATGTCTGGGAGTGCAGTCATGGGTGTACAGTGTGAACAGGAGGGGGCTGAGCACACAGTCCTGGGGGGCTCATGTGTTGAGCACTAATGTAGAGGAAGTGAGACTGCCAATCCTAACTCTCTGGGGTCTGCATGTAAGGAAGTCCAGTATCCAGTTGCAGAGTGTTATGTTTTCCAATAAGCTTCATGGGAGAGATTTTGTTGAATGCTGAGCTGAAGTCAACAAACAGCATCCTGATGTAGCTGTTCTTATTCTCCAGGTGAGTGAAGACTGAGTGAAGAGCAGTAGATATGGCATCCTCTGTGGATCTGTTGGTTCTGAAAGCATACTCGTGAGGATCAAGGCTGGCAGGGATGTTGCTAATGAAGCTAATATTTACCATTTATGAACAAACACATTGTATGAATACATTAATTAATTTACTTTTACTTATTTAACTGTGAATTTCAACTGACATATTTATGAATAACACAGTCATGATGTCATTGCCTTTAATCTTATTTCAGTTAAAATGTAATTAGTCTAATGGGAACAGTTGAGACGGTTATCCCCTTTGCGAGACCAAAGTTCACCGTCAAGTCTGATGCTGATATACAGAGGACAGATGTTTTTCTGTCAGCTGTGATCGGTAACATGGCTTGTTGTGTTTCACACACATACAGGGAGTCAAGCTAAACAGGAATCCTCTGTGTGTGCCTGTGCAGGTTCAGAAACAGTGTTTCCATCAGTGAGCCACAGGAGTTATCCAGAGTGGCTATAGTGAACCTGAGAACAGGGTGGCATGTGCAGTATGTCAGTCAGTTCAAGTTGAGGTGACGCTTTCTGACTGTTGCATGAAAGAGGAGAGGACACACGCTTCCGTTGTCATTCAATCATAGCAAAGTCTGAGATCTGCTGTTTCAGCTCAGTGTGGATCTGTGAGACTGGCGCTATATCTGTCAGTGCAGCACATCCAGATTAGCCAGCATCGAGAAATATGTGAGGCACTCGGTTATTTGTCTGGAAAATAATAAGGGTCAAAACAGATTTTCACTCTAACTTCATATTGAGGTTGTGCAGGTGGCTCATTATGTCCAACCCAAAAGCCAAATCACACACCCAGCCTGGGTCATGCAACTCTGAGAAGTCGTCAGCATTACCGACAGTCACCAGAAATGTCTCTGTCTCTCCTCAACTCCAATACACGGCAAAATATTCAGTGGGATGGCACGTCTGTGTGTTCTGTCTCACTGTCCTCCAGTACCTGGATGTACAGGTAATGTTTAGGGCCTTGGGCCCAAATAGACTTTACTAGTTTTACCACCATTTTAACAGTATTATCAAGTTGCAACACACGGATTCTTGGTTAATGATTGAGTGCAGGAAGTTCAAATCTGAGTTGGGGTCGTCCTCTCTGACCTGGTCCTGTATCCTCTGCAGGAACAAGACTTTCTTTCTGGGGAAGTTTGGAGATCCATCAATGGTCATGTTCAGCAATATAGTTCATGGCAGTTGGGTTTCTCCAGATATCCTGACACCTTGCCATAGAGGTCTGCTCTCTGTTGTGCCCTTTAATCAACCCTTTTTTGACGTTCTGGCTTGGCTTGGTTTGGTTTGGTTTGGGCCATCAGCCCAGCGCAATAGGGATTTAAGTTCCCATGACATCAGGACTACCTGCTTGTAGGCTTTAACTACTGACAGCTTGTCTTGGATGATGATATTTATAAGCAGTGGGCTGAATGGCTGAAGTTCCTCATTATATTTGCAAGTGTTTTTCCATCACACAGCAGGCAAGTAAACAAAGTTTCCCTGTTGGAGATGAGCTGTTTGCATTGGTGCAGTGAGAGCCTGCTGTTTACAGCTCTTCATCTAACATTTCATGGATTCTTCTCAATAAATAAGGTTGTTTTTTATTCAAAAGTGTTTATTATAAAGTAGCAAAATAAGGAGATGTTGGGTTTGGGGCATCAACTTGACAGACTCCTGTATAGCTAAAAGTGAACATGAAACAGTGAAATAAAGCTGATATCTAAAGTACAAACGGAATGCAGGATAGAAACTAAACTCCAAACCACAGAGATTCAGTCACAAGCTACAGAACTAATGAGAACTAAACACAGGGACTGCATAAAATCTTTCTATCTAGTCCCCTGCATAGACAGACAGGGGTCGAGTTTCACACATGTATTTGCTTTAGGGGGAGAAGGGGGTGTTTAGGAGGTTAACTGCAGTGTACAAGAGTCACTGCTACCTGTTTGAAGACAATTTTAGGGCATTCTCTTCTCTTCTTGGTGATGACAACTTTGTAGCGTAGTGAGCATGCTCAGTCAAAATTGTCTGTTAATGTTGAATTTTTTAAACACCACTGTACTCTCAACATATCAGATATAGTGTCTCTGAAGCAACTCTGGAGACAAAAACATCTGTATCTGTCACCACAACTGCAAACGTTACTAACGTCAGTCTGTCACTTGAGGATGCTGAGTAAGGACGTGTTCACACCTGTCTGTTTGTTCCGGAACAGGGAGCCTTTTCTCCTAAGATCGGTTTGTTTGGACATATGTAAACGCAGCAATCGCACTCGGTAGCGGAACAAAACAAGTGGCCCGAGATCGCCTAGAAGAAGTGGTCTCGGTTCGCTTCCATTCAACACCTGGAGCGGTTCGTTTGCAGTGAGAACAAAACTGACACAGCAACCGACACAACTGACTCATAACTGTGGTTCAGCCTCCAATAAAAGGGCGAAGTTTACTAACTTGTGAGTCAGCTAATGAGTGAGAGGGGCTTCAAACGCTCTGTTGAGCAGTGTCACGCTAAAGCTAAAAATCTGCAACAGCAGTATATCAATGTGCAGGACCAGCTTGCCAGAAGTGGGAGCTCCAGGGATGAGTAGGACAAATTCCCCTGGTTTGACAAGCTGGATAATATTTTAGGGACTAAACCAGTTGTTGAACCGGTGGATATCATTGACTCCAGTGATGCTACATCACGTAGCACCGGCTCTTCTGATACTGCTACTACACCCAACACTAGCACTTCTGCTGATACAGAATCGAACTGTGCTGAATCGGCAGATAGAAGTGGTGAGTAACGGATCACCTTTTAATATGTTTATTATCACTTTCAATTGACATATCCTTGTAGCTGTATTACATCATTTATTTCTTAGCTGAGTGTTGTACTGTTGCAAACCATGTTCAGCCACTAATGCACTGTCATAAGCAACAGTATATGTATCAATGACAGACCTGACATAAATAATGTGTAGCACAGAAATAAAAACACACACACAGCACCATAAACATAAAAAACTAAAACTAGCTGACTGATACCATGTTTACTTTTTGCAGTTCAGATATTGCAGTAAGTAGTCACTTGCTTTAATTGACAGTGGTGGATGCTGAATCACTGGACAACACACTGGACTTCACTGACATGGAGGAAACAGCCATAGGAAGCAGAGGCCATACTCCAAACCCCGAATTGCATGTTCCTGAGTCTCAGCCCAGGAAGAGGAAAGTCAGATCTTCTCTGTCTGACCAGCTCCATCTTTACCAGGCTGAACAGAAAAGGCAACTAGATCAAATGTATGAAGCTGAACAAATCCAACAAGCCCCAGAGACCACTGCCCTGGAGAACATGCTAAGGCTGCAGCAGGAGGCTGAAGAGCGAAGATTCAATGCCATGCTGACTCAACAACAGGCAAACCAACAAATGTTTCTGCAGTTGATGGGAACTTTCATTAGCACTTTACACCAACAGCCACATTCATCCTACAATTCCACAAGTCTTATTCCTCCTACATTCCAGAATCCTACACCCAATTCACCTGGACCACTGATGATGCCAGTGCCTGTACTGCAGCACCAGCCCTATCCACCACCTCGTGCTCCACAACCCCCAGTCCACCTAGAGCAGGCCTGCCACCCTGGTTAAACACCAAATCAATCCACTGATGTGTCTTCTGTTTGCATAGTGTTAACAACACAACACAGCAATTCTTTAACTTGTAGAATTGATTAATCTATTCAGTGATTGTTCATTACAGATTCAAAATTATTGTTATACAATGTTTTTTTTACTCAACACGTCTGTGTTTTGCACTTTATTTTGCATTTTACAAAGAAAAAAAAATGTACAAACTGTAAAAACATAGCATTTTGTATTTTCTTTATTCTGAATACAATTTTATTTTTATAACAAAGCTATTATTCAGTCAGTTCTTTTGTTATACAATACTGTACTGTCTGCTTTGACAGCTGACCCGTGTTAGCCTACTAAAGTTCTTGTAATCCAAGAAAAAGTTTAACTTTGAAGCCTTTTTTTTTGGTCAACATTGGATTATTTATTATTATAATCCAAATAATAAAACAGAACGTCAATAGAATAAAAAGCCTGCCTCCATGAATTTTTACAACCATGAGAACCGTTATATCTCACACAAAGCAATAAAAAATAAAAAAAATAAAAAACAGGAATCTTGACATTACTGTCTAGAATAATATCTGCAAAGTGCATCTCTAATTTCATTTGCTTTTTCATTGTCCACTTGTGGGTTGTCCTCATTTTCCTCCATCACATTGTCTCTATCCAGGAATTGTTAGTTGAGAACTTCACAAAAATTGTGTAGGACACAACATGCTGACACAATTTGGCTGACCAGGGTAATGTGGGCATCACATACCTTTAGCAGACATCTCCACCTGCCCTTGAGGCGCCCAAAGGCACGCTCTACAGTCATGCGAGCTTGACTCAGGCGATGGTTGAAACCTATCTGCTCTTGTGTTACTCCTCTAACCTTACCGTAAGATTTCATCATCCATGAGAGCAGAGGGTAGGCCGAATCACCTAAAATAACAAGTGGGACATCAATCTTTTCAAATGTTTCTATCATTCTAGTGTGCCACTATTACCTCGCTCATACAGTCCTGAAAGTGCAAAAACACGGGCTTAATGGATCCTACCTGGTTGCCCAACATTAATCCCAGAAAATTAGTCTGTGGTCCACCACACCTTGCAAAATAATAGAACAATGCCCCTTTCTGTTATAATAATCAGCTGGCGCAACAGAAGGAGCTCTGATGTTAACATGTGTTCAATCAATAGCACCGGCTACCTGGGGAAATCTCCATTTATTATGAAAGCCTTGTGCTATTAATCTGAACTCAGCAGCAGAGTGTGTTTTGATGTACTGTGGCTTTAATACTACATTTATGACCGTGACAACTTCTTGAGTGATGACACAACATGTGGACAAGCCAAGGCCAAAAAGGTGTGAAAGAGAGCGGTATTCCAAATTTGTTGCCAGTCTCCAGATGCAAATTGCCACTCGAACCTCAACAGGCACTGGCTTTCTGTATCTGGTATTTTGTCGGGTCAACCAGGGCCGGAGGGCATCACACAATTGTGAGAAAGTGCCACTCGTAGTCAGTCCGAGTGCTGGAGATGTGTGGCCACCAAGATGTAGTGCGTGGATATACCCATATCTCCCTGTAGGGAAGGCAAAGAGATGGAAGATGTTATCCCAATGTGTCATTATTGTTATTTTATGTGGTTTAATGTCTCCTTCCGCCGCATAAGACCTATACACAAACAAGGTATGCACAGTTTACTGATTAGATAACAATAATCTGATGAAGCTTACCTGATGTACCGTCTGTAGTGTCGTGTGAGTGCGAGATGTGCAGAAAGTGCGCCCATTAGAGCCCATCTTGGTCAGCGATTACTTGAGGCGGCATGTCTTCTCCTCAGTAGATGGAGTAGGAGAATGTTTTCGACACACAGTCTGGATTCGCTGTAGAATTGGATATTTTCCTCAGTTGTGTAACATTGGTATAGTAACCACAGAAATGTGCAAAAACAAATTAGCCACACATGCTGTTGGTGCTCCATAATTGCTGTTTTTTACCGGCATTTTTCCTTCCGAGATTTCTGACCAATGAGAGAACGGCTGGTCGCACATGGCGTTTGTTTCCAACTTTGTACCGCTACAGACTGTTGCCTTGTGAACACAAACAACACAAATGAAATATGCAACAATTGTATCAATTTAGCTTCTGAATCGGAACAAAGCAAACGGGCCACAGGTGTGAATACAGCCTAAGAGTCAACTTGGAGCCTTTCAGCCAATCTAAATTAAGACAGCGCCCTTTGTAAGAATCACTTTGAATAGTGATACAGGCTAGAGATCATTAACATAATGCTGCATTTAATAGATTTTTGGAGGCCATTGCAGGTAGGACTGAGATAGTTCATTCAGTCGGTGGGGGGCGTATGTTACCTATGTGTGCTCCAGACTATTCTGAATGATTGTATGGACTTCAGTCCTTAATGATAATAAATTCTGCCTCTGTCTTCTCATTCCTACTATCATGTGTCTGTATGTTTATCACTAAGCTTGCTTAGTCGTGATGTGCAGGTCAAGGTTTTTTTTAAAGCCTGTACAAGCCCAGTCTGTAATGAGAGCCAGTATGCCCCACCCGACTCGTAAAAACATATGCTAATTACCCAAACTGCAAAGCTGCTAACTGGAGCTGAAAGCTTCTTGGAGTGACCATTGCTAATCACAACCTACTTGCTTCTTGCTAAATCTTAAATCAAAAAACCTGTATTTTCTGTTTAAAAGTACAAATGTAGGAAGATAGCAAGTACTCACCCGAATTTAAAGTGGTAACTTCTTAAAGCTGTGATCTTGAGCGCACAGTTAATAGGTACAGTGGTTTGTTTACAGAAGTGAATATTTAATGGAGTCACTTGAGATGCTTGCTTGCTGTAATGACACTGTGTTAGGCCTACATATTTGCAAAGAGAAATATTTTTACCTGACGTTATGACCAGAGGTTTAAATCTGTTGGACTTTAAAAGGCTTTCCTGCTCAAAAACCAAATAATGGAAGTCCTGAGCCCAGCAGCGCTGATTATAAAGCTGCTTGCTGTGTGAGAGAGACAGAGTGAGGAAAAGAGAAGGTGGAAATTGGATTAGGCTATTGCACAATATTTTTGAAAGTTATTATTAATTTACTCAGAACGCTGCTTTGTCACTTTATGGCCCACCTGACCCACGAGCTATGGCTCGACCCGCACAGCACTATTGCTTAGTGAGTGAAGATTTCTGTGTAAAGCCGGCTGTACTGAGGACAGTCCACAGAAACTGAATATCACACACACTAAAGGCTGCAAAGGACTCCACACATAGAATCTCTTGCTTCACTATGTATCATTAATCACTCAGTTTGAGTTAAATGCAAAACTGATTTAGAGATGGTTATTTTGTGAATTATGTGTTCTGCTGTCCATAGCATCATTCAGCCTGCTGCGCTGGCTCAGTTTGATATATTTGATTCGCAGAGTCCATGCTGGCAGACTGCTATTGACACGTGTGTTGATTGGCAGAAGTTTGACACATGGATTATTATTTCATAAGGTGGAACTGGAGAAAAGTTCATTTTTCTCTTGTTGAAGAATGTATTTTTGAGTCTAGACATGATTGTAAACATACAGCTTGTTCCTTGTCAAGGCTTGTTAGTTCCATTTCACAGGTTAAGTTAGAAATGTTTACGTTTAAGTGCAAACTAGGGATGGATGCATTTAGGCATGAGGCTGGAGAGGCTGTGCTAAGAAAAACTGTGAGGGAGGTTAGAAAGTGACATTTGCATTTAAACAGTGCTCTGTATTCAGGGGTCTTTATCAACCTGGCTGCACTCTGCCCTGTGGGATGTGCTGAGTGCCCTCTTCCCAACACATGCTGTCTTTTTATGTGCTTTTGAAGATCTGTTTACATTTAATCATGTCTTATACAGCTAAGTCAGCCCTGGTTACCTGTAGCAAAACAACCATGAAGACCATGTTCATATATGACAAGTTAAAAGTTCCAGTGGGTTCCATCTCAGCTCCCTATCTGTGGGATTTAAGTTTGGGGACAAAAATACTAATAGTGTGCAAAGAGTGAATCTCACCTATTATGCATTTCTATGTTTGTGTTTCTATGTTGCTAACCAGTGTTTTAAGGAAACAATTGTGTTTTTTTTTTTTAAAGGGATATTTCACAAATGTTCAGCTATCTTAGAATCAAAACAATGTGGGTGGTATGTGGAGATGAACTGTGGTAAACTTCCTTCCATCTAACCAGTGCCTGGATATCCCTCCTCCCCCACAGTGAAACCCCACCCAATGATGAAAATTGATACAAAACACATCATCTGGCAGAGTTTCCATGGCTCTCAGTTTGTTTCTGGAACTACAGCCAGTACTTCTGCATTTTCATGATGCCTGCTACCAATGCCAGCATTGTGGGCACAAGAGCAAAGAGACAGATCAAGAGACAGAACCCCACCACCCTCTCTTTCTCTCAAACTCCGACAGAAATCCAGTCACATGCTAAAATTAGGTAAAGCTGATTGAATATAAATCAAGATTACATTACTGCACTACCTATTTCTTGCCAAAAATGTTTTCAGAAACACATTTTAATGCTGTGTTTTGCTGTGATAGCAAGAGTTTGTGAACAGAAAGCAGGCGTCATACTACTTCCTGCGCAGTCGAAATGAAAGCTGAAAATAAAGAAAAAAAACTGAGATCAAACAGTAGAACTACACAGCGCTGATCAAGATTCTTTTAATGAGTTGCATATTTCTTTTTAGAAATATGTTTTAGCTTAACGTTTAACTGTAACACAACAGAAGTTTCTTGCTGGCCTCCTCTATTGTTTCACACGGACATCACCCACCAGCAAGAGCATTTACTTTTCTGGTGCAGCACAGTGCATTCTGGTAGTTGAAGGTTTTCTGCTTCTTGAGCAAAATTGTCCTTAGAAAGTTTCTCTGGTCATGTTGCACCACTTGCAAAAGTATTTGCATCTGCCTACTGCAGAGACAGAACAATTTTGCTATAAGGCCATATTTCCTGCAGTGAAATACTTTTTTAATCTTTGGAGGCCAGCGTCTTCAAGATGTCAGTCTGCCTCATATGAAGGGCCTTGTGATTCCTAGGTCACAACTATACTTCAACAAAACTATTCCTTAACTCCTGACTTCACAGCCTATTGTTTCACGTCTCCTTGTGTCCCATGGCAGCACACTTGTCTTACAGGCCTGTTTCTCCTTCGGGCTAAAGAATTTAATGGTGTGTAGGCATGTAGCCAGGCAGTCAGATGTTATGTGAGGTGGAATAAAGCTGTGTTTCAGAGGCAATTCACAATGACAAGTGACAACAGTGTGACACAAAGTGCCTGCTCCTCACAGTGACTCATTAGGCTGTGGAGCTTAGAAGAGCAGCCATGCAAATCAAGCTCTTTTCAATCAAAGTGACATATAAACAAGCTGGCTCCCTGCTCCTGAACACGCACAGCAGAAACCATGCGGTGCCTTTCACAGTTGCGTCTAGCAGGAATAAAACAATGGCCGCTAATGCAAATACAGGTGGAATAAATGTACAATTATATTCATTCAAAGGTAGCATTACCCCTATTTTTACCACCCTCATTCAAAGTCAAGACAAGAGACTTGATAAAAAGTATATTACATTGATTAAGGATTAAGTATTATTATATCAATAGAAAGTGAATCAATACAAGCAATGCTCATTGAGCTTTCCAAAGATGCTTTTCAGGGTAGCAAAATAATACTCTTCAAACAATACTGATGCTGTTTTTCCTGACTAAACAGTTACGATAAATGGTGCCCTCAGTGACTGGGGATGTGGGATTAAGCTAACATTGCTACAATGAAGTCAGACAACTAGTAAACAAGCCAAAAGTTTATTCAAATTACATAAACTACTTTTTTGCAGGTAAAAATCAAAGGTGAGCGGGTTTAAAATACCTTTAAAATCTGTCTTTACAAAGGAAAATTGTGTACACACATTTACAATAGGTCCGAGTTGAAACTGTGAGTCATGTTTACAACAGTGAACTTCTATCTTTGTTTTTTTTTAAAAAATAAATTAGCCTAAATGAGGGGGTTGTTTAAAAACTGACAGACTGGTTTCTTGCAGTCTGACTTTTTTCTTTCCTGCATATTAATTACCAACTTGACAGCTTTGCATTTGTAGAAATTTCATTCATTTTTCGACAATTCCACACCACACAATTTTTATTCCATATCAACATTCTGTGCCAGTGCAGGAATTAGTGTCCTTTCCATGTGCCAGATGGGGAAGTGGAGATGTGGTGGCCGGGATAGTGGATGCAAGGGTAGTGAGAGTTTGTATTCCATCACAGAACTGCCAGAAAGGTTGCCTTTTTTGCTTTTTCTCATCACAACTGAATCCCCCATTCCACTGCACAAAAAAAACAACTGCTAACATCTGACTGTTTATTGTAACGGGAAGGTAACAATAAAAAAAAAACCTGCATTCTCACCTGTGACAAATTGCTCTGCAGTAGTAAGGGGTATTAATCACCTCTGGCTCTGGAAAGCATTGATGGAAACACAACACCCAGGTAAACACGCACAGATCAGTCTATAGCCCATTAACCTATTTTTAGTGGGTTTGCAGCCAACTGTTTGCAACTGTGGTCATCCCTAAACAGAACTAGCATATTTAAATGGCTGTAAGTGAACACACTCTAAGATGGAGGGAAGAGCAAATGTTTCCTGTGCCTATTATATAGAAATATAGAAAATCCTTTCCTAGTGCTGCTCTCTGACGGGCCTGTCAGCATAACCTGTCAGTCCAGCTCCACCGCTTCCAACAGCTTAAACTTCCTGCTTCCTCAGAGTATCAGAGAGTGGGCAGAAGACTGATATAGGTCTACACAGAGGGAAGACAGAATGTGTCTCTGAATGTGTCACTGCTCTCACACCTCAGATATAAATTGGAATTGAACTAGAAAATATGCCAAGGTAATTTACAGGGACACCTTGACATTTTAGACATTTAGTTTGTGTCACCAGGCAAGTTGGTGATCTTGTCTCAATTCGAGCCCAAGGTCCAATTGCTGTATTTTTCTCTCTCCTCCTTTCTAAACAAAAGGGCTTCACATTAGCATGTCCACCAAGATATCATGTCTCCATCACTGCTGATCAGAGCAGGGGCCACTAAATACCCATGACTATACAGCTGAGTCATTTGTCCCAGAAATAAATGCCCATTGTTATCTTTTCCAATGAAGACAAAAGCCAGATTTTTTATCCAGTGTGAAAGTAGCTGTAAATAATTCTATGTGCAGAACGAAACCAACCATATCTACTCTATATCTTCTTCCTCCGCGGCAAAGAGCTCTACTGTTGTCCAGAAACACATCAGTGAACCACTCTTGCACTGGATGACACGTTCCTTTATTACCATGAACACACACACTGTAATTTATCTTGACCAACAAGCCCACAAATGTGGATTAGGTCACCATTGACAATACTAGGAGGAATTACTGAAAATGCAGTAATTCCTCCTGCCAGACAGAAAGTCTGACTTTTTGATGTTAACAAAATGGATGGTCACCAGATTTTGTCTGTCAGCAGCTCCAGTCCAAAAATTGCAGTGACAGACTTGATATCCATGAGCATGGGATGTGAGAAAGCCAGTATGATGTGACAAGGTTTAACTGTGACTGGGCCGACTCGTAAACTGAATCATGACTGCAACTCGGCTCCCAGGAGTTAAACCACCCATGAAGAAATGAGCTCATAACCAATACACTTTATTCCACCTACTTTTGAGTAGCCTGGAGGATGCTGGATTACTGGTCATCAAGTGAGAAGTAGGGCCATTTTACTGTGTTATACAGTAAGACTTCTTTTGCAGACAGTGGAGATACCCCCTGGAATTGTTTTGTTGTATTTACAACACATATTGTCAAAGGCCAGTTTTGTTATTTGTCTCATTTAGATGAAGATGATGATGATGATGATGATGTTGATGATGATGATGAAGATGATGATGATGATGATGATGATGATGATGATGAAGATGATGATGATGATGATTATTATTATTATTATTATTATGATTAGGCTTGATTTTATAGCCTGGCAATATAAATATTCCATCAGTTTCATAGAACTCCATCCCATGTATTCCTTTAAACTTTAACTTGTAGCATATTTATGCAGGGCTGGGTAATAAACCCATAAAATTAATAATATAATAATATAATATAAAATAATAATATATTTTTTTTGATGATGACCTAATAAATGTTTGATAAATCCTCCATATAATCAAACCACTCGTACATGAGGGGTGGTAATGCACCTTAAACACCAGCTACTACCTGCCATTTACCAGAAAATGATGAAAGCAGTCACCTTTTCCCAGCCACTCATGTGCACTGCAACAGTATAATGATACAATAACATTCAACTTGTGTATTAAGTTATTTTTTGTCTAATTGTTTTGGCCACAGATAACTGTGGTGTGACTGAATTTGCCATAGAATGTTACAGTCTCTGTATAAACTTCCATTCATTCCCTTCTCCTGTGGGTGTAAAATCTGTACTAAAAATGTTTTAAACTGTCTACAAAGAGTTTGACATCCTGCTGACCAGAATTTGCATTTCTTTTTCTAGTTCTTGTTTTATTTGTTGATATTATTTTGGTTTTAATTTTTTTTTAATCTACCTCAGATTTTTTAAATGTTCTGCTGTTTGTCATGTTCTGACAATAAATAACAGTTTAATCCACAATTAACATTTTTTAACTTTTACCCAGGACCAAAAATCAGCCTTTAAACTAATACAGGATTAATGATTTGACTTTTTTGGTAAACAATTATCGATATCAACCAGTATGAAAATTTTAATCATTTTTAGCCATATCACCCAATGCCCCCAGACCCCACCACAAAACCAATCACTGAACAAAACACAAGCCTCAAAAAGTTTGACGGTATAGGACGTATAGGCGGCAGATGTTAAAACGGCAAGACAAGATGGTGTACTAAAGAAGCCATTAAGAGGATGATGATGAATCAAAAACTTTCACATTTAATCCTGTCGAGTCATGGCATGTCATTGCCCAAAAAAAAAAAACAGTTAACAAGAGGGGACCCAGAGATGTATAGTACAGTGGCAGCACCTGCCTAAAAGTTTTTTTTTAACTTTTTCCTTAGAGTGATTTAAAAATGCATGTAGCCATTGGCTAAGTACAGTCATTGCTGAAAGTGCTCGAGCACACATTTTGATAAGTTCAAGTGTCAAGTTAGTTGTATCCTCTGGATGTGTTTTATACCTATCCAGCAGAAATAGCTATTAGCCACTGGTGAAGCAGCTAGCAGGAGCGGATCCATTAGCTGTGTGTTATCAGTCTGTTGAAGATCTCTCTACCCTTCTCACCATTCAGATAATCTCTGCACCAGATGTGCCTCTGTACATTTGATGGCATGTTTTTGCTGTATTTGGTTGTTATATTTCTGAGTTGTTACAGTCAACAGGGTTGTGTGTGTGTTTTAAGTTCAACGTGACGGTGAACTAAATATTTGGTGGTGAAACATTTTGCAGTAAGTCATCTACCAGATTTAGAAAAGACAACTTTGCAACAAAGGTGAAAAAAAAAGAGTACAAGAAAAAAAAATCTTCTTGTAGTAAAATCGCTTCAATATGTTGTTTTTCCACTCTGGGTTGAAAGACTCTTTATATCCTACTTTATCCTATTTCCTTCTCATGATAAATTCCTGCCCATGTGGTTATATGCTGAAGTCAAATGGACATATTTCTAAGAAAACAATTCCAAGAGAACCAGCAAGCACAGAGTCAGAGAGAAATGTAAGTGAGCAACATGTTCTCATCCCAACTCGTCACATGGTGCCGTTCTGTCAGTGACCTTCCACATCTACAGTACTTATGATGATTTAGGTATCCTTCTTCTTGGCAGCTGTTTATGCTCCGAGATGCTATTACCGTGATGTCAACAAATGCACATTGCTAACTATGCATTGCATTGCAACTTTGCAACTTGTAAACAAGCCAAACGTTTATCCAAATTACATAAACTACTTTTTTGCAGGTAAAAACTGAAGGTGAGTGGGTTTAAAATACCTTAAAATCTGTCTTTATAAAGGAAAACTGTGTACGCACACGTTTACAGTAGGTCCGAGTTGAAACTGTGAGTGATGTTTACAACAGCGAACTTCTGTCTTTGTTTTTTTGTTGCAAATAAATTAGCCTAAATGAGGGGGTTGTTTAAAAACTGATAGACTGGTTTCTTGCAGTCTGACTTTTTTCTTTCCTGCATATTTATTACCAACCTGACAGCTTTGCATTTGTAGAAATTTCATTAATTTTCGACGATTCCACACCACGCCGGGGGACTTCCCCTGATTGCCGGGGGACTTCCCCTGATACGCTGAGCTCCTTTCCTTCTCTCAATGCCGCCATCAGAAATCATGCATGTCTGTTAACTGCATTGCCATGTGCAAGCTTGGCTTAGCTCTGTGATAGCCATGTGGTACTCTCACTACCTGGGGCTCGCGATTACAGAGCCTGGGTCTGTTGAACTGCACTACGCTAATCCCGTTGCCTCTTGGGAGCATTCCTGCTCCCTTGTTTCCTAGTTTCCCTGGATCCTGGCCGTAACCTTGACTGTGCCTGACCGTGGTGATAGCTGTGCTGATGCTGTGATCCTGCCTTTGGTTGTGCTCGTGCTGTGGCTGTACTGATTCTGTGCCCCCCGCTTGCCCTGATTGTGGTCTGGTCCTGGTTGCGCCGATGCTGTGATCTTGCCTTTGGACAACTCCCTTTCAACATATGCATGAGACTGTTATCATCTCTCTCAACATCATCATAGAGAGCAATTACTAATTTCACACCTACCATTATTGTAATATGACATGCATCTGTTTCTATTATTGCTGTGCCCCCCCCCCCTCTCTCCCCCTCTCTCTTTCTCTTTCCTTTTTTGCCATGATTGTATTTCATTTGCTATTTACGACATCTATTGCACGTCTGTCCGTCCTGGAAGAGGGATCCCTCACTATCCTCTACCGCTCTTCCTGAGGTTTCTTCCTCTTTTTTTTTCCCCGTTACAGGGGTCCTTGTTGGGGAGTTTTTCCTTGGGTGATGTGAGGGTCTAAGGGCAGAGGGATGTCGTACACTGTAAAGCCCTCTGAGGCAAACCATGTTTTGTGATAATGGGCTATATAAATAAAACTGACTTGACTTGAACTGACTTGACACAATTTTTATTCCATATCAACATTCTGTGTCAGTGCAGGAATTAGTGCTCTGTCAGTGACCTTCCACATCTACTTATGATGATTTAGGCATCCTTCTCTTGGCAGCTGTTTACGCTCTGAGATGCTGTTACCGTGATTCCAACAAATGCACATAGTGGGATGAAGCAGCATGGTCATTATGTTTACACAACAAGATGGACTTTCATGATAGTTGGGATTAGGCAAAAGAGGCACATGGTAAGGTGTAGCAAAAAAAATCTCATCCATCCATATAGGAAGCAAACTCTGCACTCCCGTACGAAAGTCAGTTACCTGCCCTGTTAGCGCCCTCATGCTCCTAACATTATGTGGTTACTGCCTGACTTTTTCCATGATGCTGTTTTTCAGCGTTTCATGCACATATGACCGGTTCCGTCCGGCCGTGTTTTCAAGTACTGCCGCCCGTGTGAGCTGCATGTGTTTTGATATGCCGTCATCCGCCGGCGTATCATCCGCCGGCGTATCAAAACAAGGGTTCTGTCTCACTGCGTCCACAGGTGACACCGTCCAGCCATGTTGCATTGAAGGTTGCTTTTTGACAAATTTGCAGTGAGAACGGGCTGAAGTGAGAGATAGCTTCCATCTGCCAGTGAAGTGGGGAGGGGGAACCAGAATGTTTGATACACAGTGTCCAGCTTCAGGGTCAGCCAACAGCAGCCATGAGAAATAAATAGCTTAACAATGGTACGATCCACTTACTTCTCCACCCACCTCCTCTGCCTCCTTGAAACCTTTGATAAAACCCTCTGCACTGGCTTTGACTCTAACAAGCTGACTGATTTTTGCATGGTGCTTTAAAGGGCAGTATGTCCCTGCTATGCACTGACCATCCTCAGAACTCACAGTAACCTGTTGTACAATTTGTAGAATGGGTTTCCATGGAAATCTACTGCACGAATGGGTTTTGAATCACATTGACCTTTAAAGTGCACGCTTATCAGCTGCCAAAAGTTACTGTGAAAATGTCTCGCCTTGCCTGCCAAATCCTCCTCAAGGGTCCCTGCTAGGGAAATAGGACTAAACTTGTACCTGGAACTTTAATGCTCCTCTTTGCATATAGCCTGTAGGACCCTCCAAGAATAGGCACGAGGTCTTGATTAAAATACTGGGTTTAATCCATTCAAAAACCAACCCATGAGATCTGAAGTAAATGAAGAAAAAGAAAAAATACAGAATACAATCAATAAAATGCATGTATAAATGTCCTATAAGGCAGAATAACTTCTAGCTTGCCTTTAAGTGATTATTCAATTGCAAAAACACTTTGAAATTACATACACCGACGTAGCATGTACTAATGCTCAAAATAGAACAGGCAAACACATCTGTAACATTAAACTCATAGTTTTTGCAAATAATTTAATAAACAAAACTACAATCAACATACCTCAAAGGCTCCTTATCCTTTTAAGAGGGGCTAAATCTTTCTTGCCTTTTCTTCTCCTTCTATGTGTTCTCGTTTCTTATTTGCTTAGCTCTGCCCATTTCCTTGTTTTTGCCGTGTTTTGGCGCGGTGCTCCGCAGGTCTTCTCACAATTAACTCTGGGCGGACCACTCGTGTAGCAGTGATTAGTTCCGCCTCTCAGATTACAACCACTAATCGTAAGAAATAAAATATCAGGATAAACAGCCCAAAAAAATAATAATTAAACTGATGATGAGAGGCAGTTCCACAGCCATTTTAAAAATGCTGCAGTCACAATGTTGTAAATGTGGATAACTGATTTATGGTACAGGCCACTGTTTCAACACTCATACAAGATGAGCAGTGCAGTGCACACATCACATGATCTCATTTTTATGTATTGTAAGTGTATGGCTCTTCATGTCAGTGTGTAAATTTGAGAGATAGCTGTCCTAAGTAATTTGAGTCATATTTTCATTTTGTTTACACAGTCCAAAATATGGCTTTACTGATGTTGGCGATAGAATATCCTGCTGACATCAGTTGGATTAGCTGCATGTGTCTGCTCAGCTCAAGGTGGGAGCAATTTCAAGACTGTTTCAAGACCCCAATATGTAGAAATATTCAAAAACAATCGGCAAAAAAACACATTTCACTGCCTGCAAAAACACTGCATGTTTTTTACCTCAGACTGCATGAGACTAGCATGAAGTGGGCATGTGTGTAAAGGGGAGACTCATAGGTACCCATAGAACCCATTTTTATTCAGCTATCTTGAAGTCACGTCAAAGGACCTCTATGAAATGACCATGTCATTTTTCCTTGCAAAAAATTATTCTAACTTTAAAGTGTTATTTCCCCCTCTTCCTGACAAGCTAACATGAGATGGTTGGTACCACAGGATTCCATAGGCCTACTAGTTTTAAACAATACCAGTATTATCACCAGATTAAAAAAAACCCAAAACTAGTTAAGCACAAACTTTAATTGATATGATGATCAATCATCAATCAATAATTTGGTTTAGAATTTCAACATTTAGATGAGACAACAGAAGACACTTGCTCTTCTCTGGACCAGAGCTCAACTGAGATGGACTGACACAAAGTGGAAAATTGTGGTGTGGTCTGAGGGGTCCATATTTCACATTGTTTTTGGAAATCATGGATGTTGTGTCCTCCAGGCTAAAATTAAGAAGGACCATTCAGACTGTCACCAGCTCAAAGTTCAAAGCCAGCAGTTGTGATGGTTTGGGGGGTGGGTTTGGTGCTCATGGCATCATGGGTAAGTTGCACATCTGTGAGGGAACCATGAATGCTTAGAAGTACATACAGATTTTGGAGCAACATATGCTGCCATCCAGATGAGGTCTTTTTCAGGGACGTCCCTGCTTATTCCAGTGAGGCAGTGGGCCTCATGCAAGAGACTATATATCGGACAGATTTTCTCTTATTTTTGCTCATATCCAGGAATTGTTCTTATTTTGTTAGTTCTGTTAGTTTGGGATTCACCAATGTTTTGTTATTTTTGCTTTTCTCTTAGGTAAGAATTTTTTTTTTTTACGAGTGGTCCAGAGCACTCATACCAAGATAAGACAAAAACATCATTTAGGGGCGGCACGGTGGCGTCGTGGTTAGCACGACGCTGCATGTCTTTGGACTGTGGTTAGCACGACGCCACAGCAAGAGGGTCCCTAGTTCGAAACCCAGTTGGAACGGGGTTCAGTCCATGGACGGGGGCCCTTCTGTGCAGAGTTTGCATGTTTTCCCCGTGTCTGCGTGGGTTGTCTCCGGGGTCTCTGGCTTCCACCCACAGTCCAAAGACATGCAGCTCAGGTTGATTCTAAATTGCCCTTAGGTGTGACTGTGAGCGTGACAGGTTGTCTGTCTATATGTGTCGGCCCTGCAATAGTCTGGTGACCTGTCCAGGGTGTACCCCGCCTTCTGCCCGATGACAGCTGGGATTGGCTCCAGGCCCCCCACAACCTTTACAAGGACGAGCGGTTACAGAAAATGACTGACTGACTGACTAATATCATTTAATCATATTTACATAATGTTTTAGAGGAATTATAATGATCCCAATTGCTGTAATTTTTACTGTAATTTAAGTTACTGTGCGTCCCTTTGCTGAACAGAGCTGAACTGTAGTACATTCACTCAAGTACTGTGATTAAATGGCTACATGTTGAAATAGCCACTGAATGAATATTTACTTTGTTTAATGTCAAATGTGAATGAAACCAAAGTGAGGTCAGTCTACAACCATGGCCAAGCAAAATATGCCTTATTTTTCTGAATGATGTTTTTAAATTTCATTTTCAGTTGCTTCCAAGTGCATTTTCCCCCTGTGGGATTGCACCTAAATGAAAATCAAAATGAATTCAATCCACCACTTTTTCACCTGTATGCTACGATTTTAATTAAGTGTGGTAAATGTTAAGTTAATGGACACTTGCATTCTAACTTACGTATTGACACAAATGACACGAGCAGTGATTTTCTCCCAAGATGCTTTTCTCTCCTTAGCTGCTGCAGCTGTGTTACTTATTACACATTCGCCATAAGCATCATTAGGACCTCTAGTTCCAATGGGCTAAAGTAGCTTTGTTTCTTTTTCTCAGCGGTTGCCATGGTGAATCAAGGTATTGGGGCTCCATTGATGATGGCTTTTTATTGAGGTCGTGCATGCGCTGAACTCAGGGTGAACATACTCAGAGTTGATTGAAGTAATTCAGATCAGCTGTTCGGAAACGGAATACTCAGAGTTTCCCCTCTTGGAGTAAATCAACTCAGAGTTCAGGGTTAGACTCAGAGTTTGTTGAACCTTCTTTCTGGATTACCCCCCTATGCAGGAAGGAGCAGGAATGCAAAACATGACAGACAGAGCTCTACAATGCAGGTACATTATTTTAAAGCACACAAACACCTGGGATTTTGATGTTTTCATACTGAGGTTTGGTTTTGAATTTCAAGTTGTTTGTAAACGTCTGTCTCTATGTGTCTGCCCTGTGAATTGTCTGGCAACTTGTCGAGGGTGTACAGTATAGGATATAGAATATAAGAATATTTTAGACTCCACTGCTTCTTTTTTAAAGGTCTAGCATAAAAGATTTATGGGGATAGATTGTCAGACAGTGTATTAAATGTAAAAACAGAAAGCAATGATTTGCAAATCTTTGACATATATTCAACTGAATACATTGCAATGACAAGATATTTCATGTTCAAACTGATAAACTTAAAAACTATTTTTTTCTTTGTAATTATACACTCAATAAATACATTCTGTGTTTAATGCCTGCAATGCTTTCCAAAAACTTGGGACAGGGACATATTAATCACTGTGTCACATCAACTTTTCTTTTCACAACACTGAGTAAGTGTTTGGGGACTGAGGACGCTAATTATTTCCTGTTTTTGCTTGATATATGTTCAGTTGTTCAATAGTCCAGGCCTCTTGTTGTCATATTTTGCTCTTCATCATTAATCTCGAATGTTCAATGAGAATCAGGTCTGGACTGCAGGCAGGTCAGTCTAGTACCTGCACTCTATAAAGCCAGGCTGTTGGAACTAGTGCAGAATGTGTCTCATTGGGCCTCATGCAGCAACATTCTCTTAAATTTCTCTTAAGAGAAATTAAGAGAAAAAATAACATGAGTCAACTCCAGATGCACCAAAGCACCAAAACTTGCTCTTACCCAGGTGTGCTCAAACGATGAATCCCACTTGATCTTAACTCACCGATTAGCACAGATAGTGCCTCCTACTACGTAAGGGCAGGTTGTGCACCGTGTGTAAAGACTCCAGCACATAAACAAGACTGGGGACATGACACCAAAAAAGACTAGGAGGAAGAAGAACTTCTGCTGCAGTAAAAGTGACATACTTTCAAATAACTTTAACAAAGTAAATGTGATTTTAAAAGCATTTAAGTATTAAAAGTCAAAGTACACTTGCAAAAAGGTTTAAATAAATGCAGTAATACAAGGTTTAAAATAATTAAAAGAAAAAGCAGTAATGCCTCATACATACACTATGTATGAGATCTGGAACCATGATTTTTTTTTTCAAATTTTAAATTTTTATTTTGCATGAGAAATGACTTACACCAAAGAAATAGATGTCAATTAATTTTCTAATTAATCATTTAATTGTTTCAGCTGCTCTTATATATTTTCATATTTTTGGTTTGTGTTAAAAAAAATCATTATTTGTAAAGTAGTTATCTAATAAAAGTAGTGGAGTAAAAAGTACAATATTTCCCTCTGAAGTGTAATGGGGTAGAAGTGGAAAGTGGAATTAGATTAAGATAATCAAGTTACCTCAGATTTGTACTTAAACCCCCAACAGAATGCTGATTTAACACATATATGTCCTCTTGTCTAAATTACATATCAATTATAACATTTGGTATAGACATAAAGGACACACCTTAACACAATATTAACTTTCTTCATGAGACTGAGAATTACTATGATGACTGAGTATTAGATTATGGTGCATACAAACGTGGGGATGGTACTTTTATTTAGCTAACTGATATTTCATTACTGATGTTGTTTACTGTCTATTATGTTACTAGGTTTATTTTAGCTTATTGGATTTTAAATTTAATTTATTATTGGAGTTTTGTTTTATTTTATTGTTTTTAAAATATTAATTTTATATTTTATTTTTTCTTTATTCTATCCATACTGGAGCCATTGATTTGTAGACAAAAATATTGGTGTTGTGTATAAGAAAATTCTATTAAATACTAATTATAAAAAAAAACTGAGTTTTACTCAGTCAACAGAATGGTGGTGTGTGAGACAGGATATGTACGGCAGGAGAATGTTATTAAGATGAATGATTAAGTGTAATGAAAAGCTGTGCCATTATAACAAATCATCGGGGAATGAGAGCACATCCAATCGAGATCTGAAAATCCTCTCCTGAAATAAGGCACTAAGAATTCTGCGTCGATTGGATTGCAAAAATACAGACAATCCACATCTGACAGCTTGCTTCAGGTGGGAGGAGACAGGTAGAAACTCTTTAAGAAAACCTGCCAGCAAGCAGATTATGTTCACAGAGTCAGTTACCATGGTGATTGACACAGAGTTTCCCTCATCTCAGGGTTAACATACTCAGAGTTTTCACATAACCTGCTTTTGGGAATAACCTCCTGGTCTTAGTCACATTAGGAGCAGAGCAGTTTGGGTGTCTGCACAGATAATAAATTGTTTGTATTCAAGCTGTGTAATTTCTTTGCCTAGACCTAACCATTGTGACAGTTGTGTTGGTTGCCATGTGCTGTTGTGTAAACATACAGCATCATTCCACAGAGTGAATTTCTTGTCATCACGGAAAAGGACTGCGTCATCCCACCATGACTTTATCCACCCATGTGCATTTGTTGACATCACAGGAACAACATTCTGGAGTGTGAACAGCCGATGCAGAAGGATACCAAAAATGTAATAAGTAGTAACAGAAGGTCACTGACAGAGCAGCTCCATGTGATGAGCTGGGATGAGAACATGTTGCCTGTAGAGCATTTGACTGGGAGCGATTGGGGAAGTATCCATTTTCTGTGAAGCTCCA
The DNA here is from genome assembly GCF_026936395.1 of Plectropomus leopardus. Lineage (NCBI taxonomy): Eukaryota > Metazoa > Chordata > Actinopteri > Perciformes > Serranidae > Plectropomus > Plectropomus leopardus. The sequence goes on from NC_142180.1 coordinate 1,161,715, forward strand.
GGTGCAGTCCTCAGTGGCAGAGTGCACTTGACTATGCAAATGTTTTTGTTCTCCTTTGCTAGAGTTTGAAACGGAACTCTGGATTAAAGGAACAATGTGATAGAAGTTGGTATGTGGACTTAGAAGGTGGGATATATATAGACACATGTATATATACATGTATATATATATATATATATATATATATATACATGTATATATATATATATATATATATACACATGTATATATATTTTTTTGTCTTTTGCCAGCCATATGCCTGACATTTCCATTTCCACCCTCTCGGTGGGTGGTAATATCATTAAAACAATAGCAGCCTGTAGCCTATGCATGACCACAAAGTATAACTATGATTTTTTTTCTGAGCATCCATACACAACACTTATTCAGACTTGAATGTTGATGATGTACAGTATTATGGTTCCAGTTGACCCTTCAAGTCAAGTCAAGTCATGTCAAGTCAAGTCAATTTTATTTATAGAGCCCATTATCACAAAACATGGTTTGCCTCAGAGGGCTTTACAGTGTACAACACCTCTGCCCTTAGACCCTCACATCACCCAAGGAAAAACTCCTGAAAAAAGAACCCCTGTAACCCCTGTGTGCTGATTTCCATGCTACTACTGATCAGAGAGAGGATGACCCTCAGAGGTTTTTGCCGGATGTGTGTTTGACTAGTTGAGTCCACAGGCATGAGACGGCTTTAAAAAAAAGAGCACATTGTTGTGGCAAGACCTACAGCAGATGTAGAGATGTGAAAAATCTGTTACCTGCCTGGAGCTATTTCTCTGTCAAGGCTCTTCATCTGATACTGCTTATCCTCTCTTTCACCCTTAGGCATGCCCAGCTTCATCAAGTCCCCCGACGATCAGACAGGGATTTCAGGAGGCGTGGCATCATTCGTGTGCCAGGCAGTGGGTGAGCCCAAACCTCGCATCACCTGGATGAAGAAGGGGAAGAAAGTCAGCTCTCAGCGCTTTGAGGTAGGACTCAGAAGCAGACCTCCATGCTCCATGTTTGATGTCCCACAGCCTCAATCCTCATTAGCTTTCTGCATTTATGTGTGTCTGGGACAAAGAGCAAAGGTACAGGAGCTTTCTTGTATTCTGTGCATGTTTGCTGAATGCAAATCAACTACGGTGCAATACTCTAATGAGAGAACCTGAGGCTCAGCATCACAGGGAGTACACAGCTCAATGTGTGCAGATTAAATAGCGGCACTGGCAGGGTAGAGAGCAGAGCTGTGATAATCCAGCTGTAGCTGAGCAGGAGGCCAGCACATGATAGGCTGTCAGGTTTATTCAGTGTGTGTAAGAGCACAATGACACCTCTCACCTCAAACCTCCAAGAATCCGACAGTTGTTGATTTGACTCATCTACTTTATAAATAAAAAAATAACTGTTAAACACACAAAGCAACAAATAATTTAAGCTTAACCGTCAGAGTTTTACTTCTGACTTTCAAATGCTAGAAAAGGGTTTAAGGCCTCTATAGTTTTTAAGGCTGTGAGTGTTTTGGAAACAGCCATTGATGAATGTGCAAAATGTACGGTGACAAGACTAAAAAGGGCCACATCTAATAGTTGTGTTCAATATTGATTTATCAGTTGATAAGTCAATATTGACAGATTGATCTTTTGGTTTATAAAATATCTGCAAATAGGGAACAATGTCCATCACAAGTTGCCAAAGTCCAAGTTGACATCCACATTGATTTGTCATGTTTCCATGAACCCAGCTCACAACAATCTGAAACTGGCTTGATTAATTAAACATGCTCCTTACCACACATATCCATACCATCACAGATGCTGGCTTTGAACTTTGAGCTGCTTAAAATCTGGATGGTCTTTTCTTCTTAAGCCCAGAGGACATGTTGTCCATGATTTCCAAAAACAATTTAAAATGTGAACTCATCAGACCACAACACACGTTTTTCCGCTTTGTGTCTGTCCATCTCAGATGAACTAGGGTCCAGAGAAGTTGGCCATGTTTCTGAATGTTGTTGATATCTGGCTTTCACTTTGCATGATAGAGTCTGAACTTGCATTTGCAGATGCAGTGATAAACATCCAGAGCTTTCTTTGGATTCTCTGAATCTCTGATGATATTATGGACTGTAAATAGGTGAAATCCTAAATTCCTTGCAATTGCACTCGAGAGAGGTTGTTCCTAAACTGTTGGATTATTTGCCCACACAGTTTTTCACAGATTGGCAGATTTCAAAGATGCCTCTTTTATATTATGTCATGTCATTACCATGTCTGGTAGTGTCACCTATTACCAGTTAACCTTTTTACCTGTAAAATGTTTAAAAATGGTGTTTCTGAGCATTCAACAAATTTTTCAGTATTTTGTTGCCCCGTCCCAACTTTTTTGGAAGGCGTTGCAAGCATCATAGTTAGAATAAGTGTATATTTTAATTGAAAAATAATTAAGTTTGGACATTAAATATCTTATCTTTATACTGTTTTCAGTTGAATTGAATTTTGTTTCAGATAACATCCAAACTTTTCTTAAATTGGGGTTGTACTGCCAAATTCAGCTTTGAGACCTTTGCAGGGGAGATATTAATCGCTCAGATTTCAATAACGTGTCACATTATCAAAAATAATGGCTGGCAGAGAAATTTTTGGAGATGTGAGAACCTGCTAGCTGATCATCTTAAGATCAAGTTGGCCGGTCAATGTTGATGGTTGTTTCTGGTAAAGACAAGGCAGCCTTTGGTAATTCACTTGTGGTACTGATGTCTGTAGCATTCAAAACATACAAAAGGACACACAACAGCTGTGTTGAAGTGCAACACCCTAATAACAGCAGTTATAAACTGAGCATACAAGAGCTTCCCATCCTCAACAATTCAGACTTCAAGTATGATCTAGGTGTATTCTTGTCTGAGAAATACTTAGGTGGTTCCCCACAATGGCAAAAATGCACTATAATGTAGGATGCATTTTACACTCTCCCCTTGGTGGTCCATTCTCTAACATTCAAGATGTGAGTCTGCTCTTGGAAAGCACTGCTTTCAAGAATTATATTGTGGAAAGTTTAAACATTAAGTACAGCATGCAGTTCATGCTACTATTTCTTATACAATACATATGCATTCGTCTAGACCTTCTCAGAATGTCCTGCAGAGTCTCTTACACATTTGCAGTGTGTGTACGCACTGTAGTAAGTTTACAAGAATGTAGACATTTTATGCATGCAGCTGTACTGAGGCACACAACAGCTTGATTGCTTGGAGTGTAGGAGTCTTCTGGCAGGAATCTGGAGCAACAGGAAGCCTCATTAGCTGCCAACCAACCCAAAGGACATTAAGTGAAGTCACTTAACAGGAGTCCTGCCTTGATGGAGACACTTGGTCCACACCATTGTGAGTAACAGGCATTATCATCCACATCTCTGCTCGGCATTACTCAATTTGATGGCTACTCTGTGTGGGGTGGCATACCCCTCCCTAAAGCAGGGAAACAGTCCGGTCTTTGTGCATCACCTTCAAAAACCCTGTTCTTCTTTTTCATTCAGTAAAATCCTGTTTGTGACTGATTATTACAACAGAGATAATCTTAAATTAATCAGTGATCAAAGACATAGATGACTAAAAGGGAACTCTTTAAACCAACGGCGTCTATCCAAAAACAACAACCTATAATCCTCCAGATGTAATGTAAGGTGAAGTAAAATTTTAATGTCCCCAAGGGGCAACTTAAAATACAGACAGTAGTCATAATTACAGCAAAACAGACAATACAAACACATAAACACACAGTACAAGGAAAGGACATGTGATAACAGTCATCTGCATACTTAAGGACAAAATCTTGATGCACGATTACTCTGATATTTGTTTGTGTATAAACAAAATAAGTGAGGGGAAAGAACACAGTTCTGAGGGGATCCTGCAGAAGAAAAAAAGGAACTGGACAGTGTCCTTGTTAACATGGACCCTCTGAGACCTCTCGTTCCAGCACACTCTGTTAAAATCTAAATTAAAATTTGATAAGAGTATATGAGGTAAATCATGAGCCTGAATAAAATTAAAAGCAGATTAGAAATAAAAAAACAGCAAACATACATGATTCTTATTTCCCTATCCAAAAGCACACGCACTGCCATTCAAAAGTTTGTCATCAGATGTTATATTGATACTTTTTTTTAATGAAATAATTCAGCCTTAATTGGACCTGAACTGGTCTAGGTGTCCTGTACATTTCATAGTCTCAATGCGGGGCTTTTAACAGGAAGTCCAACGCCATAGATTCATAGAGAAAAGCCAGGAAAAACAAAAAAAAGAAGGGACGGGCTTCATACGTCCCTCTGTCTATCCATCTGGCCTGTTCTTGTGAACGTGTTTTGTCAGGAAAACTTTGAGGCAATTTGTTTGAATTTAACACTAATATTTGTTTGGACCCACTTTTGACCTGATTGGATTCTGGTGGTCAAAGGTGTGCAAAACTTCAAAATTAAAACATCTTCTCAGAAGGACTGGGTCATTAAAAAGTTATTAAAATCGTGAGTTTTCGTCACACCGTGTGGCCATTATTTTATGGCCATTATGGCCAACATTTTCATGTCTCTCCGTGAACCAGGAAGTAAACAGGAAGTAGTTAATAACTCTGAGGGACATGGTTCAATCTGCACCAGAGGTCACATGTTTGATGACAGTCCCATCCTGAACACATCTACATGATAACCCTTAACCATTTCTTATAGCGCCACTTACTGGCAACAGGAAATGGCATGAAAATCATGTGTTCTGCTTTGATGTATATCTCCTTCAGATTTCACCCAATTGATGTGGTCCATGTCAACTTAAAACATGTTACATAAAAACTGATTAAAAAGTTGTTGTTGTAACTTAGCCAAACATCATTATGCTTGACAAGAGTCCCGACCTGAACACATCTGTATCGCTCTATTGAGTAATGATCATAGCGCCACCTACTGGACACAGGGAGTTATATGTTTTATATTTTAATGTGCACCTGTTGACAATATTAAGCTCAAACTTGGTAAGAAAAGCTTTGAAACCTTGATGATTCCTCCTTGTGATTTCAAAGGTTTTTCATGAACGCCATTGCCATGGCAACATGGTCTGCAAACCAATTGGTTTGCATCAACCAGATTTTACCGATGTGATCAAAGTGCAGCCCTGAACACATCAAATTGTATGATGAAGTATGTTACTCACAGCGCCACCAACTGGCAAAAGGAAGTTTGTCTCTTAACACAACTATACTTTGATTTACATGACATTTACATGGTTTGGTCTACAAATTATGTAGACCAAGATGACTTACATTTTGTGTGATCTCAAGTGCCCCCTAGAGGCCACAGGAAGTATTACCCCACATGAAAAATCTAACTGAAGGATTGAAACTCTATGCCTCCTTGTTCCGACTTTCACTGAAATGAAAGATCATTTGACATCAAAAGCTTTTTAATTTCTGAGTTTTCATCATACCATGTGGGTGTGGCTACATTTTCAACTTCAATGTTTCGCAATGAAACAGGAAGTTGTAGTAACTCATTCAGACATTGTCCATTCTGCCCCAAACTTCTCATGCTTGATGAGAGTCCGGACCTGATTACGTCTGTTTGGCTCATTTGACTTATCGGCATACTGCCACCTACTGTAAACAGGAATTCACAATTTTTATTTTTCGCTGCATCCACTTACAGGTTATGATACGATACGATACGATACGATACGATATACTTTATTGTCCCCATGGGGAAATTTGTTTTGGACTCGTATGCTGCGCACAACATGCCTCCACAGTGTGATAAAACAAACATAATGAATTGCACATAGTCAACATTGTACGTCACAGGATATTGCACATACAAATACATAACACATATTGCACATTGCACATATTGCACATACCCTGTGGTAAAAACCCATGGAAATATTGCACAATCCCTGCAGCCTCAAACAGCACTATTTAAAAATTTAATGGAGGTCGGAACGAATTAATTTTTAAATCGGTTAAGTTTACAGTGGGGAACTCTGTATCGTCTGCCAGAGGGCAAGAGCTTATATTCTAATTGCAGGATATGTGATGGGTCAGTCAATATCCTCTGAGCCTGCTGAAGAACAGACTGCTCATACGTTGACTGGAGGGACTGGTACTCGTTTCTCCCCATCACCTTCATAGCTGTGTGAACCAGACGGGCCAGCTTAGTTTTTAACTGTACAGTGAGGTTTCCAAACCATGCTGACATGCCATATCTGATCACATTTTTCAATACAGCCTGATAAAATAAAAACATAATCCTCTGGTCCACACCATACACTCTGAGTCTGCGCAAGAAGTAAAGTCTCTGCTGTAGACGAGAACACACAGTTTCAACATGATCTTTAAAGCTGAAAGTGTTGTCCAAGTGCACACCGAGATACTTGTAAGAGCACACCTGTTCGATATGTGTGTCATGTATGACCACAGGACTGTGATCCCCCACTGATCTGGGGTCCAGAACCATCTCCTTCGTTTTGGTAACGTTAAAAATGAGGTGGTTTGCATCACACCACTGTACAAAGTTTTGTATTTCGCAGAAATAGGCTGATGGGCTTGTGTCTTTGTACAATAAGGTGAGGATAGCTGTGTCGTCTGAAAATTTAAAAACAAAGTTCCCAGGGTGGCTGTTTGTGCATTCATTTGTGTACAGTGTAAAAAGGACTGGGGAGCTGACACAGCCCTGCGGGGCACCTGTACTGATGGGTCTGGGCTCAGAAAGGACGTTGTTGACTCTGACCTGCTGACTTCGATTGTTTAAAAAAGAGAAATACCACTTAATTAAAAAAGGGCTGACACTCATCTGCTTCAGTTTTTGAATAAGAAGATGAGGCTGCAGTGTATCAAAAGCTGAACTAAAATCAACAAATAAAATACGTGCATAGGCCTTGGGGTCTTCTAAGTGCTTAACAGTGAGGTGGGTGATGCTGTTAATGGCATCATCAGTACCCCTGCCCTGCCTGTAAGCAAATTGGAGTGGGTCAAGTGCCGAGTTGACCTCTGCCCTGAGCAGAGACACCATATATTTTTCAAAGCATTTCATGACAATTGAAGTCAGGGCCACGGGTCTAAAATCATTATTCTCAGATGGCCAGGGTTTCTTAGCAATTGGAATTATAACAGAGTTTTTCCAGAGAGCAGGTACAGTGTGTAAATCCACGGACTGCTGGAAGATGGGACACCACGCTGGGGTGAGTTCTTCTGCACATGCCTTTAAGAGCAGCGCAGAGATACCATCTGGGCCAGTGGATTTTTTAGTACACACATGTTTAAAAATTGACTGGATCTTGTGTGGGTCAACAACAGTCCCACACCATGGATCAGCTGAGATTGTATCCAGTGCACTGCTACATTCCTCCGAGAAGTCATGTTTTTCAAACCTAAGAAAGAAATTATTCAATTCATTTGCTTTCCTCATATCATCATCAGTAATAGGGCGCTTCTTGATTGTGTTCATGTTGGTTATTGTCTTCATTGAGTCCCACAGCTTTTTAGAGTCCATTGCCATAAAATTCTGCTCTAACATTTCCTTATGATGCTTCCTGGCATCTCTTAGCATCTGGTTGAGCTCCTTTTGCACTACTTTCACCCCTGCTCTGTCATTATTCTTAAAAGCTATCTTTTTCCTATTAATACAGTCCTTCACACTCTTAGTTATATAAGGCTTGTTGTTGGGATACACTATAATGTCCTTTTCGGTGACCACACTGTCCACACAAAATTGTATGTAGTCTGTAGTTGTTTCAGTGGCCACATCAATTTCCAGATTATGAAATATATCCCAATCCGTGCAGAGAAATGCTCCTTTTAATGTCTCTATACTGTCTCTGTCCCACACAGTCACCATCTTGGTTTGTGGCTTACTCCGTTTGAGGACAGTCTTGTAGACTGGTATTAACTGGATTGTATTATGATCAGAATTTGACAGAGGGGGCTTTGGTTTTGCTGTGTATGCATTTTTGATGTTACCATAACATTTGTCTAAAATTTTATTGTCCCGCGTGACACAAGTTATGTACTGTTCAAATCCGGGGAGTGAAAATTCCAGTCTGCAGTGGTTAAAATCCCCCAGAATAAAGACTGGGGCACCAGGAGTACGTTGCAGTTGCTGATGGACACAGTCTGCTATTTGGGTCACAGCTCTGGTTGCATTTCCACTGGGGGAAACATACACTGCACAGATTATAATATTCCCAAACTCCCTTGGGAGATAGAAGGGTCTGAGCGACACGCACAGCAATTCCACGTCGGCTGTGCATACAGTCTTCCTCACGGTGCAGTTCCTACACCAGCTGTCATTCACGAACAGACAGACCCCGCCCCCTCGACTCTTCCCCGATAGGTCAGTTCTGTCCGCTCGTATGAGAGAGAACCCCTCAAGCTCGACGAGAGAGTCCGGGATGTCCCGATGGAGCCAAGTCTCAGTGAACACCATCACACTCGACTCCCTGTATTCGCAACATACCTTGGTGTTGACGCGGAGTTCATCTATTTTGCTCCGCAACGACCGTACGTTGCTGAGTATCATGCCGAGCAGCGGTGGTCTGTTCCCTCTCCGTCGGAGTCGCTGCCGTATTCCCCCTCTTCTGGCTCTCCTCCGTTGTCTACTTCTTGCCGGTTGTGCTCTCACAACCTCTGGGAGATCAACAGGTGGGGTCGTTCCCGTGGACTGGAGAGATAGCAGAGCGTCTCTTGTGTAGCATAGCGGCAGCTTCGCTTCCGTGCGAGGATATGTTTGACATGTTGAAAGTAATCTCCAAATAAACAGTGCCAGAAGCAGTCCTTGTGCAAAGGTCGCCATTGCATTTTAAGCCCACTTCCAATTTTGCCGTCACACCGTTCAGATCCGTAAAGGTACAACAGTAAAAACCATTAAAACATTAAAAAACATTAAAGACAAGGAGCAGCAAGGAGCAGCAGCACGAGTCCGGGTCGCCAGCAGAGCAGCGCCACCTCCCAAATCTCTGATCACATTCAGCTCAAACTTGGTAACAAAAGCTGCTTAAAGACCTCCATGATGCCTCTGTGTGAAGATCATATGTTTTTTAATGTATGCTGTTGCCGTGGCAATGCAGTATTCGCCACTAAACAGGAAGCTGCTCTAACTTCAGTTTGCATACACCGTTTTGCCCCAAATTTTTTATGTGTGTGATCAGGTTGCAGCCCTGAACACATCAACATGTCAGTTAACCATGATACTCAATGCACCACCTACTGGCAACAGGAAGTATACCTTGTAACACAATTATCATTTGATTTACATGTAATTAACTTGCTTCGGCCTACAAATGATGTAGACCAGGATGACTTAGATTTTGTGTTCTCCAGTTCCACCTAGTCGTCATGGAATAATATTACATCGTGTGAAATATCTCACTCAAACTTCTGACTCTCATTCAAATTAAAGATCGGAACAGTCGGAGTCACGCCAGTTGCCCCGACTTGCATGGGGTGTGAGGGCCCGTTCATCGCTGCTTGCAGCTTTAATTATTATTATTATTATTATTATTATTATTATTATTATTATTAATATATATATATATATTTTTTTTTTTTCAAATGAATTGCCTTTTTGAGGGTTTTAATCATATTCCACAAATTATAAAACTTTGCAGATTTATCATGTCTGGTGAAAAATGTGATATTTTAATGGTCTCGTGCGTGGGTGGGAGGAAATGTATGTGTACAAAAAAGTCTCTTGGGGCCATACCGTAAAGCCAACAGGAAGTCGGCCATTTTGATTTGAAGTTTTAATTTTGGTGTATTTTTGGCCATTCTCAGGGGTTGTAATATTTCGAACTTGTTTCAGAGCTTTCATCAGATTGACCTCAAATGTTATGGCTACCTTCATAAGACCTTTGACACCAAAAGTTATCAAATTCACGAGTTTTCATCACACTGTGTGATCTGTATGAGGCATCTAATTTGCATGTTCTGCTATGAACCAGGAGGTAAACAGGAAGTGGTATGTAACTCTGGTGTGAATGGTCCAATCTGCCCCAAACTTCACATGTTTAATGAGAGTCCCACCCTGAACACATCTATATGACACTTTTAAGTGGTAATGAGAGTGCCACCTATTGACACAGGAGAGGCAAAGTTTTACACTAAGACGTCCAGCTCCGAGCAGGTTGACTCAATTGATGTCAAAATGGTCTAAAAAAATTTTTTAAGACATTGATGATGCTTAAAAATGAATATTGTGAGTGTAGGGGCCAATTTCTATATTTGTTTATTTTAAGACATACATTACTTATTTCCTATGTGCTATAGTGTGTGAGATATGTGGGATGATAACTAGTGTGCTCCCTCTGCAGGTGGGGAGTTCAACCACCTTTTAGGAAGTGCTGAGGCCCATTGTGTGGGCTTTTGGCTGGGAAGCACACAGTCTTTAGACCTTGCCTTAGTTTGCAGCTGGTAGCTTATTTCCCATTTTTGCTGATCAGACTGCTTTATAATTTTGAGAATCTAATACATACATTATGGCCATCATCATTTTTGTAAAATATGGAACAATAAATCAAATTCATTTTTAATGTCAAATCAACAATCTTCTTCTGGACATTCTGTTTTTTGCAAGCATCTACTATACCCTACCCAGTCAAGCCCAGTGATACGACAACAGGAAATGTTGTAGTCACTGCAGTTTTTGTGAAAGGGGTGGACAATTTCGATGTTTCAACATAACATCAAAAACTGTTATAACTTCACCCCAGATGATTGCGTCACTCAGAGTCCCACCAGTAGCCTCAACTTATGTGGGGGCCCATTCATCGCTGCTTGCAGCTTTAATTATTGTTATTATTTTTCTCTCCCAAGAATCGCATTTTTGGAGGTCTGAACAAAAACTCATGAAAGTTTGTACGCCCGTGCTGCCTGGCGACAATTTTTGTGGTTTCACAAATGGGTGTGGCAAAACGGCTCCACAGCGCTCCTAATGTGTAGCCCCAATGGCTGGTTTCACCTACAAATACGCAATTCGCAAATTTGTATCATGCCCAGACGCACAAAAAGGCCTCTTGGACCCACCCCCCAAACCCAACATGAGATTGGCCATTTTGAATAATGTGCTGCTTCTTGGCGATTTCAGGCCACATACTTTTGCTATCTTGTCCTACAGGATTCATCCGATTTACTTCAGAATTGGTGTGTCCATTCTCAACCCCTTGGTGATGAAAAGTTTTCACAGGTCCGTGCAAAACTTTTGCAGTTTTCCCATTATGTGGCGTATAATTCACCAGTCTTGCCATACAACAGGAAATTGTTGTAACTTTGGTGTACAGTGGTCCCTCCCTATAACGCGGTTCACCTTTTGCAGCCTCGCAGCTTCACAGATTTTTTTTTTGTGCAATTTTGCATGCTTTTTTTTTTTAATAGTGCATTGTGTTCTGCGTCCTGATTGGCTAAGGGACTGTAGACCATTGTCAATCAATCTCCTCCGTGCCGTGTCTCCTGTACAGTACAGAATGCGTTCAGCTTGCCAAATTTAAAGCCTTAAAATACTATAATAAAAAAAATTGTAAATTGTATTATTGTAAAAAATAAAGCTGACTACTTCGCGGATTTCGCCAATTGCGGGTTATTTTTAGAACGTCACTCCCGCGATAAACGAGGGACCACTGTACATTGTCCAATCTGCCTGAAAGTTCAGAGGTTTGATAGGGTCCCGCCATGAACACATCTGTATAACAATATTCACTAGTCATGATAGCACCACCTAGTGGCCACAGGAAATAACTTTTTTTTAAATACTTTTATCAACTTGGCCTACACAATTAATGGGATCCATCTGAAATTTTGTCTGTATGACCGTAAGACCTATCGATTGAAAGTTATCAATTATCCGCACAAAACTTTTAAGGTTATCCTGTTATCTGGTGTACAATTTTGATGTTTTGCAAGAAGACAGGACATTGTTGTAACTTTGATGTACATTGTCCGATCTGCCTGAAACCTCATTGGTTACATTAGGGTCCCGCCCTGTATACATCAGCATGAAAATATTTACTAGTCATGATAGCGCCACCTACTGGCAACAGGAAGTAAGCCTTGAGAGGCAATTACCATTGGATTTACATGATATTTACATGGTTTGGTCAACAAATGATGTACACAAAGACGACAAGGAATTTGTCTCTCCTCCGCCGCCACCTAGTGGCCACTGGAGGTACTACACCCTGTGAAGTAGCTCACTCCAGGGTCCAAACTCTTTGTGTGTATTGTCCGACTTCCACAGAAATAAGCAAGCGCATTAGCTGGAGTCCCACCAGTACCCCGACATACAGGGGGGTGCGAGGGCCCATTCTTTGCTGCTTGCCGCTTTAATTCTTCTTATTGTTGTTATTCTTTATATATTTTACAAAATAAAGTGTACAATGACAAACCCTCACTTTAATCTTGTTGGACTTGGAATTGTTTATTATTGTCTATTCACGATTACACTTCATTAATACATAAGCCATGTTGGCTTCTTGCTTACATTGCTTTAGTTGTAGCATACTTGCAGTGGCTTGGTAAGTGAGGTTGTTAAAGCTCTACACCTTGTCTGTCTCTCCTTGGAGTAGGACTGAGAAACACTGTGCGCTATAGCTGAAGGAAAAATATGAAACTTTCAAACTGAGCTGAAATGAAATGAGTGCTCATAACTTCAATAAATAAGTTAAATGAACAGTCTCATACTGCGTTTTGTGTTTATGCTGTGTTGTTAAGCGGGGGAGTAGCTTTTGCTCTTACACACATTGGAGTTCAGCAGAGTAAGAGACAGAGGAGGAGAGGAGATAGAGTAGAAGAGTTCATGGAAGTTAATGAAGGATTGGATGCTCTATAAGCTAAATATTCCTGATCAGTAAAAAAAATGCCTTGATCGGCCCTGCTCCAATGTTTGAGATCAGATCAGGACATCCTTTGTAATCACTGATTACCACTGTAGCTGTGCAGTACTCTAAACGGATACAAGCAAATGACAAGAGCCAGGAAGAGCAAAAGAGAATGACTTATTTGTTTTAATTTTGGTGGACCTCACTCAAAGGAGGGCTGTGTTAAAACAGAAAAATTGTTTTGGACCAACTATGAAATATATATTTTCCAAATATTTATCTGTAGAACTTCCTTGAAATGTCTTTGTTCTTTGGGCACATGAGAAAGCTGTCTCCTAGGTGAAACACTATAATGTTATATGGGTCTGCAACAGAGATAAGCAAAACAGACATAATTTGAATGAAAATGTCACAGGTGATTACTTTAACCCTCCTCTGCTGTTTTCTGGCCAGGTGATTGAGTTTGATGACAGCTCGGGATCCGTGCTGCGTATCCAGCCTCTCAGGACCCACCGTGATGAAGCCATCTATGAATGCACAGCCACCAACAGTGTGGGAGAGATCAATACCAGCGCCAAGCTCACTGTCTTAGAGGGTAAGACCTGACTGCACTCTCACTAATGTTCTACACATGCCACACATGTGTACTCATGCCCTCTCTCAGCCTGTCCTCACCTCCCTGACCTTGCCAACTGAAGGAGGTTGTTATGTTCATGTAACACTGTTTTACCTCAGTTTTAACTATTTAGGTCAACTCAGTTTAGTTAGTGTGCAACAGTGTCCCACGTGTTGGTAATGGATTGAGTTCTAACGAGAGTTGTGACCTGTTCCCACCACAGGGACAACCAGTACAGTACCAGAATTAGGAGGACGGACAGACAGCAGGCCTACTTGTTATTTCATTGATATTAAAAACAAGTTTGATTAGTCTGCTTCTTGGCTAGTCAGTTTAAAACAAAGTGTGTGTGCAGACAATCACGGAGCAAAAGGCAGCCAGTATGTGTGTGTGTGGAAAGAAATGGTCTCAGTGAGAAATAAATATGCCACCAAAATGTCATATTTGTTGACATGATCCAAAATGTACTGATTATTGAAAATGAATTCATTTTATGGATATTACTTTGGATGGAGGTGCACTGGGATTTTACCAGCTCTTTCTTCATGCATCTATCACAGTTGTTCCACAGTAAATTCAATGGCTGAATGTTCTATTTTTTTGAGGGTGAAAATTGTGTCTAAAATGCCGTTTCTGACATGCTTATCATCTTGTTTCTTCAGAGTTGGTGGAAAAGCAAACAGGAATGCACAAAAGACACTTTTGTTTCTCGGTTAGTTGAGTTCCTGTACTTCCATGCTTGCTGGAACTGGGACTTGCATTGCCCTTCCATGAGATCTGTACCATATGTGGTAGACAATACGTTAGAGACTCATCTAGACTCATTCATGCAGGCTTGTTTGAGTTCTATTCAAACCACTTGGGTCAAGTCAGTTCATGTTGCACTGAGTCCTGGTACATGATTCATTTGGTTTAATAACTTGAGTTGAGAACTAGAAGTTTTGCAGCTTTCCAAAAATACAGCAGCTGCTGTCTGGTACATAATCTATATGATTATTACCAATAGAGAAATACATATTCTAACCAAAAATTACTAAAAATTTTGTCACCTGTTTTTTTCTTAATCTTTGAAGTGTCTATTTTAAGATTCTGCCAGGTCCCAAGGTGACATAATGTCCCATGGGGTTTATTTTTCACCCTTTATTACACCTTTCCCGAACCCGATCCTGAAAAAGAAAAAAAATGAAAATGGCAAAACCTTTGAAATTAACAGCATACAAAGACAAATGAACACATTTTTCCATACAATTCTGACCTGAGGAATTCAATAAAATTATTATTTTTAGAATTCAAATACATCTTGACTCTACATAGGGACAAATGAAGCAAAAAAACACGCGTCTATATTTTCCTTATATATTGATAACCTAAGGCCCACTGTTGTAAAATTGTGAAAAAGCTGCATATGCACTCACACAATGAAAGAGCTCCAGCCCTCTAGGGGCGCTGAGCTCGGGTAAAGTTGGAAAGATATTGACACATTTGATCTCAGGGGATCAATAACACAAGTATGATTGAAGGGAGACCTCTAGTGGTTGTAGTGAATTTCAAGACTGTACAATAAATAACTGAAGATAATCGGTATTATTTCCAATAATAATTCCTAGAGCACAATTTATTTTTTTAAGTAAAAGTCATGACACTGCACTGCACAGCAGTGACATTATTGAATTACCTAAAAATCCCCTGTATACATACAAAGGCACATTTCCCTAACTAAGTACTGTAGCATAATCACTTGTAGACCATTGATGTGTGAGGTAAATTTGGTGCTAATACACCATATAAAAATTTAGTTGAATATTTTCGCTCTATGGTGTTGCACTTTATAGACGACCATCATCTACTAAGCACTCGCCTGACAGCCTGCTGCTCATTAAGACCGATGTAAATAGTTCAGCTTGGAGGACAGCTATTTTAGATGAAAATGAGGGTGTATCTCGTTTTCAGTCCAACTGTGTTTCCCTTTGCATTTGTTTTCGTATATGTAGCGTGTTTCTCTATATGTAACTCATTTCTGTTTGTGGCGAGAGACGGGTGTGAGAGTATCAGAGTTTTTGGTCAGATTGTACACTTCAACTATATTGTTGCCAACAACGCCACCTGGGGAGTTTCGCCCCAGGAATTAGTTTTAAACCAATTTCACCTTTAAGGCACGCAGTTCGTTTTACTCAAGGCAGAGTAGACACGGTTCCGTTCAAACAAGCATTCTTTATTTTAACAATCGATTTAAAACACTAAAAACACCATTCACACAGGGACAAATCAACGGGGGGAACTAAATTAAAGCTGAGGCTTATCGGGGTGCGTGGGCTACTGACTGATACGGAGAATCCCCAACCAAAAATATAAACACCCAAACACACGTGACAGTCACACACAGCACACACTCTGTGAGGAAACCCAGAACCCTGGGGAGCACAGCACACGAGAAGGGAGGGGGGAACCCCGCCACCAGGTCACCACCACCACCACCGGACCTCAGCAACTAAAGGGAAAACAAAAGAAAATTAGTGGCGTCACAACAAAATTCAACGAACAGAAATATCCAAAACTTATATACAAATCAGAAACTAACAAATACAAACTACCAACCACAAATGAAAGAAATAAAGACAAATACTGAAAGAAAAACCCTCTGCCCAACCAAAATATCAAAACCAAAGAAATTAGATAACAAACTAGGCAAACAGGCAGAGAAACTAAATAAGTAATTAATGAGAACAAAAACAAAAGAAATAAACAAATGTGGGGAGGGATCTAACCCCACTATTCAATCACTACATTAAAATTGGTGAATAAATGGTGATTAAAACCTTGGTGCAGAAGCAAAGAAAAACAGGGAAGGCAAAAACAGAAAGCATAGCACCAAAAGCAGCATCTAAAAAAAGGACAAAGCAGCAGCGATAAAACAAAACAAAGCAAAGCTGCAAGCAAAGCAGCGGTAAGACAAGCAGCGGTGAGACAAAACAGCAAGAAAAGCAGCAGCGGTAAAACAAAGCATGAAAAGCAGCAGCGGCCCCCTGTAGCTGTGGCGATGTGTCGCTTTAAACCCCCGCACCCGATCAGCTGATGCCGACGTCACTCGTGCACTGTTGTCAGGTTGTCTGCAAGTGATTAGGCATCAGGTTCTCCACAAACATGCAATGCAAGATAGGAGAGGGGCAACCATCATCCCTCTGCACCTCAGCCTTGTCACGAACGGCAGATCACAAAGATCCGTCACACTGCTGATCAGGTGACTGACCAAGGCCTGTTATCCAAGGCCAACCGAAGATCGGCAGCACAATAGTGTTCCTCTCGTACTGAGCAGGATTACTATTGCAACAACGCATCGTCTGTAGGGTAAAACTAATCTGTCTCATGACAGTCTAAACACAGCTCACGTTCCCTATTCATTGTTGAACATCCATTGCTTGGTGAATTCTGCTTCAAAATGATGGGAAGACCCGACACTGAAGAATCAAAAAGTTACGCCACAATGAACCCTCAGCCGCCACAAGCTAGTTATACCTGTGGTAACTTTTCTGACACCTCCTGCTTAATACCTCTAAAGTCAGAGGGATCGTGAGGCCCCACTTTCACGCTCTGTATTCATACTGAAAATGAAGATCAAGCAAACTTTTGATCTGTGTTTCAAGATGGGTCGGGTGGGTTGCCAACATCACCGCTCAACCCTGGTGCCTTTTACACACCCAACACTCTGCCCTGGTGACGGAATGCGGTTGGAGTGCACTGAGGACAGAACACTCCAGTCGACAGTTGCATTCAGAGGGTAAGGCCAACACCGTGGAAAGGTCCCAAAAAAGGGGATCCTCCCACACAAAGCGACCATCCCCAACCCACCAAGTTTCATGTCCTCTTGAACTCTCTCTTTGAACTTCTTTTCAACTTAAGGTACTTGTCAACTATTGGCCTTGTGCCGGTATTTAGCCTTTAGATGGAGTTTATCACCCGCTTTGGGTTGCATTCCCAAACAACCCCGTACTGAGAACACTGGACCCCTGCACGATGGGGGCTGTTACTGTCATCACACCATCCACAGGCTGAGCCTCAATCAGAAAGACTCAGGTCCCCAAGCAACACCAGTCGGTGAAGACCAGCGGTCTTCCATATGCCACATTTCCCCATTCTGCCCATCAGACAGTGATTTGATGCTGGGCTCTTCCCTCCTCGCTCGCTGCTACTGAGGGAATCCTAGTTTGTTTCTTTTCCTACACTTAATAATATGCTTAAATTAGGCGGGCTGTCTCATCTGAGCTGAGGTCATAGTAGAATAGGTGTAGGTGTGGCACCTGTGGAAGGCAGCAGGGGGCCGCTTCAACCATGGGAAGCTCATGACCTCTGGATGTGCTGACAGTTACCCCGCAATGGCAGAGGAGTGCCATCTAGATACCCCCGAACCCCTTCTGCCTTCCCTCTTACCTCCACAGGAGCTACGCATGTTTAACACAGACAGCATGAAGACTCAGAGTCCACCAGCAGCCACGCCTGCACATGCGGATCTAACAGGGCACGCCTCATGGGCTCCAGAGGGCCAGAGAAGGAGGAAAAGAGGGGGATAGTGCAGACAGGATGGAAGATGGGCCGAAAGGTCCCTGCACCACAATGGCCTTCCCGCTAACTGGTCTGCACTCATGGGGACGAAGGCAATGGGAGTGCCTGCAATGGCCTCAGCAGAGAGACTTTGATGTTCTCTTTAGTGAAATGATGATGATGACGATATAGTAATACAATTTAATGTCTGAGGTGCTGGAATATGTAGTTTTTGTTTAAATTCAGTCTTTTTTCTTTCTTTAATAAAGGGTGAAAAATAAACCCCATGGGACATTATTTCACCTTAGGAACTGGCAGAATCCTAAAATAGATGCTTCAAAGATTAAGAAAAAAACAGGTGACAACATTTTTAGTAATTTTTGGTTAGAATATGTATTTCTCTATTGGTAATAATCATATAGATTATGTACCAGACAGCAGCTGCTGTACTTTTGGAATGAGTTACATATAGAGAAACGCGCTACATATACGAAAACAAATGCAAAGGGAAACACAGTTGGACTGAAAACAAGATACACCCTCATTTTCATCTAAAATAGCTGTCCTCCAAGCTGAACTATTTACATTGGTCTTAATGAGCAGCAGGCTGTCAGGCGAGTGCTTAGTAGATGATGGTCGTCTATAAAGTGCAACACCATAGAGCGAAAATATTCAACAACTAAATTTTTATATGGTGTATTAGCACCAAATTTACCTCACACATCAATGGTCTACAAGTGATTATGCTACAGTACTTAGTTAGGGAAATGTGCCTTTGTATGTATACAGGGGATTTTTAGGTAATTCAATAATGTCACTGCTGTGCAGTGCAGTGTCATGACTTTTACTTAAAAAAATAAATTGTGCTCTAGGAATTATTATTGGAAATAATACCGATTATCTTCAGTTATTTATTGTACAGTCATGAAATTCACTACAACCACTAGAGGTCTCCCTTCAATCATACTTGCGTTATTGATCCCCTGAGATCAAATGTGTCAATATCTTTCCAACTTTACCCGAGCTCAGCGCCCCTAGAGGGCTGGAGCTCTTTCATTGTGTGAGTGCATATGCAGCTTTTTCACAATTTTACAACAGTGGGCCTTAGGTTATCAATATATAAGGAAAATATAGACGCGTGTTTTTTTGCTTCATTTGTCCCTATGTAGAGTCAAGATGTATTTGAATTCTAAAAATAATAATTTTATTGAATTCCTCAGGTCAGAATTGTATGGAAAAATGTGTTCATTTGTCTTTGTATGCTGTTAATTTCAAAGGTTATGCCATTTTCATTTTTTTTCTTTTTCAGGATCGGGTTTGGGAAAGGTGTAATAAAGGGTGAAAAATAAACCCCATGGGACATTATGTCACCTTGGGACCTGGCAGAATCTTAAAATAGACACTTCAAAGATTAAGAAAAAAACAGGTGACAAAATTTTTAGTAATTTTTGGTTAGAATATGTATTTCTCTATTGGTAATAATCATATAGATTATGTACCAGACAGCAGCTGCTGTATTTTTGGAAAGCTGCAAAACTTCTAGTTCTCAACTCAAGTTATTAAACCAAATGAATCATGTACCAGGACTCAGTGCAACATGAACTGACTTGGCGAAAAAAAAAATCCACCCTATGCATGTGGACCTATTTTTCCATCTAGACTATATAGCACAAATAGCTTTTGCCTTTCTATTCCCTTTGCACCGGGATAGCTCTTTCTAAATCAGAGGATGTAGGCACTTCACAGTTTAGTAGTTGTTACGAAGTACCACGTGGCACCATCTATGGTAGCCTCAGTGAGTGTAACATGATGTCTAAAAGTACTTTAAATGGTCAAATGACTTGAGAAGCACTATTTAACCGCAGGCCATTTACCATTGGTTTAGTGAGTCGTGTCATTTATTTGTATGTATTTAACATAATTTTTACCTGATAGTGGGGTTCAGCTTCTCCTTTCGGACTGCTGACACTGCAGTCAGCGGAAGAGTCAGTTACAGTGGACAGCAGTAGAAGAGGTCATAATACCAATGTCTAGTTCAAAAGTAGCTACACCAACTTTTAACTCGGAGCATCAGAGCAGCAAACAAACTAGGTTTGCTGCATACAATAGCACAGCTACAGGAAAAAAAGGAATGGCAAAAATGATAAAATAAGTTTGTAAGTTCCCTCTTGCTATGCTGTCATTTTGCTTGCATTTCAAACTTAGTCCATATCACTAGCTGGTGTATTGTCTGGGAATCTCACCATGAATTCAGTCAAAACAGTTTATTTCATGTTATGCCTTGGATTATATCTCTACCAAAGACACAAGTCTGCTACATTGACAGACTACAGCAGACACAGCTGAGAGCTGAGCTTCCTGTGTGATTAAACAGAATGTATGTGTGTGGCTTGACTGATAGATGTCCCAGTCCCAGATAGATACCAGTCTCTCTGTGTGATGGTGTTTTACTGAGCAGGAATGTTGTGAAAGGGATTTTGGCAGAAAAACCTCCTGTAGGTATGAGACACACCTCTGTTCTTTGCCGGCAGCAAGATGGTGCCCAAACACATTTACTAAATTGACACTCTAATTGACAGACAAACACAACACAAAAGGGCTGTCAGACTGGCAGCCTTTTTCAAACCACTTAGGAACCCAATATACTTATCATGCCACATAAATATTGTCAGCAGTAAACACAGCCTGAGGCCCCGCAGCTCTGTGCACCAAACAAACAGGCCTGAGGAAAGTTTCAGCTCCAGTACTGCTGTAAGATTGGCTTAACTGTCACTAGCATTAAATATAAAATTGATTTCAAATTTTACCTGCAGAGAAAACTGAACTTCATTTAAAAACTGTTAATATTAGAGATAGACCTTTATTTCCTCCTTTGCCTGTTTTTTTTTTTTTTTGAACAACTCCACTTCCAAAAAAATGGGGATGCTGTTTAAAATGTAAATAAAAACAGTACAAAGATTTGGAAATATTGTTCAACCTTCATTTAGTTGAATACAATAGATTGGCAAGTTATTTAATGTTCAAACTAATGAACTTCATTGGTTTTTGCAAATATACATTAATTTTGAATTTGATGGTTGTAACACACTCCAAAAAAGTTTAGATGGGAGCAACTAAAGACTGGAAAGCTGTGGAATTCTCAACAAACATCTGTTCAGAACATTCCACAGGTTAAGAGATTAGCTGGTAACAGATTTAATAATCATGATTTGGTATGAAGGAACAACCTTGAAAAGTTCAGCTGTTCACCAACAAGTTTTTTCATGTTAAGGGGTGGGCAAACAGTCCAACTGTTTAAGAACAGCATTTCTTGACACACAACTCCAACAAATGTTGGGGTTTTAAACATCTAAAATCCATAATATTAAAAGATTAAATTTCAGTTTTCAATTTTATCTATAAAGCTCATTATCACAAATCACAATTTGCCTTAGAGGGCTTTCCAGCATACGAAATCCCTCTGTCCTTAGACCCTCACATCGACTATGGAAAAACTCGTCTGTAAAAAACCCTATATCAGGGAAAAAAATTATAGTAAAACAGAGTAATCTCTGCAGAAAAGGGGCAATGCCAAAAGCCAATATTAAATGCTTGTGACCTTTAACCCCTCAGACTGCTCTGCATTTGAAATGGACATGACTGTATGAAGGATATTTCTTGCATGGGGTCAGGAACACTTCGGAAAACCATTGTCCGTAAACACAGTTCATCACTGCATCTACAAACTCCAGCTCAGATTCTACCATGCAAAGTGAAAGCCAAATATCAACAACATCCAGAAACATGGCCAACTTCTCTGGACCCTAGTTCATCTGAGATGGACTGACACAAAGTGGAAAAGTGTGCTGTTGTCTGATGAGTCCAGATTTCAAATTGCTTTTGGAAATTATGGACATCATGTCCTCCAGTCTAGAAAGGAAAAGGACCATTTTGATCTTAAGCAGCTCAAAGTTCGAAGCCAGCATCTGTGATGGTGTGGGGGGCTGTTAGTGCCCATGGCATCATGGGTAACTTGCACATCTGTGAGGAAACCAAGAATGCTGAAAGGTCCATACAGATTTTGGAGCAACATATGAAGCCATCCAGGTGATGTCTTTCTCAGGGATGTCCCTGCTTATTCCAGTGAGACAATAAGACACATTCTGCACGTGTTCCAACAGCGTGGCTTCGTAGTAAAGGAGTGCATCTACTAGACTGACCTGCCTGTAGTCCAGACCTGACTCCCACTGAATGTGTATGGTGCACTGTGAAGCGCAAATTCTGACAACAGTGACCCTGGACTGTTGAGCATCTGAAGCTTCAAAACAAGCAAGAATGGGAAAAAAAATCACTTTGAGTACTTTAACAATTAGCATCCTCAGTTCCCTGACACTTACTTACTGTTGTTAAAGGAAAAGGTAATAACACACAGTGGTAAACAAGCCCCTGTCCCAACTGTTTTGGAACCTGTTGCAGGCATCAAAATCAGAATGTGTGTATACTTACAAAAAACAATAAACTTTATTGGCTTGGAAATAAAATATCTTGCCTATGTACTGCATTTGATTGAATATAGGTCAAAAAGATTTACAAATCATTGCATTCTGTTTTTATATAAGTTTCACACATGGTCCCAACTTTTTTGGAAATAGGGTTGAACAATGAAAGACCACTGTAAGTATTGCAGCATTAGTGTACTTATTTTTAGTATACAGTATTTGACCTTGATAACATTTCATGTCAAGTACAATTTTAAGAAGCTTATTTTAAATGTATTTTAAATTAGCTATAAAAAGCACAAGTATACTTGAAATAATTTATGTATAGTTAAATTATATTTCTAATGCATGTATACTGCTTTTTAATCTGGGGTGGTGGCAGCACTTAATTCCACACATTACATGCTGTCACCTTGTAACGGGGTGTTGAGATAGTGGTCATTTCACATATTTTTGTGAGACCAGGCTGACATTTCAACAGCACTATCTTCATCAGTAAAACAGCAGACTTGTGTCATACTCACCACCCCTCTTTTGTGACCTGTTGCAGCATTTGTGAGACTTCCTCTTAAGCGTGTCTCTAGGCGAGCCGTGGTCTCGTGCAGGCCCCCTTTGAAAGGAAAATGAGCTTGCTCAGCTGGACCAGCTGGTCTCAGTTGGTGATTGCTGCAGCGGTTTCTCACATCTAATAAAAACTGTCGACTATAGATAAGCTTTGTCTGTAAATAAGGATCGGTATGTCCACAATCATCCAAAAGCTGTTACAATCTTTTCAATTATCATTCATTACATTTTGGTAGGACACGATCTGTGATTCATGAGACATGCTGCTCCATACAAAGAATTATACATATTCTTGTAGTATTCACATTTCAGAACATGTGATGGGCATAGCCGACAAGAGATGTGCTGGTTACATGGATCGATGTAAATTGTATCAGTGCGCTTCACAAATCTGTAAACACATCTCAGCATTTTCAATTTACCATGCTTCTATCCTTCAAACAGTATAAGCTGATGAAGTTGAAAAGCTTCAGTATTTTCGACAATGAGACTTACTTCCATCCTTTTCACCATTTGGTGTCACTACTATAAAATGGTGGGTGTGGTTTTTTGTTTTGCTTTATGTTTTATTTTATTTTTATTCAAGTCAAAGGTGGTGTACAGCATTTAACAATATACTTTCTCTTAAGTAACAGAAAATGGAAAACAAAAGAAAAACAGACATATTACAAAAATAAAAGTGGTATTTGTGTACACACAGTGGACCAGAGAGGTTACAATATAGTTTCGGCTTATTACCTAAAATCTGATCTGTGAATTTATAAACTCAGTCCATCCTTTCCAACATTTTTCAAATACATCACTTTTGAGTCTCAGAGTAAATGTTAATTTTTCCATTACAAAAGTGTCATGCATCACACTGTACTAGTCTGTCAGCCCAGGTGGTCTTTGACCACTTTTTTGTAATTGCCTCTTTACTGACTACCAAAAGCCCTGTAGTTGAGGTGGTATCATTCTCAAATACAAAACATTAAAACAGAACTCAATCTTAATTTGTAAAACTTTTCCATGCTGTCTCGGATTG
Organism: Plectropomus leopardus; assembly: GCF_026936395.1. Lineage (NCBI taxonomy): Eukaryota > Metazoa > Chordata > Actinopteri > Perciformes > Serranidae > Plectropomus > Plectropomus leopardus. The sequence continues at coordinate 1,185,771 of NC_142180.1, forward strand.
ACTTCCAATATATTTTAATCTCTGTGCAATCCCCAAAGACATGATAAGGATTTGCTGTCTTTGTCCCACAGCCTCTCCAACAAGCTGTCTGTCTGTCTGTATTCTTTAATGCTGGTGTTTTAAAGAATCTAACAAGGTTTTTCCAAATAAACTTTCTCTAGGACAATGAGTTAGTAGACTTCCATTGCTTATCATTTAGGTTTTCCCACTCCTCTGTTGACATAACAAAGTTGCCCTCATTTTCCCATTTTTCTTATATGATGTGCTAACCCCACTTAAATCTTGCCTGGTTCCGATCTGTATGCTGAGATGTTTCTTAATATGCTAAAGCCATATCTGAATTTTTCCAGATTTTCTTGGCTTATTTTCTTATTAATGTAATATCTTAGCTGTATATATCACAATAAATCATTGCTGGGCCATACTGCACCTTTAAATTTTGAAAACTTTTAAGTGTAGATTTCTATTTTTTGCCATTCATTTTATTGAGTTTTTTAAAAAAAATTATACCAACAAAGAGATGGTAAAGAAAAAAGAAAAAAAAGATGAATAAATAAAAAAATAGAATAAAACAAAAAATATCAGTATATATATATATATATATATATATATATATATATATAGATAGATAGATATAGATGCATACACATATACACATACATGCCCATACACACATGCACACGCTCATATATATGTAGACACATACAGATACAAACGCACCTGCATACATATCTACATACATGCACTCATACCCACATGTTCCTGTACACAAACATATACCTCTACTAAGAAGAAAAATAAATAAATAAAAGATATTTTTTTTCTATCTACATAAATACAAATGCATACACATGAAACAGAGCCTGCAAAAATAAAAAAATAAGAGAATAGCAAATTATAATACAATAGTAATAGTAAGTATATATGTGCGTATATGCATACACACACACATATGCTCACACACACACAAATGAAAATATGTATATATATGCACATACATACGCACGTGCACCCACGCATCTAAAAAACACATTGGGGGTACTACACATCAAAATGGGTTACTGAAAAACATAGTTGTTTTAAATGCATCAGAATTAAGTGGATGGTATTGCAGAGGCTGAAATTATGTTTCCCCAGGTGTGTTCAGCATTGAGGATGAGTCCTGGAGCTTCAGATACCTAATAAAAGGGCCCCATATACTGTGAAACACATCTTGTTTATCTTTCAGTGTATATGTAATTCCAAAGGCAAACAAACAGTCATTTCTTTAAGCCAGAGTCTAATACTTGGTCTCTGAGTGCTTTTCAATGTCCTATAAGGACCCATGGTGACACAGGTGTCACACACCCTTTAAATGCTGTGGAAAGTTCCCAGTAGAGCTTTATGTTTGAATTTAACTGATGCAGTCCCAAAGTGACATCCACTTAACATACTGGCAAAGTCATGTGACAGTATGTGATTGGTTGTCCCCAGGACATCACTTCCAAAATGGTGGCATGCCTGGTGAGCACGTAAGGGGAAACTAGCTAATTTAATTAATTTAATTTTTTTTTGACAGCAAAGGTATGTTTCAACCCATGTAACAATTTTAATCCTTTAATAACATGTCCAAGATCACTTTTATGCTGTTCTGACCAAATTCCTTAAACATATTGATATATAACAAGTTTAGGAAAAATCGGTGTGACATACATGTCACATCAGGCCTAACCTAAAAAAACAAAAAACTGTCGCAGAAAATGCCATGTGACGTATTTATCACAATAAGAAAAATGGCAGGGAGTTGCTCAAATAATTAAGCTTAGTCTGCACCTTCTCTTTAGCTGAAACACTTCTTGGTAAATAAATATACAAACACACAAACAGGATTTTATTATCCTATGTTGGTCCTGTTTCAATATCTTTTTTTATTTTGTAGTATGAATAAGCAGAAACAGTACAGTGTTCAGGATGCACTTCAGATCATCACTGGAGAAGACAGTGATTTTGACAGATGTAAAACTAGCTTGGATGAAGACCCTGAGCACCCTGATTACACTCCCAGCAAAAATGAGATAGAGAATGATGAGTCAAGTGATTTTAGCGATTCAGACAGTAGTGATTCTAATGATTTAGAAGAAGTACCACAGTCAAACATGGACCCAGGGCCGCAAAATACATCTGTCCAAGAAAAAAAAAAAGTTTACTTGGAGAAAAAAAAAACTTTCGAAGGCCCTGAGTGTACATTCAAAGGAGAAAGTGTCACACCTCCAGGTGATCTTCCTACCCCCTTGAGTATTTCAGAAAGTTCATAACACCAGAAATGCTTGAGTTGCCGAATGAACAAATTTGTACAGCATGCAAAAATCTGAATGTCAAATCAATGCTAACACCACTGTTAAAGAACTGGAAATACTGATTGGCCTCTACCTGCGCATGGGTCTTTGCCAAATGCCAGGAAATCGTTCATACTGGGAAAATGATACAAGGTGTCCTATGGTGGCTGACAACATGTCACGCAGACCCTGCTGGCATCTTTACATTTTACAACTCTGACTTGCCAAACAAGCGTGTACAGGACAAGTGTTGGAAGATCCGCCCATGGCTTGATCTGTTTCGCAAACAATGCCTGGAAATCACACCAGAGGAGTACAACTCCATTGATGAACAAATGGTGTCCTTCAGAGGGACACACAGCCCAGTAAGACAGTATGTGAAAGGCAAGTCCCACCCTTGGGGATTGAAAATTTGGGCTTGCTGCTCTTCCACTGGAATTCTCTATGATTTCATGGTCTATGAAGGTGGTACTGGGAAGAAAACCTCACTTGGCATAGGTGGCGATGTTGTGGTCAAACTCTGTGAAACACTCCCATCAAACCAGAACTAAAAAGTATGTGCTGACAACTTTTTTTCTTCAGTACAACTGGTGCATAAGCTTCATCAGCGACAGATCTACTTTGTAGGAACCCTCTGTAGCAATCCCTTGGCTGGTTGTCAGCTTGAAGATGGAAAAAGTCTTGCTAAGAGAGGCAGAGGATCCTTTGATGCCAGGGTGGAGAAAGAGGAACCTATTGTCATTGTCAAGTGGTACGACATCAAATCTGTCACCCTGATCTCATCATACAGTGCAACTGACAAAGCACGACGCTGGAGCAAATCAGACAAGGCATTTGTAGAGGTCAACAGGCCACACATTGTCAAGGAGTACAACAAATTCATGGGGGGGACTAGACCTCCATGATGCATGCGTCGCACCTGAGGTCACGGAGATGGTACCTCTACCTGTTCTGGCAAACCATCATGCTAGGCCTTGTCAATGCATGGCTAAACTACTGCCATGACTGTAAACTACTCAGTGTGCAACAGCCTTGACAACCCATCTCCTCCACCACCACTCAAGAGAATTCGTGTTGGAGTCCCAGCTGATGTTCACACTGACAACATTGTACACTGGCCTGTGAAACGTGACAAATGTGGCCGCTGCAAATTGTGCAAAATCAATGCAACCACCACCCTCTGTGACAGATGCAATGTGCGACTTTGTTTCACTGAGGACAGAAATTGTTTCAAATGTTACCATACAGCCTAGACTGACAAAGAATAGTTCAGGCATGGTGTAGATGATACAGATGTTCAGGTTCCCTCCAGTGTTTTGTTTCTGCAAAGTCTTAAGTTTACCTCATATGTTGCTCAGTTTTCTACAGCAATAGCATATTATTGAAAAGACCTCTAATATGAGGTTGGTTTATTGTTTTATTTTTCAGTTTGCACATTTTTGCACATGTTCGAATAATAATTTGTTATTAACAAAGAAGTAATTTTGATTTATATTGTGAAAATGCAAATAAAAAAGCCAACTCTGTGTTTCTAAAGAAGAAACTGTCAAGTGGATTTATTTTCAAATAACATATATAATCTATAATAAATTTCCTAGAAAGGCCCAATGTAACATATATGTCACATTACAGCTCTTGGACACCAGGTGGTGTTGTTACAAAATAACATCAGAAATGATGTTCTATGTGGTCCACCTGGTCTGTTTTATATCTAGCATAGTTTTCCCTTAAAGAAAAATGGGTCTGGGTTCTTATGGCTTAATGCTATACTCCTCTTGGCTCATAGAAAACAAGCGTCTATAAAAGTTTGCTCACTGTGGTTTAATTTATGTTCCTTCTTATTCTAATTGGTTTGGATGTATTGTTATTAGTAACTATTTCTGCATCAGGTTCTTTATACAAAAGTCTCACCCATTTACAGAAATTGCCACCTAGCCCAAACCTAACTAGTAGTTTGAATAAGTATGCCCATTTAACCCTGTCAAAAGCTTTCTCTGCATCTAATGACAGAGATGGTGTATCTGCTTCTTTATGTAGGGCAAGCAAAATGTTTAGAACCCTTCTAACATTATGAAAACCATGACAACCCATGATGAACCCATTTTGATCTCCATTTATAATCCCTGGTAAGAGATTCTCTCATCTTCTGGCTAATATTTTGTATAAGTTTTTACATCTGGAGACATCTGCATCTAACAGCATGCATGTCCTTGTTCAATATTAAGAAAAAGTCAAGTTCGTGAGTAGGCAGCGTGGGAAGATGAATAAAAAGTAAAATGTTTTGCCAACGGATTAAATTCCCCCCAGACATCAATTATACCTAATTCTTGCATTATACCGTTGATTTTTCTACAGAGTCAGCTGCTTTGAAAACTGGGTCCCATTGATGAATCTAATTTAGGATTTAATGTAACATTCAGATCACATCAACAGACAACCAGGCCATGAGACTTGGTTGACATTAGATCAAAAATTTGCTTAAAGAAGGCCCCATTTTCTCCGGGATATACATAAATTCAGAAAGGTTATTTCAGTCCCCTCTAGCCTGCCACCTACCATAATGTATCTACCCTCCTTGTCTTTAATTTCGATCTGTACCTCAAAGTTTAACCTCTCTTCTATCATAATTACAATCTCCCTTCTGGGTCCAGATTTATAAGAAGCTGAGAAGACTTATTTAAAACCCACTCTTTTTAGTTTGGCATGTTTAGTTCTGAGAAATAGGTCTCCTGGAGAAAAAAACATTCCTGCCTTTTCTCTTTTTAACTTCCTTAAAATGTGACTCCTCTTCATGGAATTGAGAATACCATTCATGTTGTATGATATTATTTTAATTAAACTTTTAGCCATTGTAGTTCTTTAATATTGATTTCTGACATGATTTTATGGTATCCTTGCCCCTTTTGCTACACAAACACACACATAATTCCAACACTGAAATAAAACTTTGGAACATAAAACAGGTTACAAGAAATAGTAACACAAGGTGTTGTGATGGTTTTGAGGGATAACCTTTCTCTCCAATAGGGATAGAGGGCCCTTTTCTAGGAGCAGTGAGTGGAAAAGCACCATAGCTGTTACCCCTCTTCTTATAATTTTTACTTAAATTAGTAAGTATGCATAACAATAACAATAATATGCAAACTAGGAGACAAAGTCCAATTGTGAGGAGAGATAATGATAAAAAATAAATACATTTTAAAAACATAGTGTGATATTCTGTCAGGTCTCTGTTCATGTGTTTGAGTCCACCTCCTATTTTATTTTTATATGTGTTCTCATTGTGTTTAGTGCAACTTTTACTTCCTGAGTTTTCCCGCCTTTTTTGATTGCTTCATGTGTTTCACCTGTGTTTTGTTTAACCCACCTGTCTGCAGTTAGTAATCAGCCTTTGTGTATTTAAAGCCCTGTGTTTCCTCCTTTCAGTTGCCAGATTGTCTTTGTCACCCTAGGGTGTTCATGCTTTCCGGCCTTTCATTGTGTTTGCTTACCCAGTTCTACCCAGTTCTTGTATTTTGGACTTTGGACTTTGTTACTTTTTGTGATTTCCCTGAATGGACTTTTTTGCCTTCGCCGACTGCCTACAAGTGAATGACCCCTGTTGTCTTCAGTAAAGATATGGATTTGATAAACTGTGATCGGTGTTTGGTGCTTTTCTCTGTGAGTCCCAGTTTTGTACTAAAACGTTACAAATAGACAAAATAAACATAGGCTCCCCCCTTCGTGTTTAACGAGTCCAGTTATTAGGAAGGAAATGCTGTCTTGCATTTACACTCACCCTCAGGTTGAGTTTTACTAAGACATGAATGTACCTCATTCATGAGCGTGGAGTAATCATCCTTATACTGATAAGTCAAAAACATCTAACTTCTCCTAAAAGCGTCCAGCTTCCTCTTGTTTCCTTCACTTGGTGTGGCGAGTTCAGTCTCCCTTCCCTGGGTGGCCGTGTGTCAGGTCAGCTGTCTGATCCTCTCTGTCACGGTCTCCGGGGGCTTGAACACTTTAACCAGGAGACACCTCGCTGCCATGTCTTTGGTTGCCTCCTCTTAGCCTCTGCTCTCATCTTGATAAAAGACTCTCAACTTTGCAAGCAAAGGAGTCTGAAAGCGTATCTTGTTTTTCTTCAGGACTCGTTTTGCCTCCGCATATACCTTGCGTTTTTTCAGTACTTTTGGAGCAAAATCATGGTCTATATTTACCCTCTTCCCCTGAAGTACAAAGCCCTGTTTCTGCCAAGCTGCCTTCTCGATATCCTCTTTGGTCTGATACCTCGAAACTTGACCACTACTGATCTTGGCAGTGTGTCACGGACGGGTCAAGGACGCAGTGCCCGGTGCGCCCTTTCAATCTGCAGCAGTAGCATATTATTGCTATCTGGAGGGTGAAATTTCAAGCTTCTCTTTCAGTACCATCTCGATGAAACCACTCATGGCGGATGAGTTTTCCTCGGCTCCCTTGAAAGTACTGTGAATTCTGATGTTATCTCACCTACATACATATATACATATACACACACACACACACATATATATATATACATCCAAACATATACACACATAAATAATAAAATAATAATAATTAGTGGAGCAGTACACGTTCACATCTGGAGATGTATTGCTCTTGAAGCAGCTATTTTTTTCAGGAGTATAAAAAACCTGTGGATTTTGTATCTCACACTAATAAAGTCTTTTTGTGCATCTGTTAACAGTAGAGACCACTGATCATTGTTGAACTGCATTCTAAGATCACGCTCCCATCTCTCTGTAACCAGATTGGTGTTGGCTTTGCTATGTGCCATTAAGAGGTTATAGGTCAATAAAATATGTTTGTGATTAATTCCTTGGGTTAATAATGATTCCAGTTATGAAAGCTTTGGTTTTTCCAGGGATCTACGTAATAGTGAGCGTATAAAGTGTTGCAATTGTAGATACCTATAAAAGTGTGTACCCGGTATTTGGCAAGAATCTTACAATTGCTGGAATGACGTGTGTCACCATCTTACAGGTCACCAATTTTAGTTATATTATTTTGGGATCATACTTTAAAACCCTGGTCTTTTGGGACAAACTCTAAAGAGGAATTAGACATTATAGGTGTAAGTGGAGACAGAGGAGTCTCGTGTTCTAAATAATGATTGACTTTTCCACAAATTTTAATTGAGTGGATTATTATTGGGTTATCTGTAGGCCCATACTTCTTTACATTTTTAATGTTAAAACAGTACGGGATATGCAAAAGGTCTTGCCTGTTTAATAGATTAAATAGATTTATTAGACTTTCTATCTGTGTCCAGGAGGGGGTTTCACCTTCTCCAGACCAGTAAAACATTGGTCTAAGCGGGGCGGCCCAATAGTACAGCTGCATATCAGGGAGTCCCAAGCTTCCAATTTCTATTGGAACAGAGGGTTTATCTTTTAATTGCTGGGACCTTGTTAGTCCATATGCATTTCCCCACTATTTTATTGTATCTATTGAAAAAGAAATCCAGAAGGCCAGTTGGGATTGATTGAAATAAGTACATGACTCTGGGGAGTATGTTCAGTTTAATTACATTTACTCTACCCATTAGACTGAAAGGTAGAGTTGTCCATCTCATTAAATCTTTTTCAATCTTCTGTAATAAGGGTAAATGAGTTTGTACAGGTTGCTAAGGATTCTGAGGTATTTAATTTAATAATTTAATTAATTTAATTCTAATTTTGTAGCCTAAAAAACTACTGAGGCCATCAATTAGGTTTAATAAGACTTTAACTGAGATGTCGGGGTGGGTTAAAAATAGGATGATATCATCGGCATATAAAGTTACTTTGTGTCTAGTATTTCCAATCAAGGTTCCGCTTATGTTATTGTCCTCTCTGATTTTTTGAGTCAGTGGTTCCAAGATAAAAGCAAAGATCAGGGGGGATAAAGCCTTGTGTAGTACCATGTCCGATAGCAAAGGGGTTTGATATAGTTCCATTAGTACTCACTCTAGCTCTGGGGTTATCATACAGGAGTCTTATGCAGTCAGTTAAATACAGTACTTGCCAAAGCTGAAGTGTTTCAGAACTTTAAACATATAAAACCACTCTACGCAATCAAACGGGTTATGTATGCCATTAAAACCTGAATAAACTAAACTAAACAAACCTGCGGCCACTGCAGTGAGGATACAACCCCTGCACATGCGGCGACTCTCTATCCACTCAGCTGGCCAGCGCCCCAAGATTGACTTCCTTTGTTGAATATCTGCCCCTTTATCACTTATAACTCAAAACAAGAATAGCCAATTACTGTGGCTTTAAAAATAAACTGAGGGGAGCTGCTAATTTGGGCTGCTGGTCTTATAGACGCTCAACCTCGAAGTTCGGGTGTGTTTTGTTTTTTTAAACAAAACTTTCTGTGATGCCCAACTCAGTGTCACTGTGGGTGTGTGTGTGTGTGTCTGTGTGTCTGTATGTCTGTGTGTGAGGGTTTGTCATTGGATGTAGTAGATTTGTAGTTGACAGGGGGGGGCGAAACAACACCCCCCAAACTCCCAGGGGTAAGCAGGCCAAGACCCAAGCCACCAGAGCACCCAACAGCCCCCCAGAACACGACAGACCCAACACCACGTGCCCCAGAGACAGCCACGCGCCCCACCCAGGGGGGAACAAGCAAGGGAGCACAGAGGCAACACCCCCCCGGCCGGGGGAAGCCCACAGAGGGACAAGGGACAGGAGGCCACAGGCGCAGACAGGGTCCAGACCATCCCAGAGCTACCCAAACCACCGGCAGGGCAACTGCCACACAGCAGCAGGGTCCAAGCAACCACCCAGCCCAGTCCCGCACAGAGAGGCCGACCACCAACCCAGAGCCACCAGCGACACCCCCGCAGCAGAACTGACGCCACTCCCCCAGACCACAGACCCCCCGTCCAGCCCTGCAGGGCCAGGGACAGAGGCAGTGGGAGACCCCCACCCCGCCCCTGCCGACCCCCCGTCCAACATGGATGCAGGGTGTATGCATGTGAAGGTGTGTGTATGTAGATGTAGGGTAACAGCAACATTATAGAATATTAACATTCTACAGTTACATCATAGCATTGTAGAACTGTAACATTCTACAGTAACAGCAACATTCTACAACTGTAACATTCTACAGTAACAGCAACATTCTACAACTGTAACATTCTAGTTACATCATAACATTCTAGAACTGTAACATTCTACAGTAACAGCAACATTCTACAACTGTAACATTCTAGTTACATCATAACATTCTAGAACTTTAACATTCTACACTTACATCATAACATTCTATCACTTTTACATTCCACAGTTACATCATAACATTCTAGAACTGTAACATTCTAGTTACATCATAACATTCTAGAACTGTAACATTCTACAGTAACAGCAACATTCTACAACTGTAACATTCTACAGTAACAACAACATTCTACAACTGTAACATTCTAGTTACATCATAATATTCTAGAACTGTACCATTCTACAGTAACAGCAACATTCTACAACTGTAACATTCTAGTTACATCATAACATTCTAGAACTGTAGCATTCTACAGTAACAGCAACATTCTACAACTGTAACATTCTACAGTAACAACAACATTCTACAACTGTAACATTCTAGTTACATCATAATATTCTAGAACTGTAACATTCTACAGCAACAGCATTCTACAACTGTAACATTCTAGTTACATCATAGCATTCTAGAACTGTAACATTCTACAGTAACAGCAACATTCTACAACTGTAACATTCTACAGTAACAACAACATTCTACAACTGTAACATTCTAGTTACATCATAATATTCTAGAACTATAACATTCTACAGTAACATCAACATTCTACAACTGTAACATTCTACAGTAACAACAACATTCTACAACTGTAACATTCTAGTTACATCATAATATTCTAGAACTATAACATTCTACAGTAACAGCAACATTCTACAACTGTAACATTCTACAGTAACATCAACATTCTACAACTGTAACATTCTAGTTACATCATAACATTCTAGAACTGTAACATTCTACAGTAACAGCAACATTCTACAACTGTAACATTCTAGTTACATCATAACATTCTAGAACTTTAACATTCTACACTTACATCATAACATTCTATCACTTTTACATTCCACATTTACATCATATTATTCTACAACTGTAACATTCTACAGTAATAGCAACATTCTACAACTGTAACATTCTACAGTAACAGCAACATCCTAGAACTGTAACATTCTAGTTATATCATAACATTCTAGAACTGTAACATTCTACAGTAACAGCAACATTCTACAACTGTAACATTCTAGTTACATCACAACATTCTAGAACTGTAACATTCTACAGTAACAGCAACATTCTACAACTGTAACATTCTACAGTAACAGCAACATTCTACAACTGTAACATTCTAGTTACATTATAACATTTTAGACTTACACCATAACATTCTATTACTTTTACATTCCACAGTTACATCATAACATTCTAGAACTGTAACATTCTTCAGTTACATCAACATTCTAGAACTGTAACATTCTACAGTTACATCAACATTCTACAACTGTAACATTCTACAGTCACAGCAACATTCTAAAACTGTAAAATTCAACAATAACAGCAACATTCCAGAACATTAATATTCTACAGTTACATCATAACATTGTAGAACTGTAACATTCTACAGTAACAGCAACATTATAGAACTGTAACATTCTACAGTAACAACAACATTCTACAACTGTAACATTCTAGTCACATCATAACATTCTAGAACTGTAACATTCTACAGTAACAGCAACATTCTACAACTGTAACATTCTAGCTACATCATAACATTCTCGAACTTTAACATTCTACACTTACATCATAACATTCTAGAACTTTTACATTCCACAGTTACATCATAACATTCTAGAACTGTAACATTCTAGTTACATCATAACATTCTAGAACTGTAACATTCTACAGTAACAGCAACATTGTACAACTGTAACATTCTACAGTAACAACAACATTCTACAACTGTAACATTCTAGTTACATCATAACATTCTGGAACTGTAACATTCTACAGTAACAGCAACATTCTACAACTGTAACATTCTACAGTAACAACAACATTCTACAACTGTAACATTCTAGTTACATCATAACATTCTAGAACTGTAACATTCTACAGTAACAGCAACATTCTACAACTGTAACATTCTAGCTACATCATAACATTCTAGAACTTTAACATTCTACACTTACATCATAACATTCTAGAACTTTTACATTCCACAGTTACATCATAACATTCTAGAACTGTAACATTCTACAGTAACAGCAACATTCTACAACTGTAACATTCTAGTTACATCATAACATTCTACAACTGTAACATTCTACAGTAACAGCAACATTCTACAACTGTAACATTCTAGTTACATCATAATATTCTAGAACTGTAACATTCTACAGTAACAGCAACATTCTACAACTGTAACATTCTACAGTAACAACAACATTCTACAACTGTAACATTCTACAGTAACAACAACATTCTACAACTGTAACATTCTAGTTACATCATAATATTCTAGAACTATAACATTCTACAGTACAACAACATTCTAGAACTGTAACATTCTACAGTAACAGCAACATTCTACAACTGTAACATTCTAGTTACATCATAACATTCTAGAACTTTAACATTCTACACTTACATCATAACATTCTAGAACTTTTACATTCCACAGTTACATCATAACATTCTAGAACTGTAACATTCTTCAGTTACATCAACATTCTAGAACTGTAACATTCTACAGTCACAGCAACATTCTAAAACTGTAACATTTAACAATAACAGCAACATTCTAGAACATTAACATTCTACAGTTAAATCATAACATTGTAGAACTGTAACATTCTACAGTTACATCATAACATTCTAGAAGTGTACCATTCTACAGTAACAACAACATTCTACAACTGTAACATTCTAATTACATCATAACATTCTAGAACTGTAACATTCTACAGTTACATCATAACATTCTAGAACTGTAACATTCTACAGTTACATCATAACAATGTAGAACTGTAACATTCTACACTTACATCATAACATTTTATTACTTTAACATTCTACAGTTACAGCAACATTCTAGAACTGTAACATTCAACAATAACAGCAACATTCTATTTTTTTTTTTAACCTGTCCTGTTCGGCAGCTTAGGCATGCAGTATGAGAGGTCTGGATGCCTTGAGGTGCCATAACAGATTTGCTCTGCAAAGGAGGAGTCTGACATACTTCTTCCTGTTGCAGTCCGTACTGAGATTTATTGGCAAGGCTACTGGACAGCACAACGTTAGAGTGGATAGGGAGAGAGAAACGAGAGAGGTTGGGGGACACAGAGGGGAAGACACAAGAGACAACAAAAACAACAGCAACAATAACAACAACAACGACAATGAAAACGATGACAACAATGCAAACTACAATAATGACAGCTGCAAGTATTTACAACAGTATTAACGGTGGAAGCAGGCAGGAAATGAGTAAGTAAAAAAGAGGAAAAGAAAAAATAAATAAATAAGTAAGTAAAAAATAAAAAAAATAAACAAACAAACAAAAGAACCCCCCCCCCCAAAAAAAAAAAACAACAACAAAAAACAGACTGCATAAATACTTACCCAACATAACCTTGACATGGATAACATCCATATTTGTAACTGTTGTACGTGTGTGATTGTATAACAGTTGTGTGCTGTGTGTGTGTGTGTGCGTGTGTGTGTGTCAGTTGCAGAGAGTGAGAGCTAAAGAGAGAATGGAAATCCAGCAATAACAAAGAATGGGCAGACATGAGAGACAAGAAGAGTAAGGGACAGAGAAAGAGGATGAGGATGTTGATAGTGGGACTATGGGTAACCAAAGTGTGGAATTAGTCATGAAATGACCCGACAAAGAAAGCTTAAGGGGCTGAAAGCAGGTAGATAGTTACAGAGCAGAAGCCAGTACACTGCAGATGGAAATTACAAGTACTTCTCAGGCATGGGAGTTTTATGCCTCATGCAGAAAGCATCATTTGGTAGATTATGGCACTTAAGAGGAGCAAAGGTATATCACTCCAAGCAAGCCTCCTGCAATTGATGTGGCCCCAAGTGGTAGCCTACTGCTGGTTACACCGAAAGGCACTGAATCAACATCAGTCTTTTAAACCACTTAATTTCTCTCCTACTGTTTTCTGTCCCCTGCTGCTCACTCTGTGTCAGCAATAAGCAGCCTTAGAGAAGTGACTTCAATTTTTTGTTGTTGTATATTTTCCTCTGAGATGCCCTCCCTAAAGGCACTTTGACAGTGAGAGTGGGTAGTCTAGATACAAGAGTGCTAGATAGGGCTGTGATGGTAGCTATGCATATTTTTTTTATCACTGCAGTGATAGAGCAATTGATAACTGTGATTTGGTGGTTTTAATCAATTTGCATATTTTATGGACATGATGGGGACAATGCTGACAATAATTGGCCATATACAATATATTTAACCCTGTGAAGTCACAACTTTTAAAAAAACTGCTCTTTCACACGACTTATCCCTTCTGCACATGCATTTTTTAGGTTACATAGTTGTTAACACAATTATTTGCAATCTCATTCTTTTGGTTACTACTCAGAGCTCAAGACCATGGGTGAGGGCTGGGATGTAGATGGACTGGTGAATTTTGCTATCCGGCTCAGCTCCTTCTTCACCAGGACAGTCCAGTGCAGTGCCCGCATCACTGCTGCATCAAACTACATGTCCATCTCATGCTTCATTTTACCCTCACTCATTAGCAAGACCACGAAATACCTGAACTACTTCACTTGGGACAGTAACTCTCCTTACCAAGAGGGAGCAATCCACCGTTTTCCGGCAGAGAAACATGACCTCAGACTTGGAGGTGCTGACTGCAAGGTCCCAACCACTTCACACTCGGATGCAAACTGCCCCAGTGCATGCTGGAGGCCACTGTGTGATGAAGCCTACAGAACCACATCATCTACAAAAAGCAAAAATACAATTCTGAGATCTCCAAACTGGACCCTTTCCCCCACTGCCCCATGAGATCCTGTCCATGAATTTCACAAACAGAATTGGTGAGAAGGGACAACCCTGGTGGAGGAATGACACCCACTGGGATTGTATTTTATTCCAGTGTATATGTAAACAGCTCTCACTTTGTTCATTCAGGGACTGAATAGATAGTACAGATGACCCTGTCCTCCTTTATTCCCACAGTACACCCCAAATAACCCCCCAAATGATTTCCAGAGGTACTCGGTTGTAAGCTTTCACAAAGTCCACAAAACACATGTTAGGCAAAGTCCCACAAGTCCTCCAGCAGCCTTGCAAGTATAAAGTGCTGGTCTGCCATTCCATGACTAGGACATCACCCAAATGTTCCTCCTGATTCCGAAGTTCAACAGTACGTCAACAAATGATCCTTTCCAGCACCCTGGAATAAACTTTCCCAGGAAGACTGGGCAGTGTGACACCCTGACAGTTGGAGCACAGCTGTTTCCCTTTTTGAAAATACCAGATTTTAAAGAAGGAATTTAAAATGAGGAGTGTAATTAATGACAGTTGATCATAAGTCCACAGGTCAGCTGGAGGTCAGCTGGAATAGCATCAGGAGAGCAGTTTATCCTCTGTGATTAGTGGGTGAGGCCTGGATTATTAAGTCTAAGGTTGAATGTGGTTTTAGAATTCTATTCCTGATAGAAAGTAGTATTCTGGTGTTGTTTGAGTTGACTGTGATAATGTTAGAGACATGGGTACTTCTCATCCTGCACTGCTTACTTATATTGAGTAATATGTTTTGTGTTGATCATGGTGAACAGACAATTTAGATGTTCTCCATTTGGGTTCTGCTCTTCTACATTCACATTTCAATTTACAAATAGCACAGATTCAACACGGAATAGGAGATGAAATACAAATTACTTTAATTATTTTTGGATATTTGTTTTAATTTATGTGTTAGGGAGGTAAAACATGGAGCTAATTTTCTCTCTCCCTTTCTTTTGAAGAGGTGCAACAGAGCCTGCAGCACAATCAACAAGATAGGTCTAATCAGTTTGGGAGGGCCAAGGTTAGTGTAGGAGAATTCTGTTACCTTGAGACATGGCATTGAATGAAATGCTGATAGAATCACTTCTTTAAATTTAGCTACAGCACTATCAGACAGACATCTAGTATAGAAACTTTTGTCATGTGGTGTGTAGTCGACTGATACGAATTCAAAAGTTGAAAAAGTAGAAATAATGGGATTCTGTGGACAGACTTTTTAAGGAGCTATTTGAAATTTCGAGCCGCCCAGTCCAACCGAATGGGAAGCAGTATTTCTCTTTTTAAATGCCAGTCTACTACTGTGTCCATACAACCAAAATTTTCAGTCATCAGTCATAAATAAAGTCAACTGATAACTGACAGCAGAGCAAGAGTACAGCCAGTCAAAATCAGGCTGCTGTCTTCTGATCTTCACGTGTGGTATTTGTGAAGAGTTTACTTTATGGCTTACTTAGCTCAGTTTTAGCAACACCACAGTAACAACAAAACAGCTGACCATTTGAAAGTTATTGCTAACTGTAAGCCCGCCGTTTGTGTTGTCATTAGTTGCACTAAAGATATGTTACAGTAAATAGACATTGTTTGATGTTACTTACCAGTCAAAAGAAAAGTTGTGAGTTCAGCATCAAATCACATCTTTTTACTCTCTAGCAGCTGTCTCCAGTGTTAGAAAACCACATCAATATTTACTCTACTTTTGCTGCTTGTGATGTGGATAAGAGTTGTTTTCCTGGCACTTCTGCCATCGCTGTGATTCTTACACTAACAAACTAATTCACTGAGACTGTAACTTTTACACTATATATTTCCTTTCCAACTAAGCCCGACCCAAACCCTTAGCTTTAACTTATGACCACCAAGGGGAGCACTACACGTTAGCAGGGGGAGAGACTATTTGACAGGAGAACACACTTTGACAACCAGCCGGCTCAACTTCTTCATCCTCTTCTGCGGGTTACTAAAGACTGCAGTGACTCACTATCGGCTCTCAGGACAGGATGGATGGCCTTTCCCTTGCCAACACGGTCTCAATCTGAAGTCGTCACATGCTGACAGTTGGTCCGTGACCTATGACCTTTTAGGTATCCTTGCCGTGTTAGCCTATAACATTCCGAATTCAGAGTGAGAATGGGTTGGGTAATCACATAATGTAAAGATTGCAGATGTGCTTATGGCACAGGCGGGTGAGGAGGTGGGTGGGCCGCACAAACAACTGACTTTGCATACCATGTGGATGTGTGTGTGTGTAGGTGAGTGTGCGTGTTTGCCACACATTACCATGTGCCTCTCTTGCCTAAACCTAACCATTCGTGACTTTGGCGCCTAATGCTAACCACCGTGACAGTCAGCGCTGTTGAACATAGGGACCGTCCCCGGTGCCTCTGACTTCGGAGTGAGAAAATGCTGCCCTGGCTGCTATGCAGTGGATATCTCTGCAATACAATACATAGGCATCTTGGACATAATGTCACAGGTGTTATTTCTTCACACTCTGTTGATAGGGTTAGTTCATAATTTAAATGTTTTAAACTAAAATTATGTCCAGATCTTACATAATGCACCTTTAAGTCTTCAATTTCGATGCCATATGCCAGAACAAAGTTGAGGGTGTGGTCAAAATAATGAGTGGATTTATGTACTCTGACTGAAGCCAACTGAGTCCAGTAGTGAGCAGTGTCCCAAAAAACTCTGACTCACCTGCCAAGAGGACATGTAGATGGCATGAAAACATTCGACCTGCCAGGCATATTTTTTTACCGACCAGATGGTCAGTTGCCTTTTTGTATTGCATATACATTTGGTTTTGAATACATAATAATGCTTCATGTTGAAGCAAACATAAAGAGGCCGGAGCAAAATTTGAAGCAAAATTATTTTAATAAATTGAACAACTCATCACCACAATCTCTGGTAAGCAGTAATGCAGTGTATATGTCCAGGGCTTTTATTGAGAAGGGTAAGAATGGAAGGGCTGAAGCTGATTTGTGCTACCATTGAAAATACGGGAAGCAATAAAGAGCCTTGGTGTTATTATTACTTTTTTGGCACCCTTTAGATACACTTAAAACAGAGGGGCATTAACCTCTAAATAACACCAAAACTCAGCAGAGACTCTGAGTGTAGTTTTTATATTTTATATTTTTTATTTTTTTGGTACAAACATTATTTTGGTGGAGAGCCTTCCAAGATTTACTTGACAAATAAAAAAATCTACTCACATTCAGTGCTTGGTGGGTGTTTTTTAAGACTTCAATAATGAAACAAGTTCAAAAAAAGTCAAAACATCAATGTCACATTACAGACTGGAATGCCTAACTTCACAAATCTCCATATGGCATAAATTAGTAGTTCTAGATTTCTTTCCTTTTTTTAAATTCTGTTTTGCTTGTTTGTTCGGTAGTTTAAACAGAATGTCTGACTGAAGTTGAAGTGGCAGCACTAATACAAGTTTAAATGTGTATAGTGTTGAGAGGAGCTGTGTATAAGTGATAAAAAGAACTGAAACTATCAGTTGATTTGTGCATCCTGAAAGAATGTCACTCACCTGATATTATCTCTCAGTTTTTATGACTAAAGTGTCAGATAAAATGTAAGCAGCAGAGTTGAAATACAAACTCTGAAAGCAGTTGAATTATCAGTTGAAGTAAAAGTGCTGAAAGGGTGTAAGGTTTGTGCAAGGGACTGATGCATTAGATTCATATTCAGATTCATATGTTATTGTCCTCTAAGAAGGAGTTAACAGGACCTGTAATATACGCAGTGTAACACAATGTGATTGGACAGGGCTCAATCTAATCATCTAGGCTGCATGTACTTTTAGCATCATATTTTTACATATGAGTGTGTGTGTTTGTGTGTGTGTTCTACCACCGGTAGAAGTGGCCGCTAAAAGAAGCATCTGGAAACAAAAAACATTTCAGGGTTTTAAAAAAGAAAGGGCATGTTTCAAGTTGTTCTCGAAGCAGAACTTCTGAGATATCCCCCCTCCCCCTCTAATAAAAGTTCAGAAGACCTTGGAGGCTTTGAAATGCTGCAGTCACCTTCCCCATTTGGCAGCTGTGTTATTTGGCCCCCATGGTGTCACTGTGTGGTGACATATGGTCATGGGTCTCGATGGAGTGATCTGACACCAGCTGAGCTGTTAAGCTCACTATATTCATTAGGAACTTCATTAATGTTTCCTGCCAATCATGCATCCCAGTCTTTTGGCCACACTAGGGGCTTGTTGTTACCCAGGGCTCTGGGCTTGGATGTCTCTATCACTGCTCTGTATGCTGAGTGTGAATGGCCATCCCTTATTCCTCCTTATTCAAATTCCTCCTGCTAAATGTATTTGCATGAAGGAGGACCTTATCAACCAAAAGTGTCCAAGTGTCTTTTGGAAATCCTTCAACACTTGCACTCTTTACATGTGCTTGAGAACTGTTGGTATATGCTGTAAAAACATGTAGGCACCCAGCTTGGTATCAAGACTTCTTGGACATTTACAGAGACTGTATAATAAATATGGACAACATGACAGCTCCCCAAAAGTGAAGGCAAAACATCTTGATCGCCCCCTGGTGGCTGACTGCATTATAATTCATAAAACCCACCCTTCCATGTTAGTGAATGGGACATGGGCCAAACCAAAAGATCAAAGTACACTTCAGTAAGATTTCTCTCAAAGACGAGTTATGTAATTTTAGGTAGTTCTTATTACCCTCATTGTCTTTTCTTTCAAGAGTTCATTTTTCTATGAAGTTTGGTGGTAATTTGTTATTTTAAGCTATAAAATGGGGGGATTGATGTCATGATTTGCAGCTGTCTGTGAAAATCGGTGTACTCATAATCAGTGGTGCTGCTCCACCATACTGTGGCTCTAAATGACATTACTAGTACAATTTTGTTACAAAGCTGCATTTACATGGAAAACGTTTGGTACAGTACCTTTGGAACCAAGAGGAATCACAAAGAACATGTACCTAGTCTCTCTCTATGGGATATTTAAAACTGGCAGGTTTTTACATTGTCAGGCAAGAGCAAGGGTTTAGTAAAGCTGGAGCGCTCCACTGAGTTATTTACTCCAAGTGATGATAAGAATATATGAAGTTCACACAATGTGGTCGATATTAATCTATTTTTTTTAAACGCTTGAAGATCCACTCATTACTAAAAGTGTCATCCAAGAGAGACAATAAAAACAGGTGGAATGGTTTAAGTTGTCATATTGAAATTTAAGATGTTTATTGATTTAAGTGTGTTTATTGATTCATGTCATCATCTCGTATTAAGTATCATTACAAGTCAATGTGTCACCTTAAAAGCTGCCGGCAGGCGGCCCAGTGAATTAAATTATTTTCAGCTTCAGTCTTCAGCCGCTGCCAGAGGCTGCAAACATCCTTTTTTACTTTATAGTTAGAGTTACTAATGTATGAAAAACTTGTCCCAGTATGAACAGTGGTTAAAGCAGCCACAGCTCAGCTCTAATTCTCTACTGACCAATCAACAGACTGCAGCGTTGAGCTCCACCTTTTAGTGCTGGGTCAGTGTGTTAGGAACCCCAACAGAGGGGTGATGGGGAACAAAGGCACACAAATGGGAATGGTTCCAATGATACCAAAGGTACTATCCACAACTTTTCACAATGGAAATGCAAAACAATGTGAACCCAACTGAGCTGAACTGAACTGAACCAACCTGCTGGTGGAAACATCCCAGGATGTCAGCTGAGGGCAGAGCATCACCTCTCAGGAGCTATGACCTACTGCGGTCACAGACACACCTGTAGCTGTTGTTTTCATTTATACACTTTTTATCAGGACTTTTTCATGTGCCTTTTTTTTATTCTAACACCTAGACTCGTGGCAGGCATCACATGACCCCGGTATTGCAGTATTGCAGTAATGCGGTAATGCGGTATTGCGGTAATGCATTTTCAGTCACAGCCCTTGGCACAGATGCACTCCTCTTGTCATCCATAGTGGTCATAGATGCACTCCAAGGCCTCCAGTCTATTTTTTCAACACACTGTCAGCACCTGGATAGCACAATGTGTTTAGTACAGTGTTCAGTGCAGTGAGGATGCCCACATGCTGAGAAGGAAATCTTTTTTTGATAGACTTATTTACCGACACAGTATACTTGCAAAATGGCAAAGGTCTGATGTCTGGCTGCATGAGTGTGATTCCACAGAACTTGCCATTTTGTAAAGCCTGAGTGGATTATGTCTCCTCTTCACGTGGCCTTTTTTTTATTATTATCAAGACCTCCAACCAGACAGGAGTGAGAGTTACAATCTGTCAAAATGATGGATGGCCTTCAAAGTTTTATAAAATTTTATAAATAACCTGTCAATGATGGAAAATATTTGGTTAACGTGACCTATGAGCACTCTGTCTACTAAGCGTAGTGGCATTATGTACCAAAAAAAAAAAAGAAGACAGCTGAAATAAAACAGTCAGGTGATCATGCTGAACTGTGTCGCTGTGAACTGAGTAGGTTATCATTATGTTGTAGGTTAAAATGCACAAATGGAATGCACACTGCCTGTGCTGCACAGTTCTTACCACTGCATCCTGTGTTTTACTGAACATCCAAAAAATGCAGCTGGTTAAAGAGTTAATTCTAAAAATAGAAACAGAAAATAGAAATAGTTTTGTTTTTAGAAAAAATGTCTGTATACAGACTGTTCCAGGTGCGCATTTGAATACAAGAGTACAACTCGGGCTGCACATTCCTGTACGAACCAAAGTAACTGAGCCCAAGTGATTAATTTTACCATTTTCAACCACTGACAATAACCAGTAGTTATATAACTTATGAAAACAAATAACACACCTGTCTAATCACACAGCTGATCAATAGATGACAGTGCAGTGACAGAGGCAGACAAACAGGAGAGTTTTTCCTCACAACGCCACATCAAATGTTCGGGGTGACTTCTCTATAGACTTTGTTTTAGTCTCAGTTTTAGTGAGGCTTCAGGTGGAATTCTTTATAAATATGACCTTTCATCTCGTCTCTCATCCAGCTGCTCTCTGTTGCTTCCATTTTTATCAGGGGCGGATTTAGTTATTTGAGGGCCTGGTGCCCCAGCCTAATGGCCTTGCTTTGATTTCACCCCATTTTCTCTAATTGGGAATAATGGTGGGATGTTGCTAGCTGTTACAGAAGTGCTGTTCTGAATTTTGGAAATAATCATATCAACCTTTTTCAATACATTTTGTATTTTGGACTTTACACTGCTCTGAAGCAACTGGAATTCTTCTTACCCACTGTGCCTGTCAGCCGGGCTTAGAGCTATCAGTTTAACAATAAGCTACATACAGCTGTTTGCAGAGGTATTCACTCATGGTCCGTACCGCTTATCCTCGTAAAGGTCGTGGGGGACTAAAGCCTACCCCAGCTGTCATAGACAGAAAACCTTTCAAGCTCACAGTCACACCTATGGGCAATTCAGAGTCACCATTTTTTTTAGTATGTTAAGATAACTGTTTGTAGAAGTAACAAGTTCTTTGCCATGATTCTGCAACTGACTGCGCTGCCATGCAGGTCAGTTTTAAGCATGTGCATGTTTGGTGAAGGTGCACATCAGAAAATAGGGCTCCCCGAAAAGGCAGTGTATAATAGGATCCCTGCCTGTGACCAGCTGTAATCATGCACTGGTCAGAATTCTGTTTGATAAGATTTACTGTAGAGGTTTGGAATGGACTGTTGACATTTTTGTGGTAACCTCAAGGGAGCTCATTTCTACTGGGACCCTACTTACTCAGCCCGTTATCATTCTGAAAGATAGCACGTTCTGACGCCATCAGCTGTGTATGCGGCAGGACAGAACCATTCGCAGCGTTATTATACACTGGCGGACAGCACCTGGCACATTCAACCAATATTCACACAGGCAGCATCAACTGAGAATGTAGTCGGATGGAACCTGTCGTGCCTCCATGTAACACAGCAGCGGCATCAGGTTGAAGCGCTGTCGATAACGATGCGGCCTCTGTAATATGAGGAGCGCAAGTGCAGACGGGAGGGCCAAACAACAGACTGTCATGTGGGAGTCTGTGTTCTCTTCCCGACTAATTCGGATGTTGTTGTTTTTTTACACCTTACCATAGTGTGTAATAAAATGAAGACACTGAAGTACCCTGACAAAGTGACAAGTGCAAATGTGGCATGTGATGTTGACTTCTTTCCCTTTTAACTCACAATTATTCCTCTAAATAGTGTTCTTTGACTGTCCAGCTGCGATAATCCAGGGGGGAAAGTGACAGTTGATGAAAATATCCATAAGATTCACTAGTCTGTAAGAAGTGCGTTATTCAGTTTTTGCCCTTGGTCTTGTTGCTCAGGTAGGCTGTTCTAATTGGTAATTCATGCTGGTAGGTTGTGATTAGTGATACAGAGAGAAGGATGTGAAGATTTAGCATTAAAATAAATAAATAACTGGCTTTGTGATTTTGTGTTCAATTTTAACATTTTACTCAATAGACCCTAGAATTTAACCTTATTCAAAGATAAGGCAGGGAAGGACAGTGCAGCAATAAACAGAAAAACATTACAACAACAAAGTATCAGGTCGCAAAGCAAGTTTTCTCTTCCATTATCACCGTTATTATAGTTGCTTTCAAATTCTATTCAATCCATGTATAAATGCCCTCTGGTGGTGATGCTGAAATGGCATTTGAAAAAGTACATTTATTGAAAGTACAGATATCTGAAATTTGATTTTTGTCTTCACTATTTAGAGACTGAGAAATTTGTTATTGTGACAGCAGTTTCAGTAAATGCTGTATCAGACGGAACATTAGCAGCATGGAATGCCAGTGGTGTGTGTTAGTAAAATGTGTCAGGGTGTTTGTACGTCATCCCTGGCAGCTGTTCTGTGTTTGGATAAAAGGTAATTAGAGTGGGCAAGATGCTGCATTCCCGCGCACACACACACACACACACACACACAGAGACACACTGACACACTCATATAAAGTGAGCAATAGAGCAAGCATCCTATGTGGCGTCCAACACAATAGGTATTTGAGTGATTGCTCATCACTGCTAAGAGCAGGATGATGCTGTAAGTCATACCCTATACACCCTATATACCCTAAATAATTGAAGGTGATAAATACTCCCTCACCGTGGTGAGGGTGACCGGGAGGCCTTTTGGGCTTTCTTGGCCCGGTGGTCTCCTGAAGCAGCAGACAGATACCGATTGGCCAGGAGGGCTGCAGCTTAGGCGGTCACCAAAGCAAAAATTCGGGTGTGGGGGGAGTTCAGGGAGGCCATGGAGGAGGACTTTCAGTTGGCCCCAAGAAAGTTCTGGCAAACCGTGAGATGTCTCCGGAAGAGAAAGCAGGGCTTGTCCCAGGCTGTGCTCAGCAGGGGAGGAGAACTGCTAACCCGCATTGGGGATATTGTTACGCAGTGGAAGGAACACTTTGAGGAACTCCTGAACCCAGCCATCACGTCTGCTCTTGAGGAGTCAGAGTCTGAGAACTTGGGGGAACCTTCATCCATATCCCTGGCAGAGGTCACTGAGGTAGTCAAAAAGCTTCTCAGTGGCAAGGCACCAGGTGTGGATGAGATTTTCCCACTGGGGTGGTGGTTCCCATTTTTAAAAATGGGGACCGGAGGGTGTGCTCCAACTATTGGGGTATTACAATGCTCCGCCTCCCCGGGAAAGTTTACTCCAGGGTGCTGGAAAGGAGGAACAGATTCAGGAGGAACCATTTCAGGAGGAAATGGTAGACCAGCTCTTTACCCTTGCAAAGCTGTTGGAGGGGGTGTGGGAGTTTGCCCATCCAATCTACATGTGTTTTTTGGAGTTGGAGAAGGCCTATGACCGCATTCCTTGGGGGTAGTTGTGGGGGGTACTGCGGGAATACGGGGTGCCGAGGTTGCTTCTATGAGCCATCTGGTCATGTATGACCAAAGTGAGAGCTGTGTCTCTATACTCGGTGTTAAGTCAAACACGTTCCCAGTTGGTGTTGTCCTCCACCAGAGTTGTCCCTTGTCACCGATTCTGTTGGTGATTTTCAAGGACAGGATCTCAAGGCGCAGCCGGGTGGAGGAAGGTTTCCAGTGTGGGTACTTTAGAAAAGTTTTTCTGCTCTTTGCAGATGATTTGGTTTTGTTCGCCTTATTACACCATGACCTCCAGCATGCACTGGGGCGGTTTGCAGCCGAGTGTGAAGCAGTCAGATGAGGGCCATCACCTCCAAATCTGAAGGCCATGGTTCTCTGCCGAAAATGGTGGACTGTCACCTCTAGGTGGGGGGAGAGTTGCTGCCCTAAGTGAAGGAGCTCAAGTATTTCGGGGTCTTGTTCATGAGTGAGGGTAGAATGGAACGTGAGATGGACAGGTGGTTTGGTGCGGCGTCTGCAGTAATGCAGGAGTTGGAAGGAGCTGAGCCGGAAGGCAAAGCTCTTGATTTACCGATTCATCTACGCCCCAGCCCTCAGCTATGGTCATGAGCTCTGGGTAGTGACCAAAAGGATGAGATCGCAGATACAAGTGACTGAAATGAGTTTCCTTTGGAGGGTGGAGAGTAGAGCCGCTGCTCCTTTGCGTCAAAAGGGGCCAGTTGAGGTGGTTCGGGCATCTGATCAGGATGCCTCCTGGGCGCTTGGGGAGAGGGACGTCCGGGTGCTCTGCTCTGCCTGTTGTCCCTGCATCCCGGCCACAGATAAGCAGATGACAATGGATGGGTGGCTGGATAGATGGATGGTGATAGATACTTATGACAATAAGCTTAATTAAGCTGAGTCTAGTTATACTTTGAATTCAAGCACTTTTGGAAATGTTAATATGGTTAAAGGAGGGTATAGAAAAACATTAGGGCTACTTTTAGCTCCCTACTGACACCAGCAACAGAAAGTATTAAAAGGAAACTGCAATATGGCTTGAAAACAATTTCTTAATATAATAAATCCCTCGCCAAATGAAAATAGTACTGGAGGATTTTCTACCTTAAAAATCGTCCCTATTGTCCAACTTAAAACACTCTTCCCTGATCAAAGAAATCCAGGCCACCTCTAAAAATGCAAAAAAGCAAAACCAGAAAAAGCAATGGATAAAGGAGGAAAAATATCCAGAAACAAGGAATCAAACTCACTGGGGAAATGAGGAAAAGAAACAGTCCAGTCTTAACTTATCTGTTCGCTCTGTATCCACAAACCTCCATGCACACTGGTTGTAGTTCAGCCTGCAGCTGGTTGGTAAAAAAGAGAGCGCTGAGGGCTCTCTTTCTCTACAGAAAGCTGCCCAACTTCCACTTTATTTTCTCTGCTATTAAAGAGAAATCATTCTGTAGAACTATTGTATGTATCAGATGGTCTTTGAGTTTCTGTTGATTGTTGTGTGTTGCTTTGGTGTTGAAATATGTTTAGTCGTACTGTGAATATGAATGTTATGGATGTGTATTTATGTAATCTAGTTAATGAAATATTGTTAAAGAACGTAATGGAGCACAACACTTCAAGATCAGAAAAAGTGTCAATGAGGCACAGATTCCAGTATTTTAATTTGTCACTCTTTTATATCCTTCTGCCTTTGATGGGCATTTAGTTGTTTCTACTAGGCAACAGATATCATATCATTTATGATTCACACCCTGTTTGACATATACAGTATAATACACAAGTGACATTCTTCAGCTGAGTCAAACATGATAAAATGACCAAGAAAATAAACTAGACACCAAGACATGGCTAATTCCTCCTGCTCATCTGCAGTAGTTTTCATGAAGCATCACATTACAAAATATAATTTAGACCAATCAACTTTCTGATGATTTCAGTGAAGACAATGCCATTTTCACCATCTCTTCCCATTACAATGTGATATATCTTGTATACAAATAGAGGATTTTGCGTCATGGTGACATTATAGCCTCATTCTCACTGCACAAGAAACATGTTAACACCCGCTAACATCTGGCTTCTTGTTGCAATGGGAATGATCTGGTTGATCCAACAAATGATGTGGAAATCTGTCCTGAGGTCACAACTCTCTCAACTAAGATCTCAGATAAACAGCTGAATGTTGAATGCTTTGAAAGTTTTTCTTCATGGATTCAATTGAAGAGAGCTGTAACCCGGCTCCTCCATGGGGCACAAGGTTTCCATAAGCCATTGTGTGATGCAGAGTGTGCTGGCTGGCACTTCTGCAAGAAAGGTGTGACAAGTGCTGAGCTAACAAAGGCAGAGCACATCAAGAGTGTGCAAGGAAGTGTTTGCAGAAGAGATAAGATGCATCCAATAAAAAATAAGACTTACCTGCATTTTGTCCCTTAAAGAAGAGGATCTGCTACGTGTAGGAGGGCATATCACCCATTCAAACCTACCTGCAGATGAGACTCATCCTATCCTTGTTCCTGGTAAGCATCATGTTGCTGTGTTGCTTATTTGTCATCCCCATGAAAGCATAAGACATCAGGGGAGGCACTTCACAGAAGGCGCTGTGCGTGCAAGTGGCTTATGTATAGTGAGAGCAAAGCGAGCCATCACCAGTCTTATCTACAAATGTGTGCAGAAGATTGCGGGGCAAGCTGAAACAGCAGCATGGCAGACCTACACCCAGAGTGACATCTAACGTAACGTTGGATGTCTTTGAACAATGGGAAATTATGACACGTTGGATTGAGGTAATCGAGTCCATGAGTGCTTTCAGCTGCTCAAATGCCCTCTGCAGGTTCCTCTTGATCAGAGGACCAGTTAAGCAGTTGCGGTCAGACTGCGGAACAAACTTTGTTGGTGCCAATGCACATTTAAAGCTTGCCACAGATGCAGAAAGGGATAGTGTAGAAGCTTAACTCCTCTCCCAAAAGTGCACATGGGTGTTCAATTCCCCACATGCATCCAACATGGGAGGCAGGTGGGAGGGCATAATAGGAACAGCACGGTGGATTCTAGACTCAATGTTGCTCCAAGCTGAAAGATCAACGGTCACCCATGAGGTACTGTGCACAATGATGGCCAAGGTTGCAGCCATAATCAACTCTAGGCCATTGATACCAATCTCCTCAGACTCCAGGAGCACTGCTGATACCCCCCCCCCATCAATGCTGCTCTCGCAGAAAATCGGAACTCCATCTGTTCCCCATGGAAGCTTCTCAGATGCCTGTGTGGTGAAGCATCAGTGGAAGAGAGTTCAGGCACTGGCAGACACATTCTGACAAGAGGGAGACGGGAATTTTTGAGCACACTTCCAAGCAGAGAGAAGTGGCATGTCAAGGCTCTGAACCTCAAGGAAGGAAATGTAGTGCTGTTAAAGGACAAACAAACATGAAGATATGAATGGTCTATGGGAATAATAACAAAGGCCTACCCAAGCAAGGACGGACTCGTCAGGAAAGTGGATGGGAAAGTGACATCCCACCAACCTTCGAGGACTTAGCTGGGACCTGTTTCCGAGTTAGTCCTACTCATAGGGTCAGAGATTGTTTAAGTTTAGTGTATTTGTGGCATTATACAAATGCCAGGCAGGGAGTGTGATGTGTCAGTTCAGCATTAATGACAGGCTGTTTAAGGTGACGAGTGTTATTTTGAAAGGTATACCTTTATTTTGGTAACTTCATGACATTTTAGAAGTGCATGTTTTGGAAGGCTGAAATCTTCATCCATCCGTTATTCCTTGTCGTCACAGGGTATTGCCAGTAAGTTCACTTTGATCTAATTTCAAGAGGAATTGTAACAAAATAATTATTGAGTATAAAATATTCTGTTTTATGCCATGTTTGTGAATTTCATTTTTCGGTCAACAGCTAAGAGTACTTGTTGCATTCACCTGTAAACAGAAACAAATATTTGATTTAACAATTTTACTTTATACATGTGCACAATTATTATGAATATGTGTACTATATTTATCTAGTAAGTGAGTAAGCGTGCCTGTATCTGTGTACCTGCATCACTGTGTATTTCAGTTTTACCTTTCCTTTAATAAAACCCTGCCAAGCATAACTCATCGCCTGTTCATTGGAGGAACGAGTTTAGCTTGCTGTTTCATACTGATGAGAACTGTAAAACCACAATACGCCTTTAGCACCGTTACTATTAGCACAACTAGCCATGCTGACAGTGCTAGTGGTGTTAACAGAGCTAACAGTGGTAACACACATAGTTATCAATGCTAAAAAGGTTGATGAAGGTTTTCAGTCATCCAGGTTATGGTATCCATAAGTGCTGTTTTGTTGGCAATTGGACGTTTCATTTTCTTGTAGATGTTTTGCCTCTCTTCCAAGAAGCTTTTTCAGTACTAACCAACTGGAAGGCCTAACCAGTTAGTTAGAACTGAAGAAACTTAGTTAATCAGGTGATTAACTAAGGACTTTAGTGACAACATCCACTTATCATCTCCAGCTATCAGAGTGCCAGTGTTTCTCTCTCTCTCTCTCTCTCTCTCTCTCTCTCTCTCTCTCTCTCTCTCTCTCTCTGTCACAGAGGACCAGATCCCTCATGGCTTCCCCACCATAGACATGGGGCCTCAGCTGAAGGTTGTGGAGAGAACTCGGACTGCTACGATGCTGTGTGCAGCCAGCGGCAACCCTGACCCTGAGATTTACTGGTTCAAAGACTTCCTGCCAGTGGACATTGGCAGCAGCAACGGGCGCATAAAACAGCTGCGTTCAGGTAAAGCACTCATGTCTCTGTTCAGCAGACAGTACAGTTAGCTTCAGGTGTTGATCTTTGATACCTTGTAGGTATGCCATATATATATATATATATATATGCATGTCTTTGGAAAAACAGCAGAGAACATGTGTCAACTGGACCATAACCAGGCTCCATGAAATCCTCAGCTGAATGATCATGTTTTAATGCTGTACATGAGACAATACACCCAACTGACCGGTTTCGGGGTATTGATGCACAAAAACTAAATGATATCACTAACATCAGTCGTGACATTGGCCACAGTTACGTAAACACCATTATTCCCCTGTTATTCCAAATATGACAATATTCTGAATTTGATGTGGGTCATGTCACCATTATATTTACTCTAACTATTCCAAATAAGGCCAAATTTAACTCTTTCCATTTAAGACATGTGGGACATGCCGGTCTTATTTGGGTTTTAGCAACATTATTTGTGCATTTATATAGCTAATTATAAATCTTAACAATGTATTTAATGCAGTTTGAGACACGTGGCCTCTTGTCTTTTTATGGTGGGCTCTTTGCGTTGTCATGGATATGTAGTACACAAACCAGCTCACCTACAGTTTACAAAGCAGTGGTAGATGCATGCATAAAAACTTCTAAATTTCTAGTCAGAAGGAGAGAGACACACCTACTTTTAAACTTCATGAAAGACTTGGATATCAACAGGTTTTTATTTTTATGGACAAATATCGTAGCACCGACCTTTTCAAGAAGGTGAAGGAAAGAAAGAGTCGGAACAGTCTGCCACAGGTATGAAACTGTGAAAAATCCTATTTTGATGTAAAGAAGCAGAATGAAAAGCAGCTCCAGCTGTTCTACTTCTCCATATTTTGACATTATAAACAACATGTTAGGGCATGCTAATCACATTATGTACAGCTGCATGTAAACAGGAGTGTTAGCGGAATATTCATTTTCCACTAACACAGATTTGTAGGAATATTGTCTTTTTCTGAATTTTTTCACAGTATTTTGTGCATATAAACATAGTCAGTGATTGGATGAATTGTAAAATTACCAAAGGCTGGTCTTGCTTTTAATTTCCAGAAAGTAAAATGCACAATAAGCTTATGATGGACATGAATGGTTCAGGCTTGATGCCATAGCCTGCAGTGATTGCTGGAGCAGCACCTGTGTGGGAAGAGTGGTGTGCCAACAGCTCTAAACACAAAACTAAAGCAACCATGTGAAGTAGCTCTGTAAGGAGGTGGCCAGGATCCAGAGGAGTAGATAGGGCATCTTTCTTCATGAAAGCAGCCCAGCAGCTCACAGCAGAGCTGGATGGTCCTGGCTGATTAACTGAGCTCCATGCACGCTTGTCAGCTGTCCTTTCTCTCACTCTCTGTGAGAAAATAGAAATGTTTGCTTCTCGCCAAAAGTTGCAAGCACCTACACACCACTGGGCAACTGTCCAGGGCCAATTTTCTTGCCAGCCCTTGAAACAAGAGTAAGAAGCTGATTATTCATTACTAAGGGCCCGGGGCCCTTCCTGTGGCTGCTCTCATCTCAACACAGGCAGTGGAGAAAGGCTGAGAGACAGGCTTTAGGATATCATTGGCTTTGAAGTCCCTTCTGAGGATTTCCCAACTCACAGTCTGGGCCTCATGTAAGGACAAACAGGCCATGTATTATTAACCACACAGCAAGGCAATTTGTTTCAATTTGTTTCTTCGGGCCACGGCGTCACATGTAGTCCCTCAGCAGCCAAGCACAGATGGCTGACTTGCTTTACTGAAAAATCTGAAGTCATCCTGTGCCACACAAGGCAAGTGGAATACAGTCCATGAGCCAGACCCCCAAAATTTGTTCATCGTGCCAATTTGGAGGGACCATTTCTCGTAGTTATATTTTTTTAGAAGGTACCTGTTCTTAATGGGATTGTGAGGGTTAATGCGTTAATTGGGATGCAATGCAGATCTATACATGATGCTTATTTTTTTTCAGTTGTGTTAATACCTGGCTGACATTCCCATCTTTCTGAGACTGTACTGGGCTGAGTTTTAAAGCTTTTTAAACAGTGCTGATACTGGTATTACATATAAGGAATCCAGTGGTAACAACCATGTCATGCTAGCTTCTCGGGAAGGCTGATATATACCACTACAGGGATCCCTTGACCTCTGACCTGTAGATATCTGAATGAAAATGCATTCTCTGGGTTCCCATGAGTCGTCTCCCCTTTACAGAAATGCCCACTTTATGCTAGTCCCATGGAGTTTTTTTTGCTGTCATTTGATTCCTACTCAAGGCAATCTGGAATTGCTTTACCTTGTCAAAATTGACTTAATAACTGTTTTGAAATGCACAATAATGGAATTAAAAACAAGTGATTTAAAAATGTGATCAAATATAATTGTTTGAGAGCCCTAGTCTCTGGTGTTAGAAAATGCATGAAAGCATTGCAGCAATGGTACTTTTCTTTGTATTGTTGCTCCTTTTTTCATCTGCTACATCATCATAGTTTTTCATGTTTTTTTTTGCCATTTTACACAGAAAGCCACAATATCAGAGGGTAACAATGACAGAATATCAAATCAGTATAAAAAGTGAAATAATTTTCTATGAAATTCATTTAAAAAAAACACACAAGACAAGAAATCTGAATCTGTGTAAAATGACAAAAAAATATGTAAAATTGTAATGATATAGAGTTAAAAAAGTGATTGCATATAAAAGGTTATCATTATTGCAATGCTATCATTTATTTTCTAACACTTGGGATATATATCTTTCAAAAACTCACTCTGAAATGAAAGAAATGATCTCTCCAAATTGGTGTGACCAACCCTGCTGGCCCAGTCCTGTGTTAAGTCAGCACTCCTCAAGTATTCAATTTATTTGTTTCAGTAGATTTCATTAGAAAGAGGGGTGATTACATTTGCTCTGAATTATTTAGTCATATTAACTCATAGAGTGCCAGCCCTATTTTATAATGGAAAATTGGCTTGTGCTAGCTTTTCTGGCCATTTTGAGTCATCTTTCAAGACCCACAGAATATTTTGTACAAAAACTCTGAAAACACTGAATAGCTCAGATGAAAGAAGAAACTCTCTTTTTCATCATGGAAAAAAACATTTGTTTGCACATTGTTCCATTCTTGATTTATCTGAAGTTGAATAGAGGCTAGTTTCATCAAAAAGACTACTTTTTTCTAGAAAGCTGAGAAAAATGTCAAGCAAAACAATGAATTGAATGTTATAATTTTGCCTTCAGTGACATAAAAGACATCTGAAAATTGGACTACAAATTTTTCCAATTATTTTATTGAAAAATAAATATGCAAAGTACAGCACAATGCAACAAATCATGGCCCCAGTTTAGAGAGAGAAAACCTTCAAAATGGAACCGGAGTCCTATTCCATTAATCCTACCTGTAGTATTCGGCCAACTGGGCCTGCTTTGAACACTCTAACTTTTTCAAAGTAAATGCTTGGGACCCCACGGGACACTCAATCAAGAGCATGGGGGATCTGTACCTCCGTACAGATCACTCTGCTCTCTGATCCCGGCTACTCCACTTCATCTTTTGATCTACCGTCTTTTGTACTGCAACTACGAATGCCAGCAGCCCCAAAATTACACACAGGGAGCATGAGAGCGCTCCCTTGTGCCAGCCGCTGAAAACACACTTTGACGTATATATACCTCAATGGCACTCAAATGTTGGCTTTTGAATGACATATATATATATATGTCAATGACACTCAATGAGTTAAATGACTCTGATCCATTAAGAAACACTAAAAGTTTCATTTTTCAATTTGAGACCTTCGCTCTCGTTCAGAAAAATATTTTTAAAAAGTCCTCTGGCTTCTGTTAGTCTTCCTATCATGCTCCAGAACTCAGCTGTCTAACAGTAACTAAAACCAAAGCATGCCTTTCAAAGAGAGATGTGACCCAGGCCAGCGCTCAGCACTCCTGGTGCTGGACCAGTGAGCACTGAGATCTGACAGTCCAGGTGGACTAAGAAAGAAGAAGACTAAAGCCACAGGACAAAGTTTTTCTGTGGTGAACAATACTGGAGTGAGACATCAAGTTCCTGAATCAGCAGCCAGATTCTACATTTTTCATTTTTTATGGGTTCAGAAAGCAGAAAACTCCGGCCTATGTGTGGACAAAGCTTAACAAGAATGCTCCCTGCTGAATTATTTTGTGGTCATTGGCCATACAACCCTTGAAACCCTGAGCATTATCACTTTTCTTATGCTGCTTTCAGATGCCTTTCATAAGAATTTATACCTTTGAAACCCAATGAACTTTTTTTTTAAAAACATGGGAAAATGGCAATGGGCAACTTGATAAGAAATGTCCCAGGAATTGCAAGAAATTAGTAGATTTAGAAACTTGTTTAAAAAAAAAATCAACCAATCAAAAATCAAGGAAAATCAATCAATTATCATAATAACATATTTAAAATTATGTTGCAGAATGTTAATACATTTTAATTCTCTCTCTTTTTTTGTAATTTCTTGCTAATTTTTGGACTATTCCTCCTTGCTGACGTCCTATGTTTTTGAAGAAACAAGCCAATTTGCTCAGGTTTCAAGGAGTTAAGGGTACTCCACTGATAGTATTACACCTCCTAAATGCTGGGATACTCACCGGCGATTTATTTTTAAAAGACTGGTAAAAAAGAAGCAGATCTATTCTGACTTTGATTCCCTAGTTTTTCTTGAGCTTATTGTTACATGCAGTCACCAAGAGGAGCCAGGTAACTGCCAACCCTGTGATCCATGTGGTTTTGTTTTGATTACCTTGGTTCAGCTAGATAAGGGTACCACATTCTTTCTGGATAGACACTTCTACAGAAAAAAAAATCCTCCCAGTCCACACATTGTGAAAATATAATAATATTCTATTATTTTTCACAATGAATGTCATGAAACCCTGTCTCCATGCTGAAGTGTGTGGGATTCTTCCAGCTGTGAGAAGACCATGAATGGAGGCCATGTCAGGTCTCAGTGTTGCCCAGCCCGGCCTTCTGAAAGCTGCTGATGCCCCCTTCATCAGACCCCAGGGGCCACACAGCTTCCAGGGCCCTCCTTCTATCTTTCATCATCTATGTGGAACTTCTTCATGTTTTTTTCTTTTAAATGAATAGTGGCTTAGTAGCCACCCCTCTCTCTACCAATTTGCTGCATATCAAGTGGTATGCCCAAATGGTGCCAGTTACTAAAGATGACTTACACCAGGGATATACAAGATTAAAGGAGACACACAACACTCCTCAGCTATATTTACAACTGCTGCCAGCAAATTGCCTAAACTGCAGCTAATTAAAGTTAATTCTGTGAGATTATGAAATGATGCAGGAACTCCAGGCTGTTGTTTGCATAATGTGCTCTCCAAATGTTAGAGTCTGTACCATGTGAAAGAAAGCCAACTCAATGTAACTCTGATGTTTGAAAAAGTAGACAATTTTTATTGCAAAAACAGTAAAGGGTTGGTCTGGGTCAGGTAATCAAGTCATATCAGTACAGTTGGCAGTGGAAGTGGTGACAATTTTTACTTTTTCTGAGTAATGATACCCATGAGGCTTGGCAGCATGGAGAAGAAGCCAGGCAGAATATCCAATATTGAGCCAAAATTCAAAAGTGATTAAGGGCCGTTTACATGGCAACGGTTCTTGCATGAAAAGTTAAACTCTTGTTGCAGTTTTGCCTTTCATTCACACAACAATGGCGTTTTGGGGGCCTGAAAACACAAACTTTTGATACTGGGTTTCAGAGTGTGATCTTTTGAAAGCGCCACCCCTTCTGTCGCCGTGTAAACTGGTAATGCACGGGTCCTGGGAAACGGTGAAGTCACGGCCGCACTTCACACATGCACGTGGTCTTCTTCTTTAGTGAGTCATTACAAAGTTACGCCACCAGCTATTGGCCTAGCATGCATACTGCAGCATTTTCAATTGTTTTTGCGGATCCGTGTACACGAGGACCATTATCACAATGTTTTTAGTATGGCCGTTTACATCTAAACATGGCCTTAAGGTGCAGATTGTCTTGATATTTTTTTTTCATCACACTCAACCAAAAATACACTTTTGTAGTGGTAAAGCTAACTTCTTCCTTGAGCTATTTGTATACACAAGCTGGTACCTTGGTCTTTTACAGGGGAAAAAAAGCTGTAGATGTTCATCTTTTGTCTGGAAAGTTACATGCCCAACTATGTCAGAATCTGAGTGGAGAACCAAAATAACTCCTCCCACTCCGCGCAGTTCAATTCAATTCAAGATCAGTTGGTACATTTTTCTTAAGAAAACACGGCACATTTACAGTACTTAGAAAAGAGGCACTGGATAACCAACATGTTCTCATCCAAATTCATCACATGTTCTTGCTTTGTAGTGGACCTCCGTGGCTACACATTATGCTCTAGGTATCCTTGCTGTTTATATTCCGGAATGCTGTTACCGTGATGTCAACAAATGCACATGGTGGGATGAAACGGCATGTGGTGTGTTTAGACAACAAAAGCACATGGCAACCAACAAATGCACATGCTGGCTCAGATGGTTAAGATTAGGGGAAGGAGGCACATGGTAAGGTGTAGAAAAAAATGCGTCTATAGAGCACCCTCACATTTGTTATATTACATCTATCACGACAGCGTTTCAACCTGAGATCATTGTTTGAATTGTTCCGTCCAGCCGTGTTCTCAAGTGACACTGCACTTGTGCATATCATGCTGGTCCGGCCGTCGCTGGCATGTAATAACACCGCAAAAGGTTCTGCCTGGCTTCATTTTCACCTGATGTTTGACAGGGCTTTGCTGCAGATAAGTTTACAACAATGGGCATCAGCTTATTTTATCTGATTACACATAGAAACTAGATCAGTGTGTGATTACACTTAATTGTAGAAAATAAAAGCACTAAAAATTACAATTGGAATATTAGTTGTAATAAGATATATTCCTCACATCACTGAACCCAGAAGATTAGATGTCACAAATGATGACAGCAGATGAAGACATCTGTTATAAAAATACGTATTCTAATTCTGGAGCTTGATAGTACAATTCTCCACCACTGAGGCAGCAACATCACAGTGTAGGTGACAAGAGTGCAGGTTTCTTTGAACTGCATCGGTGGGAGAGTACGCAGCTTGTGTTCTCATCTGCCTTGTTGTGACAGGATGTAAGAGAGGCTTAAAACCAAAACAGTCCTGCTGTTGGTGAGGGTCAAGTGCTTGATAGCCAAGTGTTGTCAGGGAACAGTGCAGGTATGGAGAATAAGGAGCTTTATGATCATAACAGGATGTCAGCTCCGGAGCCAACAGACCGGTGTTTAACGCAAATAAGCACCATATGGAAGTAACTAACCAGATGCACAAGTGACAGACTGGCAGTTGTAGCAGGGAATGAATGAATACATTATTAAAACATATTTGTGCTTTTTTAGGAGCTTATGGGAAAAATAACATGCATTCCTGCTGAAGAGAACTGTTCTCACCAAGAGAACATTTTACATAGTTGTCTTTTATAAAGTAGATTTAAACTGAAATTAAATTTATGTATATATATATTAAAAAAAAATGGGGTAGAAAAGCAATGATTGTTATCTCTGCTTTTTTTCCTCTCTTTGCTTTCCTGCCATTCTTGTTTTTCTCTGTTGCACTATTTCTCTTCTCTTTACGCTAATGGTTATCTCTAATCTTATTTGCATTCAAATTACCTCACCAGGTGGTACACCAATCAGAGGTAAGAATGCTGGGTACAGAAAACGTCATCCTCCTGTCCTTCTCACAGCTCCATTTTCTCCATCGCCTGTGTCGTCCTCCTCACACTTCATTTCCACCTCTGTCTACGTTCTCAGCCCTCACTACATTCTTGTGTGTATGGTCTTGGAAGAGATGAAAACAAGTGACAAGTACACACTTGCTAGACAATGTTCTCAAATAATATCACTGATATATTAAAAATTATCCACGATAATACTTTTTCTCGACATCTTACCAAGTGATGTTCCTGCTGATTTACAGGCAACAGTGGGCTTACAGAGTGTTAGCACTGTGTATTCCATTTACACTGTGCCAATTTTAGATGAAAAAGTCATCTGTTGGAAAATGACTTCATAAGGAAACCAGGGTACACGAATTATGTCTGCTCGCTAGTCAGACTTGTTCAGTCTGTCAGACTCAGACATCCAGTGTAACAAATACTCTGCTTTACCTCTCTGTGTGGTCTGAGGTTCACCAATAGCAGAATAATGTGACTTTGGTTGAAATCATCACATTAATTATGTCCAACAATACTTATCTTACACATACAGTATCCATACAGGTCCACGAACACCACAAACCCACACTTTGAAATAAAGAGCCTTTACCTTTAACCTTCACAGTCAGTATGTTTCCATGAACAGTTCATGGGAGCTGCGGTTAAAGCTCAATTAGGCCAGTCATTGGACTACTGCCCTTGTCCCATGTATACAAGCACCGGGGAGGAATCCTTTTATAGACATAAGCATGTCCGACTCTGCCACAGTCGGTGGAGATATGCCCCCTTTCAGCTAGTTGCTATTGTACTTTCATTTTGACCTATTACATCACACACCAAACAAGTTATCAAGCAGCAACCGAGCTGCATGTCAAACAGTGACAACATGGATAACTTTTCGGCGCTGTACATTTCGTGCATACTCTACCCTTTACTTTTTACTGTCGTCTTGTTTAATTTTCTCCCCTTTTCCTTCTTCTTTTGTTTTTCCCAGCTTTCTTCTTTGAAATTATGCTATTTTACTTCTGGGTCAAAACGCAGAGTTCATGTGCAGAACACCAGTATGTCAGTTAAGGTTCAACTGAGGGGGATACATGAAAGAGTAGCTCCATATTATCTGTGTTAGTCCAACTTTGAGATATTCCACTTAGTATTATTTCAGTCAGACTGACATGTTTACATGTATTTTAAAAGTCCAGTTTTAGGTGGACTAACACAATAATGTGACTTTCTACATCATGTAAATGTACTGAGTGTGAGGACTGGTCTGCAGCCTCCTCTGCTAAATCTCAGGGGAGAATAGATGCACTGTTCTTTCATTATCATTTTGCCATGATGTCATGTGATATGTAGGAGAAAGGCTTACCTACATACCGCCTCTGTGAGTGTGTGTGTGTGTGTGTGTGTGTGTGTGTGTGTGTGTGTGTGAGAGAGAGACAGAAAGAGTAGTTAAAGGACCTGCATCCCAGATGAAGGTTGTTCCTCCTCCATCTCTGGGCTCTGTCTGCACCAGATCCATCAGGGATGTGGCAACATACACCTTATTTCAACCGCGGATTATTTTATTTTCTTAAACTAGTTCTTAACATTGTGTTACAATTCCATCCCATGTTGCATTTCAGGATCACATTCTGAAATATGTACATTTTAATTTATTTTATTTATTTTTGCACATTTCTGATTGTCGCAAAACTGCATGATGATGTACGTCACATTCACAGTCAA
Source organism: Plectropomus leopardus (assembly GCF_026936395.1). Lineage (NCBI taxonomy): Eukaryota > Metazoa > Chordata > Actinopteri > Perciformes > Serranidae > Plectropomus > Plectropomus leopardus. Next base: position 1,224,288 of record NC_142180.1, read on the forward strand.
TATACACTGTTGTATAATCACTAAAAATACATTCATGCTTTCTCTCTCAATCTGACAACTGAAGATTTAATGTTTGTATAAATGCTGTGAGGTTGTTATGCAATGAATGGATCTAAATCATTTTGCTAGGTAAGTTTGATCTTTTATGTCCTCTAAATGAAAACTCTAAATTAGATCTATAGCATACATAAGAAGTATTCTCTGCTTTTAGAGCAGTAAGCAGTGAACGTTATGGAAGAAACAGTCTGTCCAGTGGAAAGCCAATCAGGGCAATCAGAGCTTTAAAGCTATTGCTGCTAATTTTGGATTTAAACAATTCAGTGTCTTTAATACATCAACATTACATCTCATGTACATTTCTCTGCTTATTCTCTCTGTCATAATGCAAAAGTCTGTGAAGCAGTGTTTAGGAGAAGACACCTTGCTGAGTTTGTTCCACAATTATTATTTTTTTTGTAATCAAGAACCACATTTTTTTTTTTTTACTGAAAGGTCTTTTAATTGACATTTTAAATGAACAACCACAGACTGGACCTATGGAATGAGATTATGCAGCAATTTTAGGTATCCTTCTGCGTCAGCTGTTTACACTCCTGATGCAGTTACCATGATGTCAACAAATGATCATGTGGTGGGATGAACATCTGAACTAATAAATACTCAGATTAGTCAATTCCCATCATGCATTAAAGGATAATAGCTGGTGATATTCTTATTGTCATTGTTGTATTGTCTAACTTTAATAAAAAGACCCCAAAGGTGTTTCTCAATACTTCACCTGCACATTCTGAGGCTCTCAGCCCTAGGCCCAGTGCTTCTAGAAATGGCTCACAAATATTTAATCAACTTTCCTCCTAAATAATGTACTAATATTCTACAGCCCCTCTGTAAGACTGCTTTTAAATACAGATTGATATACATGTCATTCCCTAGTGACAGTTTAGGTAAAACATAGTAAATACAGTGCCTGTGATTGCTGACAAGAAGGATCATCTCACCAAGTGCAGGAACAAGAAACAGTAAGAATATTACTGGATTTATCCTTTCAATTTCTTTAGTCCATGAGAACAGCTGTCTCAGCTGGTTCTGCGCTGCAGCCTTGTAACTCTCAAGCCAGTTTCATTGTCAGGGTTAGCTCGACACTATTATAAGTAATGAGTGAGCTGTACAGAGGCCCTGGATCATCTCGAACAAACCTGATAAGATTTGTTCATTGCCAAAAATTAGTAGCTGTATTGTAGGTCTCCAAATTATAAGCAAAAATGTCCATTAATTGTGAATGCTTTACTTATAGGTGCAGAATAAAAAAAGATCAAATCTGGGTTCATTAAGACGAAGATATGGGTGGCTAAGGACTAGTGGTTGTGTATCTGAATCAGATTACTCCAACACTGTGTGTATGCGCTGTTTGAATGTGTGTGATGCAGAGCTGAATTGTAACATTCCCCTCTCCAGGAGCGCTTCAGATTGAGAACAGTGAGGAGTCGGACCAGGGCAAGTACGAGTGTGTGGCAGTCAACAACGCTGGGACTCGCTACTCTGCTCCGGCTAACCTTTATGTTCGAGGTAAGATCCCTCTTGATCTGTCAAGAAGTACACTGCCCAGAAAAGAAAAAAAAGCCCAAGAAACATCTGCTCAACTGGAAACAAGCTCCGTCGACCAAGGGTCTCTCTGACTGATGATTAGAATTTCTTTCCAGGGGCAGCCATAATGTTTTCAATCATTCCTTCAGTCTGTACCAGGCATGAAGCAATACCTTCAAAGAGCAACAACAGTTTAAGAAATGAGGGACGAAATCTGTAGAATAAATAAAATATTTTGTAAATTTTAGAACTTAAATTGCGATTAGTTGTGTGAATCGTTACTGAGTGGCAGGTGGAACCCTTGTAGCCTCGGCCACCAGGGTGCAAATGTGTGTGTCAATGGGTGAATGTGACAATGTAGTGTGAAAGCACTTTGAGTGGTCATTAAGACTAGATATATGCTATACAAGTACAGTCCATTAACCATTTACCATTTGTATGGACTGGTTATCTTCATCCTGGCATCTGTTATTGAGTTAATTGCTGGTCCTCCCAACAAGCCTTTATGCTATCAGTGTCACCTATGGGTCTACTGCAAGACTAACTTCAAGATTCACACAAACAAACTTCAGACAGAGCAGAGGCAGCAGGTGAGGCTGGGAAAAATCACATCCAGCACTTGGACCATCAGCACTGGCGCCCCTGACAGCTGTGTGCTCTCCTCACTGCTCCTCTCCCTCCACATCAACGACTGCACCTCAGGAGATCACTCTGTTAAACTCTTGAAGTTTGCACATAACACCAGTAATCAGCCTCATTCAGAACGGTGATAAGTCCGCATACAGGGGGGAGGTTAAACAGCTGTTGATGAACCCTGAAATGGAAAGTCAGGTCAGACTTTTCGGTTCCAGAACAGCTGATTGGTCTTAGATAATCAACTTTGAGTATGTCCATTCTGAGTGACCTGAGTTTGTGCACAGTGAATGACAAACGCCATCGTCAGTTATTTCCTAACAACAACAGAGTGTCACACCTGAGATTAGCATTGCCTGAACAAAAAAAGGGGAAAAAAACCACAAAGCTTTCTTGTGCTTTGTGAAAAGTGAAGACTGTTTTGGGGTATTTTGTTTGCTGCCTCAAGTATTTTGTTTGCTGCTAATTTGTTAAAGCATTGCAGTTGTCAAAAATAGAGGTTCTACATATTTTGCCTTTTTTCTGCAAGAAGCATCCTCCACTAAACCAAACAGAGCAGCAGCCAACAAAGTCAGATTATAGAGTATGATTTGTTATTTCTGCTTGTCTTTTTAAGCTTCCTCTCTGTGTCGCTTTAACCTTTAACTTTTCCAGGTGTGCCTGTAGCTTATGTCTCCATTTTCATCTCACACTTTGGCTTCTGAGCAAACACTGCAACATGCCTTATGTTATCAAAGATTGTTTCTTTTTTTTCCATCTTTTGCTCTTCATCTTTTTTTTGGCTTTTCATGTCTACTTCTCCTCTGTATTTAGCGCTCAGTCCACGGTCTCTTCTCCACATATGTGTCAGTCATACACACAGGCTGTATATGTTTCTGTTCTGTTTTTTAATTCTGTCTTCTGTCAACACATGCCAGCAGTTGACTCCAGTGCTCCATAATAACACTCTAACTCCTTGCTTTGCTGTAGGCAACAAATCAACATGAGACTAGTAGGTATTATCTTTCTGTTCCGGCTTATCAAGGAAACACTGTGTGTCAACGCACAGAGAGACTGACAAGAGTGAAAATTTAAAAGATGCCCAACTGATTTCACAAATTCAAAAACGCTGAGGACTTCTTGAGCTTTGGGTTGATTTAGTCCAGGTTATTTAACATTATGAGAAAAAGTACATGAAAACACACATAACTACAGAAATGTAAATGATGACAGTAAGGCCCAAATATTATTTCCACAGCATTTCACACCACTTTTTTTTTCATCTCAGGAGAGGCACAGGTGAAAATAATTTTGTCAGTGATGGCTTGGTTCCATTTAAGTGTCCCAGTAAGCTCTACCAGTGAGCCAGCATACAAATCATCCTTATCAGGAGCCTGGGATTGGCTCACCTAAAATAGATGCAGTTGTTTTTAATGATCAGTTACACTTGTGCTTCTCCTGGTACAAAAAGCCAAAATGTCTGCGGTGAAAAAGTATGTAAGTGAGTCCACTTGACATGGTAACATTTTATTGCCATCAAACTAACAATACAAAGTCTATCATAAGTAGAGCATTCAAAAATTAAATTACTGAAAGAAAAAGATAAATTGATTCAGAATGTCATTCTGTACTGTATTGCACAGCTTAGCTCAGTCACCCATCTCTGAAACTTCATACTAAATTATACAATCAACTCCAAATCTGCACTAATTGGCCAACTGAGGCACACTCTTTTCAGGCAACCCACAAAAAAAGCATGTTCAGACTTTTTTTGTTTTTTTTTCACAAAACACAGTTTGCCTCAGAGGGCTTTACAGCATAAGACATCCCTCTGCCCTTAGACCCTCACATAGTCTATGTAAACCAACAAAAAACAACCCTGTAACAGGGGAAAAAATGGTAGAAACCTCTGATAAGGGATCCCTCCTCCAGACATGCAATAGATGGCATAAATAATTAAATTACAGTTATTAGACTTGCTAACAGCATCTCTGATGACACCGTGTATGTTTTTAATCTAGAATACAAACTCTGCCCTCCAACAGGCAATTCAGAGTTCCTCCATTTAAACACAACTGTCTGAAGAATGTGTTCATACATCAGTCTGTCCTGTCAGTTTTTTATGGGGATGTGCTGTTTGTGTAGTTCTGTGTCTAATTTGTGTATGAACTTCATGAGCGAAGCTGCTTGAGGATGCAAAATGAATTTCAGTGTAAACTGACAATAAAGTTTATTGTATCATATGATATTGTATACAGTCAAAACATTAAAATCCGACTCAATGTTGAATCTAACAACCATTATCTAAATACAATACTAGCATAGTTAAATAGATTATTGTTGTCCACAGTCACAGCATAAAAACACATGGAGTATCTTGATGTAGAGGGTAGAGGTAGAGGGTGAGTGGACCAACAGGATGGTCAGTGTACTACATTAACACAGTATTAGGTTATCAAGTGTCCCTCCTCAGAAATTAATCTAGTTAGGACTGGGCTCAGGGTAAAAGAAGTTCACATTTCAAAGGTGAGTGTTTGACTGATCCTATCAGAGGCCATGTTTATGTGCTCATTGATTACAGGGTTTGCAGGCTGAGTTTGCTCAGAGTCAACGGCCAGAATGAATGTGGGCAGTAACAAACTGCCTGCTTTGTCTGTTTGATGAAGTCTGGTTGTCAGCAAGTCTCAGCCCTCCTAATGCTGCCTTAATTCACTGACTCTGATGGGCCCAAAGCCTGCAGCAGAGTTCAGGACAGGAGAGGCAATGTGATTGTGTGCCATAGTTTGTCTGTGGTAGGGTCTGTGTCTGTGTGTCTGGGTGCTGACACTGGAATGAAAAAAGAACTGGCTATTTATCTGTAATGGTCCACTGCTCTGTGTGTGTGTGTGTGTGTGTGTGTGTGTGTGTGTGTGTGTGTGCGGGCGCTTGTCACCTCACCGCACAGGCTGTTGTCTCTCCTGTGATTTTCTCACTCATTAATGGATAAGCAGATATTTGCCTGTTTTACTCTCTTTGTTTCTCCTTGTCTTCTTCTTCCTACTCCTTATTTTGCCCCTCTTGTTTGTTTTTGTTCTTTTTCACTTTATCTTAAATCCCTTCATCATCATTGCACCCCGCCAACCAAAAATACAATCCAAATCTCACCACTCAGATCAACGGGAAGGTTGGTTTTTTTACTCTTTACCCTCCTAAAGCCAAGGCCTGGCAGACTGGAGCCGTGCTGCGCCAGCATCTCGCTAGGCGCCTCAGGCCCGTCCCGGCCTCCCTCTCAGGACCCCAACCCCACAGTGCAACCCCCCTGCTACCCCCCACCCCCACCCTGACTCCCTCAACGACTCATGTTAAAGTATATGCTGCATTGCATCTCATCACGTTCCGTGCAGCCTGTTCCTCCAAGATTTTGTGAAATGTGCATGTGTTAAATGCAAATAATGTGCTTTTGTGCAAAAATGTACAATTCCTCACCAGGAAAGGATTACTTGAGGGATGTGACACTAAAAGGCATTGCAAAAAGTAACAGTGTTAGGTGAAACATCTTTTTTTTTTCTTTTTCTTTTTTCAGACTAAAGAGTGACCGAACCTCAAATGTTGCAAGATGAGAAAGGAAATCTCAGGTGTCCAGGGTTTCGCTGTAGTTCCTCTCTATTTTTCTACAAAGGCAATAGGCCTCACTTAATACATTTTATAGCATCTTTACAATAAATGATCTCAGGAGTTCAAACTTATCTAGTTGAACTCACAGAAATGCGAGGACAGCTAACATTTTATTTGCAATTTGGACAATGTTTTTGCTCAAACAACCAGGTGATAAATGCAATAATAATAAATCTTTTCAATAAAAAAGATACTGTTATTCTGCCTGTAATGTAGGCTATGCTGCAGTGAAACAAAACAAAACATCTTATACTATACTGTACTATACTTTTTTTATTTTAATATGTTTAACAATTTTTATTCAAATGTAGCAGATCTGTACATGTAAGGAGCCAACAGCTCACAAAAGGCTACAAAGAACATAAACCTTAAATTAACCTTCACGCCAAAAAACACAAGGCAAAAACAAACACAAAAAATACAAACAAAAACATAACAAAATTTTTATAACCTTATCAAATCTCAGAGATCAAACTTTATGTTTGTGTTGGCACTGGAATCACCACAGATACTGACCAGTTATTCCCAAAACCTCTGAAAACTTTAGAGCAGATTTTCAAATATACATTACACAGAAAACTGTGTTTCTATGTTGGGGGTCATTGCTCAGACCTCTGAGTCGTTCTTACATCAAGCATGGAGGAGATGGTTAAAGCTGCATTAATTCACCTTAAAGAAACAACTCTTACATAAGTCTTCATTTGTCCTAAAAAAACTAGCACAGCTTCTGTGACGACTAACAGTGATCTCAGAGGGACAGATGAGTCACTTGGCACTTGCTAAAAGTTCTGGTTAGGACTGGAAGAAATAGTTCCAATATCAAATGCTCCTCCATCAGGTAGCCTCAAGGACCAATCCTCATAAGAGGGCAGTTCAGCATCCCATTTTCACTTACATGTGAGGTTGTGCACTTTCAAAGATGGTTACTCTTAAAGCTTCTGGGAACGTGGCTTGAAATAGTAAGAATGCACATATTATATCAAAGTTAAGTGTCTTGTTAAGTATCTACAAAAATCTGAGTAAACATAAATGTTCCCAGCTATTAGAGAACGTAGATAAAATCTGCTCATTTTGAGGATAACAGCATTTCTCCAGACTGTGTGGGCGTGGAAGATTACTTTTTGATTTACACTTCCTTGGATTCCACCTCTGTCAACTTTCTCTCATCTCCACGATGACAGCCATGGAGAAAAGCAGAGTCTGCGTGGTACAGCTTTGTCTGTTCCAGCCCTCTGACTCTGGCTGTGTTTCTAAATCCAATCTGACTCTCTGCACTAAAATAAGAGAGCTGTTGCTAGAAGCCACGGAGTGTTAAGTTTCTCCATGAATTAACCAATGGTTAAGTTCATTACACATTCTTTCTATTCAGCACTTTTGCTGCTCCTTTTCCCTAGACAGAGTGCCCAGTGTGCTCTGACATTCCCAGAGTGCACTGCTGTGGATAACCGAACAGTACATTCCAACAACACTCCCAATTTACTATTTGTGCCAGAGTGCTCTGACACACAGTGAGTGATTCTGAACGCATCCTATAGACAGGAGCGTTTAGGGATTTCAGTAAGGCTTGTTAAATTAGTATCAACTAACAGCTGTCTTTTGATTGGCTTTTTCCATATTAATTGATGTGGATCAGGGATAACCACGCCCAAATCAACCCAGCTTCAGGAAACTGACAAAAAAAAACTTAAATGACTATATTTCAAATTTCAATTGTGGCTAATGTCTGATGATATTTTTCTGCTTTTTATTGTGCCTGTACAACCCTAAATTATATATCAAGAAAGTTTTGGGTGATTTGGGTTCCCAGAGGTTTTAAACAGAACCTTAGTCTAAAAAAAGGAAAACAACAGGAGCGCTCATGGTGTCCCTCAAACCACCGGTGCTCATGGAAGGAAATACTTCAAAAAAAGGGCAGGAACTTATTACCAAAAAACTGTGGTGTAAATGGTTTGAAAAGCATAAAAGGCCTTTAATTCACAGGGCTACAAACATTAAAAATATAAAAATATAATTAAATAATCGGCTTGCGCCTTCTTCATGGTGTAGTGACACACTGAGACAAAGAGAGTGATTATAGTTGCAGTCACCACAGGTGTGAACCTAAGCCTAATTTTGACAAAACTATTTACATGTAAGTGACAAAAAGATATGCCCAGTATGTGCTGTAGTCACACACCTCACACCTTCTTGGTGAAGGAACATTACCTTTACATAATTTGTGCCCATGACATAATATGAGTTAAGCATTTGTTCACCTCACAAAATTTTGTGACTGTTTCTCCCATGATTTCCTCTTCAGCATGCTCGAAAGTATTGTCTTGGCTAATTCCAAAGCATGGCTTGCTGCAGTTCTCATCAGCTGTCTGACCATCATTCCGCTGAGTCAGCCTCTGAGCTTAAAGTAAACTGTTTTTACATCACTCTTCTCTTATCTGTGTCTTCCAGAAATCTAGATTGTGCAGGAGAACAAAATAGCCTCAAACATGTATACAGCTTTTTCCAAGACTCTTAATGCTGGGTCACTAATAGGAGAATGCTGAGGAGCTATGACACTGAGGGGGAGTGAAATACTATTGGAGAAAATTGCAGCCCTGGCTGCCCCACTTTGTGTTTGGTAAATGTATTTGCAGACTTGTGGTGCAGCTTGTTGGTCATCTTTTATTCTAGAGAAAAGGTTTTCTTCTTGGCTTAATGCTGGAGTTCAGAGAATGTATAGATATGTTGAAGTAAGAATAAATGGCATTTAAATACTGTTTAAAAACATATTTCTCAGCTCAGAAGACAAATGCATCCATGTCAAATCCAATTAAAACACAAAAAAGACGTTAGTCGGGGAAAAAATAGATTTATTTTAGATGCAATTGTTATATGAAAAAATTAGTTGCATGACCAAATATTAAGTCCCCTTTAAATCCTAAAATTCAGCTATCCTACAGACAACTGTCTAAAAGTTTAGTGTTTCTTTATGAGTTGAAGGTGTACAATTCTATAATCTGAGTCTAGTGATGAATCAGACTATTAGCCAATATGTTCAAACTGCAGGAAAAAGTCTGATTTGCTTCACAAATCAGATCTTTAAGACAGACTGTCCACATAGTTATTGGCAAGTGATCAGGTTGGATTTGTGTGTCCAAACACTTACATGGCTCTCTTTGGTAGGCGAAGGCATCAGTAACTATGTAGCTATGCTGATGACACAGCTTGCATGAGCAGCTTGCATGACCATGATAAATAATCAAGCTGTCAGGTTTAATTGTTTGGAGGTGCCTTCAAAGCCCAGTGGACAGTTTCTTTTTGCATATGTCCGTCTGGACTATGGAATACTGTTCTCCATGTTGTCCCTTATATCAACCAACCAACCAACCAACCAACCAACCAATCAATTATTCAATCGACCAGGTAAGCAACTTGGTACCCCTGTAAGACCAGCTCTTTTCGTTTCCAGACTGCTCTGTTCTGTCACACCGATATATGGAAAAAGAGGCACCTTGTTGAACGGCGCTGTCTTGTACTTCAGAATATAGCCAAGTTTTGGTGAACCAAAGCTCATTGCAACCCCTGATATCCCGCTGAATACTAATACCAGCACAGATTTCGTCAAGTTAGTTTGTCCAAAGCCTGACGCTTGACAGAGAACATCTATATGTACGGGGTCTTAGCTGGTGTTTAATCCCTCCACGTTTGCCTTGGTGCCTCTTCCCATGTTGAGATGGATGCAGAGATGGTCTTGCTTGTCCATGCAGTCGGATTGTAGCTGAAAATCATAATTTCCACTTAATCCTTAATAATTTCTTTGATATTTACACATAAATGATTGCTTTATTGATTAACTCAAAATCTCTATCAGCCAGTTAGCTGAGTCAGCAGGAGTCAAAGCGATGAATTTATTTCCTTATTCTGCTCACTAACTTGAAGTCTGTATCCGTATGTTATCATCATCACAAAAAGTACTGCTACATCTTTGAGTTGAAAGTTGAGTTGATAGAATCAGCAGCTACTATGAAGATTCCATCCGGTTGCCTGGTGATGATGGCATCGTTCAATTCCTGCAGTGCATTTTTTGAAATTGCAACAGAGTCTTAAGCGGAATGATGGCTCCCAACAATGTCTGCCCATCCAGTGCAACAGCTTGATCCGGGATGTTAGGGGTTAATCATGGCTCTGTGAAGATGTGCGCAGAGTAGTCCCAGATCTCCCATTGCTGAGTGAGCCAAAATCACATCTCATCCACTTCACTCTCCTTCATCAGACATCAGACAGAAGAAGGCTTGGTAGAGAAATCAGCTCCCACTCCGAGTTAGGCAAGGCTCACCGTGATCTTCTCCCTCTTTTCGTGTGGTACTTTCAGTTTCATTTCTCTTCTCCGGTCTGACCGGCTTGTTGGCGTATGTCGTAGGTGGGGACCCTCTTGTGGTCTGCTGCATGCAGTACAAGCCCCACACAACTTTTCCTGATGCTGATAAATGGTAGAAAAGTCTTCTAAAATTAATCTGGATACCGTCTGGATATACCACAAAACAAATTTGGGTTTATAGTCTCAACAAGGCCATATTGTCACCAAAGTATCCTTTTGCATAAAACATCACATACAGGCTGAAGTGCACAATTAATGCATACCATCTTATTTGACAAACATTACTTGTTTTACTATATGTATGTAAACTGATCGCAGTAATAACTCAGTTTAACTTGATAGAACACATCTTGATTTCACTGAATTAAGACTCACACATCTGTGTAAGTGTGACTGGGAACTTAAAGGGAAACTCCTTTTTATGTCCATTTCCCGATCAAAGTCACTTTCAGTGGAATTGCACATGGTTTTATTTTTCCAGCCAAAAGCTACAGCACACAGTGCAGAATCGAATGAAGGCTCATTTATTCTCCAATCAGAATCAGCTTGGAATGCATTCTTATATTAGACATTAAAAGTTCTCAGAATAAAATGTCCTTTTTAAGTTATTTTTGCCTTCAGTAAGATCCAGTATTGTGTTACATATTCCCACTTCCTGTGTCTTTTAAACATAAAAAAAAATCAGAATATGATAAAAATGATGAAATCTTTACAGTCATGATGTTTTTATTGCTCAGTGCAGGATCATCACTTGAAATATTGGCTCAACAACTGCTTTGACACAGTAAAAATATTCCTGGCATGTTCAAAAGCCCCTGTCAAAGGTTACAGGTTGAACCCCTGATACGCTAAGGTGCTTTAAACCTAAGGCGTTATAGGTTTAATTCTGTATGTAGATGGCACATTTATCATTTAATTTTGTCCTTTACATTTACATTAATCCTTTGGACAGCATGTAGTGGCTAGATGTTATATATAGCAGCATCCATAAATCTATACAGATGTATTCCCACTTCTGCTTTCCAAGTTTAGTAGCTGATCAAAGGAAACTTCATGCCTGTCTGTGCTGTAAACTCCTCTGTTCTTTGAATTTACCTTTCTGTCAGACAGGAAGTTAGAGAAAAAATAAAATGTCTTCATTTTCCACAACATGATATTGATTACTTTAAATAAGGGCTGAAATTGTAATGTGCACAGTTAACTAGTTGACCTGCAGTGTCTAGAGTATAGTTGCATGGTCTTGCTATATTGTTTTTTACTACTGCTGACTTTCAATGCAATCATGTTGCCTAAATGTTTACAGTGTCTTCTAGAAATAATTACTGAAAGACATAAAGCAAGATTTGGCCCAAACATTACTTTAAAACATGAACAACACTCCACTTGTTAGACTTGATTGAGGAAGATTACTGGGATGGTCAATGTTTTGTAGAGGCCGTTTCTGATTTGTTAACAGCATCATATACTCGAAATGCTTTAGTGGGAATTAACTAAAACATTCTCCTTCCAAGATGCCACAAATCACCTCTTTGTCAGTGGACTTCCACGTCAACATTTTTCGCACAAGGTATTCTCCTGTGTCTGTTGACATTCCAGGACACCGTAACCATTGCCATATGTCAATAAAAGCACATTGTTAGGAGTAGGTAACAGGTTAGGTTGAGAAAAAAAAAGTTTTTCTTTGAATTCATTCTGGCAGGAAACAGCTGGATTTTGGGTGATAGTCTGGAATTTGTTTGACCCATCTACAACCTTCCTTAAAGGGACTTTCCAGCTCCTTATACGAGGTTGTTACCAGCAACGTTTCAACTTGACGCTGTCCAACGGTGTATCATACATCCATGACAGGTGCTGTTCTGCAACGTTATTAACTAATGCTACTTGTGGACACACTGTATTGCCGTGCTAGGTTCCAACCACTGGCGTATCATAACACTGCAACCGGTTCCATCTGGTCACATTACAAACTGACAAAGCCTGGCGGTGTGTCTTGCCGCCATGAAAGGTGGCTTCTGGTGTCAGTGTCTGACATCATTGAGCGACAAAGTGGCTGCAGTTGACAACTTTGGAATATGAATAGGCTGAAACTAATAATTTCTAGCCTGCCCAACACACTGAAAGCATCAGGTCAGCCGAAAGACCAAAAATATACAATAGACTGACTCAGGTTGGCCGTACCCCCTCCCAGCACAGTGGAACTCAAAGTTTTATGCTTTTGGGTATTACAGCTATCATGTTAGTTAAAGGAAAACTGATTTACACATTAATGTCTTTCAGTCCGCTATGGTCTGGTGTTTTACTTATTTATGGCTGTTTGCCCCTTTGAGACACTCATTCCATCAGGCAGGACTAAGAATGGTGACATCGTCTTCTTAAATAGTTAGCTAGCCAATTAGCTAGGCTACATCCATGACAAATAGCAACAGAAAAATTACTTAAAAAATAATGACTTGACTGAATGATATCAGCGCAACAGTACTGGTTGTAGAAAGTCTACTTACAGAAATTACACTTCAAACTGAAAGGAGACTCAGACTGTTCCACACATACTTTCCCTCCTTTTTTTTGTACCATATTCAAAACATAAGCAACTCTGTCAAGGATCAACATGTGATGATGGTCCTGGATCAACATGAATAAATCATCTAGGTCCAATCCAGCTGAAGACAAAAGCTGCTTTTACCTAAACTGCCATTTACAATGTATCAGTTGAGTATTCTTAATCCCTATTGATCAGTCCTGCAGTAAGCATGCTGCTGCCTCTCCACCTGCGCTGCTACATGACTTCCCTGGCAATGCATCTATATGTTTGCTTTCCCACCTATCTTAGCTTCTCCTACACCTCCTGCCCTTTCTTTATTTGTCCCTTATATCCTGCCCCTCATTCTCACATCTCTTTTCTCTGGCATGCCAATAAAGATATGAGTTTGTCTGCATTCTAACGATCAGCTGCTCCTAATGTGCACCTGTTCCTCATAAATGTCATTGTGGTGAATGAGTGACAAAATTAGTCTCACCATGTGTAATTGCTTCAGTCATTCACCCATCAGATTATTGTCTGGACCAACAGAAGCAATAATAACATTGTCATGACATTTTTGACCATCTTCCATGTCCACGGGTAACTTCATAGTTTCTAATTGACTAATATAAGAACAGGATGATACCTTCACTGCTGGTCAGCACACTGATACCATCCATCTGCTGTACTCATCAGCAAACAAGCATCTCAGTGTTACCTGACTTGTATGGCAAGTTGAATGGAGAGTATGGCTGAATCCAAATGTCCACCCTCCGGACTTGTGGGCTGAACCCTCGCAGACTCCAGTGATATGTACTGTGATGTGTTCTCTGTTTTAACAAAAAGTGTGCGAGGGCAGAGACTGCAAGCTGCTGATTAGACAGGCCCTGGGTCTCTTTCACTGTGTTTGAAACAGTTAAGGGACAACTGCAATCATGTATACAATCATGATCACTGCTGTTTTCCTCATACAAGCTGATGAATAGTGTCTGCTCACAAGATATAAATCCCATTTATGGGCTCTTTTATGACTGAACAAAATTATATTCACACATTACTATACAACATATAGGCTACACACATTGTGATACAAAAATGTTTGTAAATATGGACACTATGATTGCATAAATTGGGTGTTAACTAACATTGGAAGAAGTTCTTTAGATGTTTTTCAGTCACTTTTCTTAGCCTCTATATTTGGTATTACACTGCACAGTTTTTAGCCTATAGGGTCAGCTGCAGTAATAAAACTGCATTTTGATTAACTGTACTTCTACATATTTCTCTATCATGATGTGGCTGAATGTTATTTCTGGCCTACACGAGTCAAGTAACATTTAAATACAGTAATTTATAATAAGTTAATTTTGTTTTTCTGGTTAGCAATAGAGTGCCCCAAGGGTGACATTTTTCTGCAGGCCAACACGGAACATTGCCCTGGTTCCCTCATCAAAAAGCCTATGGGGATTTTCCATTGGATGTTTGATCATTGCAAAAAATAAGCTATGTGGCAAACAAATGTTTATGATACTAGATGTAATTGCCAGAAGTAAAAAGCCATTGTTAGGCCATAAATAAACTACACTACCGTCGCGTGACCACCAGGCAACCTGCTGTGATGACATTCTGTAGTGTCATTTTGGCACTTATTAAAGACACATAAAAGCTTCAAAGTACACAGTGGAGTATTTACTTACATATTTTATGTCATAGAACAAAACCTGGAAGACTCTTGTGCTTGTGTGTACCACAGAACTTATTTTAGACTTCTAACCAAAAACCCATTCAAAAAACTAACTGACTTTGAGATGAGGGAACCAGAGGTGCTGAAATGCTAATTCATTTCTGGGTTTTAGGACTCATTACTGGGGTTTTCTATTTGAAAAATTTGTGCGTCATGTCCGTATTAAGAATTGTGGGTAATTAAACCAGTGATGTCTGGTGAAATCTGCACTCTGATCAGACTCCCTGGAAGTTGGCAGAAAGTCTGCCCTAATACCTCCTGAGGACTGGTACTTCCTGTGAATGCACCCGCAAAGTCAACGAGTTTGCAAGTGCGGTGAAGTCCGGACATTTGGATTCAGCCCAGGGAAAGGCTACAGTGTCACTTATGTCCTGTACATGTTTGCTTAAGGTCCAATAGTTTCAATCCAATATTCAGATTCATAACATTGTGGAAACAGTGTAACTGCTGGCAGCTGACATTTTAATGCCCTACCTACTCCCACTTTACTATGGTAAGGACATCAACAGGTAATCCTCATGTGATGATGTCTGTGGCTGGTGTTTCCATTTACTAACACACACAGACACACACACACACACACACACACACACACACACACACACACACACACACAATCTCCTGACACTCTCCTCTGTTAGCATCTAAATTTGTTTGCACCCATCACTGGTTGACCAACATTAAAGCTTATTTATAGTTATTAAAGCCAATCTGGCTTTGAAATGATTTAGGGAAAGTAGCAAAGGTGGCCGGGAAACACTCCATCACATTAGAGACAGGTGTGTTGGAAGATAAATGGGGAAATGAAATGTCAAGGCCTGGCTTTTACTGTGCACCTGCTGTTCCACCACCATTAGATTATTGTCCCCCATACTGAGATGCGATAAAAGTTTGACAAGAGAGATCCAAATTCCCCCAATGATTTTAGGGTTTAAACCATTCTGAACTTTAACATAAAAAAATGCAATGTTTTGTGGAAGAGCTCCCAGTCCATTCACTGTCGGAAAGTCTTAATATGTTATGACACATGTTTGATAACCATTTTACTGTTAAAAGTAACAGGACAAGTCATTGTTTTTTAATCTGGTGGAAGAATTTTTCAGCTGACACAAAGATAAATTGGGTTATTGTGTGATTTGCCGTGTCCAAACTGACACCAAAGCCTGGCTCCTGGATCGCTGTCACTGACTCTTGACCTTTCGCTCTTTTATATTTTCCTTGGTGACTGTAGAGTTCATACTAACAACAACATGATGCAAGTTTTAAAAAAAGACTCCTTTTAGTACGACACATCAGACAAAGACATCTCCACTTTAAACCTTCAGCTCTGTATGAACACCTCTCTTCATGACAGCCAACGGAAGACAGTAAATACAGCATTTGCACAGAAATAGTCCCCTATTCACTGATGAAACAAGTAGGATTAGAGGTGACCTGGATGTAATTCCAGTTCTTTAATTTTCTATTACAAAGTGAATGAAGAATGTCATCACAGTTAATGTGGGGAACACAATGAATATATGATACAGCCTCATCATTTATAATCAACTAGTGTTGTAGTGGGGAAAAACTGACCCTGAACTGTTAACTAACATATCAACAGGTAGACCTGGTGGAACATGCAATGGGTCATTGCCTGTGTTGTACCAACTACACAGGTAATGTCCCAATTGCATCAAGTATAAACCCAGCATTAATGTCACACAGTGATTTACAATGAGAAAATGGAGCTGTACATTGCTCCTCTCAAAGCTAGATTCCATTAAGAAAAACAGTGATTTAACATCACTGAACACAGGAGCTGCTGGTTAACCACTGCCCCGATCAGTGTCTGTGTCATTGTATGACTTGGTGTTTAAAAGGGTTAGGTTGGATTTACCAAAGTCACACAATAACACAAACTAAAGAGCTGTTAGAAGCAGCAGTAGAACAGCAGCTCCCGGGTTTAGCAAAATAATCTGTTTTTGTCAATGGAATCTGGTGACTTTGACAAGAGCAAAGATGTGGAACTGAAGCAGTTATTGGCTCCCCTGTCAAAATGGACTGTCTGAAGGAAAGGGAAGGCGATGAAATACTCTCAGTATAGTATACATTTAAAGTGATTGGTTTTTTTTTTTTAGGTAGGACTTTTTTAGGTGGCTAAACTAAATTGTGTGATCCCTCCACAGCAGTACATTGCTAAGCTTCTGTGCTGGACTCCAGTTTGCTTCTCCACACTGCGCCATGCTGACTGTCATCTACTATATGTAACACATTGAGTATAGATAAATAATCCATACAACCCCACTTCAAAAAAACTGAACTATCCCTTTAATGCCTAAAGTTGTCTGAGTTACATCATGTTTGCGTTAAGGTCAGTGTATGGTCGGAGAGTTTATTAACGCAGGCAAAAAACAAAAGGTAAGTTGGCAGGCAGAGGAGGCAGGAGGCTGGCTGGATTCCCAGTGATCTTCAGAGATGGCGAAATGGAGAAGTCACGAAGCAGACAAAGGAGATGGCAGGCTGACAATGGAGGAGACACATCGGAGATCTGAGCACAAAAAAGTCACTTGAGTAAGTTGAGCAATTGCAAAAAAAGGCACACACTAGAAATAAATGCACAGAGAGCATATACAAAGCACTACCATATGAGATGGAATTATCCAGTGTCAAAGTGAGGTTGAGACCAGGCTTACAGTATATGGAGGGCTTGATTAGATGACCAAAAACTGGTGTGTCTACTCAACCAGAGTGTGAAGAGCCAGCCACGCCCCCTGCCACACACAAGCGCTGCAAGAAAAGGAGACAGAAACAGAAACAGGGCAACAAGGAAAAACACACACACAGCACAAAAAACAAACCATAATAGTTTGCATAGTATGGCAGCTGTGATGACATTAAAACTGTGATGACATGAAAATGTCTGTACTAATGATGGATTACAAGTCTTAACAAAATTAATTTTAAGTGTATAAACCACAGATCTGCTTGAAGGTAGGATTATAGTTGTCTTAATATTTTTCTTATAGACCAACCTGGCAAAACTCTCTAAAGTGTATTTAGACTAAAGCCCTTAAGTTAAATCAGGGGTAAAGGAAATGAAAAAAATCTCCTTGTAAACACTGAACTAAAAGATTTCTGAAAACAACACTTCACTTTTAGACATCAGATGCTGAAAATCAACTTAGACTATATATTATATTTGTGATGCTCTCTAACATAACATGAGCAACAATACTACTAAACAGTATTTAGGTAACAGGGTAGAAATAGCCTATAAATTAGCTTTAAACTGACTCAGGAGCAGAAAAGCACATCCACTCAATGAAATATAAACTGCCTCTAAAGGATGATGGGACAGTAAAACTGTTGTCACTCAGGTTCATCCATCCCAACCACTTTATGCACATAAGTGCACAGTACAAGCCAGGCCAGACAAACATGACACCAGTCCAGTGGTCAAGTGATCCACCCCCCCCACTCACCACACCACCACAACCCCCTTGTCTGTGTCCACTCATTCTCTCTCTCTTTACACCTGCAGTGCGTCGTGTGCCTCCCCGTTTCTCAATCCCCCCCACCAATCACGAGGTGATGCCTGGCGGCAGCGTCAACCTAACCTGCGTTGCGGTTGGTGCTCCAATGCCTTATGTCAAGTGGACAAGCCGTGAGGTGGAACTGACCCGGGAGGAGGAGATGCCCATTGGCCGCAATGTCCTGGAGCTAACTAACATCCGGCAGTCTGACAACTACACCTGTGTGGCCATATCCTCCCTGGGCATGATCGAGACCACGGCCCAGATCACTGTCAAAGGTCAGGAACACTAGCTCGGTGAGGGGAGAGTGTGTCTGGGTAGAATAGTTCTAGTTTTTTTTTATGCAAAATTTCTAGATTGGGGTTTTAAAGAGTCAGATCCAAAAATCACGATAAAGTATGCATTTATGTATATGTGAATATATAAAAATATGTGTGTATA
Source organism: Plectropomus leopardus (assembly GCF_026936395.1). NCBI lineage: Eukaryota > Metazoa > Chordata > Actinopteri > Perciformes > Serranidae > Plectropomus > Plectropomus leopardus. The sequence goes on from NC_142180.1 coordinate 1,242,713, forward strand.
AATTATAAATTAAATTGTACTCCTCACCACTGTAAGAGCACAGGTTTCCTTGGGGATAAGCAGAAGAGATTCAGAAAAGCCAGAGCATGTATTTATCCTATATACAGTCGGTTCCAATTTATGAGCAAGAATAAAAGAGAGGGGGTGTATGTTTATTTGTTTTATTGATTTCAAGAAGGCGTTTGACGCAATAAATGGGAGCTTTTTTCATACAGGTTATTAAATTGTGGTGTTAATGGGAAGTTTTTATTATGACATTAAGTATCTATCAAGCAAGTCACTTGTGTTCAAGTTAATACATACACAACTGGAGGCTTTTCCCAACAGTTTGGTGTAAAGCAAGGAGATTTTTTGTCTCAGAGCTGTTTTCCAGGTATGTGAATGAATCAGCTCTGCAATTTAAGGCTTCTAACTTGGGAGTAAAGGTGTTCAGACTGTGGGCACACAGCATGTGTGCACTAATGTAATGTAATTCACGAGAAAAGATTACATAAAGTGTGTTCCTAATTGTTTTTCTATCCATAAATTAGTTTTCCTTCTCCACAACACCTGGTACATGAAATGGATGTATAGTTTAGCATTGTTTTTTAACCATTCAGGACAGTATAGGCTTTGCTGTGTGGCTGCATATAATATCTGCAATTTTGATGACCTCCTGCTCTGTCGTGCAGACTTTAGATGGATATATATAGTAGCCTCTATGCACCATAATACATGTGCTAAGTCTGTTGCAGATCAGGTGCTGGCAGAGACAGGCCCCTGAATAAGGATAAACTGATAGAGCTGCAGTGTTGAACAGCTTTATGTACTCTAAGTAGATGTCAGTAGATGTTTTTTCAGTGAGTGATTTGTTTGTCTTACTCTCCTGTCTGCCTCTGCTCTCTAACAGCCCTGCCCAAGCCTCCCGCTTCCCTCACTGTGACAGAAACCACGGCCACCAGTGTCACCCTTACATGGGACTCTGGCAACCCAGAACCGGTGTCCTTCTATGTTATCCAGTACCATGCCAAAGTGTCGGACAATGGCTTTCAAGAAGTAGACGGAGTGGCCACAACCCGATACAGCATTGGCGGCCTCAGCCCCTTCTCAGAGTATGAGTTTCGTGTCATAGCTGTCAACAACGTTGGCCGGGGGCCTCCCAGCAGTTTTGTAGAGACCCGTACAAGTGAGCAAGCACCATCATCACCTCCTCTTCACATCCAGGCGCGCATGTTGAGCTCCAGCACTATGCTGGTCCAGTGGGAACCTCCAGAGGAGCCCAACGGCCAAATCCACGGCTACAGAGTCTACTACAGCCCAGAACATGACGCCCCACTCAGTACCTGGCAGAAACACAACACAGATGGCAGCCACTTCACCACCATCACAGGCCTCACGCCAGATATCACCTACAGCCTGAGGGTGCTGGGCTTCACCTCTGTCGGTGATGGGCCTCCATCGGATGTTCTGCAGATCAAGAGTCAGCAGGGGGGTGAGAGCACAGTCACTACGTCACTACATCATAACAAAGCACTGACAACTTGCCACATTGCATTTTAAGCAGTAGCGCCAGAAAGTGGAGGAATTATACAGATCATTTACTTCAGTGAAATTAACAGTTCCACAATGTACAAATACTCTCTTACATGCAAAGGTCCTGTATTATTCTTGTCTTGTATACAGTGTTTTATTAATTGATTCTTTTTGGTCACTTGGATGCACTGGAAGAAGCGGCAAACACAACATTGACATATCTCCTGATAAAGTTGCTATGGGATACATGTTAGCAAACAGTTGCCAAGTCAAAGGAACAAGGCTAGTTCCACACAGCCCAGTTGATCTTACACCTGACAAAGTCGGGGCTTGGCTACATGGTGCTCAGAAGAAGGGCCATGCAGCAGGCAGTTTGCAGCCTGCTGTGGGGTGCGACGGTGATGGTGTTGAGCATCATCTCCATGACTTTAATTATTGTAGAATTGTAGCATTGATATTTATGACTGGTTTGTTGCATCAAGCTACACATGTACTTAAATATCTCTGTCTGATATGCAAGGACTTAGCAGCAAAAATGCTTGTGATAATTTTTTTCAGTGTAACACTCACATTATTTTAAAATTGCAGAAAAGCAGGGCTGTAAGGTGAAACATTAGCAAATCACCAGCTGAGATAAGCACTGTGTGTGTGTGTGTGTGTGTGTGTGTGTGTGTGTGTGTGTGTTTTAAAGATCTCACACACAGAGCCTGTTTTTCAATGTTTTCAGTTTATTGAGCTTGAATGGAGGAAACATGAGGGCTGCAAGTGAAGATACAGCACCCCAAATTCAGCAAACCCACTATTTTTTCTTTTTTTTTTTCACGAATAGAGTTCAGCACCTCTTGAGGCTGATGTAAATCATTTTGACTTAAATGCATATTACAAAGGCCTGAAACTAATATCAGACTGAGATGGATAGGCTGTTTCTACACAGTGTTTTGTGAGCACATCACTGTGATTTAAAGTTTTCCAAAGTCATGCCACACTGCACAATGAGGCTTGGCTGCTCCTGCTTTTAGCCCGTTTTGAATAACACCTGAGATCTACAAGACTATTGATGGCAAGTTTATTGTGGAAGATGAGCTGCTTAACTTCCTTGCTTTAAAAATGACCCCACACAACTTTTCCCGACTTTGATAAGTGCTTCTATTTCGAAAAAAGTTGTGCTTCAGCAAGAGGCGCATTGGTGTCGAAAAGCAAAATTTTGCAAAAACGTAGCATGGATTGGAAGAGCTACAGGCTGCTTCATATAAATACGCTGCCAGCATCGTAATATTCTTACATACAATACAAATACTTATGACAAAGATACGTGATGGAGATATTTTACAGTTTAACAATAAGCTTTGATTGGTAAAATTCCTTGATATTCAGTGTGGGTATAGTCTGAGATTGCCTAAATAAAAATATTTTAGTCATTGTCAGGGATAACGGAGCAAGTTGTTTTTATAACAGCTCATGTTTCAGATTTTAAGTTGCAAGTTAGAAATTAAGGACTTTACTTTGGCATACAGCATAACAATAAACTTTGATACAGTGAAAACTCTTATTTTGTGTCCATATGTAGTCAGGGATGTCCTTAGACTCAAATGGAATTATTTACTTATTTATTATTTTTCATTATATTAAGGCCAGCTCTGTGAAGTGCATGGTGTAAAGCTGTCCTATGGATAGATATTCCAGTCTGCCAAACTAAGTGGTCAAATGTATCGCCATGTTATCAGGCGCATGTCATAAGGCGCACGTCATCAGCTTGTTGTAGCTCAGCAGTTCATGTGAGAGAGTGCATCAGCTGAAATCTGCCATGACAAAAATAATTAAGTTAGGCCATGAGTTTCCACAGAGGAAATTTGGTTAACCAGTGATTGTTGGGCTTCTTGGACGCGTGCTTTCAATGGGATATAAACATCCACAAAGATGACAGATGAGATTTCTCCCAGCAAGTAGTCTTCACTCAGTAACAACGGATTCCGGGAGACCAGAGCAATGTTTGTTATGTTTTACTGCATTCGCACACAGTTGTTATTGATGTAAAAACTCAACAAATTCTTCAGGGATTCTCACAAACTACTCATAATTCTGTAAATCTCAAAAGCATAGCACTCTCAGACTATTATGTTTACTCAGGAAATAATTGGAACCATCTGGTAAACATAGACAGGGAGACAGTATGGTTTAAAATCTAGCTGCCCATCCGCGGGCCTGTAAAGTGATTTTTATGATTACGATACATAATACATCTGCAGTATTCATTTAATTGGTATAGTCATACAGCATATCATTTGAAAGCTGTGCTTCTCATGGCGCTGTTAATTCTGACCATTTCAAGATACCTACCTCCAAAGCAGGCTCCATAAACCCTTCTTTCAGACAAACAAATAGCCAGCACATGTGCAGTTGTGTGATGTCATTTAAGACTGTGACATCTCCTGCTTCCACCCTCCTTGGGAGTGTGTTTGCTTGATTGACTTAAGTCCTAGCCAGTCTCAGATCACTCTTGATGGTTGTGACTTGTGTCACCTGAGCTCCACCGCACCTTCAGGCTTAAGGAACTTACAGAAGTGGTAGCAAGAAGTAAAACCAAGACAAAGACTCAAGAAGCCAAAATATATTGATGGCTGTGATGGTATTTGGAGAAGCTGTGACCTGCCACATTAACATAACAGCTGTGGAGATGAAAAACTTGTTAGTAAATGTGAATTAAAACCACTTCAGAGGATTTGACGGTGATAGCATCCTTTATTATTGGGACACGCAAACCCCTCCACCACGATAAGGGATGAGGGAAGTCTGGGCTTCCCTGCTTAGGTTGCTGCCCCCGCGACCCGACCCCGGATAAGCAATAGAAAATGGATGGATGGATGGAGAATCCTTTATTCTTTATCAGTTTTGCTGACTTTTTTGAATAGGGATGAGCACTCACTGCAGCAGTCACTTAATTCCTTAAGTTTCTTAAGTCTCTTTGGCCGTACTCCCACTTCATCTCTTGACTCTTTCTTTGTTTTGAATACACCCTTTGCTGTCTCTGCTCCTTTCTTTTAGTCTTGTTTGACTTTGTTTCTGCTTACAGTTCCAGCTAAGCCATTGGGTTTTGAGGCTGAGGCTGAACTGGACTCACGCATCATGCTGTCATGGCTTTGGCCTGTCCAGGACCCTGTCACTGGCTTTGAACTGCTCTACTGGGAACACAGCAATCCTACAGACAAGGTAAAACCAACACCAACTTATTCAACTTATATATCTTATAGACCTCTTGTGCATGTGTGTGTATATATATATATGATTATTGAGACTCCCTTTAGCATCATCTACATTTTCCTGTATATAATGTCCCTGAGGCAATAACAGTGTCCTTGCAGGCAGGGATTATCTCATTTTAGCTGTCAGACCTCAGAATGAGTTTAGCAAGTATAGAAACATTTTACTATTATTCCCATAAACACAGCCATAGATCATTCAGGTCCATTTTACGGTCTCTGAACAACACCTGCATCAGATCCTTCTGATTTCAGGAGATACATCTCCTGATATCAGAAGCACATTGTTGTTGTTGTTGTGATTTAGATTGTGTAATTTTTGTGCTTCTTTTGTACAAACAACATATATTTCCTGTCTGCATATCAAGGGAGAGGGATCCCTCCTCAGTTGCTCTTCCTGATGTTTCTTCCATTTTTCCCTGTCAAAGGGTTTTTTTTATCTGAATTGAGGGTCTGAGAAGAGAGGGTCTTGGATGCTGTATGGACTGTAAAGCACATTGAGCCAAATTTGAGATTTGTGATATTTGGCTATATAAATAAAATTTAATTGACTTGAGAAGAGTTTATTTAGTTGATTCTGTTGATTGTGACTGATGATGTACTGATGTTTTCTGAGACTGTCAAATAAGAGCTTAGTTCATAACAGCCAATTGGTATATCGAGCACTTAACAGGGTGGGCATTTTTGTGTCAATTTTATGTCAGTTTTATTGATGTGGTGCCAAATTACAACAAAGGCTATCTGAGTACACTTTTCATGTTGAGTAGGCTCCTGTGTGCATGTAACGTGGCCATGGTGTTCTCATGGTTTTCATCTTTCCACAGCATCATGTCACTTTCGACCCAGCAGGCTACTATGCAGTCGATGGTCTAAAGCCAGACACACCCTACATGTTTTCCCTGGCAGCAAAGTCTGAGATGGGTTTAGGGGTCTTTACTCAGCCTATTGAGGCCAGGACTGCCCAATCCAGTAAGTACTACAACCTTCTACTGTCACTTTCCAACAAGCCCTCCAACCCATTTGACCACATAAGTTGTTTGTCCTGCCCTGTAATACCACCCATAAGAGCGGGCATACATCAGAGATCATGCCACAAATATCTGTTACCACACTGCAAAGTCTTCAGTTGATTTAGGTTATAATAAAGTTTTAATATTTTAATCAGGTTCAGGCCAACAGCAAACAAACAGAATCTTGGTTTGTATTTGATCAATGCTGCTTAGTTTTACAGTTTGACCTCAGTTTTGGTGCCCACTTCCTGTTCACAAACTCTCACTATTACAGCTAAAAAGGGTGTTTAAATATATTTCTAGAGACATTGTAGGAAATAAATAGGCAGTGCGGTAATATAATGTTGATGGATATTTGATCAGCACTGTCTAGTTTTAACATTTGATTGGATTTCGGTCTGAGCTTGAGAGAAAGAGATAGAGTGGTTGGTAACTCTTTTGATTATCTTTATACTCTTTGTCCGTGCTGTTGGCAAAATTGTTGGTGGGCAATATGAAAATGCCTTGGTATGGCCTGTAGTCAGAGCAACAGCTTGAGAGCCAGCAAAGTTTCACCATGAGGGGGAGGGGGAACATCTTGGCATTTGTTAGATGGATGGCAGTTTACCACAGTTCATCTACACATACTACCCACATTGTTTTGATACAAAGCTAGTTTGAAAATTGGTATCCCATAACTAAAACCCAATGTTGACTTTTAGTTGCGCATTAGACAGATACAGCGACCTTCTGGATGAAAGTCCTTTATTTGTTTAACCAATCCAACTCCTTCCCGCTTCTATACTACATCACTGCCTGACATTAGAGTTAGCTGAAAGCCCGGTTTTTCTAATACAGATGCTAAAATGGTGCCCTGAGCCTTGGAATCACACAACAGCCGCTGACCAAGCTGCTGTATATGACACCCTTGGAATGAGAACAGGTTGACATAATCTAACATCCTTTTAAATTTTACATTTGATTTGTGGTTCTGATCCACCACTGAATCTGAGTTAGCTAGCTATCATCTATCCTTCAGCCATCACAAAAAAACAGCCATGGATGGACTATGACACAAATGTGTGGCTGGCCATTATTAACACTCATAGCACAAATGCTCACCTGCACTTTAATGTAATAAAGAGAGAACAGCATATTTTAGTGTGAAAGTAATCAATTCAATTTGATTTTATCTGTTCAGTCAAAATATCACTGTTAATAAATTAATTGATATTAAATTAATTTACCTCTGGGGGTTTTACAACATATGACATCTTCTGTCAACAACACTGCCCACCACAAAAACACTAAATAGAGAAAAATGGAGAACACCTCAGGAAGATCAACTGAGAAGGGATCTGTTTTCCAGGAGGGACAGATGTGCCTTAGATGTTGTGTGCACCAGCACTAACCAGCACATAACATTACAGTTTAGACAATGCAAATGACAAAAACAAAATAAAATAAATATAAAATATATATATATGTAGAGAGAGAGAGAGAGAGAGAGAGAGAGAGATATGCACAGCAACAACAATAAGAAGAACAACTATAACAATAAGAATCGAAATATGAATAATATTCTATGATAGATAGTATATGTATGATGCTGGTGTATAGATTAATATATATAATAGTATATGTATACAATAATGGTAATAATATTTGTAATAGTAGTAGAAATATAATAACAGAAGTGGCAGTGAGCATCAACCAGAACTATGGCAGCAGGCGCAACCCTGATCCATTGGATACTGAAAAATGAGAGAGCACAAAAGCAACAAGGAAGAAGCCAAGTTCATATCGGAGAAGTGAAAGATTTCACAGCAGCTTCACTGACAATCACAATGATTGTTAACGGTATCACACCTTATGTGCCGTGAAAATGTGGTATTTGCCATAATTACACGGTTATTTCCCTGTAATGGTTGTGGAAGATTGCTGTTTGTATGACTGTGTATATATATCGACAAAAAAAAAAAACAACTCAAGGCTTCTGTCATTCCTGTCATCACATCATTACCTGATGTAACCATACATGCTGTGCAAACATAGTATTTCACCAAATTTTTATGCCAGCATTTACAAGGAGAATTTCCAACGCAGATCGTCATGGGAGATTTGCATAATCCTGTATATATCAGTCTAAAATAAGGCTATAAAGCTAAGGCTCTCTTCCATTTCATAATGTTGCAAGCTCGTAATGACATAACTGGGCTATGTTTCTTGTGGTGCAAAAACACATTGTCGCACAAGAGGAATGAATGATGAATCCAACCTTTCTCTACTCTGCTCATAAAAATGGGCATATCTCAAAAACCAAATAATGTGTATAGAAAAAAAATAATAATAATATTTTTTTTTATAAAGCGCTTTCCATCAAAGTGCTGTACAGGTAATTTAAAACATGTTCAGACAATTAACATACAGACTAAACAACTGAGACACATAATAAACAATTTATAACAGTTTAAAACACATCAAGATTCATATGTAGCAATAAACAAGTAGATCTTAAACTATGCCTGCCTAATGTCTTGAGGAAGACTGTTCCAACACTGGTGCACAGAAAGAAAAAGCACGCTCACCAACTGTCTTTTTCCTGACTTTGGGAACTGTCAGAAGACCAGCATCCTGGGAGCAAAGTGCACGAGAAGGTGCATATAAAGGTCACCAGATCACTCAAATAAGCTGGCGCAATGCCATTTACTATGTTAACAGGAGCACCTTGAAGTCAGCTCTAACCTGACAAGGCAGCCAATGAAGAGAGGCCAACACAGAGGTAATGTGCTCCTATTTACCTGCTCTGGTCAGAATACGAGCTGAAGCATTCTGCACCATCTGCAGGCCTCAAAAACTTTTCTTTGGCAATCCTGACAGAAGGGCATTGTAATAATCATGTCGAGAGGTCACAAAGGCACGAATAAGGACCTCAGCATCCTTCAGTGACAGGATCGATCTGATCTTTGCAATTTTTCTAAGATGAAAAAAAAGGACACTTCTGTCACCTCCTTAACGTACGGATCAAATACAAGGGTCTGATCAAATGTAAAACCGAGATTTTTCACTCTGTCTCTGCAATGAATAGCACAATCATCCAGAGACGGTCAAAAATTATCCAACGGATGATGCCATTTCTGAGCTCTAATGACCATAATCTATGATAAGTTTTTTGACAACCAGCGTCTAACAGCTGCCAGACAGGCCTCAAGTTTGGACATGTCACACCAATTTTCAACAGTTACTGGCATGTATAACTGCAAATCATCTGCATAACAATGGAAGGCAATTCCAAAAGAACGTAAAATTTGACCAAGTGGTGCAAAATATAGAGAAAAAAGCAGAGGACCCAAGACAGACCCTTGTGGAACCCCATGCTTAACTGCACAAGACTCAGACAGAACATTATTAAACAAAATTCTCTGCAATCTGTCTGACAAATACGACTTGAGCCACAGCTGAATGGCGAGAGATGCTGAAAAAATGTTCAAGTCTGTCAAGTAAAATACAGTGGTCTACCGTATCCAAGGCTGAACTGAGGTCCAACAACCATAAAACTGAAGCTCGATCAGAGTCCACATTTAACAAAAATTCATTGACCGGCTTCTTTAGTGCAATCTCTGTGGAATGATTTCCACGAAATGCAGACTGAAGGGGTTCAAATAAATCATTAGTCACCAAATACTGGACAAGCTGCTTTGAGACCACCTTCTCACACACCTTTGATAAAAGGTTTGAGAGAGGTCTGTAATTTGACAGTAAGTCAATGTTCAATCCAGGCTTCTTTAATAGGGGTTTTACCACAGCTGATTTGAAACGTGCAGGAAAAACACCTGCAGACAATGAAAAATTCAAAATAGATAAAATATAAGGACCTAATGAAGGCCAGAGCTCCTCAATGACCCATGATGGGACAGGATCCAAGGAACAGGTTGTTGAGCGTGCTGCCTTAACAACTTTGGAGAACACAATTCATTCACTAAAACAGAAAGCCCATGGCCAAGCACAAGGTCCAAAGTGTGACCATGAATATGTGTTGGTCCAGACGCATATTATGTAAGATTAAAAGAGTCAATTAGGTTTAAAAAGTCCTTGACCAGGGGCTTATCCTCACAGCATAAGTTAATATTTAAATCACCTACAATTAAAATCCTATTATAATGAACAATAAAACCAGTTAAAAACTCAGAAAACTCAGAAATAAAATGCTTATTGTGCTTTGGAGGGCGATAGATCTCAGGAGCTAAAACCACACATGGATTACTAACTGTGAAAAGCTGTGATTCAAAAGAGGTAAAAGCAGCAGAGATCAGTGCTTGTTTGCATTTAATAATGTCCTAAACTCTGTAGGGATCGATCTTCACGGTAGGAAAGCCGGCTCCCTGCGGAGCAGCTCCTCTGGCACTGGCAACAGATGTGGAGGAAGGAGAGTAGTCCGCTGTTCATTTTCAACATGAGCAAACTTTCTAACCACGTCACGGATGTCAAAAAGCGCCTGGCGATCGTACACTAACAGGGACTGGATATTAATCACAAGCAAAGACACCACTGTGAGCAAAACAAACAATAAAAACGGGAGTGGAACAGAGACAGAGAGATGGCGTGCCATGACACCTGGCGCCATCTTTTATCTCTCAATAATCTCTTAATAACTTGTGGAGTTTTAAGAAATATCAAGTTTGTGTTTTGTTTAAAAAAATATAACTTTTTAAGGGTTGTTTACATGGCAATGGTTCTTGCATGAAACATTAAACCTTTGTTGTGGCTTGGCCTTTCGTTCACACGACAGCGGTGTTTTGAAGGCCTGAAAATGCAAACTTTTGAAACTAGGCTCCAGAGCATTATCTTTTGAAAACACCACCTCTTCTGTTGCTGTGTAAACTGGGAATGTGTGGATCCTGTGAGAACAGTGACATCACATTTAAGATACTCCAACAATTGACACCGCAAGCATTACATGCCAATGTAGGCAATAAAGTAAGGTAGATTTATTGGTCATTTTTTAAACAAAGTTTAAAAAACGAAATTTAATTGGTCCCTGATCCTGCTACATCTTTGAGTTGAAAGTTGAGTTGATGAGTTGATTAGAATCAGCAACTACTATGAAGATTCCATCCGGTTACCTGGTGATGTTGCTGCTGATGGCATCATTCAATTCCTGCAGTGCATTTTTTGAACTTGCATATGATTCCTTATGGCTCCTAACAATGTATGCCCACACAGTGCAACAGCTTGATCTGGGATGTTAGGGGTTAATCGTGACTTTGTGAAGATGTGTGCAGAGTAAACCCAGAAGCCCCCACTCAGCAGTGAGCCAAAATCACGTCATCCACTTCACTCTCCTGTGATCAGACACTAGACAGAAGAAGACTTGGTAAAGGAACAGCTCCCACTCCGAGTCAGGCCAGCCTTACCGCGATCTTCTCCTTCTTTTCATCCTGCACTTTCAGTTTCATTTCTCCCCTCCGGTCTGAGTGGCCTGTTGGCGTTTGCCTTCGGTGGGAACAATCTCGTGGTCTGCTGCATTTAGTCCAAGCCCCACACAACTTTTCCCAATGCTGAAAAATCGTAGAAAAGTCGTACTTCATCAGAAGGGGTCATGGCGTTGAAAAACCGTTGCTGAATGAGCCTTAGTCGCATCTCCTCCACTTTTCTCTCCTGCCATGAGACAGAAGAAGGCATTACATGCCAATGTAGGCATTACATACCAATGTAGGTGAACAGTTTTTATTGCTGAGATAATTCTAATTAGTCTTAGGTACATAGCACTGACAACTGGTTATGAAACTTTACTTTACTTGCTGTATGGCTAATTTAACACTTTACCCTCTTAATTTCTTACACTTTCTGCACTACACTTCCTGTCCTTGTCTCACCTGTCTTGAATTACATTAATATTTTCACCACCTATTTTTTTTAAGAAAAATCTGTAATTATTTACAATTCCCTCTGAAGCTGACTAATCATTCTAGAGGAATCTTTATGAGCTCATACTGATAAAGTAAAAAAACAAAAACAAAAAAAAAAAAAAAACGGCTCTTGGCATCCTCCTGACGCTGCATGTGACAGCCTTTGATGTGGGTTTAACCTGCAAGGATAACCTTAACATCTCCTTGTAACTTCTCCAGGCCTGTAACTATCTTATCAAGTCAGGAGTCTTTCCAAAGTCTGATGGTACTCGTCAGACTGGGAAAGAGAACCCACTGAATTGCATAAGAGAGAATAGGCTTTACACAACTCTGCTTCTACTTAGCACATCCTCTGCTGGCATTATTATAAAACACCGGCCTGGTGTCTAAGTAAGAATGGGGACAACAGAGCTTTAGAAAATGACATGAAGCTGCACAGTGAGGGTCAGGGGGTGTGTGGCACTCCAGTATAAGTTTGAACAGTAACAGTAAAAAAAAATGGCAAAAATAAATAAATAAATAAACAAAAACACAAAAAGGTGTTGGTGTGTCCGCGTGAAGGCAGAAGAACAGGTAAACAGTACAAAGCAACAGTACACTATATCTCTTACTTATTCAGTCTCTCTTTTAAACTGGGTGCAGACTAATTTGGATCAGTGCTTTAGGGCTGTAATTAGTGACAGCATGTCATTGCGTCTCGACAGTTAAAGAGCTGCGTTTACCCAGATGTTGCGTTCCCATCGATGCCGATCGGAGCTGGAGGCAATAAAAAGCTGTGTCTACTACAGAGTCATTTGACCAGGCTGTGAATGCCAATTATACACCTTCCCATTGCATTAACAAGCCAGGTGTTAACGGGTGTTAGCAGGTTTTTTGTGCAGTGGGAATGAGGCTTAAGGTTGCTGTTGTGTGCTTTGTTGTGCTGTAGTGCCTGGAGCTCCTCCCAGGAAGGTGGAGGCAGACGCCCTCAACTCCACCACCCTCAGGGTGACCTGGAACCCCCCCTTGTCTCTGAAGCAGCATGGCCAGATCATAGGCTACCAGTTGGTCTACTCCAGGCTGGAGAACGGGGAACCTCATGGCCAACCCGTCATCATTGACGTTTCCTTCCCTCAAGCCCAGGTACTGTCACCTTTTCAGTGAGTCTGAGTAGGTGCATTTTGTTAATTTATTGTAATTTGGCAGGGACAATGGCTGTCTAAAGATGGGTAGTTGATTAAAATCTCAGTAATCACTGGCAAGTCTTACATTAGTGAGTGAAATAAAACTATGGGCTAAGACAAGATAAAACAACCATCAGTTCAAAGCACATTTTAGAAGAACGCAATGGCAAAAAGATGTGTTTTAAGATTTCATTTGAAGGTTTCAACAGATGTAGACCCCCTGAGACCTTCACGCAGACTGTTCCAGAGTTTAAGGCCATAATTAATGCAGGCTGCCTCTCCATGGCTTTTAGTTCTGACCTCTGGAACAATCAGGAGGTTTGAGTCAGACTATCTTAGGGACCTAGCAGGCACATATACATTGACCATGTCAGATAGATAAGGTGGTGCATGGCTATTTTGTGACATAAAAAATTAAAAGGATTTTAAATTAATGTTACCAATGTAATGATTTTAAGTTCAGAGTGATGTGGGCTCTCTGTTGTGTTTTCATCAGAACACATGCTGTGCATTCTGCAAGAGTTGTAACTTACCAATTGTTGTCTTAGACACACCACATAGAGGAGTGTTACAATTGTCCAGCCAGATGGAGTAAAAGAATACATTTTCTGTATCTGCAGGACAGTCTGAAATGGTCTGACTCTGCAATACTCCTCAAGTGATAAAAGGACACTTTAATCAAGTTTCTAGCATGATGTTCAAAGTTAAGTTCAGAATCAGCGATAACACCAAGATGTTGTATGTTCCTTGGTGTTTAGTGCAAATAGATTTAGGTGGTCAGACAGCACTTAGTTATACTAAGCATTTGTCCAATCCTGTTCATGTCCCTTTAGCCAAATCTCTATATCCAATATCATCTCACTGTCCAAGTGTGCAGGTTACATACACGCTGCCCTACCTACCTTCTGATTGGTAAGGGGTGTTAGGGTTGTATACAGCATAAGAGGTAGATTTGTAGATACTTGCAGGACAGGTACATAGAGAGAATGCATCCCTCATCTCTGTATTATCTTCTTACATTAAATTAGAAGCTCGAACCAGATTTTGTTGCGGTGTAAGTGCTCCTGACTTTCACATCACTTAGCAGCTGGTGTCAGGACATGCAACTACACATGTTAAATTAATTTTAAAAAATCAGTATCTCAGATTTATCATGCCTTATTTGATAAACAAAGTTGAAAGATGCAAAAAATCACAAAAATAACCATAGCACTAATTTTATAAGCTAAATATTTTATTACACAAAAAAATCACGTTATTGAAATTCAAATTGTTCTCATACCAGTGGTACCAAAAATTTGGTACAAGTTCTTGTAGTTTTGGAGATACAGCTAGTTGTACAACATACCATTACAGAAATGCCTGTATCTGATTTGAAAATTCCAATTGATTTGTTCTCAGGTCAAACTTTGAAATTCCACCGCGGACATAACTGGGTTAAACAGAATATGCTGTTTACATGACCCACATTAAATTTAGAATATTGTCATATTGGGAATACTAGGGGAATATTGGTGTGCATGTAACTGAAGCCACTGTGCCTGACCACACAGCCTTAGGGCTTATCCTTGCTATGCTCCTTGAAACCAGAAAAAAGCCCACAGTCCAAAGAATGTTTTACAATGTTGTAAACATAGGCTACCCCCAGGTCAGTCAAACTTGTTTATGGGAGAATAAATAAAGAGAAATACTAAAATGACTGTCAGTTAGGAAATATTGCATAACACATTGTAAACTCACCTCCTGTTACATACTAAGGATTATATAACAGAGTGAAAGGTCATGACATTATTGACATCATTCCAGGAGCCAGACTCTGGTGTCAGCTCTATTGGAGTCAGTGGGGCGAGCAAATCAGACTATAACCCGTCATATCTCTGTTATTTCAACTTTGACTGAAAAAAACCCTCTACCAGAACTTATAAGTAGTTATACTAAGCAAACTTCATTGAGGATTTCATCTAAATGTACATAAGGTTTACATTCACAACCCTCACTTAAACTTTTCCTCAAAGAACAGTTGATATGCCTTGGGAGGGTTGGAAATGCATGTTGTGTGTGCATGATGTGTCTAATATGCCTCAGTTTGTTGCACAGTAACCTGGTGACAGCACATTGATTCAGCTGAGGCCTTTGTCTCAACCTGAATGTTGTTTTGTCTTTTCCTGTCTCTTCTCCTTCTGTATTCATTACTCTCTGTGTCCCTCCCTCCTTTTTCCTTCTTCCTCTTCTCTTTGCCTCTCTACGACACAGGAGGCCATAGTAACAGGTCTGCTTCCAGAGACGACCTACTCTGTGACTGTTGCTGCATATACCACCAAAGGGGATGGAGCTCGCAGCAAGGCCAAGGTGGTCACCACCACAGGAGCAGGTGTGTGCTGTGTTTTTCCTTCATCTTCATATTTTTGGCAACACAAACATCTCATTCTCACTCATTTATAAGCAGTAAAACACAACCTTGCTCAATCGAATCCCTTCACCTGGTTTGCTTCTACAGCCTTTCTTACTTTGGTGTCTGTTGGCTGATGTTAGCAAACTTTAGACAGATATTGCTGACATTACCTACAAGTCCATCTGACGCCACTATCACCAGTATGACATCCGTCCGTTAACTCTAAATTCCTAACGTAACACTGTTATTAAAAGGTTTTGTCTCTGACAGTGTCTTGATATCCAAGCACCATGGTTATGCTTTGTTTAGGATGAAGCAAAAATAACCTTTTTAGGTGTTTTTTTGCAAGATGCAGCCCCTCATGATTGAAGAAAAAATAAGTGATTTTTTTGGTTATGTTAACATTGTACGCACCTAAGTAATTGCTTAGATCTCTCAATGTGGCAACATAGCTAAAAATACATCCAACAGAGCAACAAGCAGGAGCAGTCAGACTCAGGCAGGCAGTAAACAAAGCTCCAGGCTAGTCAATCTTACTTAGAGGAGGAAGAATAAAGGTGATTGTTAAAATTACAACTCACACTGCAAAACATCAATAAAATGTTGCAAATGAAATGCTAGGTTAATTTTGAATTACTGAACTTGCCTTGCCTTTTGATACATTTTTTTACTGGGCAATAAGGGATTGTTTGCAACATTATGAATGAGTTCACTATCCATTTTACCTCTAAATAATAATAGCTAATTTTTGGAGTTGTTTAAAACCTGTTTTATTGTCTGACTGCTTTTGCTTTTTGCCCCAACTCACCTATTTTTACGTCTCTACACCCCCAATAGCCCACTATCATGAATGAGATGTCTCAAGAACTGGATTAGGGAATATCTTCAAATTTAGTGCAAACTTCCACTTGGACTTTAGGATGAAGTCATCAAATTTTGGTGGTCATAGGTCAAAGGTCAAGGTTGTGTGACCTCTTTGTCTCACTCTTGGTTAATGCAATATGTCAAGAACACCTTGAGGTCTTTTCAAATTTGGCACAAAACGTCTCTTGGAATCAAGAATGAATTCATTGGATTTCGGTGGTCAAAGGCCAAGGTCACTGTGACCTTGAATCTGTCTCATTCTTGTTAATGTGTTATTTCATGAACACTTTGAAGGAATTTCTTCGGATCTAGCATAAACGTTTTCTTGAACTCAAGGATGAACTAATTAGATTTTGGTGGTCGATGGTCAAGGTCACTGAGACCTTGTCAGTCTCTTTCTTGCAAACACTATATCTCAAGAACAGCATGAGTGAATTTCTTCAAATTTGGCACTCGCATAGACTGAAACATGAACAGATTAGAATCTGGTGGTTGTTCAAGGTTCAGTTCAAGGTCATGGTGACTTCATAAAACATGTTTTTGGCCATAACTGAAGAACCTTGGGTTTCTTCCTTGGGTCACTTTGAAACTGTGCTGATTATAGAGATCATCTGTGTTGCTGGGGGGAAGATGTGTGTGAAGCATTAATGTTTTCACAAACATGGATGTAAACTGTAAGTGCAACGCGAGTGATGCACAGAGACGATGTGAGGGTCTAAGGGAGAGAGATGTCGTATGCTGTAAAGCCCTCTGAGGCAAACTGTGTATTGTGATAGTGGGTTTTAGAAATAAAAGTGACTTGACTTTTCAAATGTTTTTTTTTTTATTTAAGATAATTTTTAGGGCAATTTTGCCTTTAACTGATAGCACAGCACAAGTGTGAAAGGGGGAGAGAGAGAGGGGATGGCATGCAGCAAAGGGCCGAGGCTGGAATCGAACCCACAGCCACTGTGGCAAGGACACAGTCTCCAAAGATGGGGCGCCCACTCTATCCTCTGAGCCACCAGGCACCCTGTATGCTCCTAATTTTGATTGGTTATGGTAATATTGCATTCACATAAGTATTTGCTATTTCTGAATGTGGCAGTATAGCTTAAAATAGGCTCAACAGGGCAACAAGTGCGAACAGTCAGACTCAGAGAGGCTCTTATTACATCTCGAGGCTTGTCAATTTTACTTAAAATAGGAAAAATAAAGGTGATTGTAACAATTATGACTCAGACTGTAAAGCATCAATAGAAGGGTTGCAAATGAAATGTCAGGTTAACTCTGACTTACTGTACTTGTTCAGAGATCTCAGCTATTACTTAGGTGAGTATAATGTATGTAGCCAATATCATAGGCTTGTATTTATGATATTGTTTAGAACTAGCTCCCTTTTTATCACCCAACTGAGAAAGTACTCCAGTTGGAAAGAAAAATGCTGGACAGGAAACAGCTGTATAGCAACTAAAATAAAACACCAGTGTGTTTATGGTTTTTTAGGGTTTAAGGAATTGAATGTAGGGGTTTCGAGAGTAATCAAGATATGGGAATCTTTTCCAGTGCCTGGCAAGCCCACTATGATGATCAGCACCACCATAGGGAACACTGCCCTGATCCAGTGGCAGCCTCCTAAGGAGATGGTGGGGGAACATGTGGGCTACCGGCTGCAGTACAAGAGAGCAGAGGAGGAAGCTTTCACCACCAAAGCCTTCAGAAAGACAGATGATCATTTCACGGTCACCGGCCTGCACAAGGGAGCCACCTACATCTTCAAACTGTGTGCCAAAAACCGAGCCGGCAACGGTGAGGAATATGTGAAGGAGATCAGCACCCCTGAGGACATTCCAAGCAGCTACCCCCAGAATCTGAGTGTGGTGGGCCTGACTGCCACCTCCACCAGGCTGGCCTGGGAGCCCCCTCCTCTGGCTGAGAGGAACGGGAAGATTGTTAAGTATGTGGTGGTGTATCGGGATATCAATAGCCAGCAGAACAACAGTAACAGTACCACAGAAAGACAGATGACCGTCCAAGGTTTGCAGCCAGACACAACCTACGACATCCGAGTCCAAGCTTTCACCAGCAAGGGAGGAGGACCCATCAGCCCCAGCATTCAGAGCCGCACCATGTCCACCTCCATGCCTGGTGAGAACCACGCAGCTTGTTGCTTCATCCAACCTGAGCAATCTACATATTAATCCATGATTTGGACATTTGGGGCTTTGTTTTCCAAAAATAGAGCCTAAACACAAACAAAATCTCCAGGCACAGATGCACATGTGCATGGTAAGCGCATTTTTTAAAATTTTGGTCACCACACACTCAGTGCACTGGGGAAGAGAGTAAATTAGGCGAATATATCAGGTTGAGTACATTATCAGTAGAAGGAATACAGATATAGAAGTTGGAGTCGGGCAAGTCATGCACTGTTAAATCTAACAAACTGATTTTACTGAAAAAAAATGAAACCTTGGAAAAATGTCAGTAAACATAACTAGTGGTATTAATCTGTGTTCACTTTATATCTAATTGTTAAGAGTACTTAAAATCTAGTTATATTTGCATAATTATGTGAAAATGTTGGAATTTGAAAATGACAGGTTTAATTAAATTATTCTTTCCAAGTTGTAGAAAAAGACAAACTCCAAACCAAGTTTACTGTGCTATATATGTGTATTCTGCTGGTAACTGCAAACTGGTCAACCATATTTGTATATTATTAAAAATGTTAACAAAACATAATGCAAATATCCTAGCCTCAGAATTGACAAAATCCTCTTCCTCATGCTCAAGTTAAGTCAGACTAACTTTGTTTAGTGAAGTTGCTAAAACTAAGAAAGGACAAGTTTATTGCACTTGTCTTGTTTAAAGATGCAACAACTTCACACATTTTAAGTAAGCTTAACAATTAGATATAAAGTAAACATAAATTAATAATTACATTTACATTCCTTTTTCAAGGCAGTCGGTTTCAAAGGTTTTTTAAGCAAGATCAACTTGTCAGTTTTTACAAGTCAATCTTCCACACTCAACAGCCACAACTACATTTATGTTTAGATATGACTGTAAGTGTATGAACGGATCATTTGCTGTAACAATTCTTTTGACATGACAGGGGAAAAATGGCTCTCAAGAGGAAGCAAAGTTTTGACTTAACAAATAGAAAAAAAATCAAAAGGTCCTGAAGGATTTGAGGGATCCCATCCTGAGGACGGCTGTGTTACTCAAGATAATTGTATTGTTAACTGATTTAAATTGTTATTGTTGGAGTCTGAGAACAGCAGCTTTCAAGTTTGTTGTTTAGAAAATAAGCATTTTTACTGTTACATCCTGACCAATCCTGCCACTGTGTCAGGAGATAAAGTAAATAATTATTGAAGTGGATGCAGCTGCGATTGAATCATCCTGTAAAGTTACGCTCAGCCCCTCTCTCAAATAAGAGACTGTAGACAAAACGCATGTGAAACATCTGGAGCCGTATTCACAAACATTCTGAGAGTACTCTCAGAAAGATCCTGACTTAGCTAGAATGTTTCTAGCAAGGAGTCCAACCTGAGGAGTGATTTAAGAAAATTCTCAGAGCGATTTGAGCAGGAAGGAACAGAAACTTTGACCTTAGTGAGGAGGTGCGGTTGATCCTGTTGCAAGGTATGAAACATTCTTTACCAGATGTGATTGGTTGTCAGATACACTACCTGTCATGAGCCTGCAATGTGTGGACACTCAGTGGAAATAAAATGAACTGCATCATAATATGAGAACATTTTTCCAGTTGCAATTTTTTAAGTGTTGTGGTCACTTTATTTCTGCCTTGCCTTCTGCACCTCACAACACAAAGCATCTTTGTCCTTAAGAGACCTCCTAAGGTGAAAAACGAGGAGTAAGGATAAGGACTTTTAAGGGGCTCAAGAGTTTCCCAATCAGAGGAGAAAATGGTGGAAACACAAAGAGGTAGAGAAATACTTTTCAGACGCTGGATGACAATGAGTAAATGCGCTACAGATAAGATGGTGCAGGGAGAATTTTTCTGCTTTATCTCATAAGAGATGTGCACATACTGTATCTCATCCAACATAGTAATGCTACAATGCTAGAAATAAAGTGAGCACTACACTGAGATATTCGGCAACTGGAAAATTGCCACAGTGCAACAGAGTGATCACACAAAAAGCACTTTCACTGTCTTACAGTTAATTTAATTTCTGCTCGGTGTCCACACCAGTCAGACTTACAAACGTGTCTGTGACAACCAATCACATCTGTTAAAAGAATGTCATTCCTAGCCATAGAGTCAGCCACACTTCCTCAATAAGGTCAAAGTTTCTCTTCCATCCTTGCTTAGAAGTAACTAAAGAGAACTCCAAAGGGAGATAATCTATCTATCTATCTATTATCTATGGTATTGTCACTATGAGTGACCCCTCTCATGAAACATAATTGTTTGATCCATTATTGATAAGTACAGCTTTAAGTCACCAAATTATCACATAAAATAATAAAATCACCACATTGAGACAATACTGTGTCCAAAGTGCAAAGACTCTGTGTTCCCACCTTGATAAATGTTAGTGCGTAGTGAGCGTGTGTAAATTCTCTCATTTCTCAGTTATCTTATCTTAGTTGCCTTCATCCTCTTGCCTTTGTGCACCAGCTCTTTAACTTTAAGTCCTCACATATTCACAATTGAATTAACCACCTGATAATCATCTCGAATTTCCCTCAGTGTTCACCAAGGACTTTGGTGTGAAGGCTGTGATGAAAACCTCTGTGCTGCTGACCTGGGGAGTACTGGATACCTACAAATCTCAAGTGCCTCTCAAGGTAAAATGAGCCCGCACTTCACCCTGAAAGCAGCTGCAGCACTGAGACACCGCAGTCAGTGAATTTAACAAGAAGTTTCTTACTAATGTGATGACTGGTGTTTGTGAATATCAATAAATATACGAGGTAGGGCTAGGATCAGATTTTATGTTGAGTTACCATCTCCAGCTGCCTCTGTGACAATAATATCTATAGATAGAGTCAAAATTATAAGCATAGAGATCTGTTTATCAAATAGAGGCACCTGAACCTGACATAGCACTGAATAGCCAGCATGTTCTTATCTCAACTAGTCACATGCTTCCACTTTGTCAGTGGACATCTGTGTCTATTTATCATGCTTTAGGTGTCCTTCTGCATCAGCTGTTTACATTCTGGTATACTGCTTCCGTGATGTCAGCAAATGCACATGATGGGATGACTAAGTGTATGGTTAAGGCTACCCGTTAAAATGATCTCGATAAGGGATCATGATAAAAAGTGCATCGATGACGATGATAAACTATGGTAATTTTTACTCGGTATGGATAAAGCTAGATAGATTCACACAGCTTGCCGACCGCGCTGTGTCATACAGCAGAAGTTGTTAGACGTCTATCAGTCAGCAGCAGGAGAAGGAGAAATTCAAAACAGCGTATATAGCCCCCCCCCACCGCAAGCCAGGTGTTGTTTCTTTTTCTTTTCTTTTTTTTTTGTCTGTCGATCAGTGTTTTCACTGTAGTGTAGGGGATACTGTTACGAATGTTATGAATTAAACAACATTTCCACATTGAAAAAACAAACAAACAAGACGATTGAAGGTCCCAGGGTGACAGGAGAAGAGGACTACTAATGTGACTTTAACTTTCTTTATAACTTTATCGCAATTAGGAGGCTTTTCGGACCCTCTCAGCAGCGTTATTTAAAAAAAAAAACGCAACAGGAGGAACACTTAGCTACTTATTTAAATCATCTGGGAACAAGGAGGAAATACCATTTATTGTCATGCTTGCTGCTCTCAGTAACTGCTGAACACCGCTGTAAATTGCCACCATCTCCCCTCTCTCCTCCTGTGCCAGGTGTGTGTGACGGTGACAGACAGGTAGGATGAGAGGAGATGCCGCTCGCGATGTGAGTTCAGGTGTAGTGAGTTTGCAGCTCGGTTATGTTGAAAGAAAAAATATCTGATGTTTGATTCCTTCCAACTCCCAACAAGCAGAACAATATGTAATTAAAGCTGCAAGCAGTGATGAATGGGCCCTCGCACCCCCACGCAAGTCAAGGCTGCAGGCAGGATTCTGAGTGACGGTTAATCAAGTTAACCTGCTACAAGGGAAAAATCAAAGAGTAAAAAAGTAACTTCCTGCTACCAATAGGTGGCGCTATGACTATGATTTAAAATTGCACTGCAGATGTCTTCAGGCATAAACTCTTATCAAATGTGTGACATTTTTAAAGATCTGAACACCTGGGGCGAAGTTTCAGCAGTTTTTTAAACCATTTTGAGATCAATAGAGTCAACCTGCTAGGAGCTGGACGTCTTAGTGTAAAACTTTGCCTCTCCTGTGCCAATAGATGGCGCTCTCATTATCGCTTAAAACTGTCATATAGATGTGTTCAGGGCAGAACTCCTATCAAACATGTGAAGTTTGGGGCAGATTGGACCATTCACAGCAGAGTTACATACCACTTATTTACATACCTGTTTACTTCCTGGTTCATAGCAGAACATGCAAATTAGATGCCTCATACAGATCACACAGTGTGATGAAAACTCATGATTTGAAAAGCTTTTGCTTTCATGGGTCTTATGAAGGTAGCCATAACATTTGAAGTCAATCTGATGAAAGCTCTAGGACAAGTTCAAAAAATTACAACCCCTGAAAATGGCCATAAATATACCAAAATTAAAACTTCAAATCAAAATGGCCAACTTCCTGTTGGTTTTACGATATGGCCCCAAGAGACTTTTTTGTAGGTACTAAGGTGTTACACAGGCCTCCAAAGTTTTATACCTGTAGGTCACACGTGCTGCGGGGGCTGCTTTGTTGTAATAAGTAAAATAAAGAAAAAGTAGGGGGCGCCACTGATACATTTCCTTCCACCCACGTATGAGACCATGAAAATATCAAATTTTTCACCAGACCTGATAAGTATGTAAGTTTCATGACTTTTTTAATACGATAAAGCCCTCAAAAAGGCAATTAATGTGAGAGAAAAATAATAAGAACAATAATTCCTTAAGTTTCAAGAAGGTCCTTGCACCATTCGATCCTCGGGCCCTAAATATGCAGAGTTCGCAGCAAAGCCGATAGGCCTACTTAGGGACTGTTCTGTAGCTGTGGTGCTTCCAGACATTTTGGGAAACTTTCCACTCTATAGTTCCACTCTAACTCAAACAGAATATTATTTTCGGCATTATTTCGTACATTTTAAGTTGACATAAGAAAATGAGAGGAAAAAAACAACAAAAAAATATGAAAATTAAATTGATCATGCTCTTGAAAATTACTTTCTTTTACAAAAATGCCATTTTCTCA
This sequence comes from Plectropomus leopardus, assembly GCF_026936395.1. Taxonomy (NCBI): domain Eukaryota; kingdom Metazoa; phylum Chordata; class Actinopteri; order Perciformes; family Serranidae; genus Plectropomus; species Plectropomus leopardus. The sequence goes on from NC_142180.1 coordinate 1,266,121, forward strand.
GCTTTTTGTCTGAAATGTTTTGTCTTTTATGAAAATGCACAAATTCAAATGTGGATAAAAAAAGGAATGGAAGAAGCTAGAATTAAATGTTTTCTTCTGTATAAAAACTGAAGAGCTGTTCTTTATCTTGATGTATTCATTGTTTATATATCCAAAACACAAAATATTCTGGAGGTCTTGAAAGATTATTAAATATGACCAAAAATGCTGGCGCTGGCTGGCAACTTAATAAAAAAACTCGGGGAAAGAGCAACGTTATCGAATTATATATCTTTATAAATATCAATATTGATCAATATGGGGAAAATTATTGTGATAATATTTTTTGCCATATAGCCCAGGCCTACGCATGGTCATGGTTCAACAATACATGCACATGGCAACCAACATTGGAACATCAACAAAGGCATGTGCTGGCACAGATGGTTAGGATTAGGGGGAGGAGGCACATGGTAAGGTATAGAAAACAAACATCACAATCAGAAGGGAAGAGAACACCAGACTCTGGGGTGAATGTTGTTTGTGGGACCCATCCACTGGCCCTCCTGCCCTCCCTTTAGGTGCCCTCATGCTCACTATATTACATCATCACCAGCAACATTTCATCATGTTGCCATCCTGCCACGGTTCATGCCCACGTGCCCAAGTTCCATCTAGCCACATTCTCAAGTGAAGCCGCCTGTTTGTCACTTTAGCAGTAGGTGCTACCCAGCAATCCACTGGCATATAATACCACCATGACCAATTCAGTCTGGCAACGTTCTCAGCTGACGCCGTCCATCTGCGTTTCATGCCAACACAAAAGGTACCTTTTGGAGTCACAAACTAACAACCAAAGCACTGACAAAGTAATTCTGTTTTATGGGTTAGGAATGAGAAAGGGCTAATATAACAAACACATCCATGGGTTTTAGTTCATAGGTAGATATACACAATAAATGTGACTGCAGTGTAGATAGGAGGTGGTATCCTTAACATAATATGATTTAATGACTATAATAATGAAAAGCATGTTTTACATTTATATAAGATATTTGAGATTCTCTCCTTTGAACTCCCTAACGGAACAGCTACTCCATATTTCATCTAGAAAATCAATTTGTACCATGTAAATTCTGCTTGTAACTCAACTTTATGACTGGCTGTTTGTTTTGGAGCCTGACTGTCTTGTCGCTCAGCCTTTGGCACTGTGGAGCTGTGATGATAAGTAAAAGGACAGAAACAAAAGTTTATGACCAGGGATCTGCAGCTAAATAATAATAATCAAGTAAATCATGCTTTATTTGTATACCACCTTGTGACATTAACAATAAGTTATAGAATGCCTCAGACAATCCAAAGCAAAGCACACAGGAGGCAGCAAAGTCACAAAGTTTGCACCGTGAAACATATACATTTATACAAGTAAAATGGGGGGATTTGGATTGCCCAGGTACCTCGCATCAGCAGCCGCCTTCATAACTTTAGAACCTCAGCTATAAAAGCAGGTCATATAATACAGAAATAAATACTAATGAAAGTTTTGATAAAATGCTAGAGAAAAAAAACTTAAAGAAATGTGTGTTTTAAAAGTTCTGATAAATGTGGTCTGCTATAGTAAAGAAGTTCCACTGCCAAGCAATCAAACTGCAGCCATCTTTATGAAAGAAGAACACTAATCACTGTCTTTCCAAGAATGAGATTGATGTCTTGTTATAAGCATTAAGTATTGAGCTGGGGCAAGGACAAGGTTAGCTTAGCTTAGCATGAATACTGGAAACAGGGGAAGCAGTTAACGTGGCACTGTGCAAAGTCAACATATATGCCAACCAACAATTTTATGGGGATTTTGGTGCTGGAGCTATTTTTTGCCAAACAACATCTAGGAGAAGTGACTGTGCGCAGCTTCCTGAAGTCTTAGATTGAGTTTGCCAGGACTGGCACCATTGTGCCTGAACAGAAACTCTTCTCATAGTTTCTGGCCATCTGTGTTACAGCTGGAGGTGCTGCACAGAAATGCTGAGCAGATGGATAAATTATTTAGTTCTGGTACATCAAATAGCAAATTATTGTTCAATATTTCTGTCTGTTTGCTCTATGAATTAACCAAACAAGAAATGTTGTTATCAGTGGGCTTTAAAGATGTGTGTAGGTAAAAGTCCTTCTTTTGCACAGTGCCAGACAAGCCAACACATTCTAATCCCAAGTCATCACATGCTGCTGCTTTGCAGTGAACCTCCACATCTACATTGTATGCTCTAGGTATCATATTGTGTCTGCTGTTGACATTCTGGGATGTTGCTACTGTGATCTTAACACAAGCACATTGGTGGATGATGCTTCATCGATTATGTTAAGCCATCACAAGCACATGCAGGCATGAATGGTTAGGTTTATGCAAAAGGGCACATGGTAGGGTGTAGAAAAAAAATATCACATTCAGATGATACTCTTATATGAAAGGCTATCGTTTGTTGGATCCTTCCACCGCCCTTACTGGCAGCACTTCAACCTGAATCTGTCCAGCAGCGTATCAGAAAAGAAGTGAAAGGGAAGGAAGAGCAGGATGAAATGATTAATCATTAATACATTACATTATGCTGACTTTTAATCCAAGTTTCCAAGGCACAAATATTTCAGTGTTATTTATTACAAACTCAAGAATTATGTTTCTGTTTTAGAAAAGTTTTTGTTGTTGTTGTTAGAACCAGTTTTGTAGACAACCAGTGTAGTAAACATTATGTAATCTATCAAAATGTATCAATGTTAGTAAAGAATTTCTTCTTGGCTTCAGATCCTCTACAACCAGCAGAGTGTGGAGGTTCAAGGCAACCTGAAGAGGAAGCTGATCACACAGCTGCAGCCAGATACAGATTATTCCTTTGTGCTGATGAGCAGGGGAAACGGTGCCGGCGGCCTCCAGCAGCAGGTTTCCATTCGAACAGCTCCAGACCTGCTAAAGATGAAACCAGCTCAATACCAACATGATGTAGAGGATGGTGGAAAAGTGACCATCAGTCTGTCCAAGGTCCCCGCTGGAGCTCCCGTCAGGTCTGTCCACTTTGTCTGAGGGGAAACCCCACTGAAAAATTAAGGGATGATTCAGGATTTCAAAGATGGCTTTGTAATGTCTTCTCTCCTCTCTACATATCAGCTTTAAAATTTGTGGAAAGTAGTTCAGGATTGTAGCACCCAATAATGATATCAATACCTGAAAATGTCCATAAATGTAATAAAATCCAATAATGTAATAACTTGACCAATTGTCTTAGAATATACTGATGGATATTGAAATATAATAATGAAATAGCAATGATTCACATTCTAAAATATCCTTAATATGAGTATGAAAAGTCATTAAAAAAAATGAATAAAGTTTAAGCTTATTATATGGAAAAACCTGTAGATATGTATCCATTTAGGTAGACAAGTGCATGACTAGTTATAGATTAATGTATTCAAAAATATCATCATATGTGTAAAAATAAATAAAATACAAGCATTATACAAAACAGTCACACCAAAATATCTATAGAAAAGTTTAACGTTGCACACTGATTTTAATAGGACAATTCAGAATAATTTGGTTAAAGTCACTCTGTAAATTTTTCTCGACAAATGGAGTAACACATTTGAAGGTTGTCTCACAAAGATTAGTATTTACTGCAGGAACAAACCTTTCTTACTGCATTTAAACTGGATTTGGGCAACCCATTAGGAGGTGTCTATGCATGTAAGAAACATGTCAATTTCAGTTGTCAGAGGCTGGTGCTATAATTATGACTCAAGTCTGGCAACATAATATCATGAGGCCGGAACTGTTATCAAGCATGAGAAATTTGCTTCAGATTGGACACTGTATGCTGTAGTTACAACAACTTCCTGTTTTATGGTGAAACAAGCAAAGTGGATGCCACACCATGGCAATGCAATTCGACAATTTTTACAATACAGCATCATTGAGGTGCAAAGGCTTTTTGACACCATTCTGTGCTCAGTTCTTGTAATTCTTCCTTCATGTTTAAAAGGTTCTTCCACTGTTTGATGTCCTGCCCTGATGAATATAGCCACAAGCAACGATTCAGGGGTTCAAGCCAGCATAGACATTTAAAACTTCAAGTCTGGATAGGATAAAGAGACCTTTACAGTTCATGGCACCTGCATTACAGATAACTACACTATGACAATCACACATCCATTTATGTCCAAATCTCAGACTGACCAAACTCTTCTTTGGCAACATACACTTCCCATTGGTTAGTTGGAGAAACAATATGGAAACATGCTTCAATGGCTTAGTTAAAAACATACATTGATTTTGATGATGTTTGGGCAAACCGTTGTTGATTTATGGACAAATTTTGCAGAAGGTCAATGCACTTGTTTGGAACTGGTAGTGTCCCCTTTTGAGCAATTTCAAAATAATTTAACACATGAGATTCAACATTATTATTCAACATATCCTGTAAGTTTTGTAATGATTGGAAAAACCTTTTCTGTTTTACACTCTGAATTCTGTTTGGCTGTACCCATTTTTTAAATTTTTTTCTTTGTATTTGTGACACCCCATTCTGTTAAATTTGATAAACTTTCAATATTTTAGGGATATGTTGCAAGTAATTATGTAGACATTGCTTGCCATTTTTGTGAGGCTCGGCTTTAAGGTCATGGACTTGGGTCTATTTATCTGCTGAGTCATGCCCCTTCTAAAGTTTAATGGTCAATATCTTCAAAATGCAATGAGATATAAACAAGCCTTTGATAACTTTTGATAACCATGGTCTAATGATGATGATCTACACAAAAGATGTGTTACATATTGCACCCACAGTTTTGTTAGCGATGTCGAAATGTCTCTCAAAAAATTTAAAATGGTGGAAAATCTAGGCAGGCGGACATTAGTGGTTCTTGTGTGGCTTTTTTTTTTATAGCTTATTGAGCTGGATTTGTTTGTTGAATTTAAAGTCAATCTAACCTTCAGAGTAGGAGCTGTAGCTGTTCAAAGTTAACCATTTATCAAAGCGTGCCCATCTAACCGATTGGGGTCATATTTCTTGGGCAGAATTTGTGCAGAGTGTCATAGTTCAAGTCAGTCCAATTTACAGTGTGAGGGACATGGCCTTTTTCAATATGTAATTCGGGGGTTTTAATTATAGCATCCCCATCTAGCCAAATGGCGTCATGTTTGTTCAGCACCATATACACACAACTTCCAATCATTAGTTTCAGTCCTTTGGGCTTAAACCACTAATAATTCCTTGCATTTAACTAAGGCTCTCACACACTACTTTCAGTGTTTAGGCTCTAATAATTCCTTCAATTTCAATAGGGTCCTTGCACCAGTCAGGACTTGGACCCCAACAATAATAAACATAATGATTTTTAATGGGGTCCTTGCACTGGTTTAGGTGATGGGGCCCTAATAAAAATCATATTAATTCTTACATTACAATCAGGTCCAAACACCTTTCAGTGCCCCTTTAACATTAAAAACAATATAACCTGTGGGGCTAATTGTAGACGTACAAAGAAGTACACAGACAAAGTTTTTTGTGTGTTAATGACTCCCACACAAACTTGTCTGGTTTTTTACTTCTTGTCCTGTTCATAACCTGCCAGTTATCAGCTGCAGACAAGTTCTTTTAGGCCAGTAGTTTCAAAAGCAAACAGAACATTCAGTCCCACAACACAACATAATTACAGCCTGAAACCACATGACCATACTGACATTGACCCCCAGTGCCGCCTGAGCTCTCTCATGACACAAGAAATCAATTAATAAAAGGTTTGACCTTTAAAACCACAATTGATCAGCAAAGACAATCCCAATGCAAAGCCTGCAATTATGTTAGAGTATTTTTTTATTATTGCCAGGTTCAGTCATTAAGATAAGCACAGCAAAGTCTTTGGACATTGTGTTTCAAGTGTTTGCTTCTCTGAAGAAATTGCACACAAGTAGGCTGTAAAAAGACAAGTGGGGCTAATGTAAAAAACAAAACACGACAACTGACTCCATGTATGATCTTTTACTAGTGGCAGGGCAAACCTATTCAATCTGTGTTTACTAGAAGAGGCATGAGTGTAAAAAGTATAAAAACATATAAATAAGTCCTTCAAGCACCACCAAAACATAAGCAATAGATGACTGAAATGAAACAGTCACATTAAAGTTCTGTTTTTTGTGGCATATCCATGTAACGCAGTTGTGTTGCTGTTGTGATACAGGTGGTACTACATAGTGGTTGTCCCCGAGACCCCGGTTTCTCTGAGAAGATGGGAGAACCCTGAAGAAATAGACATACATGAGGTATGTAGGCCTGTAGTGGTTATGGTTAAAGGGACCTGTTTTTTTTTACTATGTTGTGTAACACACACACACACACACACACACACATTTTTGCAAACCCTTCAACTTCAGCATAAAATATCTCAAGAACACCTTGAGAGAGTTTCTTCAAATTTAGCACAAACGTTCACTTGGACTCAGGGATGAACTGATTAGATTTTAGTAGTCACAGGCCAAAGGTCAAAGTCATTGTGATCTTGTCTGTCTCATTTGTTTTTCCTTAGTCCGAGGGTTTAAAGACACTCTGACGCAAATTGTGATTTGTGATAATGGGCTATATAAATAAAATTGAAACTGAACTGAATTCTTTTTAAACGTGATATCTCAACAATGCCTTGAGGATTTTTTTTGAATTTGACACAAACATTCAGTTGGGTTTAGTGATGAACTGATGAGATTTTGGTGGTCAAGGGTCCCTGTGACCTTGCATCCATCTCATTCCCTAAATACAATATCTCAAGAAGGCCTTGGGAGGATTTCCTTAAATTTGGCATAAATGTCTACTTGGACTCAAGAATGAAATGATTAGAATGAATGTCAGATAGGATATAATAATTGAAGTAATGACATTTCATATGCAAAAGGTCAAAGGTCAACTTCATTGTGACATCATAATATTTTGCAAAAACATTTTTCTGGCCATTACTCAACATCATATCTCAGGAACAGAAAGGAAGGAATTTGGTCAGATATTGAATTGGTGACTGATTTGTAAACTGTGCTGATTGTAGAGATCTTCTGTGCTGCGGGGGGAAGATGTGTGTGAAGCATCCATGTTTTCACAGAAATGGATGTAAACTGTAAGAGGAAGTTGACTGGTACATGGAGGAAAACAAACACATGGCGGTAATTCTAGCTCTGTCATGAATCTGCAAAAAAAGCTTTCCCAGCAAATAACATGAACCATTTCTTCAGTATAATAAACAAACCAGAAGAAAATCTATGTTGTTTTTGTACCTTTTTCCCAGAAGGCAAAATCTGATGTCTCTCCACTTTGGTGGCTAAATCAGACCGCTTGTCTTTATAAAATGGCTTTGTTTTAGAAGTCAAGACACTGGGTTGCAAATGCTGTCTTTGTGTGACTGAAGCTTCTCTACCAAATACAAAGACAACTTATTCTACATCTCAGTGTAACCTTAAACATTGATGAGTGGCAGCTGGCTTTGGCTCTAAAACGATACAAAGTGGATACAGTAAGCAGTTGATGGGGTAAGATGTCTGTCACACACACAGAGACACTCATACTTTGAAAGAATAAAAACATCCCAGCTTCTGTGATGAAGCTCCGAGTGGCTGTGCTCTCTCTGAAGATCACAACCGATCATCAAACTCTATAAATTAATCCTGTCGAATCATAGGGTCTCTGATATTCTCAAGCATGCACTATAATACTCAATACTTAGCAAACCTACTATCAGCTACATAGCAACAAATATTTGTACACTGGAAAAACACACTTTGGTAACAGGATGCACTTTTAAAAAACCTCAACTGTTACAGAAAATCATTTTTGAAAAAGTATTTTAGAAATGATGACATGATAGATTTAAAACCAGAGATTTGGAATTGAACTACAATGAGGACCTGCTTTATAGTTCAGTCAATACAGTGACGTATCTGAGAAAGGAGTTGATCCCCATTTAAATCAAAAGGACTCTAAAGGTCTATGGATGTCAACAGTAGATGGTGGGCTAATTTGTCTTTCTTTTCTTTTTTTTTCTTTTGTTGTTGTATGTTTTGTTATACATGGCATATTAACCTGGATAAACTGGTGATTTGTTTACAACTTGTCTGACCACAAGTCTCTTGATCCAATTGACTGTGTTGTACTATGATGCTGGGTTTCCAGATCTCAAAGTCCCCTAATCCTAACTGATAATGATGATGGAGAAAACTACAAAAATAACACCTAAGTTGTAATAAACTGTAATTATTATTTGAGGAATACACTTGTTCTCCTTCTTTCTGAAAGTAAGATAAAAACATGAATATCAGTTAAATGTGTGTGTGTTACACACAGAGCTGAAGTCAGGACATGGATAAATGGCTAAGCATACTGACTGGAGGTTCAAACATACATCTAGCATCATCTCTAAAACTCACTGATAAACACACTGTCAATGTAAATATGATTCATTTACCACCAGAAAAGTGAAAGTGGCTGGTGCGGTTTTAGACTCCACCCTCACACTTAATCCAAAGACATGCCATCGATATCACTTTCTGGTTTCATTCTCGGACAGGACTTTAAGTTGAAAAGGTTTGAGTTTATAACTTGATAATTTATTTACTATAAAAACATTTTGTTATGCCTAACAAAGTAGTGTTGGTTATCAGAACCTGAAGGGGAGTTTGTTGAGCAGGTGTTAGCACCACACTTTCTAAGGATCTCTTTGGAGTGCAGTGACAAAGAAAATATCAGGGAAGGACCTGTTTGTTTGTTTGTTTGTTTGTTTGTTTGTTGAAGAACTGTCAAACTCGACTTGTGAAGGATCAAGAATTTAAATCGACTCAGAAATAACACTGACATAATTTGGATAGGATTTGTTCAACAAATGTCACTTGGGAAGAGGAAAAAAACATAAATTAGATCAAAATCACTGAAATAACATGGGAAGAACCTTTTACTGTCCTCTGTTCTCCAGTAAAAGAAGACACAAGGGAAAAAAAAAAACATCTTCTACAGAGATAATCTTTATGTTATGTTGTGTTATATTATGCTCGATCCAAAGTGGCCTGTGTTTCATCTGTCTGGCAGCTCTTGGAGGCCAGTGCTAACAGCAGTCTGCAGAGAAAGAACCAGGACTTCCTGCAACCCTACATCACTGCCAAGCTGGACGCTTTGCCTGAGATCTTCACTATGGGTGATGAGAAGAAATACAACGGCTTCTACAACAAACCTCTGCTTGGCCAGCAGCCGTACCGCTGCTTTGTTCTGGCTGAATTGACGGGCCACGAGTCTGTAAGTGACCTCTATGCATGCATGTGAGTGAGCATGTTTGGCATATATTTTACAGGTTGATCTCAGTGTGTTGGGCTCTGCTATTGTAACCGTATGTTTTACGACAACAGCAACCCTTCCACACTAAGAATGTATGCACAGTGATGGATGAATAACTTCAAAGCCTTATATGAGTTGAAGTACAGATATCTTCTCAGAAAATGACTTTGGTAGAAGTTAAACTTGTCTATTAGAATATAACTTTGAACTTGAAAAAAGCACAAGTAAATGCGAATGATTAAAAAAAAAAGTAAGGGGTAAGAGTTGTATTCTTCATACACTACCTTCAAAATGGAGTGTACATCAAATCTGATAAAAAGAAGGTCTTTTTCACAACTTAAAGGATTTAAAGAACAGAAACTATTTTTTCCTTACCTCCCTTTCCTCCATTTGTCCGTCTGTCCCTTCCTTCCCAAGCCCCCAGGAAGTGCGCCACCATCTGAAGCAAAATTTACATAGTGGCCGAAAGTAGAACTACAGCGTCACGTGATGCACACTGGCCCAGAAAGACTTTTCCCCATTTGTTAACATTGGGAAAGAGACCTCCTTAAATCACAGGATATTTTTTTTGAGACATGTTGACTTTTCAGAATGCATTTTTTTCATAGTCATTATTAAAAACATTAAGTCCTAAAGATGTAAAATGTGTTATTTTACGAATCAAGATTTGGAATTCGGACATTTCTACAGACATAAAATGAATGCGCATCGGACCCGCGGGACTCTACCGCGTGAACGCGCATGTAACTCTAAGAGCTTCTGACACAGCACAGGCTTCGTACCGGCCGTAGTAATGGATATTTTTGCTATAAATCAGAAATCACAAATCAGTTTTTAATCACAATTCATAATTTTTACCAGTTTACAAAACATCCATACGCTGTTGGCTGTAAAGCCTGTAATATGGACGTCTTACCGTGTCTGTATCAGAGACTGTATATACAGTATACGGTCTGTATTCAAACTAATGGTTATTAATGAGCAGCGCAGAGCACTTGTGACAGTTACTAAAAGGTACAAAACGTAGTATTTTTAAAAGTTGAGCTGTGTGATAAAACACAGGGCAATATTACAAGCATCACCTTTTATTACCTTTTTATGGGCACGACACATTCCGATTCTGTTAATTTGATATCTCCGGTCGTGATTACGATTTGATTCCCTGATGAGTTGTATGTATATATGTGTGTGTATGTGTGTGTGTGTAGAGGGAGAGAGGGATAAATATACATTTATCTGATAATCACGTAAATATTAAAACCGACAGCGCTGTCCTTATACCGCCGATTAGCTGCTGTTGCTAATAAACTAAGCTACTACGAGAGGAATGCTCGTGCACCGGCGCTGTTCGCTTCGAGCACTCGGGTCATCTGTGTGAGCGAGCCAGTGAGTCGAAGTCAATGCTCGGGTACACTCGGCCGCGTTCGGCTGTCGTTAATCACTTCCACGCATGCTCTATGGGCCAGTAGATCCGGGCATTTTGCACTTTTCTAAACCCGGAAAAAGAGTTTTCTCTGCTTCATGTGCCACTGAGCAACTCTCATAGGAATGTATTAGCCCCCACAGCTGTATCCAGACTTCCTTATAATACATCCATGTTCCTTCCTCCTAACTTTTCTATTTTGTCATAAGTAACTAAAATGCTAAGGGGAAATGTAGTGGAGTTTTAAACTTGACAGAAATATTAAAAACTCAAGTAAAATGCAGATACTCCCCAAAAATACATAAGTACTGTGACAAAGTATTAATATTTTGTTATTTCATCACTGTATGGATATGTACAGTACAGTACCTTGTGCAGTGCATTTTTGACCATCACAAGACCCTTTGGCCAGTTGCTATGACATCACAAGGCAATCATGAGAGCCAGTGTTTAACTGAGTAGGTGGATGTAGCAAAAACCACAGTCCACTGTTTATTTTCAACTTGCTTACCCATGCATCCATCCATCCATCCATTTTCTTCCTCTTATTCGGTGTCGGGGCACGGGGGCAGCAGCCTAAGAAGGGAAGTCCAGACTTTCCAACCCCCGGCCGCTTTGTCCAGCTCTTCCCGAGGGATCCCGAGGAGTTCCCAGGCCTGCTCAGAGACATAGTCTCTCCAGCGTGTCCTGGGTCTTCCCCGCAGCCTCCTACCGGTGGAACGTGCCCTGAACACCTCACAAGGGAGGCGTCCTGGAGGCATCCTAATTAGATGCCCAAGCCACCTCATCTGGCTCTTCTCAACGCAGAGGAGCAGCGGCTCTACTCCGAGCTCCTCCTGGATGACCGAGCTTCTCACCCTATCTCTAAGGGAGAGCCCAGCCACCCTACGGAGGAAGCTCATTTCAGCCGCTTGTAGCCGCGATCTTGTTCTTTTGGTCACTACCCAAAGCTCGTGACCATAGGTGAGAGTAGGAACAAAGATCGACCGGTAAATCGAGAGCTTTGCCTTTCGGCTCAGCTCCCTCTTCACCACGACAGACCGGTGCAGAGTCTGCATTACTGCAGACGCTGCCTGTCGATCTCCCGCTCCATCCCACTCAGCTTTTTTTGTGCCAGCTTTTCTGGCCATTTTGAGTCGTCTTTCAAGACCCACAGAATATTTTGTACAAAGACTCCGAAAACAAAGAATAGCTCAAATAAAAGAAGAAACTTTTTTTTTTCGTCATGGAAAAAAACGTTTGTTTACACCTTGTTCCATTTTTGATTAACCTCTATTCAAGTTGAATAGAGGCTAGTTTCATCAAAAAGACCACTTTTTTTCTAGAAAGCTAAGAAAAATGATTTTTTGTGAAAGGGAGTCTGTCAACCAAAACAGTGATTTGAATGTTATAATTTTGCCTTCTGAAAATTGTATTACAAATGTTTTTTTATTGTAAAATAAATATGCAAAGTACAGCACAATGCAAAAAATCATGGCCCCAGTTCAGAGAGAGAAAACCCACAAAATAAAACCGGAGTCCTATTCCATTATTCCTACCTGCAGTATTCGGGTGACCGGGCCTGCTTTTAACACTCTAATTTTTTCGAAGTAAACGCTTCGGACCCTGCGGGACACTCAGTCAAGAGTGTGCCGACATTGAATTGATGTAGCTTTATTGCTGTAGTTTCGAATCACAGATTGCTCTGCTCTCTGATCCCAGCTACTCCACTTCATGCTTTGATCTACTGTATTTTGTACTACAACTACGAATCCCAGCAGCTCCAAAATTACACACAGGGAGCGTGAGAGCGCCCCTCTTGTGCCAGCCGTCGAAAACACACTTCGACATATACCTATATACGTCAATGGGACTCAAGCGCTGGCTTTTGAATGACGTATAAATACATAAGTGGCACTAATGAGTTAATATGTAAGCCTACTTATTCTACCTTTAGCAGAGGGGGAAGTCTACACTAGAATATATTACCGAACTACTGATGCAGCTTTAAAGCATCTACAATATTTGATGTCACTGTTCACACTCCACAGCACAATCAACCAAGCAAAAACGCAGTGCTCAAACTCAATGTAAACATGGAACTCCACATCAGTTTGGTCCACTGAAAAGTTCAGACCATCTTCAAGAACAACACCAGGGAAGAGAAAACCAACAGTACTTTGTCAAATTCTACTTTAAAAAGCAAGAATAAAGAATAATATAAAGCTGCAGATGGCTGGAATTGATGTAAGCAGTCTGGTCTGTCATTTGCAGTGAGGATAGGTTCTACATTTTTTATTTTTTATTTGTATTACATCAGATGGATGGCAGCAAATTTCCTACAGCTCAACCAGGACAAAACAGAGGTTTTAGTCATCGGTCCTGAAGGCCAGAAAGAGAGACTTTTACCAAAGTTACAGGCTTTTAGAACATCACAATCTGTAACAAATCTGGGTGTGATTTTTGACTCTGAGCTTACTTTTATCCCACACATCAAAAACACAACAAAAATTGGTTTTTATCATCTAAAGAACATAGCCAGAGTCCGCCCGTTTCTCTCTCAGGCCAGCACGGAGGTACTGATGCATGCTTTTATCTCTTGTCGTCTAGATTATTGTAATGCCCTGCTCTCTGGTCTTCCCAAAAAGAGCATTTCCAATTTACAACTATTGCAGAACTCGGCCGCACGAGTGCTGACGAGGACCAGAGGGCGGGAGCATATTACACCGGTTTTAAAATCGCTTCATTGGCTCCCGGTGCGTTTCAGGATTGATTTTAAGGTTCTTTTACTTGTTTTTAAGTGTCTCAAAGGTCTTGGGCCTTCTTACCTAACTGAGCTGCTTTTACCTTATCAACCCTCGCGGACCCTGAGGTCCTCCGGCACTGGCCTTTTAACCATACCACAAGTTAGCTCTAAAAGAAATGGGGAGGCGGCTTTCAGTTACTATGGCCCCCGTCTGTGGAACAGCCTCCCGGAGAACCTCAGGATCACAGACAGTGTTGAGGTTTTTAAAAAGAGGCTCAAGACCCATCTTTTCAATCAGGCTTTTAACTAACTAACTAACTATTTATTTATTTATTCTACTTTTTTATTTTATCTTATCCCACTGTTTTAGTCTCCCATTTATTTATTTATCTAATTATTAGCGGTTATAACCTTTAAACTATTTTACTGTGCACTTGTATTCTTTGTCTTATTTTACTGTTTCAGTCCCTTACGTTCTTAATTTTATGTTCTTTACCTTATTTTTATTGTGTTAGTTTTTAGCTCCAGTGTTTCCTCATCGGGGCCTACCGGACTGGGAGTGGTCTCTGGTCCACCATTGGGGGTGCTGTACCGTGGACTGTTTCGGCCCGGGTGGCTAGAGGGCTCGGCATCTTGGTGCGGGCACTCCTGTCCGCCCGGGTTGGGATGGTCTCTGTGGCGGCGCCCCGGCGGTGCTGGACCGTGACCTCTCTCAGTGAGGTTGGCCCCCAAAGGTAGCTTCTCCCTCGCCTCAGGTCTCAGTGCCTAGCCATGTCTCTTTAGTAACAATTGGTGTGTGTTGGTGTATGTGTGCGTGTGTGTGGGTGGTAAGGGTGGATGTTCGGGTGCCTTTGCGAATATGTGTGGGAATATCTACATGATTGTGTGTGTGTTGTTGCGTACGTTTATGTGGGGGTGGGAGGGTCAGGCTGTCTGTATTTTTCTTGATTTTCATTGATGTTTGTCATTTCTGTTATTGTTTTTAATCTCTGTGAGGCACTTTGTGTTACTCTTTGTATGAAAAGTGCCATACAAATAAAGATTTGATTGATTGATTGATTGAGATGTCACACAGGTCTCTGTCAAGAATGCAGTCAACCACATCATGTAAAATACTACTGTAATATTAATAAAAATAACCTCACAGCAGTTTACAACAGATCTATGACAGCAGCCATGTGGGAAAGACGAGCTCCTCAAACTGCAGACAGCTGACTAAAATGTCTGACCTGCCAGAAATCTGCCAAAGATCATCCAACAGCTGGGTCCGTGGTTATCTTCTTTCATGACTGCCCTTAAACTGAATGTCAAACAACAGCTGATCTTGCAGAAATCCTGATTCTGAAATTTAGGGATGACCATTTCATGGTTAAAATTTTGCTTGATTCATGCAACCTATCTTTAAAACATCCTGTTGATACATATTGATAAGATACAGGGAATAAATCTGGCCCCCAATAGGCATGCCTGGTTGACCCTCAGCATTTTCTAACAGACAATAAAATAAAGTGATTCACACGAATATTTTTGTATGATTGGTACATGTAAGGTGCCAGAGTGCATAAACAGCATTAAAATAGAGCTTGTTCATCCAAAGATTGCTAGAGGAGGATCCCTTGCACCCCTTGACAGAAATCCTAGATAAGCCCCAAATGTCCTAAAATCCTAGAATCATCCTAAAATTCTAGAAATATCCTTAAGTCCTTGAAATGTCCTAAAATCCTTGAAATGCCCTAAAATCCTGAAACGTCCTAAAATCCTTGAAATGTCCTAAAATCAGTGAAAATTTTCTTTAAATCAAAGAATTGCCATAAAATCCTAGAAATGTCCTAAACTGTCTTAAAATCCTAGAAACATTTAAGAATTCTAGATATGTCCTAAAATCCTAGAAACATTTAAAAATCCTAAACATGTCCTAAAATCCTTAAATATGTGCAAAAATCCTAGAAATGTCCTAAAATCTGAGCAATGTCCTAAAATCCTAGAAACGTCCAAAAACCCTAAAAGAAATTGCAAATAATCCTAGAAATGCCTGAAAATCCTTGAAATTTCATAATATCCAAGAAATGCCCTAAAATTCTATAAAAGTCCTTAAAAGCTAGAAACATTTATGGGGCTGCTGCAACTGGCCCCCGGCCTCATGTCATTTTGCAAAAGAGGCCCCCAAGCAAAGCAAGTTGAGTCTCACTGGAGTAGGTACAATAACACACTTATTTGATACAATGCACTAGCATTGCAGTGAATGCAACCTCTGTGAAACCTGTATTTAATGATTGTGAAACTTGCAATTTACTTTTAGAGAGTTCTTTGGTTCAGCTCTGCGGTGAGGCCTCAGTCTATGTTATTGTTGTACTGAGTTGCATTATATATGAAGGTGTTCTTGTTATTTTCTCCACGCTACATAATGTTTTGGTGTCCTTGATCAATGGCACCATGGCAGACCCAAGCTCTGGTAGTAATACAAATGGATTCCCAGAGGCATCTGACCAACCTTACACATATTTTATTAAAGTCATGTACTCCCTTTGCATTCTTATAGCAGTTGAACTGGCCCCAGATAGCTATTAACATGTGAGAGAGAAGCAAAGTTGAGTATTAGAGTGGATTAAGCTGTAAGTTACAGTCTGCCTTGTGTGCAGCAATGCAGTGTCAGGAAAAGTTCACCAACACCAAGGCTGTGCTTGACACCTCTCACCCTTTAGTAAATCATAAAACTACACCAGAGGACCAGGGAATGACTGATGCAGCATGGATGGGTTTTAATAAGTGGATCTATTGCTGTTTTGTACATATTTGTGGCTTTTTCATCAGGTGATTAGTTCTCATAAAACCATATAAAACTTTCATGCTAGTACTTAGAACTGCAGCCTGTGTCCCATATATTTGCAGGGCCTTGCATTGCTGAATAAACAGGGCAGATGAGGGACACTGCTGTCATTCACAGGCACTGCCTCCAGAGCACACCATCTTCAGTCTGTCCCTAAGGGCCGAAGCACAAACGTGCAGGGGCCAACAGTCCTTGACACTGACAATGTGAGGAAGCTGTTTTATTTATTTAAGAGAGCACGAGCAAAGACTGCAGGCAGTGGTGAGGACCTTATGAGAATTATTCAGATTATTATATGCATTTTGGGGGGTGTAGGGATGCTTGAAAACTCTTGATAGTGCCCCCCAACTCAAGCCCTCACCTTTAAATTTGACTTTGATGAATGAAATTGCTTAGATGAATGGAATTTGGTCAGACAGTAGTCAGCCATTTTGAATTTACTGTGCATTCTTTTATTAATCCCAGGGGCTGTAATTTAACAAACTCCCTCACCATTTTTTGACACACACATTTGTGGTATTTGTGGCACCGTCTATGAGTTGGGCTCAGAGCTCTTTAGTGCCTATTTCCTAACATTTCCTGAAGGTATCTACCCAGATTTATGTAGACTGGACAAATCTTTACTGAGGTAGAGACAATTTACTGCTGCTCACAAGGCCGTGTCCAAATTCTGGTATTGATAGAGAATCAAGAAAGGTTCATTTATTGAAAAAATTGGGGAGTTATTTGTGAGCTGCACTTCATAAGCGAGGGAACTACAGGAAAATTGCAGGAAATTGTCATCCAAATTTCTCTGAACCTTTAAAATTCAGTGCTAGCAGAGGTACATTTATTAAAGTAAACATCCATCCAAATGTCTTAGATGTATGGTGTGTTTAGATTTTAAAGAGTTCGAAAAAAAGCTATGGCATGTCAGAATACATTTGTTTCATCTCAGCATTCCACAACATCTATTACACATTTGTCCATTCTGGGAGAGGGTTGCTCCTCATTTGCTCTTCCTGATGTTTCATTTTTCCTAGTTTCTCCTTATCTGCTGTGAGGGTCCAAGGGCAGAGTGATGTCATAATTTGTAAAGTCCTCTGAGGAAAAGTGTGACATGTGATAATGGCCTTTTTAAATAAAACTGAACTGAACATGACAGATGTCCAACAAATCCAGCCACAGAGGTCATCTATAATTCATCTGTAGCTGTTACAAGCCCCTACAGTGTATGATAGAGTGAAAAAGTGTGTGAGAGAATTTGTTTAAATTAATGTATCAATAAGGAAGCGAGGCTGGTCATGGGGTGACATTATTTAAACAAGCAGCAGTCTTAACTGTGTTTCCAGCTTTCACCCAGAGGAGCTGCAGCCAGATTTGGAGCTGCTGCAGCCTTATTGAGCCAGGGCCCTGTCAGCCTTTAAGAAGTATTTATAGTCTCATTCACTAACATAGTCCAAATGCAGCACGTCTCACAGAACACGAAGTGACAAGAATTTCCCCTGCAAATTGATCCATGTATACACTGCCAGTATTTATCTGACTCACAGATCTGCACTGTAATTCACTCATCATGGTGGAAAGATTTTTCATGGACGAGGATTGTTTTCTTTGATGGTCAATGATGCAATGATATTTTTCTTATCTTCTAATGATTGATGCTCTATCACTGCATCAAGTTTGAGAAAATGACTGAAATTACACCACTTGAGAATACACATTAATAGCAGAAAGTCTTCATTACATACTGTGGTGTGGAGTTTTAAAGATGTCTAACAAACTGGTTATGATGGTTAAATCACGGGAAATGTAGAATCCAGCCATTTGAAAGTTTGAACCATACTACTGGGGACTAAAAGTCAGAATGTCTGAGGTTCATTTTTAACCATTATTTTGCTGAGTCCTCCAACTTAAAGGATGTGAAATATTACTGTATTTCTCTTTGAGCAACAACAGATGGTAACAAAAGGGATGTGCGGTGTGTTTCTACTCTTCAGGTTAATGAAACATGTTAATAATTGATTTTAGGATAGGAACAGACAGTTCACAATTATGCTTATTTTGTGTTGATTAGTGACTAAAATTGAATATAAACAGAAACTTTCATTGTTTGTAAGAAAACTCCACCGGACACCTTAAATCATACCCTTGGTTGTTGGAACATTTTTCAAATACTAACTTAAACAAAGCGTAATTACTTAAAAAGACAATGTTCTTCACTGGAGATGCACTTTAAACTTCAGTGAGCTGTAATATGTGGAGCACCATCATCCTCCTCTGGCACTGAAGCCGTGATTTGGGCTGAACTGTGTCAAGTCAAGTCAATTTTATTCATAAAGTGCATTATCACAAATCACAGTTTGCCTCAGAGGGCTTTACAGCATACAACATCCCTCTGCCCTTAGACCCTCACACTGAAAAAGGAAAAACTCCCCCCAAAAAACCCTGTAAGGGGGGCAAAAAAAAAGTTGAGGAAGAGTGACTGAGGAGGGATCCCTCTTCCAGGATGGACAGATGTGCAATAGATGTTGTAAATAATCCAATTGCAGTAATGATATAAAGGAAAGAGAAAGAGAGTGAGAGAAAAAGAGTGAGGGGGAGAGATGCACAGCAATGATGGCAACAATAACATATCATATAACAATAGTGATAGACATAAAATTAATAAATGCAATACATGATAGCATAAGATGTCAAAAGACAACAATCACGCAACCACCAGTGGGAATCATGCTTTTCCCCTCACATGAGCCTCTGGGGTGCCATTAATAAAGATAGTCCATCCATCCATCCATCCATCCATCCATCCATTTTCATCCCCTTATTCCGGGCTGGGTCTCAGGGGCAGCATGCTAAGCAAAGCAGTCAAGACGTCCATCTCCCAAGCAAAACTTTAAAGGTACAAGGTAGATTTATTTGTCATTTTTCTTAAACGTGGTTAAATTCAAATCTAACCTGGACACCTCCATGATCTGTCATGGACACCCAGAGAGAAAGAAACATCACATTGTCAACACAGTAGATGGCCTACAGAAAACCCGAGAGTTGGCAGGTTAAAGAGTAACCAAACCTCCAAATCATTTCCCAAAGTGACAACGTGTGAGATTATCACATTGTCTGTCAGCTTGGCAATGTTAATTTAAAATGCACAACCTCATGAAGCACATTTCAGTGACAGTTGCAGCTCTATGTTCTGATGAACTGACCCTGGACTATCCTCTGCTTACTTGCAGCAAATGACTTTTGCAGCCAGCATGTTCTCTGATTCTATCATGGTGAAGCTCCACAGTGGGATGACACGACAAGCTGAGGACCCAGAGATGCTGTGGGTGATGGGTCCAGTTCTGGCAGTTATCCTCATCATCATCATAGTCATTGCCATTCTACTCTTTAAGAGGTGAGTCTGACACAAAACAGCTGAGAGCTTTTAAAAACAAAGCCCTCCTTTCACGTCCCGCAGAAGTCAGGAGTCAGGGAAGCAACATAAGGCAGTGTGCTCGGTTGTTCATTGCCATTTATATCAGTGGTTAAATAAATAACATTTTCAAACTTGAAACAGGCAGACAAAATGAATCAACTGAGAAGAGATGACATGGGATAAAGGGCTGCAGACTACCCTGAATCATTGAACAGCTGAACACAAATTCAGCTATCTAATAACTAAGGTTCACAGCTATCTAGGGAGTAATTTATGAAAATATAAGGGAAACAGAACCTGCCTGTCTATCCTATAGGCTGTATAAAGATGGACGACATGACAGCTCCCCCAAAGTAAGGCTATTCAATCTCGATCACCCCCTGGTGTCTGACTGTGGTACAGGTCGTAAAGCCCAACCCTCCATGTTAGTGAATGGACAGAGGCTGAATTAAAAAGTCAAAGTAAGCAAGCAAGCAAATTTTATTTATATAACACCTTTCACAGACACCAGTCACAAATTGCTTCAGAAACACACACACACAAAAAACAAAAACAAAAAACGTCAAAATAAAACCAAGATAAAATACAAAGTGAGAGAAGGTAAAGCGCAGGATTAAAACACTGTATGCCCGAATGCCTGTCTGAATAAGAAGGTTTTTAACTGTTTTTTGAAAGATTCTACAGAATCAATAGACCTCAAACTTGCTGGGAGACTGTTCAAAAGTTTTGGGGCTGCCACTTGGAAAGACCGAGCTCCCCAAGTCTTGAAATGTGTTCTGGGAACACTAAGAAGACCCAGAGAGGCAGCTCTAAGAGCTTGCTTAGTGTACAGAAAAAGGAAGTGTTTTAAATATTGTGGGGCCTGGCCATGTAGGGCTCTAAAAGTGAGCAGCAGAATTTTAAAATTAATTCTGAACTTAACAGGAAGCCAGTGAAACAAAGCTAGAACTGGAGTAATATGTGACCATTGATTTGATTGGGTAAGATGTCAGCAGCAGCATTTTAGATGGTTTGTAAATGGTGTAATGAGGCTAGAGAAAGAGAATTCCAGTAGTCTAAACGAGATGAAATAAATGCATGTATAAGCATCTCCATTTCATTTCATTGATACTACAGACCTAAGTATGGCTATGGTCCTCAGATGATGAGCAGGATCAATCGGTGTCTTACTGTAAGTTTCAAGACTCATCGAAAGATCAAAACGGATCAAAAATTACACCAAGATTATGCAGACTAGACTGACATGAAGTTGATAGGGTACCAAGGTTCTGTTTGATTGTTGACTGGAGGTTGTCAGGGGCAATAATCAAAACTTCTGTTTTATCTGCATTTAACTGCAGAAAATTATTTTCGATCCAGCTCCTAAAGGTAATTAAGCAGTTTTCCAATATGGACAGTTTATGGACAGTTTGTGGACCAAGTACAAGATAGTTTCTGTCACTGAAGGTAATTCTCATCACAGTGATGTTTATTCAAGTGTTTGTTTTTATGATAAGTTCGGTTTTAATGAGTTATTCAGTTTTACAAAAGGGGACCTTTCCACCATGATTAACAGCCATGACAGCCAATCCATGCGCTCGCATTCAATGGAGCTGGTTACCACTTGTTCGGATGGATGTTTTGGTGGGAACTTCAGCATAGTGCAGTTAAGTGAGGGTGTGTCATCCTTCTTTATATACAGTGTATGATGCCGCCAGATGGCACCTGTTGCGAATGCTTGGCATAAGTTGATGATGTTGTTGGATGCAACCTGTCACATCCACATGATACGTCACTGGACAGCATCAAGTTGAAACTCTGCCAGTAATGATGTTATGTAATGAGCATGGAGAACCCATAGGTAAGGCAGGAGGGGGGCAGATGGGTTAAACAAATCCTGTGTGTGTCCACTGTTCACTTTCCATCTGAATGTAATGTTCTTTTCTACACGTTATTATGTGCCTCCTTCCTCTAATCCAGCATCTGCATTTGTTGATGTTGGTTGTAATGTGCTTGTGTTGTCTAAACATCACCACATGCTGCATCATCCCATCATCTGCTTTTGTTGACATCACGGTAGCAGCATCCCAGAACATCAACAGCAGATGCAGAAGGATACCTAAAACATAAGACACAGAAGTCCACTGCAAAGCAGCCATACGTGAATTTGGATGACTTAAAAAAAAAAACTAAAAACCTCCTCCTCACGTATATGTGATTTGCACTTTATATTCCAATGAGGAGACAGTTGAACTGATCATCAAAGATGAGGCGGTAAAGGACAATGGAAACACATTATCATATATCACAAAGTATAAGGCCTCTGAGTGAAGAAAAAATAATGAAATTAAAAAGTGTAGTGAGTGCTTTATTGTCAGTGCATGTTCTAACTCACACGGGCCCTGACCTCTTTTGGAATTATTGAGTAATACTTCTTAAATTACAAGCACCCACTGACACACTGAGAGAAGCATAAATGTAGACAGCCAATCATGACATGCCTACCTGAACATGTGGACCCCATAGTATGTGAGGAGGCAGATTCCCATCATCAGACATCTTTTTTGTCTTCAGAAACGGCAGGCATACTGAGCAGCTTCATCCGTGGATGACGTTGCCACTTAAAGATTCTGAGGGGTGCCTCAATACAGACAGAGTATAGAGTGGTCTTCAGCAGTCACCAGCCTGTGAGACCTGCGAGGCTTGCCTGGCGCTGCCCACGTTCGTGTGGTTCTATCTCTTGGTAACATCTGGCTCCTTTTCAGGGTCTGTGCTTGCTGGACCAACGCAGGATTGGTGAAAAGCATTGGCTATGTGTCACCTGTGTTGCACCTGACTCCCCTCTTGCTATCATACACTTAAATTTTGCCTCCACTGCGGTTGCTCATTATCTGGGTTGGCTGGGGCCGCCTTGTTATTGGAAGAAGAGGTCAGATCAGTCTTGCTGGGTCAATGTTATGCTGCAACAGGACGTTTATTCATCAGGCTCCACCTACTGTACCTAAAGAGTCCATTAGAGGTCAGAGCCTGTGTGAGATAGAACAAAGTTTAATATTAAAACCCTTGTTCTATTAGCAGAGGCTGAGCCCTCTACCAAGGGGCCCTTGGCAACTCACTGAAGAAGGTGTAGGATGTCTGACAGGGGGAATCGCCTCTCTTGCCTCTCTATTATGCACAGTGGGGTCCGTGCGGATTTGGGTTGGCATATCCTTATTGGCTAGCTACATTTGTGCTTTTCTCAGTCAGTAAATGTGTGCTCATCATTAGAGGAGTATTACTTAACCTTATTGAATTGTGGTTACAATAATCGTAACTTTCGTTTATTCTGTTTGTCCTCTTATCATCTAGCTGAGTGATCATTTTTGCGTGAATGCAAACAACCAGCTACAGCCAGGAGGAGTCTCTACCATAGTGTCAATTACTGACAGAAAAAATATGTATGTAGTGGGACCTAACAACAAGGACCTCAGTTTTGCTTGTTTTCAGGTGAAGAAAAAAAATTGACATCCAGCTGTTGACATAGTATTAATATATTTTTTTAACATGTTTATTTATTCATCTTACAGGCACACTACAATGAAAACATTGATAACATTTTTTTTTTAAATTTTTCATAGAACCCCCCACCCTCGCTCCTACACAGAGGTCTTACAGCTACTGTAGAGAAAGAAGACATAAACAATAATAAATAATACATTATCCACTCTTTCTTCCTTCTTAACACACTGGTTGAATCTGTAACAATGCAAAGGCACTTATAGATTGACAGTTATGTAAAACAACTTCCAGTTGCCAAGTAAAATGTGTTGTATGTATTGACAAGGTATGCATCATTGGAGGGGTATTCATTTATCCTGTAAGGTCTTTAATTTGGATATATAGTCAATCATAGGGCCCCAGGCAGTCTCAAATTTTCCAGATGACCCCCTTAGAGTGTACTTAATTTTCTCCAGATATAAGAAAGCATGAGATCTTTGAGCCATTGAGATGCTTTGGGATCAAATGGCAACTTCCACTCTAATAGTATTTCCTATGTGCTAATAGAAATGCAAAGGCAATACTGTCTTTTGTTATTTTTCTAGTTATTTGAGGGCCTGGGAATAATCCAAAAATGGCTATATCTGCACACTTTGTCATACTATGTTTAATGACTCTGAGAGGTGTTTGGAAATAACTGACCAGTAGCTTTGAAGGTGGGAACAAATCCAAAACATATGCCACCAGGTTGGTCTTCCCAAATGCTTTTTATCTTGTCAAGAGGGTCTCTGTAGATTGGGAGATTAAAGTAAAAATCTTGGAATTACACCTCTCTGGTTTACAGGGATATCCAAGATTGAGTCAATTATAGAGAAAGGAGAGATGTAGGGGAAAGAGACATTATTTAGTTTAACAAAGTTGTGGACCTGAAAGTATCGGAATAAATGGGATTTCACAAGGTTATTTTTTTTTTTACACAGTTCAGTAAAGCTAGCAAAGATATTGTTAATATAAAGATCCCTTTGTTATGCTCTGCGAAACCAGAGTGAGAGGAAGGACCCAGGAGCGAACACACAGACGTTAGGTGAACAGTTTTAATGATAATGATAATAATGAAGTGAATGGGTAATGGGAAGCTGGGGAGCGCGTGGATCAGAGTGGCTGAGGTTTATCCGTGGTGAGGGAGAGCGTGTGGCTGGTGGTGGCTGAGTGCACAGAGAGTCCATGAGGAAGTAAGCTGGAGGTGACTGAGTCCGCAGGCAAGGAGTTGCACGGCGAAGCACTGTAGCACGGTGAGGAGTAACACTGGAGGAAGCACAGAGACAACATGTGTGAGCACAAATAATCCAAAAAGTCACTAGGAGCGAGAGCAGCAAAAAGGTACAAAGAGAGTTGGCCGATATACCACTGGTATGGTGAAAAACAATCTGGTGCCTGAGAGGAGTGCAGCAGGAGACTTTATACTGCAGGGAGAGGTGATTGGTAATCAGGCGCAGGTGTGGAAGTGTGTGGAGAGCTCCAGTGCCAGAAGGCCACGTCCAGCCCCTGTAACACAGGGAGAGAATAAGTACAAGCCACCCAACATACAAAACACCACCCCACCAGGCCCCACAATGTACCAGGCACCACACCCTTAACTTGACAAGGCCTGATCTCTGCCATAAGGGAGAAAGAGATGATTTTTATATATGGGTCTGCGGTAAGACAATCCCTGAAGTCCAAAGGCACATCTGAACTGGAGCCAGATTCTTAGTGTGGAGATAATAATTGGGTTGCGTGTGAGCTGAGTTGTTCGAGTGAGTGGGCAGTTTAGATGTAAAAAAAGCCAGGAGTGAGCTGGAGAGACAGGATTTTTTTTCTGGAGAGACAGTCCGCACCAGTTTAACGTTGGTTCCTGATTCCACAAAGTCATTTTGTGTATATTGGCCGCCCAGTAGTAGTGTCTTAGGTTAGGGAGCGACAACTTACCAACAGATCTGTGAATTTGTAGAAACTCTCTCTTAATCCTGGGGATACTGCCTTTCCATATAAAAGAAGAAATTAACTTGTCTATTGTATGAAAAAAAGGAATGAGGTAAGAAGATTGGCAGACATTGGAATAGATACAAAAAGTGTGGGACCACATTCATTTTACTGTAGTTTATCCTCCCAGCTATAGTTATATGCAAATTATTCCATATTTCCAGGTCAGATTTGAGCTTATCAATTAAGGGTGGGAAGTTGTACTTATAAAGGTCCAATAGGTGATGACAGATGTTCACACCTTTCACACCCACTGTTCACACCCAAGTTCAGTTTATAACCTGAGAACAATCCTAATCTGTTTAGCAGCTCAATCGTTTAGATCGAATGGTAGGTATCGGGTCAGAGATAAACATCCATCCATCCATCCATCCATCCATTTTCTTCCACTTATGCGGAGTCAGGTCGCGGGGGCAGCAGCCTAAGCAGGGAAGCTCAGACTTCCCTCTCCCTGGCCACTTCGTCCAGCTCTTCCCGGGGAATCCCGAGGTGTTTCCAGGCCAGCTGAGACATAGTCTCTCCAGCGTGTCCTGGGTCTTCCCCGGGGTCTCCTACCGGTGGGACGTGCCCTGAACACCTCACCAGGGAGATGTCCAGGGGGCATCCTTATTACTATCTCTAAGGGAGAGCCCAGCCACCCTACGGAGGAAGTTCATTTCGGCCGCTTGTACCCGCGATCTTGTTCTTTCGGTCACTACCCAAAGCTCGTGACCACAGGTGAGGGTAGGAATGAAGATCGACCGGTAAATCAAGAGCTTTGCCTTACGGCTGAGCTCCCTCCTCACCACGACAGATCGGTGCAGAGTCTGCATTGCTGCAGATGCTGCACCGATCCGCCTGTCGATCCATCCTTCCCTCACTCATGAACAAGACCCCGAGGTACTTAAACTCCTCCACTTGGGGGAAGGATCTCATTCACCATCTGGAGGGGGCACTCCACCCTTTTCTAGCTGAGAACCATGGCCTTGGATTTGGAGGTGCTGATTCTCATCCCAGCCACTTCGGCTGCAAACCGATCCTGTGAGAACTGGAGGTCACTGCCTGATGAAGCCAACAGAACCACATCCTCTGCAAAAAGCAGGGACCCAATCCTGAGGTCACCAAACCGGACCCCCTCAACGTCCTGGCTGTGCCTAGAAATTCTGTCCATAAAAGTTATTAACAGAATCGGTGACAAAGGGCAGCCCTGGTGGAGTCCAACCCTCACCAGAAATTAGTTCGACTTACTGCCGGCAATGCGGACCAAGCTCTGGCACCGGTCATACAGGGAACGGACAGCCCGTATCAGGGGGTCCAAAACCCCATTTTCCTGGAGAACTCCCCACAGGACTCCCTAAGGGACACCGTTGAATGCCTTCTCCAAGTCCACAAAGCACATGTTGACTGGTTGGGCAAACTCCTATGCACCTTCAAGGATCCTGCCAAGGGTCCAGAGCTGGTCCACAGTTCCACAGCCCGAGCGAAAACCGCACCCTGAAGTTGGAACACACCCTCCGGTCCCCCTTCTTAAAAAGAGGGACCACTACCCCAGTCTGCCAGTCCAGAGGCACTGCCCCCGATGTCCACGCAATGTTGCAGATGTGTCGTACATGACAGCCCCAAAACATCCAGGGCCTTATGGAAATCCAGGCAGCCCCATCCACCCCCGGGGCCCTGCCACCAAGGAGTTTTTTGACCACCTCGGCAACCTCAGCCCAAGAGATGGAGGAGCCCACCCGAGTCCCCAGGCCCTGCTTCCTCACAGGAAGGCATGTCGGTGGGATTGAGGAGGTCTTTGAAGTATTCCGTCCATCGATCCACAACGTCCCGAGTCAAGGTCAGCAGCGCCCTGTCCTCACCATACACAATGTTGACAGAGCACTTCTTCCCCCTCCTGAGACACCGGATGGTGGTCCAGAACCTCTTCTAAGCTGTCCGGAAGTTGTTCTCCATGGCCTCACTGAACTCCTCACATGCCCGGGTTTTTGCCTCGGTGACCGCCGTAGCTGCATTCCTCTTGGCCTGTCGGTACCTGGCTGCTGTCTCCAGAGTCCTACAGGCCAAGAAGGCCCGATATGACTCCTTCTTCAGCTTGACGGCATCCCTTACTGTCGGTGTCCACCAGTGGTTTCAGGTGTTGCCGCCCCGACAGGCACCGACCACCTTACAGCCACACTGCCCGTCAACCGCCTCAGCAATGGAGGCACGGAACATGGCCCACTCGGACTCAGTGTCCCCCACCTCCCCTGGGACATGGTCAAAGCTCTTTCGGAAGTGTGAGTTGAGGCTCCTTCTGATGGGAGACTCTGCCAGACATTCCCAGCAGACCCTTACAATGCGTTTGGGTCTGCCAGGTCTGACCGGCGTCCTCCACCACCAATAACAAATCACCCGCGTATAATTAGTGTGTGTTCTGAACTATATCTGAGGATTCCCTTGCTAAAACTGCCTGATTTAAGCACGATGGATAGAGGTTTGCCAAGGCGAATAGTAACGGGCTCAAGGGGCACCCCTGGCGAGTTCCTCTGCTGAGTGTGAAATATTGTGATGTCACTCCATTTCTATTTACAGAAGTCTTGGGTGAAGAATATAAAAGTGTTATTCAAGATATGTAGTTAGAACCAATGCAAAACCTCTTGAGAACCTCAAATAGGTATCTCCACTCCCCCCTATCAAAAGCCTTCTCCGCAGGTTTACATAGTAGTTATTGATGCTTCAGTGAGAGTTTGGGGAAAGGCTCCCCGGTCCAGAGAGTCATTGCACATATTCAATAGGAGAGGAATTAATTTCTCAGCAAACACTTTACAGAACTCTATTGGGAAACCATCGGGGACTGGACTGGGTCTTACCACTTCGCATTAGCTTCGCATCCGCAATTTCATTTTGTTTTAGAGGTTGATCCATCTCCCTCATCTGAGAAGGAGTTACAGAAGGAAATTCCAATTTGTCAAGAAATCTTACCATGTCTTTCATCAGTGGGAAATTGTGAGGCATATAACTCAGAGTAGAACGTCTTAAAGGCTCCATTAATAGCTGGTGAAGTTACTGTGACTTCGCCTGAAGGGGTCCTTATTTGCCTGATTTGCTGGGATGATGACCGGCTCTTAATCTAGTGTGCCAGAAGTTGTCCTGCCTTCTCACCGTGTTCATAACAAAAACCAAGTGACCGAAAGAGCAACTTTTCAGTCTCTTGTATCGCGTATGTATTGAGAGTTGTAACTAACAAGTTGTAACTCATCTGAAGATTTTGCCTGTCTTTATCTAATTCGGGGGATGGAGATACTGACAGCCTTCTGTCCAATTCTGATATCTTTTCCATAAGCTTTTCCTGTTTTTGTTTTTTTCATCTTATTTTGCCTTGCAGAGTAAGATATGATTTCTCCTCGGGATGGGGATGTGTTATTTGAGTTGTTAGTAATAAGGAAATCGTCAATCACTTTAGAAATTGTTTCACCGAATCTATCATCGCTTAGGAGCATACGGATAAGTCTCAGAGGAGGACGTGTTTTTTGTAAAAGTGTGAACGAAAGATCCAGTACAGGCGGAGCATGGTCAAAAGTCACTATTGTTGCATATTCTATGTTACTCACAGCGGGGAGAAGATAATTACCAATAAAAAAGTAATCAATTCGTGAAAATTTCTTATAAATACGAGAGTAAAAAGAAAACTGCTTTTTTTTGGGATAAAGAATGCGCGATGGATCTATACCTCGCATTTGATCCATAAATGATGAGATTGCTTTGGCCATTTTAGAAGGAGGATCCCGTTTCGGATTCAATTTATCTAACAGTGGATCTATTATACAATTAAGGTCATCCCCCAAAATTAAATGATGAGAATTTAGATCAGGTAAGAGTGCAATTACTTTTCTAATAAATGTGTCATCATCCCAATTGGGTGCATAAAGATTAACTAAAACCACAGCAACATTGTATAGGGAACCAGAAACTATTATGAAGTGGCTTTGGGGGTCAGCTATAACTTTAGCTGGACTAAACTGAATTTTTTATGAATTAAAATAGCTGTACCCCTTGCTTTGCTACTGAAATCAGAGTAGAAGGTTTGGCCGACCCATGATGCCTTGTTTTAAGTTAATGTTTTGAGTGGGAAAATATTCTACCTCTCTTGACTGGACCATTTATCCCTTTAACATTCCAAGAAATAAATCTTAGAAAAGCTCCCCCAAACTTTGTTTAGTTAGCCATAATCAAACTCTAGTGTATGTGAAATGACACAGAGCCTGTTGAAGAAGAAATAGGTAACAAATATGCTACAGCAACAAAAGTAAAAACAAACCTGTAGGACCAAACACCCATATTCCCCCCCAGAAAAACTCCCAGAACAGAGAGCAAAAAAAACACAACTGAACAATCCTTAGCTTGTTCTAAGAGCTAGAACTTGCAGCAGGACCCTACAGACTATGTCACTTCCGTATGACTTAATCCTATAGTCTAACGTTTTTATGCAGAGAGGGCTCCAGTAATATGACTCATTTGGGGCTGACCATTTACAAATGTCCCCTTGGCTGATATACCTTAAGTCCAGATGGAGCCGACGTCCATTTAACAGATTCAGCATCCACTAGCAGGTGGGAGTGATGCGCTGGTTGTAGAAGTCTTGGGCTTTTTGTGGAGAATCGAAGTAGTAGTTCTTGTTCTGGAATGAGACCTGAAGGTGGGTGGGAGGCAACAGGTGGAACTTTATTCCCTTCAGGTAAAGGGAATGTTTAACGGTTTTGAACGCTGTTTTTTAGCCAAAGCGGCGCTGATGTCCGGGTACACTCTCAACTCGGAGCTGTGGTAATCCAGTTTGTGTTGTCTGGCCCATCTTACAGCTTTCTCTTTCTCCTGGAAACGGAGAAATTTGATGATGGAGTTTCTCGGTTTCCCCGTGCTGGCGTCTCCTGGCCTGGGGCCGAGGGAGCAGTGGGCTTGCTCTATCTCCAGGGGGTTGTTGAAAACACCGGGGCCTATTGCCGTCATCAGCAAGCCGGAGGCAGATTTAATCGTGTCCTGATCCCCCTTGCTTCCCTTGGGTATGTTAATTATCCTTAGATTGAAACACCTGGACCGGTTTTTCAAGGTCGTCCACCCATTCCAGAATAACCGTGCTTTGAGATTTAGGTGACTTAACAGCAGCCTCCATTTCAGTGAGTTTTTCAAAATCACCCACTCTTTCACCCACTAGAACTTCAGTTTTAGTGAGACGTTTGTTAAATGATGTCACCTGTTGTCCCAGTGAGTCAACTGACTGCTTCAGGGATTGTGTTGCTTGTTGTAATAGGGTAGCAATGTTGGCTTTATAGCTATCACGCTGTTTTTAAGCAGAGCCTCCACGTTGTTCTTGGTGACTGGGTCAACCTTGCTCCTGCTGTCAGGATGTGTTCCTTTGCTTCCATCCGACTCCGAGGCGGTGGCACATGTCAAGTCAAGTCAAGTCAATTTTATTTATAGAGCCCATTATCACAAAACATGGTTTGCCTCAGAGGGCTTTACAGTGTACGACATCCCTCTGCCCTTAGACCCTCACATCACCCAAGGAAAAACTCCTGAAAAAGAACCCCTGAAATGGGGGAAAAAAAAAAAAAGGAAGAAACCTCAGGAAGAGCGGTAGAGGATGATGAGGGATCCCTCTTCCAGGACAGACAGACGAGTAATAGATGTCGTAAATAACAAATGAAATACAATCATGGCAAAAAGGAAAGACAAAGAGAGAGGTGAGGAGAGGAGAGGGGGAGAGAGGCACGGCAATAATAGAAACAGATGCATGTCATATTACAATACCAATAGGTGTGAAATTATTAATCGCGCTCTATGATGATGTTCAGGGTGATGATAATAGTCTCATGCATATGCTGATAGGGAGGTGTCCAAAGGCAAGATCACAACATCGGTGCAACCAGGACCAGACCATAATCAGGGCGAGCGAGGGGCACAGTATCAGTACAGCCACAGCACGAGCACAACCAAAGGCAGGGTCACAGCATCAGCACAGCTATCGCCACGGTCAGGCACAGTCAAGGTTACGGCCAGGATCCAGGAAAACTAAGAAACAAGGGAGCAGGAATGCTCCCGAGAGGCAACAGGATTAGCGTAGTGCAGTTCAACAGACCCAGGCTCCGTAATCCCAAGCCCCAGGTAGTGAGAGTACCACAAGCATACTCACAGATGTAAGGCTAAGCTAAACTACTGAGGCTAAGCTAAGCTTGCAAATGGCAATGCAGTTAACAGACATGCAGGATTTTCCGATGGCGGCGTTGAGAGAAGGAAAAGGAGCTCAGCGTATCAGAGGAAGGTTAAACCTATGTCAGCGTAACTATTGGCTGGTCCAGGCAACCTGAGCCAGCCCTAATTATAAGCTTTATCAAAGAGGAAGGTCTTAAGTCTACCCTTAAAAGTTGAAATGGTGTCTGCCTCCCTGACCGAAACTGGAAGATGGTTCCATAGGAGAGGAGCGTGGTAACTGAAGGCTCTGGTTCCTATCCTACTTTTGGAAACTTTGGGAACCACAAGTAACCCTGCATTTCCAGAGTGCAGTGATCTTGAGGGTTGGTAAGGAACTATGAGCTGTGACAGATAGGATGGAGCCTGACCATTTAGAGCTTTGTAAGTAAGGAGGAGGATTTTAAATTCAATCCTGGATTTCACAGGGAGCCAGTGCAAAGAAGCTAAAACAGGAGAAATATGATCCCTTTTCTTGCTTCCCGTTAAAACACGAGCAGCAGCGTTCTGCACCAGTTGGAGAGACCTAAAAGATTTGTTGGGGCAACCAGATAATAGGGAGGTACAGGCACATGGATCTATGGTGGTGGCCACAGCAGCTGGTTTAGCCGAGGCATTAGCAGCAGGAAGAGTTGTTGTCGTCAGCCGTCTTTGCTTCAAATTACTCATTACATAAGCTTCCCAAATGCATATGAAGGGTTGAAGAGAACTTTTAATTATTCAGAATTTCAGGAGCATTATCTGCGTCTCAGCTCTTTGGATGAAGTAGCCAATTGTTGGTATGAGGACGGGCGGAGAAACAGAAATCAATACAGTGATGGAATGTCATGCTCACTCAGATTTCTGACAGCCAGGCTCATCTCTTGAATGCTGTATATACATATTGATACATGTTTATTACTCTACTAATGGCTACAGTCTTCGCTGTTTGTTCTAATGTTTTACAGCATTCGAGAGAGTGCTGTTCTTTCAGCTCAAACAGAGAGCTGAGGCTGTCACAGATGTTGGCAATGAGAGGTGATGGAGCAACTGAGAGTTCAGCTCAATGAGTTTATTATCTGGCCATACACTTTAAAAAACGGTGCTCCAGCTGAATTTAATGTAGCACCAATAAGCATTATGCATTGAAATGCATTTAGTTAAGTTTTTCTGAATATGTGATGGAAAATGTTCAATCAACAAGAGGATAGCAACAGAAAAAAACATGTGCAGTGCACAAAGTGTAAAATGTAGGGTGGTCCCAGAAGGGGCCAGCAGTTTACACCCCTAACTCTATGTGCACACAACATTTTAGTGTCAATCAAGGTTATAAAGAGTGGAATTCTAATTATACAAAAATATATGCTCAAAGCTATCTTGGTTAACTGCCTCCAATCTAAGCTACATATCAATATTAGTTTTACAATTTCTAAACTGTAACTGCAAGTGTTTCATTCAGGATGTACATTGTACATTTTACCTGCCTTCCATGAACAATATTGCTCTTCAGACTGCCCACCTCTTTAAAGAAGATTATTTGAAGCCAAGTGACTTGTTGAATAACAAGGGTTTATTTATTTATGGTATAATCTAACCCCTCAAAGCGAAAAAACGCCTAAAACTACAGTTTACTTTCAATCAGATTCAGCCACACTTGAGGCCATGACCCTAAAATTGGAACTATTCCCCTCAGTTCTTAGTTTACTTCTTTCACACTAATGGAAAATACCCATACTTGACATTAAATACACCATGTTTGCAGCGCATTAGCAGGCTCTTAATGCTAGCACAAAGTCAGTTATATCATATGAATCGAGAGACTGTACTGAATCTGTTGATATAAAATATGTTAAGCTAGCTCACTGGGAATATGAGATTGTACGTATGATGCTGAGTAATTTATGAATGTAATAAACTTTCATACAAAATGCAAATATAATCCAAGCTAGACTCCTTATGGCTGACTGCCTTGAATCTAAATAGCTGGTATTAGCTTAAACCATTCTTAAACTGTGTTGTGCCAACCTTTCTTTTGAAAGAAACTCATTAAAAGTTGTTTTCCCTCAGCTTGCTTCCTTTGTTTCTCTTTTCTTTCTTTCCTTTTTTGGTACCCTGACTTCGTTTTTCTGGGGGGAGACATGGTTCTGCAACCTGCAACATCACTCACTCTCACGCTTGACTGACTGCTGACAGATCGGCACAGTGCAGATTAAACCATTTTGCACATTTAGTAGGGGTGAGATGGGCCTCCGAGAGAGACTCCACATTTTTTCCAGAAAGGAATTCTTAATGTTTATTTATTCAGACAATTTTCTCAGTCAGCTCCAACCCTCAACTGCAGATTCCCACACAAATATGCTTACTTTAGGCTCCAAAAAAACAACATGGTGACAGCAAAAATGTAGAAGTCGAGGCTCCACAGATTCCACAGAATCAATGTGTACAGTAGTTACATCCATTATTTTTACAGTCTAGGGCTGTAATGTGCTCCGTCAAGTGCACCTCCTGTTCTTTGTAACACTGTGTGGCATTCCTGCTGCTGAAATATGAAAATTAATCCTTTTTCTCTCTGCTCCCTCATTCACTGTCTCCCTCTTCTCTGTGGACGCAGCAACCAAGAAAGGTTAGTGCCTCTCTGTTCTTTCACCACAACGCCCCCTCAGCCCCTCACCTGTTCGGCTGTGTTGTGACAGTGATGACATTAAGTGAGATATGCTTGTTTCCACTCCACTACCAGAATCACACCACAGTGCCAGCTTCTCTGAGCTGCCTTCAAGCTTTTTTTTCTGACAAATATTACCTTCACCTGACAGCACCTGTACATGTGTCTTGTGTGTCAGTGTATGTGAATATGTTTTAGCTTGTTTCTTTCTGTGTGTATTTTCTACCTGTTCAGCTCAGAGTGTGTGCTCACAGACTCAGGCTCATCCTTCCTTAGTGTTGTCTTCACCTGTCAACTCCTCACAAACCTGCAAAACAACCTTGACTTAAAAAAAAAGTCCCAATATCATCAAGAAGCACTCACGACTTTTTCACTGCCTGACCAGCATCCTGCATAATACATACTGTCTGTCTTCACCACTAATATATACAGAATCAGTCAACTGTAGTTTTGTTTTGTTTTGTTTTTGAAAAATTTGTCTGAACTGCATTATCTATTGATAAAAATCCACTTTTGTTGCCATTTATACAACAGTTAGTTCTGACCGAGCAATTTGATTGGTTGAGAGGCATTCCATCAGTGCTGATATAGGAGTACAACATCACTGGGAGTGTTAACTTTTAACTCTGCATGTATCACTCTGCCTCACAGCCGTTCAAAATCCGTTAATTAGTGTAAGTGGGAAATGTTTATAGTATGGTTTAAGCATAGGTTCAAACAGCTAGTTGGCGCAGTTTACGTAGCTGTCAGTTGGTCAGGTTGAGGGAGGAGAGAAGAAGAGAGTGGAAAGAGAGAGAGATGAATGAGGGGCGAGAAAGGGGCAACAGGAATTTTAAAGTGTGGTTTGAGCTGACTGGAGTTCCTAAAAAGTCATGAGGGAGCCCGGGAGACAGCTGGTTAGGCTGTTACAGATGTTACAAGGATGTGCAGATGTGACACACACACACACACACACACACGCTGTCTGATACAGGACTCAAGGTGACGGAGATCACAGCAGTGAGTGGACACACACTGGAGCAAGGAACTGTCTGATCAAACTAACTCATCTAAATCACACAGGCTGCCAAAGTGTGTGTTAACAGAGTCTTATTTCACTGAAAACAGAGATAAATGTTCATGATTCTAAGCAGCTGGTTTGTGCATAACATGAAGACCAAGCTAACACAGATTAGCAAGCAGCGTGCAGGAAAATGTTTATGTGTTGCTAGGCAACAGCTGAAACGTTCAGTGGTTGCTGAACTATTTGTGTTGGCGGAGCCAAAAAAAAAAAACATTAAATAAACAAACAAATCATAATCTGTTGTTGCTTGTTAATATTAACATATAGAAGTTGTGGTCGTGTGTTGTGTTGTATATCATCACGAGCACAACGTAACTCCGTCTCCTGTGATATTGCTTAAATAAGGACCAGCTGTGGACCCTGTCATATAACTCTAGTAAAATTTTTACTCAACAGAAACCTTTTAAATGTTGGCCCTGGTAAGTGAATGGGGAAAATTTCAAATCAGTCCTGTAACTGTTATAGATTTTAGAATAAGAAATCTAATTATGCTTATGCAGTGGGAATAATAATGATAATAATAATAATAATATTGGGACCACTGAATGCCACAGATGAACTTGTTAATTTATGTGAAGTGGAGGGAAATCCATTGTCCAGAATTTACTTTCCAGATTAACTGTGAATTACGATGCTTGCTGAAATATTAGTAGTTGTTAGTAAGTAGTGTGGCTTTTGAGTTTAAACAGAATAGTTTACCTATCATCATTAAACATGTTGTAATTAGAGTTGTATTTTGTTAACAGTGGTACATTTACTCAAGCATAACTTTGAGGTACTTGTACTTTCTACTCTTATAATTAATATGTAATTACAACCAAAGCTTGTATAAAGGATAACAATTTCAAAATTAACATTATGTTGTTCACATTTCACTAAATGTTATGTGAACCCAAATTGTTTTGAGATCCACAGCAGTTTAATTAACTCAACATAACACTAGTGCTAACTGACGAGTTTAGTAATTCATATTAACACATTTTAACACCCACAAACATAATAAACCACAAACATAATACAAATCTGCAGCTTTTAATGTAATATTCTGACAAATGTAATAAATATCCCACAAACGTAATAGCAGTTGCAGACTACAAACGTAATACAGAATTTGCTGCAAATGTCCAGAAAAGACATCTATATGATGTCCAGAAAAGATATGATGTAAATAGTCATAACTGGTCTCTGTGCCAAGTTTGCAAGTTCTTTCAGTAATAAAGTCTTCAGCTGTGAGAAAGACTATAGTGAGTGTAGCAGTATGCACTTCAAAACTCTGACAGTCCAGAACAGTGTGAGGCAGAATTTAATGTGTAAAATGCATGTTTGTAGCAGTGCTACATGCAGCATCACTCTGTCCTGCTGCAATTATACAGCTCAACCTGTTTGTTTTCACACAGTCATATAGGTAATGCCCAGCTCTGGACCCCCACTTTAAATCAGCTGTGAAAACACCCAAGTGGAACGAGACATCAACAGAAGAAGCAAATTACCACTGAATTCTCTCAGAATGGGAGGTGTCCCGACAAGGGGATGAAATTCTTTCTCCTTGATATGAAATCCAACAACAGCATTTCAGCATCAGTGACCCGAGGAGCACATAAAATATGCATAAACACCAGTATCAATTCAGAAATTCACGTGGCTGGGACTTAGATGATTAACATCACACTGCTATAGATAATAGTGAATATGCTTTAGTTATATTTTTATTTTTTTTGTGTTTATCAAAAGAGATCCATTCTGCAACTCCTTTTT
The DNA here is from genome assembly GCF_026936395.1 of Plectropomus leopardus. Classification (NCBI taxonomy): domain Eukaryota; kingdom Metazoa; phylum Chordata; class Actinopteri; order Perciformes; family Serranidae; genus Plectropomus; species Plectropomus leopardus. Next base: position 1,302,960 of record NC_142180.1, read on the forward strand.
TCTAACCTAAAACATTGACTTGGCTCCTGCAATTGAGTTAAAGCAATGTAGATAAATCACCTGCCTGACATCATGCTTTAGAGTGTCAGATATATATATATATATTTATTTTAAGATGTTCCCTTGTTGGAAATAAAGTGGTAACGTACTAATTTGTAGTTATTGAGACGTGTCATATTGTTTATCCCTCCAGGAAACGAACCTGTCCAGCCAAGGATGAGCACATGGTGGGGGTCAAGGACTCATTGCTGGCCCACTCTTCAGACCCTGTGGAAATGAGGAGACTCAACTATCAGTCACAAGGCATGGATACATGCAGCTCTTTTTTCTTTTCTAGTGCTCCCTCTGTCATTTTCTTGTCTGTCTCCTCCTAACCAAAACCTGTGCTGTTTGTCTTGCCAGGTCTTTCCCTCACAGGTTCCAATGCCCTCAGTTTCCTGAATACTCCAAGTTAGTTTTCATTCCTCTTGTGTTTTACTAACATCTCCTCGCATCCCCAGCCCCTCACCTTTCTTTTTACACAGTACTCATATGAACTGGAGCCCTCTTATTTAACCCCTTCACCCTCTCTCATGGTCTGTCCATGACAGCCATATACACCAAAAGGTTGTCACTGCAACTGAGATTTGAAATGAAATATAGTTAAGGGCAATGGGACATAATATCTATCTATCTCTCTCTTTATATATATATATATATATATATATATATATATATATATATATAGTCTCTGGTATTGTGGCAACAATGTATGTAATTATAATTATATTTTAATATGGATGTAATCAATCTAATCAAATCACTGTGTAAGATGCTCTGGGTACTCTCACAACCCAACCACTTCAGGCACCTTTCCACTCTTCTGTTGTTTTGAAGGACTTCTTGAACCAATCAGCATGGTGCTGTCATACACCATCCCTCTGCTCACCACATAGCACCCTCACTGTCACCACATATCACTGTGACCAGTTAGCATTAGGCCTTCAACATGCATCTGCACTCTGCTTACACTGTCCAGTTTGTGTGTGTGCTGTACTTACCACTCCTCTTCTCACTACAGGAATGAGGGATCATCCTCCCATTGTCATCAGTGACCTGGCAGACTACATCGAGAGACTAAAGGCCAATGACGGTCTGCGCTTCTCACAGGAGTATGAGGTAACTTTCATGTTCAGAGTCTCTGGTATTGTGGCAACAATGTATGTAAATGTATGTTAAAAAGAAAAAGAAAAAACGTGCAAGTAAAATAAAAAAATTTAAAAAAGACTTCTAAGACATAAAAAGTCAAACAAAATAATGAGCCCAAGAGCTGAAAGATAAGCAATTCAGAAGTCTTATGCCCTGAGGAATGAAACTATCCCTGAGCTTGGTGGTGTAGGACTGGAGTCTTTAGGTGGGTTTCCATTACAGATTTGCGCAAAACGTAAGCGATATTTTTGAAATGACGATAAAACACAATTGTGAGAAGACTGCAATTCCATTGAGTGATGTTCTGCAATTGCTCCTCTGGTGATAATATTCCAAGAAGCGTGGCAAAGGATGTTCAAAACATTAGCAGGCAAGCCCCTTATACGTGGGAGCGGCCACATATGAGGGATTTCTGGGAGTTGATAATCCAGGATTTCACAGAGGAATTGTGGATTAAAAACTTTTGGATGATTTGCTCAACTTTTGAAGAGTTATCTGATGCAATAACACCTCTTGTAGCTCCTGCTGCATCGTGCCTAAGGGAGCCAGTTCCTACTGACAGGCACATAGCCATAGCATCATGTGATTTATAAAAGCCAAAAAAGTGCTTCCATTGCAGTTTTGCAAATTATGGCTTTTCAAATCACATAAAATACCACCTCATGCAAGAGTAAAAACATCTTCGCAATGTATAGGAGATAATCAAAATTGACGTGTTTCCATTAGGTGTTTTCTATATTCACACTTTCCACTTGCGCACTTTGAGGGTTAATGGAAACTTGCCTTTTGGTTCCGTGTGCTGAAAGGCAGTAGGCACAGCAGTGTGTGGCTGGGGTGATTGGGGTCTCTGATAATCCTGGTGGCCTTCTCCATGCACCACGCATGGCATCGCTGCAGCTGTGATGTGCAGAGCAGTTTTACCCATCTCTGTAGAGGTTGAGGGCAGTGAGAGTATCCTGGAGTATTCTGAACTGGCTTTCTGAGGAGAAATGTGGGAAATGGCTAATTCCTGTGGTGTTTATATGTTTGAGAACTGACCATTACTAATTCTGCTTTGTTGTATTTAGTTGTCTAAAGAGAAATAACAATGTATTAATTAGGAAAAGTCAATGGTTTTGTTTTACAAACTTGTGCTTTGGGTTTCTCAAATTTATTACTATTTCTGTAAGGGTCAACACTTGACTGTATGAATAATGGATGTAACTACTGTGAAGTTGCCCATTGGTTTGTGGACTGCCGTTTAGAAACCCTGAGTTTGGCATTTTGGCCGTTGCAATCCTTGAGTTTGTGACCATATTATATCTATATTACCATATAGGGTATCTGACCTGACTGTAGTGATGCCACACAGACGGCCTGTCACTCATGCAGTCCCACCCTTAAATGTGTGTAACTTTGCCTTAATAAGATGTAAACTGGTGAGTTATATAAAATATCACTCCCATACAGACTAAGGCGTTTTTTTGCACTAGGCTGTAAACATGTTTATTTCTTCTGTGGACATTTTGACTTTGTTTTGGAGCCAGCCTCAAGTGGCCATGAGATGTACTGCAGTTTTTGCCACTTCCACATTGACCTTATTTTTCAGCCTTAAAGGTTGCTGCTTGGTGTTACCTGGTAATATCTTGAAAGTGTTAAAGAAGACGAACTGGACAAGTTGAGTAAACAACATTTTCAGTTATTTTGTCAAGACTTGTTTGACTTTATTTCTTCACATGCACATTTTCCAAGATTTAGCTACTACAAAGTTTGTAGTAATGAAGTGTGCAATTAGATAAATGTCTATAAGGTCAAGTCGTGACTACAAATGATGAGCCAACTAAAAGTCCAACTGATGTTAACCCATAAAAAAAGCTTTGTTTTTTTCTAATTTGGAGAAAGTTCAAGGATGGAGACTGCAATGTGACTTTTTACGTGTGTCTCAGATAAGTCATGTAGTCATCTCTCTAATTAAATTTAAAACAATGGAAACCATAATAAAGATATGTCTTCACTTTATCCAGGCACTCCAACATGGTCTTTTTTAAATAAAGCAACAGTATGAAGAAACAGCTTGGCTTTAATTTAAATAAACAAAAGTGTAAATTCAAAATTTCACAAATTCAAAAGCAAAATTTGTACAAAATTTTTCAATGTTTTTTTACCTTAAAATTTTGTTTTTTCACTGGAGTCATTGTTGCAGCGTCTATGTAACAATCATTTTTACATCAGTTTAATATTTTGCAATAGTTTTAATTAGAGGGTTCCCACTTTGTTTGGCTGTGTGAGCTCGAAGGCAACAAATTAAACACCCACTGAAATTCTGTGTTACATTCTTAGTGTGGAGTTTGAAAAACATTGGCATTTACCACGCAGGGAGGGAATAATGAAAGACTCTTTAAAGTTGAATTATGGGAAATGTAAGATTCAGCAGTGTCATAGCTTGATCCATCACAACAACAAAATGTTAACCTCTGCTGCTTTGATTTTGACATTTGTTAAAATATCTCTTATGGATAGTACCTCACAATGTAAAACTAGATGTCATCTTAGATTTTGGTTATTGTTATATTGTAAGTGTTGTCTTTTCATAGTGTTAAAGGCTGCATTACAGTGAAGTGATGATATTTTCTAGACTGTTCTAGCTGTGCTAGCTATAATATTTGCCTCTACCCACTTAGTCATTGTATCTTCACTACTGGTGATTATTTATCAAAACTCTCATTGTGTGAATATCTTGTAACCAACCCAACAATATCATTGCAATATCGATAGTGAGGTATTTGTTCAAAAATATTGTTATATTTGATCTTCTCCATATTGCCCAGCCTATAGAGTGCCGAAGAGAAGATGTTTTTTTTCTAAACATAAATCAATCAATCAATTTGACATATGAAATCATGTAAAATACAGTTCCAGTGAAATGTAATCCTGTCACTTTTCTCAATCAGTGAACTAAAAATACTGTGATAATGAATGTATGATTTGGCAGAAGCTATTTTTGAGCCTCTCAGTGCTCAATCAGTATCAGTACAAAAAAAGATGCTGTTAAGCATGTATGAATCTCTGCCTCCTTTCCAAGACAAATACTCCTATGGCTTTTACTTACTGTAAAAGCCAGAGAGACGGATTATAGCTTGTTGTCCTATAAAGGAAGGTCGTTTGCATTTAACGTGGTAAATTTCCAAGCAGATAAACCAAGTTAGATGGGTGCACTGGTAATGCACCCCAGAAGGAACAGAGCATATAAATTATGAAACAGGAACTAATTCAACTTTTTACGCAACATGGTGAAATGGAAGGACAGGTTGTTGTGCTTCTTAAACAAGAAAAGAACCAGTTCAGTTTAGAATATTTCTTTGAGGCTTGTGTAAAAAAAGGCTAAATATAAATATTCAGAAGAAACAATCAAATCTTTTGGATGATACTAAGGCAAATTTCAAATGATTTTACTCATTTGTATTTACTAATCTAATAATAAAAATAAATGTATTTTTACACTTCATTATTTCAGTCCAGCACTGCAAACCAGACAGGAACAGAATGAATGGGTTTGGTTGGCTTCTACTGCTCTACATGAGAATACTTTGGATAACAGCTGTAATAAAAAAAAATATTTGGGAATTTTCCAAGAGTAAGCTCTCTAAATTAGTGATCTTGTTAAGTTGTTAAATACCACCCCTTTTGCAGTGATTTTGGCATAGGATCCCGACACCAAAAGCCACCTTTTGCGGCTGTATGGTATACTGCCGGACAGCCAGTGGGCACCCAGCACGGCTGCATGATATGTGGACGCACTCAGCTCAGAACCTGTCTCGTCTGTATGATACACCACTGGACGACTTCAGGTTGAAATGCTGCTGGTTGAAATCTGTGTTCACTTCCCATCTTAATATGATGTTTATTTTCTACGCCCAACCATGTGCTTCTGTTGACGTTCCAGCAGTTGTTGCTTAAATATAGCAACATGCTTTTGTAGTGTAACCTCACCATGTGCTTTTGTTGACATCCCAACATCGGTAGCAGCATCCCGGAACATCAACAGCAGACTCAGGATACCTAGAGCGTAATATGTATATGTGAAAGTCCACTGCAAAGCTGCAACAGGTGGCAACTTGGGATGAGAACTTGTTGGATTTTTTAAAAATACATTTTAATTAACTCTCCCAGCTGATGATTGCTTTGATTTCCTGACTTCTGGATTCCTCCTCCATAATGTGATCATTCTGACCTTGTACATTTTTTGTGTTAGCTCTAAACTAACCTCTATAAAATATTCTTATTGTGCAAGCTATTAAAGTTGCCGTTTTATTTATTCAAATTTCTTTTTCAAGCTTCTAATTTTTAAATAAGTATAATCACTATCGTCCTCTCTGTATCTCTGTCTCTCTCTTTCTGTCTGTCTCTCTGTCTCCCTCTCTCTCTCTCACACACACACACACACACAGACACACACACGCACACTGTATGTCTTCTAGTGTCTTGTTGCATTGGAGCTACCAGCCATTAGTCTATAGTAAGAGCAGCGGGGCTTGAAATGAAAAGCTGATAATGGCTGTGTTTAAAACGAGCTCTGCCAGAGGATCTCGCAGCATGTTACATCTGATAAATGTGCCAGTCTGTTTGGGGAAACCACTTCATGCACTGCATATGGCCTCTACCACAGTAATTCTGTCCTCATTATACTAATTTCTAAAGTATTTGATTAGCAACTCTCTGTTTTTAATGTTGTTTGATGTAAACAACACTCACTAACTTTAATGTGATCCTCATCTGACAGTGTGAAGCGAGACAGAGTTAAGTGAGTGTCTAAAGTAGCCCATTTAGGTCCAATAACGACTCCTGTAATGTTAATTATTAAAGTTCATTATTATCCTTAACTGAATATGGCAGGGATTGCTTAGTGCAAACCTGGCTTAGCCTTACACAAATCCACAGGTTCATTCTTCTCTCTGTGTTACCTGTTTTGTTTTTTGGTGTTGGCACTGCAGCTCTGTGAGTGTGATTACACTGATATACTCTGTAGCTGATTTGTGCATCGGTGGAGCACATTAGTAGTAATGTGTATGATGGAAGCCTTACCTAAAAGGCTGTTAAATAAGATTTTGGACATTAGAATGGACTTTCTCCAATGTAATTGTTATCAGTTGGTGAGTGGGGGGGCTGAGCAACCGTCCAGCTGGTCAGGAGGGGAAGCAGCAGGATATCAGTTTCCTCTCTGCAGCTTCATTTTTGGCTGTGCATGTTTGTATGGACACAGGTGTTTGTTTTCAGAATCAGAAATACTTAATTGATCCCCCAGGGGAAATTGTGGGTCGTTGCAGTTGCTCTGATGCCAGCATTGAAAATTTTCAATGCTGGCACTGTGCATCACCCGCAGTGATGCAGGTGATGCACTGGACTGTCAAGTTGAGGAAAGCTTTCAACATACTGATCCATCTATGTCCCAACCCTTACCTGTGGCCATGAGCTTTGGGTTAATGACCGAAGAAATGAGATCGCAGAATCAAGCAGTCAAAATTAGTTTTCTCCGGAGAGTGGCGGGGCTTAGCCTGGGCCGCCCCAATGACCCTGACCCGGATAAGTGGATGAAATGGATGGATCGATGGTAACCCTTTCTCAGCTGAGTTATCACTGTTTTATTTCCTATTACTTTTGGCTGCATTGAAATAAAACCTACTGCAAGTCCTTATCTGTTCATTCACATGATGCTAGCAGAGTATCATCACTCCTTTCAATGTGTGCTACCTATATCAATGACCATTGTCCCATCTTTTTGCATTGCTTCCCCTCAATCACTGGATCTGTGTGTCAGTCTATTGATCCAGGACAGCAGTTCACCTGGGAGCACTCCAACCTGGAGGTCAACAAGTCAAAGAACCGCTATGCAAATGTTATTGCCTACGACCACTCCAGGGTCATCCTCACACCTGTGGATGGTGAGAGACACTTAACTCTTTTTCCACTGAAATTAACGCATTCATGCAGATTTTTCAAACACAGGTAAAACTGCAAAAAAATAGGCAATAGAGTGCTAACCCATTGTCAATAGAGCTGAGCTGTGTACACAACTCTGCAGCAGACGGGAATGCCTTTCTCTGTGTGTGTGTGTGTGTGTGTGTGTGTGTGTGTGTGTGTGTGTGTGTGTGTGTGCGCGTGTTTTGGTGTGTCCATTCGATGCCATGGACAAACCAGAGAAAACAAGTAAACAGTAGAAAGCAGCATGGACAGAGGTCTGTGAAAACTTTTCAGTGGTCACTTCTCTTTATATATCTCTGACAGATTCAGTCTCTTTTTCAAACTTGGTGCAGACTAATTTGGACTGATGTTTCAGCGCTGCATAGGTGGAGACAGATGATAATTTGTGCTAGCGTGTCAATGCATCTCATTAGTTAAGGGGCTAAGATTGTTCCCATTAATGATGTGACTACTGCAGAGTCCTTTTTTATGCAGTGGAAAAAAGACTTTAGGCGACATTAAAAATGGGTTTTTATTTTGAGAAGTCTCTAAAGAGGCAACTTTACACATAGTATTTCTTAAACAGTGGCCGGGCCTTTGACCGATCTCAATTGCAGAGAGAAAAGCTCAATCTCACTCCAATCTCATGCAATAGCGCTGCTCTGTCACTGCTTTTGAGTGTGATGCCAAAAGCCACATTCCATGTCCAACCAGAACACCGCTGAATGGCATCAGATGAGAATACGCGTGCATAGAACATGTGGCATTGTTATAATACGCTGGCAGACGGATGGATGGCACCAGAGTTTGCTTCCCGTGTGAGTGTATGTGTGTTTTTGTTCCACACCTTACCATGTCCCTCTTTCGCCTAACCCAACTGTCTGTAACCTTGCTGCCTAATCCCAATCATCATGACAGTCCACGCTGTTGTGTAAACATGATCATGATGCTTCATCCCACCATGTGCATCTGTTGACATCACCATAAAGGCATCCCGGAGCGTAAACAGCTGACGCAGAGGGATACCTAAAGCTTCATATGTAGCAACGGAAGGTTACTGACAGAGCGGCACCATATGGCGAGTTGGAGTTGGGATGAGAACCTGTTGAAGAGAACCAGACCTTTATTTTAAACAGGCTTATGAGACAAATCATTACTGTCTTATAAAAGCATTTCATCATATTTTAGTGAGAAGCCCACTGTTTTCAGATTGACTCCCATTTTAATTTGCCTGATAATCATTATTAATTTGTTTCTCGCTGCAGGAGTTCCAGGTAGCGACTACATCAATGCCAATTACATTGATGGCTACAGGAAGCAGAATGCCTACATTGCTACACAGGGGCCGCTGGCGGAGACACTGAGTGACTTCTGGAGGATGGTGTGGGAGCAAAGGACCAGCACCATCATCATGATGACACGCCTAGAGGAGAAGTCTCGGGTGAGCCGATTGTTTGAGAAAAAAATGAATTATACTCTGATGACAACAGCCTTGGTTTATAGTGAGTTTATCAAAGTAAAAGGACAAAGTACTGGGGCATCAGTGGCTGAGTGGACAAAGTAGGCACCCCATGAATAAAAAAAAGGCAGTGTCCTTGCCACAGTGGCCTCAGGTTCAACTCCCACTTGAGGCCCTTTGCTGCATGTTATCCCCACTCTCTCTCCCCCCTTTCACACTGTTGATCTGTCCTGTTTAATAAAAGGCTAAAATGCCAGAAAAAAATAACCTCAATTAAAAGGACAAAATACTAATACCAATTTTGTTGTCATTAAGGCAAAGTTGTATCCCTTCAATATGTCTTATTGATTTTTTGGGTATTGTTTGTCTGCTCTGTCCACAATCAATCAATCTGAAATGTTATTTTGGAGACATGTCTCTGTGAAGATGTGGGCACAATAGACTCCGAAGTCCGATTACTGGATTAGGCTGAGTCTCGTTTCATTCATTCCACTTGATAGGTGGATATCTTCCCCAGAGACGGCCACACCGTTGTTCCTGGTCTGAGCAAGTGGTCTGAAGATGTCAGTGATCGTCTCAAGAGCCACTGTATTTATTTCAGTCCTCATGCTTCCTTTTCCAATGGTGATGAGTGTATCTCATAGGCCATACATGTCCCAGTAAAAAACGCAAAAAGACAAGAAATGTAGCACAATTCATGGGAGTTACAGGTATGCACCTCCTTTACCTTTAGTGTCTTCAGAGGAAGCTTTGTGTCTGATAGCTGTCTTTAAGTGATGTCACTTGAGTCAGTGTCAGTTGGGGTTGAAGACAAGTCTGAAAATAAAATGAAAAACAGAGGTGTGGAGTTAGAAAGAAGTGTTGGGCAGATCTCTGCCTGCTTCTCATCTCTGGTTCACAGCAGCAACCAAAGATAAAAACCCTGCTCACCACTCACTTCTGTTCTCCTCCTTCTGTCTTTACCTTGTTGTGCGTCTGTGTTCAGGTGAAGTGTGACCAGTATTGGCCCAGTCGAGGCACAGAGACATATGGGATGATCCAGGTGACCATGCTGGACACTGTGGAGCTGGCCACATACAGTGTACGCACCTTCGCCCTCTATAAGGTGAGAACTTCAGATGGATACTGTGTGTATGCAGTATGACTGTGGGTGACAGCAAAGAAGTGGAAATTCATTGACACCAAAAGGCTTTGATGGTTTGTTCTGAAAGAGCTCTAAAGCTCCTTTCAGGCATGTACTGTGTTATAATATGTAACTGTGTCAGGTAATTTAACATGTGTCATGTTTAAAGGAGCTATTTGTAATTACCAGCCATCCAGTCCAACTGAAGAGGGGACAGTATTTCACCCTTTTTGTAGTCACCAGCCTGCAGCAATGACACTGTTAGATAGTGTACAAATAGACACGCGTAAAAAAAAAAATGTGTATTGCCCTCATATAGTAAGCAAAGTTTCCAAACTTTTAATCTTGCCTCATCTCATAACAGTAATGCTAAGTGGTTACAATGAGGTAATTTGGTCAAAACTCTTTCAGTCGGTCTGCTACTGTGGCCATACAACCATGATTTACAGTCATCAATCATAATGAAAGGCAACTCATAACTGTCAGCTGTCTCCAGTATTAGAAAACCACACCAATATTTACTCTAGTTTTCCTTCTTCTTACATTGCTTCTTTTCTTTGCCGCGTAACATAACTTCTCTCTGGGAGCTACTTGTGATGGAGATAACGGTCGTCTTCCTGGAGCTTCTGACATTGCTGTGTTTCTTACACACCAACTAACTAATTCACAGAGACTTTAGCTTCCACGCTGTAACGATTGAGTCTATGCTCCGGCTGGCTCAACTTCTTGATCCTCTCCTGCAGCACACTAGAGGCTACAGTGACTCACTGTCGCCTCTCAGGCCAGGATGTATTATTACAGAAGGGACGGCTTGTCCCTGGCTGCTTTGCAGTGGATATCTCTGCAATACAATACATAGGCTCTTAGACATAACAGCAAAGGTGGTCCTTTTCCTCACTAGTTCATTTTTTGAATGTTTTGAATTATGTCCAGATCTTAAATAATGTACCTTTAAAAAAGCACCAGATTACTTTTACCAACACAGAAGCCAATCTTAGGACACCAGGCATTCTATAAGACTTTTAACACAAGTTTGAAACAGCCAACACTCTCCCTATACTTTTTTTTCATGCAATTCTGTGGATGAATAAATGATTATCCAGTGGTGCTTAGTAACAGGCAGCAATTAAATGAGTCCCAAATTAATGTTCTGTCAATCACTGCTTTTGCACTGTGGGATATTATGGAACAGGCAGTAGAATCTAATATCTATTAATGTAAATGTATCTGTGGGTTCACCTGCTAAAATGGCAAAATAAGTTTATCAGTGATGCAAACTATGAGGGAGGAACGTCCTCTTACTACCATAACATTTTTAAGTCTCTCTGTTTCTTTTTTCTTGTTTCTTTAAATAATCATGTCTTAATAAAATTTAAGGAACACTAACGCAAAAGACACCATGTCTGACTGACAAAATGTCACTTTAACAGATAGATGAAACAGTTATGTTATGTACCTAATGTCTGAAAAAGGCTTAAGAGTCTGAGAAGACATGAGGAAGATTGTGTCTTGCATGCTTGAATGAGGACAACGTGAAAACAGTGGCTTCCTCAGAGTTATGAATAAAACTGACAACAGTAGATTTGATGAGAACTGGTGTGGCTTTGATAGTGCTGTACCAGTGCACAATGCTATTATTCATCCAGGACTATTTGAAAAGTGATTTTATTCATGCTTGGAGTGCAGCTCAGAATGCATTTGTGATGTATGGTGACTTTACATCATTTGAGAGTCTCACATGAATCGCTTGAAGATTTGTCAATTAGTTATTGCAATACATTTATGTTAATGACTGTTGTGGTTGATGGTTACAAGATCAAATCATAGGATTTTCAGTGTGTCAGATCACATTTTTATACCTCCACACCAGCGATGCTTTTATGTTTGCTTTTGAGGCATTATGTTTTCGGGTTGTCCGTCCATCCATATGTTTGTACGCCTGTCCCATTCTCATGAACGCAATATCACAAGAATTTTTTGAGGGAATTTCTTTAAAATCATTTGGTCAGATATTGAATTGGTGACTCTGATCTTGAAACTGTGCTGATTGTAGAGATCTTCTGTGCTGCCAGGGGAAGATGTGTGTGAAGCATCCATGTTTTCACAGACATGGATATGCAGAGGCATACAACCCTGAGGTGGTAATTCTAGTTTATAAGTGACAAAACGTGTGATGTTGTGCATGTGTTGATATGTTCTGACAGAATGGCTCAAGTGAGAAGAGAGAGGTTCGACAATTCCAGTTTATGGCCTGGCCTGACCATGGAGTGCCTGAGTATCCCACCCCAACACTCGCCTTCTTGTGCAGAGTCAAGGCCTGTAATCCTCCAGAGGCTGGACCCATGGTGGTCCACTGTAGGTAAGTTATCTTTAACATCAACACACACACACACACACACACACACACACACACACACACACAAACAAAGAAACTGTCCCCACAGCACCTAGAGGCTCATATTTTTGTAGACTGACCCACACGTGCACATACAGTTATGCCTACAAGTGGACTCTTACTGAGATGTAAATGACCTCTCTCTGTTGTGCCCCATCAGCGTGCACATCGTATTGCCAAAATGCTTTTGATATTATATAAGTGTTTGTTGTAATGTTAATGTTGGCTATATGTATTTTATTTGAATATGGACAAGGAAAAGTAGTTGTTACCCCCCCAAAAAACAGATATAATGACTATAACTGCTAAACAATATAAGCTTCCATAGTTTGAACCCTGTTTTGTCTTTTTGCTGTGTCAGTGCTGGTGTGGGCCGTACAGGCTGCTTCATCGTGATCGATGCCATGCTGGAGAGGATGAAACATGAGAAGTCTGTGGACATTTATGGTCATGTGACATGTATGCGAGCTCAGAGGAACTACATGGTGCAGACAGAGGATCAGTATATATTCATCCATGAAGCCCTGCTGGAAGCTGCAACATGTGGAAACACAGAAGTCCCTGCCAGGAACCTGTACACCCACATCCAGAAGCTCACCCAGATCCCTGCTGGAGAGACGGCCACCACCATGGAACTGGAGTTTAAGGTGGGTACCTTTGGGTTTTGAGTCCTTTTGAAGAAATTCTTGTACTCTTGATGAAACGATGAATGGTGAAGTGAACTTGATAAATAATATAAACTTGGTGTATAGTTGAATGAATTTAACGAGAAAAGTACTTTATATGTATATATATATATATATATACTTATATAACAAAAAGAACGCGGTAACCCTCAGTTGTCCTTACTTAAATATATATTTATTACATAAGTCTGATCACAGAAGCCTAAGGCACAACACTTGCATGGACAGAGACATACCAAAAGCTTAAGGAACAGAAGAGTCATTCAACTTTAACCAGTACATTTCACACGTCATTCAGCTGTGGCTAACAATCCACAATGTCTCATTCTGGCAATATCTTAGCACACAGACTTACTGGAGACAGTGGAAGACTCTGAGGTCCCAATGACATTATTGAATCATATCACACAATAAGATTGCTCATCATTACATTCACATTATTAGAAAATTATTTTCTACAACAAGTCTATTTACAGGGCACTCCAATCACAGAACTGGCTCTGCTGTTTGTCTTGAGTGATGGACTTTTTGAAGTAATGAGGCCTTATGAAATCATGTGAAAATGTTGTAAAAATTGTATCATAAAAACAGAAGTACAATCAGAAACAACAATGTAAGGTTCAAGGATAAACTTATTAGGTTTTGGTGGTCAAAGGTCAAGGTCACTGTGACCTTGTCTGTCTCATTCTTGTGAGGGTAATATCTTGAGAGCACCTTGAGGGAATTATTTCAAATTTGGCAAAGGTCATGGTGGCCTCATAACACAAGTTTTGACATTTTATATCACAGAGGTTAAAGGTCAACTATGACATCATAATGTCCTGCAAAAACCCTTTTCTGTCTGTTACCAAACATCATATCTCAGGAACAGAAGGGGAGACATTTGGGAAGATGTGACTGAAGCATCTATGTCATCCTAGTCATGTTTTCACAGACTAGTTTTTCACATCCTGTTTTGGAAGTGAAGAATGCAATTCAAGTGTGTGCAAACTGACAAAGCTGCGGTAACCCTTTCTGGCTTATCAAAAGCTAAGATTGTTGTAATAATAAATTAATTCCCATACAATTACTGACCCAACATCTTAATTCTAGTATTATTTTACTGAGTTATTATTCAATAATTTGGAGTTAAGAGTACAATATTCAGTTCAATACTTATACTACAATGACCTAATCAACCTCTTTATTTAGTAATAATTTTACTGCGTACCCAGTAATTCTGAAGCTATTCTACTCCTATAACTTGTCACTATTAGTATTTTACTTTTTAAAGTCCTGCAATTTCTTGGTTCAAAATGAATTGGCAACTGTTTTTTATAAATGTGGAAGTCATTTTTCATGCAAAAAAATTTATAATATCTCCAGCATGTCATATATATGGATAAGGACTCGCTGCTTTTCCCTCTAAGTATTTTAATTATTCAATTTCTTTAAAGTTTTTTGCATGAGCACTTCTATTTTTAATACTTTTTACAATGTGGTAGATGGAATTGTTTACTTAGGTAAAGTAAAGGATCTGAATACTTCCTGCTGCTGACACTGTAAATGTTTTATCATTGCTTCGGTTTTTGATTTTCCCGCAGTACCAGTACTGACACTCTGGAAAATCACATTCACTTCTTTTAAGTTTATTTAACAGTAGGCCTTCATCCATTTCACTGCTGCAGAAGTTCTTCTTCTTACAGCCTTTTTGGTGTCATGTCTCCAGTCTCGGCCATTTATCAGAGTCTTTGCACACGGCACAAAAATTGCCCTTTAATAGTCTTCAGGGGGTATTACCAGTTCTGACAAGTGACTTATGATCAGTGGGATTCATCATTGCGCACACCTGGTCAGAGCAGATTTGGATGGTTAAGAACGTTTGGTGGATCTGGAGTTTACCTCCATTCTATTTTCTCTTTCCAGAAAATTAAGAGAAAAATAAAAGAAATTTAAGAGAATGAATGTGTTATTGGTCAGACTCTCCTGCATATGAGAAAGATGCACCAGGACCACAAGGTCATGCACATGCTTTTCCAAAATGGAAATTTTACTCTGTGTCCTTGAAAAGCTATACAATTGTGGGAATCCTGATATGATGAAATGCAGTTTTTGTATGTTGGTGACTTTGAGCAAAAAGTCAAAATCAACAATAATAACAATTCACTGACTAAAAGTTTGGATACCTCAGCCTCGGTTTTATCTGTTCTGACCATTTGTTTTTTTAATCCATGTCTCACAAGTCTTCCAGGCAGATGGAAGTGTAATATTAAATGGCCGTAGTGCCCCTTTAACTGTGATGCTGTGAGAGCAAGGAAAGAGGAAACATTTCCATCTCCATCCTGAGATAAACTCTCCTCTCAGAGGATAAGCAGCAAGGGCTTAAGCTCTTCAGATGACAGGCCAGTAGAGAGCAAAGGAGAGAGGGCCAGAACACAACATGTCTGGTGGCCTGAGGACACGGGCCTGCTGTGTTACTGCGCTGCAGCAGCAGCCTCTGCTGCTCACTCAGCACTGAGAGACACCACACCAGCTTTAGGTTTTGATCCCCAACTCACTTCAGATTTCTTTTACAAGCACTACTGCTCAAATTGTCACTTGCCCTTGCAATACAAAGGAATCACAATCCTGCCAGGATTTTTTCACAGTTTCCTACCAGTGTTGGACTTGTTGGACTCTATCTTTTCTTTGTTCTCCTTCTTGAAAAGGTCAGTGCTGTGACATTAATATATCCAAAAACCTGTTGATATCGAAGTCTGTCATAATGTTTGAACGCAGGTGTGTTTCTCATTCCGACTAGAAATGTTGAATTTCTATGCCTCCACACTGGCTACAGCCGTGGCTGTAGGCAGTATGTTTTCTGTCTACCAGAAGTGGACAGTGGAGACAGTGTGTGGACAGTGGGGACGGTGGGTGTAGCTGTGAAGCTTCACTGCAGTCTCCTCTGGGCTGAGGATTGAATGTCTGTGCAGTATCAGACATATCAGACAGTATTAGGCATATGTGTGCTTCTCTCTGTGTCCGCAGAAACTGTCCAACTCTAAACCACATACCTCAAGATTCATCAGTGCCAACCTGCCATGTAACAAATTCAAGAACCGCCTGGTAAACATCATGCCTTTTGAGTCCACCCGGGTCTGCCTGCAGCCAATCAGAGGGGTGGAGGGCTCCGACTACATCAACGCCAGCTTCATTGACGGATACAGGCGAGTCCACAGCCTGCTAGTGCAGGAATTATGACTTGAACATGATAACAATGTTCAAATGTGTTTTTATTACTTAATTAGTTTAATAATAGAAATAATTAAAAGAAAAAACAATGGATATTTTTAAGGGGGTAGCTGGTGAATTACTGCTGTAGAAAGTTGATTGTGTGGTAGCTGGGTTATTTAAAAAGCTTCAGTATTGGCACACATGTTACAGGATGGGGACAAAAGATGGGAGACATTCAACAGTTTTTTGTCCATTGAGCAGATTTCCACTAAAATATAGTTGACTGTTACAGACAACTCTATACTCAATAACTCTAACCTGCAAGGCCACACCTGCACTGATGAGAGGGCTGGCAGGTGTAGGTATAAGTCCCGCCCCCCCCAGGACTGGGCAGGAAGGAGGAGTTTCAACAGTTCCCACATGGCAACAATACACAGTTGTGAAAAGTCCAAAAAAATCTAATTTTTGCAATTTGATTTTATTTAATAATTTTTATTCAGTATCATTCATTTCATTAATCCTCATTAACACGTTTTTTAATCAAAGTCACATTATATTATCATTACAGTTTCACTTCCTCTGAAAGTCCAACCAGTAGGTAATCTGTCAGGGAATGCACCTGCTGCTCTTGCATTGACCCTGGACAGGACCACTATGTGGACAAGATGATCTCTGAGCTTCTCACATCAAATGGGTTATGGGTTATTAAAAAACAAAAAATTCGGCGCGCCTGGTGGCTCAGTGGATAGACCAGCGCCCCATGTGCAGAGGCTGTGTCCTCGCCACAGCAGCCGCGGGTTTGGCCTCAGCCCTTTGCTGCATGTCTCCCCCTCTCTCTACCCCTTTCACGCTCACACTGTCCTATCACTTAAAGGTAGTAGAACCCCCCAAAAAAATCTTCAAAAAAAAAATTCAATACAAATTAAAGCTGCAAGCAGCGACGAACGGGCCCAAGCACCTCCGCGCGCGTTGGCGGCTGGACACCGATTGATGCAGCCATGTCTCTGAGAAAGCGCAACACTGCACGTAGAAGTGAATTAGTGTTTCCTCCATGTAGTGGTAGAGGTGGATACTTGTGAAGTTTCTTTAGAAGGGGTATGTGTCTCTCTCTGACTCTCTCCCTCTCTCTCTCTCTCTCTGTGTGTGTGTGTGTTTGTAAGGGTCAGCCAAAGCTGCAGCTGTGACACGTGTGAAAAAAGGAGCCAGTCTGTGTGATTGTGGCAGGGCTCTATTAGGTCTAATCTGCTGCTTTTACAGTGCTGAGATTAGTGTAAATAATGGAGTAAGAGCACACTCTGCTGGACAAACTATAGAATGAAACCATTTCTAAACCACCCAAGCATCATTTCCTGCATTGTATGGTCTGTGGACAGAGTTTTCCTATCAGGGCATATGGGAAAAATATGCACCGAGGCTGATTTTCTCCATTATGTCTGTAATAGGCTCATATCAGCTTATAATATAGGTAGCCTATATTGAAAAATCAGTCGGGTTCTAGCAGAAATGGCAAAAATCTGCCCAAAAATTTTTAAAAAATTAAAAATGGTGAACTTTTTCTTGGGTTTAGGGCATGCTCCAAGAGGCTTTTTCGTAGGTCTTGGGGTTTAGCACATGCCTCCAAAGTTCCGTAACTCACAGTCCGTGGGTGCTGTTTCATCGAAATTTTCTAGGGGGCGCTCCTGAGCCATCTAGACACATCAAAGCAAAAAAGATATATGAAATATCATGTTTTAGGACTTCTGATTTATTGCCAAGTTTGGTGAGTTTTTAAGTATCTTTAGCCTCTCAAACACAACTTCCTGTTTTTGCAAAGAATGCGTCTTAACAGCAACATCGTTTGATTAAATCAAAAACGGCTCGCAATATGACATCACCAACTTTAGGAAATACTGCTGTCCACATGTGAAGTCGATCAGATAAAACCTGTAGGACAAGTGCGTTACGATACAGAGGCTAAAATTACAAAAAATATGAAAATGGCTGACTTCCTGTTGGGTTCAGGGCATGGCTCTAAGAGGCTTTTTTGTAGGTCTTGGGTTCTTACTCATGCCTTTCAAGTTTTGTAGCTCTAGGTTAAACAGACCACAGGGTTCGTTGAAATTTTCTAGGGGGCGCTACAGAGCCATTTTGGCTCATCAATGCAAAAAAAATCATATCCAATATTACAATTTAGGACTTTTGATGTCTGTGGTGCATCAGCGTTTGGTGCATCTCCGTGCATGCCTTATGTGACAATTATTTTTCACACAACTTTGAGATCAATCAAGTCAACCTGCTAGGAGCTGGACCTCTTAGTGTAAAACTTTGTCTTTCCTGCGCCAATAGGTGGCACTCTCGCTATTGTTTAAAATTGTCATATAGATGTGTTCACAGTGGGACTCTCATCAAACAAAGTTTGATGCAGACTGGATCATGTACAACTGAGTTAAAAACTATTTCCTGTTTGGTGGCAAAACATGTAACTTCTTGGCCACATAACATCAACACTGTTAAACGAAAACTCAAACGGGTCGCAAACTAGGGTCGCCCCCTCCTGAAGATAGTATTTACAAATTTTGAAGTAAATCTGGCGAAAACTGTAGGACAAGTTCGATCAGAAAAACATCAGAAAATTGCAACCAAATTATTTTTCAATGTAAAATGGTGGACTTCCTGTTGGGTTTAGAATATGGCTCCAACTGACTTTTTTGTTTGTCTTGTGATGCTCCTTACATCTACCAATTTTTGTATGTCTAAATGAAATGGACCGAAGGGGCTCCTTCGTTGAAATCTGTGAGGTGGCGCTCTTAAGGCATTTTTTTAAGCCCATACATGTAACCCGTAAAATATCAAATTTCTCACCAGTCCTGCTAACTATGCAAATTTTCATGAATTTTTGAATATGTTAAAGCCCTCAAAAAAGCAATTCATTTTCTGTAATAATAATAATCCTTCATATTTCAATAGGGTCCTTGCACCCATTGGTGCTCGGGCCCTAATGAGACAAACAAAACTTTTTATCGTTCAGTGAAAAAGGATTCATTTTTCCACCGCCTCTGGAAGTGACAGTACTCGCTGTTGACTTCATGCCTCGTTGCTATGGTCATGTCTGCAACCTAACAGGAACCATCTGCTATTAGTTTACCATCTGTTTATAAAAATATATATGCCTGCGTAGCTCCTTCTTGATGCATGCCTACAAACTGTATGAAAGTCCTGCCATTAGGTGGGTTTCCCTTTAACCCTTTAATTGTGCAAATTAAAACTGTGTGTGGTTCATATGTCACAAGGATGTCAGAGATATATTTTAGTGCTGAGCCACAGATTGATTTGTAGACAAGCAGTGACATTTTAAAGTCAATTCTCTGAGTGACAGGTAGGCGAAGTAAGGATTTTAGGACTGGAGTAATGCCATCATATTTCCTAGTTTTTGTCAGGACCCTCATAGCAGCATTCTGAATAAGCTGAAGTTGCAGAACAGCTTGTTTTGAAAGGCCTACAAACAGACCGTTACAATATGTAGTACAATAGTAGTAATCTAACCTACTAGAAATAAAGCCATGGGTGAGACTTTCAAGATCTTGCTGTGACATTATTCCTCTCTGGAAATGTTTTTAAATAATAGTAAGCAAATGAAGTTACTGATTTGATGTGATGTGGCTGTGGAAATTTACATCAGAGTCCAGGATAACCCTAAGGTTTTTTGCTTGACTGTGAGTTATGAGAGAGAGGGATTCAAGGTGAGAGCGGACACTCTGCTTTTCTTTCTGTGGCCCAAAGACAATGATATCAGTCTTATCCCTATTGAGCTGGAGAAAATTTTGATGCATCCAATCATTGATTTGCTCAGTACAGTGACACAGACATTCCACAGGTTCATAATCACCTGGAGAAAGTGATATGTATATCTGTGTGTCATCTGCATAATTGTGGTAAACTACTTTGTCATTTTGCATAATCTTGCCTAATGGAAGCATATAGAGATTAAACAAGAGGGGTCCCAAAATGGACCCCTGTGGGACCCCACATGTCATAGTCATCCTCTCTGACTTACAGTTTCCTATTGAGACAAAGTACTTCCTGTCATGAAGATATGACTTGAACCATTTAAGACCAGTGCCAGAGAGTCCGACCCAGTTTTCTAGTCTTTCTAATAAAATTGTGTGGTCCACTGTGTCAAAGGCAGCACTTAGATCCAGGAGCACTAAAATAGAGACTTTGCCGGTGTTAAGGTGGATGTAATTTATTTCTTTTATGAGTGCAGTCTTAGTGCTGTGATGGGTCCGCAAATCTGACTGAAAGTTATCATAGCAATTGTTTTGTTTTAAAAAGCTGTCGATAGTTGTTCAGTACAGTGGCATCCAGGCTGCTCTTCTTTAGGAGAGGCTTGATGACTGCAGTTTTCAAAGCATTTGGAAAAGTGCCAGATTGGAGAGACAGATTAACTATAAGAGTGAGTTGTTTTACCAGACTGCTCAGAACAGTTTTGAGGAAGCTAGTGGGTAAAACATCAAGGCAGCAGGTGGAGGAACTGAGACTGGAGGTAATTTCTTCCAGTGATTTGTCACTGAATGCTTTAAATTGTTCCATACTTTGTAAGTTACCTAGTCTGCAGTGATGGCACATTATTCCTTGGCATTGAATAGTTAATTGCAAGTCTGATGCCTTGAACCTTGCTATTAAAAAAGTCTGCAAATTCATTACATTTGCTGGTGCAAACTAGTTCTGGAGATATTGAAACAGGAGGGTTAGTTAATCTGTCCATGGTAGCAAATAACACACGTGAATTGTTATTGTTTCTGTTGATGATCTCAGAGAAAAATGACTGCGTTGCACTTCTTCTGCGGCACTGCCTTTTTTGGACCGTTACAGAAGGAGTGTTTTTCCACGATGCCTTTTGTCTTTTACTTATAAATTTCACCTTAACAGAAGCAATGGCGTCAATTACATTTGCATTTTCAGAAGTGCAGGAGTTCAAGAGATCATCAACATGGTTTGATATTGTGTCAGTTTTAAATTTGATGAATTCCATGAAAAGTGTTCTGGTATTCTCACTGAAGTATCTTTTTTCAACATTTGTTGATCCGTGAACAGTTTTAAGAGTTACTGACGGATCAAAAAATATACAGAAATGGTCTGACAGAGCAACATCCAGCACAGTGACATCTGAAATATTAACACCTTTAGTGATGACTAGATCTAGAGTGTGTCCTCTATTGTGGGTCGGCTCTCTCACATGTTGACAAAGATCAAATGTTTCTAGTTTTGCAGAAAGTTGTGTGGCATTTTTCTCACAGACATAATCCATGTGTATATTAAAATCCCTTGTGATGAATACACAGTCAAATTCTGTGCAAATAATTGAAAGCATCTCAGTAAAATCATCAAGAAAATTTGGAGAGCATTTTCGTGGCCTGTATCACTGTATATAATATACATGGGGAGAATTTTACTTCCATTTTAAATGACATATATTCAAAAGATAAAAACTCACCAAATGACAGCTTCTTACAAAGAAATCTGTCCCTGAAAAGGGCACAGACACCACCTCCTTTTTTGTTCTGTCATGCTTCAAACTCAAAATTAAAATTTGCTGGGGTGGATCCAATATGAGCAGCATTTCCATTTTTGTTGTCCAACCAAATCTCAGTTAAAAACATAAAATCAAGCTTATAAGAGGTTATAATATCATTGATTTAAAAGTAATTTATGACGCAAGGGTCTGATTTTAAGTACAGCTAGTTTCAAGTTTGTTGGAGCAGGGCCTGAGATACTCTGCTGACAGGGAATTTGAATCAGTTTTTAGGATTGGAGGATCTTACTGTCACCCTCTTATCTATCCTTTGCCTTGAGACTGGAGTGATTCATGTTTATTCTCTATCCGGGCCTCAGATTGCTAAAGGACAGATAATGAGGAACACTTCTGGAACAGTAGAGGTCCAGGGTGTCCTAGTGGCTCCACACAGTGATAGCAGATGATCTTGTGCTGCCTAAGGCCTTAGAAGCCAGCAGTCTGGGTGCAGGCCGAGGTGGCCGAGGTGGCCGACTATCGGGGGTTCAGGAGGGAGAGGCAGGGCACCTGGGGGGCTTTTGGAGGCAGGTAAACTGAGTGTTTGTGGGTGTTGTATGGGTGATGGTAGTGCCTGAGATCTTGCCATACTCGGGGTGAGTAGGATCATTTTAATCCCAGACTTTACCAAGTCTTCTATCTGGCTGGACAGGGGAGGGAAATGATGTCAGGGAATCAGATGAGAGTGAGGACACAGGTGAGGGTGGGGGGTGGTGTTGGGGTCCGAGGCAGGGGTTGGGGTGATGATGAGGTCCAGGGCTGGGGTTGAGGTGGGGGTGTCGATGAAGAAAAATCTTCAGGGAAGGCAGTTGGAGCAGTGTCAGTGTTGTCATCCTGGGGCTGGCTCTCCTTCTGCAGGGGAGACTTTGGCTGATGGAGAGGAGGCCCAGTATGTTTTTGGTTCCTCAGACAGTGCAGGAGATTGTCTGTCAGTCGCATCAGTCCACGTCCATTCAGGTGGGGACCCATACGATTGAAGAGCTCCAACCGTTCCCAAAACAGGTTGAAGTTATCAATAAAGTTTCTTCTTTGAGACTAACAGGTATTAGAAAGCCAAGTATTCAAAGCAAGGAGGCGACTGAACTTATTGATCCTTCTGTCAATCGTTGGGAGAAGCCCACTGATGAATGACTGAACTTTCAGCTTGTCAAGTCTGTTAAAAAGTTCTAAGAAATCCTTTTTTAAAACCTCAGATTCTCCTCTCCTGGTGTCAACAGCTCCCACATGCTCGATGACCTGTTTGATTCCAGGGTGGTTTGACAGCTCCTGGGAGAGAAGTCCAGTTATGTCACTGACCTCAGCATTTGGATAGCTGCATGTGTTGATCCTTTCATTGTTTGCAGCACTTATAGCACCATCTCCCACAAGCAGGATATCTCTCGCCCTCACCTATGGCACAGATCATTTGTCCTTGAGTACTTTGTGCTTTTTCTGTATGTCACAGCAAATTTCACGTTTCCCCTCATGAATCTGATCATTTTTAATTCCCTGCTTCCCATTTATAAAATTTCTCTCTAGCTCATTCACAGTTAGTTCGGACAGTGGTTGATATTTGTTTCTTAGCTGTATGCCTGGCGTTGCTGTAATTTTTCCTGCAATACCAGCATTTGTTTTTCTGATTCTGTTCTGTTTTGGCTTAGCACCAAGTGTATGCCAGGCAGCAGTGATATCACTCTGTTTGGGTCCCATTCTAGCAAGTTTCAGGAAAGACACTGTGTCATCCAGGTTTAAAATATTTGAGGTAGACTTAGCTGTCTTACCATTGGATGTTATTGGGAGTGTCTCGTGAAGTCCTCTTTCTGCGTCAAGTGTAAAAATCCTCGTCTGTAGCAGAGCGATTTCCTGTAGATATTTCCAGCAGTTCTGGCATGATGTGCCTGTTTTTGATTTTACAGGATTCAACACATTCTTGTCACACAGGGTCTGTTCAGACTGCAGCTCCCGCTGGTCAGAGCCATCCTTTGCCATGGCTCTGTGTCAATACACTGAGTTTCTTCTGAAGAAAAAGTAGTTAATACTGATACAGAAATGTCAAAGATTATCCTCCAAATGATTTAATCGTTGTAGGGAACCTCCTTGAATGTGTTGAAGTTTGTGACAAAAAGGAAAAAACTAGGAAAAATAAAAGCCAAGCAGAGAGCAAGCAAGAAGAGCATCTGCACTGTAGCAAAGCAGGAAGTAAACCCATAAATCTGTAATGGAGACCTGCCTGCTGTCTTCCTGTCTGAAATACTCACTGGATCAGCATTCCAACATCGCAACATTAGTTGATTCACTGACTCTCAACCAAAAACAACAGAGGTTTGAGCCATCATCAGCTGACAGACGGTAGAGCTCTGATGCATACAGATAACAGATCAGAAATATTATGTGTGCTGCACAGGCTGGAGAGAATCACCAAAGGCCTCTGCTTAAGCTTCAACGTTGCCTTTCAGTGGGCAGCTGCTGTACGGAACCTGTCTGAACAGCTGGGAGAGCATCTGTCATTTAAACAGTACTATTAAAAAGGCTCTGTGTTCAAGCAAAAGCAATCAAATATCAGTGCATACATAAACAACAGCTGACTCATCAAATTACTTTTAAGTAGGCATGTAATATTAAATATTTACCAGCTGAGAGGTTCATTCAACAGTTGTAGGATGTTGTTGCCTGTAACTATAACCTATTAAAGGAATGTAGTGAAGGGTAAATGTGAATGAACACGGTTTTATTCAGGAAATGTTATTACAGGCTCACATACTGTTAATATGATAGTGATTCTGGATGTACATTATAGGCAAATGTATATTAGAGAAAGATTGATCCTTTTCAGAGCAGGAAGTGAAGCCCTTTTTTAAAAGGTTTTGATTTTGATTTTCAGTTTACATAACTAAGTCCCCAGGTTCGCTGTGTGTCAGTTGATATTTGAAGTTTTGGTTAATTGCACTGCCCTGTCAATGGTCTCACACAATCCCATTGTTAATGTCGTGGTAATACGCCATGATATGCACCAAGATATTGTCAAAAGACAGAAAGGAAAAGGGCAGTTGTGGGAATATATATCTATACAAACAGCTGTATGTCAAAGTTGTTTGGTGGCTGTGGTGACAAAAATATGATATAACTACAGCATCATTATTTATCTGCAATTTTCTTTGTTTTTATTACACAGCGATTGCTAGGCTTAAAGATCCATTCATCCATCCATTTTCTTCTGCTTATCCAGAGTTGGGTTGCGGGGGCAGCAGCCCAAGCAGGGAAGCCCAGACTTCCTTCTCCCCGGCCACTCCAGCTCTTCCCAGGGGATCCCGAGGCATTCCCAGGCCAGCTGGGGGACATAGTCTCTCCAGCGTGTTCTGGGTCTTCCCCGGGGCCTCCTACCGGTGGGACATGCACTAAACACCTCACCAGGGAGGTGTCCGGGAGGCATCCTTATAAATGCCCGAGCCACCTCATCTGGCTCTTCTCAATGCGGAGGACCAGCGGCCCTTCTCTGAGCTCCTCCCAGATGACTGAGCTTCTTACCCTATCTCTAAGGGAGAGCCCAGCCACCCTACGGAGGAAGCTCATTTTGGCCACTTGTAACCACAATCTTGTTCTTTCGGTCACTACCCAAAGCTTGTGACCATAGGTGAGGGTAGGAACGAAGATCATCTGGTAAATTGAGAGCTTTGCCTTTCAGCTCAGCTCCCTCTTCAGCACGACAGATTGGTGCAGCGTCCACATTACTGCAGAGGCTGCATCGATCCACCTGTTGATCTCCTGCTCCATCCTTCCCTCACTCGCGAACAACACCCCGAGGTACTTGGGGCAGGATCTCCTCCCTGATCTGGAGAGGGCGTTCCACCCTTTTCTGGCTGAGAACCACGGCCTCGGATTTGGAGTTGCTGATTCTCATCCCGGCCATTTCACACTCGGCTGCGAACCGATCCAGTAAGAGTTGGAGGTCATGGCCTGATGAAGCTAACAGGACCGCATAATCTGCAAAAAGCTGGGACCCAATCCTGAGGTGACCAAACCAGACCCCCTCAACACCCTGGCTGCATCCATCGAAATTATGAACAGAATCGGTGACAAAGGGCAGTCCTGGTGGAGTCCAACCCTCACCGGAAGCAAGTCCGACTTATGCTTACACAACGTGGACCAAGTTCCGGGAACGGACAGCCCTTATCAGGGGTTCTGATACCCCATATTCCCGGAGTACCACCCACAGGACTCCCTGAGGGACACGATCGAATGCCAAGTGCACAAAGCACATGTGGACTGGTTGGGCAAACTCCCATGCACCCTCACGGATCCTGCCAAGGGTCCAGAGCTGGTCCACAGTTCCACGATCAGGACGAAAACCACATTGCTCCTCCTGAATCCAGGGTTCGACTGTCTGGCAGACCCTCCTGTCCAGTACCCCTGAATAGACCATACCAGGGAGGCTGAGGAGTGTGATCCCCCTATAGTTGGAACACACCATCCAGTCCCCCTTCTTAAAAAGAGGGACCACCACCCCGGTCTGCCAGTCCAGACGCACTGACTCCAATTTCTACGCAATGTTGCAGAATCATGTCAACCATGACAGCCACACAACATCCGGAGCCATAAGGAACTACGGGTGGCCCTTATCCACCCCCGGGGCCCTGCCACCAAGGAGCTTTTTGACCACCTCAGCAACCCCAGCCCCAGAGATGGAAGAGCCCAACCCCGAGTCCCCAGGCCCTGCTTCCTCACCGGAAGGCATGTCGGTGGCATTGAGGAGGTATTCAAAGTATTCCGTCCACAGATCCACAACATCCTGAGTAGAGGTCAGCAGTGCCCCATCACTACCATACACAGTGTTGACAGAGCATCACTTCCCCCTTCTGAGACACCGGATGGTGGTCCAGAACCTCTTCGAAGCTGTCCGGAAGTCACTCTCTATGGCCTCACCGATTGGTTGGTTCACAGCTCTGCCCCTTTCTTCACCTAAGTGTCCAAGACATGCGGCCACAAGTACAACAACACAACTACAAAGTCGATCATCAAACGGGCCGGGCGAGGGAAACTTCGAACCATTTGTCGCATTCATCAGAAGGGGTCCAGTGAGCTACACTTTGTCTGGTCCCTCCCCTAGGACCTGTTTGCCATGGGTGACCCTACCAGGGGCATAAAGCCCCCGATAACTGAGCTCCTAGGATCACTGGGACATGCAAACCCCTCCACCATGATAAGGTGGTAGCTCAGGGAGGGGAGGCTTAAAGATGTAGACGGTTAAAATGGAATGTGTTGAACTCTGAGTAAAGACTAACGTATGTTTGTTCCTGTTTGCAGGCAGCAGAAAGCATACATGGCCACCCAGGGCCCGTTAGCCGAGACCACAGAGGACTTCTGGAGGATGCTGTGGGAACACAACTCCACCATTGTAGTCATGCTCACCAAACTCCGCGAGATGGGACGGGTAACACATCAACGTCATGCCGTATCATGTCGAGTTATTAAATTAAAAAAATTGTTATATCATACTAACTGAAAATATATCATATCATAAAGCCTTAAATTACATCAAAACTTGGTGGGTATGAAAATCTTCTACAGATTGCTAAATTTGGCATTTAAAAGTGTCTGACAAAGCTACCTGCAGATACTTAACTAGAACTAGATGCACTGAACTGCTTTTTTGAGACATCATTTTTGCCCTAACATGTGACTCTGATCCTGCCTCCACTAAACTACTTGACGCTGAAAAATTGCCCATTTAACAAACTGTTTCTGTCACTTCATTTTTAAGTCTCTGTGCTGGCAACATTCTTTTGAAGGGGATATCTCAAAAAACACTTTGAAGGAACTTCTTCAAATTCAAATCCAACTTCAAATGTTGGAGTAGATGAACTGATTTGATTTTGGTTTTCAAGGGTCAAAGGTCACAGTGATCTTGTATTCATCTCATCCTTGTGAAAAAGATATCTCAACAATATGTGGTCAGAGGTCACAGTGATCTTGCATTCATCTCATCCTTGTGAAAGTGATATCTCAACAATAACTTGAGAATTTTTTTTTCAAATTTGACACAAGCATTCACTTGGACTCAGTGATCAGCTGATTAGAATTTGGTGTTCAAAGTTCAAGGTCACTGTGACCTTGTATCCATCTCATTTTCATCAACACAATATCTGAAGATGGCCTTAAAGGAATTTCCTCAAATTTGGCACAAACATCCATCTGGACTCAAGAATGAACTGATTAGAATCTGGTGGTCGAAGGTTGAAGGTCAGAGGTCATGGTAAAGGTGATCTCAAACAGAATGTTTTTGGCCATAACTCAAGAACCACCCTCAATACTGCACTGATTGTATAGATCCCCTGTGTATGAAGTGTCCATGTTTTCACAGACATGGATGTGATCTTTAAGTATAACTTGACTGGCATGCGGAGGCAGATAACCAGGTGGCGATGCATCTAGCGACTTAATAATTTAAGTGGTTTTATGTTGGTCTCATTGGCTATCCCTGCAGGCAATACTTGAAAAGTCAGAATTCCTGATTCCATGCTTCACA
This sequence comes from Plectropomus leopardus, assembly GCF_026936395.1. Taxonomy (NCBI): domain Eukaryota; kingdom Metazoa; phylum Chordata; class Actinopteri; order Perciformes; family Serranidae; genus Plectropomus; species Plectropomus leopardus. The sequence goes on from NC_142180.1 coordinate 1,330,990, forward strand.
CATTGTGATGCATCCTCTCTCCATTCTTTAGGAAAAGTGCCATCAGTACTGGCCTGCTGAGCGCTCTGCACGCTACCAGTACTTTGTAGTGGACCCCATGGCTGAGTACAACATGCCTCAGTACATCCTGAGAGAGTTCAAAGTCACAGACGCCAGGGTAGGTGTTCCTCGACAGCAGGAACATGGCTTCAGCTCATTTTCATTGGAAAGGACATTAACACCACTTAAAGTGCTGTTTTTGTCACAGAATATGTTTGTGCATTTCGATGTATGCAGAGTTTTCTTTTTCCATCCGTGTGTGTTAAGCATTTGTGACTTTCACTGCACTTGAGTGGATTTGGACTGTAACAACTGAAACACACTGCATGCATGAGCAGGGCATGACAGTAACCTCACTGAGCTGCAACGTGTTGCAGGCTTGCAATGTCCACACTGACAGCGCTGTAGCTGTGACACTAATGCAGGGCTGCCTGTTGCTATGAGTACTGTATTTCCACATTTATAAGCACATATTCCACTCATTTGCATTGCCTGCAACTCCTGCATTGTCAACAACATGGTCCTGCAAATGTTTCATAATAAAATGCCTTGTGTCAACATCTAAAGTTTGTAAAGTCAGTAAAAACCAAAATTTTTGTTCGCAAAATGTATGCATATCACCCCATATTTCAGAAGATAATGTCTCATTTGCATATTTAAAGGTAATAAATTAGGAAACTTGTGATATAAAAATAGTTGCCTCACTTTAAGTCATCCACTGGGGACGTTTCCTGGTGATATCAATTAGTTTAAAGTTTTACCCTGTTTAGCTGGGGTTTCTCCCCTAAAGTCTACCATGCATGCACATGAACAGAGAGGAGGTGATGGGGGAAAATGCAATGTAGCTTCTTTTAGAAATTTATCAAAAATCATGTCAGTTTGAGATAATGAATGTGACGCAGGGACACTGAGAGAAATGGGCTTAAAGCAACACATAGACCTCAAAAGTTTTCACCTGGATCAACTCCTTGTTTAAAATACCCAGAAACTTCATTATCTCATCACAGTCATTAACAGTGGTGCATTAATCCAGAATTATTTTAATTTCTATAACTCAGTACCACTAAAACCACTTTTCGAACACTTGATTGTTTAGTATGAATACATGCATATAGCAGTTCTTTTCTTCTTCCCATCTGTTTTTTAGTGTTTGAGTTTGTTTTCTGTTTGCTGGAAGTTATACTTGTGTGACTATTTTCCTGATAAAAAGGAAAATTTAAAAAAAAGACTTATAGGTAAAATAATACTTTTGAGTCTATGTAATGCACTAAAGGATTTAAGGGAAAGAGTACCATTAGTCTAATACTTGACTTCTTGGTCATCATTTACCTCCAATACAGGTCTGAATTGCATCTAACAGCAGGGGACTTGAAGTGTGTTTGAGTTATTTACTGTATCTGTCTCCATGTTCTTTGTGTTGATCAGGATGGTCAATCGAGGACCATCAGGCAGTTTCAGTTCACTGACTGGCCGGAGCAAGGAGTGCCAAAAACCGGGGAGGGATTCATTGACTTTATTGGACAAGTCCATAAAACTAAAGAGCAATTTGGACAAGATGGGCCAATTACTGTGCACTGCAGGTGGGTGAGTGAGTGAGTTAGTGAGTGAGTGAGTGAGAGTTTCAACATTACACTTATTTCTTTCCTAATGTGTGGGTTGACTTGTACTTGTTTTTTTGGCCGATGATTTGAAAACCTTTCATTCTGTTGGATTAGAGAAGTAGTAGTCACTGTACTACCTATATGGTACAGTGCAATCCAATGAAATAAATCCTACAGTATCTTTGAAAAAATTTAGTTTGACTCTGTGTAAGAGAGGAAATGCCAGGTCATGTTGGAGGCTGCATTGTTTTTTTTTAATATCTTGCATTCTCCATTATCATTTGTTCATGAGCAAGTTATTATTAATTTTATTTTGTTTCCGAGACTCTTTTCAAAGGATGGGTTCTTGGGCTGCAATAACAACAGACAGTGACAGTAAACCTGTGCTTTTTACTCATTTTATCTGTCTGTTAATGCATAAATATATCATGGAAACGTGTTGAGGTCTTATATATAAACTTATATACTGTCCAGAATGCCAATATGTAAAGTTAATTTGAACACCACACAGAAAAAAAGAGTCAAATAGAATGATCAAAATCCCAATAAAGTTTACTGTTTCAGGGCACTGATTTTGTTTTTGACAATAGAAATGTATTGTCAAACTTAGAAATATCCTGCCTTCATTACACATCAGCCAATACATCAATATCACAATCATTTACCCCTCAATATCAGTATCGGCATTGGCCCAAAAAATCCTGTATCAGTCAGGCTCTAATTATAACCTTTTTTTCTTTTACCTTTTTTTTCTCATGCAGAATACTAAATGAATAGAAAGTAGTGAAATGGACAGCTTCCCTATTTACTGAATTTTATTGACTATTTTAAAATATGTACAGCTGTTTCTTTATGTGTGCTTTTGTGGTTTCCACTGAATCACAACAGTTAATATTAAGGCAGATTATTTATTTTGATATTTTCTAATTAAATTAATTGACCAGTTCACCTCTATCTTCATTTTCTTGTTCTACCTTCTAATACAGTATGTACCTCACTTTACTAAACACATACAATGATAACTCATATTACATATTTCACATATTACACTCTGAGTCCTTACTACAGTTGACTGTTGACGTGTATATAGGTGAATATAGGTATTTATAATGCATTATAGGCCTCCTCAGTCAACCTCTAGTTTATAACTAGTCAAGAGCATCCATAAGACCATTGCCACTTATAATTAATTATCAGTCACAGCTATAGTGACAATTCAGTCTGTTCACCCTGCTGCCATCTGAAAAAAGATACAGAAATACCAACTGCAGAACCACCAGACTACAGAGCAGCTTCTTTCCCCAGGCTGTGAGACTCCTCAACTCCTGCTTCGATGCCAAAAGCTGTAGCAGGATTTAGGATCACCTTTAAATTTCATTTCTTCTTAAACTATGTTTTAAAAAAATGACAAAAAAACGTATCTTGTACCTTGTACCTATAATGATTTATGGCTTATTAATGATTTATGTTGATGTAGTGCATCAATAAGCATTGTATGTTTTTATGAATGTAGTTATAAAGCATTATGGAAGCATTATATTCACTATGAATGCCGTCATAATGCATTATAGATGTGGTCTTCAAAGAAAATGTTACCGGTGTTTCTATAGGAGCTACTGGCTGATCTCAGCATCTGTCTCCTAATTCCCTTAAGCCCATCTGTTTTGAGCTCACTTCTTTCAAAAAGCATTGCTCTTCTTTTGGAAGGGAGTTTTCAGACATCTCTGTGCAGTTATTTAGTGAGCAGTGAGTATTTGACAGATTGGAAAAATACTTTCAACCAGTTAAGTAGGTTTGTCAAGATCCTTTGGAATTTTTGAAGTTCTGATTTGATCCTGTTCTGATTTTACAGAGTTGCTCAGCAATCAGACTGTCAGGTTGCTGTTTTTTGAGTGGTTGGATATGTCCTGCAGATTTGTCTGCTTGTGATGATCTTGTTGATTTGTAATGAGAGTCTAACAATGAGTTTGTCCTCCAGTGCTGGTGTTGGACGGACGGGGGTGTTCATCACTCTGAGCATCATCCTGGAGAGGATGAGGTACGAGGGAGTGGTCGACCTCTTCCAGACCGCCAAGACGCTTCGAACTCAGAGGCCAGCCATGGTGCAGACAGAGGTACGACACACTGCTGCTGGAGTGCGTCAACAGGACAGAATACAACATAGAGGGAAATGTCATCACAGTAAAAATGGTTTAGTAGTGAGGGAATCATTACATCACTAAAAATGAAAGCATGTTAACAGTGCAGTCAGCAACTCTAGTCAAATAAACTTTTTGTCAAATTCAGCAAATAGCTTCTCAAGATCCACCAGCTGTCCATCTTCTGTGTTCATATATAGCCCTGGCTCTGTAAAGGGAAAACAAACAACATTGTTTCAGCCACTCAGCAACAGGGGTGTTTATGCTTGTGCACAGGACAGAGTAAGGCCACACTTCACAGCACATTGTCGACAATCTTTCTCCAGAATTGCTGACTCCACCTTTAAGGTGAATGTGTGATTAAAAAACTTTTAAAAAAGCAGACATACAAGCTTAAGTCACAGTAGGGCATATGAATAAACATGAGAATGGGCTTGTGTTGACAGAAGAGATTTTAAAAGGGTTAGTAATCAGGATGCAGTGTTCTCACAGGTTGCCTATTTATTTCTTGCTGTTTGTTCATAGTGACAGTGATCAAGAGTGAGGTCATGTGATGTGACATATCCTTGCTCCCATATTTCATACATTTCAGTTTATTCATTTATTGTATTAAACCTTTATTTAACCAGCAAACCCTCTTGGGATAAAAAATCTTTTGTGTGTCTTTTGAGTGTCCTGGCCAAGAAAGACAGCAACAAAAGTACAATTCCAAAATAAACAATATAAAACACAAAAAGAGCACAAATTAAAGTAACCACAAGGAAGGACTAAAAAGTATGTTCATATACCCTATAAGTAAACCATAAAAAAGACAATTAAAAGCCCAGCTAAGATGCACCCTGACATTGGCATGGAAGATGACATACAAAAGACCTGCAGCAGAGCTTTGAAATGTCCTAGAGGAGCCAAAAAGTGCAACTTTATATCTTTCTGCAGAAGATACCACATATATGGAGCTGCACACACAAAGGGCCTTTATGATAAACTCCGTACGTACTCAGATATAGACAATAAGAACAAGTTATACACAGAGAGGGGAGCCATTATCACTTTTTTTGCTTAATGTAGACACATTAATATGCTGGAAGTAGGCCAAGAACAGATTTGTAAATAAGAGAATGCTGATGAAAAAGTCTACACAGTTTTAAGGGGGCGGCTGTGGCTCAGAGGTAGCGCGGGTTGTCCTTTTAATGTCAGCAGTTCCAACTCCGGCTCCTCCAGGCAACATGTTGAAGCATGCTTCAGTAAGATGCTGAACCCCAGATTGCTCCAGATGCTGTGTCATCAGAGGGTGAGTGCATTTGAATGGTGACTGAGCACCATGTACGGTAGCCTCAGCCACCAATGTGTGATTGGGAGAATGTGACATGTAGAGTGAAAGCACTTTGAGTCGAAAGAATATACAAGTGCAGTCCATGTCCATGTAAACACAACTTCTCAAACTGAGTATATAGGATAAAGTGATAAGTAAGGGGCTTGCAATTAGTAATGAATCTCAGTGCACCATGAAACAGAGTCCAGAACATGCAAACACTGGGAGGGTGTGTTCGAATATAATACATTGATTCTCATAATCAAGGACAGTCAAAAATGTAGCAGAGACCAGCCTTTTTTTTGACTGAAAAAAAAAAAGATATTTTAATGCACTCACTATATATATTTCTCTCAAACTCACAAATTAGTTAAGTCTTACTTAAATCTGTGTTAGTGAGCACTTTTTTTCCATAGATAATCAATCCATCTGACAGGCATGATATCAAGATGCTGATTAAACAGCGTCATCACTACACAGGTGTGCCTTGGGGTGGTAGAAGCTGATCTTCCAGCTCAGCTTTGACAATAAACAGAAATACAAATACAAAAAACAGAAATACACCATCTTGCCAAAATGTATGCCAAATGCAGGAACACACCCAAATTGATCAAAGAATGAAGATTGAAAAATGAAAATGAAAAATTTTATAACGATCATATGTTTTCAATACAGACTCCTAATGTGTAAATGACCCAGTTCCTACAGAATCACATACAGTCACTGTGCTGGAACAGAATAATACAGGAGCACAGGTACCTCAGAACTGTACTTATGCCAGAAATTAAAGTAGCTATAAAAACACATTTTATATTAATTAAGGTTGACATGACTAAATGTGAAAAGGGTCGCTTTAGAGAATTTTCACCAACTCTGCAGTTCCCCTCAGCTCTGCTGAGCTCTTTACCATCTTTCTTGTGGGCAGCTGTTTTCAATGAAAATGCCTTTAAAATTTTGTGGAGGCCAAACCAGAGCTAAAATGTGATTTGACATTGGACTTACAGTCATCAACAGAACTGAGTTTAGATGTTAGGTGGTATGTTTTCAGGTTGTTACTGTACATTCTTATGTCTATGTGTATATCAAGAACTCCTTGAGGGAATTTCTTAAAATTTGACACAACCATTCAGCTGTGCTCAACAATTAAGTAATTAGATTTTGGTGGTTCAGGGTCATAGGTCAAGGTCACTGTAACCTCATAAAACAGTTTGGGTACAACTCGAGTATTCATGTGCAAAAATTTCACACAAATGTCTAAAAGAGTGTAATGATGAAGTGTTGACATTTCATATCCCAAAGATCAAAGGTCAACTTAACTGTGACATGGCCTTGAGGGAGTTTCTTAAATTTGGCTCAAATGTCCATTTGGACTCAAGAATGAACTGATTGGAATTTGGCAGGTGAGGGTCAAAGTTCAAGGTCACTGTGACCTCACAAAACATTATTTTGGCCATAACACAAGAATTCATACACTAATTGTGACAAAATTTCATACAAATGTCTAACAGAATATAATGATAAAGAGCTGACTTTTTTTATCCAAAGGATCAAAGGTTGACTTCACTGTGACATCATAATGTTTAGCAAAAACACTTTTCTGGCCAGCACTAAGCATCTTAACTCAGAAACAGAGGGAGAGACATTCGGTCAGATGCTGAATTGGTGACACTAATCTTTGGTGTCCACCTTGAAACTGTACTGATTGTTGAGATCTTCTGTGCTGCCCGGGGAGGATGTGTTGAAGCATTCATCTTTTCACAGACAGGAATGTGAACTGTAATTGCAACTTGACTGGTGGCCTTTAAGCACAAGGCAGCAATTTTATTCATTTTTGATTTATAACTGCTTTATTTCTCGTTTCTCGCTTGTAAATTGATCACAACATTGTTTTTGTTTATTTGTTTATTTGTACACAAGGACCAGTACCAACTGTGCTATCGGGCTGCTTTGGAGTATCTGGGAAGCTTTGATCACTATGCAACATAACCTCAGACAGACAGACACTCTCAGAAGAGCTTGGTCTCCTCTGAGCCAGATCTACCCAGCTCCGTCAGTCTCTGAGGCCTCGTGAGGAGGCTCTGAGGAGAACTGATGAGGAGGCGACCACAACAGGAAACAGAGGAGATAAGAGGTCAGGTGAGAGGGAAAGGAGGACCTCTTCCTGCACTGGTGCAATGATGTTGCCACAGACTCGACACCAAAACCACCCCAAAATCCTGAGAGACTTGTAGCCATTCCTCATTCCCATTCCTGGCTGAACATTTTCCATTTCCCAATTTCCAATTTATGCCCCCCACCCCCCTTCTCACAGCAAAAATAAACAATTTTCATTTTTATTCATCATATTATGTTGTTCTAAATATTCAGAATTTATTTAATCTGATTATTGTATGTCTTAATGGCTCTTATTTTAATTTTTTATTAATTTTATGAGCACAAATGATATATATTTTCAACATTAATACAGAAGAGCATTTACTCACAGCTGCTAATAATTTTATTTTGTACTATACATGTGATATTCTATTATCAACTCTTAGTTTACTTATTTAGGGGAAATATGGGTTTTAATTTCCTGTCTTGACATACAAAAGGATGCTGATGAGGATGATGAAGATGATGATGTATTGAACCCGCAGCGATAAACTTGCAGATGGTCCACATGTGAACAGTTGCTGGGATTCAGGCTACAGAGTTTCTGTCAGTAACTAACAAAAGAGAAGGTCGACTAACACACACAGTTCTTGATAATTTTGTGAAATAAGTACGATGACATCACATTTCAAACGCATGCTCCATAAATACATGACAAAAAAAAAAAAGAAGTACATCATGTCACCGAGACCAGGACTCATTGCTGAAATGTACTCCAGTCGGTTTAGCTGCCCAAATGTAACCCTTTGAAACCTGGAGCAACATTGCTTTCTTGTGCTGCTTTCAAACACTTTTTACAAGAATTTAAACCTTGAACCCTGAGCAAATTAATGACATTTCTTTCAAAAACATGGGAAAACAGGCAATGAGGTACTTGGTAGGAAATGCTCCACAACTTGCAAGAAATGAGTAGATTTAGAAAAATATTTTTTTTAAAACAAGGGGAAAATTTAGGGAAAAAGAAAAAAGAAAGCTAGGGGAAAACTATTTCTCTAATTATCATAATGACATATTTTTAAAAATGCTATAATTTATGAGCTTTTTTCAGGTCATTTTTGTTTTTGTTGTACTTTCTTTTTTTGTCCTTGTTTTGTTTTGTTTTTCAAATAAAATTCAGGTAATTTTCTTTACTTTTTACTGGTGTACCAGTTTCTTGCAAATTTTTGGGTCATTTCTCCTTTCATTGCTTGTCCTCTAACCCTTTCAAAGGATTAAAGAACAAGGCTGGCTTTACTTTTTTCATTATTGTCAACAAAACCTCAAATCTCATGATTTCATGATTGTCTGTCACATACGTCCAATAGCTCAAGAGCGTCTTGAGAGGATTTCGTCTTTTGAATTTGGCACCCCCATCCACTTACACTAAACAATAAATTGATAAGTTGTTGGTGGTCATGGGTCAAAGGTCAAGGTCACTGTGACTTTGTCTGTCTCATTCTTGTGAACATGGTATCTCAAGAAGACCTTAAAGGATGTTTTATTATTATGTTAATTTGGCACAGACAGTTTGGCACAATCATATGACTTAATTATGAACTGATTGGCGTTCAAAAGGTCAAGGTCAATGTGACCTTGCATTCATCTCATTCTTTTGAATGCAATATCTCAAGATGGCTTTGAGGGAATTTCCTTAAATTTGGCATAAATGTCCACTTGGACTCAAGAATAAATAAATAATAATAAATGAGTTTGAATTATGTGGTTGAAGGTTAAAGATCAAGGTCACTGTGACCTCACAAAGCATTCTTTTGGTAAGTACTCGAGAATTCATATACTAATTCACTCACTCAAAATTTCACTCAAATGTCTAATAGGTTAATACGATGAAGTGCTGACATTTATATCCAAAAGCTCAAAGGTCAACTTCACTGTGACATGTTCTGCCAAAACATTTTTTCTGTCCATTACTCAACATCATATCTCAGGAACAGAAGGGGAGACATACGGAATTGGTGTCATTAATCTGTTAACTGTGCTGATTGTAGAGATCTTTTGTGCTACCAAGGGATATGTGTGAAGCATCCATGTTTTCACAGAAATGGATATAAACTGTTAAGTGCAACTTGCCTGGTCTGCAGAGACATAAAACCACAAGGCTGTAATTCTAGAGTAAGGTTAGGATTTTGGTTGTGTTTAATGTGTCTAGCTTCTTCTAATATGCAATCTTGTTTCCATTTGCTGATACTGATTTCACAAACTTTACGGACATAGGATATAAAAATTAAAATAGCCCACATAAACCAAAGCGCAGCAAATATGACTCTGACATCACACAGGGAAGTGATTTAGCGATCTCCTCACAGTTCTGACTTTGCCATTCATTTATTGACCTGCACCTCTCTGTTTGCATACATGGTTTACATAGACAGGACACACAAGCACATACACTGGAACCCCCGATCATGATATTTAGCTCAGCATGTTGCAGCTTGTAACTGAGAGCAGCATCACTGTTCAGTGGTGGGTCTTTGTGGTGCTTACTATGAGATGACAATAAGGATTTATTTCACAAAGTCATTCTGTTGGGCTCCTATCTGTTGTATAGATGACCTGTTTTCAATTTGTTAATAAAAAGCAGACAAACATGTCTTGAAAACCTTGATGTTAATAAAGTTGAATAACTTTGTTATATATATATATATATATATATATATATATATATATATATATATATATATATATATATATATATATATATATATATATATATATATATATATATATATATATATATATATATATACATATATATAGGGTGGATTTATTTCCTTTTTCAGCTCTGTGAAAATGTGGTGTGACGTGGCGCTCAGTGGACCATCAGCCCTGTTTGCTACTCTGAGCAGGACGCACATGGGGCAGCTGTGGCTGAGAGGTAGAGTGGGTGGGCCTCTAATGGAAAGTTCAGCAATTCAAACTCCAGCTCCTCCAGGTAACATATCAAAGTATCCTTGGGCAAGACACTGAACCCCGAATTGTGTGACTGCATGTGGATGGTTACTGAGGAGCAGATGGCACCTTGTACCGTAGCCTCGCCACCAGTGTGTGAATCTGTGTGTAAATGTGACAATGTAGTGTGAAACCGTTTGAGTGGTCAATAAGACCAGAAATGCGTTATAAAAGTACAGTCCATTACAGTGCATTTACATTGTAAAAAATTGCTTGCAGAGTGCATTATATACACATATACATACTTTTCTCTTACCTTTTTCCTCCGTCTCTTTCACTTCACTCTCTCTCACTCGCTCTTGAGTATTTTCATCAAAGATTTGGGAGTTAAAGGGGACAAAAGGCTTGTGTGATTTATCTTTCAGGTCAGTGTGAGTTACATGTCAGCTTTTTTTGAAGATAACATGGTGCTTGATAGCAGAGTGCTATTTTATGGTACATAAAATTATCGATAAGTATCTATATGATTAAAAGTGCATAGTTGAGACTAATAAACAATGTAAAAAAAAAACATTACTGTAAACAGAAACGGACACAGGGACGGGCAGGCTGACAAAGGATAAAAGTCTGATAAATTATTAAAAAATATCAATATTTGTAGGCCTATCATATGAAACACTATAGACAAATGCAGAGGTTGGCACAGCAAAAGCTAATTTCCAAGTGAGTAATTCACTATTGCAAGCGCAAACTTAACACAACTAACAAAGTTTCAGAACTGAGGTTGGGGAACAAACACACCTCATCTCCCAAAGTACTTTCCCATCCAGGCCTATAAAGGTATGTCGAACCCTCTCTCCTGTCCTTTTCTCCCTCTCTCTTTCACCAAAAGAGCTACACAGGATTCAATGAAGCCCGGATGCTCCCTGCACAAAGACAGCACCCTCAGTATCAGCTACCTGACTTCTGCAAGCCTTTCCCTGTTCCTTATTTTTATTAAACCATATGAAAGGCTTTCCAGTGGTGTGCTCTTTGTTTGGGTAAAATGTTCCAATGCAGTTTTTAAAAATGATAACCTCAAATATTTTTTGTAGTTGCAATCTGTGGTGAGTGTAAGACTCTGCTAGCATTATTCAACACAGCAAAGCATGGTGGAGACTATCTGAGAGGACACCACAAAAGAAGCACATATACCAACTGCTTAATGCGCTATTTATGTTTTTATCAGATATTAATTAAATTAATTAATTGCAGTAAGTAAGTCAGTAGAAAGACAAAGATAAATAAAACACACACACACACACACACACACACACACATATATATATATATAAGCAATAAACAGCAACCTGCTCCTTTATCATGGTAAGGTAAGTCTAAAATATGTCAGCATAAACATGTGTCATATCCACATCACTTGTATTTATACTATGTAATTATACATTTTAAATATAAAAGCACTATATATATATATATATATATATATATATATATATATATATATATATATATATATATATATATATATATATATATATATATATAATATTTTGTGTTTTACAACATATTTTATTTTTTGTATTTTAATCATATTTTACCCTTATTTAGCACTCAGTTGCTTTTTTTCTGTTGCCTCTGACTCTTGAGCTGCTGAAATGTGTGAATCTACCGAGTGTGAGATTAACCAGTCTAATCTAACCCTAGCTGTTTACATTAATCTTAAAATAAAAGCATGTTTTACTTTAAAAAACAAAATGATAATCAAACTACATACAATGCGCTCAGTGGGTATTGTAAAACAGTGCGGTTATTGAGTGCTATTTAGCGAAAATTGGAATTTTGTCTCTCCATATAATGTATCCAAATGGCCCGCCAGACACTTCCTGGAACTAATCAAAGCCTCCATGAATCACGTGACGCCCGAGCATTTTGAACTTCTGTTGTAATTACTCTGTTTATTCTAGTGCACTAATTATTATCAGCAGCAGATGCCATCCGTTTGTTTGGGCATGTTGCTGCTGATGGCATCATTCAATTCCTGCAGTGCATTTTTTGAATTTGCATCAGAGTCAAGGTGTCCTTAAGGCTCCCAACAAGGTCCATCTATCCAGTGCAATAGTGTGATCAGGGATGCAGCATTGTGCAGCATTGTAATAAATATGTAGATCTTTGACTTAAGAAAATAAGCAATACTTTGCTAAAAAAAGATACTCCATTACAAGTAAAAGTTTAAAATTTAAAAATTTTACTTTAAGTTTTAATTTCCATTGTCAGCAAAATGCAGATGGCTGTGGCTCAGAAGTAGATCGGGTTGTCCTCTTATCAGAAGGTGAGCAGTTCGATCCCCGGTTCCTTCAGGCAACATGTCAAAGCATCCTTGGACAAGATACTGAACCCCAAATTGCTCCTGATGCTGCATCATCAGAGTGTGAGTGTGTTTGATTAATTACTGAGTAGCATAAGTAAGTAGTGTGCATGGGTGAATCCATGATGTGTAAAAGCGCTTTGAGTGATTGGGAGACTAGAAAAGTGCTATACAAGTGCAGTCTATTTAAAGTGTCAATGGAAAAGCACTTATTCTGCAGAATGGCCCTTTGCAGAGTCCAGCATCTATTATTCCTGATACATTAATATTACATTCCATTTATTTACATGACATTTATTTAGCTCACACTTTTATCCCAAATTGTGGGATAGTGGGATCAGTCCCTAAAAGGGTGTATAGTCTCATTCCAACACTGGTGCTTTTTGAACTCATGTTATTCAAATGACCACACACATAAACCCCCCCAAACACAAACAAACAAAAAACTGACCTGACATTTAGACAATCACATAGAGAAATAGAAATTCAAGAACATATGATTCGCATCATATTTATAGGCATCATATCACTCACTAAGCCCTCCTGACCTGTGTATACATTTAGTCAGCTTTTTCTTTATTTTGTCACCTGTGTGCTGTCATTTAGTCTGTTACTGCAGGCAGATGAAACTTTGTAAATCAAGGTTTTCAAATTTAAGCATTTTACTAGCTATAACTAAGATAAAAGACTTTTTTTGTTGAATATTTTATTTTTGACTTTTGTGTTTTTACAGCAATATCACAAAATAAATGGACACACTAAAGGGCTGAAACAACAACAAAAAAGGAAAACAAAACAAAAGAAACATACAGGGGACCGTTTCACAAAGCAGGTTCAACAAACTCTGAGTCTAACCCTGAACTCTGAGTTGATCTACTCAGAGTAGGAAACTCTGAGTTTTTGGTTTCAGAACAGCTGATTTGAGTTAGTCTGATCAACTCGGAGTAGTTTCACCTGGAGTTAAGCGCTTGCACCACAACTATAAAAAGACAGCATCAATGCAGCCCCGATTTGACGAGTCACCATGGCAACGGGGAAGAGGAGGGCTGTGTATTTCACCCCACTAGAATTGGACATCTTAATGCGATCATACGGTGAGTTTGAACATGTTTTTAGAAAGAAGTGCAACACCACTGCAGCTGCAAAAGAGAGGTGGCGTGGGAGAACATTTCTGCTCTGGTCAGTGCTCAAGTTTAAATGTAGTCCTTTGCAATCACAATAATATTACAGGGGAAAACTGCTTGAATGGTAGCCTATTAATTTATTTAATTTAGGTGCAATCCCGCGGGGGAGAAGCGCACTTGGCAGCAGTTTAATATGAAATATAAAAACATTGTTCAAACAAGTAAGACGTCGGCATAATCTCATGGGGGGTACCTCATTTTGATCATGTTTTACATTGTAAAGTAAGTATTTAAGTGGCTGTATGACTGTGCAGTTGTTTTATCCCCAACATTATGCTGTTTTCACACACATAAATGTCTTCTCATCTATAGCATATTCTGTTAAGTAATTAAGCCTATTTAAACTGAAACAGATTTCTACTCCTCCAACAGAAAGAAGGCAGATACCCATAAAACGGGTGGTGGCCCAGCACCACCACCTCTAACAGAGGCAAAGGAGCTGACCCTAAGCCAGAATTTAGGAAGTCCAGTGGCTGAGGGAATTCCTGGAGGGAGCTCATCCTCTGAGACCACCCCCCAAGACACAAGTGCCTCTATAAAATGTAATATGCCTAAGCCTATATATTTTTATTAAGCCTATTTATTTCCCTTTCATGTCTTTTTCTTTCTTTTGTCCCGACAGATTCTGATGGTGCTATCTGCCTGGTGGAGTCCCTTCACGCCACAACAGACCTTGTAACTGTAAGTAGGCAATACTCCAAAGATTTGCCAAATGGTAGTTTAAGTATACTGAAACATATCACTCATCTAGGATGAAGAGCATGAGGAAACTGTGTTTGTTGCCTTTACAGAGGGGGATCCAGAAAGGCTTATAGAGATAACATCTTGATATGTTACTGATAGTTCTCTTCCCATTCACATTTCTTAACATTCTGGTGGAATATAGAGTGTAACATTTAACCTACACTAAAGTATCAACACATTCTCATCCTTTTTAACAGAGCATGGCTGGGCAGCAGTGGGAGGGTCCCTCGACTTCCACTGCACAGATGGACACAGTGAGATGGATGTTCAGTAAACACCAGAGGTTCATTCTGTGGAATTCATGTGCAACTGTATAATTTAATGTCCTCCTTATGTATTCCCAGTTACCAGTAAAACAGATTTACAAAACTGCTCTCGTCCTGCAGTGAGCCCGGTTGAAGTTCTGTTGGGGGCCTGGTTCAGGGTCAGGGTAAGGGGTCAGCAGCTGAGGATGGCCTTCTGCTGGGTGACAGCAGAAGGCCATCAAACTCTCCTGTAATGTATAGTGGATACATTCGAGTATAATAAAGGAGGGAGACAAGTGAATTATATTATGCAAATCTTTAGGCTGCTTACCACGTTGCAGTCCGTTGCTCAGGTTAGACTCACGATAAATCCTTGTGTAATGATGCTGGTATCATATCAAAAACTTTACAAAAGAAATGGGGATTGTCAATATTTGGGCCATATACAGTATATGAAGCATTCCTATTGGAAGGGAATTTATTTGACCTGAAATCATTAGAAATCTGCCATATGGGTCTGCTAACACTGAATCAAGGCAAAATTAAGTATTGATACGGAAAAGGATGGCAACCCCTCTAGCCTTCTGAGTACAAGGCGCTTGAAACACCTGCGAAATCCAGGTAGCTCTCAGTCTGCGCTGCTTATTTAACCCAATATGCATTTCCTGAAGTAAAATAATGTCTGGCTTCAGCAACTTTAAGATTAGAAGAAATACGACCACTCTTAATCACATGACCAAGGCCCTTTTTGTTCCATGAGACAAACGTTAAGTTGCTATTAGTGCTCCTATGTGTATTGCTGTCATATAATGGCATTATCTCTGCTGTGAAAACAGTCTGGCATCCACCTGAAATTATACATTACAAAAAAACACAACACATATAAACCATACAGTGTGCAGTACAACACATTCAAACAACCCCGCAAATATATTTCCTACCCACCCACAAAGTGCTCCCTCAAACGAAGCACAAATGACCCTCTTGGCTCAGGACTGCTAAACGCACAGCCAGTGACCAGCTCCCAGGAGAATGATAACTAGCTAAAAAAAAAAAGCTACAAGAAGCTAGCTCAACTCCGCAACCAATTATGGTTGACTGGAGTAAATAAACAAACTGACAGTCTCATATGCGGTCAAGCTGAATAATCTGAAAACACAGAGTCATGTCGAAATATTGTCATGAGCTTTGATAATTAGGCATTCAGTGTCTGTATACATTACCCAGATAAGGGTATAAAATTAGCAGTAATCACTCAAAGATATATTTAGGTTTTCAGGTCTACTCTCTAGAGATAATCAATGTTTATGTGCTTTGTTTTTACTAATTGAATGTCTGCTTTTTATTGTGTTGTCTTCTGTGTTTGGTGGGCCAAAAGGTGTGAAACACTGATTGCTATTTACTTTTTTTTTTTATTGTTTTGCTACCTGATGGTTCATCAGATTTAGAGGCTGTGACACCAATTTGCTTCACTGCACCAGATCAATTCTCCCTGCCACAACTGGGACTGCATGACAGGATATTAATCGTGGGGCACCACAGTGAAGATGATAATATAAAAACAGGAATTTAATGTTTTGTCTACAAATGTTTATTCGCCATTTTTTATTCAAAGATTAGATCTTTTTCAAGAGTTCAAAATATACTGTATGTAAAGAACAATTGCCCATTGTTTTCTCTTTTTAAAAAAGTTTTATAGAAAACATAAAAAAGTGGCTTATAATTGCTCATAAAATGTTTAAAAGTTGGCACATGAACTATTCAATAAAGGGAAAATTGTTCAAATTCATAAAAAACATGAAACTTTTAATTATAGCCTAGATACATTAGAAAATGACGATTAACTAAATTTCCAAAATATTTACATGTGCATGCCCATTAAAGGGTTAAAAATTTAAGGTTAATATGAAATCTTCACAAGTAGATAATTTGACCAGGTAACTATATATACGGTGAAATGATATTTCAGAATGTATGCTTTTCAACGTGTGGCAAGGGGCGTTGTGATTGGCTGGAGCACTACGGAAGCCCCTCCCCCCGAGCTCCATGTAAACAAACACACACTGGGCATGCGTCACTGAAATAATGGAAGACTGTCTTTTCCACCCGGACTGATGATGTCTGTATTTCTACTCCGTTACCTGTGATCCGAAGAGAAAACAACTCGTCTACTTTTTAGCGTGTGTAGGTCCACGTGTGTTTCTTCAGATAGCGTTTGCATGCAGGTAGGAGTAACTCTAAGTTTGGCCACAAGAAACTGACGGTCAGCAACAAGCCATGTTTGCTAACGGTAGTTGGTTAGCTGTCACATCTGAGTCCACTCCACACTCAGCGGCTTCTTCTGCTTTCTGTCGATGATTCTCTGCTTTGACACAACGACTGTCATTGTCTGTAAATGTAAATGTTGGCGTTTCTCGGTGTTTGCTCGTGAATACTAGAGCGGTTTGGTTTTTGTTGACTACACTTTTAATTCCTTAGACGCAGAGCGAGCTATCTGGCATTTAGCATGTTAGCTAGCGCACTAGCTAAATGTTTTTCCGAGGAGCAGCGCTGTCAATGGGCCACTGTGTGATGGACACGGTGATCAGCCAATCACAGACCGACTAATTCTAATTCATCAGCATCGGAACCAATCATAGTTACATGACGGACACCAAAGTCTGCAGGGTTTTGCTAATAGAGTCCGTAATGACAGAGTTAAAAATCTGCTGCCTGTTAGTTCAAAGTTAAAACGCCTTCTCTTTTGGTCAACTCTGCGCCAGACTGATTGAAAGAATGTTGGAATGCACATCACGGAACTGATGCAGTCATACAGGGACTCCCAGTCTTTAGTTGCACCGTAGTTAAGAGGGAAATTGAGTGAATTCGAAAAGGACTGACTGTTTCTGTATTATCGCATTAGTAAATACTTAAGATACAGTTTGTTTGGGTTATACAGTGTCTTGTGGGTTTTTAACTCTTTCCTCTAATCCCCTGACACCAGAGCAAATTGGCTTAATTTCTGTGAAATTCATGGGTGGAGGCAATAAACCACTTATCAAGAAATTACCCCAAATGAAGTTAAAAGTTACCAGAAAATCAGTAAAAATAGAATATTAAAAAAGGATAACACAAAATAATGAAAATTAACTGAAAAAGTGTTTAAAATGTAAATATTATTTAATTGTATATTTGTGATCAGTTAGTTTCCTTGACATTTTACTTTTAAAAAACATATTTTCTGGGGCACCTGGTAGTTCAGTGGATGGAATGGCCCTCAGCAGTGTGTCCTTTCATCCCCTCTCTCTCTCCCACATTCATGTATGTGTATATATATATATATATATATATATATATATATATATATATATATATATATACACACACACACACCAATAATCTTCCTTCTCTTTTTTAATTCATTTAACCTATTTTCAGTTCCTTTTCTGTCAGCTTTTCCTTATATTTTGCAGCCTGCGGGACATCTCTTACCAAGTTGCCTTTTTAGCCATGTTTTTAAAAGAAATCAAACCAGTTTGCTCAGGTTTCAAAGGTTAAAATGCTTGTGAAAGGCATCTGAAAGTAGCACGAGAAAGCTGATGTCAATCTGAGTTTCAAAGGGTTAATCTAGCCCAGGTTTGACAAGTCAGAATATAGGAGTGAAAGCAGTGAAAACATCTTTTTATGTTTTGACAAACAGAAGTTCAACAGCTTTGGGGCTCTAACTATGACATCTGGTACTGTTTACATAACTTCAGTAGATAAACTGCAGAAATTTGGCAATTAAATATTATCCCTTAACTTGACTCTTTACTCTTGAGTCGGAGAATAACTTCAGCACTGAGTTTGAGATGGTCTGTTATTGTAAAGTGATGTTGCAGAACTGATGCAGATTGACTCAAAAGCTGAAAAACTAAGAAACTCCAATTGAGCCAAACACTGTCAAGCACGTAACTGTCACACATGTAACCTTGATGTTTTCATGATCATTTCATGTTTTCCACCAGTCAGAGTTGAGGTCAAAGTAACAAATCCAAGATGACTACAGACACACCAGCCCAAAGCGTGGGCTGCAGGATAATGACGTTCACCCCCTCCAAAGAGGAGTTCAAGGACTTCAGCCGGTACATTGCCTACATGGAATCACAAGGAGCACACAAAGCTGGAATGGCTAAAGTAAATAGGGTCTCTTGTATTTTGTCCGATGATTATGATTTAGTGTGTTGAATTATTTTTATTCATCATTTAGACATCAACTGTTTTATGATCAAATAGGCTCAGCAGTCAGTTATAAGTAGTTTTCAGTGATGGGAATCATAGAAAATGGACTCAACTGAAAATACAGGTAGCCCAATTCATTATCTACAGCAAGAAATTGACTAGTAGAAAATTTGTCTGGAATTTTACTATGATGTAAATGCAAAATTAACACTTCCTGTGGCTGCTTCACAGTAGAAGTTTTTAACAGAAGATGAATCACTGGTATTATTTTACTGTAAAGCAACAGCATATGCTGTAAGTGTTGAGATGCAGTCACTGAAGAAAGCTTAGCTCAGGTTTGAACTCAATGAATCCATATTTGCATATTTATCTGTGTCAGTGTATCAGTGGATTTACTTGCACTCTAACAGTTCGCACTGTGTATTTGGCATCATTTACATTTCTATGACACTTAATCAATGATATTTTCAGTATTCAGTAGTTAATTTGCGTGTTTGCCATATTTTCGTTTGCTGTTGCCTTTAATGCAAACAGGACAATGAATGTTCCCACAGCACTAATTCTATCAGTTCAACAAGAGCAGATACTCATCACTCTGCTGCTCTGTTTCTGTTTTGTTCTTCTTTTGCAGGTTATACCACCTAAAGACTGGAAGCCCAGACAGACGTATGATGATATCGATGACCTGGTGATTCCTGCTCCCATTCAACAGGTGGTGACGGGCCAGTCAGGACTGTTTACACAGTACAACATCCAGAAGAAGCCAATGACTGTCCTTGAGTTCCGCAAGACCTCCAACTTGGATAAGTCAGTTCACATATTCAAATCATGAAGCACAGCTGACTGATGATTTTTTCAACACAGTGACTGTGCTTTCATAATGCAGACTATCTGGTACAGTATGTAGTTTCCATCAGCCTTTCATTTTAATTGCAAATGAGTTATTTCCTTTGATATCTCATTTTAGGTTCTGCAATCCCCGATACGTGGATTTTGACGAGCTGGAGAGAAAGTTTTGGAAGAATCTGACCTTTAACCCGCCTCTGTATGGGGCTGATGTCAGCGGAACATTGTATGATCCAGTGAGTGCTAATAGACTTGAAAATGCCACCAACTGGAGCTTACAGCTCTTCATTGTGTTAAAACAGACCTTTTGATTTTATGTTCACACACTCAGCCATCATCAGTAATAGTGCCACATGTTACATTTCTGCAGTATC
Organism: Plectropomus leopardus; assembly: GCF_026936395.1. Taxonomy (NCBI): domain Eukaryota; kingdom Metazoa; phylum Chordata; class Actinopteri; order Perciformes; family Serranidae; genus Plectropomus; species Plectropomus leopardus. The sequence goes on from NC_142180.1 coordinate 1,351,078, forward strand.
AGTGTCACTTACAACCTGAAGTGAATCCCTCTTCTACAGGAAGTGACTGAATGGAACATCGGCCACCTTAACACCATTCTGGACACTGTGGAGAGTGATAGCGGTATCAAAATTAAAGGAGTCAACACACCATACCTCTATTTTGGGATGTGGAAGAGTGCCTTCGCTTGGCACACAGAGGACATGGATCTGTACAGCATCAACTACCTGCACTTTGGAGAGCCAAAGTCCTGGTATAGTCACTGACACACCCTTTCACTGCTGGAAAACACTGCTTTTTTAGCTTCTCACAGCTGCACATGATAACATGACCAAACATCATACCGTTCCCTTTATTTATAGGGATTCAGTGTCTTTCAGACAACCTGCTCCTATTCTTCATGTCATTGATCATTGTTGATGAATGTAGTGAATGAACTACAGCAACCCTACAATGAATTATGACATTGTTGAGAAAAGTTTACCTTCTCTGTGGTTACTTACAGTCATCATTCTCCAAAATACTGGAACACTATGAACAAGCATATTTCTTAATTCTGCTGTCAGTGTCATCATTATATTTTATATACTACCCCAATTCCAAAAAGTTGGGATGTTGTGTAAAATGTAAATAAAAACAATGCAATTATTTGCATTTTTAGCCTATATTTAGTTGAATACAATCCAAATACAAGATACTTAATTTAAACTGATAAACTTCATTTATGTATTTATTTTTGCACATGTACACTCATTTAGAATTTGATGCCTGCAACATGTTTCAAAAAGCTGGGACAGGAGCATGTTTACCACTGTGTTACATCCCCTTTTTTAACAACACTCAGCATGTGTTTGGGAACCAAGGACACTAATTGTTGATTGTTGTTGATTGATATATGTCTCTGTTTTTTTTCTCTTTGACTTCGTAAGACAACACACATTGGGAGACAGGTCTGTACTGCAGGCAGGTTAAGTAGCTGCACTCTTTTACTACAAAGCCAGGCTGTTGGAACGCATGAAGAATGTAATTTTGCATTTTCTCGCTGGAATAGGCAGGGACGTCCCTGAAAAAGACATTGAGCCCTGTTTAGACGATCTATAAGCACTTGGTCTAAAGCACATGGTGCACTCACATGGGCCAAGTGTAAGATAGAGCCCATTGTCTGGATGGCAGCATATGATGCTCCAAAACCTCTATGTACCTTTCAGCATTCTTGGTTTTCTCACAGATGTGCAAGTTACCCATTATACCCATCACAGCTGCTGGCTTTGAACTTTGAGTTACTAACAATCTGGATGGTCCTTTTCCTCTTTAGCTTGAAGAACACAACTTCCATGATTTCTAAAAACAATTTGAAAAGTGGACACTTTTCCACTTTGTGTCAGTCCGTCTCAGACGAGCTTGGGTCCAGAGAAGTCAGCCCTGTTTCTGGATGTTGTTGATATCTGGCTTTCACTTTGCATGGTAGAGGTGGAGCTGGAGTTTGTAGATGCAGTGATGAACTGTCTTTACTAATGGCGTTTATTTTTTCTAAGTGTTCCTGAGCCCTTGTAGTGATATCCATCATACAATCATGCCCAATCTAAATGCGGCCTGAGGGGTCAGCCTTGTCACTTATGTGCAGAGATTTGGATTCTCTGGATGTTTTGATGATATATTGGATTGTAGATGGTCACATCCCTAAATTCCTGCAATTTTGTTTTGAGAAACGTTCTTAAACTGTTGGACTGTTAGCCCACACAGTTTTTTACAAAGTGAATAACCTTGTGCTGCCCTTGCTTGCGAACAAGTGAGCCTTTTGCAGATGTCCCATTTTATACCCAGTCATGATGCCATCACCTGTTACAGATTAACCTGTTAACCAGTGGAACCCCCAAACTGGGTTTATCTCAGCATTCAACAACTTTCCCTGTCTTTTGCTGCCCATGTCCCAACTTTTTTGGAACATTTTGCAGGCATTAAATTCAGAATTATTATATATACAAAAAACAATAAAATGTATCTGTTTACATTCTAAATACTAAATAATATTTGTACCATAATCAATTGTATATAGTTCAAAACGGATTTGCAAATTACAGCGTCCTATTTTTATATATGTGTTACACAGTGTCCGAAGCCTTTTGGAATGAGGGTTGTACTTGTATTTTTGTTGTTCTTCAGGTATGTTGTTCCACCAGAGCACGGGAAAAGACTGGAACGACTTGCCAAAGGTATGTGATGGCCAAACTCTTTGGTAGATTTTATTGTGATTCACTCATCACATTGGTCTTAAATCTCTTATGAATGATAAATGGATCATTGCACTGTTGTTACTCAAATTTTAATCATATGGTTCCACAGGTCACTTCAGCTTGTCGCGCTTTGTAGTTTTAGAGATAAAGTCAAATTTGCTTTCAGTGAACCTTATATACTGCACAGAATATACCTCACAGACCATAATAGTAATTCAGTTCGCAGATCCCATTTAACAATTTAACTTCATATACATCACTACCTCAAGGGTGATCTGTGCTAACGTTGTGGATGGTTTCCTGTGTTTCCAGGTTTCTTTCCAGGGAACGCTCAGAGCTGTGAAGCCTTCCTGCGCCACAAGATGACCTTAATTTCACCCTCAATCCTGAAAAAATATGGCATCCCTTTTGAAAAGGTTAGCCCTCTTTGCCTCCGTGTTGACCTAATGACATTATGGAGAAAAAAGAAACATGTCTGTGCTGTGGGTTTAACAATACATCTGAGAGAAGTACTGCTTAACAAACAGGTCGAAAATAAACATATTGATTAAATCTTTATAATGATTACATGAAAAATCGTGTAAAATTTCTAATAAAATGGTGTAACGGCTCTTGTTTTTATATTCAGGTTACTCAGGAGGCCGGGCAGTTCATTGTGACGTTCCCATATGGTTATCATGCTGGCTTTAACCATGGCTTCAACTGTGCTGAGTCAACAAACTTTGCTACGCAGCGATGGATTGATTACGGCAAACAAGCGACACTGGTACAAAAACATCAGACAAATTTGAATCTTAATGTAGTGATTAATCATGCAAAGGCTTCAGCTGCATCCATACAGTGCCTTTGTGCTACACAATGTGAGACATGTGGAAGGGCCTCATCGTGTGGTGATGTAAAGGGGAATCTCATTTGAAAGGGTTTTCCTCTGGGAAGCCAGTTTAGTTTTAATCAGAATTTAACACTGCACATGATCATTTTAACCTGACTGTTGCTGTAGAGAAAAGGCCAGGGGCTCCTAACATTTTTAAGATTATCCTCTTGGAACTACAAATAATTAAATACAAGTCAGTACGTCTGAATTACTTAAGTGAGTACTATCAACCCAAACAGTGAATCCAACCGTTGTCAAAGCACTGTTTCATTCTGCTCAGACTAGCGTGGCCAAAACCTAAACTGAAATGTTGATGTGTGTTCGTCCCAGTGTTCGTGTCGTCAGGACATGGTGAAGATTTCCATGGATGTGTTCGTGCGCAAATTTCAACCCGACCGTTACAAGCTGTGGAAGGCAGGGAAAGACAATGCCTCCATCGACCACTCCAAACCCACACCAGAGGCTGCGGAGTTCCTTAGAGAAGACAAGAGCGAGCCTTCAGAAGAGACTGCCACTGAAGCTGGACCTGAGGAGACTACTCCTCCTGTTGTCCAGGAGGACAAAAGGTTTGGATTTACTCATCCCTTATATTCACTGGTTACTCTGCTATGGATGGGAATTGCTTATGAAATATGCAGGGTTTGTGCGGTCATTAAAAACCTGGAAAAGTCATGGAATTTGCAAATAGCATTTTTCCAGGGCTGGAAAAGTTTTGGAAAACTAAATATCCTCGAAAGTTTTGGAAAAAGTTAGTTTATGGCTGTAATACATGGTGACATTTTTGGTGAATTTTAAAGAAAATGTGCCTTTAGTTTTGAAGGGAAATTTTCTTAACAAATCACCCAAAAATTTTAAAGAGAAAAAAAACATTTTTTCCCCTTATAAAAATAGCCTAAAATTTGTAAGGAAAAAATAGTTGCCACAATTTTGAGGGAGGCATGTCATATAACTTTTTTATGCACTGCCTCCCTCTTTTTGTCCCCCCCCAATAAAAAACAAATAGTCCCTAAGTTATATTTAAATATGTTTAGTTATATTGCTGTTCTAAATTTATTTTGTTTAAATAACATATATTTTACAAAACCAATTATATCGGAATGAAAATGAACCAATAAGGAGTACTGATGGTCCTTTCAGTGAATGTCTTGTCTTCAATATTTGCCTCAAAGTCATGGAAACGTCCTGAAAATATGTTGGTAAAAATATGTTCAGTTTAAAGATTTGGGGTCACTGTCAACAGACATTTCACTTTGAAGATTCCGTGTTTAAGATTCCTTTGTGTATGAACTTCATTCAGACTTGCTGCTTTGCTGTCTGTGGGAAACTTTTTGAGTCCTGTTGGAGATGTTTTAACTAATGTCTTTCATGCATCAGTCCAAAGCCTCAGACTGGGACGAAGCGTCAGCTTGAAGTTATTGAAGCCTCTGAAGACATCAAACCTGAGGTGACCATGAAGGAGACTGAAGAGGTTGAGCCAAAGAAGGCCAAGTTGTCACACAAGGAGTCTCCAACTCAAGTCCCTGTCAAGCCAGATAAAGGTACCATACGGTTTGCAAAGATCTTTATTCACCGTCTGGGTTTTGTTAGTGAAGAAATCATTTCAATCTACCAGAAGAAAGTGATATTCAAACCCTAAGAAAGCTAATACCCTGACCTCTCAGTAGTTTAACGGAGGGCTGTGACGTAAGCTCACCGTCCTACTACTTTCAACAGTGGTTGGAAAGTCAAACAATAACAACAACCTTGATGTTTATTATTGTATCATTCTTTCAGACACAGTGAAATTCAAGATAGAGCCTAAGAAGGAGAAAGACACCAAGCCACAAACTAAATCCCAGTCCAAAGCCAGCACCAAGAAAACTGGTAGCAGACAAAGCACGCCAAAAAAAGAGAAAAATGGTGTTTCAGATGTGTGTCCTCCAGAGCCCTCTGAGAGCCAGGTGGTGGCTCTGTCCTCTGAGGAGGCTGGCGGCAGTGACGAGCCTCGGCTGGGCAGCAGCTACAGCCCGCCACACAAACTGTTTCAGAGGACGCTGAGCCCCACAGATGTCCTACACGTTCACAGCTATGCCAAAGGAGACTATGGAGATGGAGAGGCCCCGCCCAAGGAGGAGAAGAGGAGTGAGGGCAGTGACAATAAGACTGAGAAAGACAGCAGACATGTTAGCAAAGCAGTGAGTGCACACACTTTACTATATACTCTGAACTCAGGCCAGACAAGAATGAATTATGATAATAAGCTGGATCAAGACAGAATAAAATGAGTTAAAAGACAAATTAAAAGCAAGTCTATAAAAATTGGTTTTAAGAAGTGATTTAAAAGAAGTCACTGATTCTGCAGCCTTATCTCCTCAAGTCGAGTTCCAAAGCCGAGGTGCCCTGATGGCAAAGCCACAGCAGCAACCTTAAGATTTTAGCCTTGACTTTGGGATCTAAATTTCTGATATGTAGCTTGGGGCCAGACCCAGATCAAGTGTAAAAGTGATCAGTAGAATCTAAAAACACTTCTAAAACAAACAGGGAGCCAGTGGAAGGATGCCGGATCGGGTAATGTGATCAATGTCATCTGGTAAAAACATTGAGAAGCCGAGCTGCAACATTCTCATCTAGTTGGAGGCGGGGGGAGTGATTTTTTCTTGATGCCAGAAATCAACTCACTGCCCTTCATGTAAGCTTGGTGTGGCTTTCAAGAATGCTCACATGTTAGTTAGATGTCAGTCAGAAGTACTGCACTGATGAGCCATCAAATCTAAAAAGGAAACAGGCAAGCAGGTGTGGATTTGTTCTATTTTTCTCTTAGCAGCCTACTCTAAATTAAAAAAAGGACACATCAGAGTTCATTAACAGTCCTTGCTGCACTGAGATAGTACAGAAACAAGACAAACTAAAGATGATGAATATTTACTGTGATGAATTACCTATGTGGTACAAGTTTTCAGCCTGTAAGAACACAAGAATACATTTAAAGAGACTGGGTTGCTGCTTGCACTAACAGCAGGTGTGTCTCTCCAGCAGGTTGCAGAGGAGATGGCTTTAGATGGAGAGCAGGAGAATGATCTGGGGCAGCTGCCAGGCCACCACCCACTTATAAAGGATGGGATGAGTGATGAAGGTTTGTCACAACAACTGCAACAACTTAAAAGGGACAATTTAACCCAAAATCAGAAATCGTTGTTTTTCCTCTGACCTGAAGTTCCTTTTTGATAAATATAGATTGTTTCGCCGTGAGTTGTCGAGTGTTGGAGGTATCATCTGTAGAGATGTCTGCTCTGTCTTCAATATAATGCGATCCTTTCAGGATTTTGCAGTGCAGCTATGGCAACAATCAACGCAAATCCTCATTGATTCTGCGTTACCTTGCAATTTTTATTCAGTCACTTCCACTTTGTCACAAATTTGACTGTTTAAAGCATGTACAATCTCATTTCATTGTGGAGCTTTGTGAAGTGTATTGATTCACTTAGCCTCTCTCTCTACACAGTACAGGGCTAACTGTCAGCATCACACAGCTAACCTTATCCAACGATCATTAATAATAATAATAATAAACTTTATTACAGACTCAATGGTCCAGATAAGAGCAAGGCAATGCATACAAAAGATATAAAAGACACATAGAAGTACCATACACAACATATTCACAATGCAATAAGATCACTTAAAAAAACAAAACAAAAAAAAACCAAGTAAAAAGTCAATGACCTCAGAAGAGACTACTATACTTAACATGTTTAAGAACAGAAATGAGCCATTTTACAGTCAATGCAAGATTAACAACTCATTTTCAGATGTTAACCACTGCCGCGGCTTTTTTGGATACTATAATGGCGACCTCCTCAGCTGAGTTGTAACGTTAGCTAGCTAAGTAGTGCTAGATGAGCTAGCAGGAGATTCACACTTCCCTCTGCTCAGTGATACTGTTAAAGGGTGGAGTTTCGTAGAAAGAAAATAATTCCAGCATGAAACCGCTCACAACAAGGTCTGTGGTTAATCTGAGTAACCAGGTCATGATTTCTGGAAAGAGACATTGCTGTTGAATCTTTCAGTTGTAATTTTTGGTGCTTTGAGCACCACAAACTGAATGCCATCTAGTTCCATTAAAATGGACAGAGGGCAGACATCTCTATGGCCGATAAAGTATCTTCAACACTAGCCAGCTCACAACAAAATCATCTAGATCGATAAATAGCACTACAGGTAAGAGGAAAAATATGTATCTTAAATTTTAGGGTGAACTGTCCTTTTAAATAGGATGATTTGTCATTGCACTTTATAATATAATATTGGATGAATTTCCAATTTATAGATTTGGGCTTAAGGTTTAATTAGTAGGGCTGTACTGACTCAGAATTATGTAGCTGAATCAGATTTGGCTGTTTGGTATGAATATTCTACTATTTGTTGGTTTTTATTCATAGAGTTCAAGAGTTCAAATGGGGCTCTGCAGGATGCTCAAGATAAGCAACGGTCACGTAATATACAAACCCCAATTCCAATGAAGTTGGGACGTTGTGTAAAACGTAAGGTAAAACAGAATACAATGACTTGCAAATTCTTTTCAACCTATATTCAATTGAATACACTACAAAGACAAGATATTTAATGTTCAAACTGATAAACGTTATTGGTTTTTTTTGTAAATATTGAATTTGATGTCTGCAACATGTTCCAAAGAAGCTCGGACAGGGGCAACAAAAGCTTGGGAAAGCTGAGGAATGCTCAAAAAAACACCTGTTTGGAACATTCCACAGGTGAACAGGTTAATTGGAAACATGTGAGTGTCATGATTGGGTATGAAAGGAGCATCCCGGAAAGGCTCAGTCGTTCACAAGCAAGGATGGGGCGAAGTTCACCACTTTGTGAACAACTGCGTGAGCAAATAGTCCAGCAGTTTAAGAACAATGTTTCTCAACATACAATTGCAAGGAATTAAGGGGTTTCATCATCTACTGTCCACAATATCATCAAAAGATTCAGAGAATCTGGAGAAATCTCTGCAAATAAGCAGCAAGGCCGAAAACCAACACTGAATGCCCCTGACCTCAGTCCCTCAAGCGGCACTGCATTAAAAACCGACATTATTTTGAAAAGGATAGTACCTTCTCTGGGCCCGAGCTCATCTGAGATGGACTGACGCAGAGTGGAAAAGTGTGCTGTGGTCTGACGAGACCAATTTTCAAATTGTCTTTGTAAATCATGGCTGTCATGTCCTCCAGGCCAAAGAGGAAAAGGACCATATGCTGCCATCGTCTTTTTCAGGGACATCTCTGCTTAAGAGACAGGAAGACAGTGCGAAGCCACATTCTGCACGTGTTACAACAGCGTGGCTTCGTAGTAAAAGAGTATGGGGTACTAGACTGGCCTGCCTGCAGTGCAGACCTGTTTCCCATTGAAAATGTGTGGCGCATTATGAAGTGCAAAATACAACAATGGTGCCCCCGGACTGGTGAGCAACTGAAGTCGTACATCAAGCAAGAATGGGAAAGAATTCCACCTACAAAGCTTCAACAATTAGTGCCCTCAGTTCTCAAACACTTATTGAGTGTTGCTAAAATGAAAAGTGATGTAACACAGTGGTAAACATGCCCCTGTCCCAGCTTTTTTTGGAACATGTTGTAGGCATCAAATTCAAAATGAGTGAATATTTGCAAAAAAAAAACCAAAAATCAGTTTGAACGTTAAATATCTTGTCTTTGTAGTGTATTCAATTGAATATGGGTAGAAAAGTATTTGCAAATCGCATTCTGTTCTGTGTTCTGTTTTACACAACTTCCCAACTTCATTGGAATTGGGGTTTCTAGTAAACAAGCTAAGTTAGCTCTCTGAGCTAATGTATACTAACAACAACAAGGGTTAGGAAATGTGCAACATCATTTTTTTAGGTGACACTAAATATAAATAAACCCCAGAGACTGAAAGTTATTGAGTTGTTGTAAGATGTAAATTCACCAACTCTAAGCAAAAGGCAGGAGATAATGTTATCTCAGACCTGGCTGAGCAAAGTCTCTTCCCTCTCCGGGAAGCTGCTTCTGCCTCACTCACATTCACCCTGTGTCTGGATCCACAGACTGTCTGCACCAGAGTGCAGCATGAAAGCAAGGAGGACTCACTTTGCAGCTAAATCAGGGCACCGAAACCCCAGATGTACACTCCACACTGACCAAGAAACAAAAAAGGGGACTCAGTCAACTGAGGGGTGTCGAAATGATGAATTGAATATTGGACTTTGAGATGGGACCCCTATTAATTAGCTTTAGGTCTTTTTAGTGAATATCCTGCCACCAGTTGTTATTTCATCTGAATGTCTGTGCTTACGTCGCTGTTACTGTATGTTTTTTTGTCTCTCAGAGGCTCCAGGGGAGGCCCCCATATTAGAAGAGGGCGGTCTGGAAGGGGAGAGCTGGGCTAAACCTCTGACTCACCTGTGGCAGAGCAGACCTCCCAACCTGAAGAAAGAGAGGGATTACAACCAGCGCATGGGATCTAAATCTCCATACTGCTCCATCTGCATCCTGTTCCACACGTACTTCCAGGTAAAGTGCAGTCATTCTTCCCAGTCATCTGCTGAGCTATACCAACATGGAGACCTACACTATGGAGACCAGATGATGTCATGGAGAGAAAAAAAAGTCAGTCATTCACATAAATAACTAGTGCTTCTTTTTTTTTGTTATCCTTTTTTAAAATCATCATTAACGTTAGACTTTAATTTGGAATAAAGATTTTGAATAATCATCTTGAGCAACTGGTGAGCTTTGAAATAACTGAATTTGATGCAGACAGTACAACTTAAGTTATGTTAATAAACACTTTTAGAAGAGTGTTGTTTTTGATTTAAAATATTTTTAAAAATTTAAAAGTTGCAATGTCTTCTCTGCTCCCTTAAAAAATGTATGTGTCTGTGCTTTGTGTGACAATATCACAGCATCATGTTTTGTTTAACATTATTATCTTTTCTTTAATATCACAATCCAAATCATATACATAATATTTTAGTGTGCAAACAAGTCTATAGTTAAGGATCCAGAATTCACTATCATTCAGTATGTTTACATGACATTAGAAAAGTCACATTTTTGTGTTAGGCCGACTGAAACTGGACTTTAAAATACACGTTAACACTAAAATTGTACTAAATTGTACGTAGGTCAACCAGAAGAAGGTCCAATAGCAACTTACTGAACCTGCTGTGGAGGAGTCGGACATTAACAATAAATGGATTCTCCCCCGGTGCTTGTATACTGGGACAAGGACAGAAGTCCAATTACATGGTCTAATGAGCTATAACCAGAGCTCCACTTAACTGTGCATGGAAATGTAATGAATGGTGCTGATCAACAGGCTCAGCAGTTGCCTTGCTACTCAAAAATATACATCTCTACATCCACAGTAGGGCGCAGATTCTAGAGATTATTTTCATAACCGCTTCGTTCTGACAGTAAGATAGTTATGAAGTGGACCTTGAGCTCAGATTGTTAGCTGTTGTCTCCAAGATCAAGTTTAAATTTTCACACTCAATGTTAAATATTGTTTAACATCATATTCTCGTAATAAGGACAAATTATTCATTCAAAGCATGATTTATCCACTTGTGCACACAAATACTTTTTTTTGTCCATGACAACTGATGGTCTCCTTTATAATGTTTAAAAAACTTCACACATTTATGACTGTGGTTGACATTATTGTGACATTTTCTATAATATGTTTTTCATCATTATTTGTGTACATATTAGACACAATAGTGCCAGTACAGTGCTGCAGATCTTGGATCTTCAGTAATGTATGTAATGTAACAGTATGGTTTGACCGATATTAGTTTTTCTGTGCCAATACAGATTATTAGTAGTTAATGAGACTGATAAACTAATACATTTACAATAAAAATGGAAATCTTTCTGTTGATATTTAGAAATTAAAATATAATAAACTACCTAGAGACCTCCCTAAGGTTTTACAAAGTAAAATTTCCTCCCATGCTGACACTTTCTTTGCACTTTTTAATTATTTAATACAGATAAATGGCAAAATACCAAATATCCATCCAATGATTGGCCAGGTTGATAATCTGTCAATCCCTAGTTTACAGAGTTGTAATATCAGGTCAAAAGTATTTAAGTGCATTAGATTTTGTCTCAGACTCTATGGAGAGAGGTACCAGTAGAGATTATAGGGGATAATACCCTGGATTTGGTGGAATGTAAGCAAATTAAACTGTAATTCAGTCAATGAAGGTTTGAGTGTAACATTTATAGCACAAACATATCTGTCCTGTGAAGCAGTAGCTGTTGATGGAGAGAAGTTGCAGATCTGACTGTTACACAGTGTTGTAAGTTCCATGTTTGTGTGCACTGTGCCTGCTGTCAGACTGAATGTGCGAACAGTGTGGACAGTCCTGTCATTGTGGCCAGTGGACGGATGCGGACCAAACCTCTGATCCCAGAGATGTGTTTCACCACCACCACAGAGGAGGACTCCGAATGTGAGGAGCAGCCCGTCACACCTCACCTAGAGGAAGATGGAACCAGCCTCCTCATCAGCTGCTCTCAGTGCAGCATCCGGGTTCACACCAGTCAGTACACACACATATTTGCTGCATATATATAACACAGCCTGTGTGCACATGATCAAACTGTTTTTACATGAATCCTCTCAACCTTATGTGTCTCATTTTCATAATTGTCATCCCCAAATTTATCATGTCATAAGCACAGGAATGTCTTCCTATAGAATTAGAAAGCAACATTCTATGGCAGATTCTTGGCATAATACAACCACTTCAAACAGCACTGACTAAACTTTGTCTGCGGGTGGCAGCACATGCTAACAGACCCTCACAATGACATGACAATGCGTCCCTCAGCTATTACACCAGTGTGTCAGACTGTCTCTCTGTGTTGGTATATTCCAGGCTGTTATGGTGTGGATCCAGCCAGTCTGAGCAAGGAGTGGAAATGTGCGCGTTGCAAGGCCAACGCCATGAATGAGGTCAGTGAACATTCCAGGGTAGATTTACTCTGCATGGTGCATGTTATTGTTTAATCCACGTCCTCTTGGTGGTGCAGTGTCTTCAGCTTAAAGTAGTTCTTTCTGAGGGTTGACTTTGATGTTTATAATTTGCAGATAATCTCATTTACACTTTCTAACTTGGAAAAAAAGTAACCAAACTTTCAACTGTTTTGTGATGAAAAAAGTGTCTATAAGTTTACAGCCAAGACACAGTGGCTGTATTGTGTTGCACTGCAGATGGATATAAACATTGGCTGTGGCTTAGAGGTAAAGCAGGCTGTCTAATTGGAAGGTGGGTGGTTTGTTTCCAAGCTCCTCCAGTCACATGCCAAGTATCCTTTGGCACGACACTGAAACCCCAAAACACTCCCGACGGCTGTTCCATCAGTGTGTGAATGTGTAGGAATGGTTAAAAGTAGCAGATGGCACCTTGTATGATAGCCTCGACCATCAGTGTGTGAATGTGACCTATAGTGTGAAAGTGCTTTGAGTGGTCCAACGACTAGAAAACCACTATACTGGTGCAATGAGCACCATTTACTATATAATAGAGCCATAAATCACATACATAACTGCTTGACCCTCATAAACATGAAATGGCTATTGGTTTTGATAAAGCATGCTTGTAGTTAAAACTCCTTAAAGCTCCAGTAATTAAAGATTGTGGTCTTTGTTATTTTTGTGGACGGTTTATTAATGGCATGTTTTTTTTGCAGAATTGCTGTTTGTGTTCGCTGAGAGGTGGAGCCTTGCAGAAAGCCAACAATAATAAGTAAGTTATTCCATAGTCATCAGGGAAGGAAAAGTGCATCTGGCTGTTTTAGAACATTTGCACTTTGATGTTATTCTGTTCAAGGATAAAGTACCATTATCAAATTGGTTTCATCACTAAGCTGTCGCACACATCCATGGAGACTTTTCGAGTGTATGCTCTTCTTAAGACCTAGTTATCATGCAGACCCAAAGATGAACAGTTTAGATTTTGAAGGTCAGTTTCACTTAGATCTCATCTGTCTTATTCTGGTGAATGTAATATCTCAACAAAGCCTTGTTCTTTTTTCAAATTTAGCACAAACTTGCACTTGGACTTAAGGATGAACTGATCAGATTTTTGTGGACATAGGTCAAAACTCAAGGTCACTGTGACCTTGCATGCTTCTCAACACCTTGAGGGAATTTCTTCAAATTTTGCACAAATGCTCACTTAGAGTCAAGGAAGAACTGATCAGATTTTGGTGGTCAAAGGTGAAGGTCACTGTTACCTTATCTGTGTCATTCCTGGTAATGCAATATTGTAAGAACATCCTGGGGTAATTTCCTAAAATGAGGCAGAAATGTTTAAATGGACTCAAGGATGAGCTGCTTGGATTTTGGTAGTCAAAGGTCAAGGTCATGCTTACCTTGCATATGGCTTGTGAAAGAAAAAAAAATTAACGGGTCAAAGTCATTATGACCTTTCTTTATCCCCTTTCATTCTCGTGAATGTAATATCTCAAGGGCCTTGAGGGATTTTCCTCAAATTTGACACAAATGTCCACTTTGAACAAATTGATTAGAATCTGGTGGTCAAAGGTCAAGGTCACGGTGATCTTCAAAAACACGTTCTTGTCGTAACTCAGGAACAGAAGGGGAGACATTTGGTCAGACACTGAATTGGTGATACTAATCTGACACTAATTATAGACATGGATGTAAACTGTAAGTGCAACTCGACTTCTCTGCAGAGGCATACAACTGCAGGGTAGTATTTCTAGATTTTTTTTCTTTTCTTCTGTCAGCACTGAATGGCACAGTGTAGCAGTGCAAAAGTCTCTCTTCTGCTGTGTGCTACCTGTGTTTGCGCACACACACACACACACACACACACACACACACACACACACACACACACACACACACACACACAGAGTGGAGAACAGAGCAGAGACAATCTTCAGCTTTATTTCTGAAGATCATACTCTACTCAAGGGGCAGCTGTGGCTCAGAGGTAGAACAGGTCGTCCTCTAATTGGAAGGTCAGCAGTTTGATCCCCAGCTCCTCCGAGCAACATGTTGAAGTATCCTTGGGCAAGATACTGAACCCCAAATTGCTGTCGATGCTGCGTCATCGGAGTGTGAGTTTGTGTGAGTGATTTCTGAGTAGCAGAGCAGAGTGTGTGTGAATGGGTGAATGTGACATGTAGTGTGAAAGTGCTGAGTGGTCAATAAGACTAGAAAAGCGCTATACAACTATAGTCCATTTACCATTCAAGTTTTCTAACATATCTGCCTATGCCAAAAAAACAGATACTTGATTGTTGTCATTATCAGACTACTACTACTGAAGTTCAGTTTCTGTGCACATCCAATCTTGGATGTAACTGCTATCATGTTGTGGACTACATGAGGCCCAGCATGTTGCTAACGCTGCAGGATTTAACACTTGATTACAGCAGAATGTATGTTAGTTGTATTTAACAGGAATCAGCTGTTATTCTCAATCTATCAACAGTCAGATCATGGTTAATTTTTTTCAAAGATGAGGGTTGTTGAAAAACAAACACAGTACACTCACAATGCCACACAACTTAACAACCAGCTATGTCTAATCCATGCTTACAGGAGATGTAAGGTGTAGAAACACACATCTGTTTACAATATTTGAGTTGTAAACACAGTGTTTGTGTGTGTGTGTGTGTGTGTGTGTGTGTGTGTGTGTGTGTGTGTGTGTGTGTTTGTGTGTGTGTTTGTCTGTGTTACAGGTGGGTACATGTGCTGTGTGCAGTAGCTGTGCTGGAGGCACGCTTTGTCAACATCACTGAAAGAAGTCCTGTGGATTTAAGTGGAATCCCTTTGCAGAGATTTAAACTGGTGAGTTAAGTTCAATTTAATTTTGTTTGTAAAGCCCATTATCACATATCACAATTTGCCTCAGATGGCTTTACAGCAAATTACTATCCTTAAACCGGCACAGCGACTAAGAAAAAACTCCCCCGAAAACCCCCTATAACAGGAAAAAAAATGTTACAAACCTCAGGAAGAGCAACTGAGGAGGGATACCTCTTCCAGGATGACAAACATGCAATTTATGTTGTAAAAAACAGCAAAATCGCAGAAGATGACAAAATGATACATAGAAAAGTGAATTGCTTTACTTTGATTTTATTTCCCCTTTCTTTTATTTGTTAAAAAAAGGAAGGGGGGAGTAAAATCAAATGTTCTCTGGTAGTTTACATGGTAGATTTAAGATAATGTACCTCATCTCTACAAGTAATTTCTCTCCCTTAAACAGAAATAGCTTCTTTCTTCACTAAGTGTAATTGAAGGCCTGCAAGCAACAGGTAGGATTAAGCCTTTGGAGCTACTGGAAGACTTTTAATGTGAAACATCTGATCAGGAAATGTTAAGTTTTAATGTACCTTAAAGGAATTAGTAATCCTAGAACAATCTAAATTTTATATCATGCTCACTGTCCTCGGCTCTCTATGGTCCCGGAAAAAGTGTAGTGGGACCACATGGCATTAAGGAGAAGGAAAAAAAAGCATGTCAGTGCAAATAGATAGAGGCTCAATGAAAAACAGCAGAGAAGATTATAAAATGCCCGAAAAACTTAATAAAAATCGTTGTGCAGTATTATCCAAGCGTCTTGCCTTAATTTGTGTTCTCATGGAAATCAAAAAACAGCTTTATGCTACACCATTGTTAAACAAAGTATTTTGTGGATTATCCTCCTATAAAGGAATTTGTTGTGCAGATGAGCCATGTTGTGAGCATTCATTTTTCAATGTGCTTTTGCTGTCTTCACTTGGATATTTCTGCACAAGATTTTCATGAAGTGTTTTGCATGTTTTATAATCTTTTGTGCTGTCTTTTATTCAGCCACCATCTGTTTGCTATGACATGCTTGAATTTTTCCTGTGCCTCACTCTCTAACGCCATTCAATAGAAAACTTTCTTCGACCATAGAAAGCTTAGAGAGGTGAGTACTGTATACAATTGTATTGTTTTTGGGTGAACTATTTCTTTAACTGTGATACAAAAAGCAAAAGGCAAAGGGTCTTTGGCCGAGAACAGACGCAACAACTTTCATCTTGTTCTGTCATCAATTACTAATGATATTGACATATCAGCTGCAGTTTATAAATGGACTCGATTTATGTGGTGAAATTGATAAGCTGATGTTCTATACACATCTGCAGATTAGAAAGAGAGAGGGGATTCCTCAGCATTGGAGATTATGGCATTAGTGTATTTTGCCAATTCAGGTATCAGAACCCTGAATCACAAATGCTGGTGCGCCCCAGCTTTTTTATTTGTTTTGCATCACTCTCATTTTTACAGATTTTCACCTGCATTTAGGAACAAAATGCTCACATTTGAGGATGGTGTAAAGGAGAGCAATGCTCTAACACCAGCATGCTGAGGTGGACAAAACGCAGTTAAAGCACAGTCACAATACCCTACCATTATATTAAAACATAGCTGCTGGACCATCTGTAGTATTCAGCAGAGTGGTCACTGTGACGTGCTTCTGGACATCATTCTGCATTTATCAAGACAACAGGTAAACAAGGAGCAGGTGTTAGGATTTCATCAACAGTAAATTCAAACAGGACACTTTAGAAATCAGTAGGTATTCTCACTGAAATATGAAAATCCAAACAGTGGAGAGTAAAAATAAAGGTCTGTCTCTAATATAAGCTCACTGCAAATTAAGCTGTGGTTCTCTGTGCAGGCGATGCCCCATCTGCAGTAGATTTCTGTCCACAATGTGGTCCTCTCAGTAGTGCTTCAGCCCACAGAACTAACTTGAGAGCAGGCTGGAAACCTAAGGGATATCCAGCCATCTGTGCCGTAAATCCTGAAGGCTATTTGATCTTACAGGATGTGAATTATAAGAGGCTTCAGCACTCAAACTGTTGAATCTCTGACAGAAATGTTACTACTGTAAGAAGCGGATGAAGAAGGCGTCTGGCTGCTGCGTGCAGTGTTCTCATGGCCGCTGTCCGACTGCCTACCACCCCACCTGTGCCCAGGCTGCTGGAGTCCTCATGCAGCCAGATGAATGGCCCTTTGTGGTCCATGTAACCTGCTGTCGCCACAAAGGCCCTACTCAAATTGAGGTAAGGAGCTTTTTACAATCTGTTAACAACTTCTTTAAGAATGCATTAACCAGAAATGCAGTTTTTACACATATTGCACTGCCTGTACAGCAGTGAAAACAGTGTTCAGTTCTGTTCCATTAAAGTGCCCTAGTGGTTTAGGGACTAATGAAACAGTGTCGATATAACCCTTGAAAATGAGATTTCCTGAATGTTCTCTTACAGCGCAATAAAGCCGTCATGCATGAACTGACTGTGGGACAGAAGGTGATATGCAAGCACAAGAATGGCCGCTACTACCAGTGTGACGTGGTGCAGCTGTCTAAAGAGACATTTTACGAGGTCAACTTTGATGATGGTTCCTTCAGTGACAATCTCTTTCCTGAGGACATCGTGGTAGGTTTCACTGGTTCATCTGTATCATGTCATTTTATAGAAAACTAAAAAAAATCCAAAAACCACACCCAGTCAAAATCCAGAATTTGGAACCCATAAAATGGCGATTTGTACATAAGTTCCAAAGTGATAGTTAAGGATTTTTGAAGTGGGGCTGTATGAGATACTTACTTATAGTCAGTATATTACATACAGTAGCTGGCAGTCGGTGCACTCCCGGTTTGCAGAAACAGACGGTGTGTGCACCCCACAGCTCAGCATTACAATGCTGTATAGAGGGATTGATTTCAAAATGTGTTTTAGCCACTTTAAAAAAAAGACCAACCCAAAAAATGCAGTGTCAGTCTAAGAAGATGCTGTATTTAGTGTTTTTAACGCGAAGTTCTTTTCAGTGGGATTGTGTAACAGCTGCTAACAGCACTTTCTGACTCAAACAGCTGAGTGTCGGTGGGTTGGAAATGTAGTGCCAAAGGCAAAGGTTGTGTGATGGCAAGGAAAAGCTTTGAAAATACTTTAAATTTAGCAACCACTTAGACTGACATTGATTTTTTAGGTAGGCATTTTTTAAAGTTTCTTTATTCATTTTTTTTTTTACTATTTTTGTTTTTTCATGAGTGTTTGCACCATTGAGGTCTTTGTTTTGTCACATGACAGTTGTATTGGATAGCTATAGATTTCTTGGTATCACATGACC
The DNA here is from genome assembly GCF_026936395.1 of Plectropomus leopardus. Taxonomy (NCBI): domain Eukaryota; kingdom Metazoa; phylum Chordata; class Actinopteri; order Perciformes; family Serranidae; genus Plectropomus; species Plectropomus leopardus. The sequence continues at coordinate 1,369,346 of NC_142180.1, forward strand.
TGTCAGATGACCTTTTTATGCTATTGATGGCCTGTGTCTCTGCATTAAAGGGCTATGGCCCGAAACATCACACGTGTGGAGGTAATCAGATAAATGTAAATGAGAACATTTACTGGTGTGTGGACTTCATCTATTTTTTTATATCTGTTTTTGCTTTGTCCAGCACCTAGTCTTAATTATTTTGGATGTGCGCACTGCTTGAACTTTTCGCTATGTGAGGCTCTGCAATTACACCTCCAAAATGCCAGGTGGTAGTGCGGGATCTATGCCACTGTGATGAGTTTCTGTGAAGTGTAATGGAGTTTGATTGATTTAACCAACACAGCTAAAACACACACAGAACATGGCTTCAGAGCAACAATATTGAAAAAGAGTGCAAAACTGGGCTCTATAATTCACAAGGTTCGCAGACAAAACAATAGTCTTATAAAAGCCACATTTTCCCCACATTTTCCCCACACACAGAACATACTAATGTTATTAGCACAAGCCTATGACATTTTACATCACATAAATTAGCCTAGTGGCTAGCAGTCTTTTTATTTACTAATATGAAGCCAGGCACAATCGTAAAATACAACAAAGGTAACATTACAAAATGTATCTGAATCGGACTGAATTTTTCGGTCCATAATGCAGTGTGTTTTTGTCTGTTAGAGCCGAGACTGTGCCCAGCTTGGACCGCCGCCTCAGGGTGACGTGGTTCAGGTGCGATGGACAGACGGCCTGGTGTACGGGGCCAAATTTGTGGCAGCGCATGCCATCCACATGTACCTGGTAAGATTTTATTTTTATTTGTGCATGTTTTTTGTGTAATATACCAACCTCACTGTATTTAAAAGCATGAATGGCTGACAATGGTGACCTAAAGAATACAGTTACCAGCATGGACATTTAAGTTTTACAAAAACAAAATTAGCAAAAGGATTTAATCAAATTTGGCACTGATAATGTTAAAATCCAAAAAAGCATATTCATGTATTCACATTATGCAAATTAGCAAGGAATCTATCACAGTGGCCTAAATTGTTCAGGGAGCTTTTTTTTGGAGAGAACACTGAGATGTGGAAGTGTGCCAAATTTCAAATTCGTCACACTCACTCTAAGTGGCATGGCCTGTCAAAGTTTTGACTTGTCTCTAGCTGAATTCAGCTCGTGCTTAACTGAGCAAAGGTTAGATACAGCATATAATGCTAAATAGACTTATAGAATTTTAACCTTAAAATGTTTAGTGAATTCTACCCCCCTGGACTTTACCCTCTCACCCCTCTGACCCCTTTCCTATCTTTGGCCAGGGGCATTATGTTTTCAGGTTGTCGGGCCGTCCAGCTATATGTACATACATACGCACTTGCCATTCTCGTGAATATGATATTTCAAGAGTGCCATTAAGGAATTTCTTCAAATTTGGCACAAACGTTCACCAGGACTCAACGATCGACTGATTAGATTTTGGTGGTCAAAGAAAACTGTGAACCATCCATTCTCAAGAATGTCTTGAGAGAATTTCTTAAAATTTGGCACATACATCCACTTGGACTGAAGAATGAACTGACTAGTACCTGGTAATTAAAGGTTAAAGGTCAAGGTTACTGTGACCTCACAAACATGGGCATAACTAAAGACGGCATACAATAATTATGATCAGTTTCACACACTGATGACATTTAAATCCTAAAGGTCAAAGGTCAACTCCACTGTGACATCCTAATGTAAACTGTAAGTGTAACTTGAATGGGCTGCAGAAGCACACAGCAGCTAGGCGGTGATTCTAGTTTTATTGTTACTATGAAGCTCTTTGTGAGCTTTGTGATTGAAAGGTGATATTTAATATAAATTGGCACAGTTAAGACCACAAGTTATAAATGACTCAGTTTAGCTTTATTTGTGTCCTGGCTGTATTGTTTGCTACATTTGGAATGCAGGTGGAGTTCGAGGATGGGTCACAGCTAACAGCCAAGAGAGATGACGTCTACTCTCTGGATGAGGAACTCCCCAAGAGAGTCAAATCCAGACTGGTAAATGCAGCCCAAACACACAGAGACTCTTTAATCTACCTAATATGTCTAATCCTGTATGTGTATTAAACAAAGAATGAGTCGGAATTCAAAACAAGTGAACTAATGACAAAACCAGTGACAGACGTGGAAAAGCTTTTTCAGTGTCGTCATGCAGGTTTGTGTTTGTCTCTGCAGTCGAAAGCATCAGACATGAGATTTGATGGCATCTTTGAAGAGAAGGAGATCATCCGGGAGTCAAAGAGACAGAGAGTCATCAACTCACGTTACAGAGGGGACTACATAGAACCTGTGATTTACAGAGCAATCATGGAGTAGTCCTCGCTCCCTGTCTGCTCGCCCACACACCACCAGCACTGACAGACTGAACTGTGCTCACTGAACCTTAACATAGCAGCTAGCCGCTGAGAGAGTGTAGCTCCACATGACTTCCTTCAGGATCCGCTTTGGACTGTTATTGATTTCTTACATATTCATCCATCTTTGTTCATTTAACTAGAAGTCTATTTGCTTTGCTTGACTGTGATCAAAAAACAGCAGTATTTGTTTTGTTATTTCAGTTTATCCATAGGACTCCACACAGTGCCATGGGCTGACATCAGCCTGGCAGGACAAACAGGTAGGAAGCAATACAAAATGGCATTTGTTAAGTAATTCAACATTTTGACAGTGAGGCAACGATAAAAAAAAAAGATAATGCTAACTTAAACATTAATCGACAGTAATGTTAAATTCTTTAAAACTGACTCCACACGTGTGTTTAGGTTTCAAAGATAATATATTTATTTCTTGCTGCCATTAGTGTCTGTGATATAGAACTCCACAGGTATCAGAGGTAAAGTATTTGATTTATTTCATTTAGAATGTAAATAACTAAATTGTGCCCTCAAATGGCTGAAATAATTATTTCAAATTAAAAGCTTTGTTACAAATATTCCTTTAGTTCCTGTCCCTACCACATTACTTAATTTAGTCGCTAATTTGTATGCCCAAATTATTAATTTGAGGGTATGATTTGATTATGTGCTATGATTATGATTTGTGTGCTAGAATCATCAGCAATGTTTAGAGCTGCAACTGATGATCATTTATTATTAATTTATCTGCCCGTTATTTGATCTACTAATTATTTTTGAAACATTTGAGTGAAAAATGCTTGGCACAGTTTCCCCAAGTTGATATAATGTATTTTTATTCCTTTTTTTAAAATTTAGTTAAGAATAATATAAAACAGATACAATCACACTGGAGAAGCTAGAATTAGTGAATATTTGGCTTGAAAATGTCTGCAATGATAAATGTTGATTCATTTTCTTTGTATTGACTGATCAACTTAGCATTTCAGCTTCAAAGCCCCTGATACCTGCCAGGCTCAATATTCTAAGGCTACACAAGAGTTCTGCTGTGCTAATTTGACTAAACACAACTTATGGACGTGCACCATGTAAACATAATGTTCATTTACTGTAGTCCTTAAAACTAGATATTAGCAGAGGGCCACAATATTACAGAATACTTCTGGCTAAACTGGTTCCACCCTGTGTCTCTTTTGGTTTGTCTGCGCCTGATGGAAATTGCAGACCTTCTTGCACCAAATGAGCATAGATGATTTGAACAGACAGAGCAAGGAATCTTTTCGTTAAATACATTTGATATAACCAAACCAACACAAGCCCAATCTCAACACAATAAAAAAAAATCCTTAGTCCAACAAAAACAGTATTGGTCAGGTAGCAGAACTCTATGCAAGGCCCATCTATGATCTCATTAGTCATTATCTCCATGCACTTGCTGAAGATCTCTTTGGCTTTACAAACCTCAGAGATAAACATGTCATTAACACAGGTATTTTTTTCCAAACATGAGTTTCATATAGCCATTGGTCTTTGGAATCCATCGACATGGTTAGGCACTTTCCAGGTGTAGATCTGAAAACAGTTGTACTGGTATCATCCTTTTAAGCCTTTGAAATCTGGGTCGACTTCATTTTTCTTGTGCTGAGTTCGGACGCCTTTCACAAGTTTTTCAACCTTTGAACCCTGAGCACATTATTGGCTTGCTTTTGAAAAAATAGGAAAAAAGGCAACGAGCAATTTGGCAAGAATTTTACCACAAATTGCAAGAAATTAGTAAATTTAGAAAACTGTTTTTGAAAAAGCTCGGGCAAAATGTCCCCATTTATAATTATCTTATATTTTATATATATATATATATATATCTTCAGCACATTTTCCAGGTCATTCCCTTGTTTTTCCATTTGTTTTATTTTATTTATTTATTTTTTGTTTTTGCTCATTTTTGAGTCATTTCAAGTCACTCATTGTGTGTCTTGTTATGTTTTTTTTGAAAAAAAAATCATGCCAGTTTGCTCAGGTTTCAAAGGGTTGATGAAAGGAACACCTTACCCAAAAACTTGTTTCATTTAGGTCTCTGATAGCCTGGAATGATGCACAGAATGTTTGTACCTACGATAGTTTATGAAAAATTGGCATTAATTTCTTGAAAAAAATGAAGTTACATGTAGATTATTTTAACAGCACACACATACACCTCACAGATCTAAAACAACTGAAAAGAAAGATTTTCTATACTAGTGCAGGGGCTGTACCTGAGTTTCTGTACGAAAACCTAATCAATACTTCTTTCATACTTTAAAAAAATGTTGAAAACTTTTAGATTTTAATGATTTTTGCAAATATGTGCAAGGGGGAAAAAAAAGCCAAATTTTGACATGGTGTCTGAACATAAATAGCTGTCCAAGAACTTTGTCTTACAACTTTGACTAAAATTTCAGCAGTTTTCAGAAACTATCTGATCAAGAGTGAGTAAACAAGATTACAAATCTGATCAGAGACTCACTGGCAGCTTTTTGATACTACTTGATACTACTTTGCTACAGACACATTTTGGTCTATAAAAACAAAACGATTTGAGTATAGTCTACATTTTGAAGTGGATATCATTATTTTGAGTTCAAAAAGAAAACAATCAGATTTTTAAAACATGTTTTTGATGAGAATTGGTTGAGCATGGCATTCATTTGTGACAGCAGTGTGACAAATAATCTTACATCCAAGGTCCCTTTTAAAGCTTTTTCCCTGATTTTAACTTCATTTTGAAACTTTATGGAGGCTAGTAAGGGCCCTTTGAGTTGAGATTCTTTTGGTTATTAAAAAAGTTTGTCAAGAACCGTTTTGGTCAGACATGACATTCTACAGAGTAAAAATAGGTTGGGGTTTTATAGGCAGTTTTGGAGGGCTAAAGAGCAGAATGCTGCAAACTTGAGACATTTCAAAGTTTTTCTGAACTGTTTCTCATGTTGTTTGAAAGAATCTCCCTATAACTTAAGTATATCAAGAACCTTTTCACACTTGCGATTAGAAATGTTTTATCCCAGCATTCCACAAGACATGGTTGTAACAAACAGATAAAAATATTAACGTATGGATAAAGCATTTCTTTATATGAGAGCAAAGCCACTGAATCCACTGACGATGCCTCCTCTTTAATGAGAACCAACTGCATTCCTTTACAGTTTAGTGGAACTGAATCTAGTTTTTACATGTTGACTTGTTTTTACCAGCCTATTTATTATGGTGCTTTGAAAGAATACCTTGTGCATCACAGACATGAGTGTGCAGTAATACTGCAGAGGTTGATGATGAATGTTCTACTTTTTTCTATAGTATATAGAAACAATTAAAAAATCCATCTAAGATTTTTAATGCGCTTTTGTCTACCCAGTTGTTTCCGCACTCATCTACTGAAAGTTGTGTGTTGCACTTTTATTTAAGTCCAATTTGTAAAGACTTTTGAATAGTTGTGTGCTGCTGTTGCTAATTTGTTAAAAATCTGTTTTTTCGAATGTTAATTGTACATTTATAAAATGTCTTATGGATTGTGTGCCCCTCTCGGCTAAGCTCATTGATCACATTGCACATGTTCCTGGGACACGGTGGCCTTCAGATGTCATCATTTGCCTGTGACCTTGACCTTGTTGGAGTCAGACTGCAGATGTAGTTCTGGCATCAGACTGCAAACAGAGGAATGCTAGTTTTCTAGTTCCTCATTGCCAATTCAAAGAGCCTGCTTCAGTCCAGTGGAGAATGAATTTATTTTATTCATAAAGTATCGTATAGAGTTGTACATGGAGAGGGGTGATTTTTTTATTCTATTTTATTGCATTGTTTTGTAAAACATGTTCAATGTGTATTTTCACAGAAGCCTGTGAAATATTTCTGCAGTCTATTTTAAGGTGTTACCGGCTGACGCAGGAGATAAGCTGTCTGTTGTTGCTGTCTCCTTCTGAACAGAAATAACTCAACTTCCAGATTATCATTGAAGCAGTTTGTAAAATGCATTTGTTTGTTTGAGTAAAGAATTTGCTTCAGTGCTGTCATCTGTCTTCAATCCACTTTTACTCAGTTATTAGATATATTTCTCTGTTCCATTTTTTCTTATGAGTACCCTTCAAATGGTACACGTTATGATGCCAGTTAGTAAAAAAATGTCTGTAATGGGTTTATTAATAATTAATTAAACATATACGCATACACACACCAGAATTATATATATACAGTTTTACATTATTTTTCACAGAAAAAGAGGATATGTTATTTAAAAATAAAAATAAAAATAAAATTAAAATATATATATATATATATATATATATATATATATATATATATATATATATATATATATATATATATATAGCGGTTTATGGTTTGATATTGTTTTCGTGCCACATTAAAACTGTATAGCTTCTCTCCACAGATTGATATACAAAAACTTTTCAAGGGAGTAGGAACACTGTACATTTTGAAAGTTCATTTTCCCTTTTCAATTGTTCCTTCTGAAAGAGTTCTGCACTGATGACAGCAATACCACTGATTTCTATGTCTCATTGATGAACGCAGGTATGTTTCCATGAGTTTAAGTGTCAAAAAAACTCGCTCTGCAGAGGCAACAGACTGTATAGGCCCAAATAACTATAATAATATTAATCAAAAATGGAGCCGGTGCTGCAGCTGCTGTGTTCACTGTTCACGATTGATGATGATATTGCGCTGTTTTGGTGCGCCCTCCGGTACTGGTGCCATATGCACAGCGCGTAATGGTGCGGCGCTGCAGCTGATCACAATTGGATTAGCTGTCGGTCGGCTTTCACAGCTGCAGAGACTGTTGATATAGTTGATGTCACATCGACACCCGCACATAACCTGCACTCTGTATTCATACTGTACTGTGTCCCGCTTAGAGTCGCAGAATGCTGTTCATTATTTGCATCTCCAGACTTTTTATTTATTTTCTGATTGTATATCCTTATTTTTTAATAACCCAGAATGTGATCATGGTGTCTTTTGAACACTGCAAATTATTTATAGGGCCAACCACCCCCGATAATCAGGGATGATCAGTCTCACATGTAACTGAATATAAATGAGAATAAAAAGTGTTTTGTGCTGACAGACTCACTATCTTGGACTTTAACTGTCTCCATCATAAAATAGATGGAGCCAATCGATCGTGAAAAAATAAATGAAGACAGTTGTTTTGGCCCTTTTATTGTTCTGTTTTTTTGATCGTGAAGTGAAATATCAAACTCGGGAGTGATAGATTTGAGTGTAATCTTTAATCTGTCTTCACTCCGGTGTGAAACTGACAATCAATAACTGATGTGGGCGTGTCGGCCGATAAAAGACTTCAGCGAGGACTGCTCTCGTGTGTCCTCACCATGGATCTATTGGTCCTAACTCATGGCTCCTCAGAGGTCCCTCCTCGATTCTTGATCCTCCGCACAAATACCATAGATGACAAATACGCGCTTTGGTACGTCCTTCAAGATGGCGCATCAAGACCAACTTCCGGTCCAAGCGAGGATCGAGGAAATGAGATCCGTCCGCTGTGTTATCGACTTCCAGCCGCACGTGGCGCTGTGGACCAATCAGGCGGCTGTGTTTCGTGGCGCTGTTTCTGTGTAATAATATTTCCGGTGCACGTTACTGGGGCAACTCAAGTGTATTTTTCGGTTCTTTTATAGTCAGTTTAGTGGAAATTAAACACTTTGACATTGCCGTGATATCACTAAAGGTTCAGCGGGCTCGCTGTAACTGAAGCCGAACATGGAGATCCCAACCCCCCCCGAAGGTGAGCCGGAGCGCTCCGCTGCAGCGCTGTCAGCTAGCAGCCATGATAGCTGCAGCTAACACTGCTGTTTAACACAATAACGTGCCATTAGCGTTGCTTTTAGCTTCTCGGACAGCGTGAGGAGCCTCAGCAGATACATGAGCACTTGTTATAACGTGCTTCTGGTAAACCCTTGCACCGGTGATAAGCAGGATGAACAAAGACGGCTGTTAGAGTAGTGGTATTACAGCTAACATTAGCATTGAGTAGCTGTTGTTCAAGTATTTATTTATTTAAATGTAACTAAATTTAACGAATACATTTTTGTCCAAGTCTCCTAATTTGCCTCTGTACTTTTAAGCTTTCAAGTTTGGTTCTGATGTCTAATTCTCTGTTAATCAGATCAAAAGTTAGTCAAGTAACCTAGCTACTGTAGAAATGGGAAAGATGGAAGGAGTACACAACCTGAACAAAGAATTCCCAAATGCTGTTTCCATGGCCTTATAAAGTTCAGTCAGTATTTCTGAACATGAGCTTCTCACTCTCGCAAAGTGTTTAACAACTTAATAATAAAACTTAACAAGAGACTGATTTCATTGACCCACAGAATGTTTTTTCTTTTTTTACACACATTCATTGTCTATGGAGCACCTCTAGACTTTACACCCTCTGGCATCACACATTTGAGTTTTAGAACTCTGGTTTTTGGATTTGGGAGAAAGTTGTTGATGTTTACTAATACGTTTGGCTACAAAGAGCATGGAGATAAAATTTATAAATATTAAAATAAATTGGCAACGTTTCCCTTTAACCCTCAGGGCCAGCTAATTATACATATACTTGTATTGCTCTGCACACAAAATGTGCTTTTCAAAATCACGTTTTTAAAAATCAAGCTTATACAAATATTGTACATTAATATTATTTACTACTTTCATTGAGTTATGCTTTTGTAGACCAACATCATACCTAATCATTAATATCAAATATTCATTAATTTTCAGAATTTTAAGACAAAGTGATGATGCCACTATGTTTTTAGGTGACAAAAAAACACAATAAATGAATTGTTTTTAATATACTACATGCAATGTGGATTATCATTATTATTATTATTAACACAGCCTGGGATATGCCAGTGATTAGCAGCATCATTGATTGTGACAATGTACATCGTGGAAATAGCATGTATTTTCTCCATATGCTATGTATGAAAAAATGACATCATCAGGTGAAAAATAGTCAAAATGACAAACTCAAAGGCAAAAGCCCAGAATGACACCCAGAAATAATACAAAGCATGTTTTTATAATCTGATGGCTGTGGGGTCAAAAATTGCAGTTTGAATGGGTTTCAGTTGAGCATTTTTTGCTCTCAACAGTATGAATGTAACAATTTTGTTAATGAATGTGACATGTCAGGTCACAGCATAACTTTAATCAGTGTTGTGTAAGACATGGTTTCAAGTGCAGTTTATTAATTTAGAGTTGGATCGTCTCATTAAAGTTGTTATTTGGCTGTACACTTTAATTTGCATGTTCAGCATGAATTTTGGTGTTTCACTTTATCAAATACATTATCAACTGTCCACTTTCTCAGTAATGGTCAGAATTAGTCTCTGTTTGTACCTCAGGAGTTTTTCTAAAGAATAAAGCCCATCTTTGAAAACGGAAAGGTTATTTAAAAGCACTTACCACAATTTTGAAGGCATATCCAGGATTATCACAGACTATTCTAACCACCTGGATTACTAAATATTCTGTCTGCTGCATAATCACATTTAAAACGGTTTCCCAAGTTGGCCTCAAGTGACATACTTCTTTGCTCTATTAGTTGTGCTCAAGCTGTCCGTGTTTATGGGCAGTAAGGCCATCAGAAATACAAGACGGCAATAGAGCAGGCAAAGGAATATGATGTTTTTCAGAGATTATCTATCTCATGTAGTGCTGAGTGTGAATATACCAACAGTTTTAGCAAATATGGAAAAAGTTATGTTTTTGTAAAAGTTAGCAACTACGGCTTTAGCTAAATATGAAAACCTCCTCTTCACCCACCGTGACCTCTTTAATGGAGCATTATAGCTGAGCCATTTTCTGGGGGTAAGCATGTTCATCTGCTGGCTTCCTGGCCACGACATAGAGAGAGAACACACATACAGTAAGGCCGCTTGGGTGGGTACTTCAGGTTTAGCAGCATTAGCATTGCCTGAGGTGCACTTGATATATTTGGGAGGTGTAAAATGTCCCCCACACAGTCTGACCTCCTTACGTTATGGCTGTAACAGCATTAGAATTGCGCTCGTCTTTATCCAGTTATTATGGTACCCTATGACTGAACATACTAGACTTGACACGTAGCTTTCATTTATTGTCTATGACTGACTTGATTGGGTACCTCTAAGCTGGAAATGGGATGACTAGTTAAATGTGATGGGGTCACCCTTGTCAGATGTTGTTGCTGTGCACTAAATATATTAAGTTTAACAGAAAGAGGAGCACTTGTATTTATGACGGTATTGAAAAACACAACTACTGGATTTTTAAATACCTGGGTATACTATGATACTGCCTAAGCCCAGTACAAAAGTCTTGAAGGACTCTTTAAAAACCTTCAAAACAGAGGTAAATATAGGTTAACCATCTCCTTTTTGGCTGGATATTTATCTCTCAGGAGAACAGCTTTCTGCAACTGTACTCTACTGAGAATACAAGCTGTGGCCCAGTCAGGATAAATGCTTTCATAGTGTCAGAAAAGCACTGCATCCGGTCATTTCTAACTGTGTTTTGTTGGTTGCTTGTCACCACTCCTAAATCAGTCGACAGCTGCCACAGCTCTGACTCTGTGTGTTTCCTATTTTTCTTTTTTTCTGGTGCAGATCAAGAACTGAGGAATGTCATTGACAAGCTGGCCCAGTTTGTTGCTCGGAATGGGCCGGAGTTTGAAAAGATGACAATGGAGAAACAGAAGGACAACCCAAAGTTCTCCTTCCTTTTTGGGGGAGAATACTTCAGCTACTACAAGTGCAAGCTTGCTATGGAGCAACAGCAGCGTATGTAGTGACTGGAGCACCTCACCATGTGACCTGGGTTTGCAGATAGAAATTTGTATGATGTTGGAATGTTCAGTTCATGTGGTATTCAGGATCTGTCCCACTGCTATATGATCCTTTATGACATTAATGAATATAATCAACAGAATTAATTTAAATGCAGCTTGTTCAATTCATACAGTCCAATAAGCGATAGAATGTACATCAGTATATCAAATTAATGCATTAAACCTGTATGTAGGTGACATCACCCAAGTGCAACTTTGTGCATCCCAGTAAGAAAAGAAGAGATACTGTTATTGAACACTCCAACATCATAAAAATAAGGTGTTTCTGTTTTAGGTGTGGATTTGTCTTAAGTGTTAATCAACATTCAAAGCCTATCAAGCTTCCATGACCAAATTCAGGTGTTGTATACCACATTACCCAGCCCTTAACAACAACCCTGTTCCCCAAATTGACATCCTATACCTCTTGAAAACTGAGCAGCCTGACTTGGTGACATCGACTTTAACTCACTCTTTTTGGCCTTGTTGTAGAGACGGAACTGTTAGCTGTGGCTCAAAATGTCTGGTCCAAAGCGCATCTTAAAGAGAAATTCAGATTTCGAGCAAACTGGATCTTATTGGCGTGGTAGTTTGTTTTTTCATTCTTGTTAATAAGGATAACTTAATCCTGCTGGAGAAATCCAGCAGTTATTGTTCTGAGTACTTAATGACCTTAAGTATAAAATTAGACCTAAGTTGCAATAACACAGTTTTTTTTTCAGATTGAATGTACTTTATTTGATCATTTGTCACCTCTGTCCTCTGTAGGGCTGCACCTCATGATTATGTTTTTCGATTAATCGATTAATCTATCAATTATTTTTTAAATTGATCTAACTATTATTTTTTCATTACTCAATAAATATAACAACGAATTTACTGAAAATAACATTTTAAAACTTGTCATACACTGCAGGGCATTATTCTCCAACAAAAAATAGCCCAGTCTTAACTGGTAATCTGTGTTTTGCAGTTTGATATAAAGTGTCTCCAAAATAAAATTAATGCAAGAGCTTGTTCACTCAAGTAAAGGTAATGTAGTGCAATCTACATTTTGCAATCCAGAAGCAAAATAAATAAAACAATGTAAAATTCTAGTCACTTAACAAAACGGTTACTCTTTGTTACAAACCGCAAATCTAGCAGTCCATCAAAACATCTTACAGTAAAATTAATGCAATTTGAATAACACTATAACTTTTCTCTAACAGAAATAATTATAACTAGTCTATTCTTTCTGCATCAAAATAGACCAGTCTTAAATGGCCCTTAAGGCATACCGCTGCCTGCTGATATGAGTGCTGTATTTTCATATTTATAAGCACATATTACACTCATTTATGAAGTTATACAAGCTCCCTGCACAGCTGACAACCCCATCCTGTAAATTTTTCAAAATAAAATGCATTGTAGAAGCAAGTGATGGCATTCTGTCCACAGAGACACAGTCAGAGGGCTTTTGTTTTGAAAGGGAAGCAAGGAAGTTGAGGCAAACACACATCTTTGTATTTACTCATCTGTGTGACAGAGGGAGACTTTAAACTACGGTATAAAGTGGTATAGAGTCAACAAACGCGAGCGTCACGCGTAAAAAAACGAGCCACCGTTTCTTTACATGTGCTGCAGCTGACACACAGCTCAGACGCGCCTGACAAGCGCTGCTCGGGCGATAGTTTGACTTGATACACGAGCGCTGACGCAAAAACATGCCAGGCGCTGCTCACGCTCTCATTACGCGCGCTGTGTGAAAAGGTGCGACGCGTCGACACATGTTACATGAATCGACGTGTTCACGTAATCGATTATGTCGACGTGTCGCCCTAAGTCCTCTACACCGGATCAGTTGTGTGTGCATACTTGTACATCTGTCTTTGTGAGAACCACAGAGATGTTTAGACCTTGAGAATAAGGACACTTGTAGAAAGTGCAGATGTTTTGGCTGGCTTCAGACCTTCAGGGGCTTGTTTAAGGGTTCAGACTTGGCATTAAGGGTCAGGTAACAGGTTAGATTAAGGTTTTGGTTTGGTTAAAAGAAAGCTTGGGTTTAGATGTTTAGTTTTGATGGTTAAGATTAATTTAAGGGGCTAGAGAATGCATTATGTCAATGAGGGTCCTCACAAGTATAGAAGTACAAGTGTGCGTGTTTTTGTGCATGTGTGTCCTTCATGAAAGATACAGGCAGCCAGAGCAGAGCGAGTTGTTTTGCACTGAAGAGGACTGTGTGTGAGAAGCTGGATATCAAAGTAGCGTTTGTATAAAATCCAAACGCAAAAAATATCTGTATGAAAAACTGAAGAAGTCTGTGCAACGTCTGCATTGTAATGCACTGCTGTGTTCATGAGCCATGTGCTCAGCCAGGAAAATAGCATTTAGACACAAGATGGCTGCTTTTTGCAAAATGCACAAATAGTTAATTACATCATCACAAATCATCATATCTGGTGAGTCAAATGTTTTATTGAATAAGAAAATAAATAACAATGAGTTCAATCTTTAAAGTAGCATGTATAAGTGACAGTGACCTGAGTCACTGAAAAGCTGAGATATAAACTCTTGTTAGCAGCCTGGACATGTTAATCACCAGGTTAGGGATTTCAGTGTTCTGTGAATTATATTTTCAAAAGTCTGTGAAATACAAAACGGCCTTTCCATTAAATCTGGCCCGCCATTGCCTCAGTGAGTCTTAGTGCTGCATTTCAAAGCAATTTCTACTTGGTGGTGAAACTTAATAGTTTTGTGATTTAAATGTTTTGACTTTTTGACATTTTCTTATGGCTTTGCTGACAGACAGACGGTCAGCAGTGTTAACATGTGGAAACAAGCTGCCCAGCCTCTGTCTTCATTGGTTCTTCGGCCACTCAGACCACCTCAGCCTTTAAGTATTGTTAACTATGTCAACACCACTATCTGCGCTGACACAGCTAACAGTGCTAACAGAGCTAACAGTGATATAGTCAACAATGCTTAAGGGGTTTTACAGCTCGTAATTGAGCTGCTTAATCACGACCGGAGGGTGCGCATGATGTTTCCACAGCAACGCTGTTGCGTCTGCATGCAGTTACTACGCCACTACTTCGCTAGCTTCTACCAGATCCAAGTGGCGTGCAGTGCAGTCAAGTAAAGAGTAGCACAGTTGACCTATAGACCGCCGAAAATATTTTCCACAGTTAACTGTTAACATCCCTACACAAGGTTTAATATGACTTAATCTGAATTTATCTGGATTCCATAAATATGGTTAACTGGTTGCCAGTTGTCCATCATGTGTTAGATTATAATGTCATAGGTTATACTGTAAACAAACAAGTCTAAAGTCATAAGAGTTGCCTCATAGAAGCTGCTGTTTGCCAAAATGTTGGCTGTTCGAGGGCAACCTTCAGGTGATTAAAATTAGAGGATGGGGGAAATCGATACAGCATAGTTTTGCGATATTTTTGTGTTGCAATATCATATCAATGCACAGACTGCAAGGATCATTTTTTTAAATTATACAAATTATAAATACAAATTGACCTGTTGGTAGAGTTACAAGATCAATTGCTTTTTTTTCTGCTGTAGTCAAAAGGACTGAAGTGACAGACTGAAAACTTTATCTTTAGATAAAACAGATGTTGACAAAGTTTTGCTTCAGAGACATAATTTGAAAACTAAATCTCAATATATCACAATATGTTATTGATATACGCAGCATATTGCAACGTTATTAAAAGTTGCAGTAATATTGTATTGTTGCTTAAGTAAATCTGATTCCCACCCATAATGAACATGGAAGGTTTGGATTTTAGAAGCGAAGGAGACTGCATGATTTGGCCTCAGTGAGGCTTGTAGTAAATTATGATGATGTTTTGGTGAATCTTATTTAGACTTTAGTATTTCTGTAGAAGGAGCAGGTTCAGCTTACTGTCTGTCCTCTGTAAACCACACACTCATTGTTCATGCCCTTCCAAATATAGGCTGTTGGATTGGGACATAGCTTGCGCCCTCAAATGCACTTCTTGTGATAGCTCTGTGCATCACCGCAGCTCAGCACTGTGCTTATTTTAGCCATGTAGCTGCAGTATCCCATTCAATACAGCACACAAAATGCTGTGCACATGGCAGTTACGCCAACCTGAAGCAAGATCTTTGTGCACCAAGTAAATAAAGACATTGTGCTAACAGCATCGTGAACACATATTTCCAATGACTTTTCATAGCTAAATCCTGAATCCGTCTCTGCCTACTTACAAACTGTAAAAAGATTCAAGTTTACCACATCATCCCTGCTCCCTGCTGCTGTTTAATAGTACCTGATAGAGATCAGCTTGAGAGCTGCCTCTTCATATGCTGGCTGCTTTCCATTTAACCAGCATGCCAACAAGGCCAAATGGAAAAAAAAAGCCGCTCACACCAGATCTTGTCGTGGATATACTCACCCCTCACCCTGCACACCCTTCTGACTATCATAAAAACAACAGACTTGCTAGAATGCTCCTCAGGCAAACACGACATAAATAGGAAATCTCAGATCAACAGTCTGTCAATGATTATCAGTTAAAATGTGTGATTGGGAGATGAGGTTTAATGCTTTCTAGTTGCTGCTCAGTGAGTGTGCATGCTGCTGTTTGATATAGTGACAGCAAATGTGGAGGAGAATTTAAGTTTAGTGGTGAAGATATCAAGTAAATGTACAGTACAGTTTATATTTTGTGTGCTGATAAATGCTGCAGATACTCAAATCCAGCAGGAGTTTCCCGTGACTTTGACTTATGGTGTGTTCACACAGAATGCAAAGCGAGCATTTCATATGGCGAGATTGCACACAAAGTATAAGAAAGACACAAAATTTGCATATCCGCAAGTAACTGGAATCACACTGTTGCAAAAGCTACTTGTCATGATAGAACAGACTCAGTAAAAGCGTGTTTTTGACAGAATACTGCGCAGTCACACAGAATTTGTAGCTGAGGTTATGCTGCCACGTGATGGAAATCCCAATAAGTTTTATCACAATAGTGGTATTTCTAACTTCGATACAATGCTTACACTATTTATAATACCACAGGGAAAAATTAACATTGAAGGGGCATAGGATTTTCTTTTTTTGAAAGGTAAATAAAGCAAAGCTGTAACATGACAATGAGTGGCTTTCCATTAACACTGAAATTGCAAATATAAAATTCAGCTTATGGAAACACATCAGTTTAAAAAAAAAGAAAATGCTCACATGATGTGGTATTTCAGGAGGTTCGAAATAGTCATATTTTGGCAAAACTGTAATGGAAACACTTCGTATTTTCTAGGTCACATGATGCTATAGCTATGTGCTTGTCAGTAGGAGCTGACTCCCTCATGATGCAGCAGGAGCTACAAGAGCTGTTACTGCATCACACAAATCTTCAAAAGTTGAGCGGATCATCTGGAAGTTTTGAATCCACAATTCCCTCCTGTGAAATCGTGAACTATCACCTCCCAGAAATCTCTCATATGTGGCCGCTCCCATGTATAAGGGACTCGCCTTTCCATTATCGCTCCATAACACGCCTATGTGGCCGTGGATTGGAAATAATGACGGCTAGTGGCTGCAATAGAAATAAAGCTGCTAATGTTTTGAACATCCATCACGATGCTTCTTGGAATGTTATCGCCAGAGAAGTCGCAGAACATCACTTAATGGAAATGCTCTTATCATGTAATCCTTTTTTATTGACAATCAAAAATATCGCTTAGATTTTGCACAAATCTGTAATGGAAACCCGCCTAAAGACGACTTTTCTTGGTTATTAGCAGACAACAGCAGAATGACAGTAGTAAACATTCAAAATAAAATTGCAAAACAGCGCAGCTGGTTCTGGTGTATCAATACTGCAAAAGAATGAGTATTGAAACAGTTTAAAATATCTAGTATTGATGGATACATTAATATTTCAGTCAACACTTATGTCAATGAACTATAAAGCAGTTAAAGTGACCTGCAGTGTGATACAAATGTACCAGCTGCAGTAACAGAACAAACAAACAAAAAAAAAAAGATCACCATTGGCTGTAATGGCTCCTTGATGATCAGCAATCAGTACTGGTAGCAAAAAAAGAGATCAGAGCATCTCTACAAATAAATTATTACACATATTAGGACTAAGTATATTGAAAAGGTGAGAGAATGTAAAATAAAAGGAAGCACTAGACGCTAAAAAAGAGTTTATTAGTTAACATTTTATTGTTTAGTTTTATACAATTGTAATTCACTCATTTTAGGAAAAGCAACGGGTGTAATTCTTTTTCTTTTTTTTAACAAATCAGTGAAGTTATTGAACTATAGTTTTTATATTTCTTCATAGTTTTGACTCATCAGACTATTAATGCCATTTGTTGCTGCTGTGGAGGTCAGAGCGCCCTTCAGTACTCTGCTCACTGTATGATGATCAGCTCTGTATTTTAGCACAGTGTTGTGCAGGGTTGCATGGAGTTCTTCTGTCAGTCATGTTTTATCACTGAAATGCATTAAAGTTTGCTTTTCCCCACTTAGATCCCTCTACCCGCGATGGGGAGGAGTATAAATCTGAAGGTATTTATTGGAACCAGATCTGTCAGACAAACTGAAATTTTCAGTTGGAAAGTCACATTTTGGTTTTGCATATTGTTGCTGGTTGTGCTTGAAAGCTTTTTGGTTTGTTTTCAGTTGCCTTTTCCTTTTCCTTATTTTATTTTGTGCTGTATTGTTGATGTGAAGCTGAAGATGTCTCAGGTGTATCTTCTTGATAGTGCTGATGAAAATTTGCTTGAGTGTCACTGCTGCCAGGAGGAGGAGCCTGGTGACTCGCTGTAAAATTTGATTGCCTTCCAAATGCTTCAGCATGGATCCAGCACAACACAAGTGCAAGGGCCGAATGATTTCATAAAAAATGTTGGATTAGTATCAGGATAATTATCTCAGCTTTTGTTAAAATTGTGTCCTGATGAAATTTTCCTCTTCCGCAGGGTCAGGCTCAGTTTGCACAACGATAAATTGGCAGCAGTGGTTGATGATGCTTTGTGGGGAATATTCTCCTGTTTGTACGGCACACACTGCTGGCCTGCTGTGCCCCTTCCGAGTTAGATGTGTTTTGAATAACATGTCTAGCCTTTTTGTTACCTGGAGGGCTCCTTCACACAGTACACAGTTCCTATCATATTACACTGATATCATTTGCAAAAATATATTCTCACTTGTGAGTAGCTACAAGACAACAGTGGAGTTAATCTGTGAGACTACAATACATGTAGATCAAATTACAGAGTAAATAATATACTGAAAACAGTGAAATATGCTGGGAAATATTTTTCATGTTGAGTAAGGTTTAAGATTTCAAAGTTCTGTGAATATTTTAGGGGGAGACTTTCCTTGATAATTCACATGAGACTTTAAAGGAAGAACCTAATGGGAATAAAAGGAAATATAGGGGCTATTTTGCTCTGTTTTCTCTCTATTTACCAGGTCATGAGCAGATAGATACAAACTGTTAACCATTTCTTAAGCAGGCATAGTCCATTAATGTTCCCAATAAATCCATGAATTTGTCAGACAATACAATGTGAAATGTGCTATGTGGTGAGTTAGCAGGTAGTAGGCTAATTAAAGAAGTATTTTAACTATGAAGAGGGACCTCACATAAAACAAGGCTGTCTCTGCAGAAGGATGCAAATACTTTTGAAATTGGTGCTACAAGAGCAGAAAAAATAGAGGAAAAGGGTGCTTTAGTTCAAAAGATAGAAACCCTACAACTACCAGAATGCAGTGTGCCATACCAGACCAATAAACACTCCCACTGGTGGGTAACGTAATGCAAACTCATCCCTTTGACACACTGGTCTTGTATTCCAGTGAAACAGCAAGCTAAAACATGTTTCTGAAAACATTTGAGGTGAAAATAAGCAACTCAGTAATCTTGGTCTAATTTGATCAGCACTGCTTAGTTTACTTTTTTGATCTGTTTTTTGGGGGGGCGTTTACAGCCTCCGCACCCACTTCCTTCTCACAACAGCTTAAAAGATCACTAATTTTTCTGAAAACATCTTAGGAGAGAAATAGGCAGTGCAGTAACATAACCTGATTTTTATTTTATCAGTACTGCCAATTTTACCGTTTGATTTGATTTTGGTTTGAGTTTGAGAGTGACACAGCTGACATGATTAATGATTGCTTAATCAGTCTGATATTTATCAGCTCAGGACATCATAATAAAGTACTTTTAGACTTGCAGCTTGATTTGAATGCCAGGGATTCTGTCTGAATTGAAATAGCTATATTGGTTGTAAAATATTTCCATGTGATGAAAATGTAATTTTATCACATTCTGCAGCTGGCTGTAGATAAATAATATTTCCTGTGTGCAGTTCCTGTATGTGCAGTATTTAGGGTTTAGGAATGACGACAGTGGTTGTGTTAATGATTATTGCATGTCTTTTAAATTTTGTTCACTCCTCTGCTTTGTGTGTCTGAAGAGTTTAATCTGCTGGCTGTATGAAAACTGTTATATTTAATTTGAATTTTGAAAACAAGACATTATGTTCCTTGTACATGATTCATTGACTGCTTTCATCATCTGCATCAAGCCTCCCAGCTTTAGCACCAAAATCAAAACTTTCCCAAACCTCCAGACTTGAAATGTTCATATGCTCCCTGCTGTATTCCTGCTGCTGTTTTTGCAGACTTGTACAACCCAGGGGCCAAAGACGTGGTAGACATCCCGCCTCCACCGATGTCAATGATTGCTGCACCTCCGATTCCTCCACCTGCTACAGCTTCTATGGAGGAGCTGATCCAGCAGAGTCAGTGGAATCTACAGCAGCAGGAGCAACATCTGCACACACTGCGACAGGTACAGAGACAGAGAGACATCCTCCCCTCAGGGAGCATTCAGTCATCCTTTATCTTTGTTTTTGAAATTTTGGCAGGTAAAAAGCAGTGCTGTCTTGGGGAGTTTCTTGAATGCGTAAGTAGCCAGATAAGCGGTCTACTCAGAGACTTTTGCAGTGGCAAGACAGATTTTCACGGTGAGGTCATTTTGATGACCCTTTAGAAAAATAATTTACTTAGATACTGTAGTATTCCAGGGTACAGTATGATCGTTACTCAGCAACAGAGTTTGGGAGAACATGAATTGATGTGGAACTGATATAGAAAATTGGTTTGATTGATTGAAACTATTGCTGTATTAACCAGATTAAGCTATTTCCGTTAAATTATTAGAAATTGGTCATAGGTCTGGATAGAACTTTTGCAAGAGCTCAGAGCAAGCCCAAAAAATCAGGTCAGACCCTACATGAACCTGTAGCCATTCAAGCATGAGGCAGTTCACAACAGTTTAATGAGAAAAATGTAATAAATAAATGTTAATTTGGCTAAAAACCGACACAAATCAAGACGGAGGGAATAGTGAGAAATTACAGCCTGATCTATGGGGTTCGGCCAGAAAATCAAAGCTTCAACGGTCACCCGTTCTGGGTCAGGACCACAGTCTGCCAGGTGAAGCCCCGCCTATATGTTACCATGTATGTATGTATTACAGGTTGTTACCCAGTATTTCTCACAGGATTCTGTGAGACTGTAGCGGATGGACTTAAGACTCTGCAGATTTGTCCAAGGACATGCTTTGTCCATTTTAAATTGAAACACCTCAATCAGTTGCACTTTGAGAGAGAATTGAAGAAGCTGTATCTGTAAAGAATGTGGTCTTGTTAACAACTTTTTTCTCTAGTAAATATTCATTCATACCAGGAGACAGTAATGATGTATTTTGCCACTGCCCTGCTCAGGCAAATAGATCAAGATTCTTTTACGGTGATAAGACGAGACATTGGGTTAGTCTCAAGAATAGTGAAACTGTGCCAATAAGCAACATTTTGGCTTTAAAGCCTACAAAATAAGACGTTTCGTCTCCAGTCGGATTCTTTGCGCTCAGCTGATAGGTACCCGATTTGTTTACATCACCTAACAGAAGTGCAAATTTAGGGAATTCAGTATGGACAGGGAGCTCTGATATTATGTGATGCATCACGATTGTGGCCAGGGCACACTGTCATCATGTTCCACTCAGGAATTTCAAGTGTGACACCTAGTGGTGAAATTTGGTTACTGGTCCAGTGACCAAGCTCGTTGGAGCGTTTTTAGGCATATCCAACCCTAGCAGCATACCTGCCGTGTACGATTCGGCCTGCTCTCTGGAGTATGGTTCAGTGTCTATCTCAAAGGCACTCTGAGCATGGACAGGAGCTGCGAACCTTGTGATAATGGACCTTGTTCTACTTCCAAATGTTATCCCTGAACTGATTATTTTTCAGCATCTTCTACTATTTTGTCTCTTTCTTGTTAACTCCTAATAATTTGTAATGGTGGCAGGCTAAAGAATTCTGGATAATAGTGGGTTTTTTTGTCTGTATTCTCACTGTAGGAACAAGTGACTGCAGCCATAGCACTGGCTATGGAGCAGCAGACCCAAAAACTGCTGCTGGAAACTCAGTTGGACATCACAGAGTTTGACAACCTGCTGCAACCCATTATAGACACCTGCACCAAAGATGCCATCTCTGTAAGCCTGCCATCATGGAGAGTTTATTATTTATTCATTTCGTCATGCTTATGCTTAGATTCCTTAAACAGTAATAATAAAAAAGATCATTGTTTCACTCATGTGTCTGCCTCGTTGTCAGGCTGGTAAGAACTGGATGTTCAACAACGCCAAGACTCCACAGCACTGTGAACTGATGACATCACATCTTCGCAACCGCATCACTGCTGATGGGGCACATTTTGAGCTCCGCCTGCATCTCATCTATTTAACCAATGACGTTCTTCATCACTGGTACACAAACCTAAACACACACATCAACACGTTACTCTGTTCCCAGACTTCCTTCCAGTGTGCTATAGCTCTGATAAGACCTTCGTTTACATGAACTCTCATTATGATACCAGTAATAAAACCACTGCGGGCACACGCAGTGGTGTCAACATTGTCAGCCTATGTTACTCGACACAGGAACATTCTATGTGAGAATGCTGACTTTCACACTTTGTTGTTTTGGTTTATCTTTATTATGTGAATGTTGATTCACACTTGTTACATCTTACTTCAGATTTTCTCCACACTTAAATATACCTGTTGCATAAGGATTCCCTATGAGTGACTAATGTTAGCCTGTTGTGCAATGCACTATAGGCGTAATAAGACACTTCACAGAAGAAAAAAGTAGCAGATGCGATACGGACACTTCACAAAACACAGCTGTCAGTTACAGACAGACACTATATTGGTAACATTACTGATGGCCTCAGTGTGTCAGTTAATGAAATAGCCCTGTCAGTGTTTCTGGATCTGCACTTCATTTACTTTCAGTGTTTGGAACATGAATGCTCGACTGTATCTGTTAACTTAATGATACTTTTCCCATATAAGCGATCGACTCACAGCCCATTTGTTATTCAGTTCTTAGCTTCTTTAGGTGGTGCTATAATTTATTTTTTCGGATCTGTCAGGCAATATGTACTACAATTCTGCATTTTCAGCAGCACTTTTGCATTCATTTTGTATTTTATCAGAAAAAAACCCAACCCTATATTTCGGCATAAAAAAAGATTTTGTATCTAGATTTATCAAGAAGACAAATTTCTTAGCTGCTTGCAGTGTATTTATTTTGTAATGTGTTTAACTGTGTCTTCCCAGCCAGCGAAAGCAGCAGAAAGATTTGTTGGCAGCGCTGCAGAAAGTTGTAGTTCCCATCTACTGCACCAGCTTCCTTGCTGTAGAAGAGGAGAAGCAGCAGAAGATCACCAGGGTAAACTCCAGGAAGAGATTCTGTGTCCATTTCAACACCAAGTCTTTACAGATTACAGGAGTGTTATATTCTTGATGGTCACCTTAACATCATGGGGACACCATGGAAAAACTGACAAGGAATTACATACTTCATTTGCACATACCGAAGTGTGTCTTGTTCTTCACAGGATAGTGTTAACCACATGTTGCATATCAGCAAACACTGCTTCAGTCTAACATTAATACTCATTAATAGAAATACATTAATAGCTAATTATACAGCTTTCGCAAACAAATATTCTTTAGCACTTCCTGCTTCTTCTGTTCTTTGGTCATCAAATTGAAAAGTTAGAAAGAATATCTATTTTTGGTTAAGATTGTTATACTTCAATCTAAAGGGATTTTTCTCTGATTATTCTCTTTCCCTCCATCTCAGTTGTTGCAGCTGTGGGAGAAGAATGGTTACTTCGATGAGGAGACCATTCAGCAGCTCCAGAATCCAGCACTGGGCCTCGGCCAGTACCAAGTGAGTAGAACAAGACTAAATGTATCAATTTTATGAGCTACTGGCGTTTTGGTTTTCTAGCTCTCTTCTGCAGCTCTCTGCCTCACTCAGATGCACACATAAAGCAAGGCTTCAGCAGGACTCCAGTCACATTTTGGAGCACTACTGTAATTTGCAAATACTATTAATATGATATCTCTAGAGCTAGTAGTTAGTTTCCAGCTTACAGTGAACTTAATGAGTGATAGTGGGGGTAGTGTGAGGGGGTGAAGCGTGTTTATCTTCAGAGCTCGAATCACGACCATTTAGTCTTTATTACCGCAACTTGCAAATATCAGTAACACATGAAGTGGAGTGCCGTCAGTTTGTTGCCGGCTCACAGGGAGTGAGTCCTCAGTGTTAAAGATGCTGCAGTGTCTGTCTGTTAATGCTGACAACCAACTGTCGACCGGAGGCAGAGGCTTAAAGCCCACAGCAAAAACATAGACACTTCCGGACTGAGACGAACCAGGTCCTTCAAAATAAAAGCACCATGTGTCCTCGTTTGATTTAATTATAACAATACGTTTTAAGATAGCAATATAAAAGTACTTTAACTTTCTTATATCCTTATTCATTAAATGCTATTATAACAGCAGTGTATTCAACATTATTATTTGACAGTAGCTGCTTTAGCTTTATTGTACTTTATTTAACATTATTATAATTGCAGTTCATTCAATATTTTTTTATTTATAGTAGTCAACATTTAAAAATATCACATTATATATTGCGTATTGCATTATATATTGCGTATGTATATTGCAATATTGCTTTAAAATATCGAAACATTAATTGTAAGCCATATTGCCCAGCCCTAGGTCAAAGGTCACTGTGACCTTGTGTTTGTCGCATTTATGTGAACATGATATCTGAAGAAGGCCTTGAGGGAATTTCCTAAAATTTGGCACAAGCATCCACGTAGACTCAATGATACAATGGTGAGAATGTGCAGATTGTAGAGATTGTAGAGATTGTAGAGAGAGATTGTAACTGTAACTTGACTGGTTCACTGAGGCAAGGTGGCAACTGTTTCCTCTGAAAGCTAAAATTGTTTTTTTTTGTTTTTAGTTTTGTCTTTGTCAAATCAAGAAAATTACTACAGAGAGGTTTCAGTTAGGCCACTTTTGATCATGTTCTGTTGCTTTAACAGGCAAAGTTATTTTAATATTTAAAAAAAGTGAACTGTTGGTGTTGGTGCTATGGAGGCAGAAACAGCCTCCATGTCTCCAGTAGATCATGTTCACTTGTGTTTCCTTCTGCTCAGGACCAAGTCGATGGCTGTGGATCACACTCACAGCTCTCCAAAATCTGCATACCTAATGCACAGCTGACTCAGCACTGATCCTTTCATTCTTTGTGTAGCTTAAATCTTCTGATGAGACACTGGCATAAAGTGCTGTCTGACCATTTTTATGCCTCTGCACCGTCTGGCCCACTATTGTGGACACGATATCTCAAAAACACCTTGAGGGAATTTCTTCAAATTTGGAATAAACATCCACCTATATTTAAGGATGTACTGATTAGATTTTTGGTGGTCAAAGGTCAAGGTCACTGTAACCTCATCTGTCTCATTCTTGTGAACACGATATCTTAAGAACACCTCTAGGGAATTTTATCAAACTCAGCACAAACTCATTCCTCTTGGACAAGAGACAGATTTTAAATATATTAGTTTGTTTTAATAGTTAGCACAACTCTAACAAGTTGCGCTGATAATCCAGCAGCTGCAGCATCAGTAAACATCTATTCATGGCATATTTGGGCTGTTTTGTACTTTTATTTTATATTTTGGTGCCTATGAAGATTTATCTCTTTCCTCCTGTTTCACCTGCTGGTGCTTCTGAAGCTGATGAGAGGAGCTCCTGTGATCGCCCATTATTGAATCTTGCCATGACTCCACCTACTGATGCTGTATTTGTCCTCTGATAATATATTCTGTCTTCTTTCCACATTGTGCAAGCTGTAGCTGGTTCATTCCAGTGCCTGTGTTCAGAGAAAAAATACATAAATGGGCTGGTTAAGCCCATGCATGTGTGCACTGGATGTTTAACTTGTATTTGTATCCCCATATAGGAAAACTAAACCTATCACTGGTTTTCCTTCACTGATAATTGTAACAGTTTCAGATAAATGTAATCCCTTGTCTTCTTTCACAGGCATCTCTGATAACAGAGTATGCTGCAGTGGTACAGCCGATCCAGCTGGCCTTCCAGCAGCAGATCCAGGCTCTGAAGACCCAGCATGAAGAGTTTGTCACCAGCCTGAAGCAGGCACCGCAGCCTGCGCCCATAGCACAGCTGGCTACCCCTGCTGAGCCTGAGAAGGCCCCACCCATGACCACAAAAGCCGGTGAATAGACACACACTTAAAACCAGAGGCACAGTTTGATACATGAGGCCAGATTTATTGTTTACGTGACAGCCAAAACAAAATGTACATTAAAAAAAGTGCAGTCACACTTGTCATGTTAGGTTTGCTGGAATGTTTGTTACTCCACATTGGCAAAGCCCCTGTCCTGTATGTCTGCGCTGTAATATGTCGGTGTGTGTTGTGTGCAGGGGACGTGAAGCCTGCCATGTCGGGTCCTCCTCCAGGGGAGTTTGATGGAGCTTCATCCAGGCCCCAGGACCCCAGCAATCCCACTGGACCCTCAGATATCCCTTCTAGCAAGCCTGCGTGGTATGACCCCCAACATATGGGCCCCTGGAACCCCAACCAGCCGGTAAAGACCTTTGTGTTTCTTTGTGTGGCAATGGCCCGTCCTTACTATCCATCTACAATGGCTAGTAAGGATGTCCAAAAGCAACATTAAAATGAGATACAATCCAAGCAACAGTCGATCAAGTTCCATGTGGCCCCAAGGCAGTAGGCATTTATTTTAAAGAGACAGAGGCCACTTTTACACAGAGATGGTGCTAGAGTGCTGCAACAAAGTCCCCCCTTAATACCACCACTGCATGAAATATATACGTCAGTAGTGCTTTCTAAACAATAACAAAGGCATGAAATGTCAGTCACAATCAATTACCGTCACTGTTATATGGCAGCTGATCTCGTTCTCTGCTTTGAAGGTAAGGGGCTCCTGGACCTCAGTGTTTCCCATTTTATGAAAACTTATAGCTGCTGTTTTTCTTCTTTGAAATAACTGCTATGCTAACAGCTGCTTTTTTAAATCCCCTGCGATGGGTCGCACACATAAATATTTCGTCACTGTAACCTCATCTGTCCCATTCTTGTGAACACAATATCTTAAGAACACCTCTAGGGAATTTTATCAAACTCAGCACAAACTCATTCCTCTTGGACAAGAGACAGATTTTAAATATATTGGTTTGTTTTAATAGTTTGCACAACTCTAACAAGTTGCACTGATAATCCAGCAGCTGCAGCATCAGTAAACATCTATTGATGGCATATTTGGGCTGTTTTATACTTTTATTTTATATTGCTATGCTAACAGCTGCTTTTTTAAATCTCCTGCGATGGGACGCACACATAAATATTCCGTCAAAATGTCACACTCGTACTGCCCATGGCTCCGCTTCCTGGCTCAGAGGTGAGACCACTCTGTCCCACTTGTATGTGATCGGACATTATATACATAACAGTGAGGCGGCATAACGGCGTGACATTCCTGCCTTGAACAGACAGTGTGACTGAGAGCAAGCATCCCAGACCACCTCGCCAAGTGGTCTGAGGGATCAGATCACAATACGTCTGGTGGTTGTTTACACTTGTATTTAGCGGTGTCCACTTGTGATCAGATCGTAGTGCTGCACACTTATCTCCTCATTTACCATATACTCTGGTGAAATTTCAGAAAGGTACTAAATATTGAATCCCGTCCATGCCTAATTCCCATCAGCCCTCTGTGTTTCCACCACAGTTCTGTAATTTAGTGATGCTGAAACTTCCTGACTCTTGCTTGTCCTCAGCCTCCCTTTGACCCAAACCAGCCCCCCCCTCCTTGCCCTCCGTGGAACAGCCATGAGGGGATTTGGAATGAACAGCGGGACCCAGGGAACTGGAGCGGAGGTCCACCCAGAGAAGGGGGCCCCTGGAGCGGTCCAGGTGGGTCTGATCCGGGCCCTTCATCTTGGAATTCATACGACCAGCAGCCGCCATGGGGGAACCAGCCAGACCAGCCTCCGTGGGGCCAGAGGGAGCCCCCGTTTCCTCCACGCATGCAGGCATGTGGTGGATGATCTCTGTGCTTTGACTGCGCTGCCTTCATTTCTTTGACCTGTTTTTGTTGTACTGCAGTTGGTGGCATATTGATCCTGGAGCCCAACCCTGCTGACTGTGTCCACTTTGCCCACTTTCCATTCATACAGAGACCTCCCCATTTCCGAGGGCCCTTCCCTCCTCACCAGCAGCCTCCTCCTTTTAACCAGCCCCCACCACCACACAGCTTCGGACGCTTCCCGCCGCGCTTCATGCAGGACGACTTTCCTCCCAGGCACCACTACGACAGGCCGCCGTACACCCCACACCGCTTCGACTACGCTCAGGGAGACTTTCCCGGAGGTGAGTGCAGACACACCAGGTGACAGAAGAGTAATTTCACTTAACCCTTTGAAACCTGGATAGACATCACTTTTCTTGTGCTATATTCAGATGCCTTTCACAAGTATATAAACCTGCAAAGCCTGAGCAAATTCATCCAATGTCTTTCGAAGAAAAAAGGCAATGAGCAACTCGGCAACAAATGCCCTGAAAATGTCAAGAAATTTGTAGATCCAGAAAATTATTTTTGAAAAGGCTGGGGAAAAATATCAGACAACTATATATTTATAATTATCATAAGGATATTTTCAAAATTATTTTGAAGAACTAGTATAAAGTCTATTTTTGTAATTTATTATTATTTTTTTTTTATTTACTCTTTGCTAATTATTTTGTACTTTTCACCTAACTTCTTGCTTATTTCTGGGTCATTTCCTCTGCAATTGCTCATTGCTTTCTTCTCATGTTTTTGAAAGAAATTAAGCCAATTTGCCCAGGTTTCAAAGGGTTAAATGCATCTGTGAAGCTACCTGTTTTTGCATCTGTAATGTATTTCATTCATTTTTTTGGTGTTTGTTTTAAAAATATCCACCTTGGTTTTCCAGACATGCCAGGTCCTCCTCCACATCACCATCCCAACCAGAGGCTTCCTCACCCAGGTATGGGTGCAGATCATCCTCCATGGGGTGGAGGCCAGCACCCAGATTTTGGCCCACCCCCACACGGCTTCAACGGCCATTCACCACACATGCGCCATCGACAGCATCCTGTGCAGGATGACCCCAGCCTGGTGCCCAACGTACCCTACTTTGACCTGCCAGCTGGTCTCATGGCTCCGCTGGTCAAAGTAAGTCACCTGCATCATGACATCAGGGTGTCATCAGCTGGCAGAATAGCTTTGTTGCTAGAAGAAAGCCATTATGACTGAATACTTATAATGGAGAAAGAACAATGGTAAAGACTAATGCAGCACTGCCACAATGTTTCACAGTATAGTCAAGATCCAAGACTGTGGAAGTAATTTTCACAACACTCACAACTTGGGAAACAGACTTGTAAAAGTTGCTAAATATGTAATATTAATGGATAAGACTGATCCAAATCTGCCACAGTACTTTCTTTTTATAGTATTTTTTTAAATTTAGTATTGACTCATTAGATGCATGTCTAACAGTCAGAGCTCCATGTCTTATGATCCTCCATGTCTGTCCTGTCTGTTGCTCAGCTTGAGGACTGTGATTATAAACCTCTGGACCCGAAAGACATCCGGCTGCCCCCTCCCATGCCCCCCAGTGATCGCTTGCTAGCTGCTGTGGAGGCTTTCTACAGCCCTCCATCACATGACCGACCCAGGAACAGGTACACACACACACACACACACACACACACACACACACACACACACACACACACACACACACACACACTTCCACTCGGTCTGCAATCCACTTTTAAATCAGCACATTGAATCAAAATCCTCTCCAATGCCTTATGCATTCTAATTCAAATAAACCAGTAATCTCCTGCTAAGTCCAAACGCTGGCTTGTAGAGATTTGCAGAGAGCATGTTAACCAGATAATAGCTGAGTTTCATTTTCGGCCTTTTGTTCCAAGTATCTTGCAATGATGCAATGTTGGTTATCTCAGGGCTTAACACTAACTTTTAGAAGTGGTTGCCAGGCTGACAACCAGGCATCAGCTTTGGCAGCCAGATAAAGTCACCTTATATTTAAAGTAATAAATATATGATGTAGTTTTACATTAGCTTAGTAATGAGACTAAATTGTTACATAAAAGAATGTTCAAGAGCTTTATTAAATTAACCAAATTCTCTGTAGTTTAATTTTTTTCTGGTACTTGAAAGAATTGTAATTGTAATTTTTTTTTCGTCATTTTCTGTATGTTAACATTTGATCACTACTTATAGCAATCAAAGGCTAAGAGTTGGTTGCCAATTTTATCAAAACCACTGGCAACCTGGCAGCTGTCACTTTGGAGCCCTGTATCTACAGCTGATATAATCTGCCACAGGCAAAGTTAATCACATGAAAGTGGAACAGAGATGGCTGGTGGCAAATGAGAAGCCTGCCAACATTATCAGAATTAAGCATGGATGGCATCTCAATTTTAAAATCTTAATACCATCTAGAAATTTCATTCGGGGTATATTGTCATTTGGAA
Organism: Plectropomus leopardus; assembly: GCF_026936395.1. Lineage (NCBI taxonomy): Eukaryota > Metazoa > Chordata > Actinopteri > Perciformes > Serranidae > Plectropomus > Plectropomus leopardus. The sequence continues at coordinate 1,399,600 of NC_142180.1, forward strand.
GTCCGCGGTCCCAACAATCACCAACTGTGGTTTGGTCAAAAGAAATCCTTAATTCACCCAGCACTGAGCTCTGGTGGTGTGTGCTGTGCACCACATACAATGAGCTTAATGCAAAGAAGAGCTCCTGCATTTTTGAATGTGTTGATAACCATAATGCTGGGAATTTTAATTACCCTGGTATACCATTATACTGCAAGCATCTGTGTGGTACCTCAATGCAGCATTTCCACTGCATGGGACAGCATAGCACTACTCAGCTCCAGCAAAATTATTGGATAGTATCTGATACTGATTTCTGGTATTAGCTCAAGCTGATACTAAAAAGTGGAGTTCAGACACTGCAGACCAGGAGTTTCTAAATGTCTTTAGCTTTACATCCAAAAGAGTTGTCGGAACATCGTCTCCTGAAAGTGACTTTGCAAAAGAAAAATTCTTTGGGATCTGCCCTGTGTTGAAAATGCTTTATTTGGAGGTCTGTCTAATCTGTTCATTTTAAAGCTCTTAATATTGAGCACCACCACACATTTCACTCCTCCTCACATGGCTCTGTTTGAGCTTGTGTTGATAAACCCTTCCTTGTATTTTAGTTTTGCCGTCATGCACACAATGGAATGGAATAAGCTTTTACTATCTTTATGATAAAAAATGGGTTCATGATCCATTTTGGGTTGTGACCCTCAATTTAGGAAAGGCTGTAGTAGACCACTGATTGGTCAGATAGAATGGTCACTAGAAACATTACTAGCTAACACGTGACATTAGTGTAAAGAAACTGCTGTAGGTGATAGTTTACAGCTGTGTGTGCTTTTTTCCTCCACCAGTGAAGGCTGGGAGCAGAACGGCCTGTACGAGTTCTTCAGGGCCAAGATGAGAGCCAGGAGGAAAAAGGGACAGGAGAAACGCAACAGGTGAGCTTCCTCTTCATTTGGATTTTTTTCGCTTGTTGTGTCTCTCCATGTTTCATACAGACTCAGAGCTCACAGCTTGTGTTTGGGCTTTGTTACAATCTGTCCAGCTGCTGTGTTT